>NC_080675.1:141065676-142376510 GCF_030445035.2 Dasypus novemcinctus
TAGCATGTGTTCTCAGAAATAGGATTAGAAGTGCTGAGCATTTTATGACGTTAGGCATATATTGCCAAATTACTTTTCCAAAGGCTTGTACCAATATACCAGTAACATGTATGAGTAGAAGTTTTATCAATGCACTCAATTTCTTGATATTTCTGATTTGCTATTTATTTTTAGAGGTGAACATTTCCACTAATTCAAAAAGTGTTAAGACTTGTCTTTTAGATTTGCTATTCATTCTGTCTGGAGAACTTGGTGCAGGGTAGTATTAGGTAACCACTTGGGCCTCCTCAGTGAAATAGCTCTGTGATTTGCCTTTATAAGGGAGTGTTTACTGGTTTGCTTAAAACATGCTCAGTGATAGTTTTCCTTATAATTTAATTTGAAGAATAGTATTGAAAAATTGTTTTCTAACTTCCTCCTATCTTCCTGCACTGCTCCCCCCACCCCCATTATCTAAACTTAGGTTTAGCAGGCACAACCATATTCCTTCTCCTTTAACTCCCTGTTTTGCTTATACCTTTTTTTATTTCAGGAGTACTTCATTTCCCCATCAGTAGATATACAAGAACAGGTTTATCGTGTTCAAAAACTCCACCATATTCTAGAAATATTAGTCAGTTGTATGCTTTTCATTAAACTTCAACATGAGCTCCTCTTTTCTTTAACACAGTAAGTATTTCCCTGTTGTTTGCTCTTCCAAAATAGTTGCAACCAAAATATGTATAGTTTATATTACCTATCAGGATAGAGCCTGCATGCCCTGTCTTCACAGTAGCAGAATGGTTCTAAGTCAATGTCATAGGAAGGAAAACCTTTGGATTCAGAATGAAGCAGGTTTGACACTTGGCTGTATCACTTTCTAAATCCTTAGGAATTTTTCTTCACTGAATCATGTTTTTCAACTGTAAAATGAATCTAATAACCTCATGAGTTTGTTATGAGGATTAAACGATGCAATGGGTATAAAGTACCTGGCACTCCTAATAGGTACTTGATAAATTTTAGTTTCCTTCTCCTTTCTTTACATCCGTAAGTTTAGGGCAAACTAATCATTGCCAGGTAATTTAATGGAATCAAATATTATTATCAATCTGTTAATAGCATTGCTTGATTTTAGAGATTCTGCTGCTCAATCTGACTAAAAGTTTGAAATACTCTTCTTACCTGGTCTCTGGTGTCTTACCTGCATTCAAGGCCTCAAGCTGAAAATAAGTGAACCATCCAGCGGAAGGGCTGGGTTTCTTTTTCCCCATAGAAGAAAATGTAACATTGCCTTTTTCCAAAATTAGAATTTACCTCCATTTTAAAGGAGAATTTTGAAATTGTTGTTACTTATAAAATCTAAAACTTTTTGAAAATTAAAGATTGGTAGTAGTAAACAAGTTAACTCTTTAATTCCCCAGACTCTGAAGATCATGGAAGTTGTGTCTTTGTCTCTCTTTTGCTTTCCTGTTTTTCTTTTTCTGATATCTCTTTCTCCCTACTTAAGCCTTTCTTTGGACTTAAATATATAATATATTTATGAGATATGTGTATTTTTAAATTTTAAAAAGTGAGTGGGATTTCCTTTTAAAGAGAAAAACATAACAAGTTTTTTAGGAGGGGGGTGAATTTTGTTTTTATTTTGATTTAACTTTTGTGGTCCTTAAATAATTCTTTTGTTGATGTTATTAGTGATATTCAGGAAATTATTTTCCTTGTGAGTTTTGGACTAGGCTCTTTTTTCCAAGAGGTTCATTTTTTCTTTTTTCTCTTTTTTAGATCCTGCATTAAATATTATAAACAAAATCCTCTTAATGAGCAACACATTTTTCAGCTCCCAATCAGACCAACTGCTATAAAAAGCTTATATCAAAGGTAATCAATTTAATAATTAAATTATACCTTAAGTCCAGCCATGTGCTAGACAAATTTGGTGTCTCTCTTCCATGGGGAACTCACAACGCAAAGATGCTTCGCCTCTGAAATCATGATTGTCTATATCCCTCTCTCTGACCACAGTCTCACATAGTTCTCTCTCTTCCTTCTCTCAGGCTTTTTTTTCTATTCTCCTTTAGACCACTGGGTCTCTAGTCTTTCATTTTTCTCTCAATTTGTAATTCCTTTTAGCCAAGTAGGGAGTAAAGTTTAGCCAAAAGGAAAATGGCAGATTGGGAGGAAAATGATCAGTATAATAACAATAAGGTCAAGAGTATGGCTATAAGAGTGAGTGAAGAGATAGGGATTGGGGAGGTATGGAACCATGAAACTAAGACAATGGATCAGCCATCTACTCGGACACTGAGATTCTCTCTGACAGTGCTATCCCTTGACTATTCCACAAGCATATATTTGAAATTTTACTCATACTAAAGCCAGTTTATTTATACTCTCCTTCTGTTTAGTTTGTTCTTAGCTAAACCCTATCACTCCCCTGAAACTGCTCTGATAAAGGTTACCAATGACCTTTTTTTTTTGGTTATTTTTGTTGTTGTCCTTATTTTTTTCTCCCAGTGGACTTCTTTTTTTTTTTAAAGATTTATTTATTTATTTAATTTCCCCCCCTCCCCTGGTTGTCTGTTCTCTGTGTCTATTTGCTGCGTCTTGTTTCTTTGTCCGCTTCTGTTGTGGTCAGCGGCACGGGAAGTGTGAGCGGCGCCATTCCTGGGCAGGCTGCACTCTCTTTCACGCTGGGCTGCTCTCCTTACAGGGCGCACTCCTTGCGCGTGGGGCTCCCCTACGCGGGGGACACCCCTGGGTGGCATGGCACTCCTTGCGCGCATCAGCACTGCGCATGGGCCAGCTCCACATGGGTCAAGGAGGCCCGGGGTTTGAACCGTGGACCTCCCATGTGGTAGACGGATGCCCTAACCACTGGGCCAAGTCCGTTTCCCCCAGTGGGCTTCTAATTGCCAAATCCAGTAACTATTTTTCAGTCCTCTTGCTTAACTTTTGTTTGACTTTTAAACACTGTTGCCTTGAACCTATCTCCTTCCTTTGTTTCTGTGACATAGCATTCTGTCTTAATTTTAATTCAAATTCTTCCTCTGCCTACTGCTTCTATGTGAGTTTTTACCAGGATTCTACCTGCTGCCCTGTTTTCTTTTCACTTTCTATCCTCCATGGGTAATTGCATTTATACTCTAGGCTTCAGTTCCTTGGTGTCAATAAGGATTCAAAACCCTCATGTCCAGCTTCTCCTGTCTTCTGAGCTTCAGACCCATGTTTCTAATTGTGAATCCCCAACTTCAGTGGCCTTTTTTTTAAGATCTATTTTTTTAAATTTATTTCTCTCCCCATCCCCCTCCCTAGTTGTCTGCTCTCTGTGTCCATTCGCTGTGTGTTCTTCTGTGTCCACTTCTTTTCTTGTCAGCAGCACTGGGAATCTGTGTCTCTTTTTGTTGTGTCATCTTGCTGCATCAACGCTCCGTCTGTGCGACACCACTCGTGGGCAGTCTGAACTTTCTTTTGTGCAGGGTGGCTCTCCTTACGGGGTGCACTCCTTGTGCATGGGGCTCCCCTATGCGGGGGACACCCCTTGCACGGCACTTGCGCGCATCAGCACTGTGCATGGGCCAGAGCGCCACATGGGTCAAGGAGGCCCTGGGTTTGAACTGTGGACCTCCCATGTGGTAGGTGTATGCTCTATCCATTGAGCCAAGGTCCGCTTCCCTTCAGTGTCCTTTAGTCAGTTCAAACTCTAAAACTGAACCTCTTCCTGACATTTTTTTCCTCCTCCTGTATTCTCTCTCAAGTGACCATCAGTAGTGACCATCTAATGCCTAAAAGAGAAACCTAGGGCTTAGCCTCTGCTCTTTGTTGTCCCTTACTCCTTTAGATGGTTACCAAGTCTTGACCTTCTTGCTAGCTCTTGAATCCATCCCCTTCTCTGTGTTTCTATTATCATCATTGCTTTACTTCATATCTGCATCATTACCTATGGATTATGGGAATATCCTTTTTTTCCTAACTGTTCTGTTTCCATTATTTTCCTTCTCTGTGTCACTGTTAAAGTGATTTGGACCCCACCATGACATCAGTCTATTTAAATCCTCCACTGGCTCCTGTTACCTTTAGGACAGTGTCCCAGTGCCTTCGTGTGGTCTGTGAGGCCTTCTGTGCCGGAGCACTGGTGCCTTTCTGGCCCCATGTGCCCCATGGCTTCAACATTTCCCTTTAGAGACTCACACTCTGCATTATTGCATTTCCTCAAGTACTTCCCACTCTTTTATCCTTGGTCCCTGTGCACATGCTGTTCCTTCATCCTGGACCACCTTTCCCCACCTCATCTGTGGAAATAACTCCTTTTGGTCATTTCATACTCCATGCCAGTACCAAAATTTTTGAGGATTTTCTCCTAACTTTATAACCCTCAATGTGAGTTAGGAATTCCCCTCCTGTTTCCCCGTAACACATTCTGTATTTCTCTATCATAGCATTTTTTTTTCATGGAATTATTATTTATACCCTTCTTTTATACTCTTCTTTTGGCTGGCTTCTTGAAGATGGATATTGTGACCTATTTATTAATATCTCTTTTCCCTCAGTGTTTATCACATAGGCATTTCACTAAATGGTTATACAATGATGAAAATAACTGTTTTTATTTTTCCCTTTGATGTTTTTTCTTTCCTTAGCGAGAAACCACAGAAATGGAGAGTGGAAATAAGTAGTGGTCAAAAGGTTAAAACAGTTTGGCAACTGAGTGACAGCCCACCAGTAGACCATCTGAATTTTCATAAGCATGGTAATGATTGTTCGCAATCTATTCAGATAAACTATTCCAATAGAAAATACTGAATCTCACTGAGAGAGATCATTATTCTAGCTCTTGTGCTCAGTTTTTAACTATGTTTTCTGCACTCTAGATGTTGAACATATTCTAAATATATGTGTGTGTGTGTATACATATATATATATATTTTTTTAGAATTGGGGTCCTTTATTGAGGGACATCAGAGAACATGGGAGATGGGAACAAGTCTTAGGGGGTTTGAGAGTGAGCTTAGAGCAGAAGTGCCCATCTAGGGAGAATGAGCAAGTCTCTAGGCCTTTGTAGGAAAAGGTGTCAGGGGTGCCCAGGGGAATCGTGAAGGAGAGATAATTCCCTAAGGCACCCCAGTGGAGTCGGTAGATCTGGAAGATGGTGATCCAGGTGGTAAGCGCAATCACCCAGAAGAAGAAACCCATAGCTGAGTGCCAAACATAGCCCTTGGTTTGACTCTGCTCTGTGCAGGCTGGGGCAAGGAGGGCCTCCCAGAAGAACCAGAAGGTGTCAACCAGCCACAGCATTCATGTGATCATGAAGGACCATGCCCCAGCAGAGCCTAGTTCCTTTGCTTGGATGCTCTTGCTACTTTCAACTACCGCCATTTTGCGCTGTCATGATTTTTTACATGTGTAATGTATAGAAGAAATCAAAGTGTAATAATTGTGAAAGAGTGCTTTTTCACATTGTCTTGGATACAGGAATTTTTGTTAAAAGAGGTCAAATGATAGGGACTAGAAGTAAATTAGGTTATGAGATAGAAATGCCAGCTCATACTTTACCCTTTTGTGTACTGTTTAAAAGTGATGATAATATTTCAGCCCGTGTGTCTTCTCTGTGGCTAAAATAAGTGTTGAGATTTCTGGTACCCTATCAAAGATGATCTTTTTTGGCTAAAGATTGTAATTAATTAGCCCACCAATTCTTCCTCCTCCAGCCAGCACCTATAAAACTGCTGTCTTCATGCATATGAATTGTATGATGCTGTAATCTCTTATGCATATAGGTCTAAATGGTACCTTCAAATACTGCAAAGATTATCCAAAAACAAGCTTGGTAGTTTTCATATGAAAATCCAAGATTTCATAGCCTATAATCAGCCAGTTTTAGAAATACAAATACTATTTTACTGACTGATATCTTGCAAAATTATTTCCAGAAAATGTTTATTTTCCCCAAAATATCTTTTGATTCAAGCATAAAGGAAACTTCTCTCAGTTTTATTCATATGGCTGAACTACAAAAATCCTAAGGAAACTGAAAGAATTTTTCTGAGAGTGATTAGTTAAACTTGTGCTGTATTTTTTCCAAGTGTGACCCAAAACCTAGAAAATATAAATATTGAAAATTGACTGTATAAAAGTAGGAAAATGTCTGAATGACAAAACAAAAAATGGCAAAAACAAAAGACAACAAACTAGGAAAATAAATTTGCAGCTCATGTTCAGAAAAGTAGCTGCATTGCCTAGTATATAAAGAACTTTGAAATCAGGAAGAAAAATATTAGTAAATCAATTTTTTAAATGGGCAAGTAATATAAATAGTTTACCAATAAGGAAATTCAGATGTCATCTTAAAAATAAAAGTTGCAAAAACCAAATATAAAATAAATATAATGTAAATAAATAAAATACATTAAATTTAACAATGCAGATCTATATTACATAGGTAGTGTCTTTCACCTGTCATATTGGCAAAGATAATAAAATGTGGAGTCACAGTGCTGGCTAGGATATGGGAAGCAGGCAATCTCTCATGTTGCCCGTTGGAGTGTAAGTGGTACAGCCTCTGGGGAGGACAATAGCTGTTGAATTTTTTTTTGTTTTTTAAATCATTATTTTGCCCAAAAGTTCCATTAATAAGAATTTATTCTATACATATAACCAGACATGCTAGAAGACATATGAACAAGTTTATTAATTACAGTATTGTTTACAGTAGCAAATGACTGGAAAAACACAGACTAGGACAGAGAGAATGCTCTAGATAGTGGTTCTCAGTCTTGGTTGAATATTAGAATCATTGGAGGATCTTCCCCGCCCACTTCTCAGCAATAGAACAATCTTTATTAATCCGCCCTGCCCCCTGCCAGCCCTAGTTCTCTTTCAGCACAGTCCTGATTTCCCGGAGTCACCCAGTCTGACGGGCAGCAATGAGACCCACTTTGTGGCCAGCGGGGGCATCTTTGCAGATTTTGGGAAGCTTACCAACATGCTAGTGGTTGCCACCTCCAAAGGGATGCTCCACAGAGTTCATGGCCACATCCTGTACACAAGGCCAACAATTCCTTTTTGCCTTGTACTTGTGGTAAACATGGCCAGCCTTCAGGATGGGCTTGTCGATGCAGCCTCCCCCAGCCACCATGCCAACCACAGCTCTGTTGGCTGAGGAAATGACCTTCTTGGAATCTGAGAGCAGCTTTATAAGGCTCTTCTTGTTCTCAGCATTGTGGGAAATGATGGGGATATAATTCACTTAAGCCTGGACTAGTTTGCCCTGGTCACAAGGCTTCTCCTGTCAGAGTAGCTTTTTAAAGTCCTACTGCACAAAGTGAATTAAAATCTCTGGAGGGATTCCAGTCATCAGTAATTTTTTAAGTTCCCCAGGTGATTCCACTAATGTTGGGGGTTTACCCAACATTAAACATCTTATCTACAGCTCCTGTTTCAGTTTAAAAACAGACATGTTATTTTTATTATTAAAAAGGATGTTTTAAAGACACAAATATGTGTGATAAATTTTTGAAAAATGACAGTTTTTAATTAAACTTTTTTACATAAACCTATGAGGAAATCCATGCAAGACGAAACACCTTCACACAAGTTTTCTGCAAACCTAAAACTGCTCTAAAAATAAAATTATTTTTTAAAAGAAAAGAATGAAATACCTTGTTGCAATGATACTGAATAAGCAAACCTATCTTTTTGCTGTTTTGAGGCAGGCTGCTTCAAAAAAGTGTAAGTTATTTGGGGTGTTAGAGGTAAAAGAACTTGTTAATGCATTGGTCCAATGCTTCTTTTGTTAAGGAATTTTTATGAATTTTTAAAATATTTTTGTGCTTGAAAATGCTCTCAAACTTCCATTTGGCTTGAACTTTATATAAGCTCTTCTATCCATCATATATTCTTGATATTTGTTCAAAAATTATTCATTGACTTTGGCCCAAACCTGTATCTACTCTTGAAGGAGGACCTCATTCCTGAAACCCAATAATGGTTTATTTTTGCCAAAGATCATATGCCATTTCATTAGACTGAACAATTATGTCGTATGCTAGCTTTTGAGATAACTAAAGGGATAATGAATACTCCTGAGTAAAATTAACATGAAAAGCAGGCAGACTTAAAAGAGAAAAGTGCACTATCAGCTACCATGGGAAGAGAGAATAATGATTTGAGTTGATGGTGAGAAAAACAGTGCCAGGTAGAGTGCTGCACACTTAGTGGGTGCTCAGCAAATGATTGCTGATAAAGGTGAGATTATGGAAACCAAAATGTTGACCCACAAGAAAGTGGGTATATGTTAATTGGACCACTTATTTATTTATTTATTTGAGGTACCAGGGCTCAGGATTGAACCCAGGACCTCATATATGGGAAGTAAGTGCTCAACTACTGAGCCACATTGGCTCTCCTGAGTTGGTTTTTTCATTTGTTTTTTTGTTTGTTTGTTTATTTTTAGGAGACACTGGGGACCAAACCCAGGACCTTCTGTGTGGGAAGCAGGTGCTCAACTGCTTGAGCCACATCTGCTCTCCAGGCCTTTTTTATTAACCTCCCCCCCGCCCCCGCTTCTGCTCTCTGTGTCCATTCACTGTGTATTTCTTGTCAGTGGCACCGGGAATCTGTGTCTCTCTTTGTTGTGTCATCTTGCTACGTCAGCACTTTGTGTGTGCGGCACCACTCCTGGGCTGGCTGTGCTTTTTTCGCGCAGGACAGCTCTCCTTATGGGGCGTACTCCTTGCACGTGGGGCTCCCCTACATGGGGGACACCCCTGTGTGGCACAGCACTTCTTGCGTGCATCAGCACTGCGTGTGGGCCAGTTCACCACAAGTGGGTCAGGAGACCCTGGGTTTGAACCCTGGACCTCCCTTGTCGTAGGTGGATGCTCTATCAATTGAGCCAAATTTGCTTCCCTGGACCATTTATTTTTGAGATACAACAGTCTTTGGAAGAAGAAAATGGATATGTGTCTAGTCCCAAAACTATTAATATAAATTCTAAGTAGAAATTATTTTTTGAAATATTTTAATGTTAACAATTACAATATTGGAAAAGATAGTTATTTAAATGTTGATGTGGCACAAAAATTAAGCAGTGCTTCCCAAATTAAAATACATGATTTTTTAAAATGTGCTTTTTATTTTAAAGTTTTATTTATTTATTTTAAAGATTTATTCTCTCCCCTTCCCTCCTCCTTCGGCTCTCTCTGTCCATTCACTGTGTGTTCTTCTGCGTCTGCTTGCATTATTCACTGGCACTGGGAAACTGCATCTCTTTTGTTGTTGTTCTTGCGTTATTTTGCTGTTTGAGCTCTCTGTGTATGTGGCAACACTCCCGGGCAGGCTGCACTTTTTTCATGGGAGCACCTCTCCTTGCAGGGCACACTCCTTGTGTGTGGGGTTGCCCCACGTGGCAGGGCACTCCTTGCATGCGGCAGCGTTGCACATGGGCCAGCTCACCACATGGGTCAGGAGGCTCTAGGGATCGAACCCTGGGCCCTCCATGTGTTATATGGACGCTCTATCCGTTGAGTCACGTCCGCTTCCCTAATCTGTTTTAAAATACATTGAGTTTATTTAGAGTTGTCCTCATTGATTTTTTTTTTTTTGTCCAGAGTATTTTTTTAAACCATAAGATGCCTGCCATTCAGATCTCCTTTTGATTATTATAGCTGCTATAAAATACAGCATTATACATGGTAGAAAAGGCAGTAGGGCATTAAGCTGTTCTGATCTCACTATCTTTCTGGTTCCAGATTTTTCTGAATTAACACTGAACGGTAGCTTGGAAGAAAGGATATCCTTTACTAATCTGGTTACCTGCAGCCAGGTGCATTTCAAGTAAAGTGTGCTTACCTCTATAAGGTATTTATATTCATTTTTGTTCTCTGCAAATACTTTGTAATATATTAAGTACCTAATATTTTAGTTATTTCTAAAACATAAATGCTGACTTAACATTTCAGGAATACAGATTGTTAATCACTAATCACATAAAAAAACTACCACATGTTATTGACTAGCACAAGTCTTTAATTTCCTTTTGACCTTTTTAAGGCAACTAAATAGGTCAGTTTAATCCAAACCAGAAAAATGAAGAAAAAAAATTGATTTCTCGAGTGGTGATATCTTTGTACTTTAAATCTGTATGTATAGTAGAAAGAGAGTTTGATTTCAAAAACATTGCTGGAAGAGAAGAACCCTGAACAGGTATACTGATTTAGATTGGAAAAAAAGTAGGTTTTGTTAAAACAGTTTTACTCTCGCCCAGTTGTAGGAATGCACCCCTTTGAAAATATTTTGACTTGAGGTAATAGTAACTAAAAATAATTAATATACTAACATTTTCTATTATCTTCCCTTTTTTATGTTTCAGTAATAGCATTAAATAGAACCAGATAATGAATAAAATGCCTGACATTTTACTTAAATCATTCTTAATGATCATTAGTCATTAAGAATTAAGCTGTATTTTGTATTTAAATTTTAAAAATTTTAAAAATAACAGCCATTTAGCAAGTTAAAATGGAAGTTTATTTTAGAAAAACAAAATATCTAGTTGAAAAGAGGATATATAAACTAAATATACAATCTTATATAGTCATAAATGATTTCTTTTAGGTGTTTCATTGAGTAAAGTGAGTTGAATTTAACATTAAGAGGTTTGCTACTCACCTAATGCTGGCAAGAGGTTGGGCAGTAGGATTTAAGCCTGAAGGAATTGTTATCTATGGATGATTGGCTTTATCATATGTAGGAGAGTGCTAAGCTGTCAGTAATTTCTAGTCATATGTTAAAAATGAAAACTATCAAGTCATAAAACAGTTTGTACGTTATGTATAACTCCAGTTTGTAAGGTGAAAATAAATGTATAATATAAAACAAAATATTAACACTGATTTTGAGAGGGTTGGGGTTATAGGTGATTTTTATTTTATTAATGCTTGATTTTATTTTCTAATTTCAGCCTCAGCACAAGCCCAAGGGAAAAAGAAAAAGAAAAAAAAAAGGAAGGAAGGAATGGTATTTTATCATGGAGCCTGGAAACAGAAATGTATGTAAACCTTAGAACTGTAAAAGGAGGAAGATCCTGAAGAGCCTCTATGTAAAATGACACTACAAAAAATCCCATGTCAACTCTGCCTCTGAAGGAGAAGCATCAGTAGAACTGCAGCGATTAGAATGCAGACGGTGCAGACCGTAGGGACCACAATCTCCGTAACCATTTGCATGTGACTTAATAAAGGCTCTGAAATGGTAAAGAGAACAATCACCACAAATGAGAATGTCATCATTTTAATGGAATACAGCTTCATCCTGAAAGTTGTAACTGTATTGGAAAACCTGGAAAATTGTATTATCAAATTTTCTAATTATTCTCATTTGTTGTAAAATGCTTCAGGAAATATGGAATGAAGAATGCCTAAATTTGTTTTTCTCCCCAGATACTATAATAAAGTTTAATGAATGTCAGTACTTAGAGTATCATACTTGTGCTCGCCATGAATTAATCTCGGAATATTAGCAGTCATATTGCACTGTTCATATTATTTTCATTGTTGGGAATTGGTAAACATTTCCAGCCCTTCAAATTTATTATTGTGAACCCACAGAAGGATTGTAATGTCTTTGCTGAAACTTTTATGGCAATTCTTGGATAGTAAATTATAATCGTCAAGAGTTAAATGATAAGCATATTTCACCTAAACATATTTAACCCAAACCCATTTTACTTTGTGGCAGGCATCCTGGTAACTGAGAGATAAGTCTTAGACCCTAGTTTTGTGAAGTTCATGAACTTCATTATAAATTCTACATCATGTCTCTACATTAAGTTCAATATAATATATACCCTCTTTACTGCCTGGTTATTTAATTTTTTTAAATGGCAGGAAATGTTTTTGTTCATTATATCTGCAGGTTTTAAAACAGTGCCTAGTAAATAGAGAGTGCTTAATAATTACTTGTTGCATGAGTTAATATCATATCTGGAGTGTTCTTTGATTTTGCTTCATTCCATTTGCTATAATAGTCGAAATCTCCTCTTCCTTCATAAAACCCATGATAATAAAAATAGTAGATTTAGAAATTTAAAGTATGATTCAGCAAGAATATAACTAGGATGGTTAAAATAGTCCTCTTTCTTGGTAGATTTTAAATATTATTTAAGATACTTATAAAATAGAAATTTGATATTGCTTCAAAGTAAAGGAAAAAATCCATTTTTAATTCTAAGTGGTGTTGGAAGATTGACTTCAGGTATAGTCACATTTTTGAGATTTTGGTCATGCCATTATATATATAATTATGTGGCTTAATTATCAAAAGAAAGAATTAAAATATATTCACCTGCAGCAAGCATCTGGTTGTTGATAGAGCAGACTTCCAAGGCTTTGAGGTGCCAATTTTCCACCTAATAAAAACCCAGTTGATCAGTATATGTTATCTTAGAATAATTTTTTGCTATTTTAAATAATTTCAGAGGTAAAAATTCATATTTATAAAAATCTGCCTGTAGTTTAAGTTAGTTAATATTTATCTAACACCTACTTGTGGCATTGTGATGGAGTCAGAAGGCAGTTTTTATTCTTGAGGAGCTTACAGTCTAGAGCTTTTCCAATAATGTAAAACTAGTGAATGCCTAATAGCTATCAGTCACTGCTTCCTTTTATAGTCCCACTGGGGTCAACCTAGAATTTTGGTAAATGAGTAAGATTTTTAAAAAATTATTTTTAATAAGACACTAAATTACATCTTATATTTCCTTGCCATTAGGTATAGCAGCATAGAATAGATAGCTGATGGAAAAATGTGTAGGTTATTTAAGATGTCTGGGGGGATTTTAAAGGACAATTAAATTTGATTATTTTTCATCTCATTTAGAGCCAGTGCATTTGTGTGGTTCTGCATTTGATGTGAAAAGAACTGAAAATATATGGTCATTATTTTTCATTTGTGTTGAAGAGCAGGTAGTATTTGTTTGTAGTGATACAGCATTTTTAGAATAATGTTTAACTAAAATTCTCTATTGACTTTGCCCTGTCACAACCCAAAGCAGATAGGACTCCTATATAACCTCTAATTGTGCTCTTAATGCTCTGTGTGTTAGCAATTGAATTTTTAAAAATTTCTCTCATTTTTTTGTTTTTTTTTCCTTTAGTTTTGTGTTGTTTTAGCAATTGAATATTAAGTCATGTTTGCTCCATTCCAAGCAAATGAGCAAAGAATTGGTGAGAGGTGGGGGAAGAGAAAAAGGGTCATGCTTCTGTTCTCTTCCATGGAGGCAAGAGACTTGCTTGCCAAACACTGTGTTCATCCCAGCTGCCTAGCTCTTCTAAAATCCAGAAGTAACATCAATAATTAGTCATACCTCTCTTCGATTAGGAAACCCATTGGCAGTGATGATCTTCTTGTAATATTCAGCTGAAGCCTTTGGATAGCGAGGTTTGTTTCTGTTGGTAAATTCGACATAGTAGAATCCATATCTATCTGAGTATCCTTTCTCCCATTCAAACTTATCCAACAGAGACCAGGAAGTATACCCTTTTATATTAGCACCATCTTTTATAGCTGCAAAGACATTTTATTCCATTTTTAGTATATTTTCTTGACTTAGAAAAATTATGTGAAAATGTCTACTAACATTTTCATTTGTGAGATTTAGGAACAAGTTGTAATTGTGTGTTATCAGATTTTGCCTAAGTTAAATAGAAAGATACGTATAGACTTAGTTTGTATCTCACCTTTTAGCATTTCATTTAGGTATCCTTTAAGGTATTGTATTCTCCACTCATCACATAACTGAGTACAGTATAATTTTTGAGAAGCTCCATTTTCTGTCACATATATGGGAGGATTGCCATACTGAGTCTGAAAGTGAGTCATAATAGTATCTTTTTAAAAAATAAATTATTTGTTTTTAATTGTGGTAAATATACATAATATAAAAATCATTTCAACAATTTTAAGTGGGCAATTCTTTGACAATAAGTACGTTGACAATTCTGTATAACTTTCAGCACTATTTTCCAGACAGTTTTCATCATTGTAAACCAAAATTCATACTCATTTAGCAATAACTACCCATTCCCCTCCATCTCCTATTCTGGTAACCACTATTCTGCTTTCTATCTCAATGAATTTGCTTATTTTAAGTATTTCATTTAAATCATACAATATTTGTCCTTTTGTGTTTGGTATATTTCACTCAACCTGATGTCTTCAAGGTTCATCCATGTTGTAGCATTTTCCAGCACTTCTTTTAATGACTGAATAATATTCCATTGTATGGGTTTACTGCATTTGTTTATCCATTCATTTGTTGATGGATACTAGCATTGCTTCCGTCTTTTGGCAATTGTGAATGATATTGTGCTGAATATTGGTGTACAAATGTCTGTCCAAGTCTCTGCTTTCAGTTCTTCGAGGTATATATCTAGGAGTGGAATTGCTGGGTTATATGGTAATTCTGAGTTTAACTTTCTGAGGAACCACCAAACTGTTTCCACAATGGCTGCACCATTTTACATTCCTACCAACAATGTATGAGCCTTCCTATTTCTCTGCATTCTCATCAGTGCTTATTATTTTCAGGTTTTTTTTTTTAAATTTTTTTGTTTGTTTTTAATGAGGTACTAGTGGTAGAACCTAGGACCTCATATGTGGGAGGCAGGCACTCAACCACTATACTACATCCTCTCTCTCGTAATTTTTTTTAAAGATTTATTTATTTCTCCCCTCATCGTTGTTTATGCTCGCTGTCTGCTCTCTGTGTCTATTCATTGTGTGCACTCTGCTCATCTTTTTTTTTTTTTTTCGGAGGCACCAGGAACCAAACCTGGGAACTCCCATGTGGGAGGGAAGAGCCTAATCACTTGAGCCACCTCCGCTTCTGACTTGTTGTGTCTCTCATTGTGTTTCCTCATTGGGTCTCCTCATTGCATCATCTTGTTGTGTCAGCTCACTGCACCAGCCCATTGCATAAGCTTGCCGTCTTTAACTGGGCCATGTCTTCTTGTTTCTTGGTGTTGGATTGTAATTTTTCGTTGGTGTCCTGGCATCTGAATTACTAGAGTATTTATTCTGAGTGCAGTTTTTCTCTTTAGTTTAGGGCTTCTTGCCCTTTCTCCCTTGCTAGTTGTGCAGTAGGAGCCAAGGTTGTAATTGGTGCTATAAACTGTGGAGGCTCAAGCTGCCCTAATTGTGCTTGGGACCAGTGAAGCTTCTCCCACCTTTCTCCTTTGCCAGAGGTAGGGACAGAGTCACAGCTGTGTGAAATAATCAAAGTTGTGCAGGCTTGGACTGTAGTTGCCCAGAGAGACTGGTGAAAAAAAAATCTTTTCTCCCCTGACTGGGGTGGGGATGCAGCTGCAGGTGTGGGCAGCAATCTATGCAGTACAGGTCCAAGATGACTGCAGTTGCCCCGGTAGACTTCTGATTTTCAGTTTCTGCCAGTCAAAGTTACCTGCAGTTACCTGGATAGGCTGGTGCAGGGCCCATCAGCCTCTTCTCTGCCAACGGTGGGGCTGAAGCCTAGTCTAGGGCTGCAGGCCGATCTGGGTGAAGGAAACTGGTTCCTACTGTCACTGATTTTTGGTCAGCCTGGCTTCCCCTCAGGCTGGGGGCAGAGTCAAAATGGTGGCCACCAGCCTCTTTCCCACTTGGGCAGATTCACACCCCAGCTGTTCCCAGGGTTATAAGTTAGCCAGCTGAGTCTACCAATCAGTAGCCCAAATCAGCAGCCAACAAGCTCCTTTTCTCCTGTTTTTGGGAAATGGAGCTTCCAATTCCAGCCACAAAACAGCTCCTGGGGTGGCTTATGCCACCAGAGTAGGATAATCACCAGCCTCTGGGGCTTCGCCAGTAATTCCCTGAGAGGCTGGCACAGGTCCCCGCAGCTTCCTGCTGGAGGTGGCACTGGGGCTTAGGCTAGAGTTGCAGTCTGACCTGGATGGAAAGAAGCTGGTCCCCATCAGCACTGTGATTCTTAGTCCGCCCCACTTCCCCTCGTGCCAGGTGTGGGGTTAAGATGCGGCTCCCAGCCCCTTTCTGACTTGGACAGCCTCAAACTTTAGCTGTTCTCAGGATTATTCTTTAGCCCGCGGAATTTACTCATCAGTAGCTGAAGTTGGTGCCCCGCCGTCTCTTCCTCCCCCGTTTTTGGGAAGTGGAGCTTCCAATTCCAGCCGTGAAACAGCTCCTGAGGCAGCGTGTGCTTTTCACCGGCCTCCGGGGCGTGGAGCCTCTACTTATGAATCTTCTCTGCAGATGGGCATCTCCTCCTTCCACTCCTTCAAGTATGTGGCAGGATGCTCCTCTGGCCTCATGGAGCCCCCGAACAGGTGCCTCAGCGAGCTCCAGAGGGCTCTGGGTGTTTACTAACTGCCCTGTAGCAGGAGCTGACTCTAGGAGCTTCTTACTCTGCTGCTATCTTGCTGGTTGTCTCATAATATTCCTTTTTTTTTTTCCTTCTTTATTTTTTTTTTAAATGTTACATTAAAAAAAATATGAGGTCCCCATATACCCCTCACCCCACTTCTCTCACATCAACAACCTCTTTCATCATCGTGGCACATTCATTGCATTTGGTGAATGCGTTTTGGAGCACTGCTGCACCACATGGATAGTGGTGTACATTGTAGTTTACACTCTCCCCCAGTCCTCCCAGTGGGCCACGGCAGGACATACAATGTCCAGCATCTGTCCCTGCAGTACCACCCAGGACAACTCCAAGTCCTGAAAATGCCCCCACATCATCTCTTTTTCCTTCTCTCTGCCCTCAGCAGCTATTGTGGCCACTTTCTCCACATCAGTGCTACAATTTCTTCCATTACTAATCATAATATTCCTTTTAATACACTATTGGATCTGGTTTGTCAGTTTTTTTTTTGGTTTGTTTGTTTGTTTTTTTAAGGTACCAGGGCCAGAGAGTGAACCTGGGACCTTGTTAGTGGGAAGCCGGTGCTCAACCACTAAGCCACATCAGTTCTCCTGAGCTGGTTTTTTTGTTTGCTTGTTGTTTGTTTTTGTTTTTAGGAGGCACCGGGAACTGAACACAGGACCTCCCATGTGGGAAGCAGGGGCTCAACCACTTGAGCCACATCTACTCCCTGGTTTTCTAGTATTTTGTTGAGGATTTTTACATCTATATTCATAAAGTATATTGTCTATAATTTTCTTTTCTTGTGCTTTCTTTATGTGACTTCAGCTTTAGGGTAATACTGCCCTGATAGAATGAGTTAGGAAGTAATTTCTTCTCTTCTATTTTTTGGACAAGTTTGAGAAGGACTGATTTTAAATTTTTTAAAAAAGATTTATTTGTTTGTTTATTTATTTTCCCCCTTTCCTCTCCTCCCACCCTGCTGTTTTTGCTGTCTGTGTTGTCTTCTTTTCTTATTTTCTCTCCTCTAGGATTCACTGGGATTTGATCCTGGAGACCTCTGATAGGGAGAGAGGTTCCCTGTCAATTGTGTCATCTCAGTTCCTGGTTTCTGCTGCACTTCACCTTGACTCTCCCTTTGTCTCTTTTGTGATGCATCATCATCTTGCTGTGTGACTCAACTTGCCCAGGACACTGGCTCACCACGTGGGCACTCGTGTGGGTACTGGCTTGCCGCACAGGCACACTTTCTCTTCTTTTTCACCAGGAGGCGCCAGGAATCAAAGTCCTCCCATATAATAGGCGGAAGCTCTATCAGTTGAGCCACAGCTGCTTCCTGGTTTTAAATCTTTAAATTTAGCAGCAAAAGCATCCTGTCCTGGACTTCTGTTTGTTTGGAGGTTTTTGATAACTGATCCATTCTCTTTGCTTATTGTGGTGCTGTTGAGATTTTCTGTTTCTTTTGTCAGTTTAGGTACTTTGTGTGTTTCAAGGAATTTGTCCATTTCATCCAGGTTTTCTAATTTGTTGGTATATAATTGTTCATAGTACCCTTTTATAATCCTTTTTATTTCTGTAAGGTCGATAGTAATGTCCCCGCTTTCATTCCTGATCTTAGTTTTCTTTGTAAGTCTGGCTAAAGGTTTGTCAATTTTATTGATCTTTTCAAAAATCCAACTTTTGGTTTTGTTGACTATTGTTTTTCTATTTTCTATGTCCTCATCTCTGCTTTTATCTTTACTGTTTCTTCCTTGTAGCTTTTGGTCTGGTTTGTTCTTGTTTTAGTTTCTTTAGGTATGAATTTAGGTTACTGATTTGTGTTTTCTTTTTTTAAGGTAGGTATTGAATTCTCTCTGAGCACTGCCTTTGCTGCATCCCATAAGTTTTAGTGTGTTGTGTTTTCGTTTTCATTCATCTCAAGTTATTTCCTAGTTTGTCATATGATTTCTTCTTTGACCCATTGGTTGTTTAATAGTGTGTTGCCTAATTTCCACATATTTGTTTATTTTCCAATTTTCCTTCTGTTATTGATTTCTAGCTTCATTCCACTGTGGTCTGAGAAGAGAATTTCTGTGATTTCAATACTTACTAAGATTTAGTTTGAGACCTAATATATAATTTATCCTGGAAAGTGTTCCATGTGTATTTGAGAAGGATGTATATTCTGCTATTGTTGGATGGAGTGTTCTATATATGTTCTTTTAATGTAATTGGTTAATAGTGTTGTTCAAGCTCTTTATTTCCTTACTGATTTTCTGTTTCGGTATCTTAACAATTATTGAAAGTTGTATATTTAAGTCTTCAACTATTATTGTAGAACTATCTATTTCTCCCTTCAATTCTGTCAATTTTTGCTTCATCTATTTTGGGCTCTGTTAGGTACATAAATGTTTAAAACTGTTATATCTTTGGTGGATTGAACCCTTTATCAATATAAAATATTCTTCTTTGTCTCTTGTAATCTTTTTTGACTTAACATTTATTTTGTCTGACAATACTATAGCCACTCCTGTTCTTTATTAGTTACTGTTTCCATGGAATATCTTTTCCACCCTTTTACTTTCAACCTTGTGTCTCGTAGACAACATATAGATGGATCATGCTTTTTCATCCAATCTGCCAAGCTCTGCCTTAGGGGGTTAATTCATTGACATTTAAAGTAATAACAGAATTAAGCGTTCAATTCTGCCATTTAACTGTTTTTTGTATGTCTTTTTAAAAAATATTTATTTTACTTATTTCCACCACCCCCTCATTGTTCTGCGCCCACTGTCTACTCTTTCTCGTTCTTGGATTCTGATGATTTGTCTGTTGGGACACTTGATGGTGTCCCACAGTTCTCTCAGGCGCTGTTCATTTTTCTTCATTATTTTTCCTTTCTGTTTCTCACACTGGATATTTGAAATTGTCTTCTCTTCAAATTCACTAATCTGCCTGTTCAAAACTGCTCTTGAATCTTGCTAGTGGGTATTTCATTTCAGTTACAGTACTTCAAAGCTCCAAAATTTGTTACGTTCCTTTTTAAATTTTCTATCTCTTTATTTTGTTCAGACATAGTTTTCCTGATTTCCTTTGGTTCTTTGTATATGTATTCCATTAATTCATTGGAATATTTAAGACAATTGATTCAAAGTCTTTAACTAATAGTTCCAACATGTGAGCTTCCACAAGGGATGGTATCTGACAAATTCTGTTTTCCCTGTGAATGGCCCACACTTTCTTTTTCTTTTGTGTGTTTTGTCATTTTTATTGAGAACCAAACAATCTGAGTGTTATATTCTTATAACTCTGGAAACCTGGTTCTCCCACTCTTCTGGGATTGCTAGGAATGGATGATGTTTTTTGTTGAAGGCTGGAGCCATCAATTTGTGACTTTTCCAAACTATTTTTCTCCAGGTGGGAGCCTGAGAAGTAGCTGATCAGAAAGCCATGCTCAGCGATTAGACCACACAGACCCAGATTTTGGAGGAGCAGGTTCTTACAGCCCGTCCTGGCTCCAGCAAGCGGCACCAGGAGCGTGGGCTGCAGCCCGCAGTGCTGCCTGCCATGCAGTTGAGGGATGGGGCATGGCAGGTGGTGGCTGCTGCCCAGATGCAGAAGTTCACTGAAATAGTGCAAGTTACCAGCTTCCTCCTCTAGCTCTTCCCTGGATGCTGCAGTGTTCCACTAGACTCCAGAATTTCAAAATAGTTGATTCAGGCAATTCTTGCCAGTTTAATGGTTGTTTTGGTAGAGGGACTGATTCTTGGTGCTTCCTATTTCACCATCTTCCACAATCTCTCAGAAATGAATTTCTTAAAAATTCTGACTTGTAGGTTGGTTTCTGAGTCGGGCATATATAGAGACACATACTCAAGCCTCCCATATTCTTATCAAGTGTATTTAGCATTTAAGTTGAAGCCAGTAAACATGATCATTTCAATGAATGTAGGCAGGAGGCTAGTTCACATGAAAGAATATTTTTCTCAATAAATCAGCATTGCCGGAGAGTAAAAGGTACTTTGGGTCTCATGCTTTTCCTTTTATTCCATTTCAGATAAGAAGAGCAGCAAAATAGCTAAATGTAGGATAAAAATTTTAGCTAATGTTATTCTATACATTGAAGTGGATATTCATAGTAGGTGTTAGTCTGAGGCCAACATTTTTAGTAGCCTCTGAAGTACAAGTATCTGGGTTTGTATTTTATCAACTATTAACTTTGAAATGTTAGGCATGTGAACTTAAACTGTAAGAATATGAATTAAGAAGGTCAAAATGTCCTTTAATAGTTTACTGTGACAATTACCTGAGCAAAGTTGAGGAGCCTCCGAAATCCCCATGGCACATAATACAGCCATTTAGAGCCCAGATCTGGCCAGTCTGGGTCAACCAATTCCACTAAATCACGATCGTTCTGAAAACTGGGCCCCTTGTGGGAGGGGTAGTTCCTTGCTGTGATATACCGAGTAGTAAAATGACCTAGTCCCAAGAAATCAGAAGTGCCTTTAATGTAGCTCCTTTCCTGGAGTGAGAACACTGGTAGCCTTGACATATCCAGGCCTTGCTCTGCACTTTTTCTTCCTATCAAAAGAGAGAGAATTTAACTTTTTTTCTCATGATCATTTTGTTGTTGATATGCATCATGATGATACTGGCTTGTTGATATAAAGCTGTTATCCAGGTCCTGGGCTTTGTAATTCATCTTCATAGAAAATGTAACCTTGCCTTTCAAACAAGAATATTGGAATGTGAATACTGTCCAAAAAATTTAAGTTTAAATTGCCTAAAGTTATATTTTTACAGATTGTGCATTAAGTGGTATGTGAACAACTGGGTAGCCATCTGGAAAAAAGTAGAGTTGAGCTTCTATATTACTCCTTATATGAGAAGTTGGTAATTTTGGTTGCCTCTGGGAAGGGAACTGGAAGGTTAGGGGGAGAAGGGGGCTCACATGGGCACATTCATACATTGTATACCTCTGTGTTGGGCAATTTTGTCCTATCTTCCAAAATCATAAAAGTATATATCCTTTGACCATGTATCCTCTTACATGTGTAAGAGGGTATATATGTACAGGGATCGTCATTATAAATTGAGTAGCAAAAGATTGCAAACAACCTAAATGTCTCTCAGTAGGGACTAGCTAAATAAATAACTTACATCACTACAACAGTTTGCAGCTATTAGAGCAAATGGGGCAGCACTGTATAAACTATCATGGAAAGCTTGCCATGCCATGTATCTCAGCAAAAAAGATGCAACATTATGTATCATACATGCATTGTATTTAGTAAGCACACACACACACAACAAAGCAATGCTTTTGCTCATACATGCACAATCCATCCTGCAATTATACTTCTCTTTGGGAGGTGGGAAGTGTGCGAGGCTTGACTTTTCACTTTGTACTTTAAAATTTTTGAACCATGTTCTTGTATAATCAATACAAAATGTTTTAAAATGGATGAATAAACATTTTCATGAGTTGATCTAAAATATAACCATACAAAAATTTACAAAGAGGCTATTGGTTTAGATTAAGTTAGTGCAAAGTTTGCAAAATGCTAGCATGTTATTACTTTGTATTTAGTAACTTGAAAAAAACCACAAGGTTTTGTCATGGCACTGTCCAATTCATTGGCCACTAGCCCCATGTGACTGTTGAGCTCTTTTATGACTAGTGTGACTGAGAAACTCAATTTTAAATTCTAATTAATTTGTATTCAAATAGGTACATGTGGTTATTAGGCGCTATCATATTGGGCAGCACAGGTATAGAACATTTCTGTCATTGCCAACAGTTCTGTTGGATAGTGCTGTGAATTACTTTTATTCATATGTTTTCATATATTCATATATTGTGAATAAATGGGGTGCATCTAAGATGCCTGAAAATAATCTGTGTAAACAAGGTTTCAGACAGAATGCTTATGCTATTAAAGAAAATATTAACTGCTTAAGGAGTCCTTTCCACATTTTACCAAGGACAAATTCACCCCATTGGAATCACAAAGTTGGGAGTCAGTGGGACCTACGATTATTGGCCTTAAGCCCACGAGCTGTTGTATGAAAATAACTAGCTTATTTGGTGCCGTCCTGTTGTGGCCTCTGAGGGCTCCAGGAGAGTGAGCGTACCATGTGATGACAGGGTGTCAGCAGGACCACCAGCCACGGCATGGCAGGAGAGCTCTTCCCCTTGCGCATCCTGAAGACATCATCCTCAAGACTTTGAGAGCGTGTGTGCACGTGTCACAGAACTGGTGTGTTGCCAAGAGATTTTAGAAATTATTTTGTCTAATCACTTTCATTTTCACCCAGAGAGGTGAAGCATACCCAGAGTAACTCACTGGTTAGTGGCACAGTTGGAATGTTGGAATTGAAACTCGCTCCCTCCTATTTAAAATGTTAACAGTTTTCTCTTGTACATCAAAAATAGCCTGTGTAAGACTGTGACCCATCTCAGTGTTCTCTCTCTCTCTCTCTCTCTCACCTATGCGGTCCTTCATGACTTCGGGGTAGTCACCGGCATAAATGGGGTTGGCAAACCAACCCAGGGAGAACTGTAGGTATCTCTCAGCAGCCTCCACGTCCTTGGGGTTCCTAATGTCCAAAGGCTCCCCCCAATCACAGTTTAGTGAAATCCCCACCAGACCTAAGAAGAAAAGAAAGAAAAAGGGGTGGGAGGGAATGCCATTGCTCCTCTTGGCACCTGTCTGTCCTCTGCACGTGCGCGGTGCTGATGCTCACCTTGCTGCGTGCTGCGCCACGTGGTGTTATAGGAATGCCAGGCTTGGGCGTGCGCCTGAAAGAGGAGCAATAATTCATCGCAGGTGCCTGACACATCCTTTCCTCCCCTCCATGTCAGTGTGGGGTGGCCTTTCTCCTTCCTAACTCTAGAGATCCAGTTTAAGACCTACCAGTTTTATGAGTCCATCCTTAATTATCCCCACCAACCCATTATCTCCCTACCTCTGACCTATGGAGGCACTTATTTTCTTTGTACTGTAGGGGAAACTTGGCCTAAACCTGGCATAAACCACCTTGTATTATTTTCTGTTTTTCAAATGTATATGAAATTTCCTTATTTTGTTCCTCTCTGTCCTCCATAGCAATTAAGCTGTACTTTTCCCATAGGCATTCAATCAGAAAGACCAAACATCTTGCACAGTCTTGAAAAGGAATCTAAAATGTGCAACCTGCATTCTCTCCAGATTTTCTACTGGTGCCCAACTGACCTGCCTAAGAGGTTATTTCAAAAATTGATTTGGCACTGAAGAGAGATGGAAGGTAATCTGGAACAGTGGTTCTCAAAAAGTGTGGTCCCTAGCCCAAGAGCATGGTAGAAAATTTGGGGCCCTAACCTGGATCTACTGACTCAGAAACTCTGGGAGTGGGGATAGGCAATCTGTATTTTCATAGGCCATCCATGTGATTCTGATGCAAGCTGGAGTTCGAGAAGCAGTGATTTAGAAGAATTAACTCATCTTAAGACTATAAAATTTGGAGGTTCTATTAATCAATGAGAACCCTTATCAGCCTCTCCCCCTGTACTTTGTTTTGTCAGCTAGAAAAACTAGTGAATTATTGATCATATCATGGGAAGACCTAATGAAATGGAATATCAAAATCACATGTATTAAGCTTACTGACTTTTATAGATGAGAAAGACTGAAATACTCAGAGCTCTGCCCATTAAATAGTCAATGGTTTAAGAACTCATAAGCTGCTGGAATGGAAATGAGAAATTTCTCTCCCTCACATGTATTTGTGGGCTGGGGATGTCACCCGGTGGCCCTTTGCCTTCCAGCTTGAACAGATTGTCCATCTCCTGCTAAGAGTCCGTCAGGGCCAATGGCATCCTGCTCGTGTACCTGCTGCCCTCAGTCATCATCACCCTGCTCCCCACAGTGTCCTGGGTGTTCCTTAACAGGACCCAATTCCCTCCCCACCTTCTCAAGACTTGCCTGTACCTTGGAATTCATGGTCTGTCATCTTCAGCATCTTCTCTGAATCTCTCCTTCACTTTCTTGCCCTAACTGACCCCTGGCTGCCCCAAAAAACCACTTTCATTGCAGCTCTTTCAAGCAGAGGCCACACCCCAAATACTTTAGGGCCTAGAAGTAAGGTCATTGCTGCCTGGCTCTTTCTTGCTGCTTCTAAACAATTTCTCTTTGCTCCTTCAGAAACCCCACGTCCTTTGAAGTCCACACTGAGACTTCTTACCCCAGCTTTCTGCTGTCATTCACCCACCTCTAGCCACTTCTATTTATTCAGTGAAGACTTTAGCCCCTAGCTCACTGTCTTCCCTCTGCCTTTTCTCTTGTCACCATTCCTCACTAGACAGGTGGATCTAGAGGTGACAAGTTTTCACATTTACGTGCTCTATCCCTTTGGCTAGATTGTAAGCTCTTAGAGCAGGGGTTCTTAACAAGGGGTCTGTGAGCTTGAATTGAAATTCAGAAAAACATTATTCTCGTGGGGACATGTCGGTGCAGGTGTGATATATTTATTAAATAATACACAGTATAGTGTGGACTTAGTAAGGGGTCCATGGTGTTCACCTGACTGGCAAAGGGGTCTGTGGAACAAAAATGGTTAAGAAGCCCTATCTTGGAGGGTAGCATTGTTTCAGCTTGGCCGCGGTGCCCGGCCCTCCACAAGTGCTCATGAGCAGTGCAAGGTGCTGTGAACGTGCTGGCTTTGAAGCGGAGAGGCAAAGGTGTGGACCGCTGGGTCAGGCTGAGCTGACACTGGAGGTCATACCTCCACTTTGACCGCAGCCTTCAATCCCGAAGGACCCACCCAGCCACCTCACCTTAAGGATGTGATGTGCCGCCTTGTACAGGCCGGAGCCCCGGAGCTTCAGGCCCGGCGCGTGGTGGCCTGTCTCATAGCCTTTTTCTGCTATTGCCTATAGGGACAGCAAATGGGACTTCAGGACCCATGAGAAGTGACAGGGAGCGCTCCAGTCAGGGGGGTGGGTCTCCCACCTGGAGAGAAGGCCTGGCTTACCCGAGGATCACTGAAAGTGATCCAGTGTTTCACCCGGTCCCCGAAGGCCTCAAAGCACAGATTAGCGTAATCACTGAAGTAGCCGCTCATGCTCCCGTTCTGCCACCCGCCGTATTTGACCTGGAGCAGCTGCAGACAAGAGTGGAGAGAGAAACAGGTGCCCCAAAGCTCCATCTCCAGAAGACTTTTGGATCCCATTGGCCAAGTTTAGAGGAGAAACGTAGGTAATTACACCTACGGAGGATTTTGAGAGAGCCTTGAAAGGGGAACAAAAATGCAGGTCTTAGGCATTAAGATTTGAAGACAGTGGCAGTGAGAAAGCATGAAACAGTTTAAAGGTGGAGATAAAACTGTGTAATATACTTTATAAGAACAAGAGGAAGGTAAAGTTTGGGATTCTCATGCTTAGGAAGAACCTGATGTGCTGAATATTTAAAATTTTCCAGGGGAAGGCAGTCTGATAATAGGAAAGGAATCTTGAATATAAATTCTGAAGAAATTAGATAACGATACTTGGTGTGAAAGCTGTGATGAGAATTCTGAGGACTGCGCTGATGTCAGAATCCTCCCAGAAGCCTCAGTTCTGGGGGTAGGGTCTGCTTTCTTCAGCAGAGGGCCCTCTCCCAACCAAAAGCAGAATTTTCCCGAGATTGATTATTCCATCGGGATTGCCTACTGCATTTCTCCGTGGTGAGTTCGAAAGGGGGTGCTAAAGGGCCAGGGTAGTGAAAGTGATTAGCTGAGGAAGAGGTGGAAGGCGGTTTCCCCTCGGCTCCCTACACCCCCTCTGCCTCCCCATCCCTACCTTACAGGCTTCTGGTGGCTCCTATCCCACAGAATAAACTCCACTTACCTTAGCTCGGCATTTGAGGCCTTCAGGGTCCGGGCCCAACCTGCTCTTCTACCTCTACCCTTCCTTCTCCTGCCTTCTCCCCCAACTAGCAGAAGCGTTTGTCCAACCTGTCTGCCTTGTGCCATGCGCCCTCTAACCAAAGTACCCTCTCTTCCGCCTCACGCTGAAAACCTTCAAAGCGCTGATGGGACTCCTTCTCCCCAGTACCTCCCTGAAGCCGTTTCTCCATCCTCCGATGCCGCCCCCAGACCTTTGCCCAGCGTTGCCCACGCGGTCATAGAAAGCTGTGTGTGCCCCTGTGCCTGCGGGGCCGTGGTCTCCGGGGCGCCTTGTTAAATGAAGTTGAAAACGGAATGCTGGCGTTTAGCAGCCGTGCTCTTAAGCATGGTGCACCTTCTAGGAAATCGCTGTGGGGTGAGGCGGGGGCTCACCTATGGGCGCATATGGTGCCAGCTCAAACTAGGGGGACAAAATACTCACCAAAGTTGTTAATGAAGCCTTGTCATCACATCTTAGTCAGAGGTGTTTATAGGTTTTGTGGGGAGTTTTCCGTTTTGTGGGTTTTTTGCTTTGTTTTTATTCCAAATGTTTTGGAAAACATCAAAATCCACACTTATCACCCACAATTATAAACATCAATTAAGCCAACGTGATCTCCCTGCCATGGGTGCGTCAGAGATTTCGGCTCCGCTCACTTACGCCCGATGGTCCTGAGCGGAGCCCACATCCCAGCCTGTGCCCCACCCTGGCCACCCAGGCCCCACACCAGGCTGCTCCCTGCCGAGCTGAGCCTGCACCAGCCCTCACCTGCGGGAGGTCCCAGTGGTGCAAGGTCACGACGGGGGTGACGTTGCTCCTCAGAAGGGCGTCGATGAAGTCGCTGTAGAATTTCATTCCTTTCCCGTTCACCCGGTCAGCTGAAGGTGAAAAAAAGGGAGCTTGATGAGAAAGGACCTTGGTCGTGGCCTTCTGAAGGGCGGCATCCTGGCGCTGGGGCTTCTTGCCGCCCTGGAGGCGCCTTCGGCGGGTGGTCCGGATTCTCCTGGAAGCACCAGGTGCCCCTGGAACCTGTGGGACCTGCTGCCAGTGGCAACCGTGCTCCTGGCCGACGCCTTCCCCGCTGCGTTAGTCAGCCAAGGGGGGGCTGAGGCAAAATACCAGAAACTGGTTTGTTTTTATAAACGGTATTTATTTGGGGTAGGAGCTTACAGTTACCAGGCCATAAAGCATAAGTTACTTCCCTCACCAAAGTCTATTTCCACGTGTTGAAGCAAGATGGCTGCTGATGTCTGCCAGGGTTCAGGCTTCCTGGGTTCCTCTCTTCCCGGGGCTCGTTTCTCTGCGGGCTCATCTGCTCTGCTCTCTCACATGAGTTTACTCCCCGGGCTCCTGCTCAAAACTCCACTGTGTCCTCCTTCTCTGTGTCTTTACTCCCCCAGACTCTGCATTAAAACTCCAACCTCCCTTCTTTGAGGTATGGTTTCTCTGGGAGTCCCACCCACCAAGGGGGCAGGGACTCAATGTCCTACTGATGTGGCCCAATCAAAGCCCGAATCATAGTTTAATCAAGTAAAAGTGAAACCTCTGAGTCCAATATACTATGCAAACAGGCCAGTTTACAGACATAATCCAATATCTATTTTTGGAATTCACAAATAATACCAAACCACTACACCTGCAAAGGCAGCCGTGGCCAAAAGCGGCCCCCTGGGCTGTGAGGCCGCCTGGGCTTACCGCGGATGCCAGTGGGCAGGATCCGGGGCCAAGACAGGGAGAATCGGTAGTGGTTCACACGCAGCTCCCTCAGCAAAGCGATGTCCTCCTGTGTGCACAGAGGCGGGGAGGCAGCAGGGTCATCTAGGGCCCTGCGTGCTGGGAGAACGCAGAGAACGAGTCAAAGCTCAGGGCCCCGGGGCCAAGGCTCTCTGCTATCCAGGGCTCCTGGTGAGTGATGAAGGACCCGTTTTCTCATCTCTACGACAGGTGCAATGCCACCTGCCCCCACTTCATTCTGGGATGATACTGAGAGTCAAATAAGATGCACAATAAGGTGAAGCAAATGCGGCTCAAGCATTTGGGCACCCGCCTACCACATGGGAGGACCCAGGTTGGGTTCCCAGTGCCTCCTAGAGAAGACGAGCAAGACAGCAAGCTGGCACGACAGGCTGGCTTGGTGAGTTGACACAACAAGAGGATGCAACAAGGAGACACAAAGAGGAAACACAATGAGAGACACAACAAAGCAGGGAGCAGAGGTGGCTCAAGTGATTGAGCACCTCTTTCTCACATGGGAGGTCCTGGATTTAGGTAGTTGTGCCTCCTAAAGAGAAGACAAGCAGACACAGAGAGCAGACAGCGCAAACAAGGAGGGGGGGGGCAATAAATAAAATAAATCTTAGAAAAAAAGAGATGAACAATATGAAGGGTACTTGGAGAAGTCCATCAGGTGTTCCCCATAAATTTAGGTGACAAATCCCCACAAGAAGTCAATCCAGAGAAAAAAGTGGATGCTGCTGAATAGGGACCGAGGACGAGCGGGTCCCCACTCCCTCCAAGGGTCCAGCTCACATTAGGGACCATGGGTTCTGGCTGCTGTGGCCCCTAGGCCCTGGGGCTGAGGCCTCAGCTCTCCGCCTCCCATGGCCTCGTCTCAGGCCCGGGCTCCTGTTCTACTTCCTGGCTCCTCCGCTGCCCCAGGCCCCACCGGCCCCACCCCCTCGGGTCTCTGCGCCCCCAGCGCAGCCAGGTGTGCGCAGACACACGGACACGCACGCACAGCGCCCGCCGCTCACCTGGACCTTGTGGTAGCCGTCGCAGGCTGCGTCTGCGGTCTCGCCCCCAGGCACCTTCCCCGTCCCGCTGTGCGTGAAGGCGTCCCAGATGCTGGGCCCTTTCCCGGCCTCGTCCCAGGCGCCCTCCGTCTGGTAGGCGGAGCTGCCTGCGCCCCAGGAGAAGCCTGCCAGGAAGACGCGGGCTGGGCCCCACCGAGAGCCCAGCCCGGCGCTGTTTCCAGGCCCGTGGGCAGGGCCCCCCACCCTGCCTGCCTCCCAGGCCCTTGTCTTCCCAGGAGTGGGAGCTTGGGGGGCCGGGGGGGGAGATAAGATAGATGAAACCTTTTTTTATTTTTGGCATAATTTTTCCTCTGACTAGTACTTACTATCTGTATAGATTTTAGTAACTTTTAAAAAATCGGTTAGGGACTTCTTTTATTTCAGAAAGACGACATGGAGTTATGTTTCCAGTTTCTCCCCCAGCCTACCAGCTGGGAGGCTACAGCTCAAACCCCTCGGCCTGTTGACAGACAGATGGACAGATCAACAGACGAATGGACGTACCGGGTGGGAAGGCTCCGTAGTAGAAGGAGGCGTCTTCTGGGGCCCCCCTCCTGGCAGCTCCCAGCCCGGACGCCAGCAGCAGCAGCCACCGAAGGGCCACCACCTGCATCGGCTGCATGGTGCCCGGCCCCCTCCCACGCCCGGGAAAGGTACAGCTGACAGACCCCTGGGCTTGAGGGCAAAAGTCGGGAGGAGAGGAGGACAGACGGTGTGGGAGCTCTGTCTGAGACGCGTTGGCTCTGCTGGGGGCAGGCGCCCCACAGCCCGCTGGGACCTGCCTCCAGGCAGGAGCCCCGGGGTTGAACAGTGGCGGGGAGACCACGGCTTGGCTCGGAGAGCCCCAGGTCTGATCCCCAAACCCTCCCCTCGCCCTGCCCCAGCTCCCAGTCTAACGGGGGAGACCCGGCCCCTGCCCTGAGGGACGTCGCAGCTCCGTTCTGCTGGGGGCGGCCGGGCAGCACCAGAGCCTCCGCGGCCATCACATCTGCACGCTGTGGCACGGACAGAGGGACAGACCCCTCCCCAGCTCCCACCCTGGGGGGATGTTGTGCTGCTCAGGGAAGCCCCTCCCACTAGGGGCCCCCCTCGCTGCCGGCCTCGCTAGCCTACCCGGATGGGCCTTGGTCCCAGCTCCTCCACGGTGGCAGCCGGTGGCCAGCGCTGGCTCCCTCTGAGGCCCAGAGCCCGCGCTGTCCCCTGAAGGTAGAGCGCCCACTGCGCAGCCAGCCGAAGGCTCTGGTTGGGGGCGTGGCCTGTGGCCTGTCCCCCAACAAAGAGTTTCCATCGCCCCATTCAGCTGGGCCAGGCAGGAATGCTGAGCTGGCCAGAGAGCCCGAGTCAGCTGCCCGGGGGGGCTGGGGCCGGAGCCCTGGGCCTCGGGCCCATCCCCCAGCCAGGGCAGGGCACAGCTGGGGAGCTGCACCCAAGGGGCAGGGTGGCGGGTGGGGACTAGCACCCCGATGCACAGGCTGAGTGTTGGCATTTGTCTGCGGTCTAGCCCTCCCTGCTGCCTAGAAAATTCACTGCGGATGGTAAAAGTTGTTTTTTCCACCTTGCCCTTCTCTCTTTGGACGGCTCCTTCATTCATGGACTCATTCATGCAATCATGAACACGCCCTCCTGAGGCTCAGCACCTCTTCTCCCCGCCCCCTGGCTGCTCAAGTCCCTGCTCCCCCACGCTCCCCCCCACCTTAGCTGACTGCCCCGTCAGAAAGGTGGCTCCCCTGCAGCAGCCCCCCTTCACCTCACTCAGCCTCCAGCCTCCCTGCCTTCAGCCGGGCCCTCCGGGAGGCTCTCAGCTCTTTCTCCCCACTCTTCAGGCCTTGGACCGGCAGCCCCTCCTGCGGGCAGCCTTCCCGGATCCCCCACCCCGGCCAGGTTAGGTGATGCGGGGCTTTCCCTCCAGCCCTGCACGCCCATGCCAGCTGCCTCTGTGTCCGTTGTCCCTCCTGCTGGTCGGCTCCTGGGAGCCAGGGGTACGCCTGGCTCACTGCCTCATGCATACTGGGCCCTCAGTACCGTGGGCTGAAGCTAGGTAATATTTACATTAACTCTCTAGAAATGGCTGGCATTTACCCAGTGCGTCCTGTGGGCTGGGCGTTTTCGCATGTTGATTCACTTAACTTTTCTGCCAACCCCCGAGGCAGGGCTGCTGCCGCGCTTTCAGCCAGTGGTGGGAAGTGGGGCGTTGCTTCGGGGTCCCCGGGAGGGTGGGTTTGTCCTGCAGTGCAGCCCGGAAGCCCCAGCCGGAGGGGGCCTGCTCTGAGGTGGCCGAGGTTTCTGGATCCACCTTGCCCCTGGGATATCAGCTGTTCCCCGCTGGGCTCCCTCGGCCTCGCTGCCCTGGCAGCTCTCCAGGGATTGCAGGGAAGGCCCTGGGCCCGCGGTCGGTGGCCTGGTCCTCCGGCCTCCCTGGGGGCGCGGCTGGGAGCTGGGCTGGCGTCCCCCAGCTTCACCGCAGAGCCTGTGGTGAGGAGACCAGGCTGCCTCCCCCAGCACTGGGGTCCCCCAGGCATGGTCACGGGTCAGAAATGCTTCTGGAAGGGGAGGCGGGCCGGCCCCTCAGCACGCGCGGTGAGTTAACGGGGAGTTAGTGGCCGAGGTCCCGTCTGGCCTCCGTCCCTCCCTCCTCAGACTTTCTGAGTCCCCACCCAGTACTACAAGAAGCCCTGGGGGCCAGAGCAAAATGTGGCTCGGCCTGTGCCCTCCAGGCTCTCCGGCCAAAGGGCGGGGAGAAGACAGGGAGGTGGTTCTAAACCCGGTTCCAGGGCCAGCCAAGGGTGGACGAAGGCACCAGAGGCTCGGCGGAGGAGCGCGGGGTCCCTGGACCTGGCCCTTGAAGGATGCGTAGGAGTTTGCTAGATGGTGCAGAGTAGGGACCGTGTGCCAAAAAGAGGAAGCAGCGTGAGTCAGGGCCCAGGGGCCCTGGGAGCTTGGCATCTTCTCTCCTCTTGTGTCTGTCCTGCAGTGCCCAAGCAAGGGGTTCTCAGGGGTGGCCGGGTCCCTGGCCAGCACGCTCACTGCCACCTCTCCATGCGAGGGACTGCGGTCAACGTCTAAGGCAAGTGCCACTGCCTGCAGGGGTGCAGGTTGACCCCACAGGGCCTGCTGCCCGCCTCGGGACGCCGGGCCTCGGGGGAGCTCTGCTTCTGGACTCAGGTAGGCAGGAAATAGCAAACTTCAGGGGCTGATGTCATCTCTGAAAAATGCCCCCTTCCTGCCGAGCCGAGCCCTGTGTTTGTGTTGGAGGGGCCTGGCCAGCCTGGCACCGCCGGGGCTGCGTGGGGAGGGCTAGACGTCGGGACACGGTCTCTCCACGCCTCACTCTCCTCCCCTGGGCCCCCGGCCTGCCTCTGGCCAGAAGGATGGTGGGCCCCGACCTGGGGACCCTGCCCCCCACTCCACAGTGCAGGCTCCAGGGGCGGCGGAGGCCCTGCCTGAGGCCCGGAGCTCCCAGCCCCCCGCCAGGGCAGGACCCTCCCCTTGGGCAGCAGGTCTGTGGGCCCTGGAGGCCCAACCCTGGTGGAGAAGAAAGGTGATCTCGGGACTGGGGGGCTCTCGGGCCCCCACACCTCCCTCTCATCCCTCCTGTGAGGGGCTGCAGAAGGGGGGCCTCTGCCGGCAGGACCCAGCCAGAGCCTGAGCTCCTGGCTTGTAGGAGCAGACTTGGTGAGAGCCAGGGGGCTGGTTCTTGGTCCCGGGGGACACTCAAAGGTTCCCAGGCAGAGGGGCCGGGGGCGGGGGGCTGGAAATGGAGAGAGGGGCAGCTCAGGGGCTCACTGGACCGTCCCGGCCCTCCTTCCTCCAGATCTGTATGAGCTGGTGAATCAGGGGGCAGCAGTGGGAAGGACACCCAGGATTCGGGAACTGGCTGTGGGATCCAGTGCCAGGCATGTCCCCCTCTCTGGGACTGAGGCTCCCCATCAGCACGAGGCATGCATTGGGCCAGATGCTCCTCCAGAGTCCTTTCAGCTGACACTGTGGAGCCTGGAAATTCTTTGCCTGGCCCTCGAGGCTGGTCTTTTCTCTCCAGGGGTCTCCAGGCATCACCCACCCACCCACACAGGCACACCTGAAGCCCTACTCAGCCCTGCTGGGTGCCGAGCAGAAGGGACAAGCCCCAGGACTGGAACCAGGAGCAGGAGACCAGGTTTAGTCCTGGCTTGCTGTGTGACCTTAGAACAACCATTGCCCTCTCTGGGCCTTCATTTCCTCCTCTGTGAAAAATAAGGAGGCTGGCTACTAGCTGTCTGAAGTCCTTGCTAGCTCTGGGTTTCTAGTAAAGAGGATTTCAGGGTGACGTTGTTTTGGTTTTGTGGTGTGTGAGGAAGCTAGTCAGAGCAACCCTGAAGAGGCTGGGGTGGAGGTGAGGGATTTGCAGGGATAAACGTGGGGCTGGTTCAGCCCTTCAGAGGGTCGTGGCGCGTGTGCCACGTGTGCGCGTGTGGGTGTGCACGCGCACGCAGGCATACGGCTCCTGGAGTGTTGGGGAAGAGCCCGGTGCCGGGGCCAGTGGCGGGGGCTCGGTATGCTGGTCCAGTTCTGAAGCTTCTGGGGGCCGCAGGGAGGAGGCGCGTGCAGCAGAAGAAAGCAGTGGCCGTGTCCAGAGACCCAGGAGGCCACCACCAGCCCGCATCCCCGCCCAGCATTTTGCCAGCTGTGTGGCCGCCCATCACTTACAGGATGTCTCTGAACCCTGTTTTATTCATGGATAAATGAGACTGACAACAGCACCTGCCTGGTAGGGTCACTGTGGCCATTGAGTGACGTGATAGGTGTAAACGCCGGCCACGATGCCTGGCAGAGAAGAGGCCTCGGCACCATCACCTTGTCAAGGTCGAAGTCCAGCTCTGCTGCTTCTCAGGGTGCGCCGGGTGACAAAGGGGCGACAGCCCTGATGGCTAAAGTTCCCGAGGCCTGTGGCCTGTCGAGGGGCTTCGATGATCTCAGAGCTTCGTACGGGAGATGCCCAAATGCCGGGGTGCTGGGGTGCGGAGCCCCAGTCACCGCCTGCGGGGGCCCTGCTTGGTGGAAATGTGCCAGGGGTGCGGCTGAGGCGGAGGGCTGCTGAGCGCTCTGGCCGCGCGCACAAAACTCACAGCTCTTTCCTTCTGGGTTTTGAAGATAACTCCCGAAGTCCAGACATACCAAAAAGTTGAACGACTTCTACAGTCAACACATATGCCCACTCCAGAGATTCTGCCGCTAATACTTTATTATACTTGCTTCATCACGTATCTGTTCCTCTGTCCCTCTGTCCATCTTATATCCATCCCCCTTGTTGTCATTTGCACTCGCTGTCTGCTCTCTGTGTCCGTTCACTGTGCATTCTTCTGTGTCTGCTTGTTTGGTTTTTTTTTCCGTCTCATCTTTCTCTTCAGAAGATACCAAGAACCGACCTGGGACCTCCAGTGTGGGAGAGAGGCACTCAATCGCTTGGTCTGCTGCATCTCTCCCTGTCTCTCCTCTGCGTCTCCCTTTGTTGCGTCATCTTGCTGCACCAGCTCTCCGCAGTGCGGGCCAGCCCACCTTCACCAGGAGGCCCCAGGAAGCGAACCCGGGGCCTCCCATATGGTAGACGGGAGCCCAATCACTTGAGCCACAGCCACTTCCCTGTCTTATTTTTTGATGCATTTCAGAGGAAGCTGAGAAGTCCAGTCCTCTTCACTCTTAGTTCACTGCACATATCATTAACTGTATTTTTTATGGTTCTTTTCCTTTTGAAGTAAAATTTACTTATAGTGAAATACACAAACCTTAAGCACACCTTTCTATGAGCTTTGACAAACACGTTCACTTGTGTAACCAAACCACTGTTAGGATATTGTTTTAGTTTCCTAGCTGCTAAAACAAATACCATACAATGGGCTGGCTTAACAACAGGACTTTCTTGGCTCTGCTTTCAGAACCCAGAAGGCTCGCTTCCCCTCTGAGTCGGTATAGTCTGGCTGGCCGACAGACTCGGGGGCTCCTGAGCTTTTCTGTCACATAGCAATGCACATGCGGCATCTCCTCCTTTCTCTTCCGGGTTCCATTAACTTCCGGCTTCTGGCTGCTGGCTGCTCCCTGTGGCTTCTGTGACCGGTTTCCTTTGCTTATAAGGACTTGAGCCATATTGGGTTAAGGCCCGCCCTCACCAGTTTGGCACCCCTTAACTAATCACATCTTCACGGGTCCTATTTACAAAGGGGTTCACACCCACAAGAATGGATTAAGATTAAGAACATAAGGGAAGCAGATGTGGCTCAAGTAATTGGGCACCCGTCTACCATATAGGAGGTCTAGGGTTTGATGCCCAGGTCCTCCTGGTGAAGGCGAGCTGGCCCACGCGGAGTGTTGGCCCGCATAGAGTGCTGCCCCACGCAGGAGTGCTGGCCCACACGGAGAGGTAGTGCAGCAAGATGATGCAACAAAAGAGACACAGAGGAGAGATAATAAGAGATGCAGCAGACCAGGGAGCTGAGGTGGAGCAAGAGATTAAGCACCTCTCTCCCACCCCGGAAGGTCCCAGGATCGGTTCCTGGAGCTGCCTAATGAGAACACAGCAGACACAGAACACACAGTGAATGGACACAAAGAGCAGACAACAGGTGTGTGTGTGTGTGTGAGAAAGAAATAAATCTTTAAAAAAAGAACATGATTTTTCTAGGGCACAAAACTCCATGCTGCCATAGATAGGAACACAACTCCACGCCCTTCTAACCCGGCGCCACTGCATCTTCCGAGGACTCTCAGGGAAATTCCCGCAGGTCTCGGTCCATGTCATCTTGTTTCCCTCCTGGCTCTGGCCGCTCGGAAATTCTGAGCTACCTTTGCGTCCTGCCTCCAGTGTGAGCACAGGACTTTAGCTGTGCATTTCTGTGCCATCTTACTTTCCCTTCTCCCTGATTTACTTCTCTGTTATTTTTAAGTCCTGCTGAAATAAATACATGTCGCTGAGCTGGTTCTCAGATCCCTTTTTTGGAACAAGATTGAAGGAGTACTGCGTAAGGAAGTAACTGTACTGGCTTTTTCAGGATGTTTCAATGGTTTGTGGTGTCCAGATATGTGAAATTAAGGTTGTTCCAGTAAACCTGGAATGAATTGGCACCTTACTGTCAGAGCCTGGACCTGCGTGCATAGTGTGCTTGTACACGCACATGTGAACTTCATCTTGGTCCAGACACTGGCCTTGACAGTGAAACCTGTCAGTTCCAAACCAAAAGATCCCCTTTCCCTCCTCGTGGAGGGGAAGTCCAGCTGTCGCACGCTGCTGCCTGGGTCGCTGCAGGGTGGCGGTCCGGGGAGGGGGGTGTTTTGGTGATGGCTGGGAGGCTGCCGGGGTCTGAAACCCGCCACGGAGCCTGCTAGAGCTTCGCTTCTCCGCCAGGGCTCTTGGGTCTGAGCTCACCTGGGGGCGATTTCCCAGGGGGGCCTTGCATTTCTCCCTGCACTGCCTGTCCCCTGCCCTCCCCTCCAGCTCAGTGGTGGGTGGGAATGCCCCTGCCCCCTGCCGGCTAACTGCCAGGGCTGGAGGAAACGACTTTTCGTAGCCTGACCCCAGCCAAGCCTTCAAGTTTCCAACTCACGATCCTCTGCTTTTCTGTCCTCAGGATTTTCTCTGGAGTGTGTCTTCCAGAGAATCCAGCACAGTTTTTATTTAAGACTGTTGATTAGATTGTCCCCTCATTAGACACTGACCTTCTCTGTTTGTTCACCATTGAATCCCTCTGGTTTCCCCAAGGAAATACTGTTTGTTTCAGGAATGAACAAATGGATGAATAAAGGGGGATTTTCCTTCATCCCTGCTTGGAAAGGGTGAGAACAAGCTCCAGGGATGGTCCCAGGGCAGGGGTCTGGCCTGGGGTGGGGCTGCGGGCGCGGCCTGGCCTCCGAGCTACAGGGAGCCCCCATCTGGGTGAAGAAGGGACCCTGCGTCCCACCCAGGGGTCTCAGGGCACATGCTGGTGACGCCATCCTAAGGAACACAGTCCGCTCGCGCCCCGTGATGACCTCGAGGTTTATGGGAACAACAACCAGGGACCCACGAGTTTAAAGACAGTGACCTAAGGAGTGTGCAGTGTCCCCGTGCTTGTTATTCTATCTCCAGAGCTGGTTCTCTGGAGCAATTCGCGATCAGACCTCCCAACCCAGTGGCCACCGCGCTTGCGTGTGGGCAGGAGAGCAGGGGGATCCCCAGGAGGCTGGAACTCCCGCCAGAACCAGGCTTGGCCCGAGGGAAGGGGACGGAAGAAGGGGGAGCCTGGAAGGAGAACCCGAGGGCAGAGCGGTGGTCCCGGCCCCGGGAGAGGAGAGCTGCAGAGCCCTGGAGCACATGGGGACGTTGAGGCAAGGGTCACAGGCAGTCGGGACTAGAATCCACTCCTCAAGAAAAAACATCTAAATTATGTTTCAAAAAATAACTTAAGGGAAACGGACTTGGCCCAGTGGTTAGGGCGTCCGTCTACCACATGGGAGGTCCGCGGTTCAAGCCCCGGGCCTCCTTGACCCGTGTGGAGCTGGCCATGCGCAGTGCTGATGCGCGCAAGGAGTGCCCTGCCACGCAGGGGTGTCCCCCGCGTAGGGGAGCCCCACGCGCAAGGAGTGTACCCCCTAAGGAGAGCCGCTCAGTGTGAAAGAAAGAGCAGCCTGCCCAGGAATGGCGCCGCCCACACTTCCCGTGCCGCTGACGACAACAGAAGCGGACAAAGAAACAAGACGCAGCAAATAGACACAGAGAACAGACAACCGGGGGAGGAGGAGAATTAAATAAATAAATAAATCTTAAAAAAAAAAATAACTTAAGTTTTAAAAATGACACAAAAAATACACGAAGGGCAACCAGTCCCCAAGTGTGTGGAGTGAAAAGGGCAAGGCCCCCTGCTCGTTGCCCTCTCCTCGCTGCCCCTCTCCCAGGTGGCCGCTTCCAAGAGCTGGCTGGGTCCCTGCTGGCCTTTCCTCGGCATCGACACACAGCCCAGGTTCACACACGTGCAGGCAGCTTTGTTAGGTTCTCTAACAAAATGCCAACTTGCGCTTTCTCATTTATAGTATATATTAGGGTATATCTGGCAGTTCTTTCTGGGCCAGTTTCCCAGCATGCCTTGTTCTTGTCGATGGCTTCACACCATTCCTCCATCATAGAGCTAAGCAGCCCCCTTTTTAAAAAATTTTACAATGCTTTGTTCTCACATAGAATACTACAAGAAAATCCCTGCACATGGAATTTCATGCCTGTGTGTGTCCTAGAAGTGGAATTGCTGGGTCCATTGCAATTTTGACGGGTGTTGCCAAATGGAGGCAATCTCGTTCTTTTTATTGGAAGCCTGCTCTCGCCTCCCCTAGTTAGAGGTGAGAATGGAATTGTGGCTCGGTACGTGGGAGGCAGGAAGGCTGCCTGGGTGCTGCGAAGGGCTTGACTCCTGCTGGAGCTCAGGGGCAAGAGGGAGGTGTGTTCGCTCTACTTAATCCCTGAAAAACAACCCATCATTGGTTCAGGGCTTTAGAGTTTACAGAGTGTATCTATGTGCATATTCAATCCCATTTAACCCTATTGAATTAGGGAGGTCTGATATTACTTATTTTTATCCCATTCTATGGACAAGGATATGAAGTCTTGACTGAGGTTCCCACTCAAGAGATTGGCACAGCAAGTTCGACACCCTAATTTTCAGATGTTTTGCTGTTGTACCAATTAATTTCCCCCTTTCTCTCTGGGTCACTTTACTCCCTCTGTCTTCCCATTCCTTGTCACCCCCATTGTATTAGTCAGCCAAAGGGGTGCTGATGCAAAATACCAGAAACCGGTTGGTTTTTATAAAGGGTATTTATTTGGGGTAGGAGCTTACAGATACCAGGCCCTAAGCATAAGCTACTTCCCTCACCAAAGTCTATTGCCACGTATTGGGGCAAGATGGCTGCCGACGTCTGCCAAGAGTTCAGGTTTCTGGAGTTCCTCTCTTCCGGAGGCTGTGTCTCTCCCGGCCCAGGGTTCCTCTCTTCCTGGGGCTGGCTTCTCTTTCCTCTGTGAGCTTACTTCCCGGAGCTCCAGCTTAAGGCTTCAGCATCAAAACTCCATCATCGAAACCCCCAATTCTGTCTTGTGCCAGTGGGTGGGGACTCAACCCCCTACTGATGTGGCCCACTCAAAGCCCTAGTCATAGTTTAGTCACACCCAGGTAGAGACCAGTTTAAAAACATGATCCAGTATCTATTTTTGTAATTCATAACTATAGCAAACTGCTACACTCATCTATACCAAATTCTCCCCCAAACACTGCCAAATTTAGGATCATTCTGGAAGCCAGAGTCTCAGGCTCCTGATAATCCCAGGAATATGCAATGAGATGAGAGGTGGCTAAGATCTTCCTCCAACACATCCCCTGAGGCTGTCCCAACGGGAGAAGTTGTAGCTTCTTCCTGCTCAGACAGGCTCCAAGGGCCAAGGGCAGGGGCTGGACTACTTCCTACCCAGCCTCTTGGCCCCCAGGCCAGAAAATTACTTAAATTTAGAGAATGAATTGAAAAAACAGTTTAAAAAGGATGCATGAATGCATATATGTGTGGAAAAGTGAGAGGCAGTTTACAAAGGCACTTTATCTCATCCAAATCCCATTTGGTCTTCAGGTGTACAGACGTGTGGATTTCTTCCCCTCTGTGTTCCCTTTGTGGTCATCCTGCGGATGAGTTTTGCATCCTGCTGTCTTCACTGGACTTAAGATCATAAATATTTCACAGACACTTCATGGCAGGCAGCCTCTATCTCCCCCCGGCCCCCCAACTGCCTGGTGTTCTCACACTTGTGCAATCCGCTCCTCTTGAGCATGAGCTGGGATGACTCATGTCAGAAGTGACATGTTTCTAACAAAAGAATATGGCAGGGGGAAGCAGATTTGGCTCAACTGATAGAGCGTCTGCCTACCACATGAGAGGTCCAGGGTTCAAACCCAGGACCTCCTGACCCGTGTGGTGAGCTGGCCCATGCACAGTGCTGATGCACGCAAGGAGTGCCCTGCCACTCAGGGGTGTCCCCTGCATAGGGGAGCCCCACGTGCAAGGAGTGCGCTCCTCAAGGAGGGATGCCCGTGCAAAAAAAGCGCAGCCTGCCCAGGAGTGGCGCCACACACATGGAGAGCTGATGCAACAAAAAAAAAGACACAGATACCTGGTCTGTGGACAAAAAAGAACACACAGCAAATGGACATGGAGAGCAGACAATGGGGGGAGGGGTGGGGTAAGGGGAGAGAAATAAATAAAAAAATAAATCTTAAAAAAAAAGAAAAAGAATATGGCAGGGAAGCGGATGTGGCTCAAGCGATTGAGCTCCCACCTACCACATGGGAGATTCCAGGTTTGGTTCCTGGGGCCCCCTGGAGAAAACGGGCTGGCACAACGGGCAGGCATGGCAAGCTGATGCAGTGAGATGATGCAACAAAGAGACACAAAAGAAAGACAATGAGAGACACAACAAACCAGGGAGGTGAGGTGGCTCAGGTGATTGAGTGCCTCTCTCCCACATGGGAGGTCCCAGGTTTGGTTCCCAGTGCCTCCTAAAGGGAGGAAGAGCAGACAGCGAGTGCAAACAACTGGGGTGAGGAGAAAACAAAAAAATCTTTAAAAAAAAAAAAGAAATATGGAAAAAGTGAAGAGCTGTCCCTTCCAAGATTAGGTTACGAAAGGACTGTCCCCTCCGTCTTGCTCACCCTTTCTCACTCACTTGCTGGCTGGCTCTGAGGGAAGCTGGTTGGCTGGCGTGTTGTGAGCTGCCCTCTGGAAAAGTCTGTGTGGCAAGGAACTGACAAGTCCCACCACAGATGTGAGGACTGAGAGCTGCCAGCAGCCCCGAGAGTAAGCTGGAGGTGGATCCTCTCCCATTTGAGACTTGAGATGCCTCAGCCCCAGGCCACACCTTGATGGCAGCCTTGCGAGAACCTGAAGCAAAGGCCACCAGCTAAGACCGCAGACCCACAAAAACTGTGAAATAATGTACGCTTGTTATTTTAAGCCACTAAGTTTCAGGGTAATTTTGTTACCATTAGGTAGCTAATACATAATTTTTGGTCTACATTTTGCTGGGTGTTCGGGCTATGTTTAACTTCTCATCAATAGAAAATTCACTTTAGTTCCCATTCTCCTGTATAACAAGCCTTTTTCTGAATTTTAGATTGTTTCCTAAATTCCTTTCCCAGCAGGGAGATGATGGAGGTCAAGATTCTAATGTGTGATTCTTCATAAACGCCCCCCAAATTGCTATCCAAGGAAGAGATTGACCAAGCAGTGTCACCAGAAAGGGTCCGGATCCCCATTTCCGCACACTCTGGGCCAGCGCCTTTCTTCTTTCTGAGCATCGGGGCCTCCAATAGCAATCAGGTAACAGTGTTTGCCTTCCCTTCCTCTTAGGGATATTGTGAGACTTGAAATCAAAATCCTATAAGCAAAAAATCCTCTGCAAAGCTGCACAGAGCTCTGTAAAGCAGGGAGAGCTCATAGCTTTTCTTAGGACCCCAGGACTTACCAGAGCCCAGCTTCCCCCAGCTCTTCCTCATTCCACGGGAGAGGCCAGGGCTTACTCCAAGCCACACGCTGCTCCACGGGGCGCCGCGGCAAAATGACCTGGGACTTCGTTTCGCAAGCAGAGCTCCTCCCTCTGGCCCAGGCAGCCTCCCAGCTTGCCTGCTTTGTCTGAACCAGACAGAGAGGCCGAAGCTCTGGCCGCGCCCTCACCCCAGGACTCAGAGTAGCCCTACGTTTCAGGAAAAGCTGGCCTCAAATCCTCCCTCCCTTTGCTGACCTGGCCACTCGACAAACCACCCCTGTCTCCAGAGTCACCCTGCTCGCACCCACCTCTCGCCTCTCAGGGCAGGCTGGCCACGCTGCTCCAGCCTCCTGCTCTCTCCAGGTCCCCTCTCTTAGGCCCTGAATCCCAGTCCGGGCTGTTTCCATCCCCTCTGTCGCTGTGGCTGAGAAAACAGGAAGCGCCTCAGTCACGCTTGTCCTCCTGGGCTTCGGCTGCCTGGGTCTAAGTCTGGAGTCAGGGAAGGACAAGGAGGAAGGGGTTGACCTCACAGAAGCCCAGGCTGTCCCGTGGGGCACCAAAGAGCAGAGGCCCAGGAACCTTCCCCCAGCTCTGCCTGGGGTAGGAGAAAGAGCACTGCCCTAAGACTGGGATTTAGAGTTGGCTCTGCCACCCACCGGCTGAGGACATTGGGCTTGTCCAGTAGTTCTCAAGCTTGGTTCTCCATTAGAATCACCTGGAGAGCTTTACAACTAGTCACCTGGGCCTCGCTCCCCAGAGACTCTGATTAAATTTTTAAAAACTTCTGAGGTGACTCCGAAGTGCAGCTGGGCTCGATAACCTCTGGGTTAGTTGGTCACCTCCCTAAGCCCTGAACGGGGTGCACGTCTACTCTTCACAGCTGTGAGAATCCAGTGCCGTCCAGGGTGCGCTCAGGCACGTTGAAAATGTAAACACTGGGGTAATCAGTCTGCACATGACCTCCCGTGGGAGCAAGTGTTTGCTTGGGCAGAAGTGGGGTACCCCGAAGGTTCCCTCAGCCTTCGGAACCCAGGTCAGGATGAACGTGGCCATCTGTTGACAAATGTGTGGATGGACATGAGCAAGCCCAGCTCCTGCCCCTGTGAAATTCCTACAAAGGGCCCAGCACTGAGCACAGGAAATGCCAGGGGAAGTCAGCCCAGCAGGAGGAAAAGCAGGAACAAGGCAGAGGGAAGCAGATGTGGCTCAAGCAATTGTGCTCCTTTCTACCACAAGGGAGGTCCATGGTTTGGTTCACTGGTGCCTCCTAAAGAAGACAGTGAGCTGGAGTGATGGGCAGATGCAGCAAGTTGCTGCAACAAGATGACACAACAAGAGACACAAGAAGATAAAACATAATGAGAGTCACAACAAAGCAGGGAACAGAGGTGGCTCAAGTGATTAGGCACCTTCATCCTACATCAGAGGTCCCGGGTTCAGTTCCTGGTGCCTCCAAAAGAAACAAGGAAGACAAACAGACAAGCAAGTAAAACAATGAGGGGGTGGGAAGAAATAAAAAAATAAAGTAAATCTTTAAAAAAAATACAAGGCAGAGTGATAAAAGGGTTCCAAGAGAGGGGATAGAGAGATGTATTCAGACTGGAGTAAGCAGGGAAGTCTTCCTGTAGGAAATGGCTAGCATCCATCCTGTGGGGCTCCAAGAGCAGCTGGGAATTCTAAACTGAGAGAACTTCAGGAACAAAGGCACAGGGGTAGGAAAATGCAATCAAGACTTCCAAGGATGGGGTGGGAGGGGCAGGTAGGCTGTGAAGGAGGGGAATGGAGCAGGCAAGAAACCAATGTCCAGAGGCCAGCACTCTCTTCAGCCCGTCCCCTGAATGAGCTTGAAAGGCTATTCTGCATGATTCCACTGATGAAACATAGCAAGGGTATTTGTTTCACAGCATGATGTGATTATTCCATATCCGAAGTTCTCAAGGGTCAATTTTTTTGCTTTTTGTTTTTAAAGATTTATTTTATTTCTCTCCCCATCCCCTCCCTCCCCCCTCCCCCCTGCCCCCGCGTTGACTGCTCTCTGTGTCCATTCACTATGTGTCCTTCTGCGTCTGCTTGCATTGTCAGTTGGCACTGGAAAACTGCATCTCTTTCTTGTTGCATCATCTTCCTGTGTCAGCTCTCCATGTGCAGGGTGCACTCCTGGGTGGACTGCGGTTTTTTCACGCAGGATGGCTCTCCTTGCAGGGTGCACTCCTTGTACATGGGGCTCCCCTATGCAAGGGTGCCCCTGCGTGGCACGGCACTCCTTGCGTGTGGCAGCACTGTGCGTGGGCCAGCTCCACACATGGGTCAGGAGGCCCTGGGGATTGAACCCTGGACTCTCCATATGGTGGTTGGACACTCTATTAGTTGAGCCACATCTGCTTCCCAAGGGTCAGTTTTTTGTTCCTTTTTCAGTTGACCAAAGAGGAACTTCATTGAGTTCTCAAGGCCATGGGGACTCAAGAAGGAGGCCGCGTGCAGTTGGAGCTGTGGAGAGCAGGTCCTCATCTGACCTTCTAGGGGCGCAGGCTGTGGTGCGGCCACTCATCTTACAGCAGTTGCCTGCGTGGGGGCGCAGGCGGGTGTCACACTTGCGGCAGATCATGCGATCGCAGCTGTACTGGGCGAGCTGGTTGGGGAGGGCTTGATGATGCTGCCCCGGGGACGCGGCACCAGGTGCAGGGTGGATCTTTCTGGAAGCTGCAGTCGGAGAGAGTGCGGCCGTCCTCCAGCTGTTTGCCCACAAAGATATGACGCTGCTGGTTGGGCGGGATGCCTCCTGGTCTTGGATTTTGGCCTTGACATTCTCGATGGTGTCGCTGGGCTCGACCTCGAGGGTGCTGGTCTTGACCATCAGGGTCTTCCCGAAGATCCATGTCTCTGCGTCCTCTCGCCGCCTCGTGGAAGAGCAGGGGTCGGTTTCCTGTTTCTGGTTTTTCATAACCTTCGTTGCAGGTGACCCTTGTTCATGGGTCTTGTCACCCTGGGTGCCTGGTTATCTTTGACTGTAGATTGGACGTTTGCTGGAAATACTGCCTTTGTCAAATACTCAAGGCCTAACATCACGTCATCTTCCCTAAGTCAGGATTTTCATTTGCTTCTGTCAGGCAGCTGGGCCTTAGCAACCCAGGATCACCTTAGCCCAACCTCGAGGCTTAAGACTTTCTGGCCCGCGCAGGTGAGGCCAAGCCAGGGTGTAGCACTTGGGAGGGCTTGTGTCCTGATTCACTTTTACTCCCAGAGCACGGCCCGGCTGTGGCTGCTTTCCAAGCGCTCCCTCTAGGTTCTGGTCCTCCCCCGAGGCGCTCAGAGGCTCTGCGCAGCCGCTTCTCCCTCACTGGCGGACCCTGTCGTGGCAGATGCGGTTCCCAGGCTGGGCTTCTGGCCAGGTCATTTCTCTGTGTGTTGTTAGCGTTTTTTTTTAGGTGCCACATAATTTTAGTCACTCGCTGACTTAGCGTTTTATTTTATTTTTGCAAACAATCCCCCTTCCCCACTCCCTTTCCTCCCTCTCCCTCAGTAACCTCTAATCCGCTTTCTGTCTCTGCAAGTTTGCCATTTCTAGTCATCTCTTGTAACTGATATCATACAACTTTTGTCCTTATGTGTCTTGCTTATTTCACTGAGCATTGTTTTCAAGGTTCTTCTATGTTGCAGCATGCCTCACCACTTCCCGTTTTCTTATGGCCGAATAATATTCCGTTGTGTATATGTACCACATTTTGTTCATCCATTCATTTGTTGATGGACACTTGGGTTGCTTCCAGCTTTGGGCTATTGTCAGTAATACTGCTGTAAACACTGGTGTCCAAGTGTCTGTCTGTGACCCCGTTTTCTCTCTCACCTAGAAGCGCGATGGCGGGTCAAATGTATTTAACTTTTTGAGGAGCCTCCGTATTGCTTTCCACAGGGGCTGCATCATTTTACATCCCCACCAACAATGCACGGGAGTTCCAGTTTCTCCACATCCTCTCCAACACTCACTTCTCATCTTTTAAATGACAGCCATCCCTGTGGATGTGAATCTCTTGGCAGTCCTGTTAGCTCTCTGACGTCGTTTTAAATACGTGGCCGATTGTTTTCAGCTGCCCTGGGCAGGAAGGCTGGCCTGAGTAATCTAAGTCCGCCTTAACTGAAAATAGAGGTCCTCTCCAACTCAATTCTAAATGACAGTGTTCCTACTTAATTTCTTAATCCTCTAGTAGTGTCATTTTCTTCCAAACTAGAAATACTGATTCGTAACAAAATATAAATGCCTATTTGTTTTTTTCTCACAATAAAAAAGGTCAAAACAACACCAAAATGAACAATAAAAATGCAGCAAGAAGGCCCCGCCCAGCAGCCTCCAGGCCTGTGTCACCTTCAGGTCCCTGAGGTTCTGCGGACCTGACCTCAGGCTGCGGTGGCCGAGCTCCCCTCTGCCTAAGGCAGGCCCGGGGGAAGCAAACACCAGGGATTCCCCGAGGCGGTGAAGCGTCTTGCAAATCTTATTGTTATATTTCTATAGGATGCATTGTAACAATTTCCTTTGAGGGCTCTTTGAACAGTATGTGGTTCAGCTTATAAATTTAATCAAACACCTTTAGATATTTTAAACTTCATTTATAAATTAGACTCCTTATTTCAGTATGCCAATTTCTAACCTAACCAACTTTCCCTTCCTTCCTGAGTACTAAATAATCTTTATGAGACCAATAAGTTAAAGATATAAAAATTTTAAATTGGAATAGAATAATAAAAATTAAAGTACAGTGGCTGTAAATTTCTCTTATATGTTCTAATATTGTGCATAAACTCAGTAAGATTTAAACTTAAAACCCTTCGCTGTGTGTTCTTCTATGTCCTTGTCAGCAGCACTGGGAATCTGTGTCTCCTTTTGTTGTATCATCTTACTGCGTCAGCTCTCTGTGTGTGTGGCACCACTCATGGGCAGGCTGCACTTTCTTTCACGCTGGGTGGCTCTCCTTACGGGCGCACTCCTTGCGCGCGGGGCTCCCCTACGTGAGGGACACCCCTGTGTGGGGTGGCACTCCTTGCGCGCATCAGCACTGCATGTGGGCCAGCTCCACACGGGTCAAGGAAGCCCGGGGTTTGAACCGCAGACCTCCCATGTGGTAGACGGACGCCCTAACCACTGGGCCAAGCCCGCTTCCCACATTTTGACTCTTAAACTAGGCATGGCAGGCAGAATAATGACAAAGATTTCCATGTCCTAGTCCCTGAACCTACGAATACATTAGCCTCCATGGTGTCGGGGATTGAATCATGTACCCCACAAAAGACCTGGTCAAGTTGTAATCCATATTCCTGTGGGGTGAACCCCTTTGTAAGGAGGACCTTTGCATTTGTTGTTGTCGGTTAAGGTGAGGCCAGCTGAAGGAGAGTGGGCCCCACTCAGTACGCCTGGTGTACACGGCACACGCACACATGGGCATTGTGTGCACAAATACACGCACGCTCATGCAGACACACACACAACTACCCCACACTCATCACACTGACAGTGTTGGGTGACGCAGACTCATGGACCTGGTTTCTGATTTAGCAAATGAAAATGCAGGGCACCCAGTTAGATTTCAATTTCAAATGAACAACACATACTTTTTAGTATAAGCGTGTTCCAAAAAATGCATGGGACATACTTGTACCGAAAATACTATTTGTTGTTTACCTGGAATTCAAATTTCACTGAGCGTCCTCTATTCAGTCGGGTGACCCTACTCCCTACTCCCGAGGCAGCTTCCTGGCGGCTCAGGCACGCGCGGCGCAGTGAGCTCTGACGCGGGCCTGGTTGTCGCCTCCGTCCTGGAGGAGTCCCCGCCCGAGCCCAGCACCGCCGGCTGCAGTGCCCAGGGAAACCTTGCCAGAGAGGCCTGGGCGCTGTTCCCAGAAAGGGGTCAAGCTGGGAGAGGTCTGCTTGGGCCCCCAACCTCCCTCAGGCTCTTACGCTGGGTGGAAAAGTTCCAACCCCCCACCCCCGCCCCTCCGCCCAGGTTTGTCCCCGGGAAGAACCGAGTTTCACTTCCTCTTGGCGAGAGGGTTGGGGATCACTGATGGGGAGTCTTGAGGGAGACACTTTAGCAGATGTGGCGAGGTAAGGATTCAGCCCGAGCTGGATTTGTCCAAGACTGAAATTCCCTGCCCCTGCAGCTCCTTTGGGCCTGTTTCACCGAGAGGAGCCAGCGGCCTGCAGAGGGCGCCCTCCCCCCGCAGGTCCCAGAGCAGCCCCGGGTGGTGTGGGCGGGGTCTCCCGGGGCAGCTTCAGAGACCCCACCCACGCGAGAAGGCCCTCGCCCCTGTCGCAGGCTCTTAACCTATCGGACCCCCACCCCTCATAAAATATTGTGGCTGTTCCTCTACTGTCCCGAAACGAAATTCATAGGTAGTACAATCGATGCACAGACATAAGAACCAAGTAAATGTTCCTCTAATTGTATTGATAATATAAAGGAGAAATAAAAGGAAAGGAATTGGTAATAAACTAACATATATTTCATTCTGTAAATGTTTAAGCATCACTGCACTAGGAAGGCATCTTAATGTCTAATAACTGCCCGGTTTTAGCTATAAATAGATGCACTGAGACTGTGACAGTACAGATGCAGGTGGATTCAGGGGTGTTATTCTAGAGACTCAAACATCCGGCATATTTTCTGAAAGATAACTATTTCTTGGCAAACTAAGCAAAGCGCACATCATCCCTTGATTTACACAGTAGTTGCATCCCTGGAAAATTCAGTGTATATAAAAGCCAGGCAATAAAATACTTGTGTTTTTAAGTAAAACAAAGTTAGATTTTTTTTTTAAGATTTATTTTATTTAGTTCTCTTCCCTTCCCCCTCCATGGTCATTTTCTGCTGCTCTCTGTGTTCATTTGCTGTGTGTTCTTCTGTGTCCACTTGTATTCTCCACAGCACCAGGAATCTACGTCTCTTTTCAGTTGTGCCACTCCTGGGCGGGCTGCGCTCTTCTCATGCAGGGCAGTTCAATGCAAAGGGCACTCCTTGCACGTGGGGCTCCCCGGGGCTCCCCTACCTGGGGGACACCCCTGCGTGGCAGGGCACCCCTGCGTGGCAGGGCACTGCAGTGGGCCAGCTCACCACACGAGCCGGGTTTGAACCCTGGACCTCCCATATGGTAGGCAGATGCTCTATCGGTTGAGCCACGTCTGCTTCCCCAGAGTTAGATTCTGGTCTTGGAGAATTATAAACCAAAAGGGGACCCACTACAATTCTTTGTTGCAGTACCATCCCCCGCCCATTGATGGTGCTCACCCATCACTGTGACAGCCCTGATTTTATCATGCCTGCTGAAAGTAGAGCTCTCTGAGGCATCTGGAAGACATGCAGGGCACCCAGAGCTCCCGGCTTCCAGTCTGGTGTGGCGCCCATCCCCACACTGCGGCCTGGGTCCCCTCATCCCCAGCTCACAGACGCCCTCTGATCTCTGCTGGCCCCTGGGATTGTCTGTAGTGGGAGGAAGGAGGCAAAGCATACAGGATTGACTTGGCCCTGGGTTCCCTCCCCTCCAGGGGCTCGCTGTCTGGAGCAGGTGGAGGAGGTGACAGCCACGTGTCACACAGGGCTGGACCTGGAGATGCACGTCCAGATCCCTCTTCCAGCAGAAGGGAGAGCTGCCGGGCCTCCAGGGATGGCCCCAGCTGCCCAGAGCTGCCTTGCCAAGGTCACGCCCCCTCCCCAGGTGACCCCACTAATTGGGCCTGGCCATCTCAGCCCCTCCCAGGACACCTGTGAAGGGCCGCATGTGCTGCAGCGCTCCCTGGGGGGTGGGCTGGCCCTTGACCTTGTGCAGTCCCCTCCCGGGAGTGTGGGTGGAACCTGTGAACGTGGTGAGCTATCACTGCAGTGATTACGTCGTAGGACAAAAGGGAGGTTATCGAGGTGGCCTGCGTCTAATCCATTAAACCCCTGGAAAGCAGAGCTTCTCTCAGGTTGGCTGCAGACGGGCAGGTCAGAGATTGAAGGCACAGGGATTTGGAGGCACCGCTGCTGCCTTTGAAGGCCGAGGGGGCAAGGTATGAACTGGAATGTGGCCCCGAGGAGCCGAGCGCCACCCCGGGCTCCTGGCCAGCAAGGAAACGGGGTGGGGATGGTACAAGGTCAAGGAAACAGTTGATGAATGACTGGGGGTGGGAAGAGCTCTGGCCTGGGAGGCCGAGGACCTGGCCCGACGCCCGCATTGTCTCCTATCTCCAGCCGTCGGAAGCCCACGCTCTCCGTGAGGCTGGGTCCCATGCCCGGCTCTGCCCTTTTGATCCTCAGTTTCCTCCTCTGTGAAGTGGGGATAACCGTACCCCACAAGGAGACCGCAAGGGTAAAATTCGTGACCTCATAACTCAGCAAATATTGTTGAGCGCCTAATCTGTGCTGGGCTCTGGGCCCTGGAGCTGCAGCGCCAGACAAGGCGGGCACGTCCGTGATGGGTCCCAGCGGAGCACGTGGCAGGGCCTAGTGGGCATCAGGGTCTCTGGCTTCAGCCTGACATTTAAGGCCCTCATGCTGGGGCCATGTTTCCCTCCCCTCGTCTCCATCCCGCCACCGTCCTCCCCCTACCACCTGGCACAGAGCAGTTTCTTGCCCCGTCCCCCAGGCCCGGGAGCAGACACTCAGCTCCCTATTGCGGGGTGTGCCTCCCCCAAGCGTCCCTGGGCAGAGTGATGGCAGCAGCGCGCCTCCCCATCAGCTCCGTCGGCTCCAACCGAGGAGCCAGAGCAGGCGTCCACAGATGTCTCCCGGGACCTTTATTTTATTTTTCAAAATATTTATTTATTTATTATTTATTTCTCTCCCCGCCCTCCAGTTGTCTGCTTTCTGTGTCCATTCGCTGTGTGTGCTTCTGTGTCCACTTGCATTCTTGTCAGAGGCACCAGGAATCTGTGTCTCTTTTTGTTGCGTCATCTTGCCGCATCAGCTCTCCGTGTGTGCGGCACCACTCCTGGGCAAGTTGTACTTTTTTTGCATGGGGTGTCTCTCCTTACCAGGTGTACTCCTTGCGCATGGGGGTCCCCCACGTGGGGGACACCCAGGCGTGGCTCAGCACTCCTTGTGCGCATCAGCGCTGTGCGTGGGCCAGATCATCACACGGGTCAGGAGGCCCTGGGTTTGAACCCTGGACCTCTCGTGTGGTAGGCGGACACTCTATCCATTGAGCCACATCCGCTTCCCATCCTAGGGCCTTTAGAGCCATGAAGACTGGACTCATTCCTGGACATATTGACTGACAGCCCTATCTGTGCCAGGTCCACCCCCTCCAGGCAGCCTTCCCTGGCTAATGCCTTGGGATTCCCGCGGCCCCAGCCTGTCCCCTACCTCACCCCACTGGAGTGCCACATCTTAGCTCTGTTCCTGCTCCCTGGCTGAGGAGGCTACTGATTGGGACACTGAAACTTCCCATTTTGACCCAGCCTCATTACCTGAGAAAACAGAGGCCAAAATAGAGGTTTCTGGTTTGGAGTTGCCATCCTAAGGTCCTAAGAGCTTTCCTTTCTCTCCCTGACAGTCCCACTTAAACCCCTCTATCCACATCTGCCTCCCTGCCCTCTCCACTCCTGAATCTTCAATCCCAGACCTATTCTACTGCCCACTGTCACCCAAACCGCAGGCCCTTTGCATCGCCCCAGTCCTCAAACAACCCTTCCTCAACCCAGCTCAGAGCTGCCTGGTGAGTGATCACCAATGTTGGCTCAGGAGCCCACTGGGGAGAGGGTGGGCCTGAATCCTGGCTCTCGCTCTGACCGTGGGTGAGGTCACTAGCTGCTCTGAGCCTAGGTTCCTTGCGGGTAAATGGGGATGGTCGTGCCCATTGTCGTGGGTCCCTGGTGAGACCCTGGGCTGGCCCACCCCCTGGCACAGCCACGTGGGAGTGCAGAGAGCTGAGGGGGCGGCCCTGGCCGGCCAGGGCAAGCTCCTGGAGGGGAGTCCCTCTTGCCGACAGTCAGGCTGAAGGACCTGGCCCGCGAGCAGCCATCTGGACACAGCTTGGGCCCTCGGGCTGTCCCTGAGAGGGAACTTCTTGACCAATGGGGTCCATGGGAGAAGAACATTTTTAGAAAGCGTGGAACATTTTTTCACTCGTTGTTCTTTCTTATGAGCGCATATGAGCTACCTTCGGGAACTCCCAGCCATCCTTAAGGGAACCTGGCTGGACAGGTGGCCTGTGATACCAGTTATGCACACAACTGAGCTATGAATGACATAATGGCACCAGGGCCAGCCTCCTTCCCTCCTGAAATCAGGGGCTGCTTCTCCCACCGTGTGTGGGTCCTGGAAGGTTCAGCTAAGCACCTAGACCACACTGGACACTTGCTGGTCATAGATGAAAGGCACGCCGCATACAGGTGTGTGTTTCGTGTGTGCGTTCATCACCTGGTGTGCATTGTCTCTGCTGCTTTCCTTCAGCACAGAGAGCAGAGCTGAGCTGGTAGAATGGAGTAGAGCATATGTGTAGTTTCTGTGCAGTCGCCAGGAGCTGGAGGCTGCTGACGTCAGGAAGGAGGAATGCAGCTGTCTGAAGGCAGTGATGATGGACGGAAGGGAAAACGCTGCATTCTTTCCTAGTGGAACGTTGCCGAGTGTGAGCGCACGTTTGTGTGTGAAGCAGGAACCCTGTAGAATGACGCTTAAATGGCCGAGCTCCAAGTCGACGCCCAAGAAAATGTTGAATTAAAGGACACTTGGGTCTTGCCTCCTGCTGTAGTCCCAGTGCCATCGAGGATGGCTTGCTGGCTTTCAGGTTCTGAGGCGGGCTAAGCCGTGCCGTTCTCATGTTGGGAAGGTCCCTGCCAGGTCCTCCCTAGCCTCCTGTGTCCTGAGGCTCCTTCTATTTTGTTGTTCTGCCATCCTTGACACCTTGCTTCCATCTCAAGGTCTAAGCTGGCCACCCATGGCCCCCAGCCCACGGGAAGGGAAAAAGGGGGAGTGGAAGGCATGTCCTTTCCCGCTAGGGGTACAGCCCCCAAGTGCTCACATCCGCCAAGCCGGAGCTTCAGCACACGGTCCCACCTTGCCACAAGGGAGGCTGGAGAAGGTCATCCTTAGCTGACTGGCCCCATGCTCAGCCAAAACATAGGGCCTCTACTTTTCAAGAAGAAAGGGAGACGGAATATTGGAGAACATTTGGCAGTTTTGTTCACAAAGCAAGTGATGTGGGGAGTGGATTGGAGGGAGTGGGTGTGGAAGCAGGGAGACCAGGCGAGAGCCCCTTGTCACATTCCAGGTAAGAAATTATGGTGGCCCGGGTAGCGGGGGCAGCCGGGGTGAGACACGTGGAAAGACTTCAGAAATATTTAAAAGGCAGGATCAACAGGATTTGGCCAGCAGTTAAATATTGAAGGTGAAGAGGGAGGAGTCAGGGACAACCTGTGTATGTCTGGTAAGAAGATCGGACACATTTATTCAGCAAATATTTATCAAGTAGATCCGTGTGCCGGCACCATGCCTCTGTCCTGGAATCGCGTGGCCCCATCTCTGCCTCTGCGGGGGTGTTGAAGGGGAGAGAGTCACCTCCAGGGAGGAAGGGGAGAGCGGTGAGATGCTTGGAAACCAGCTGGGACCGTCCTGGCGGCCAGGATTCGGAGCCGTTTTCCTTCAGTCCTGGGAGGCAGTTGGTGGAGCTGAGCGGGCCTAGAGGACATTCCAGCGGAGAAAGCAGGAGGGTCCAAGGCTCGGGTGGCCTAAGTTGTCAGAAAAACTCTCTGGTGATGGGAACAATCACCAGGGTGCAGCCAAACGAGCCCTGGCTTTCGAACCAGATGGTCCTGAATTCAAATCCTAGCCCTGTTGTCATGTGTTGCTGGCAGAGTTTCAAATTGGATCAGTTGAAACTGGATCTCTGTTGTAGATTTTTTAGCATGACCTCTCAAAATGACAAACACACATATCCTTTAACCCAGAAATTTCACTTTTACGAATTTATCCTACAAATATACTAACATGTGTGAGGTAACAAATATACAAGGCTCTTCCTTGCATTAGTTTTGTAATTGCAAAAGATTGGAAATAACCCAAATGTTCATCAATATGGAATTGGTTAAGCAAATTATGATATATTCATACAATGCAATACTATGTGAAAACGAATGAATATACTCTCTGTGGAAGATCTCCAAGAAAATGGATCTCTATGGAAATCTCTATGGAAAGATCTCCAAGATACACTGTAAGAGAAAAAAAGCAAGGTACAGCTCAGTGTGTTTAGTTTATTACCATTTAGATAAAGGAACAAAGGGGGAGGGAAGAATACATATCTATATTCACCTATCTAAATACGCATGTGTATGCATATTTATTTATGTCTACATAGAATATCTTTGGAAGGACATCCAAAGTCAGTTGCTTCCAGAACTAGATGGCTGGAAGTCGGGGCTGAGGGGGGCACTTTCCACTGTATTCTTTCGTACATTTTGAATTTCTAATTATATGAATATATTATATATATATCCCAGTTCTGTCATTTGTAACTGTGTGACTTTGGATAAGTCGCTTGGTTTCTCTGAGCCTCAGTTTCTTCTCTAAAATGGTGATAATACCACCAACCTTACAAGGATCATCAGGGCTGCCTAACAAAAGGGCAATGCTGTACAGCCCTCCCTCCCTTCGCTTTCTTCCATTGTCTAAGATGCTAAGCCTTGTCCGACTCACCCACTTGCGTATGTGAACTGCTCACCCCAGACTTGCTTGTGTTTGGGAGTTGGGGTGAGGGGTACTTGACAGCTATCCTGGTGTTTGCCTAACATCACCAGTCAAGATGGGGGCGGGGTCTAGGAGGAGTAGCAGGTTTAGGGGTGCAGAGTGTTAGGTCAGGTCTGATAAGGTTGAATGTGGCTCTCCGATGCAACTGGGCTGGTGATAGACATTTGAGAGTCTTCAGACTCCTCCACTTAAAAGGAATAATAATTGTAGTAAAAACAATGGCTAACATTAATTGAGCCCTTAAATGCATGTCTCATTTAAACCTCTCAGCAACCCTTTGAAGTAGACCCAATTATTATCTTCTCTTTATAGATGGGGAAACAGAGGCATAGAGCAGTTAAATGACCAGCCCGAAGTTACCCAGGTGGGCAATGGTAGGCTGGGATTCCAACCCAGGTCCGTCTGACCAGAATCCTCATCTCAGGTTTAAAGCTGGTCCTCAAAATCAGCCAGTTTGGGGTTGGCAATGGTTTTCTATAAAGGACCAGATGGTAAATAATTTTAGGCTTTGCAGACCATATGGTGTCTGTTGCATCTACCCATCTCTGCTCTTGTAGCTTGAAAGCAGCCATAGAAAATTCATAAACAAATGATTGTGGCTATAAGCCAATACAATTTTATTTATCGACACTGAAATTGAGGTTTGATGTAATTTTCATGTGTCACCATTGAGAAATGTAAAACCATTCTTAGCTCAAGGGTCATGCAAAAGCAGGTGGTCTGGTCCTTGGGCCATGGTTTGCAGACCCCCTTTTTCCCTCCCACATCTTCTGATGATTGGAAAGGGCCCCACTAGCATCAATGCCTTCATCGGTGTGGATTTTTGCCTCCCAGAGACAGAAAAGGGACATGATGCTAAGACCTGCTCCTCACTTTCTGGGTGCTTGCCTCCGTGTTACTTGAGGAAGGGGTGGGAGCCTGGGCCCAGTTCCTTGATAAGTCCAGGCCCTTTGAAGATCCAGCATCTTCTAAATGAGAAATATCCTTCTTAAGGTCCTGCCCCTCCCAAGTCCTATAACTGGGATCAGTCTCTGGGCAGGAAGTGAAGGCAAAGTTTGGCCCCCAAGGCTGGCCGGCTTCTGCGCTGCTCTCCAATAGTCCCAAGCCTGCCTGTGGGTCAGTCCCTGTCAGGGCCAGCTCAGGGGGTGTCAGGGGCTGGGTCAGGGGAGGTGGGGCTAGGTGGGGGGACAGACCTGGCCAAGGTTGCTGGGGGAGGCCAATGGTGTCGCCTGGATCCTTCCTTCCTCTGGAAGGAAAATAATTGGGAGATTTTTTTGAAAACATACCTTAGAGTTGAAGGGCACAAATGAGGAGCATTGTACTGACTACTTTCTTCAAAGAAACTGTCTTCAAAGATGACTCCTCTTACCTCCTTTCTGGTCTCTATTTTTGGCTGGTCTCTTCTCCCCACCCCTCTCTTTTCTTCCTCTGTTCTCTCATCCTCTATTTCCCTCCTCTCTGGTCCTCTCCCACCCAGCCTGACTCTGCTGCTTCTGAACCTTGGCTCAGATAGTTCTAGTTCTCTCTGCCTGGAACTCCTGCTCCCTCTGGAATTCCTGTGCCCCTTTTCCCACCTGAAGAACACTATTGTTTTGCATTCAGCTCAGATACCACCTCCTCCTCTCTCTGGTATGGTTGCGGTGGGAGCTGGGTCTAGGAGAGTGTTCTCCTGTGTGATGGGAGACAGAGCTGGTCTTATGGGGACCAGTTCCCAGCGTCACTGGCTCCCCACTGCCCAGAGAGCAACTCTGGACCCCTCAGCCTGCGTTCCAGGGCTTTCATGATTTGCCTCAGCTTTGTTCCCATTCTAGCTGCTGCTAACTGCCCTCATAGGGCTTTACTCTAACCCAGCACTGTCCAATGTAAGCTACAGATATAATTTTATTTTTTTTAATAGTCACATTAAAACAGTAAAAAGAAACAGGTATAGTTGATTTTAATAATACATTTTGTTTAACCCAGTATATCCAAAATATCATCATTTCAGCATGTAATCAATATAAATATTATTAAGGAGATGTTTTGCATACTTTTTTATACTAAGTATTTGAAACATAGTATGTCTTTTACACTTATAGCACATAGATAAATAGATTAATTGGACTTTATCAAATTAAAAACTTTTTTACATCAAAGGACATTATCATTATCAAGAAAGTGAAAAGACAGCCTACAGAGTGGGAGGAAATGGTTGCAAATCATCTATCTGATAAGGGTGTAATATCCAGAATATATAAAGGGATCCCATGATTCAACAAGAAGACAAACAACCCAATTAAAAAATGGGCAAAAGCCTACTTTGAAATTTATGCTCTCAGTGTGACAGAGTTGGACTCAGATGTGATTTCCCTACACATGGCTTTTCTGCCCTTTCTATGTGAAGCTAAGTTAGTACTAAAGTTGATAGGTTTATGTCCAAGAGACTTAAATCTTTGGACTTTCCATATGCCAGTCGGGCTCTACTCTCCAGTTCACTGGACTCACCCAGGACAACTAACAAGGAAATGATGATGGACAGTAATCATCCCAAGGAACAGAGAAAGTCTGCAACTGCAAGCAAGATAGTCCCATCCATCTGCCGCATAGGATCTAAGCCTCCTTTCAATTAGAGACAGAGTGGGCATCACCATTCCGGAATCCTCAGGTTTGCGGAATGAATGATGGACTAGAATAGACTTATTGTTATTCTAGCAATGGAAGAATGCTTATCATTGATGTGGAGGCAGTGGCCACCAGAGTTTCTGAGAGAAGGAGAGGGAAAAATAGGTATAATATGAGGGCATTTTTGAGACACTAGAATTGTCCTGAATGACATCGCAATGACAGATATAGGCCATTATGTCTTGGCATAATTTACAAAATTGTGCAGCAGTTGAAACTATAATGTAATCTGTAATTAATACTTAGTGGCAATGCTTCGATATGAGTTCATCAATTGTTACAAATTACTACACTAACACAGGATGTTGTTAATGTGGGAAAGTGTGGGAGGGGTAGGGAGTGGGGCAAATGCGAATCCCCTTCATTTTTTTAATGTAACATTTATGTAATCTAAGTACCTTTTTAAAAAATTTTAAGTATATTTTTAAAAAACTTTAAAAAATGGGCAAAAGACTTGAATAGACATTTCTCCAAGGAAGACATTCAAATAGCCAGTAAGCACATTTAAAGGTGCTCAACATCATTAGCCATTAGGGAAATGCAAATCAAAACTACCATGAGATACCACTTCACACCCACTAGAATGGCTATTAAAGAAACAAACAAAAATGGAAAATAAGTGTTGACGAGGATGAGAAGCAATAGGAACCCTGGTGCATTGCTGGTGGTAATGTAAGATGGCGCAGCCATGGTGGAAAACAGCTTGACAGTTCCTCAAAAAGTTACACCAATGTTCACAGCAGCATTAGTCAAAATAGCCAAGAGATAGAAGCTGCCCAAATACCCACCCACAGGTGGATGAATAAATAAAATATTGTATATCCATACAATCAATGGAATACTATTCAGTTAGTATGAAGGAAGTATGGAATGAAGTTAGTTATGATACATACTACAACACAGATGAGCCTGTACGTGGTACGAAATGAGCCAAACACAGAAGAATAAAGCACAATTCCACATTCAAGAAATATCTAGACAAGGCAAATTTATACAGACAGAAAGTAGATTAGAGGTTACTAGGGGCTGGGGGGAGCGGGAAAGAGAGCTGTTGCTTAATCAGTAGAGAATTTCTGTTTGGGGTGATGAAAAGCTTTTGGAAAAGGTTTTGGAGATAGACAGTTATGAATGCAATTACACATTCACAACACAAGACATTGTGAATCTAATTAATGCCATTGGATTGTGCACTCAAAGTAGTTAAAATGGCAAACGATGTCTGTATATTGATGTGTGTATATTCTACCACAATTTTAAAAAGTTGTTGGTACATTTTGTGAGTCCCCAGAAGGGAATCCAGGTGGATGTACTTAGGGCAGTTCATTACCAGGAGGACAGGGGAGCAGCCTTTGAACAGGTAAGCCCTGGCTCTGGAGCTCTGTGGGATGGCATGGGCACCGTGCCGCTCGAGTCCTGGTTGGGAGCAGCCACTTCCGGTAATGGGCAGCAGGAGAAAAGAAGGCAATGTCTGAGCTGAGTCCCCTTTCCTCTTGCAGCACCTCCTTCCATTCCTTTCTCTTTCTGGGCCTCCCTCCTCTCCTTTTCTAGAACTAATGTAAGGAGGTGAGTGTCCCAGGTGAAAAGGCCTGTCTCTTCTGCCAGGCCGTGCAGCTTCCTGGGAGAAGGGCCAGCAGATGCTGGATTCCATCCAACTGGGTGCCGACTGCACCTGCGGGTGCCTCACGTGACTGAGGCTGGCAGCCCGCCCACCTGTCTGTGTCTTCAAACACTTGCTGCTTGCACTCAAGGTCACTCCTAAAACGGGGTGGGGCATGAGGGGGCCTCCCAGCCTGGGGTGACGCAGGGGGCTGTCTTGGGTGCAGGGATGGTGGTGCGGGTGCCCAGGCTGGGTCTGCTACAGAGGGTCATTCATTCCCGGCAGGTGTGCGGTGAGGGGGGCGGGGGCTTGGCCAGGGCCGGCCGGAGCTTTCAGCAGGATTTCATCAGGGCCGCGGTGGGCTCCTCCCTCCTGAAAGCTGGCGCTTGTGCCGGGCCCCCACGTGGGGAGGAGAAAGCCGGCAGGCAGCTGGGGGCCGGGCTGTGGAAACGCGGCGCTCCGAGGAAGGAAGAAGTGAACACTGATTCGGGGCCAGCGGGGGCGCATGCTCTATGCGGGGGAGCTCATTTCGGCCTCGTGACCCTCTCTGAGGTGGGGCTCATGGTCCCTCTTTCACAGACGGGAAAATCAAGGCTCCGAGGCTTTGGGGGTTTGGCAGAGGCTTGTGGCTTGCAAGTGGCAGAGCCGGTATCCCAAGCCCACATGGAGAAGTGGCTGCGTGGCCCTGGGAGACGACCCAGGCGGCTGCGCTCCAGCGGGGCGCAGTGGGCGCTGGGCGGCCTGTGGTGGGGAGGCAGGAGCCGCCCATGGGGCTCCTTGTTCCCTCTGCTTCTCTTTCCTCCTCCAGGCCTTTGCTTGAAGGAGTTTGGGGACCGGGAGGGAGGATTTCAGGGAGTGGAATAGACAATTTAGCAGGTGTGTCTCAGGCCAGGGACTCAGGTGAGCAAGAAATAGCGACTGTTTTTCAATCATCCCACTTAACGTCTATGTCAAGGCCAGGTTAGGGAGGGAAGCACAAGGGGAAGGGGTGCTAAATCTTAGGCAGTGGGGTCTTCCCCGTTACCCAGGGTGGTCTCAATTCACCGGGCAGCTCTCCCTTGACTTCACTGCCACTCGCAGGAGCTCAGGAATCTGCTGCTGCCCCTGGCCCCCGCTGGGACCTGGAAGTTTCTGGGTGATCACGGCCATGTTCAGAAGTGCCCCCTGGAAATTCCCCATCTAGGTCTTGTGGGGGGGTCTTGAATACAGCTCCCCTTGGTGCCTGGACCCTCACACGTACCTTGGGCCCAGCAGCCTCCCAGCATAGTTCAGCTTTCATAGCACTGGTTTCTGCTCTCTCTTCCCCGCAGCCCAGGAGTGGGGTGTGTGGGGTGAGGGCAGCAAGGGGGGCCAGGGAGGCTATCCCCTGTGCTCCCGGGGACGGACCACTGATGTGGGCGGAGCACCCACCCTGGTCCCTGGCTGCTCTGCCCATGAAGGTGCACTGTTCCCAGTGGGGGTGCAGGGTCCCTAATGGGCCAAGACAGCCAGCCGCTCCTCTTCCTTGGGGGCCAGGTCATGCACACTGCGCTGACAGCATCAGTCAACCACGAGCCCCCAGCCCGGCGAAGCTCTGGAGCCCCCCTGGGACTCCGGTTTCACTGATCAAGTCTAAAATTTGGGCCTACCCTTTGCAAGCCTGTCAGGCCCAGCTCCCGGCTGGGGAGGAGGTGGGCTGGTCCCCTGAGGGAGGGGGCAGTCCTGGTTTGCCCAGGACTAATGGTTCCTGGGATGCAGGACGTTTCGTTCTAAAACAGAGAGGGGCCCAATAAACCAAGACCCATGGGTCACCGTCTCTCTCCCGCCGCCCCCCAGCCTGGCAAGGCTGGCCTGGACTGGAGCGGTCAGGGTCAAGGGCCCTTCAGCTCTGGCTCTGCGACAGGTTGCCCCGGTCAGACCAGACCCTGGAAGCTGAGTGGTGGCATCCCTCCCCAGGTTCCACGACCAGCTCTTGAGTAAGGTTTGGTTTTGGTCTCCCCATCTGCCCCCCAGTCAAGCCTGGCCCCCCGTTAGGATGGTTCTAGGGGGCCGAAGGGTCCCAGAGGCAGAACCCCTGGTGCCCATCTTGGCAGTCACGTCCCCTCGCCACAGTGTTCTCAGCTGTGAAACGGAAGGCTGGATCCAGAGGGCCCGTGAGCCCCCTCCAGCTCTCGAAACTATCCTTGGAGCCTACGCAGATAAGAGCCTGGACTCTGCTCCCAGGGCTTGGCGCTCAGAGGCCTAGGCAGTGGCCAAAGGCTGTGAGGCTTTGGGGACGGAGGCTGAGGAGACATTCACGAATCAGCCCACAGCAAGAGGATGGCAGCCACAGCCAGGGCCCCCGAGACCTGGGCATCCCGGCCAAGCGGCCTCGGAGACCCTGCCCTGAGTCCCACCCTCCCCACTGCAGCCCAGAGAGGGCTTGCCCAGGGTGACTGAGCAGGCATCAGACACCTGATCTCCGGCTCCTCGCCCAGGCCTGCCTCGGTCTCAAGATGGTATTATTAAAAATACAAAAATAATTGTGTTATAATTTATGTGATTAATCAGTGGCGCTTCCACTCCCCTCCCCCAGCCTCTCCTGCCCAGCACACACCCCTCCTTCAGCTTCCCACACTTGCTACCCTTAGAAACTCAGATCAGACAAGCAGAACTGGTGGGACCCCCACAAACATGGGGGCTGGAGAGGCCAAGACCCACCTCTGAGCCACTGCAGGAGCTATGCTGGTGTCCTGGCAGAGCAGGGGAGGGGGATGCGGGGGTGAGGGTGGAGCTTGGGAAATGGGTGGAGCCTGGGGGACAGGGGTGGGGTGGAACCTGGGGGACAAGGGTGGGGTGGAGCCTGAGGGAATGGGGGGTGGAGCCTGGAGGACAGGGTGGGGGTGGAGCCTGGGGGATGGATGGGTGGAGCCTGGGGGAATGGGGGGTGGAGCCTGGAGGACAGGGTGGGGGTGGAGCCTGGGGGACAGGGGTGGGGTGGAGCCTGGGGGAGTGGGGGGGTGGAGCCCAGGGGACAGGGTAGGGGTGGAGCCTGGGGGACAGGGGTGGGGTGGAGCCTGGGGGAATGGGGGGTGGAGCCCGGGGGACGGGGGGTAGGGGTGGAGCCTGGGGGACGGGGTAGGGGTGGAGCCTGGGGGACAGGGGTGGGGTGGAGCCTGGGGGAGTGGGGGGTGGAGCCCGGGGGACAGGGTAGGGGTGGAGCCTGGGGGACAGGGGTGGGGGTGGAGCCTGGGGGACAGGGGTAGGGGTGGAACCTGGGGGAGTGGGGGGTGGAACCTGGGGGACAGGGGTGGGGGGGAGCCTGGGGGAATGGGGGGTGGAGCCTGGAGGGACAGGGTGGGGGGGAACCTGGGGGAGTGGGGGGTGGAGCCCGGGGGACAGGGTAGGGGTGGAGCCTGGGGGACAGGGTGGGGGGTAGAGCCTGGGGGAATGGGGGGTGGAGCCTGGGGGACAGGGTGGCGGGGAGCCTGGGTCCGGGTACATGCAGGGTCTGAGTCTCGGGCTTTTGGTCCGGCAGGAAGACCTTCTCAGGCTTCAGCACCAAAGCCCTTGTGGAAGAGTAAGGCCAGCAGCGACAGCAACGCAAGGTCCCGTTTCCTGGGCACTTACGCTGCTCCGGGCATTGCTCTAAGGGCGTCACACGCACGCAGCCCTCCCAGCAGCCCTGCGAGGGCGAGGGTCTTACTCTGCTTTACAGATGAGCGAACCCTGGCAGAGGGGGAAACCAAGCATGCTGGCACTTAGCCGCGACCCAGGAGACTGAAAGTGCTTTCAGGCTTTACCCTAAAATTTGGGGCAAAGTTTGCTCTAACACCCATGTGTGACACTTTCATTTAAAAAATGTTCCAAATGACTTTAAATCATTTTCCCCGTCTAAACCGTGGCCTGAAGAGAAAGCTGCAGGGGGGTGGCTCTGCATTTCCCTGGACGCCTGGATGAGCCGCCTCCAGGGGCACCACGGTTCTGGCTGCAAGTCCCTCGCAGGATGGCGCCCGCGGGCCCCTCAGGTAGGAATACTCCAGAGGGCAGGAGACCCCGGGGGCTCCACCCCAGCCCAGGGTGGTCCAAGGGTGGACTTCAGGGACTCTGCATGCAAAATGGTGTGATGGGTACAAATAGAATATTTCTAGGGTGAGGGACCATGGCTGTCATTAAATGTTACAGAGGAGGGAAGCGGCTGTGGCTCAGTCAGGTGGGCTCCCGTCTCCCATATGGGAGGCCCTAGGGTCACACCGCAGGGCCTCCTTGTGAAGGCAGGCTCGCCTGCAAGCCCCGCGGAGTGCCACCCGGCCCGCAAGCGCTGCGGAGAGCCGACTCAGCAAGGTCACACAACAAAAAAGGGAGACAAGCAAAAACACAGAAGAGCAAGCAGCGAATGGACACAGCAGACAACAAGCAAGCCGTGGGGGAGGGAGAAATAAAAAATAATTACAGACACAGAAGAATGCACAGCGAATGGACAGAGAGCAGACAGCAAAAAGCTACTGGGGGGGGGGGATAAGAAAAAAAATGTTTTTAATGGTTGAGGGGAATGGATGGGGCTCAGTGGTTGAGTGCCAGCTTCTCCCCCCCCAACACACACACAAGTGTTACAGAGCGGCTGGACCTCTGTCATGGTTAGGGACCCTACTCTCCCGAGCACAGGACAGGGGAGCTGCCACCTGACCCTTGGCTGGCCGGTCACTTTGGTGTCCTCAGGCAAGGTGGATAGCTTGAACTTCTCTGACCACCCTCTTCTCCAAAATGGGAGCCCCTCAGAAAATGCCCCCTCTTGCCCCTGCCCACACCCCTGCCCCTGCTTGCGCAGCACCCAGGACTCCTGTCTGGGGCTGGAGAAAGCCTGGCCTGGACACTTACTCTTCTCGCCTCTGGGCTGGGCTTCTACACCTGCTTCTAGGTGGTGCTGGGAAGCCCAGGAGGGGATTCTCATGGCGAGGGGGCTGGTACAGGGCATCTGTGTATCTGTGTTTCTTTTTGTTGTGTCATCTTGTTGTGTCAGCTCTCCGTGTGTGCGGCACCATTCCTGGGCAGGCTGCACTTTCTTTCGCGTTGGGCAGCTCACCTTACAGGGCATACTCTTTGTGTGGGGGCTCCCCTATGCAGGGGGCACCCCTGCATGGCACGGCACTCGTTGCGCGTCTCAGCACTGCACATGGGCCAGCTCCACACAGTTCAAGGAGGCCCGGGGTTTGAACCAGGGACCTCCCGTGTGGCAGACGGACGCCCTAACCACTGGGCCGAGTCCGCCGCCATCATAAACTATTAAATACCAAACTTATCACCACTTCCCGTTCTCTCTCTTCTCTCCCTGAATTTCTTCTGGGAACACCTGAGCAGTGAGCTAACAATTACTTTTATTCTATAGCATCATTTAAAGACATATCTGGGGCAGACAATGAGGGATGAGGAGAAAGAAATTTAAAAAAAACCCACATATCTGGGAATATAATTAGACATATTTTATTGTTTAACTTAAACAGAGGATTTCATTAGCAATATAGCATGCAATTAGTTGTACTGTTGACTGATGACTATTAAAATGAAATTTCCACATGGCCTTCTAAGAAAGTTCTAGCCTGTTGCCCCTCCCCACAAAAATACCCAGCACTATCTCTGACAACCACTGAAATAGTACTACTTATAGTCCAATTGCATTAAGAATTACTTATAACAAAAGGAGTAGGTGCTTTGTGTGAAATAAAACAGTATTTTATTTCTATGAGGTTTTTTTAGATTTTATTTTATTTATTCTCTGCCCCCCCCCGCTTGCTGCTTGTGCTCGCTGTCTGCTCTCTGTGTCCATTCTCTGTGTGTTCTTCTGTGTCTGCTTGGCTTCTCTTCTCCTCTTTTAGAGGTACCAGGAACCCATCCTGGGACCACCAATGTGGGAGAGAGGCTCTCTGTCTCTTGAGCCACCTCAGCTCCCTGGTTTGCTGTGTCTCTCATTGTCTTTCTTCTGTGTCTCTTTTTTGTTGTGCCGTCTTGTTGCGTCAGCTTGTGCTGTGGACCAGCTCTCTGCATGGGCCAGCTCTCTTTCACCAGGAGGACCCGGAACCTAACCTGAGACCCCCCATATGGTAGATGGGAGCCCAATCGCTTGAGCCACATCTGCTTCCCAATATGAGGTTTTAAAAAAAAGTGAACATTCTCTGTCCCTCTCCATCTCATTGTCTAATGTTAATAGTTTGGTGTGTATCATTTCAGGCATTTCTATGCATATATAACCTACACACACAACATATGATTTGTACAAATAAAATCAATTTAAAAAATCAATCTACGTACTATTCTGCCACATATATACCCTTCCAAGACAGCAAATATGGGTCCCCTCATCTTTGAATGACTACACTAATGGACATCGAGTCCTTTCCAGTTTTTCATTATTGCAAACAGTGCTGATAGTATACACTACGTACCTCATCTTTGTGCACTTGTGTGAGTTTGTCTGTAAGGTACTTTCTAGCAGTGGAATTAATGAGTCAAAATGTGTGTATTTAAAACGTTGATATCACCCAATTGCCAAATTGAAATTTTTTGTATATTTACATGTCTGTAAACTGTGTGTATAATTGCCTGCTTCCTCAAATGACCAGATCATCTTTTTGATCTTTATTAATTTGGTAGGTGAGGATTGTAGCTCAGTGTTCTAATTTGCATTTCTTTAACTGTAAATGAGGCTGAGTGTCTCTTCTTGTATTTATTCCCAGATGGCTCCCTCATCTGTTTTGCGCATTGGTTTTGCTTGTTGTTTGCACTCATTTGCTTGTAGTTTTTGCTTGTTTTTTGCTCATTGTCTGTCTGTTTTTTCTTTAGGAGGCACTGGGAACTGAACCTGGTACCTCCCATATGGGAGGCGGGAGCTCAACTGCTTAAGCCACATCCACTCCCTACTAATTTTTTTGGTTAGTGTTTGGCTCATTGCCTTGCTCATTGTTTTGCTCATTGTCTACTCCTTGTTTTTTGCTCAATGTCTGCTCATTGTTTGTCTTCTTTAGGAGGCACTAGGAACCGAACCCAGGACTTCCCATGGGGAAGATGGAAGTGCAACCGCTTGAGGCACATCCACTCCCCCTAGTTGCATTTTTAATACTACAACCCTGCTGACTATGAAGTTCTTAATCCACACATTGAGATTTAAGGGAGAAAGTTGTTTGCTGATCGCAGGCCATCTGCGAAGGGCCTGTTCCTTGTCAGGTCTGGAATCTGATATCTGGCAGCCAAAAGACAGCATGGCCTGGGGGAGAGAAATCCTAGGCTGAGTCCTGGCCTGGGCCCTGAAAGCTGCCCTGCCCTCCCTTGGCCTCAGTTTCTCTAAATGCACAATGAGGAAGTTGATGTTGGTGAACTCCAAGGTCACTTCCTGGTTTCGGGTTCAACATTTGATGAGTCTATTCAGATGTATTGTGATCTCAAACAGGTCTCTGTCAGTTTCAGTTTCCTGGGCTACTCAAGCAAATACCATAAAATGGGTCAACTTAAACAATGGGCATTTATTAGGTTACAGTTTTGAGACTAAAAGAAAGTCCAAATCAAGACATCATCCAGGCGATGCTTTTGCTCTAAAGACGGTGGTGCTCTGGGGCCGGTGCTGCCCGCCACCCTTGCTGCTTAGTTAGGCACATAGCAAGGCACTTGGTGGTGTCCTCTGGTCTCCTTCTGGTTCTGTCGATTTCAGCTTCTGGCTGCTTCCTCCTTGGCTCTCTCTCTCTCTCTCTCTCTGAATTTCTGCCTCCTTATAAAGGAAGGACCCGAGTAAGAGGGTTAGGGCCACCCTGTTTGGGCTGGACGCCACCTTAACTGAACTAGCCTCCTCGAAAGGTCCTGCTTCCAATGCGTTCACACCCACAGGATGGATTAGATTTAAGAACACGTTTTGCTGGGTACCTGCAGCTCCAAACCACCACACTGCCCCTCTAGGCCGATGTCTCCTCCTCCACAAAGGGAGGTGAAAGAGGTTGAGGCGGCGGAATTGGCCCAGTGGTTAGGGTGTCCGTCTACCACATGGGAGGTCCGCGGTTCAAACCCCGGGCCTCCTTGACCCGTGTGGAGCTGGCCCATGTGCAGTGCTGATGTGCGCAAGGAGTGCCTTGCCACACAGGGGTGTCCCCCCGCGTAGGGGAGCCCCACGCGCAAGGAGTGCGCCCCGTAAGGAGAGCTGCCCAGCGGGAAAGAAAGTGCAACCCACCTAAGAATGGTGCCACACAGATGGAGAGCTGAGGCAGCAAGATGACGCAACAAAAAGAAACACAGATACACAGATGCCCGTGCCGCTGACAGCAACAGAAGCGGACAAAAAAGATGCAGCAAATAGACACAGAGAACAGACAACCAGGGTAGGGGAGAGGGGGAAGGGGAGAGAAATAAATAAATAAATAAATCTTAAAAAAAAAAAAAAAAAAGAGGTTGAAGGGCCAGGTCCTTTCCAGCCCTGAGGACCCAGGACTCCAGAGCAGTGCGTCAGAGGCTCCTGGGGAGCCGTGAACCTCGTGCCCCGGCCCCATCTCAGAACAAGTAAGTTAGAATCTCTGGAGGTGGAGCCTCAGCAGCGTCCTATGCTCTCAGCTGACATTCGTGTGCTCACTGAGGCTGGAGGACCAGTGTCTGGGCGAGCTCCCGGAGGCTGCTGCTGCTGCCAGTCTCGCTGCCCAAGCCGGCTGGTGGGCACCAGCCTCAGCGTCACCTGCAAGCTTCTCGGGGCTGAGGCTCTGAGGCCCTGAATTGGACCTCCTAAGCCAGTGAGGAGCCCTAAGTGATTCAGGTCAGGATTCCATGAGTCTTGTCAATAAGAGTCATGAAGTTACCCGGATCAGGCAGGACGATGACGCCCAGGGGCCCCTGTCCAGGCAGAGCAGCCTGGCTTGATCCCACAATCTGGTTTTCCCAAGCGCTTTTGAGCTGCTCAGGTGAACACACTCATTTCCAAAAGCGGAGCTTTGGGGGTTACACTGGGGTGCTCCATCGTGTACGCTTAGGGAGCATGCCCTTTCCTGGGGGCTGAGTGTACAACAACAACAAAAAAGCGTGACGGAGAATCTCGCCAAGGAAAAAGGGACAAGACCAGGTCATCCCAGACCCCAAAAGGGATGAGTAGCCCTGATGCAGTACAGGCTCTACAGGGACAGTATTTGGGAGTCAAGAGGATAATGCTGCTGGGTGCTTTTTGCTCTCTCTCCAGCATGGAAGGGGTCCAGCTCAGCTACTAAAGAGTACCTGGGGAAAGCGGATGTGGCTCAAGTGATTGGGCTCCTGCCTACCAATAGGAGTCCAGGGTTCGATTCCTGGGACCTCCCACTGAAGGCAAGCTGGCCTGCGCAGGAGTGCCAGCTCACACAGGACTGCAGCCCCACACAGGAGTGCTGGTGCATCAAGAGGACAACAACGAAAGAAACACAGGAGAGACAGTAAGAGATGCAACAGACCGGGGAGCTGAGGTAGTTGCAAGGGATTGAGCACCTCTCTCCCACTCTGGAAACTCGCAGGATTGGTTCCCGGTGCCACCAACAGAGAAGATGAGCAGACACAGAAGAACATACAGTGAATGGACACAGAAATCAGACAGCACAAAACAATGAGAGGGGAGGAGAGAAAAAAAGAGGACCTGGGCCGATGGAGATTTGAAATGGAACTTGGGTGAGCCTCAGTTTCCTCATCTGTACAATGGGGGCAGCAATGTCCCCTTCTCTAAGTTATTCCATCTTAGATCAAATAACATTCACGTAAAGCAGCTCACCTGACATTGTCGGTGCTCCAGTAGATCCAGTCCAGCCCTGGATGGGGCCTTACCACCAAACAGATTATAACCAGATCTCGGTGCTGGGCCATGCGCATCGTGCTTAGGAGGGTCCGCCAGATCAGCCCCCCACTGGCTGTGGGACCTGTGAGTCATTTCATCTCCCTGCCCCTCAGTGTGCTTGTCTGTCCAGTGGAGGTGTCTGAGCCACTTTGGCAGGGCTGTCATGAGGATTAAATGAGGACAGCAGTGTGCTGCGTGGAGGCCAGTGCCAGCCCGGTGTGCAGCTCTGTCCGCGGGGGTCCGGGCTGTGGGTTGCCAGCTCCCTCCCATCCTGGGGCAGCCCTGGCATCGGTGAACACAGTGCCCTTGGACTCCCCCGCCACTGTGGTCATTACCCCACAGTCACTGAGTGCTGGAGAGCAAACGCCCCCAGGCAGGCTGAGCCTTTCTCCGGGCCACGGGCCCTCCGGGCAGCCAGGTCTGGGTTGGCAGGCAGGCGAGCATCTGGGCTTTGCTGTGAGTGGGAGTCGGAGTCACCAGGCTGCCCTGAGGCGGGGCAGGCGGGGATGCCTCGGTGGCTCAGGGCCAGCTCCTGCTCTCAACCCCCGGAGTCGGGCAGGGCCCTGCTGCCTCTGGTGGGTGGAGGGAGGGGACTGGGTGCCAGGTGAGCCTCACGTCATCCCTAAGACGTAGACCTGATGGCTCTTCCCATTTCATAGTTGGGGAAACTGAGGGAGTTGCTCCCCAGCTCTGGCGACCACCGGGGAGCTTGGGAAGGTACTTCTGCCTCCTTGGACTCTTGGGGTCCAAAGTCCAAGCCTCTCCCTGGGAGGGACCTCATCTTCAGAGACCCCATTTACATGGGTGAGCTGGGCCCCAAGAGGGCTAGCACGGGCCCACACAGGTGTCCTGGGCCTCTGGGGGCGGGAAGGGTGGGCAGGCAGTCCCCGAACAGGCCCGGGCTGGAGCCCCGGCTCTGCACTCGCCAGCCCCAGGGAAAAGTCAGGCAGCCTCTGTTTCCTGCCCTCTAAAATGGAGGAGTGGGGAAAATTAAATAGAATAACACATGCAAGTGGCTTTTAAAACTGTTGGTGTATGGAAGTCAGGGGTTATTAACACTCACGAGCTAAAATCCAAGCCTTTGTCACTGAAGCAGAAAATGAGGCCACAGGAGAGAAGGTTCGAGGAACTTTGGGGAGTCACACAAGGAGGGGTATGGCCTGCTTGAGTGGGGGCAAGGTGGGGCTGACCGGTGGGTGTGCTGGCGGGGGGGAAGGATGTACTTCTAGTCCGAAGGTGAAAGGGGCAGAAGGCGCATCCAAGAGGCGTCAGTCAGAGGAGGAGACGCGGGTCGGAGGAGGGTCCTCCCAGACTCTGGCCAAACCGGGAGCCAAGCTCTCCGGCCTCAGTTTCGCCCTCTGTCGGTCACACAGAAGTGCTGCCAGGGGGCTTTGCTTCTGAAGCATGGGGGCATCGGTCATATCACGTGGTCCCCACGTGGGTCATCCTCTGAGGAAAGGTGCCTTAGCCCCTTTCAAGTGGAGTTGGACCAACGCCAGGGCCAGGCTCATGCTGGGCCAGAATATTCTGGAAAGGGTCAAATTTGGGGAGTCCCTCCCTGTGTGGTTCCAGGGACCTGTAGGAGGAGGTGGACTTTGGAGAGGACGGCAGAGTGGCCTCCTCTGATTCTGCTGTGGGCAGGATGGGCCCGAGCCCTTCGAGGTGACGAGGGAGAGGGAAGCAGCAGGCAGATCCTCAGGCATGCCAGTCCCTGGTGGGGCCCATCCAAGGAGAGGCCAACCCTGGGGGTCAGGCCCGGGGGTGAGGGGAGGAAGAGGAGGAAGAGAAGGAGGCAGGGCCTGTGGCCAGCCAGGAAGCGCCTGCCCACTGGCATCGGCACTCTCGAGCTAGCGTGCTTCCTGCAGGCCGCGCGCACCAGCCCGGTGACCTCACCCTTCAGGCATTCTGGGACAGTCCCCTGTTCCAAATAGGCTGTCCCATTGTCCCCTGGAACAGCAAACGGGCGGCACTGCCGATGGTTCCACATCTAAACAACATCCATTCACTCAACAATGTTTACCGGGCACCCACTTTGGGTGGGCACCATGCCAGGTACAGAGATGAACCTGGGAGCTCAGGGACAATGGGTCTACATTTTCCAGCTAGCATCCCACACCTGGTGTCGGGGCAAACCTCCTCGCATGCTCCCGTGGTGTGGAAGCTGAGGTCACGTTGAAGAGGAAGGACTCCCCCGAGCTGGCAAAGCCCCGCTCATGCCAGGCGCAGCACGGAGGGTTTCCCATCGACCAATAGGATGCCATGGTCCTCAAGCACACCTGTGGACGCTGAGTCTCGGGAGGTGAGCCAGCTTGGTCACAGAGTTCGTGAGCGCCTGCGCCAGGATTCCAGCCCCGGTCCTCCTTGGGTGCCAAGGCCTGAGGTATGGAGACCAGAACAACAGGGGCCCTGGCCTCAGAGTGCACCCAGGCCCACCACTGTCTCGCCTAGTGGCCTTGGGCCTCTCTGAGCCTCGGGGTTCTCCTCTGTAAAACGGGGCTCATGTCCAAGCTTAAGCGGGACAACGGATGTGAAAATCCCTGCGCGCTGGCTGAGGCGAAGGCCTCAGGAGACCCAGCTCAGGGGAGTTTCGTCTTACCCCCGCCTCCAGGCCGCCTCACTCCAGGTGGTCAGCAAGAGTGGACGAACAGCCTACCATGCTCCTAGGCACAGGGGGACGGGACACGTGGGAGCAAGGCGAGGAGATGAAGGAGAACAAGTCCCGGCACCTCCCCCCCGTTCCTCGCCTCCCTCGGATGCCAAACAGAGCCGGGGGCCTGGGGGAGGGGCCTGGCTGCCCTCCAGCCCCTCAGGACCTGCTGAAGCCCAGTTCTGCCCCCTGTTAAATGGGGCATGCTGATAAACAGAGTGGTGGGCAGCGGGCACTGGGCGCTGTCTTCCCACAGGAGCCTGCGATGGCTTGGGGCCTTTGACCTCTGCTCTGCCTTCCCCCAGGAGACGTCGCTTCCCCCTCTTCCTCCTGCCTGAAGTGGCGAAAAAGGGGAGGCAGCGTGGTTCTCGTGAAGACCCGAGGCCTCGACCCCAGAGAGCTGAGCTCAAAACCAGGCTCCTCCCCTGTCCCAGCTGCGTGACCCTGTTGACGTGAGATCCTTCTCTGAGCCGCCATCTCCTCATCTGCAACATGGGGTTGCAATACCAACCTCCAAAGGCCAGCTCCATTTATTTACCCGAGGTGCTGCCCACCAGAGGGGAGATGCCCCCTCAGATGGCTGACCCTGTGGAGAGGGCGACCCCGAGGAGGCCTGGATGTGGCGGTCATCTCAGAGCAGCGCGGAACGTGTCTCAGGATGAGGCTGGGGAGATGGTTTCTAGCACCTGCTAAACGCAAATCACTTACATTACTAGGTACTCAGATGGAAACCCTGCTTCGGAGATACTCGTAGGGGAAAATCACGTTGCTTCAGGAAGGGCTATGGCTCCCTGGCCACAGAATATAGGGCAAGATGGGAACAGAAGCCCAGAAGGAGGAGTGGGCTGGCACCTGGGCCCTTTCCAGTTTGCCTGTCCTGGTTTAATCCCAGTCAGTGCAATAGAAACTTTTAGAGCTTCTAGTATATGCAGCTTCCTTGCTCTGCACTGTGTAACATGAGCCGAATCATGATTTAGACATTAACTCTGCCCTCAAGATCATCATAATTGAGTGAAAAGATAGATAATGTGATATCTCCGTGCCATCCTGCCTCGCAGGTACCTTGCACCGAGCCTGGCACATAGTAAGTGCTCAGTACACATTGGATTCAATGTACCTATACTACAAAACGGAGGACCAGACCTAGAGCAGTGGGGGGCGGGGAGGTAGAGAAGGGGTTTCCCTGAGGAGGGATCATTTATACTGGGCTTTGACAGTTGCCTAGGAGTCCTCTGCCCCTCCATTTGCCCACTGCTCCTCCATCAATGCTGATGAAGACATTGCAAGCCAAGGCCCCAGCTTCTCCTCCTCTCCCGCCCACCCAGCCCTCATCTGAACTCTGAGGAGTCTCCGGATGTGAAGAGGAAGTGGCCGGGCTGCGGAAGGCAGGCTCATTTCCAGTGTGGGGCCGGGCCGCCAGCCCTGGGTCCTGTTTACACAGCGAGGCGGACAGGCGGACAGAACTTGGCGGCAAACGCACTTCTGCCTCTGAGAACAGAAGGGGCTGGCAGAGCCTGGCCAGACCAGTTGCGGGGAGGCCGGTGCCAAGGGGAAAGTCGAATGTAAAGAGCGTTTCCTCTCGGCCAGGCGGCCCCAGACTTTTGTCTCCAGTCTGTGAGCAGTTCCTCTAGTGATTCATAATCGGCGGGAACTTATAAATAAACCCCACCTCAGCCTCACACCACAGCCTCGTGGGGGGTGGGGAGGGGTGACACGAGTCTGAGAAGAGGCCCCGAGGAGGCTTGGGGAATCTGCATTTCTCTGTTCAAAATGATGGCGGACGCTGGCTGTGGCCTGAGACCACGTTTTTCTCCAGAAAACTCGAGAACTGGGCTGCCAGTCTGGAGGCAAGAACTAGAGAGGCAGATGTGGTAGAGAAAACCAGGCAGAATTTTGAAACAACCAGTTAAATTTTTTAAAAATGTAATGTCACATTTACAAAAAGGTTGCGAGAATAGAACAGAGAACTCCCGTACACCCTTTAGCCAGATTCATCAAGTGTTTACATTTTGTCCCATTTTGCTTTGTCATTCTCTCTCATGTTATGTTTTCTGAGCCATGTGAAAGCAGGCTGGGAGCATCACCCCTCTTTACCCCTTATGACTTCAGCATGTATTTCCTAAACCAGCCAGTGTTTGAAATCCTGCCTGACTACTTACTAAGTATATTCTAGGACAAACTGCTCAACCTCTCTAAGTCCCCATGTTCTCATCAGTGAAACGGTGCTAAGAAGGTTCTTGTGATAGTGAGGGTGACAGAGGTAATGATGGAAATCATTTGCTGTAATAATGACAAGCATAGCTCACTATCATGTGGGAAACAGCTTGCACATTATGCCTTTGGTCTGCACAACATCACTCCTTTTGTAACAAAACTGAAGCCCAGAGATGGTGTGTGACTGGCACAAAGTCACACAGCAAGTAGGCAGAGCTCCTAGGCTTTGCTGTACACAGTAAATCCTGAATTCATCCTGGGGCCCATCCTCTTCCCTGTTTCCTGAGTGATCTCAGTCAATGTCTGGGCTTTCTAGGGCCTCAGTCTCCCCATTGTGTGGGTACAGGGATCTCTGAGTTAGGATGCAGGATGCTTCCGTCGCAGCCGGCAGTCAGATCCCTGGAGATCAGGTGGGAAGGAGCCCTTCCCATGTCAGGGTCGGAGTGGAAGTTGCCCCAGCTTCCTGTGAAGTCTTCTGGCCGCCTCGTGATCTGATCTTAAAGCGCTCAAAGAGGCTGTTTCTGGAAACTCCGGGAAATCTGACTAGAAGGCCCCGAGCCGCCACCGCTGCTGGGGCTCCTGCAGTGATGGGGCCTGGCCACCAGGTGGCCCTGTGCAGCCCACGGCAGCGCTGCGACGCTCTCAAGGAGGAGGCAGCAGGGCTGTGGGACCCACCTCTGCTCTCTTCTGGGAGGACCCGCACCATCATCCTGTTAGCTTTGGGTCACAGCAAGGGAAACTGAGCCAGGAGGGGCAGGGACCTGCCGTGGTCATTCGGCCCACACTTCGTGCTTCCCAGGGGTTGTTAGCCTCTTTGAGCTCGGGCAACTGATCTAACAAGTCTAGCACCTCGAGTCATTTCCCGAAAGTGATTTGAGGCGTTAAACCTGCATGCCGAAGTCTGGCCACCTACAGGTGAGCTCTGGGGCTTCCTTCTCCCAGAACAATCTCTGCACAGGTGGCACCAGACCTTTGAGCAGGAAGAGTCTCAGGACTCCTGTCACCTCCCCCTTCCATTCCTCAGGTGGAGGATAGAGAGGGCTAGGGATTTGCCCCGTCTCACCAGCCACCAGATCTGGGCCCCATAGTCTCTGGGGACAACCGTCATTAACCCTTCTCCCACCTCTGCCAGATGCCCAGCAAAGAAGTCTCCTGCACGGAAGGCAGGGGACCCCTGCGGGACGGTGAGCTAGAGCAGGAATGGGCATGGAAGGGGCTACTACGAGAGGGTCGAGCCTCCCTCCTGCTGGGGAGCCCCGCCCTGTGCCACTCCAGGTCCCCCATGGAAAAGCCCCTCAGGACTCACCTGCACAGACCCTGGGGGGAATAGTTTTGAACACTGAAACGCTCTCCAGGCGTGTTGCCTTTCCGTGCATGCAGTGTATGCATGCTTTTACTTAGGACATAGAAAGGCTTCTGTTCTCTGTTAATTAGTGGGCTCATATAAACCCGCTCCCCCAACTCAGGATGTAGGGGGCAAGGGGAAAAACCAATAAAATATAAAATATGGAATTCCAGATGCCCTGGGCAGGACCAGCCTTCCTGCCTGGGCAGAGGGAGGAACTTATTGCCCCAAATGAGTAAGTGTCCAGAACCCCGGGCTGACCACATGCACGTTTGGGAAGAGCATGCTAGCGACTGGCAGTCCTTCACACTCAGCTGTAGATGCCTGACGGAGCAGCTTTCCTTTGGGTGGGACTGAACGGAGGAGGAAAGAGGGAGGAGGACCCTGAAGTCCTGGTTGGGGGCGGACAGAGGGTGAGGGGGTGTCTACAGAGAATGGAAGTCCTGAGCCCAGAGCCTGAGGGTATTGCCCACAAACCAAAAGGAAATGGGGCATGTGCTGGTTGTTACCAGAAGAGTCCTGGGTTGCAGGGGACACAGATAACTCAGTTTCCATGAGTCAGTGCTTGTAAGTCAGGGGATGGGGGGCAGGGAAGGGATAAATAAATAACCCAGAATTTCCCCCAGGAGGAGGGCTGGCCTGTGGGCTCAGTTTCACATCCGTCTTTCACCACAACTGCTGTGGAAATCAGGAGCTGTAAGCATCCCCTTTTCTCTCCCAGCAGATGGATGCCTGAGGAGAGGCAGGGACTTGCCCAAGAGCATGAACCTTGGTTTAGGGGCAGAATGCCTGGACGAACCAAGAGCTAGGTCTGTTGCTTTCTGCTCAAGTTATGCCTGAATCTAGAGTCTGGCTGACCTTATTCCTGGCTCTGCGTCTCTGCACAAATTACTGAACTCTCTGAGACTCAGTTTCCTTAACCTGTGAGAGGGGGGAAATAACACCTACCTCCTGGCTTTGTGGACAGGATTTGGTAACGTATAAAAGGGCCTGGCACCCGATAGGCATGCAATCCATGTTCGCTCATTACAGAGGAGTCAAATCTTACTTAGGGCAGGACTGTAAAGGCAGTTTAATGCAAAAAAAAAAAAAAAAAATCCCCTTAAAAGTCTCCTAGGAAGAAGCCACAAAGAATTAAATCCTTGGTGGGGATGGGGTGGGGGCGTGGCCACCAGGGGAGAAAGCGTAAGGCTTTAGGATGGCCGGGAGCCGAGTACGTGAGGGAGGCACCGAAGCAGAAAACTGCAAGCAGTGGAAAGGGTGCTAGGGAGGCTGGGCAGGTACGGGAGGCACCCAGGCCCAGAGGGCCAGCGGGCTTGCTATCGGAGAGTCTGATTTTGGCGGGGGGAGGTGAGAGGGCGGTTCCGTGTGTGCCCGTGAATTTCCACCCACTCCCAGAAGAGTCTGTAGAAGTGGGGCCAGCTTCTGGCCCCTGGCTGCCCCTGTGAGGCCTCTCCCAGCCCAGCGCCTTCCTCTTCCCCCAGCCCTCCTCCTCCCTTGCTGTCTGGCAGCCAACTGAATTTCATGTGGGGAATTCGAGGAATTTGAAAAGGCAGAATGCAAATGCCACAGTTAGAGATTTTCTTGTCTGCCTCTGAGGGGGAGAAGCCTCTCTCTGCCAGGTAGTGGAAAGAGAAGTGGGGCGCGGATCTGGTTCTGGTTCCCGTCCCCAGGCCCAGGGGTCAGGTTGCCAGGGCAAGTCCCTTCACCTCCTGGGCTGCAGTCCCCCACCTGGGAACAGGGGCAACGTCATCCCAAGTCAAACTTGGTAACAGCGATCAGGTCTCTGCACAATAAAGAGCCTGTCACACATCACATGTTGGGAGATTATTAACGATTTTTTTTTTTTGATCCCTTTGTTCTGTAGATGAGGAAACTGAAATCCAAGAGAACACTTTTGTCTGGAGTCACTTTGGGCAGCCGCAGGCCAGATCCCAGCGTCGAGGGGGGCTTTTTGGAGCCGGTCGGGGCCGGGCAGGGCTGCGGGCCGAGGTACAGGGCGGTGGCCCCGGGCCCTGCGCGGCCCCCGCACCCTCCCGGCCCGTGCCCGCGGCCCCCACCCCGGGGTCGGCCGGCTGCGGGCGCCCGGGAGCCGCGCCCGGGCCAGGGCGCCTCTGTCTCCCACGGCCCCGGCGTCTCCCAGTCTCGACGGCCTGCACGCCGGGCGTTATCTGCGCTCGCCCGCGCGGGCCCCTGCCCGCCTTCCCGCCTTCCCGCCGCGCCGGCCGCTCCCGCCTTATCTGCCGCCCCCGCCGGGGAGCAGGGGGCCCCGCGGGCGCCGGGAGGAGCCGGCCCCCCGCCCGCACCCCGATCCGGCCCTCTCCGGCGGCATGGCCCCTGGCTGTACCCTCCTGCAGTGGCCCTCCTCCCGGGGACGGCTCTTCCTGTGGGAGTGCTTGCCCCATGCAACGCCACATCAAAAAGGGGGTATTGTCAGATTTGCCCTTTCCTGAAGAGACAGAGCAGAGCCATGCTTCATCACATTTTAGTCACGTTTTAAATGCATTTCACAAGAGCGGCAAAGTTCTGCAAAACGAAAAAACAAACACACCCAACCCCTAAACCGCTTTATATCGGGGAGACAGGGTTATGATGATGAAATCAGGACTGTTGGGGGAACCAGAGTGCTTGCCGACCAGATCTCTCTAAAATGCTTCTGCCCTGAGCTTAGTGTGTTCACTGTGGCACCTCTTGGAACCTCAGTTTCCCTGCCTGAACATTTGAATCTGCAGGACAGGAAGCTCCCCCTAGTGCCCTGGCGGAGGACGTGGGCGTAGCCTGTTTAATAGCAATTTGGCAGTTTAGATGGAAAGCCAGGCGAGCAGTCCTGTCCTTCTGCTCAGTAATCGCACTCTGGGAATGTATCCCAAGGAAACAGTGCAGCAGCAGCAAAGGAAAAAAGACAACAACAACAACAACAAAACGGCCTCATCAATGAGTTATTTGTAACAGTGAGCATAACTTTCTAAATGAAAAATCAGAATACACGAGCCACATGAGAACTGGGTCTGAACCGGTTATGGCCACTTACAAACTTTGGAATTGCTTACTCTCATTTCTGTGTCTGGAAAGCGGATAACCCTGCCATACACAGGGCTTTTGCAGGATTCCAGAAGACAACCAAAGAAAGGATTTAATACAGAGTCTGGGTAGAGAAAGTACTTAAATGCTTATTTTCCCTCTAATCCTTCCTTATTGAAATGAAAATAAGGAATATTTCAAATACAATGGTAAATATTAGAGAAACGGTATATTGTAATTAAGACTTGGGATTTTTGAGTTCTCCACCTTGGATTAGATTAGAATCCAAGCTTCATCACTTAATTACTAGCTGTGTGACCTTGACAAGATGTATTTCCTCATTTATAAAATAGAGATAATAGAACCTACCCAGTAGGATTGCTGTGAGGGTGAAATGAGCTAATATGTGCAAAGTTTAGGTCTCTACCTGGCAAGTAATGAACACTCAATAATTGGGAACTATTATTTTTATTATTAAATGGTATTTAAAACTGGAAACACCTCCCATGTCTAAAAACACTCTGAATTAAACAAGTTAGTTTATCTTTCAGTAGAATATGATGCATCCTTTGAAAAGAGTGCAATAGATAGATCTAAGCTAATGAGGAAGTTTGTACCTAAGTGAAAAGAGCAAGTTGCACCCATTTGTATAAATAACCTAAATATAAAAAATTAGAGAGTAAAAATACAAGGTGAATATTTAAGGAAATATTTCTATAATTTTGGGAGGGTCTTCTCAAGTAAGCCAGGATCCCAGGACCATAAGAGGAAAAGATGGACAAATTAGATCATATAAAACGTTTAAATGTCTATAGGGTAAGAGACTCTGTAAAGAGTCCAGAGACAGTAGTAGATGGGAAGAAATATTTGTTATGCATATAATAGCTAAAGGGATCATATCCCTTATATACAAAATTTCTATAAATTGGGAAAAGTCAAACAATAGAAAAAGGAAATGCAAAATAAAAGAGGAAATGGTAATAGAAATGTAAACATGAGAAAGACACAGGAGTGGGGAGTGGATGTGGCTCAAGCAGTTGAGCTCCTGCTTCCCACACAGGAGGTCCTGGGTTCAGTTCCCGGTGCCTCCTGAGAAAAAACAAAAACAAGTAACAAGCAAAACAAACAAAAAAACCAACTCAGGGAAGCCAATGTGGCTCAGTGGTTGAGTGCTGGCTTCCCACATATGAGGTCCTGGTTCAATCCCCGGCCCCTAGTACCACAAAAAAAAAAAAAAAAGAAAGAAAGAAAAAGAAAAGAAAGGCACTGGACCACCTAAGTTGTTGGGGAGAAGAAAATAAAAATATAAACAGGGAAGCAGATGTGGCTCAACTGATAGCGTGACCACCTACCATATGGAGGGTCCAGGGTTCAGTCCCCAGGGCCTCCTGACCTGTGTGCTAAGCTGGACCATGCACAGTGCTGCCGCGCAAGGAGTGCTGTGCCACACAGGGGTGCCCTCGCATAAGGGGTGCCCCATGTGCAAGGAATGCGCCCCACAAGGAGAGCCATCCCGCGTGAAAAAAGCCCAGCCTGCCCAGGAGTGGTGCCACACACATGGAGAGCTGATACAACAAGATGATGTAACCAAAAAGAGACACAATTTCCCAGTGCTGCTGGATTATGCAAGTGGACAAAGAAGAACACACAGCAAATGGACACAGAGTGTAGACAATGGCGGGGGGGGAGGGGAAGAGGAGAGAAATAAAATAAATCTTTAAAAATATATATATATAAACAAAATATTACTTTTCACAAAGCACTATTAAAATAGAAATGGACATGGCCTAAGCCCCACCAATCCCACTTTCAGAAATCTAGCCAGTGGAAGCACCAGTCATAAAAAGATGTGCCCATGGATTTTTTTCTTTTTTCTTTTAGGAGGTACTGGGGATTGAACCTGGGACCTTATACATGCGAAGCAGGCGCTCAACCACTGAGCTACATCCATTCCCCAATAAGAGTTGGTTTTTTCATTTGTTTGTTTGGTTTTATTTTTAGGAGGTACCAAGGATAAAACCCAGGACCTTTTACATGAAAAACAGGCACTGAACCACTTGAGTTACATCCACTCCCCATGGATTTTGTTTTTGGATTGGGAGCTGGGGATTGAACCCAGAACCTCATATGAGGGAAGCCAGCACTCAACCATGGAGCCACATCGGCTTCCCTAAGTTGGCCTTTCTGTTTGTTTTGCTTGTTGTTTGTTTTTGTGTTTTCAAGAGGCACCGGAAACCGAACCCCAGACCTCCTGTGTAGGAGGTGGGCACTCAACTGCTCCCCCCATGGATTTTTACTGCAGGTTGTCCATAGTGACAATCTCAGTGGTCACCTCTAGGGGTATCGGGTGGATGCATTTGGCTACAGCCTTCTTGAATCTATATTGTATCTATATTGAATGAGCTCCTTGAATCTATATTGAATCCATAGGGTTCAACTTGTGGGTTGTCTGTTATATCCCACTAGGTTAAAAAAAGCAATCATGCAAAGTAATGTGGGAAGTAAAATCCCATTTTGTGTTTTGTTTGTTTGTTTGTATCTTAGGGTGCCTGCAAGGCGAGTATGTGTGAGCTGGGGAACAAGCCTTCGCGCCTTCACCCGGGTACAGACGTTGGTTTTGATTGTATGAGCCTGAAGAAAGGCAGGTGCATACACGGATAGAAAGCAGCATATAGAGAAAGCAAACAACCAGTGGTTGTTCTATAGTTTGTTCTATAGTTTGACTTTTCCCAATTAATTTGTAGGAAATCTGTGTTCATATGAGGGATAGGAACCCTTCCTTCCTCCTTCCCTGCACGTGAGCCAGCGGCGAGGCTTTCCATCAGCATGTTCCTGGTGATTCCGTGGATCTCCAGGTGGCGGGAGGAGAGAGGTGGCTTTTCCTGGTCTTCATCTGTCTGTGATGTTTTCCTGGTTGCAGTAGCCTGAATTTCTCTTATATCTTTTGGGGAAAAAAATGCAATTAAAGAAGTTCAAGTACACACAATGAAAGAAGAGAAGTTGCAAGACAATATATATGCTACAGTTCAGTTTGTGAAAAGCAGTCTGGGTCTGTAAACATACTGAGGCAGGGCCGGGAGAAGATGTAGCTGAATGTGGGAGATGACTTCTGAGCGGCGGGTGTGCTAAACGAGATTTTTGTTTGCACACATTTCTATTGTTTGCATTTTTTTTTACTGTTGTAAAGATGAAACAAGTATAAAGTGGAATTTGTGCACTATGATTGCAAGGAGGGGACTTAGACAAGGATCAGATATTGGGTCAGGAGAGTAGATCCCTTTCTGCAGTATTTTAATGTGTATATTTCCAGTAAGTAAATTCTGACCTGGTATTCCCCCTGGCAGGCAGGGCCAACACAGGGGAAGGAGACTGATTCTCACCTTGGGAAAATTGTTAGCATTTTTTTGGTCCACCCGGCCCTCCCACCATTGCCCCCCTCAGGCTGCCCAGCCTGTACCTGCCCCACATGGACTGGCTGGCACAGATGATGGCACCTTCTCTTATTTCCCCCTCTCCATTCCCTTCCTTTTCTCCTTCCTTTCCTCCTTCCTTTCCCCTCCTGCTTTCCTTCCCTCCTTCCAGGTCAGCTGAATTAGGTAGGACTGGGAGCTCCTGGGGCTTCTTCCTGCAGGAAGTGCTGATCCAGGGTGGATCTGCAGGAGGCCAGCAAAGACTCTGGAATCCTGGCTCCGTCCTTACCAGCCAGGGGCCACGGGCCTCCTGGAGCCTTAGTTTTCCCCTTTGAAAGCAAAGAATGACAGCATCAGCAGCTGCTTTGTGGGGTTGTTGTGAGGGTTACATGGGCTCGTGTATGTAGGGGGCTCAAACAGTGCCCCGTCAGCAGCCGCTGCTACGTAAGCGGGAGCTATAGTTTTTAATATTCCACAAAGACTTTGGGCACGCTCCATGGGCCAGGCCCCACGCTGAGTGCGGAGGACCCCGGGATGGATAAGGCAGACCCCTTCCCTGCCCACGGGGTCTCAGGCCCAGCAGGGTGGCCAGCGTCCTGGTGTGCCTGGGGTGCTGGGGTTCCTGGGGCAAGGGCCTAAACTGGGCAAGTCCTGGGCACACGGGTAGTTGGTCACCCTGCCGTCTAGTCATAAAGAGGCCGTTCCAAGAAGGCACATGATGAGAGTCAGGGTGAGACAAAGCTTGGCGGATCATGGCAGCACCATGGGGCAGGCTGAACCCTAGGGATCAGGGAGGAAGGGGCTTTGATGCCAAGACTTGAGGGATGAAAAAGAAGGAGCTGAGCAAGAGGGAAAGAAGGTAGGTGTGTGTGAGGGGCTAGGGGCAGCAAGGAGCGCGCCAGGTAGAGGACAGATGGGTGGAGCTGGAGGCCAGTGAGACCGGGGCACATGTGGGCCACGGCGTGCCCAGAGACACGGGCACACTCCCGCAGGGACCCCCACGCCATGCTCAGGCATGGCTGAGGCGTGGGGGTAGCGAGGCAGGGAAATACATATCCGCTGGTATATCCAACATCGCCTCTGGGGAGGGGTCCAGGGCGAGGGGAAGCTGGAGATAAAGGACAAAACCCCTAGGTAGCATTTTAACCGAGGGAATGCAATACCTCCTCCAAAAGGTGAAATAATCTAAAGCAACAACCGCACACGCCTGTGCTCACCCCATCCCAGCTTGTTCCAGCGTGGGACCCGGGGAGGGAGCCCTGGAGGACCCCTGGCAGGGGCTGTGCTCAGCTCAGGGGCCACAGGCTGGCCCAGGAAGGGGAAGAGGCCACAGCCACGGTGTCTGCCGCCCGGGCCGGCTCCGGCCTCCCCCAGGGCCTGCCGCAGACAGAACTAAACAGGCCAGCTTATCAGCTGTCGCCACGGTGTCCCACCCCGACCGGGGCCGGCCGGGCTCCGGCCTGGGAAAGCGGCCCCCAGCCCTTTGCCAGGGCAGCCCTGGCCCAGGGTGGGGGAGCAGCGGGGGCGTTTTCCCAGGGGGGAGTCTTGGGGGGGGTTGTCTGATGAGCATGTAGCGCTGAGCCTGGGCCCCGGAGTTGCTCCGCCACAGACTCACTGAAGGGGGTTAAAAGAATTAATATTTGGTATTGTTTTAAAATTAGACAAGTGATCCAATAAAGCATTCTCCTCGTAAAATAACTAGGGAGCTCTTCAGAACGTGAAAAACGTCTTCCCCTCAGGAAGCAGCCCTGGGTGTCAGGACTGGCCTGCGCTTCGTAACGTGCACGGCCTCACTCAGTCCTCAGCGTCCCCCGGAGGGACCCCCAGCACCTCCCCGTCAGAGCTGGGCCAGCTGAGCCCAGAGGCGCCCCAGGTCCCAGCCGGGCAATGGGGTTGGGGATTCCGGCCCTGCCTCTCCTTTGGGGCGGTTGTGAGGGAAGGCCAGTTCTGTGTGAGGAGGGGACTCGGAGGGGTCTCCTCCTGTGTTGACTTCTCTCCCCTGCATCCTGGGGTCCCAACCTGAGGTGGCCCTGTCACACGAGGCCTGTCAGCCTTCACGGGGTTTGGCCTCGGGAGGGGGAGCAGCCCTGGCCTCCTCCAGCCCCCGCCAGCTTCCAGCCCAGGGAGGCCAGATGGCGCGGGGCAGGGTCAGGCCCGGGGCGTCGGGCACTGTGGGGAGTGGGGAGAGGGGGCAGGGAAGGGGCCCCGAGAGCTGTGGGATTGTTTGGAGCCAGACTCATGGAGGGGGTGAGGAGGAGAGTAAGGGTAGAGGTGAGGGAGGGGGCCTCTCCCTCCCAAAGCAAGCCCCCCCACCATTGGACTCATCGCTTCTCCCCAGACCTGCCCCAGCTCTTGGGGGGCCACCATCCAACTGGGCCACAATAGAAATCCCCAGAACCCATCTGCCACCAAATCCCGATCCTCCTGCCACCAAATGTGGCCCCAGCCTGGACCTGCTGTCCATCCCAGGGGAGCTCAGGCCGCTCAGCCTCTTACCAGACCTGGCCTGTTCCCCACAGGCCTCTCCCAGCCTCGCCCAGCCCTGCACACACACACACACACACACACACACACACACACACACCCAGTCTCTCAAATTCTGATTCCAAATGCAAACCTGACCACCCACACCTGTTTAACACTCGGTGGCTCCCCACTGACTAAAGGGGCCGTGTAAGCTCCTCGGCACAGCCGGCAGGGAGCCTTCCCTGCCCCCACCTGGTCTGCTTCATCGGCTCATTGCCCCTCACCACACCAGCCCCTCCCAACCCCAGCCCCTCCCCACCCCAGCCGCTGCTGCCCTCTGCCCTCTGCCTGGTCCGTGCTGACCCCTCCTCGCTGCCCGTCCCCTCACCTGGCATTCCTCCTGGCCACCCCCCTCGGGGGCCGTCCCCCCTCGCACTCGTCACGCTCCTCGGGCCCACACAGCTCTGGGTTCAGGCCTGTGAGCGCATCACAGGGCAGCGCGGAAAGGGCTGCTGCCCGCCTGGCGCTCAGCTCTTAAGTCCCAGCACCCAGCGCAGTGCTGGGGAAACGGCCAGGAGCTCAGCAGGTATGAGCTGATGAGAGAGGGGCAGAGCCGTGCTGAGGGCAGGGCGGTGGGGCGCTGCGCTTGCGCCCTAGGGAGCCCTGCTCTGCTCTGGGTCTGGGGCACTTCGTTAGGTAGAGGAGCCACGGCCCTGGGCGCACTGCGGCCCAGAGAACCTGTTGGAGCAGACCCAGCTCACAGAACCTTCTCCTTGCCGGGAGGGCACCCCTGGCCCACCCTGCCGTCCCTGCAGCGTCCTCGTCTTCCCGGAGATGGTTCCAAATACTCCCTCGTTGTCTCCCCCTCGCCCGTACCTCCCACCACACCACACTGCCCACAGGAAGACCGCCACAGGGCGAGGCCGGCCCCACCGGCTCCCCAAGCCCCCAGCCTGCCCTCGCAGCCTCGGCTTCCTGGCTCCCTGGCTCCTAGGCTTGGCTCTGATTAAAAACCAAACCCAAACAACACACTAAGAGCTACTGGCTGGGGGAGCAGATGTGGCTCAAGCAGTTGAGCGCCTGCCTCCCACGTGGGAGGTCCTGGGTTTGGTTCCCGGTGCTTCCTAAACAAACAAACAAACAAACGAAAAGCAAACAAATGAAGGAACCAACTCGGGGCAGCCGATGTGGCTCAGGGGCTGAGTTCTGGCTTCCCGAGTGTGAGGTCCAGGTTCAATCCCTGGCCCTGGCACCTCAAAGAAAAAACTGCTGGCTGTTCCCTGTGGGTGCGCCACTTGTTCTCACTTCTGAGCCTTGCTTTGTGCTGTCAATTCTGCCTGAAACTCCTCCCCTTTTTCCCTGGGCAAAACCTCCCCCTCCCTCAAGGTGCATCTAAAATGGGACCTCCCAGGGGGCCACTTCCCTACCCAGCAAGCGATGGATCACAGTGGAGACCACAACTCTTCACTTCCTCTGCCCAGTACGAGAGTTATTTTGGGGAGCTTATGACCCTGTGAACCTGGAAAGGAGCTCTTTGAGCCCCAATGTGGTCACTTGACCTTTTTTCTGTTTTTTCTGTAAATTGGGACTGACACCCCTGCATGGAGACTTGCCAACCCCTCGCAGCAAGGGTAGCTCAGGCCCAGAGTCAGCCAACGCTAAGTTTGAACCCAGCTCTCCCCTCCTGGCTGTGAGGCTGTGGACAACTGACAGCCTCTCTAAGCCTCAGTCTCCCCTTCTGCACAATGGAGACAACTGAACCCACCTACGGTATTGCCCTTAGATCTGGCAAGGGCCTCTTGTGGATAAGGCCCCTTTAGTGGGGTGAGTAGCCTGTAGGACCAAGGAGATGGGCCTACCCAGAGCCCAGCCACTAAACCGCCACACTCTAGCCCCAGGAACTCCAGAATTCCCTAAGGTGGGGGTTGAAAGAGAAGAGGGAGACTGGGGGTAGGGCCAGCTCCACCCCACCCCTGCCCCCGTCACCAGGTCTGGTTCTATCCAAGAAATCTAAATTTGAACCTGTCCCAGTCATTCTGAAGGGACAGTTGCTACACTTGTCAAGGCAAGAGGATAGGACCTTCAACTGCTGGCTTTAAAGACTGAGACATTTGGTAAGTGGGTCTTGGGCCCTGTAACGGTGAGGTGGCCGGGAGACCCTGGGGGGGATTTGTGAGGATTAGGGAAGATGACCCCTGGGAAGCGGTTAGCCTGTTGCCTGGTACACAGTAAGCACTTGAAAGGCAGTTATGATCACAGAGGTTTCAGAAGGCCGTGAACAGGAGTTGGGGTGAGCCTTTGGCTGTCCGCGGTGGGTGCCCCTGCCTGTCTGAGCACCCTGCAGGGCCCCCACCCGTGCCCCCCAGGGCTGTTCGGCCTCCGCAGCCGCGTGGCCTGCCCTCTGCTCTGGCTGTGGCTCTCAGCCCAGGGGTCTCACTGAGGAGGTGACTGCTCTCACCACATCAGTGAGACTGTTGAAGTAAAGAAGAAAAACTTTTCTGCCCCGGGGTAAGAATCAAAACCTGTACTTCTGTTAATTTTATAACTTTGAATACTTATTTTGTTTTACTATAAAGCAATAGATAGTCAGATCATTGTCAAATGTTAGCCTATAAAGAGAAGCAAAAAAAGAAAAGTAAAAAGCCAGCGGCAGGGTACCACTCAGTGGGTGAGTGCCAACTTCTCATACACGAGGTCCTGGGTTCAATCTCTGGCCCAGGTACCTAAAAAAGAAAACAAAAAAGCCCCAAAAACAAACAAACAAGAAAAGCCAGCAGCATGGGAGGAGATATATTATAGCTCAAGTGGTTGAGCGCCTGCTTCCCACGTACAAGGCCCTGGGTTCAATCCCTAATACCTCCTAAAAACAAAGAAAAAACAAATGAACCAGCTCTCACTGGGGAGCAGATGTAGCTCAGTGGTTGAGCACCTGCTTCCTGTGTGTGAGGGTCCTGGGTTCAATCCCTGGTAACTCCTAAAAAAAACAAAAAAACAAACCTCCACCAGGTCAAAGCTTCCATAAACTTTTTTTTTTTTTTTTTACCATAAACTTTTTATTGGGGTTTTCTGACAACCCAATGATTGGACGTGTAATTCTCTTCTGATGAAATTCTCTGCCCTGGAATGGAAAAGTTTAATTCTAACAAAATGTCTCCCTTGGCCTGTCACCTCCCTCTCTGTTCAGTACCTCCCCTCCCAGGTCTGCTTGGCCCTCCCCAGCCAGTCTCCCCTGCCCCTGAATTACCTGGCTTAGTCCAGCCCCCCAATCTTCGTTTAGGAGGTAAGAATCAAAGCAACTGACAGGTCAGGCTGAGAGCCCATCTGAGCTGACCCATCTCTTTTACTGGGCCTCGGCACCTTGGTGGTGCTGCTGGGAGGAGGGCCCAAACCTTCTGACTCTCAGTCCAGGGCTCTTCTCCTGTAACCATTTGCAATGACTCCCCACCTGCGCTCCAGCTCGCTGCTTCCCTCTCCAGGGAGACTTCCCACTGCTACACCAGAAGCCTTCTCTCCCCCTGGCAGCTTAATGAGAATGATAATTAACCTGCTGAGCACTTACTATGTGTTAGGCACAATCCTAAAAACCACAGACTATCCCTGTTGTACCATTTTACGGATAGGAGCCTGAGGCTTTGAGACAGGAAGTACCTGGCTCGAGGTCACCGTAGCTGGCAGTGGCAGACCAGGAGCCCTGCACTTGGCCCCTTCGCAGCACTGCCCCTTCCTAGTGGGTGTGCCGCCACCTCAAGGTCCTTCCAGGGAGATGAGCACAGCAGAAGGAGCACTGGACTTGGAGTCCAACTCCCTGGCATTAAAATCTAGCTCTGGGGCCAATACCTAACCGTGGTGCTTGAGGAAACCTCAGCACCTCTCCAGGCCTGCATTTCCTCCTCTGCAAAACAGGATTACCATGTCTGCCTCGCCCATTTCACAGGCCTCTTTGAGGACCAGTGAGGAAGGGCGAGGTCTGTACTGATGGGAGAGGTGGTTCCCCAACCTGGACACCCCTGAACTCCCAGCATCACTCAGGGCACAGCTTTGCACAGAAAAGGGCTCAGTACAAGCAGGGGGTTTCGTTTGCAAAGGGGACTTTTTTGATAGCTAGGAGGAAGGGAAAGAGGGCGAGTCCTTCCCACAAGGTGGGTCAGGAGACAGGGCCCGGCCTGGGGGTCAGGAGAGGGGGTGGGCGGTGACCTCCCTTCCCCTCCAGGTGTGGAGGTCTGGGTCGCCGCGCTGCTCCCACCTCTTCTGTTCCACGTTCTGAGCCCATCCCTGTGCCTCCAGGACCCCGCCTCCTCCCCTCGGGCCCATCCCTTCCACCCATAGGTCCAGGCTGTCCCCCAACTCCGGGCTGGGGTTTTTGGTGTGATTTGGAAAGATAAGGAACGCCTTTTGCCCACAGGGCAGAGATGACACAGTGGGTATTTCTGGCAGGGGCTTGGGGGTGTGAGGCTCACCGTCCGTCTGGCGCGGGCATCACCGGGCCCTGGAAATGTGCTTCTAATTACAGTATGATGCGGCCGGCTGGACCGAGCATTTTATAGGATCCCAGTGGACAGAACGTTGACTAATTCCTCCCACGGTGGCCGTGGACAGACGGCCAGACCCAAAGGGAGAAAGGAGGGCAGGGAGCAGGGGATGAGGGAGGAGGAGGGCAGGGCCTGCTCCCAGAAAACCAGGCCGCGAGAGGATGTGCAGGGGAGCGGGGAGGCTGCAAGGACCAGAGTCAGGGAGCACTGGAATGCGGCTTCCTGGCTGTGACCCTCAGCCGGTCACTCAGCCTCTCAGCCTCCAAGGATCCCAGCTTCCTCAACTCTATATGGACACGACAGGCCCTTTCATGCCCAGAGCTTATGAAGATTAGGGATAACGGATGCAACGTGCTTGGCGTAGAGCCTGGCACACAGGAGGTATGAAGAAAGGAAACTTTCAGGTCCTGGACTTCTACTGATTTCATAAGTTTGAAAACATTGTTTTTCTTACTGTAAAGCAATGTAGGGTCATTGTCAAAACATTAGTAGATAGAGATAAGAAAGGAAAAACCACTGGCAGCCCCTTCACCAATTATTGTTTATTATCATTAAGCAGAAGTGGTGGGATTGAAGGCATCAGAAGTAGGCTGATGGCCTAAACACTCTCAGAAAGGGCCTCAAATTATTCTGCGTGGGGTGACCCCCATTTTGCCAGTGTCAGCTGCGGCCCCCTACTGCAGGGGTGTGGCTTTCTCTGACTTTCAGCCCCCAGGCCAGAGAAAGCGTTGTTCTCCGGGCGGTTGTTTTTTTAAACTGCCTGTCGGGGCCCGCTCAGCTGACCAGCTCACCCACTGCTGAGTGCCCGAGCCGTGCCTCTGGGTGCTCTCCAGGAGCTCTTTGCAGACCCTGAGCAGGGAGCTTCCTGGGGGTCTGTGACTGGCCAGGCACAGGCTCCCGAGAGCCGTGCTGCTGCCGGTCTTACCTTGAGTCTTTTTTAACATAACTCTGTGCCCAATTCTAACATGATCTGGAAGGACCATGAAGTCCATCTGTCACTCTCTCGTGGTACAGAGGAGGACGCTGAGGCCGAGAGAGGGGGCCTTGCTGCCAGGCCTGGCGTCTGGGGAGAGAGGGAACGGGAGGTGGCTCGGGCCAGACCATCCTTCCAAGATTCCTCCATCCACCTAAGGTGGATCCTTTATGGGAGAGGACAGGGGAAGGCCAGGTTTGTTCTTCTATCTTACAGAGGGGGAAACTGAGGCAGGGAGCTTCAGAGCCAGGCAGATTCATTTGGGGCCAGAAGTGTTCCTGCCCCCACTTTTGGCTCTCAGCCCCCCTGACTCCCAAGCTCAGGCCCCGGCACGGGTACCCCTAAGGATACCCCTAGACTGGAGGGCCCCTCTTGGGGCACCAGGTCTAGAGGCTGGGGGGGAGCCCGCTCTGCCCTCCCTGGTTGTGTGACCCTGGAGCAAGTCAAGACCTTCTCTGGCCCTCAGTTTCCTCATCTCAATAACGTGTCATTGGTAATCATTGGCCTCGCCAATGGATGTGATTTTCTTTGAAAATTATAAAGGGAGCTCAGAAAAAGTGGGGGTAGGGGTGGGGGGCAGTGAGGAGTATAGTCATCAGAGGAGAGAGGTTGTTATGGGAGGGGTCCAAACTCTATGTTTTTAACATGATTCTGAAGCAAAAGGGAAGAAGGAAATGCAAATAATCCGCAGTCCCAATTCCCCAGGGAAATCAGGGTTAGTGTTCAGGTGGATTTCCTTCCAGCCTTTTTTCTCTGAGTGTTTATTAAAACATCTCTATAAGTGTATTGAAGAATAGGAATATTTTAGGTATTGTTTTATAAAGTTTTGTACCCACTTAACAATATTTCTTTTCCTTTAAAAAAAAAAGATGTATTTATTTATTTATTTCCCCCCTTCCCCTCCTCCTATCCTGCTGTTTTTTTGCTGTCTGCGTTGTCTTCTCTTCTCATTTTCTCTCCTCTAGGATTCACTGGGATTCAATCCTGGAGACCTCTGATGGGGAGAGAGGTTCCCTGTCAATTGCGCCACCTCAGTTCCTGGTTTCTGCTGCGCTTCACCTTGACTCTCCCCTTGTCTCTCTTTTGAAGCGTCATCATCTTGCCGCATGACCCACTTGTGTGAGGCACTGGCTCACCACGTGGGCACTGGCGCAGGCACTGGCGCAGGTGCTGGCTCACCACGTGGGCACTCGCGCGGGCACTGGCTCACCACGTGGGCACTGGCTCGCTGTGCAGGCACACTTTCTCTTCTTCTTTTTCACCAGGAGGCCCCAGGGATCGAACCCAGGTCCTCCCATATGATAGGCCGAAGCTCTGTCAGTTGACCCACATCCTCTTCCCTTAACAATATTTCAATAACGTTTCACCTTATCAACAAAATACTCATCTCTAGCCTCCTTTTTTTGTGGCTCTAGAGTATTCCAAGCGTTTCCTGTGGTTTGGTGATCCAGCCACTCTTGGTTCAAACTATTTGTGGGTCATGGACACCGATGACACCAGGCGTCCCTGTCCCAGGCCTCCTCCGGGTGGTGAGGCTGGGAGTGGCGAGGCCCTGGAGGTGAGGTCTGCTTCCTGACAACCCGGGCCTGGAGCGGCCCAAGGGAGGTGGCTGGGGGGAGAGAGAAGGGCCAGCTCCCCCCCGCTAAGGCAGAAGATCGCCTGCACCCAAGCCCTGCTCTGTGCTCACGGGGCTTGGAGCAGAGCTGGGGATGGCTTTCCTCCTCCTGCCATCCCTTCCTCCAGGGCCACCTGGTTTGGATGGACCAGCTGGGGAGGGTGCCCAGAGGCAGAGGTGGCCTCGGGCTTGCCTTGTTCTCTGCTCTGCCCTCCAGCAAACCCAGGGAGAGCGGCCTTTGTTCTTTAGCAGTGTGGCCAAAGACTGCACTTCTGGACCAGGAGGAGGCCTTGAAGAGGCAAGGAAGAGGGAAGGGGGTGACTTGCCACAGTTTCAAGGGTCATCTGATCTTACCTGTCATGGGACACAGGGGTGGGGGACACCGAGGCACCGAGAGGGGAGGACTTTTCCTCAAGATTGCACGATAGAGGAAGGGAGGGCCAGGTCAGGCGGCCAGCCCACGGTTTGCTTCGTGGCGCCTCGCCCTGCAGTGAAGCGTGACTGTCGAGCGCACAGTGCTGGAGCCACCCCACCTGAGTCTGCGTCCTGGCTCTGCCAGTCACTCTCACAGTCAGAGGTGTGGCAATGGACGTGTCACTTAACTCTTCAGGGCCTCATTTTCCCCGTCCCTAAAGTGGTTACAGGAATTATCATATAGACCATAGGTGGTTGTGAGGCTTAAATGAGTTAAGGCGTGTAAAGCACTCATAAATGTTAGCTGTTTCTCTCTGGCCTTCCAGAAGAGGTGCAGGCTGGCTCGTGACCCTCTCCGCCTTCACTAAACTCCTCAAACCCAAAGTTTTCTGAGCTGGCAGAACACACGGAACACAAAGTCAACTCCCGGGTCTTTGGGACGCTCTCGGCTGAGGGACCCAAGATTGTCCTCTTTGTATTATCTTCTCTCTGGATGTGCTATCCCATAGAAGCCCAGATTTTATGTAAATATTTTCCTTTGCTGTGTCACCTGGGAAAAGTCATTCCTCCACTCTTGAAAAAAGAGAGGCTTGGACCTCAGGACAACTGAAGCCCCTGCCAGTGCCAAAGCTGAGGATTCTGGGACTGGAGCCTGGAGCAGGGTAGGCTTGTCAGGTGACGGCTTGTCCTTAAGGGCCACTTTTCTTCACCTGGCTGCCAGGACTTGTCACGGACAAGGACCTGTGTGTCCCGGTGCTTCTGAAAGGCGAGAGAGCCCACCAGCATTTGGCCTGTGGACCTGGGGTCTCCAGGATTATGAATCCCAGGGCTGAGCTAAGCATCCAGTGGGTGTCAACTCTAACAGCCCTACTGTGTGCCCAGCCCTTGCCACTCCCTGCCTCTCTCAGTCCTCATGACACCTTCAAGGTAGGTGTTCTTTTCCGAGGGGGAAACAGAGGTTCAGAGTTACTTGTCCCAGGAGTCCAGCCCTGGTCCACCTGACTCGAAAGCCACGCTCTCTCCTGCACATCCTGGTGCCACCCAAAAAGCCCTCCCGTGGTGTGCTGGGTGGGCCTGTGTCCCTGTCACGTTGTGGCTGCCAGGGCCCCCGCACGCCCGGGGCAAGGGAGACCAGGAAGGGCCCAGACTCCGGGGCAGGCGTGCCCTCCCCCAGCTTTCCTCAGCTCTTTTTCTGTTGTTTCTTTGCTCAGCCGGGCCCTGTTATCTTCCTCTGAGCCTGACGCCTGGTTCTTCCTGTTTAAAATTCAGACTAGACTTTTCCTTTGAGGGCGGTTATGTATTTGTTTTGTGTTTTGGATTCTTCCCCCAGCCCCCTTTTCTGGCACCTTAGGTCACAGGCCCAGGGTCAACCCCGTTTTCAGTGCCCTGGAGCCCAGGTGAGGGGGGGTCCTCTCTAGGGCCACTTGGGTGACAGCGGTGGAGGGAGGGTCCCACGGCTTGTTCCCTGCCTGTAACATCCTGACTCCCAGTATGCCTAGCTCCACAGCTCCTCCCCCAGCCTGCCCCAACTGAGGGTCTCCAGGCTTCCTGTACACACCCCCGAAAGGAACGTCAGCCAGAGAGTCAGAAAAGAGGTGTGGGCATGAATCCCCTCAGTGGTCCTGCTCCTGAGAGAGGCGACAAGGCCTGAGGACCCCGGCACGAGCCCCCAGCTGGGGTCAGGAGGCCTGTGCCCTGGCCTTGGCTCTCCACCACACGCCGCGTGAGCTCGGGCAGGCCACCCCCTCGCTGGCAGAGTTTTCTGGAACAGTGGGGCCAGCTGGCCCTGAGGGCTTTCCAACCTCGTGGCCTCAGTTCATGCGCCTGACCATGATCTCAGGTCTTCGGGAGATGCTCTTGGGGCCTCACGTGGGGGGGTGACTGTGGCGAGACCCAAGGGACAGAGAGCTCAGTCCGGTCGGGGCAGCCCCAGCCCCACGTCCTCCAGGAGCCTCCTCTGACTCCAGTGGCTCCTGCTCCAAGGCCTTGGGCTTGGAGGCGGCGTCGGGAAAGTTCTGAACCCTTCTGAGCCCCAGGCTGCTCCTCCGTCAGAGGGAGATAATAACAGCAGCCCTGGCAGCGAGCGCACAGGAGGGGCTTCCTGAGCGCCGGGCTCTTCCTCTCCTGGTGGGAGGACCTCCTGAGGGCTCCTCACCTGGCTGTGAGCTCCAGTCGGGGACCATTCAGCTAGAAGGGGGTGCCTTCCTGGGTCCCCGTGTGGCACCTCTCGAGCCCCGCCTCACCTCTTCCTGGTTTACCTTTTCTCTCACCAGCTCTTTGAAGGCAGCCAGGGCTGCGCAGGTGTAAACTGACAGCCTCTTGCCCCCTGCCTGGGTCCTGGCTGGCTTTCTGCCCTGAGGGATGAGAGCCAGTGGGTCAAGGGCCCCTTCTGGCCTGCAGGGGACCCACTCTGAGCAGCGCTTACTTGGTTCTGCCCAGAGCCCCCGTCGCCCATGGGTTGGCTTTTCCCTGGTCTCCGTCCCTCATTTCTGTTCTGGGGAGCATCTGGGAGAGACTGGCGTCATTGAGGGAGGGCCTCTGGGGTGCGGGCCGGCGTGCGAGCGGCCGGGCCCCCGGAGCGCCTCGGCCCAGCCTCGCCCTGGTCCTCACAGCCTGGGGAGGTGCCCGTCAACTGCCCCGACTCGTTTTATGGGGCAGCTGGACGTAGGTGGCCCGGCGGGGTGCCGGCCCCTGTCAGCCCATCTCCTGGATTCTGGGATCCTCGAGGAAGGCCCAGAGCCCTGCTTCGCTCCTTTTCTCCTTCCCTTGGCAGGTTTTAGGACATCTTTCCCGATTGGAACTGTTCCCCTTCTCTCGGCCCTTCCCCTGTGAGTCCTCAGGGCAGGTCCCACCTCCCAGGGGCAGGGGCCCGAGAGGCTTCCTGCCCCCACCCCAGGCCCCACAGGCCTCTTCAGAGCAGGAGATCTGATGCCAACCCCAATTCCTTGGGCCAGGGCCTGAATTTCTCTAAGTGAGAATAGTAATAATGAAGGTGGAGAACAAAGAAACTGCCTGCCTCCCCCGAAGTCTGCTAGCTCTAGGCTCTTTCTGTGCTTGAAGGGTTCCCCTGCCTCAGACAACAGAAGCAGGTTTGGGTGACTTGGGTGAGGTACAGGGGTGAGAGAAAGACTGGGGTTTGGAGCCAGTGACCGGTGTGGGACTTTGGCCCTCCTCCCAGCCTCAGAGACACCCCCTGTACGTGGGGAGAATTGTGGGGGGCTCCAGTGAGCATGCTGGGTGTGAAAGTATTCGCATTCAGCCAGCGGGGCTGCCCCTGGGGTCCCGGGGCCTGAAGGACACAGCCCCGTCCGAGGCCCCACCCCAGCCGGCCTGGGCACTGGGATGGGCGGGCACAGTGACCAGCGGGCAGCCGGGCTCCCAGCATCCTGCCGCCGGCTGCCCAGGCCGCCCGTCTGCTCACCCTGCCCGGCCCAGCCCGCCAGGGCGGCTGAGGGCCTGGAGCCGATGGAATCAGCATGCCCTTCCCTCCTTTGTCTGCCGGTGCTTCCTTCCCTTCCCAGTGCGCTTTCTTTTTTTCTGGTTTATCAGGCCCTGGGGAAGGCTGGGGCCAGCCAGGCTCCCAGGCGAGCACCCCTGGGAGGCCGCCAGCTGGGCGCAGACGTCTCACGTCTCTGTCTCCGGGGCCAGCCAGCCGCCCCTTCCGCCACACGATCCCACAGTTCCAGCCTGGTCCCTGGCCCCCAGCCCCCAGGCCCCCCTGCTGCACGGAGCCGGGGAGGCACCGAATTGTCCCAGGATCCCAAAGCTGCTTTTCTTAGGTTCAAAGTAGCAGGGTCCTTAGGGCACACTGAGGCCCCATTCACCTTAGGAGGGAGGAAACTGAGGTCCAGGGGCTGGAAGGGCCGGGAAGAGCCTGGCTCCCAGCTCAGCGCTCCTTCCTTATCAGCCCTCAGCTGTGCACGGTCTCCCCCCCAAGTCAACAGGCAAGTCAAGGGATCTGGGGTCTGAAAGCCCCAGCTGCGACTCTCGGCCCCGTCGCTCCCTAGTGGGGCAAGTTAGTTAACTTCTGTTCCTCAGTTTACAAATCTGAACAGTGAGGAATAATGGTGCCTGCCTCACGGCTGCTTTGAAGGCTAAGGAGAGCAGGCAGATGACTGTCCACCCTAGAACAAGCATTCTCAACAGGGCAATACTGCCCCCAGAGGGGCAAAACTTGGCTGGGGATGGGGGAGGGAGCAAAACAATCATCTCATTTTAATGTTTAAACTGCAAAAAAAATTCAGTACATAAACAGATAAGGAATATATCTGTTGTATTGGAGTTTCATGGGGGCTTGATTAGAAAAAAACTGTCTCTAAAGGCTTTTGTGGAGGGCACTATGGAAAAAGCTTGAGCAACACTGTAGAGTTAGAGCTCAGTTCAGCCCTCGGCTACCCCTTTCCTTGCTTCCCTGGCTGGTCCCACCCAACATAGGCTGCACAGTAAGATGGGGAACCAGATTACGCCCACCTTGTCAAAAAACCCTGAGAATGGGCAGTGGAATCACTCAGGTTTTACACTGAAAAACTCATTCATTTGTTCATCTGACATTTGCGCAAAGTCACAAAGCTACCCGTGAGAGCAGGGTACAGGGTGGCAATGATGACCCTGCTCCCAGCTCTCGACACAGCGCCAGGACAGGAAACGTGGTAAGCCTGTACTGGTGGCGGGACCAAAACCCCGGAGGAAGCTCGGCACGGTGGCATGCTTGACCAACGCAGAGAAGAGGGGACATCTGAGGTGGGCTTTGATGGGTGGGTAGGAGTTTCTCAGGTGGAAAAAGGGCAGAGAGGAAGTGGCAGGTAGAGGAAACAACCTGAAAAATAGAAGTGTGTCTGAGGCAAGTGAACGGGACTGGAACCGTGGTGGAGGGGGCAGGGGAGGGTGGGGACACCATACCAAATATGGCCCCATGGGGTCGCCTTGTTTATAATTATCTTTTGGTCCTATTTCCCCACTATAATATTCTTTTCATATACAAATAGTATGTGTTGTTTGTAGAAAGACTTTAAAGCCTTGAGCGGCAATCATAAGCCCCAGGCCTCCACTTTGGAGGGAGTTTTTGAAGGGTTGCTTTCTTTTTTCTTTGTGTGGTGCTTCCTCTGATCGCCTCCAGGAAGGTGGGAAGGGCACGCTCATATATCCATTGCCTCTCTGTGCCCAGCTCTGTGCATTATTCAATTTCCTCCCACGTCCTGGGGGGAGGGTGGTCTTTCCCACCTTTTCACAGCAGGGAAATTAAGACCCAGAATGTTCAAGAGGCCGAGGCCACCCAGCCAGAGCGGGTTGGAGCTGGCATGCAACGCATGCCCGTCCTCCTTCCAAGCCTCCTCCCACCCCGTGGGGCCCACAGCTGAGCCTCAGGGACTCCAGGAACCGCTGAAACTGCAGGGAAAATCTGGAGAGGTGCATGGGAGTTCTGGGACAGGCTGGATAGTCTTCACTGGACTCCCAAACAGGCCCATGCCCTAGAGTAAAGCCACTGTGGGCCTCGGAAGAGCCCCAGAGCTCACGGCCCTTCCACTGGGAGACACAGATACACAGCTCACTCGGGGGCTCCAGGGGCGGCACCACTGTGGGGCAGTTGAGGAAACTCTGAGCGGGGAGAGAAGTGGGTCTTGTGGGGACCTCTTCTCTGGCCTTAGTGCCTGTGCCCGTCTCAGTCTACTCTCAGGAAGTCCTTCCTCACCTCTACCCTAAAGTGCTCTTGCTATCCAGCACAATCATATTTTTTCTTGCCTTCTGTGTAAACTAAATGTAGGGAGTAGAAAAGAGCTCTAGGTTCCCGGCTGCTTGTTACATTAATAAAAACAACTAACCAAATAAAGGTGGGTAATAAAAAACAGACTCCTTGCAGACACCTTGGGGAGAGAGAGACTTTGCCTGGGATACCTGTCTTCAATTGTCTCTGCCTTTGGACAGAACAATCCCAATTCCTTACATCAGCTTTGACAAAGTTCTCAGGCCCTGCTCCTGCAGGAACAATGCCACCCACACTTGGCTCTGCCCAGACCTCAGTCTCCCCATCCGCAGCATGAGGAGATTGGACCTCCAGTGCTACCCTGTGATTTCAGCGACCAACTCACCACTCCTCCCTCCTGGTTTTTGTCCATGCTGGACTCTACCAGGGAGGCCTTGCTACTCTTTTTGTCTGGCCCACTCTATCCATCCTTCAGGGACTGCTTCAAAGGCCACCGCTTTGGGGAAGCCTTCCTTGATCTCATAAACTGGAAGGGTTCATGCTTTATTCTGAGATTTCACTTCATAGTGCTTGTAGCTTTATGGCTCTTCTGGGAGTTGTGTCCTTGCCAACCCGGAAGCAACTTGAAAGCAAGGGCTATTTTCTCAGCTCTGAATCCTCAGGATGAACCCAGTGCCTGACATTTGAAGGATACCCTGTGAGTGTTTGTCTAACGCATGAATGAATGAGTGAGTGAGGGAGTAAATGGGCGGCTCTCTATGCCCCTCTCTCCCCTGGCTCTCACTGTCTGAGGTCAGTGGCTTGGGAGGCCTCCCCTCCTGCCCGGGTCTCGGCATCGTGGACACAGTGGGTATTTGCTGCAGCACAGCTGGGAAGGCTGGGAGAAAGGCATGCACTGGCTTCTTTGGCTTGGCTGTGGGCAGTAGAGCATATTGCTGCCTTAGTCTGGGGAAGCATATGGAGGGGAGTGGGAAAGTGGGACGGGGAGTGCCCACATGGTTTGGAGGTGCCGGCTGCACCCACAGCCCAGGGCACCAGCTGCCTGGGCCAGCCTCCTGCTGTCCGCATGTCTCCAGGATCCAGGGCACAGGGACTACCCAGCCAGTGCCGAAGGCCACCAGGCCAGGCCAATGTGCCGAAAGGGCCCCTGGGACCAACTGCTCCAGTCCTGGGCCCAGCATACAGACAGGGAAACTGAGGTCCAGAGGAAAGAAGATCCCTGCCCCAGCACCCATCATCAACTTGTTGGAGTCATAGAAAACTGAGTTGGCGGGGACGGGAGCTCAAAGGTTACTCTCATCCAAGCCTATGAATTATATTGACTTAAAAAATGGAAGTGGCACCTGGAAAGCCACACACACACCACACTTAGCTGCCTTCTGTTTTCTGGTTGTTCCATGTCAGGCACAAGACCAATATAACCGTGTGCATTTTATAAATGGAGAGCCTGTGGCTCAGAGTGGTTAAGTAACCTGCAGAAGGTCCCGTTGCTGCCGAGCAGTGCAACCGGGGCTGCACTCAGCCTGGCTGACGCCTGTGCCTGCGCTCCTGACCACACGGCAACACTGCCTCTTGGTTGCCAGGCAAGAACTTGGGGCTGAATTAAAAGTGAGCCTCAGTTTTCCTCCCTGTCACTGACAGGGGTGCACAGTAAGCCCTGAGGTCGCTTCCCGCCTCATGGCCCTGTCTGTGGAAGGTTGTGTCAACCACAGAGCCAGAGCTAGAGATGGAGGCACCTCAGGGTGTCCCACGGCTCTGGGATGGCAGGGATTTCAAATACCTCGACCCAGCAAATTCCTGGCAGAGTGAGGCGGGCCACCTTGCTCTGGGTGATAGCCCTGTAGGTATTTCCTCTGATGAGTGTTTGTGAGCATGCATTTGAGAGGCAGCTTTGTGTAAAGAGAGTGCTGGATCATAAACGGCCTCCTACCCACCGGGGAGCAGGTTTGGATGCTATATCTTAGGAATTGATCTCTAAGGGAGATCTGACAAGAAATCACTGTTCAATGTGTATGTCCCTTTTGGAAGAGTGTGCAGATTAGTGGGGAAAACCAGAGAGGACGGTGCTTATCAGGAAGGAGTGGAGATGCAAGGGGGGCTTTTAGGATGGGAGATGGGGGCCGATTTTCTAGACCTCCACGGAGGCCAGTTGGTGCCCGGGTTCCGGGTCCGTGGGGATACCCCATCCTTCAACACGCTCCACCTGCCATCGACCTGCTCTTCCAGCCTGGGCCGTGCTGCCCTGTCCGGTCTTCCTGGGCTGTAGCTATGGCACTTTGCCGGACCTCTTCTCCAGCGTGGCCCTGACAGCTTAGGAAGGGGGAAGTTCTGTCTCCCTCCTCCACCACTAACACCAAGGTGCTCTAATACCAAGGTGGGAAAACGCGGGGGGCGATTGGAGCCAGAAGTCAGAGGAGGCTTCCTGGAGGAGAGGGCCCCCGAGTAGAGGCTATAGAGGACAGGGCAGAAGAAACAGCCTGGGCAAAAAGAGTGTCCAGAGAACGGCAGTGTGAGGCGGGGAGAGCTGGGGGGAGATGAGACTTGGAGCTGTAAATCCGGGCCTCGGAGGCCGTGGGAGCCTTGCCAAGAAGCTAGGAGTTGATACTGAGGCTGATGAGGAACCAGAAAAACAACGTGGAGAGGAGTGCGGAGGGCAGATCTCAGAAAGGCAGGGCCTGGGGGGGCGGGAGGGGAGGAGCAGAGGACAGGAGCTGGAGGTGTGAAGGGGCCTGGTGGGAAGAGGGGCTGAGAGGGAGGGGGAGCAGTGAAGACCTGCTTCTGCCTGGGAAAGGGGACACCACAAAGAAAGGGCAGGCAGGGGAATCTAACCATGTGCTTTGGGGGCAGGTGGCTTTTAAGGCAGCCCAAGGAAAGCCAGGCTGGGATGTCCAGCATGTCAACAGACAAAGATGTTGGGAGCAGAGGGGGGAAGATGTTGAGAGTCCAGTGGTGGCCGAGACTGCATGGGGGTGGGGAGGGAGATTAGCTGCATGGACTGGAAAGAGGAAGAGGAAGCAGGGGTGGGAGTGGGAGAACAGGCTTCTTTTCAGGTACCAAGCAGAGGGAAAGGAGAATGTCGATACCCTGGGTTGGTGGTCCAGGGAGGGGGCAGCCAGCAGGGCTCAACAGGATAGAGGGCCTTGTGGCCACCCGAGGTCACTGATGAGCCTGTCTAGAGACAGTCAGCAAAGGGACAGGGCAGAAGCCAGATGGTCCAGCTGAGGCAGAGCCCTGGCATCTTCTACGTAGGCACTTGCCACAGCCTCCTCTCTGCTCTCCGTGCTTCGGTCCTCGCCCCTCCAATCCATTCACTCCCTGGGGGCTGGGCTGGGGGCTCCCAGCCGAGATGCCTTCTGACAGCTGCGCCCTCCCTTTTCGTGCCAAGGGCCCCTGCTCTGTGGGGGCCTCCTCTGGCTTCAGGACTCCCAGGAGAGACTCCCATGCCTGGAGCCCACACCCTCATGCCCTGCCCCGAGTCTACCCAGTCCTTAGATCTCTGCGCAAACAGCACTTCTAGAGGAAGCTTCTCTGATGCCCTAGACCCCAAAGTAGGCCAAAGTTCCCTTGTTTTATATTCCTGGCACCCTGCTGCTAAGCACTCTGCACCTCCCTCTGTACATAAGTACTTAATTGTGCTCCTCTGTCCCTCTTTCTCATCAGAAGGTGAAGTACCGCGCAGGGCAAGGGCCTTGTCTGCTGTCTCCACAAAACGCAACACCAAGAAGTATCTAGGAAATCTGAATGAATGAAAACATGTATTCAAAAGAATGAAAGGAAGTGCAAAGAGCAAGCGGACAGGGCTGAGAAGCCTGAGAAAGGAACGTGTGATATACTGAGGGGGCAGGGTATTAAAAGGATAATAATAACAGCAATAGTCGCAGGGTACCCAGTATGTGGACAGTAAATGCTGGCGGCCAGACCTTCCCCCACCTCGGAAGTCTTTAGTGTGGCAGCCCCCGTGTTGGCCTGAGGTGATGGTGACAGCCCTTGGGGAGGGCAGGAGAATCCTCCTCGCGACCCCCACCCCAAGCAGAGCCCGGAGCTGACGAGGCTGGCTGGTGGCTGAGCGGCCTGAGGGTTCCAGGCCGCCCCCTTCCCAAGTCCTCAGCGACCCCTGCCCGCACCAGTGCCGGGGCCCCACAGCACCCCCCACCCCAGCCCGCTGAAAACGCGGGGGTCAGGCCAGGGGAGCATGAGGGTCAGCCCCCCCACCCCCTGGAGGGGACGGGCAGATCAGGAAGGCGAGCCCCGTGCCCCCGCCGCCAGAGCCGGCAAAGCCGAGGCGCCCCTGCCCCGCGCCCCCCGCCCCAGCCGCCCCCCTCGGCCTCGCCCTGCCCGCGCCGCCGGATGTTTGAGTTTGGTTTTTGTGATCCAGCCGGCCAGGGAGGGGCCGCCCGCCGAGCCGCCGCCTTATCGGGCCCTGTCTCCGCGCTGTCTCCCGCCGCCCCGGCCGCCCAGGCTGGCGGGCCTCTCCCCCTCCCCGGCTCCTGCCCCCGGCTCCGCACTGGCGGGCTGGTCCCCCCGGGCTGTCCCAGGGCAAAGTCGGGGGTGGGGGTTCCCACAGAGCCGAGGGCCGCGCCTGCCTGGGCCCCTTGGGCCTGGGCAGGGGGTGGGAGGAGGCGGTGGGCTGGGGTGGGGTGCGGGGGCCGCGGAGGCCCCACTGCCCTCTTGGCAGCTGAGAGGGGAGGAACTAACTTAAGAGTTATAGAAGCGACACTTGGGGCCTTGCCCACTCCTGAGCCGGGTTAGGCTTTCCCCTCCCTGGCCAGGGTGTGGTGGCGGGGAGGCTGGGCCCCAGAATGCACCAGCCTCTCGTGCATCGATGCCTCTGACGCAGCAGAATTGTCAGGCTTCTAGGGCAGTTGGGAATGGAAACAGCCGAGGCCCCTCTTCCCGCAGCGTCTCTGTCCCCAGCCATGTGGGCTACCCTTGGCTACCCTTTGCTCTTCTCTCAAAAGTACCACCCACGTAGCCCCAGGCCACAGGAGGACTGGAACCCTGGACATGGGAAAAGAGCAAATGCTACCACAGAACCGTGGAAGAAGGGTTCTAAGGCTTAATGGCCCCTTTGGAGGCGGGGAGGGAGGTGGGAATGAGAAGGGCTCTTCTCGGTCTCCTGCCTGCAGCTGGTAGTCTGAGGCATCTCAAGAGATTGCAGGTGGAGCCACTTGGAAGGGGGAGGTGACACAGCTTCTATTCTGGGGCTCTCAGGGAGGTCAGTCCTGCAGGGGGTACCATGAGGTGAGTCTGAACCCAGATTTCATGTCCAGATTCTCCTCAGACCCCTCTGCCTGCTGCCGTGCGTCGGCGGGGAAGCAGGAGACCCCGCGGGAGGGAGTGTTTGTGCTGCTGTGGGCTGGGGGAATGGAGGAAGGCGGGAGGAAGGCCGAGAAGCCAGCAGGGCTTGGGCCTGGAGGCCAGGGCGAGGAGTTCTGGGTAGAGGACACGACACTTTCCATAGTACGTGGCTGTTCCTTTACCATGTCAATAAAATAATAACAGTTATTCCGCTCAGCTGGGAGAACTGGGATTTCAAATCCAGCGGAGTGGAACTTAGGATTCGTTTGCTCCAACCTCCCCTCCACTGTTTTTGGATGAAGACGCGGATGAAGACATCATGGTCTCCAGGGGGCCAGGCTTGACCTCATGCTCCTTCCTCCTGATATCCTCCCAGCATTTCCCAGGCCAGGAGCTGGAGAAGAACTCAGATTCTTCCTCCTTCCCTGCTCCACCCCCTGATTCTTCTCTCCTACAGGAGGGGTCCAGGATAGGGCCTGGGAATCTGTAATTTTGGCAAGAATCTTCATGGTTCTAAATTGCTGTTTGCCCTCAGGCATTTGGGGCCCGCAGACTTTTCCCTCAAGCCTCATGCTGAGCCCCTTCCAGCTTCCTCCCTTCCCCTCAACTTGCCCCCCCAGGCCACACATTCCCCCCATTCCCCTCCACTTGTGTGCACCCCAGGCCCTTCCTTTCCAGGCTCCCCCTCTCAGCAGAAAGTGAAAACACATGGTTTCCTAGACAACCACGTCTCTCCTCCCAGCTTGCCCCAAGACCTCCCAGGGTCTCTCATCTGTTCAGAAGAATATTTCAAATACCAGCCTCACCAGGCGGGGGCTGACAAAGACTGGGCTCCTTCCAAACCGCTCTCTCTGAGGGGCAATAGCGCTGCTCCCCTCAAATCTGGAGGCCTGGGGTCTCAGAGGCAAGTTCCAGGCCATCGCCTTGGTTACCACCAAGACACCCCACCCCCCCAACGGCTCTCAGCCAAGAAGCTGAGAGACATTTGGTCTTACAGATCTGGTCACGTTGGGAGGCCAGAGCCCAAAGAAGGAAGGGATTGACCCCAGGTCAGCCAGCAAAATTGAAGGGAAAGGAAAGTAAGATTGGGTGAGTCCCTACTATGTGCCAGGCATAGTGCAGGGTGCTCTGGAAACATTAAGTCATTAACCCTCCCCACAACCTTGTGAGGTTAGTTTTTATTCCCATTTTATAGTTGAGAAAAGTAAGGCTCAGAGGTGAAGGACCTTGCCCTAGGTCACCAGCCCGAGAATGGCCAACTTTCAGGAAGTCAGATCCATCTCCTTTCTAAGGCCATGGTCTTTGCACTAGGCCATGATGTCCTCGAGGCTGGGCGGGGGTGGGGAGAATGAGGGGACTCCTTGGATTCCTTTCTGATTATTTTTTTCTGTGTTTCCTAATTAGACTATTTTGGCTACAATTATTTGGGGGCTGGGCTCCAGATGAGTTCCTCTCTCTCCTCTTGGCTCAGACCAGGATCCCCTGGTCAATATTCCCCGTCCCAAGACGTCTTTAACAAAGGGAATGAGGGCAGTCACACCTTTCCCCCGTGCCTCAGTTTCTCCATCAGGGATGTCAGGGGATCTTCAAAGAAGACTTTGAAGATTCTTGGATTCACTCTTCAAGTATCTGTGTGTGATCACATGTCTGTGAATGAAAGTGTAAGTGGTTAGGTCAGTGTGATGATGTGAGTGACTGTGTGATTAGGTCCATGTGGCAGACAGCACGTGGGGTTATCGTGAGTGGGAGTGAGTGGGTGTGGAATGTGTGTAGGTGTAAGTGTGAGTCTGCCTATGGAGAAGTGATGGAGATGTGTGTGTAACTGTCCATGTGCATGTATGCGTGTGTGAATCTCTGTGGTGATTGTGAGTCTGTGGACAGTTTGGGCTGTGAGCATAATACTGCATGTGATTACGTGGGGTGATTCGGGGTGACTGGATGTGTGTGTCGGGGTGTGTGAAGCCTCTTAGCCTGGTTGGTCAGGTCCTGGGGCTGGTACGGCTCCTCTTCCTTATCCCCGAGGGCGTGGCCCGGCGGCCAGGAGGGAGCCTGTAGGCGCCCCGACGCCAGCAGGGCAGTGCAGCATATTTTCCCTGGTCATCAGCTCCAGACGCTGCCCGGTCGCCTCCCTCTGACTGGGAGCCTGGGATGATGCTGGAAACGGATTCTGGCTCTAGCCAGGTTTCTTTGGGAGAAAAAAAAAAAAAAAAAATTAAAGAGTGAAGAGAAAAAAAAAGACCAAAAGGCAGATGGTTATTGAAGCATTTCGTGTCATGCACACCACTAATTGATTTCCTTATTAGTAGCAGATTTTTCTCCCAGTCTCTTTTCCTGCCTGGACTTATAAAAATGAAAGGGGTGGAGAGTCAGCTCGGTGCAGACCCAGGGCCACGTTTCCCTTGGATCCTCCTGTGGCCAGGGAGCCAGCAAAGGTGCAAAGTTTCTTTTTCCCCCGTCTACACTGGTCACCTGTGGGGTGGAGTTTCAAAGGCCTGGGAAAGCGGGCCTGCCTCCCCCCAAGTTCCTCTTCCTCTTCCTTGGCCTTTGCCTGAAATCCTCCATCAGTGAGTCATTCCCTTTACTTTGACATTTCTCCAGATCAAAATGCAAATATGTGGGGGCACCTCCTTAATTCCTGCACCGGGCCCCGGTTTTCTCATCTGTCAAATGGGGAGACCCCTGTTATTGATGTTTCCCCGTGGTTGTGGAGATTAACTGAGATCAGATGTGCGATTTCCAAAGCTCCTTGTAAATGTAAGTCGTTCCCATGACGATGACAATGACTCTCTCATGTCTGGCACACACATCAATGGCCCGGTTCAAGGCCAGGGAGTTCACGAGGGGTGGACGGGCCTTGGCGTGAGCAGAGCAAGGAGGGGTTGGGCAGCCGTCAAGTTCAGGTGAGGTAGCTGTGGTTCTGCCGAGGACACCCCCACCCCCCACCCCCACACCAGAAGGCCAAAGCTGCCCCTGGAAGACTGTCTGATCCTCTGGCAGGCCTCATCTAAGGGTTAGTAAAAGGGGAGGGGAAGGCTCTTTCCTAGCTCGTTTCACCTGGCACTTTAGGCAGACAAAGGTTACCTCCATTTATCAGAGAAGGAAACTGAGGCACGAAGAGGTATACAAACATACTAAAGAGCACACGGCTATGAGAGGGGAGGCGGGGGTTTCATTCTGGCTCTATGTAATCATGCCTCGTATTTGTTTAACAAACAGGTGCAGCCCCTTCTCCATGGATGTAGAGATGGAGATGACAGTCTGAGCCCCTCCCCCAGAAGATCTCAAGGGCCAGATAGATAAATGAATAGGCACTGGGGGTCATGGTGTGACAAGTGCTGTGACAGCCTTTGGAAAGGGCCCCTAATAGTGGCTGGTGGGGTCAGGGAGGGCTTCCTGGAAGGGGCGGCACCTGACTGGGCAGAGCGGGCTGAACGCGCAAGGCCTGACTTGCAGCTGGCATGTGTGGGGATGGCCGTACCTGCGGTCTCAGTGTTGGTGCGCTGGTTGTGAACAGCTGATGCCCCTGCTTCCCTCCTTGGCCACCCGGCCCCTCCTCCAGGCCCCTGGACCTGCCCACAACCCAGAAACCACAAAGATGCTAACTGGCCCAACAGGGCCATCCAGGACCCTGCTCCAGTCCAGGGGGTGGTGCCCCTCCTGACTAGTTGGTGCTCGAGCTATAGAGGTGGGTGAACCTTGTGACCGCAGAGGCACACGGAGGTGCCCAAGGCCGGCTGATGTCCCATGCTCTGATCTTGGGTCCGCCCTCGGGCCGTGCCAGGACAGGGGAGCAGGGGCTAGGAGCTGGAGTCAGGGCTGGTCCGACAGGCATGCCGCTGGACACGTCTCCCCTTCCACATGGACTTCCTGGGGAATGACCAGGGACCTCTAGGCAGTTCCTGTTCCCAGCAGCTCACAGTGGCCAGGCCCAGGGAGACAAAATGTCCCTGAACCCGGTGGGGCAGGGAACAATGTAGGGTGGGCTGAGGAGGGCCACAGGAAGTGTGGCAGGGCCAGCCGGGGAGCGGGGCATGGGGCTGGGGGTGACTCAGGGACTTGTGACTTGATAAGGTAAGATGACTCCAAAGAAAAGTGGCCAGAGTCCTGGGATGGCCGAAATGGCCAACAGGACAGGGTTTCTGGCACCTGTTCAGAGACATTAGTTCATGAGCTCTCACACGTCTGCACAGCAAAGGAAACTTAAAAAGTCCTCAAACCAAACACAGTGTAGTCAGTGACCCTGTCAGGTAGGTACTATGATCCCAGTTTCACAGAAGAAGAGCCTGGGCTCAGAGAGGTGAGATGACTTGTCTGAGGCCACACAGTAATGCAGTAGAGGCAGGATAAGCACCCCCCCAAGGCCAGCCTGACTCCAGCACCTGCATGCCAAGCCAAGTTGCCGGCAGTGCTGCACCCCCTCCACTGCCCCCGGTAACCACAAGCCTCTTACTCAGTTTTACTTTTTTACTTTTTTATTTTTTTTAAGACTTATTTTTTATTTATTTTTCTCCCCTTCCCTCCCCGACTGCTTTCTGTGTCCATTCGCTGTGTGTTCTTTTGTGTCTGCTTGTATTCTTGCCAGTGGCACTGGGAATCCATGTCTCTGTTTTGTTGCATCATCTTGCTGCATCAGCTCTTCATATCAGTGGCATCAGTGGCATCAGTGCAGTGCCACTCCTGGGCAGGCTGCACTTTCTTTTGCGCTGGGTGACTCTCCTTACGGGGCGCACTCCTTGCGTGTGGGGCTCCTGTACGTGGACACCCCTGTGTGGCACAGCACTCCTTGCACGCATCAGCACTGTGCATGGGCCAGCTCACCACACAGGCCAGGAGGCCCTGGGTTTGAACCCTGGACCTCCCATACGGTAGGTGGATGCTCTAGCAGTTGAGCCAAATCTACTTCCCCTTACTTGGTTTTTAAACCCTTGCCCACAAAGCCAGCATACCCAGCTAATGACTCATTGCCTTCCCCCTCAGAAAAAAAAAAAAAAAGACCCCCAACAAATAGGGTTCTTTATGCCATCAGAACTTATAACTTAAGAAAATGTTTGAAACTGGGGGAAAAAACCTATATTGGCTGCAAATAAAATTAATAATCACAGTAAGAATCATATTCACTGTAGGATCTGTGGCTTTAATATGCCTGACTAGAGTGGGATGGGACCTCTAAAATAAGAGTGCCCAGGACTGAGGAGAGGCTTAAAGCAGGCCTGCCAACCACCCGTCCTCCCCATGGCGTGAGAACCAGGGCTTTGTGATGAACCATGAGACCTTGGGTCAGTCACTTCACCTTTCTGAGCCTCAATTTCTTGATCAGCAAAATGGACCATGATAGCCGCCTCGTTCTCAGTTGATGGGAGGGTTAAATATTCTAATGTGTGTCGGGAGGCTGGCCCCACAGTCAGGACTCAGCTATTGTTCTTGTCTCCCCAGGCCACCCTGCCCAGTGTCAGGAAGTCCTTTTTGGCTGGAAACTTCTGAGGATGAAAGAATGTTGGAGAGAGAAGGTCCTTAGAGATAAGCCAGGCCGGCCTCTCACGTGGGAGGCTGATTTCAGGCTGTCGCCGTCAGCTCTACGCACGCTGGCTCTGGGCCTGCACTTGGCCCTCCCAGCTTCCCCGTCCAGCCAACGGCTTTGATGAGGCAACAATGCACAGCCCCCTCTCCTCTGTGCCGGGGCTGGGAGCAGAACCCAGTCAGATTGGTCTCTGTGTTTCTTTCATTTCTTAAAGACAGCTATATTGAGTTACGGTCCACATACAATAAACTGCACATATTTAAAGTGTACAGTGGGATGAGTTTTGACGTGTGTTTACATTCATGAAACCATCACCACAATCAAGAAAATAAACATGTCCGTCACCCCCCAAAAGTTGTAATCCGTCCCTGCCCCTCTTTCCTGAAACATTCCCCCCTCCTCACTCACTGCCCTCAGTCCCCCTCCCTCTCCCTCCTCCCCCCTCATTTCTCCCCCCGACCTCCTGCCCTCCATCCCTGGGCAACCACTAGTCTGCTTTTGGTTACTGTACATTAGTTTGCATTTTAAAGAATTTTATATAAATGGAATTACACAGTATGTATTCTTGCATGTAAGACTTCATTCAGCCCAGTTATTTTGATATTCATTCATATTGGGTATGTATTGACAGTTCATTCCTCTTTGCTGTTGAGTTATTCCACCATATGTATGGATATCCCAAAATTTGTTGATCCATTCACTGGCTGATGGAAATTTGAAAGGTTTCCAGTTTTTGGTTATTCCAAAAAAAGTGGCTATGAACATTTAGGTACAAGTCTTTGTATGAACATACACTTTCATTCTTCTTGGGTAAATACCCAAAAATGGAAGTCTGGGTCATAGAGTAGAAGTATGTTTAACTTTTTAAAGAAACTGCCAAACTGTTTTTCAAAATGGTTATGCCATTTGCAGCAGTTTGATGTGGTTATGAATTCCAAAAATAGATATTGGATTATGTTTCTAAGCTGGTCTGTACCTGGGCATGATTAAGTTATGATTAGGGCTTTGATTGGGCCATGTCATTCGGGCGTTGAGTCCTACCCTTTGGTGGGTGGGAACTCACAGATAGAAGGCATGGCAAAGGACAGAGTTGAGGGTTTTTGATGTTGGAGTTTTGATGTTGGAGTTTGATGCTGAAGCCTTAGGCTGGAGCCCCAGGAAGTGAGCACACAGAAGAAAGAGAAGCCAGCCCCAGGAAGAGAGGAACCCTGAGCACAAGAAGAAGCAAGCCCTGGGAAGAGAGGAACCCTGAATCCAGAAAGAAGCAAGACCCTGGAAGGGAGGAACCCAGGAAGCCGGAACCCTCACTGATGTCAGCAGCCATCTTGCTCCAACACGTGAAAATAGATTTTAATGAGGGAAGTAACCTATGCTTTATGGCCTGGTATCTGTGAGCTCCTACTCCCAAATAAATACCCTTTATAAAGGCCATCAGATGTCTGGTATTTTGTTGCATCAGCACCCCTTTGACTGACTAATACACCATTTTTGTTTCCATCAACTATCTAAGAGAATCCAGTTGCTCTGCATCCTTGCCAACACTTGGTCTGATCTGTCTTTTTTTTTTTTAAAGGAGGTACCAGGGAATGAACCCAGGACCTCATACATAGGAAACAGGCACTCTACCACTGAGCTACATCCACTCCCCAATGAGAGCTGTTTTGTTTGTTTATTTGTTTTTAGGAGGTACTGGGGATCAAAACTAGTACCTTATACATGGGAAGCAGGTGCTCAACCACTTGAGCTACCTCTGATCCCTTGATCAGTCTTTTTGATTTTAGACATTCTAATATCATATTGTGTGTTTTCTTTTAACTTTTTATTTTGAAATAATTTTAAACTTACAGGACAGTTGCAAAACTGCCCCCATACAGAGAACTCCAACTTACCACCCCACTCCCACCAGACACCTAGACCCACCAATTTTTAACATTTTGCCACTTTTGCTGTATCAAAAATGTTTGATATGGTTATGAATTCCAAAAATAGTTGCATACATCTTACTCCATGAATACATATACTTCCATGTCCTTCCTATGAACAAGGATATTTACTTATGTAATCATCTTAAATGTTATCAAGTTCAAGAAATTTAGCATTGATATAAAGCTTACAGTCTATATTACAATTTTCCCTTATGTTTCCATAATATCCCTTTGAGCCTTTTTTCTTCCATTCTTAGATCTCATTCAGTATTGTGCATTGCATTTCACTGTCATTATCTCTTTCTCCTTCTTTCTTCTCTCTCCCTCCCTCCCTTCTTTCCTTCCTTCCAGAAACATATACACAATACAAATCTTTCCATCCCAACCCTTCCAAGCATACCATTTAGTGGGATTAATCACATTTAATATTTTGCAGTACCCTCATCACCATCCATTACTAGAACTTTCCCTTCATCCCAAATAGAAATTCTTAACTCATTTTCCATGAACTCTCCTTTGCCCCTGTCCTACATGCCTAGTAACCTGTACTCTACTTTCTGTCCCTATGAGTTTGCGTATTCTGTTATTTTCTTTGTGGTTATCATGGGGCTTAAGTTTAACATCCTAAGTCTATATTAATCTTCTTTGCTTTAATACCAATTTAACTTCAATACACATACACTATGTTTCTATATCCCTCTGTCCCCCCATCATTATATAAGTCTTGTCACAAACTAAAAATTGCATATAAATTATGCATCCAAAACCATTGGTTTCTCTCTTAGTTGTATTTTAATTTACATTTCCCTAATTACTAATCATATTGAGCAACTTTTCATCTGCTCATTTGCCACTTGTATATCTTCTTCAGTAAAGTATCTTTTCAAATCTTTTGCCTGCTTATTGGGTTGTTTGTTTTCTTATTACTGAGTTTTGCATGTTTTATATATCCTGGATACAAATTCTTTATCAAATAATTAATTTGAAAATATTTTCTCTATTAACAGTGTTGGTGAGGTCCATTTTATCATTTTTCCCCCTTTTATTTAGTGTGATTTTTTTATGTATATCTAAGAAATATTTCCCTAACCCAAGGTCATAAAGATTTTCTACTATGGAAAGTGGACTTGGCCCAGTGGTTAGGGTGTCTGTCTACCACATGGGAGGTCCATGGTTCAAACCCTGGGCCTCCTTGAGTCATGTGGAGCTGGACCACGCGCAGTGCTGATGCGCGCAAGCAGTGCCGTGGCACGCAGGGCTGTCCCTGCGTAGGAGAGCCCCATGCGCAAGGAGTGCGCCCCATAAGGAGAGCTGCCCAGCGCGAAAGAAAGTTCAGCCTGCCCAGGAATGGTGCCACACACACGGAGAGCTGACAGAGCAAGATGACGCAACAAAGAGACACAGATTCCCATGCTGCTGAGAACAACAGAAGCAGACAAAGAAGAACACGTAGCAAATAGACACAGATAACGGGGGGGGGGGGGGGAGGGGGAGGAAGCGGGGGGATAAATAAATAAATGTAAAAAACAAAAGATTTTCTACTACGTTTTGTCTTAAAGTTTTTTGTTTTTGTTCCCCGCCCCCGCCGCCACTTGCAGCTTTTTGCATGCTTTCTGGTCTCTGTCCATTTGCTGTGTGTTCTTCTGTGTCTGTATTTATTTTTATTTATTCTCCCCTTTGCAGCTTGCTTGCTGTCTGCTCTGTGTCCATTCGCTGCATGCTCTTCTGCGTTTTTGCTTGTCTCCCTTTTTGTTGTGTCATCTTGCCGAGTTGGAACTCTGAGGTGCCTGTGGGCCGGGCAGCACTCCACGGTGCTGGAGTGCTGGGCAGCACTCTGTGGTGCCTGGGCGAGCCTGCTTTTCACAAGGAGGCCCCAGGACATGAACCCAGGGCCTCTCATATGGTAGAGGGGAGCCCAACTGATGAGCCATAGCTGCTTCCCTGTCCTAAAGTTTTACAGTATTAGATTTTGCATTTAGGTGTATGACCCATTTTGAGTTATTTTTTATATGAGATGTGAGCTCTGTTTGGTAGTTTGAGGCTTTTATGGACTCAGGAAATCATGCCCCTAGGGCTGATCCCTTCCTGTGGGTGTAAAGCTAGTGGAGGTGGGAGCTTCTTTTGATTAGTTTACTCCAGTAGGGTCTGATGCAGGGTGTGTCTCAATCCTCTTACTGGTCCTTTATAAGCAGGATGAATACAGAGAAAGACACAGAGAAAAAGCCACAGGAGCAGAGATAAAACCGTCAGATCAAGTTGCTGAAATCAATGGAAACTGGAAGAGAGGAAGCAGAAGCTAAAGCAACGAAACTGAATAGAGAAGGGAGAGACCAGCATGTGCTGGTCCTTAGGGAGAAACATCACCTGATGATGCCTTGATTTAGACAGTGTCTTGGCCTCTGAACTGTAAGAATGCAACCTAATAAACTGCCTTGGTAAAAGGCAACCCAATTTTGGTATATTGCTCTTGGCAGCTTTTAGCAAACGAAAACACTCTGGATCAAAGTTCATTTTTTGCACGTGGATATTTAATTGTCCCAACACCATTTGTTGAAAAGACTACCCTTTCCCCATTGAATTACCTTGGAACCCTTGTCAAACATCAATTAAACATTTATATGTATGTCTATTTCTGGACTCTTTATTCTGGTTCATTGATCTATTTGTCTATTTTGGGGGGAATGCCACACTGTCTTTGATTACTGTAGCTTTATTATAAGCCTTGAAGGCATATAGCTTAAGTCTTCCAAACTTGTTTTCTTTTACAAAATTGTTTTGGTTATTTTAGTTCATTTGTATTTCTATATGGATTTTAGAATCAGCTTGTCAGTTTCAACAAAAATGAATTTGTATGGCTATGAGTCTCCAAAAAGAGCCAGGAGGTTATCAGAGGGGTTGTCCTTATGCACACCTCAGCAGAGTTCCAGAGACAGATAAAAGTAGATGCAACCCCAGGTATTGGTTCTTCTGAGGGCTGCAGAGACCCACAGGTTCTATGGTCATGGCAGATGGAGTTCAGTGCCATGTCAATTGGCCCTACTTTGAAGTTTGTGTTTCTGTGTGATGGAGCTGGACTCAGATGTGATCTTTGTCCACAAGCCTTTCCTGTTACTTTTACCAGAACTGTAGTTGGTGCTGGCATTTAATGTACACCCAGGGGACCTGAATCTCTGGACTGACCATGTAATAGCCAGGCCCTGGGCCTCAACAGACTTGCAGCTCCTACACTCTGGTTTATTGGACTTACCCCACTCAGCTAACATGGAGGTGAAGAAGGTCAACCACCGCACCAGGGAGCCAAGAGTGCCTATAACTGAAAGCAGGAGAATTGCATCCAGCATCCATGTGGAATCTAAGCCCCCTCTTGACATAGATGTGGAGGGGACAGCCATTCCAAGATCTACAGGATGGAGGAATGGAGTATGGATTAGAGTGGACTTACTGATATTCTATTCATGAACTATTGTGATTAGTAATCAAAGAAAATGTGGCATTGGTGTGGAGAAAGTGGCCATGGTGGCTGCTGGGGGTAGGGAGTGGGAGGAAGAGATGTGATGTGGGGGCGTTTTCAGGACTTGGAGTTGTCCTGGGTGGTGTTACAGGGACAGTTACCAGACATTGTATGTCCTCCCATGGCCCACTGGGTGGACTGTGGGAGAGTGTGGGCTATAGTGTGGACCACTGACCATGAGGTGCAGCGGTGCTCAGAGATGTATTCACCAAATGCAAGGAATGTCTCATGATGATGGAGGAGGTTGTTGTTATGGGGGTAGGAGTGGGTTGAGGGGGTGTGGGGTATATGGGGACATCATATTTTTTGAATGTAACATTAAAAAAATTAATAAAGACAAAAAAATTCTCAAAAAGAAAATGCTGGTATTTCAGTAGGATTGCACTAAATCTATGTATCAATTTGGACATAATTGACATCTCAACAATTTGAGTCTTCTGATACATGAATATGTCTCTCCTTTTATTTATTTACATATTCTTTTCTTTTTTTAATACTCTTTTTTTCTTTTTTCTACATATTCTTTAATTTCCTCTCAGAAGGGTTTTGGAGTTTATACTACACAAAGCTTGCATGTCTCTTTTTTTTTTTCAGTTGAGCACACAAAACAGGTCGTGATCTTTTATTAAATAAATTACAGCTGCTTTGAATAAAAACTTAACTTGTAACAATCATTTAAGGGCCAGTGATTTATTTTCTCCCATAGATGAAAACTAGTTAAATTTCTTGTTTTCTTTTCCCCAACAGTGAATCATTAAGATCATGATGTTGAAATATAAGTGCATTCCTTTCACGTCCTACTACTTCCCAAATCAGAGTCCATCTTGATCATTCATCATTCTTTTTGATTCTTTAAATGCCTCAAGGTGTTTCTCTACAGCTTTCCTAGGAGGGTGTATAATCTGATTGGAAGTCACAAATTTCATATAAACTAGTCCAAGTAATTCTGCTAGAGTTATGATATTTAAACCTGAACTCAGACTAGTGCCCCTCCCTGATACACAGAGGCTTAGGCCACCTACAGTAAGTACCAAACCCAGCACCTGAAGAAGCAACATGACAATGGCAAAGGAGAACATCCCAAAAGCTGTCATGAATGCAAAGTACTAGAAGCAGTATCACAGTAGGGATTACAATCAAACCAAGACTAGAAGCAGTCCTTGAGCATTCACCTGGGAAGCAAAGAATGGTTCCAACAGTGACGACTACGGTGAGTACTAGTTCAGCAACAATTAGAAGAAAAGTTTTCCTGTTCCTATGAGTGGATTTATATTTAAGTGTCACATTACCATACTGTCCCCAGGATAGAAGTATAGTCAAAATTGGGAAACTAACAATGAGCATATTTTCTTTTGGAGAAAGCTGTAAAACAATATGATATTTTAGTCCTACGATTATTTTGCCTTTTCTGCTTAGTTCTGTTGCTTCACAAGTGTAGTTCCCAAAGACGGCACCACTCTTTCTGAAACTCAGAGGCAATTCCATACAATACTTCTGTCAATTTCTGCACTTTTTATTTATTTTTATTTTTTATTTTTAATAATTCCTTTCTCTCCCCTTCCCCTCTTCCCCAGTTGTCTGCTCTCTGTGTTCATTCACTGTGTGTTCTTCTGTATCTGCTTGTATCCTTGTCAGAAGCACCAGGAATCTGTGTCTCTTTTTGTTGCATCATCTAGCTGCGTCAGCTCTCTGTGTGTGCAGCGTCACTCTTGGGCAGGCTGCACTTTCTTCGCATGGGGTGGCTCTCCTTACAGAGGCGCACTCCTTGCACGTGGGGATCCTCTACGCGGGGGACACCCCTCGTGGTATGGCACTCCTTGCATGCGGCAGCACTGCGCATGGGTCAGCTCACCACATGGGTCAGGAGGCCTCGGGGTTGAACCCTGGACCTCTCATGTGGTTGGTAGATGCTCTATCAGGTGAGCCAAATCTGCTTCCTGAATTTCTGCACTTTTAAAATTACTGCTGGCAACGGACATTTGCAGAACTCAATCAAAGGTGAAAGTGTCTTTTCCTTTAAATTTTCACTTACTTTGTGTGTGAATATACTTATATATATACACACACATATATACATACATATACATATATAGTGGCAGTTTGAGAGTATTTATAAATTCCAAAAAGAGGGATTATTTTTGGTCTGTTCCTCTGGGTGTGATATCCTTTGATTGTATTAGATTCGGCTGCGATGTCTTTGATTAAATCATGTTATGATTTGACCATGTCAGTAGGGTGTAACTCAGTTTGAGTCTCCACCTCCTTGGTGGGCTATGTAAATGGACATTCACTTAAGAAGACACACAGGAGAAGATACACAGAAGAAGCGAGAACTTGGTCGTTTCGGTTCTGCCAAGTGACAGAAAGGAGAAGGCTCAAACAGCTAAGGCCCCAGGGACAGCTGAGCCCTTCACCTGATAGTTTGCAGTTGAAGAGACCAGAGCCCTGAGCAGCTGAAAAGGCCTGGAAAGAAACGAGCCCTCCAGCCTACAGCTGAGATCGGAAGATGCTGGACCCACAGAACCTTAGGAGGAAGAGGAAGGCTGAGCCCTTGCAGAGATCGGCAGCCATCTTGCTTCAACACGTGGCAACAGAGTTTGGTGAGAAAATACTGCTTATGGTACCTTGAGCTGGACAGTTTAGGGCCTTGTATCTGTAAGCTTTTATCCCAAATAAGTACTCTTTATAAAAGCCAACAGATTTCTGGTACTTGGCATCAGCACCCCTTTGGCTGACTAATACACGCACACACATACATACATATAAATATGCATCTTTAATGTTTTTTGACTCCACATTATTATTAATGCAGGGGAGGACAACAGCTTCATTGCAGAAGGTGACTTCTGCAAATCTAGTTGCTTTAAACGTTAGCTGGGCTGAACCGCAGCACAGTAAGCCCAGCAGCAGCATTGCCATCAGAGGCTGCATCTCTGAACCTGTGGCGGGGTCTCCCCATGCCCGGCCCACTACCACAGGTGTCTGGAGCAGCCACTGCCACTGTCAAAAACAAGACTGGCTGCTGAATTTTTGCATATCTTTTGTCAGGTTTATCTGTGTTTAATATTTCTGATGCTTTTACAAATAGTATTGCTTTTATTTTAAATTTCAATTTTTAGTTATCGACATTTCACTTTCAGCTGAAGTAACAGGAACTAGATTTCTCCTGCTGACTGAGAAAGAGAAAAAAGCTAACAAAATATAGGAAGCAATGACTCTTAAGACATTGGCTATCAGGCAATGGAGGACAGTGATCCCTGAGTGATGGGAAACATATGATGTAAGCTGTGATTGCTCCAGCTTTCTTCCTTGAGCACATTTCCAGGCCCCAGGGCTTTGGTTGTTTCAGGCTTCTCTTTTCTGTCACATGGCAGGACCGAAATGAACCCAGGGAGAGCCCAGCAGTGGCCTTGCATTGAGGAGATGGAAGTGGGAACCGAGAGAAGTCACAGTGGATAGAATTCACAGGGAGGAGTGCTGAAGAGGAAGGAACTTCACAGAGAGAGAACATCAGAAATCTGTAAAGAGTCTCCTCAAGAATTCAGATGAGTACTGAACAGCACCTGCATGTGAGAAAACAGGCTAGGAAAAAACAACCCCTCAAAATTAGAAGGAACAGTGCCTGGAACTCTCACAGGGCTCAGATTAGCACCTGTTCCCAATGACCAGCGTGGAAACCATCGTAGCTCATGGGTCATAGGCTAGAGCACTATGGAAGGGCTCATCTCAGTAGTGGAAAGACTTAACCTCAGACTAAATGCTACTCTAGTCCAGCCAAATGAAGCTTATAATCAAGACCTGAAAGAATCAGAATTGTTTCCTTATAACTTAACCATGTCCTAGAACAAATCTCAAGAATAAGTTTAGGAATACCCAACAGGTAAAATTTACAATGCCTAGCATCTGATAAAAATCACCAGGTGTGCAAAGAAAAAGGAAAATACAATGCATAATAAAAAGAGGGTCATTAATATACAATGATGAGACAGGACATTAACCAGTCATAATTGTATTCTCTAAGTTTAAGATGCTAGAGGAAAGACTGGACATGTTAAATAAAGCCATAAAAATATTTAAAAGGCCCAAATCAAACTTCTAGAGAATAAGTCCACAATGCCTGAGATGGATAATGGCAGGTTTGGCAATGAGGAAGAAAAGAGCATTGAACCAGAAGACATAGTAAATGAAATACAGCAAGAAAAAGGAATTAAGAAAAATGAACAGAGCATCATTGAATTGTGGGACAACTTCAAGAAGCCAAATATATGTTTAATTGGAGTCCCTGAAGGAAAGAAGAGAGAGAGGGTGGGATAGATAAAAGGTATAAAGAAATAATGGCTGAAATTTTTCCAAACTTGATGAAAACTATAAATCTGCAGATCCAAGAAACTCAACAAACTCCAAGCAAAAGAAACATGAAGATAACTACACCAAAGCACACCATAATCAAATTGCATAACACCAGTGATTGAGAAAACTTTAGAAGCAGTCAGAGAATACAGACACATTACATATAAAGAAACAAAACTAAGGATGACAGCAGGTCTCCCATTAATGACAATACAAGATAGAAGATAGTGGAGCCACATCTTTAATACATTGAAGGGGAAAAACTAGAAACCTTTACCAAGTGAAAATATCTTTTAAGCCTGCCCTGCTGTGGCTATGGGAGACTATGGGAGGGTCAACCAACCATCCTACCCCCTCATGGCCAGTCATCTTCCACACTCGTTGGTTCCTCAGCTGTTCATAAGCCTGCCATGGCTCCCCAGCAAGTCTCACCTCTCTCTGGCATGGTTTTCAAGAATCTTTGATTCCAGCTGCTTCTCTCTCCTCCAACCTGATTTACCTGCCTCTCACTGCACCATCTGCTCTGGTCAGTCTCAGCCTCTCACCTTTCCCTAGAACTGCTTGTCATCCTACTTTTCTCATCTGGTCTCTTCCTTTCACAGGAGATCCTACAGCCCCAGAAAGGAGTGTGACTAGCCACACAGTGGATTAGAGGGCAAGATGGGTGCTACAGTTTTGTAGGACTCTGTGCACCGTGGCTTGTAGTTTCCTGGGCTGGTCATTTTAGTCAATGTTGCTTGTATCACAATGTGACTTGAGTTGAGGGAAGGGGGAAGAGGCAAGGAGTGAGGAAGGGTGGAATCCACTAACTGACTTCTGTGAAGACATGGGTGCCTGGGCCCTTTTAATGCTAAGCACACTGTTCTTCATGAGAAACCATTTGTGAGGCTGGGACACAGAGGGAGTAGTTACAGTCCACCTGCTTTTGCAGGTGTCCACCCATTCCTACCCTGGGAGAGCTGAGGATCCTCATCTGATGAGAGGATATAGTTCGGTCCCCCACTTCATGCTCGGGAGCAATGGCAAAGCCCACCGCACTGGCCTGAGGAGGAGCAAGATTTAGAAAGAGGAGGTAGAGACCTCAGGAAAAATACATTTAATCCCTAGGAAATCAAACACCCTTGGGTGCTTAGTCCTGGACAGAAGCGTGCAGACTCAGAGCTCTCAGGAGGGAGGCATCACCAAGACCTGGAACATTCTGGGAAGGAGGTGAGAAACTTGAAGTTTTGGTCACAAGAGATTTAGATGAAAGGACATTCAAGGCAAAGGGAACAAGCATTAACGGAAACAAGCTGGATGTGCTTTAGGGGAGATTAGTTGTTTAATTGTCTAGGAGAGTCTCATGGGGGATAATTGTCCTGGGGAATAGAGTGTAAGCAGAGCTAGGTCGAAAGGCTTTGCATGGCAGGAGAAGGACTTGGGCTTGATTCCATGGCACTAGGGAGCCGTGAATGGATCTGAGCATAACAGAGGTGGGAGATGTGTTTTAGGCCAGAGTCAAGGAAATTAGATTAGAGCAGAGGTTCTCAAACTTGAGCTTGCAAACACCAATGTCCATGGCAGTGTTAGTCACAATAGCCAAAAGGTGGAAGCAATCCAAGTGTCCATTAACAAGTGAATGGATAAACAAAATGTGATATATACATACAATGGAATATTACTCAGTCTGAAAAAAGAATGAGGCTCTGATGAATGCCATTACATGGAAGAATCTTGAAGACATCACACTGAATGGATTAAGCCAGGTAGAGAGGGACAGCGTGTGATTTCACTTACATGAAATAGCTAGGATATGCAAACTCATAGAGGCCAACAGTAGAGAACAGGTGGATTGGAATGTGGAATTTATGCATAGTGGGTAAAAGAGTTTCTGTTTGGGGTGATGGGAAAGTTCTGGAAATGGATGATAGTGAGGGTAGCACAAACTGTGAATGTGAATAAAAAATAATTCCACTGAATGGCATGCTTGGGAGTGGTTGAGATGGAAATGTTTGTGTTGTATATGTTTCCACACCTGGACTGGATCTAAGAATGGAGGAGAAAAAAAACCAGAATATAGATTGTAAGTTTTATATCAAAGTTAAAGTTCTTGAACTTGAGAACTGTATTTAAGGTGGTTACATAATTGAATAACCGTGTTCTTAAGAAAGGTACACTGAAGTATTAAGTATTCAAGAAGCGTGATATATACAACCTACTCTCAAATGTTTAGAAGATAGATATATAAATGGACAGACAGACATAATAATATAGCAAATGTGGCGAATGTTAAGAGTTGGTGAATCTGGGTATCTGAGGTAAGTATGTCAGAGCTCTCTGTAAGGGTTTTGTATTAAACAGTATGGTAATATAAAAAGTAAAATGTAAAAAAAAAAAAAAAATTAAAGCGAAAACGAAAACGTTAGGGCCTGTTAAACCACATTGCTGGTCCTGAATTCGAGTTCCTAGGGTAGGGCCCGAATTTCGCAGTTCTGACAAGTTCCCAGAGCAATAATCTATTGCTTGTCTGGTGGAACACAGATAGGGGGCGGGATGTAGCGCACTTCCCGCAGCCTCCGAAAGGCACCAGCAGTGGGAAAACCCCAACCTCCGTGTTTCATACAAGAAAAAAGAAGCCGGGAGGCGAAGGCCACAGAGTGGGGTTTTTCCGGTTGCGCCCAGAATCTTGGGTCCCGGTTGCCGTGGCAAGGGGCGCTCTGCGCAGGAAAGTTACTCCGGCTCCACGGGGCCTTTTGGCCCACCCTACCCAGGCCCTTGCGAGGCCATTTTTAGTTGGAAAAGAGGTCCCATATAGCCAGGCCTCCCTGAGCGGGCGAGGGCCAGCGAGGACCAGCGGGCAAAAAGGCGACTGCGGCCACCGAGGCCACGGAGCCTCTACCCCGGGCCGGCCCCGCCCCCGCCGCGGCCCCGCCCCGCCCCCGCCGCGGCCCCGCCCCGCCCCCGCCGCGGCCCCGCCCCGCCCCCGCCGCGGCCCCGCCCCTCGTGGCCCGCGGCCCCGCCTCGCCCGGGCCCCGCCCCTCGTGGCCCGGCCCCTGCCCTCCAGCGGGTTCCCGGGCGCTGGCTCCGCCTGCCCGCGAAGGAGTAACCTCAGTCCCTGCCCTCCGAGGGTGGCCGCCAGCCTGGCTCCGCTGGTCTGGCTGAGTCAGGCCCCGGCTGCCGGCAGAGTGACCCGGGAAGCAGGGAGTGGAGACGGGCGAGAAGGGGCAAGGGAGGGAGGGTTGCGGCCAGGCTGGGGAAGGAGCGCTGGAGCGGAAGCCGGAATTATCAGGAACGGCTGTGTGATCTTAAGGGAGTTCGCTGAACCTCTCAGAGCTGCATCTATTAAACGAAGACTTACGTTGGCCAGGTTTGCACCAGGTGCTAGGGCTGTGACCGTGACCTGGACCCTCCTGGCAGCACAGCGCCTAGCAGTGTGGTTGGTCTGCACGCAGGGTTGGATCCCAGCTCTCCTTCCTAAAACTGGGTGACCTCGGGCAAGACACTCAGCTTCTCTGTGCTTCATCATCCTCATCTGCGGTTTGGGGGTAAAACACCCACCTAAATGGGTTGTGTTGAGAATTAAATGAATTTATACTTGCCAAGTCCTAGGAATGGTGCCTGGTACATAAGCTTTGATGTTAGCTATTATCTTTGCACTCTTTGAGCTTATATTCACTGACTTCATCTTCCTTTCTTAAGATTTTTCTTCATTATGCACTATTTCAGACGTATTAAAAGGAACATAATATAAAATAAACACCGTGTAGCTGTCACTTTGTTTACGAACTAAAGCAGCAGAGCAGATGTAGCTCAAGTGGCTGAGCGCCTGCTTCCCATGTATGAGGTCCTGCATTCCATCTCCAGTACCTCCTAAAAACAAAACAAAACAAAACAAACAAAAAACCTAAGTCTCATTGGAGAGTGGATGTAGCTCAGTGGTTGAGTGACTGCTTCCCATGTAGGAGGTCCTAGGTTCAATCCCTGATAGTCCTTAAAAAAGAAAAAAAAAAAAACTAAACGAAAACATCACAAATATGTTCTCTCCGCTTGGCTTTAGTCAGGCCCTGATATCCTGTGCCCTTAAAACTTCTGGAATCTCCTGGCTCCAGCCCAACCTCTGCACTGCTGCAAGGGATCTTGATCAAACACAGACTGGAGTCCACCATAACCCTGCCTGAAAACCTCCACCCAGAAGATAAGGTTCAAACACACCCTTTGACATCCAGGTGCTTCACATCTGACCCCACTTGGCCCTTCCTGTTTGATCTCTGCCACCCAAGACCAAACTCTCCCTCAACATTTCTTAAGCATTCCCTGTTGTTTGCGTAAGTTGGCCCCTCTGCTTAGGGTCCACTCTCCTCCACTCTGTGCAGGAGCACCGTCCCCCTGGGGAGGTAGTAGTGTGTGGGTGAGCATGCATCTCCTTTCCTAAGCTGCAAGCTCCGGCCGTCCAGCCCAAGGCTAACTCATCTCCAGCTGCTCCCGGCAAAGGGCAGGGGTGCGCTACCCTACACAGTGGCAGCTGCCTGTGTTTGGGGCACCGTGTGGAGGTGTGGTAGTGGGTGGTCATCTACAGGGACTCAAACCTCATTCTTTCCTAGGGGAGCTTCAGTTGTAAAACTCCTGGGGAAGAATATAGGGGTCGTTAAATGGGGTCTTTATTTTAAAGCATCTCTAGAAAGGCCTGATTTCCTCTACATTTCCCTGCTCCCCTCTCCCAAGCCCCCTTCTCCTTCCCCTTTTCCCCCACCTCTGTCTCCTCTCTCTGAGCATGGGGGTTCCTCATGATGAATGAATCTGCCCCGGGGACTAAGATGTGGGAAACACAGTGGCCACACCATAGATTCAGGATGCTTGTGATTTGGATGCAGAGCCTGGCAGCCTGGGCTGTAGGAGCAACGAGGTGCTTCCAGAGTGGAGGCTCCTGACTTGTTTTCATCCGGGCAGACTTATTTGCAAAGCAAAATTTCTTTCCAGAGAGAGGGGAGCCAAAGTCTCTATTTAAGTGAAGTGGAAATAAGGTGGAAGCTCACTCAGACTCTGGGGAGAAAGTTGGGTGCCTGGGGGAGAGGGGAAAGGGGGTGATTGCTTCTATGGACATGGTGAATTTTGTCCTATGTTCACAACTGACCTGTTTTTTTAAAAAACCGACAAAGTCTGATGGATGGTAATCAGAAGAGCTGGGTATTGCAAATACCAATTATCAGCCAACTCACCTTGGTCTCTCTGAGCCTCACACTTATAGCTACCCGGTTCTCAAGCTGAAAGAATAGGCACAGGAAGACCTTTGGGAAGGAGATGGGTCTGGGCTCACATCATTATTTTTCACTCTTACTTCACCTCGGTAGCCAATACCAGTGGCCCTCTCTATCGCGTGGGGCATGTGAGGGAGTGTGCCTGTGGGGGGGTCTGCACATGCCTAGCATGTCCAGGTAGATGTGAGGATGACGTTGGCCGTAACAGGTGCCCAGCCGAAGGAGCACCGGGTGCAGCAGAAGAGGAGGCCAAGTCCTTCTAACACACTTGAACTCTGATAAGGGCCAAAAATAAAAGGATGGGAGACGTGGGTGCACAGACGAGGGAGCATGATTTCAGCCAGGTGGCTTTGCGCGGGCTCTGCCTGGCACGCTCTGCCCTCAGGACCACAAGGCCTGCTCCCTTGCTCCTCCAACTCTTTGAGCAAATGTCACCTTCTCAGGGAAGTCTTCCTGACCACCCCATTCAAACTAGCAACTACCTCACGCTCCCATACCATCCCTGCTTCATTATTATCCAAAGCACTTACTTCTAATGATAGTAAATTTACCTACAATAAAACCAACGTAAAATGCTATCTGTCTCACTTATTTATTTGTTTTTTTGGCTATTTTCCTCATTAGAATGAAAGCTGCATGAGAGCAGGGACCATGTCTATTTTGTTTACTACTGTGTCACCAGTGCCTAGAACAGTTGCTGGCATGTACTAGGTGCTCAGTAAGTGTTTGCGGATGTGATGATGATGGGGTGGGTGTTTGGGTGCACAGGGCAGCAAGGCCATGGCCATGCCAGGAGGGGAGACTGGGGGTCCATGGCTGCAGCAGTGGACTGAAGGGTCATCCCATGAGGTAGGATCAGATGGGGGAACAGGAACACTCCAGAGGGGACAGGGAGGAAGATGTGGCCTGGAGAAAGCCCGAGACATTTTGGGGGCCCTCTGTATGACCCAAAGTGCTCGGCTGAAGGTCTGGTGTCCCGCAGACATGTTTGGAGGTTGAGCCCTGCTGGTTTGTGGGGGAAGGTGATGGTAGTGGATGCAATAGCGAGACCCCAAAGGACACCCAGAGGTCCCTTGGCTAGGAGACAGTCCCAGGAAGGGCGTTTAGAAGGGAGGAGGCCCTGGAAGTCTCTGCCATGGTGGCTGGATTGTAGACCCATTGAGGGCGGAGATGTTTCACTGAGCATTGGAGAACAAAGAGCAAGGCCGAGTACCCAGGAATAAGACTGGGCAGGTGCTGAGGCCTGGCAGGGAAGGGCCTGGAAGGAGTCGGCTCAGATTCTTGGGGCCCCAGGGAGCACAGGATCTGGAGCTGAGGGTAGCAGGCGGCCAAGGAAGGAAGGAAGGAAGTATCCAGGAAGAATTCCCCCCGGGGCCTTTATCACTGTGAGCTGCCTGAAGGGAAGGAGGAGACCTGCCCTCTAAGCCTTCTTGTGCTGGAGAAGGGCGAGCAGAGCCATCATTTCACTTTGCTGGTTTATTCATTTACTCACTCAATTTAAGCACCACAGGGCTCGGTCCTGGACTCTGGCCCCATGTAAGGGAGAGGTGCCCCAGGACAGGTGTGACGACTCCAAGGTAGCTGCGGTTGTGCCCAGCTGGGAGATGAGGGAGGTCTTCCAGAAGAAGAGGCAGCGGAGCTGGGCCCCGGATGATGGTCAGGAATCTGGAAGTCAGGACGAGAGGAGACTCGACTCAGGAGCTCTGGGTCAGGAGCTTCTAACATTTACATTTCATTTAATTCACCCAGCAACTTGGAGGTAGCCAAGAGGAGGTGATTTATTCTATAGGTAAGGAAATAAGGATCCCGTTCTCCAAGAGGAGAGGTGCCCAGCCCAAGGTCACCAGCCTGGAAGCAGCGAGTCAGGACTGGAACTCAGGACTGTCAGACTCCTGGCCAAGTGCTTGTCCTGCAGCTTCAAGCTGCCCCTGGGTATTTGAGGCTTCCCTTCATTGCTGCTTCCCAGGGCACGTGGAGAGGCTGTCACCCAGTCCTCGCCACCGTGGCGACCTGCCCCTTCCCTGTCCCCAGAGAGGCTCTAGGACATGGACCAGTCCATGTCTCCTTCTCGGTGGTCGCTCCAGGGCGGGCCGTGACCAGGACGGAAAGGGATGCGTTGGACTTTGAGGCCGAGGGCTGGGTGCTGGTGCCAGCTCTGCCGTGTCCTGACTTTGCAGCTTTGGGCAAAGCATTTCACCTCTCTGGACCTTTCAAGTTCCTTCTCTAACAAATGCTGTTCACTCCAGTATTCCCCGCCTCCAGGAAGTTGAGAACCTGAGGACGTAATGGCCTTCCCAGATGAAAGTTAGCCGTCATTATTTCTAAGAAACTGGAGGTTATCCCTTCCACAAGATGATGGCAAAGACGAGTATTCTGGTGCTCCCACTACAAGCTGCCTTTCAGGGAGCTCTCCCCAGGCCTGGTGCTAAGTGCTTTACATGCACTAACTCGTTTAATGGAGCATGGACTTGAAAAAAATTGGAGGGAACGTTATCATCAATATGTCAAAATGATGATAAAAGTACTTGTGTATAAGTCTCCGAGCAATTGGAGGACTTTGCAGACGGCAGGCCTTGGCACAATGCAGGGCCTTTGCTTCCTTCGTCTGGGTGGCTAAAGTACTCAGACCACGGGTGGACATTTCCGATTCCGATTCTGACTCTGGGGCAGCTCAGCTGCGGTCCCAGGAGGACAGCCAACAAGAGGCTGGAGCGACTTATCGCTGTACAATGATTCCTCGGCAGGCAGACTGTCTCCACTGCCACTGAGCAGAGCTGATAAAGAGGACAGACCCTTGAGTTTACTGTGGCAGAGTCTGGGGAGAGTGGGGCCTCCCCGGGGCGGCCCAGTCTCCTCTGGGAACAGACTGTCTGTTTAGGGAGATAGCATCGCATTCCTGCAGCCACAGCCACCCTGGGATGGATGGATAGGGGGGTTAGAGGGAAGAGGGGAGGGTGAAGTATGACAGCTGCAGCCTGCCTGGTGGCCTCCACCGCCTCTGTCCCACAGGGGCCACCACGGAGGAGGCCTACAGAGGGTCCTCCAGGCGTCTGTAGTTTCAGGGCCTGGTGGTTAAAGCATTTCGTAAAGGTCATTAATAGCCAACCTGGGCTTCTCACTCTACAGTTTACAAGGCATTTTCTCAACATTTATCTTTTTGATCTTCCAGAAAACCCTTTGCTTTATCTGGATATGAATTGAAGGGAGCTGCCCAGAGCAAGGTAAGCCAAGGCCAATGACCTAGCCAGACAATGGGGCTAGAGTCCTGAGTGGCCTTCAGCTGACCAGGTCAACCTACACTCAATACTTCGAGATGGCTTACCATATGGCAGTGACTGTTACAAGCACTTTAATCTTCACAAAAGTCCCTATGAGGTAGTTGCTATCATTATATCCATTTTACAGATGGGAAAATTGAGGCAGACACAAGTTAGGTAACTTGCCCAAGGTCCCACAGGCAGATAATGGGAGGGCTAAGATTTGAACCCAGGCAGGACACCTCCAGAATCTCTGATTTAACCTCTGTGCTACACTGCCGACTTAAAGTTAGCCACTGATAATATGTTGTTTCTCCCTGATTACAAAACCAATGGGCATTTGCAGCTACATGAGGCACCGTGGCTTAAGGAAAGAACTGGTTTAGAATCGGGCCTATGTTCAACCACCAGCACTGATGTTAACGAACCCTGAACCCTGTGGCTGAAACTCACCCCTCTGAGCCTCAGTTTCCTCATCTAGAAAGTGGAAATAATACCTGCCTTAGGGGAGTAGGTGTGGGAGATGTTGTGTGTGAAGCGCCTGGTACATTGTCATTAATAGCCAACATGGGCTTATGACTCTACACTCTAGAGTCTTTAAAGAATTACTACTATTACTTTGATGGATGAGTTGGGGAGGGGGCCTGTCCAAAATTGAGAAGTCAGAAGACAGTCTGTTAAAAGAGAGGTCCAGTCACTCAGCTGGGGGACACAGAGGCAGGTGACTTCCGGATGAAGGGATCCAGGCAGCTTTCCTGGTGGCAGCATGAGCAAGTGGTTAGGACTCTGGCTTCAGAGTTGGGTGGACTTGAGCTCAAACTCCAACATCCTGCATTTACTTGCTGGGTGCTCTTGAGTTACTTCTTTTAGTCCATAAAATGAGGACTTTCACAGAAACTTCCTCATTGAGCTGTGCAGGATGAGGGGGGTGGAGGGCAGTCAGACTATGCAAGCCTGTCCCCCCCAAATGTCCATGTCCTAATCTCTAGCACCTGTGAAGATGCTATTTTACACGGAAAAAGGGAATTAAGGGTACAGCTGGAATTAAGGTTGCTAAATAGCTGACCTTGCCAGATTATCTGATTGGGCTGGATGTAATCACAAGGATCTGTAAAATTGTGGGGGGAGGGGGGCAGAAGGCAGCCAGGCTCAGAGTGGTACGATGTAAGAAAGACCCCTCAGTCATTGCTGGCTTTGAAGATGGAGGAAGGGGCCATGAGCCAAGGAATGCAAGCAGCCCCTGGAAGCCGGATAAGGCAAGCAAAGAGATCTGCCCTTGAGCCTCTTAAAGGCGCACAGCCCTGCTGATGCCCGATTTTAGCCCAGTGAGAATCGTTTTGAATAATCATTTCCGGCCTCCAGAACGATAAGATAATACATTTTTGTTGTTTTAAACCATTAAGTCTGTGGTAATTTGGTACAGCAGCCAAAGAAAACTAATCCAGGGTGTGTGAATTGATGCTTGAAGTCTCATAGGATGATAACAGGCAGAGGGAGGAGAGGCCCAGAGGCCCTGAGGCTGGGAAGCAAGACATTTTGGGGGGACAGTGGGAAGCCTGTGTGGATCTTTGTAAAAGTGAATGCAATTCTCCACCCCTGCTAACATCCACGCCCCTTCATAATGTAACGTGGCGGCTCTTCCCACCCACAGGAGAGCCCATTTCCCCATCCTTTGAATCTGGCCATGGCCTGTGACTTGCTTTGGCCACATGTATGTAAGTTCCAAGAGGCTTTGCACCCTTCTGCTTTCGCTCTCGCTGTTCTTAGAATCCTGCCAGCACCGTATGACCAAGCCTGGAGTGTCAGACAGCCTCTGAGATGGCTCCCTCCCTGCCTCCTGGAGTCCACACTGCTGTGCAATCCCCTCCCCTTGAGTGGCAGCCGGGTCGAGTGCCTCGCTTCTGATGGATAGAATATGGCAAAGAACATGGACTGGCAACTCTGATATGAGAGGACTGGAAGACAGAGTGACTTCCATCTGGCTTGATCTTCCTCACCTTCTCGTGGGCTCGCTCTGAGGGAAGCCAGCTGCCACGTTGTGAGCTGCCCCGTAAGAAGCCCACTTGGCAATGAACGGCTACCTCTGGTCAATAGCCAGCACAGGACCTGAGCCACCTTGGAAGTAGTGCTTCCCTCAGTTGAGCCTTGAGATACTTGCAGCCCCAGATGACACCTTGACTCTAGCCTTGTGAGAGGCCCTGAGCCAGAGGTGCCTAATTCCATGGGATTTGGATTCCCTGATCTACAGAAACTGTGAGAAAATAGATGTTGTTTTACGCTGCATGATTTGTTATGCAGCAATAGATAATGAATCCGCCAGGCTTGTCTGCCGGCTGATGAGTGGCATGTGGTCTGGTCCCTGGCTTCCAGCCAGCCATCGGGCATCAGTGAGTGAGGACCACCTAGGTCAGCCAGAGCCCAGGCAACCTGTCAGCTGATTGCAGACCCACGAGGGAGCCAAAGTGAACCCAGATGATCGTAGACTTGTTAGCAATAATGTATTAATAAGTTGTGGTTTTAAGCCATCGAGCTTTGAGGTGGTTTGTTACCCAGCAAAAGCTGGTTGATATGACCTGGAGAGGCAGAGGGTTTTGTAAGTGGCAGGAACCAAGGCTGGGAACCTGGGTAGGCACCTAAATACAGAGGGATTTGGTGCCAGGTTAAGGCACGTGGAGTTTCTTCGGTAGGCAATGGGAGGTTTGTGACCAGGAGAATATCACGATCAGAGCTGCGGCACGCATTGGTGGCAGGGGCACCATTTCAGAGGCTGCTGTCATGAGGCAGAGGAGTGATGACGGGGGCCTGAAGTTGGGTAGGGGTTGAGGGATGGGAGAGAGACAGTAGAGATGGACACAGTGGAACCTGTTCTGGATTGGGTTGGGGGGCAGGGCAGTGGGAGAGTGGATGTCCCGGGTTTTTTTGTTTTTTTAAAGATTTCTTTTTTTGTTTTTTTATTCCCCCCCACACCCCCCTCCCCCCGTTGTCTGCTCTCTGTGTCCCTTCCCTTTCTGTTCTTCTCTGTCTGCTTATATTCTCAATAGGTGGCTCCAGGAACCGATCTTGGGACCTTCTGGAGTGGGAGAGAGACAGTCATTCTCTTGTGCCACCTCAGCGCCCTTGTCTGCGGCATCCCTTCTTATCTCATCTCTGTGTCTCTTTGTGTTGCATCATCTTGGGGCACCAGATGTCTGCCCAGGCCAGCACTCCGCGTGGGCCAGCTTGCCGCACGGGACAGGTCACCTTCACCAGGAGGCCCTGGGCATCGAACCCTGGACCTTCCATGTGGTAGATGGGAGCCCAATTGCTTGAGCCACATCCGCTTCCCAAGTCCCGGGTTTTGATCCTCCTCTGGGGAGACCGAGGAGCTGGTGGTGCTGTTGCCAGAGATGGGGAAGTCACGATGCAGATGGGAGAAGGCGCGCTATTTGGGACACGCTGAGGCTTAAGTGCCAATGAGACCTTCTGGGAACACCCATGAGCCGGGACTCCAGGCTGGGGAGGGAGGCTTTATCCCCAGCGCAGTGCACGGGTTGGGCCTGGGGATGGTAGAGAATAGCACACCCAGACTGGGCAATTGAGAGAAACGGATAAAAGGCTGGTTTACAAGGTGTGGGAGGGGTTTGGAAAGAGCAGCAAGGAGCCAGGGGCTAAGTCTAAGGAGGCCAGGGGAGGGAGCAGGAACCGGAACCAGGAGAGGGTAGAGTACGGAGAGTGCTGCCCGACAGGAGCTGTGGCCTTTGGGAGGACACAGATGACCCATGCCCACCCAGGAGGGAGGGCACCAGGGGAATAAATGCCCTGCTCCTCTCTCCTCCTGTTCTGTGTGCTTCCTGGTATCCCCCATTGGCTGAGCCGAATGTGAAGTCAGAGAAGAGGGATCCTGTTGATGGGGCCCATACATGTAACCTCTCAGGAAGGGTAGAAGAGGGGAGGGGCAAGTGGAAGACACCTAGCCACCTACTAAATGAACTTTCTTCTGCCTAAGTCCCTTGGTAGGCATGTGACCCCATTCTGGTAAATAAGATTTGAGGAGAAATCTGCTAGGGAGTTTCTGGGGAAATGTTCTTCACTCTGAAGGAGACAGCAGGAAAGCTATTCTTCATTGTATCTTATGTGACAGCTGGAGGGTCGCAGCCATTTTGCAATCCTGAGGGTAGCCATTCCAAGGTAAAATTGACTCACTGAGGGTGGCAGATCAAAGAGGAGGAAAGAACTGGGTCCTATATGATTTTGTAGAGCTGCTCCAAAAGTCTGTCCTACCTCTGGATTTCTTTTTTCATGAAATAATAAAGGTTCTTATTGTTTGTACCACTTCAAAATTGTTTTCCAGTTACTTGCAACCCAAAGCTTCCTACATCTACACAGCTGCCATCTATTGTCGCCAAGCCCATCCTCCATCTCAGAGAGATCTGGAGATCATGCTCATAGAGATCGGCTCAAGCTATGGTCTTGAGCAAAAGCTCAGAAAGAAGAGGCCGGAGGACAATGCCACCGGGGAAGCCTGCCTTGGTAGGGTGGAAGGAGAAAGAGAAGCAATGGAAATAGAGATGCGGTACTTTCAAATCCCATTTGTCCAGAGTGGATTTGATCAGATTAGATATTCTGATATTTTGGGTCAACTGTTGAATTAGACATTCAATTTATCCCAAACATCTTTCCTTGATAAGAATCATCATTTTTCTTTAAAAATTTTTAACCCACTTCACACCCATTGCCAGCACTAACAGTTGGCTTTCGTTTAAGTCCATTTTCCTCAAAAAATACAATTTTTATCCTTCTATGAGAGATTTTGCAATAACCGGTAGAGAATGATGCATTCATGATGTTGGGATATGAATGCTGGGCAGTAGGTAAAGCTCACTCACCAGTTTTGATGCACAATGATTTAAATTCACACCTTAGCAGATGTATAAACTGCGTGATATGGACAGCTAGGGTTACCTGTCAATGGTTTAAAAACAGGTTTATTGAGGGATAATTTACATTAGTCAAGCATTTTTAAGGTATATAGTTCTGTGAGTTTGGACAATCGTATTCAATCACATAACTCACCAGCACAATCAAGACATGGGATATTTTTACCATCCCCAAAAGATTCCTCCCGCCCCTTTGTAATCAGTCCTCTCCCCCTCTCCCCAGAACGTGACGACCACAGATCTTTCTGTCCCTATAGTTTTGCCTTTTCCAGATTGTCATGTAAATGGAATTATTGGGAATGCAGTCTTTTGAATCTGGCTTCTTTCACTCAGCACAATGCATTTGAGATTCATCCATGTTGTTGCATGTATCAGCAGTTCAATCCTTTTATTGCTAAGTAGTATTTTGTTTGGATTTACCAGAGTTTGGTTATTTATTCAGCAATTGATGCTGTACTGTTTTTTTTTTTTCTCCCTTGCTATTATGAATGAAGCTGTTATAAGCATTTACATAAAGGTCTTTGGGCATATGTTTTAACTTCTTTTAGGTAAATATCTAGGAGTGGGATTGATCAGTTGTGTATAGTAAGTGTAAGTTGAACTTTGTAAGAAATTGCCAAACTGTTTTCCAAAGTGACTGTATCATTTTGCATTCCCTTCAGCAAAGAGTGAGGGTTCCAATTGTTGAGCATTTTTATTCATTTTTTTTATTTTGCCATTTAATAGCTGTGTAATGGTATCTCATTGCATTTTTAATTTGCGTTTCCTTAATGAGTACTGAGTTGAGCAGCTTTTCATATATTTAGCTGCTATTAGTATATCTTCTTAATATATCTATTCAAATATTTTGTCCATTTTTAATGTTTGAAGTTATTTATTTTCTCATAATTGAGTGCAAGAATACTTTATGTATTTATTCTGGATACTCCTTTTTCCAATATATGTTCTGCAAATATTTTCTCTCAGTCTGTGGCATGTCTTTTCATTCTCTTATAAGTGTCTTTTGAAAAAGAAAGTTTTCAATTTTGAAGTCTGATTTTTCATTTAATTTTCTTTTATGGTTTGTGTTTTTCGTGTTCAAATAAAGAAATTTCTGCCTAACCCAAAGTCACAATGATTTTCTTCTAGAAGTTTTATAGTTTTAGGTTCTACATTTAGGTTTATGATCCATTTCAAGCTAATTTTTACATATGGTGTGAGGTAGGATTCTTTTTTTTTTTTTCATGTGGATGTCCAATTGCTCTGCACTGTTGAAAAGAGTATTTTTCTATTACTGAATTACCTTAGACCCTTTGATGCAAATCAACTGACCATATCTGTGTGGGTCTATTTCTAGGCTCTTTACTCAGGAACTCTGTGTGTTTAATCTCCAAACCCTGATGACTCTTTGCCCTTGGCATCAGAAAGATGTCCTTGCACAGAAAGAAATTCTTCTGGGGCGGCGGACTTGGCCCAGTGGTTAGGTCTACCACATGGGAGGTCCGTGGTTCAAACCCCGGGCTTCCTTGACCTGCGTGGAGCTGGCCCATGCGCAGTGCTGATGCACGCAAGGAGTGCCCTGCCACGCAGGGGTGTCCCCCCGCATAGGGGTGTCCCCCCACGTAGGGGAGTCCCACGTGCAAGGAGTACGCCCCATAAGGAGAGCCGCCCAGCGCGAAACAAAGTGCAGCCTGCCCAGGAATGGCGCCGCACACATGGAGAGCTGACACAACAAGATGACGCAATAAAAAGAAACAGATTCCTGAGCCGCTGACAACAGAATGGACAAAGAAGACGCAGCAAATAGACACAGAGAACAGACAACTGGGGTGGGGGGAAAAGGGGAGAGAAATAAATAAATAAATCTTTTAAAAAAAAAAAAAAGAAAGAAATTCTTCTATAGTGTGGTGGTCAAGGGAATGCCCTTGGTGACCGTAGACCTGGCTTCAAGTCTTGGCTCTTCCAGCTGCCACCGGATGACCTCAGTTTCCTGGGAGTAAAGAATCTTTGGGTTGTGGTGAAGTTTAAATGAGGTACTTCCTGTGGTCTCATACAGGCACATACAGGCCCTGGAGATACCAAAGACTTCCTACCCTCTGTGTTCAGATCAGTGATTTTCTCCTGGGTGGTGTAGGGAGGTGGGGAAGTATGGAGAGAGGGCTGCATGTTTTTAGCAGCTGATCAGAATTGGGGGATGCATGGAGTTTGAAAAAATGCATTTACTGTTGTCATATAATTTCATATTTGAGAAACAAAACAAAATGGAGTCTTGTTTTTGCATTATAAAACACTGGAGCTTAGGTTGATGAGTAGGACAGATGCCCTCTGTGGACCAGAGAAGCAGGGCTAAGACACATGTGCACAGTCTAGAATCCCATTTCCGAGTGCATTATGCCAAACTGAGGGGCTTAGACTTCCATCTTGTGGAGAGGGTGTATGAGATGTCATCAGACTCAAGTGTTTAAAACCCTCTGGGAGCAGAACCCTGACCTTACGCTTGCCTTGGCTAGCACTTCTCCCACCCAAATCTTCCACTGGCGTGTTTGCATCAGTATCTAGCCTGGGTCTGCAACTCTTTGTGAGATAAAATCATATAGGAAAGTATGAATATAAAAATTAGAACTTTGAGTGGACAGAGCACTGGATTTGGAGGCTGAAAACTTGGGAACAGTTTTAGTTCCTCTCTGCAGACTTAGGGTCCTTCCTTTTTTTTATTTTAAGATTTATTTATTTATTTATTTGTCCCCCACCTTGTTGTTTGCACTTGCTGTCTGCTCTCTGTATCCATTTGCTGTCTGCCCGTCTTTTCTTTGGGAGGCACTGGGAACCAAACCTGGGGACTCCCACGTGGGAGAGGGGCACTCGATCACTTGAGCCACCTCCGCTCCCTGTTCTGCTGTCTCTATCACTGTGCTTCCTCTAGGTCATCTTGTTGTGCCATCTTGCTGTGTCATCTTGCTGCATCAGCCCACTGTGCCAGCCTGTCACGCCCGCTCACTGTCTTGCTCATCTTCTCCAGGAGGCACCAGGAACCAACCTGGGACCTCCCGTGTGATAGGCAGGAGCCCAAATGCTTGAGCCACATCTGCTGCCTGGGTCCTTCCTTTTAAGTAAAATGAAAGGGGCTTTCAGTAGCCTGGGCAACCCTCCTAGTCTATGACTCTGAGAAGCATTGAGTTTGCTTAGAACCAGGTCCACAAAGCCCAGAGTGAGATTGCCTCAGCTTGTTTGTGCGGGAACTCCCCCGTCTCATCCTCACAGAGGCTTAGAAGCATCACACTTCATTTATTTAACAGATGTTTGGTGATAATTTCATTATTATTCTCATCGAGTGCTTATTATGTTCCAGGCCATCTGCTGGGTGCTACAACTTCATTTAACCTTCACGACCACTAGGTAAAGTGAAGGTGAGAAAACTGGGGCTCAGACCGGTGAAGATCCTTGCCAAGCAGATGTATCTATCCAGTTATGCCTCCCTCTACACCAGAGGTTGGCAATTTTTTTTCTCTAAAGGGCCAGATAGTAAATATTTCAGTTTTGTAAGTCAGACAGTCTCCATGGTAACACCTTAATTCTGCTATTGTAGTAAGAAAAATGTCATACATAATACATAGAAGAATGAACAGGGCTGTGCTTTCTAAAGCTCACCCATCTGATGTCTCATTCTCTCAATACCCTTCTCTCCACTAGAGGTCAGAGAGGCTGGCAATCTGACAAAGTCAGCCAATGATGGTGCATAAAGATAATAATAGACTAGGAGCTAAAATTTAGTGAGCAAATACTGTGTGCCAGGTCCTATTCTGAGCAATATATGGATATTAGTTCAAATAGGTCCACGTATCTTCTTCATTTTACAGATGAGAAAACTGAAGTTAATTTGCCCCAGGTCACACAGATGAGAGGGGACAGGGGTGGCTTTGAACCCAGGCAGTTTGGACCCAGACCCTGTGTTCTTGTCTGTTATGCTGCCCTGGGCTTCCCAATAGCTTCTGGTGATGGCACTGACCCCAGCAGAGAGAATTCTGTGCAGGTAAGTGGTACAGGACAGTGGTGGGGGCACAGACCTTGCTGGCTACCAAACCGACTTCAGGTCTGGCTCTGCTCCTTTCTAGCTGTGTGAATTTGGGCAAGTTCATTAACCTCTCTGAGCCTTGGTATTCTTATCAGAGGTGGTAAGGAATTAATTGGATAAAAGAAAAAAAACAACTAACGCTTGACACAAGTCCCAGCCCTGAAAAACTTTGCTTAAAGTACTCCACCCCTCTTTCTGTTCCCTTTCTACTCCTGGGCTGTATGAGAGGAAGGTTGGGAAGGGTCTGAAGGGATATTGGCAGACAGAAACAACCCAGCTGAGGCAGGATGTGAGGTCCCTGAAAGCAGTGCCGTGGCCTGTAGGAGGACACTCCCTATGTTTGAAATATGAATGCATAAATGAATGACAGAAAGAAAAAAAGAATGAGTAGGAGGCCTAAGAAAGATGGGGAAATTAGACCACAGGGAAGGCTGAGGGAGGGCTCCTAAGACCCCAGTGACCAGACTAGACCATCAAGCTCCAGGAGCAGATGGCAGATCAGTCAGGATAGGCTCCGAACACTGAGGTAACAAACACTCCCTAAATCCCAGTGGAAATAAATCATGTTTATTTCTTGTTCATGCGCTGCATGGTGGGTTGTCAGGGTGCTCTGCTATTCAAAGTCAAAGTCGCAGCTGAAGGGAGCGCCATCTTGCCATGCTTCCATAATGACGGAGGCAGGGAAAAGAGAACGTGGCAAACTTCACTCTAGCTCTTAAATCTTCTGCCCAGAAGTGTCACACATCACTTCTGCGAATATTTCATTGGCTAAAGCAAGTTGCCCGGTCTCATCTGATTTCATGTGGGTGGAGAAATTACCGTCATACTATGTTTCCAGAAACAAGAGGATTAGAAGTTTGTCAATGGCAGTTAAAATTATAGGCCAGAGCAGGGCAAACTGGGAGCTCAGGCTCACACAGCTCACAGACCTGGTTTGTTAGGCTTGTTCGGTGTTTTAAATAATTTTATATAGATTCCAACATTTAAAAGTTATGTCTTGTTTTTGTTTTTAATAACCTTTTATTTAGCTCAATATATGTACAAATATTACCTCCATATGTGGAAATAGCCACATTTCCAGTGGTCAGTAGCCAGCAGGGGCTCCCACCTTGGGCAGCACAGGTCTAGGTCATGAGTGAAATATTATGATTCCTCTAAAATCTCTAGTGGATCTACTCTGTATCTAAAGTTGAGAACTACTGTTACTTGGGGAGCATAATAATACCAAAATTTAATGGAGAGCCTTTTGATCCGTTGATTATTCCAGGACCCACTGTTTAAAGAGGATGGGTGAGATAACTTACTTTGGAACTGCAGCATCCTTGGGTTCATTTTTAGAAGAGCTCTCAGGTGGGGCTCCCGATCCTTGACCTTGGAAATGAACCCCTGTAGCTGGCAATTGGGGGTGATGTCCTTCTTCTGAGAGACCACAGGGTAGGATGGGCACAATAAGCCCTTCCCTTGGGCTCCATCTTCAGTGCATTCATGCATGGAAGCAGCAGGGGCAGCCACACTTCAAGGACATGGGTTTGTCAAGATAAACCAGGCAGGTAAAACATCTGCTTGCTTCTTTAAAGTTTTCAGCCATGGCCACTATCTCCTACCTTGATTTTCCTCTGGCCTCCAGCTGTTTCCACTGACAGCTCAGTTCTCTATGTCATATTTTTATAAAATACGAATACAAATATACTAGAGAGAAGGAAAAAGAATCGCAGTTATGTACAGCAGGTGAGACAGAAAGATTGAGAGGAGATGAGTTTTGTTTCTTTTTTGTTTATTCTTATTAGATTAATGAAAGCACTCTGGGAATGACGGGGGTGATGGATGCACAAACATGCGATTACAAAGAATACCATTGATTGTATTCTTTAGATGGATTTGTGCTTTATTAATATGTATCAATAAAATTTAAAAAGGAAAAAAAAAGAAAAAAGTTATGTCATATACAAATCTGTACATCTGGCTATATTTGAAAAGTTGGACTATCTGGCAACAGGGATCCCAATTGTGTTCATTAGGATTAAGTCCAAAATAACAGTAGCTTAAATAAGATAGATATTTTTTTCTTTCTCTTATAAAAGAAGCCAAGAGATAAATAGGCAGCCCAGACTTTGCATGGCAGACTCAGGAAGCCCTCAGGAGCTTAGGCTTCTCTCCCTTTATGCTCCTTTGTCTTTAGTGTATGGCTTCCATCTGCAAAGCTCACTTCATGATCTATAGTGACTTCCAGAACTCCAGCCATCACATCCATACTGAAGCCAAAAAGGGCGCCTGCCAGTTGAATCAGCTCCGTTTATGCAGCTGAAGTCTTCCTGCACATCTCATTGGTTAGAAAGCCACAATTTGCCACAGACCCCACTACTCCCTAAGGATTCTCTAACACTCAATGTCAGTTACTGTTTATCACTGGGCTTGTGCTATTCTGTTCTTTCTTTTTTTTCTTTCCTTAGTGGAATTAAGAGACGAAAGATATATTTCCATATTTCATATACTCATGTTTCTATTAAAACCAAGAGAGTAAAAGATGTAATAAGAGAGTCATGTGTTTCAAGAAAAATGAGAGAAGAGGCATAGTTCCTTGGGGAAGAGGCAAATATTCCTAGCTGTGTATCAGGCGGACAAGGTGTATTGAAAAAAAAATACAGTTTAACATTCCATCATGAAGGAGCTGGCTTGCTTTACTCGAGGCTAAGGCCTGGCTGGGATGTGAGTGGGCTTTCAGCTCCCTGGGCAAACTGTGGGCCTCTGCCTTCTTGAGTCTGCATATAGCTCACCCCTCTTCCTGGGAGAACAGTCTCATTTTGTCCAACCCCTCTTACCCTTCATTTGGAAAGATCTCACCCTTCTTTGTATCCAGGGCTTATTTTGAGTGAGTTCAAAATTGCCTTGCAAAGTTCAAGATCATTATGGCAGGCAAAAATGCAGTAAAATAGCACACCACTGTCAGTTAATTACTAAAAATCCTTTAATAGCTGACATTATTACAAATTATATACCCATTATAACAGGGACAATTGTGCTCTCTGTTTTCCTTGCCCTGCATTGGAACCCCATACAATGCAGTCTTGTTGGGGAGAATGACCTGGATGTGCTTGGAGGAAAGCGGGGAGTTTACATGGGCTACCTATGCTGACCACAGCAGCCCATGGGCCTCTGAGGACAGACACCCTGTTCTTGAGTGGGGATGAGACTGCTGCCCGATGAGGCCCCAAGCCAATCCTCTCTCCATTCCCACCTGCCTCCTCCACTGTTATTGCTACAAAAGCCCCTTCCCCATGGACCTTCCAACTCCCTCTGCCCTGTTCCCTGCTCCTCTCCCTGTCAAGGTCCAGCTCAAAGGGCCTTTCTTCCAGGCAGCCTCTCTTGATTCTCTCTCCTAAAGCTCCAGCCATATGGCAGATGTATTCTTTTTCTTTTTCTCCCCCACTTCCTTCCTTCCTTCCTTTCTTTCTTTTTGAGTGAGGTGCATAAAGTGCACACATCTTAAGTGTAAACCTTGATTAACTTTTTTTTTTTCATATGTATATGCCAAGTATCCCCTCCCCTCCCAGGTCAGCATGTAGAACACAGGTCCTCTCTTAACTCAAACATGTATCTGTGCACGAGAAGCCCCCCACGGGCATGTGAAAATAGATCTGTTTCAGTGGGTCTGAGGAGGCCCAGGAGCCTGCAGGTACACTGTGCCCCAGCTCTCAGGTGGAGAGGGTCTGCAGCCCACCCACCCGTGGAGAAAAACGCTCTTCAAGCTTGCTGGGGTAGGTCCCGAGGCTTTAGTTCTCCCTCCACTAGGTGACGGCGCGCCCTGGTCCCCTTGAACTCAGGGCCTGCAGTGGCAGCCACAGGGGTGGATCCGAGCTGGGTATGGCCTGAAGCTGCACCTTTGGGAGGCTGTCTTTACCAAAAGGAATAGTCCCTTAGCTGCAGGGCCTTACGAGGGCCCCGGCAAGTGAGGGGCTGCCAAGGTGCCGCTCCCCCTGCCCCGCTTTCAGTCCTCCTCCGGCGGTCCCTAAGAGTTTGTGGTCTTAGAGGTCAGGTGAGAAGGGTTTGCTGGAGGAGACAGCTCACCTCCCAGCCGGCTCCTTCCACCCAAGAGGCAGACATGGGGTGCTAGGCTCTGCCTCGTGCTAGACTCTCCGCGGGAGCTTCAGAAACAATCCCTGCCTGCACTGGTTATTCTGATGAGATTGGTCTGAGGTGGGGTTCGAGATTCCCAGAGATTCTAACTCACAGCTCAAGCTGAGAACCTCTAAGCCCTGGCCTGACTCTGCACCTTAATCTTTCTTTATCTGCTCCTGACTTATGCCCAGAGGAGACCGATGACCGCGCCTCTCGCCCACCTCCCACCTCTCCCGATGAAGGGGCCAGGACTCCTGGCTGTGGTCAGTGTCATCAACTCCAGTCATGTAACCGGCCCACTTCCAGGGCACCCAGCCTGGGGGCCAGTCAACCAACAGTGACCGCCGTTTATTACGCACCGTCCATTCTTTCCAATGCTCTTAGCGACACTGCATTTTTGCAGGGAGGAAACTAAAGCTCAGGGAGCCCAAGTGATTGCCTTGAGGCCCCCCAGTGGGGACGTGCTAGAGCTGGGATCAAATCCAGGACTTGCAGCTCCAAAGCCCACACACTTCTGCTGAGCCAGGCTGCTTCTAGAACACCAACCATGCCCAGCGGACAGGCCCTGGCTGACTCACCCGTTAGGCACAGCAAGCACAGGGTCTATGGCCACCATACTTTGAGGACCCTCCAAAATGATTTAATTTTAATTTCATTTAAAATCAGAAGGAAAAAATGAATTTAATAATAATGAATATATAATTATGAGTCTAGCCTGGGTTGAATTAGTCTTTATGTCAATAGACTTGTAAAATATATTTATTATTATTTTTAATGGAAGAAGGAGCCCATGAAGACAAAAGTATCTAGGACTCATGGAAGTTAGCACGTGGCCCTGCACACCATCCTGGATCCTTGAAGGCACTGGTGACGGCACGGCACCCTCACTCCCTGCCCCATCCCAGAGAATGGCTAGTGCCTTGAGATTAAGGCAAGAAATGTTTATTCCACACCTTCTGTATGCCTAGCTCTGCGGAAGTAAACAAGGGCATCAAGCCTGTCCCTGTCTGTCTAGGAAGAGAAGATATACACACCAGAAACCAACAGCGAGACAGGACAGAGCGCACTCTCCTACTGTCGGCAATTCTTAGATCTCTTCTTGTTTTTCTCATTTTGTTTGTCACTTAGCCATATTCTGCTTTACAGGGTCAATGAACTGTTTCCCATACTTAAATTCTTCAATCAACTGTTCTTTTGTTGATTTATTCCTTCCTTCAACAAATGTTTATCATTTTAAATACATATTTATTGTTTTAAAATACTTTACGTCATTGTTTCTGGATGGGTTGTTCAGCCCATGGTGCAAAAATTCAGAAGGTACCAAAGTTGTGTATGCCAAGAAGGATGGTGGGCTGGAGAGGGAGGGACACTTCTTTGTGTTGAACACTCTGTGGTACTGTTTAGATTTTGTACCATGTGCAAGTATCGGCTATGTAAGAGAATAAATTAGAACAAGTAAGCAAACAAAAAATCCAAATGAGTATGGGTTGAGATGTCAATTTCCCTCTCACCTATTTTCAACCTTCTGCTCCCCAAAGACAACCAGCTTTGCCAGCTTCTTGTGTATCTGCATAGGCAAGCATATACACAAATTGTAGCATACAAATTGTCCATTAATGTTTGTCACTTAATGTCTTGAAGATCTTTTCATACTGAGAGCTGTCTCTTTTCCAACAGCTGGATGGTATACTATGATTTATTTAACTTGATCCTCTGTTGTAGCAGGTAAAGGAAGTTGAGCCCACACAGCTAAGAGGTGGCTGGGCAGGATTTGAACGCAGGTCTGTCGGACCCTGTGGTCCAAGTTCCTAACCATTACTCCATTACTGCCCAAGTACAGCCTTCCTGGAGTGGCTGTCGTAAAAGCAGTGGCCAGTTCAGAGGCCCTATGGTAAGGTGCACGTAATGTAGAGGGAGGGCATTGTAGAACAGGACAAAGTCATTCTCTCTGGGAGAAAATAATAAAAAAGCAAGTCAACAAACAAGCAAAAGTGGGTGAGGTTAGTAACTGGCTAAACCAATTTTGGTTAAATGTGACATCACATGTATCCCAGGATGAATTTTAGGTGATATGCAGATAAATGTATCTTGTTTTAAGTTATGTATTTATTTTAATGTGATCAACAGAACTGGCTTGCTTCTGACTTTATGGATAGTACTGTTTATGACAAAGCTAAAAAAAGTCATGCATTGATTTGAAAGATCAAGAAGCACAATAACATGTACACTGTCCAGAGGTTCTCTCACGGTCTCAAAGATGTGACAACAAGCCTCTGGTTCTGCCTTGAAACACGTCCAGGCCCTGACCACTCCTCCCCACCTCCACTGCTGCCACCACCGCCTGAGTCACCGTCTCTTCTCCCCAGGTCACTGCCTCAGCCTCCTCACAGGTGCCTCGCTGCCACCCCTGCACTGAGTCTGTTCCCCACACAGCGGCTAGAGGGAGTCTGTTAAAACAGAAGGCAGACCAATAGCTCCTGCCTGCTCAGGACACACCTCACTCAGAGGACCGCCAAGGGCCAACACCAGCTGTATGCAAGCTGCCCCCCAGTAGTTCTTGGGCTTCATTGCCTCTCTTCACCCTCTCCCTCACTCTGCTTCAATCAATTGGTCTTTTAGATGATCTCGGAATATCCCAGGCACATTCCTACCTCAGGGCCTTTGTACTTGCTATTTTCTGGGCCTGAAACACTCTTCCCCAGATAGCATCATAGCTATTTTTGTCACCACCTTCTAGAGCTTGCTTAAATGTCACCTTCTCAGGGAAGCCATCCTGACCACTTATTCTGAACTACAACCCACTTTCTCCCAGCATTCTTGTCTTCCTTCTCTGTTTCACTTTTGACCTTGGCACTTTCAATTTCCAATACATTGCACACCTTGATTATTTTTATTTGAGCTTAGGAATTTTTGTGTTTTGTTTACTGCAGGATCTGGTTTATCCATCGATCTCCTGTAAAGTGGGTTAGGATGAGTCACCTGTCCTTCCAATCCATCTGACCATGCAAGAAGTAGCCTAGCCTTCCTCTGTGATGCCTCTATTCAAAAGCAGTGCTCTTAGTCCAGAAGCAAGCCCTGCCTTGAAGGATTTCGTGGTGTCTGATGCCTTGTATTTTCCAGGAAACTTCTGAAGGGCAAAGGACCTTGCTTCCTTTTGTATGACTAGATGCTTACCTCAAGCAGTCCTGGGTTCAAGGCCCAACTTTGCCACCTACTTGCAGGGTGACCAGAGACAAATTACTTAACCTCTCTCTTTCTTCTATAATAAAAAAAAACCCCAAACCCAAAACCAAAACAGGTCTGCTAAGAATAATACCTTCTTCATGGTGTTGTTGGAGGGATTTGATAAGAGAGTGAGAGAATCGCTGGCTAAGCTGTTTATTTGAACCCCCTCCTCCTCAGCACAGGGATGGGCATAGCCATAGCGCTCGGTGAACTGAGTGGTTTTAATTCTACTACCCGCAAATATTTACTGAGTGCCGACTATGTGTGAAAGGCATTGTGCTAGGGTATGGGGAGAAGAGATGGGCCAGTGCTATCTGGTATGACTTAGCTTCTTCGATGGCACAGAGTGGCATCCAAAGGGCCTGTTCTGACTTTATTTCACCATCTCTGCCCCCACTGGAGCTGACATCCCAGAGGCAGAGGGGAACAGACAAGGAACTGTGCGGTTAAGAATTTTGATGCGTGCTGTGAAGGTTAAGAATTTTGATGCGTGCTGTGAAGGGGAAGCGTGGGGTGCTTTGGGGAAAACAATGGAATTGGAGCCTGAGGGGTTGGAGAAGGCATGTGTGAGGAGGAATGAGGCTGCTCAGACCTGGGGGGGATGTCCTTAGGCTGTAGCTTGGGGCCCTGCCCTGCTGGGTCCTGCCTCTGGTGGCCCCTGCGCCTGTTGGTGCAGTACTGGACTGGCCCCAGGAATCCCAAAGCAGTGGGATTGCCCCTGGCCTCCACTTTCTGACACTCAAGACAGTTTTCTAGAATGAGGGCTAACTCTGGAACCCTATGTCAGTTCAACCTTGGCAACCACCGCAGAATGATTCCCACTTTACAGATGAGAACCCTGAGGGTTAGAGCTGAAAGAAGGGTCCGCACTGAACTCAGGCCCACTGCCCTCAAGTGTCAACCTGCTGAGGCTCAATAGCATCATCCCCCTCCTCGCCTCTCCTCCCATGCCCCCAGGTGAGCAGGAGCCCAGGGAAGACCCTCCCCAGGAATGTCACCGCTCAGTGTCTCCTAGAAGGAGCTCCCCTAGGGATCCTGTGGAAAGGGGCGTCATTATACCTCAGGGCCTGAGGGAAGTATGCTGGGGAGGAGTCACAGTGCACATCAACTTGCCCCGAGGGGCGTGCACTTGCTCAGTGTTCCAGGAAGTACACACAACCCTGTGCTGAGGTATAGCTGGGGTGGGGGGGGGAAGGCATGCTAAACCCTTTCTTGCCTGCTTTCCCATTTCCTTTTCTTCCCATTACACACACATACCCCTGACCCTGGTGGGATTGGCTGCCCCCAGGTCAGAATGGCGGGGTTCAAATTTCACTGCTGCCATTCACTACAAGATTGAGCAAGTTACTTACATCTATCTATGTGCCTCAGTATCCTTACCTGTAAAATGGTGGTAACAATGAAATCTAACCCAGAGTGTTGTTATGGGGAGTCTGGGGACCCACCATGTTACACTTTGATTAAGCGGTTTCAGAGCAGGTGAACCTTTTGAAAGACACTGCCTTGACAGATGTGCTTTGGGAACAGAGATCTACACGCCACTTTCTAGCCGTTTGGGGTAAGCATATATCCACTCAGGTTTTTGCCTATTGTTCTCCCGCTTCTGGTTCAGCATTTTAGCACTCTCAAAAGTATCTTCCTCTCAACGGCAAATTAAATGGACAAGTGTTGTGCCTCGGTTTCCTCCTGTATAAACTGGATGATAGAACCGATTAGGGTGTTTGTGAGAACTAAGTGACTAGTCCAGGTAACGCTTGGAACATTGCCTTTTGCATGGCGACGACTCAGTAAGCCGAGCTGTTCTTACTGCAACCCACAGTCAAAAGCATACATGCCCTGACTTAAAGAACGCTTTTCATTGAGTTCCTCTTCGTATTTAATAACGCATTTATTTTCCCACAAGAGGGGCTTCTGGGGTACGGTCATGTTTTCTGAGCTGGACGCTAGACGCGGTGTGTTCACCTTGTGAAAATTCATCCTGTTTACCTGCGATTTGTGCACAAAATGCACCATCTCCTAGAATCTTCATGGCTCTTTGAAGTACGCAGGGCAGGAACTTTCACTCTTCTGAGAAGCAGCTGAGGCCAAGAGAGCTGTTTTAATTCGCCAAAGTAGTAGAGGTTGGGGGAAGAGGAAGCTTCTCAGTTCCGTCCTCCTTCCGGGAGAGGGACCGCCTTTCCCGGAGAGCGCGGCGCGAACAGTACCTGGCTCCAGGTAAAGCTCAGCAAACGGCTCGAGGACTTCCTGCAAACATCGCCCTTCCCCCAGTGCACACACACGCTCCGGCCCGGGCACTCGCACCGCCCCAGACTCGTAAGGCCAGCCTCACACGTGGGCACCCCCGCGGGAGACCCGCGCGGCGGCAATGCCCGACCCCCGCCGGAGAACGGCGCCCAGCCCCGGGCCAATGAGAGTAGTGGAATTTCTTTCATTCAGCGCAGGGCCGGGCTAGTACCCGGAAAGGGGCGGGGCGCCGCGTGGGGGGCGGGGCCACCGCTCGCCGGGGGAGAGGGCGGTGCCCGCCCCGAGGCCCGGCCAATCGGCGCCGCGCCCGGGGGGGGAGGGGGGACCAGGCCTTTTTTCCCTCCGTGCGGGACCAATCCCGACTTTACAAGCTTGAACTTTTGCCACCCTCGGACTAGCGAGCGCGCCCGAGGAGGTACCCCGCCGCGCCGGCTCCAGGGGCAGGAGCGGCCTTAACCCTTCCCGCGCCAGGCGGCCCGCTGCTGCCGCCGCGCCCCCCACCCGGCTCAGCATCCGCGGCAAACGGGACCTTGCCCCCCACCCCACTCCCATTTTCGTGGTGAAACCTTGCTGGGGAAAGCATGACCTCTACCCTCAACCCTCTCTGTGTTGCAGAGTAAATTGGGGAAGGGGGAGAGGAAGGACCCGACCTCCAGGGGTCCCGGGGCGGTAGGCAGCCGGCCGAGCTCCCAGCGAGTACTGTGGCGACCTAGCGGAGCCCGGGAGAAGGAGAGGCTCGCCCCTCTACCTCACCCCTAGTCCCCACTTGGCGCGAGCCTCGAACCCCAGTGCGCAAAGCGCCCGGTGGCTCCGCGTTGAGCCCAGCAGAGCCGCCCCCGACTTTGCACGGGGGGTGTGGAGTCCTGGTGCCGTCACGGAAGATCTCGCCACCCCAACCTATCTGCCGCCCCCCTGCTCCCCAGAGGCCCGGGCCAGGAAGGCACACACGCACACCCATTTTTATTAGCCTTCCCCGGGTTGGGGGTTTGGATCAACTCTAAAGTGAACTGTGTGTGTTTATAAGCTTGTGCACACGCCAGGGAGAGGCGAAGTGCTCCGCTTGCGTCCGAGTTTCTTGGGTCTACGGAGCCCTTGTGCGCCAGCCCACGGTTTGTGTAACCGTGTGTGTGTTGGTGTGTGTGTGTGTGCACGCATCCGTGCCCGGGGCGCAATGCGAGCCAGAGAGGCGACCTCGGGCGCTGTCAGGACCCGGGCGGGGGCGCCGGGGCGGGTGGGGGGCGGGGGCCGAGGCTTGGCCCGCCCCGGGAGCCGGCCCCCCGAGCCTCCCGGCCCTGCAATGGGACGTGTTCTCCTTTAAGAGTTAAGAAACTTGAAACCTTGTTTGCGCAACAATCAGCGCCGCGGAGCCGCCAAAGTGTCTAGACTGGCATATGATGGGAGGCAGCCAATGACTCCGCGGCGCTCCTCCGGGGGCCCTCGGTGTGCGTTTGAGGAGAACAAAAAAGAGAGAGAGAACAGAGCGGGGCAGCGAGCGAGGGAGCCCAGCCGAGAGAAAGAGCCGCCGGGTGCTGCCTCGGCCGAACTCGCAGGGACCTCGGGGCCACCCGGAGGCACTTTTTTGTGGCGGGGGACGGGGGCGACCTCGGCAGCCGCGGCGCCGGGAGCGTCCAAGCGCAGCGTGGGGCCGGCTGCGACCTCTACCTCGCTGGACTGCGTTTTTAATTAAGGATTCCCAGCAGCTCTTTGGGATTTTTGCAGTTTCCACTCATGTGTTGACACCCACGTTCAGGAGAAACTCGCTCCAAGTGCATCTAGCTCCTGGGACCTGAGACGGAGTTGGACTTTCGTGCGTGCAAACCCAGGGATTTGGGTTTTGCTGGGTTCTCCCCCCACTTCTTTCTCTTTTTCTGCAGGGGATAAGAAGGGACCTGAGGGTACCAACAAGCCTGCCCTTCGGACTCTGCAGGAAAAGCCCGTGTAGTTAAGTGCTTGGACCTTAAAGGCAGGGCTTCCCAGGTACATTCGGGGATTCGGCGCTAGCGCTTTGTGCTCGTGGACCCGCCGCGCAACTTTTGAAGGCTCGCCGGCCCATGCGGGTTCTTTCTGGCAGCGCGGCGCCTGCAGTCCCTCTCCAGCACGGTGGCTGGAGTTGCTGAGCAGCTCGGCAGCCGGGGTCCATGTAGGCGCTCGCCGGGCCCAGACTGCGGTTCGGCGAGCGCGTGTTCCGGCTGCCCCCCTGCCCAGCGCAACCTGCCCGGCCGTCCCGCCTCGGCGAGCTCCCTCATGTTGCAGCCCTGCGGCGCCCCTTCGACGACGGGCTGTGCGCGGTCTGCACGGCACCCTACGGCGGAGCTTCATGTGGGGCTGCGGCCCGCGCAGCCGGCACCTCGCTGAGGGAACGGACCCCCGGTAACCGGAGACCGCCTCCCTCCCACCCCCGGCGCCAAAGGATATCGTATGTTCAGGTCCAAACGCTCGGGGCTGGTGCGGCGACTTTGGCGAAGTCGTGTGGTCCCGGACCGGGAGGAAGGCAGCGGCGGCGGCGGAGGCGGCGGCGGCGAAGAGGATGGGAGCTTGGGCAGCCGAGCTGAGTCGGCCCCGCGGGCACGAGAAGGCGGAGGCTGCGGCCGCTCCGAAGTGCGCCCGGTAGCCTCCCGGCGGCCCCGGGACGCGGTCGGACAGCGAGGCGCCCAGGGCGCGGGGAGGCGCCGGCGCGCAGGGGGCCCCCCGAGGCCCTTGTCGGAACCGGGGGCGGGAGCTGGGGGCTCCCCTCTGGACCTGACGGAGCCGGGAGGCCCGGGCTGGCTGCCCGAGAGCGACTGCGAGACGGTGACCTGTTGTCTCTTCTCGGAACGGGACGCGGCCTGCGCGCCCCAGGACGCCGGCGACCCCCTGGCCGCGGCGGCCCTGGAGCCGGTGGGCGGCGGGCGGAGCCGCGACGCCCGCTCGCGGCTGCTGTTGCTCGAGCAGGAACTCAAGACGGTCACGTACTCGCTGCTGAAGCGGCTCAAGGAGCGTTCGCTGGACACGCTGCTGGAGGCGGTGGAGTCCCGCGGCGGCGTGCCGGGCGGCTGCGTGCTGGTGCCGCGCGCCGACCTCCGCCTGGGCGGCCAGCCCGCGCCGCCGCAGCTGCTGCTCGGCCGCCTCTTCCGCTGGCCGGACCTGCAGCACGCCGTGGAGCTGAAGCCCTTGTGCGGCTGCCACAGTTTCGCCGCCGCTGCCGACGGCCCCACCGTGTGCTGCAACCCCTACCACTTCAGCCGGCTCTGCGGGCCAGGTGAGCGCGCCGCGCCCAGTCGGCAGGGGGTGCAGGGGGCAGATGCCAGGGTCTCTTCACCCGCGCCCCCTTTCCGTGGCCTTCTCTCTCACCTTAGGAGAGGTGCCTCATCCTGGCCGAGGGGAGTGGGAAGGGGACCCGGGGAATGGATGTCGGAGCCCACACATCAAATGGCAACTTGCACTTACGGCTCCAGCAGACTTAAAAGTGTACATATTGGAGTTTCCTCTGTGCGGCTTCAGAAATGTAATGCATGATCCAACTTCATAAACAGTGAAAGCGAAGGCCAGGCCTAGAAGAGGCCAAAGACAGGGGTGCCACCCGCTGTGATTTACCTCCAGTCTGTGCCCAGGTCTCTAGCATTTGTGTGCCTATGCCCATACCTACTCTGTACCTTCATGTGTCCAAAAAGTGGTGAAATTGGGTGTAGAGGAGTCAGAGTTGAAATGTAACTTGTCCACTTGTTTCTCTGTATACTTGGGAGCAAAGTTTTTTCAGGGTAACTTCTCTCAAAGTGGATACATTCTTGTCCTTTTTCCTCCCAGCATCCCTTGGGTGTCAAATGCAAGAGTCCCAATCATCCTTCTTTCTCAGTTCATGTTTCCAGCTTTTTTCTTTTTTCTTTTTAAATAGAGTCAAAGGTACTCGTTCAGCCCCCAGGATCCTGGAAGAAGCATCCTTGAGTGGGAGAGAGGCCAGATATTTTATTACCTCTCAGAACCTCCCTCCCCCTTCCTTTGTTCTCCTCCTGGGATTTCCTGTGCACACCTCGGCCTTGTTTATGTGGGCAGTTCTGGGGTGCTGGAGCAGAGCTGGGGACTGGTGGGCTCGACCCCTGTTCTGATCTCTGCATTGCAGGGAACACTCATTGTATCTGTAGCAACTTAGGTGTGTATGTGAATCCATTGGGCAGCACCGGGGGTTCTGCCCAGGCTGGACTTTCATAGCATTCTTACTGGTTCTTGGACCCAGGAAGGCCCAGTGGGTCAGATGCACGTTTTCCTGACTTCCATTGGGGAAGGGGAGGGCGGGCCAAGCAGGGTGGATTTGTCCCAGGTATCTTTTGTTTGTATGGGAGGGGGTAGTGGTTGGAAGGAAAAGTAGGGTGCCTTAGTAGTGGTTCCTGAAGAAAGGGGATGGGAGGGGATGGGTGGGGATGGGTGGGGAGAGGCAGTGTTGTTGGAGGCTGCCTGGTACCCTCCACCCTGCCCATATGTCATTCCAGGCCTTGGTAAGGGGCTTTTGGCAGTCCCTGACCTGCGGCCCATGCCAGGCTGTGCACCTGGCAGCTCCTCCTGGAAGTGGTTTATTCTTTTGTGGGAGCTGGATGTTCGTTCCACTGCACTCATAGAAGGCCCTGGCAGGTTATTTTCTCTCTTGCCACTTCAGTCTGCCAGCAAATATTTTTTGAGCACTTACCCTGTGCCAGGCACTGTGCTGTAGGGACAGAGAGGTAATACAAATAGGTCCTGAGCCCTTACAAAATGTGACCCTATGGGGTAGATTGGGTAGAGATGAGGGAAGAAGGGAAGTGGGTCTGAAATACCAGAAGCGCTATGGGGTGTATACTAGGATCACCTCCAGGAGAGGCAACCTTTGGAGCTGAGCCTTGGAGGATGGGTCAGGGGAGGTGGGGAGTGAGAAGGAGAGGAGGGGGCCAGCTGAGAGTCAAGGTGCCAGGCAAGCTCAAGGGGGTGGGCCAGAAGGAAAGGAGTGAAAAAGTTGGAGGCAACAGACAGGACCCATCCCTATCACTTTTTGGGTTAGAAGTCAGCTTGGGTGTTGGTGTGAGTTTGGTGGCCTTGGAGAGGTAGAGGTTGAGGAAGACAGTGAACAGTTCTTAGCTGCAGACTTGGTCCTAGGTTCTGTCTGGCCAGTACCGGGCCGCGGCAGCTTGACCTTGGACCAGTCAGTCTCCCGGTTAGTGAGGGTGGCTGTAGGAACACCCTCCTCATCTCATTCTAGACTAAGTGTTGAGACTATTCTCCCCCCGCCCCCGGGAGGAGGCGCTATTGCAAGGGTTGCAGCACCCTGAGTCTATTCCCCGACCTCTTCACCAGCCCATGGGGCCCCCATCCCCATTCCCTGGCGGTGCCCTGGGAGGACTGATGGTCTGGGAACGGTTTCCGGTACTCCAGGTCGGCCTTCTGGTTTCATCCCCTGGCTGACGGTTTGATCCGCAGGGACTGAGAACTGGGGTAGCCCGATGCTGCCCACCCCGCCCCCACGGCCGGCCGCCAGCCTGGCTGCCCTAGCTGGGCGGGCGCATAGCTGGAGCTCAGCCGTGCGCGACCTGATAAGAAGACTGCGAGACTGCTCCTCCCAGGGCTCTGGGGGAGAGGGCCGGGCAGTGTGGCAGACCGACAGACTGACACATAGCTAGAGAGCACACTGGGACACCAAGCAGGCCAACTGAGGATGCACCCCTGGCCCCAGCCACCCCGGTGCCCCCTGAACCTGTCCCCTACCTTCCGCCAGCCCTGTGGCAGGTGGCCCCTTCCCAGGCACCACGGACCGCTGCCCCTCAGAGCTAGTCCTGCTCCATCCAGCCACTTGCTTGGGTCCCTGGGCCTCTTTTTCCCCTCAGTAGAGTTGAGGACATAGGACAGAATCCCTGCGGTCTGACGGGCGAGATTCCAGGCGACATAGCCGCCCCCTCGTTTGCCTCAGAAATCGGGGTCCTCAGTAGAGGGCCCCCCCTGGCCAGGCTCTGTCCTGGGTGCTGCCCCTGGGGCCTTCTGGCTTCCCTGCCCCGTGGGAGTCTGGTCCTAGCTGTGTCTCCCTCTTGTGAGTCGTTCTGTCCAGGGAAAAGCCAGTTGTCTGAGCTCGGTGGGTGCCTATGTGGACGGAAGCGTGGAGAGATACTTTAATCACAGCGCTAACCTGTGTTTAGAGAGCTTTCTCCTCAAAGTAGCCATTAACTTTGGAATAAATCTCCTGCTCTTTGCTTCACCACTTTTTTTTTCTGTAATTATATTCAGTAAATTACTATTATCTAAATTGCGCCAGGGAAAGAGAGAGAGAGCAAGAAGAGAAGGAACTTCTAAACGACTGGAGGAGGCCGCCTAGGAAAACACAGGGTTGCCAGGCCAGGACTATAGGAATTAGACCGGCCTAGAAAGTTTTCCTTTTATTTGGCCTGGCATTATCCCTTTGAAATGAGATCAATTTCAAGTCGGGCTTCCAAGACCCCGCCCCGCGCGGAGGCCCCTCAGCCAGCCTGCCCTGCTCCTCCTTGCTCCTTGGAGGTGAGGAAGGGGTGATAATGTGCAGTTTGCCTCTCGCTGGCGCCAGCCGGCCGAGCTGTTTATCTGGCTGCCGGGGGAATCTGGGCAATTAGGCTCAGCCGGCCTTAAAGCGCCAGGGGCTCCTTTTCCCAAGTCTCCCAGCCCAGGGGCTTGAGCCCTCAGGTCCCGGAAGTGGAGGGGATGGGCGCCTGGGAGGCCCCTCTCTACCCTCGGTCACCCTTTGGGAGGGGGGACACCTGGAGACCCAGGGAGCTAGGCGCATCCTTTCCCAAGCGAGGTGCAGGGCTGCAGCTGAAACTTGACCAGGCACGGGAGAGGCTGTGAACTCTCTCCTGGCTTTTGAATTGGGGTCTAGATCCCAAAGGGCTGAAATACGCCCTGAGGGCTAACCAGAGGCTGCCGGCTGCGAGCTGGCCTTCTGGTACCCTTGGCCCCTGGCTGACTGCTCTTGCTTCTGAAGGAAGTTGGAGGAGATCACTGAAGTGGATGTCTTAGGCTGGATGTCTGAGGGGGCTGGCGCTCCTGTGTGTCTCTGTCTCTCCGTTTTTTTTTTCTCTCTCTCTACTGCCTCCCGATCTTTCAGAGGGTCGTGCAGGGCTCTAGGAATTCTGCCTCTAGAGCAGGGGTTCTTAACCAGGGGTCCGGGAGCTTGAAATTAAAAAAAAAACATTATTCTTGTGGCGACGTGTGGGTGTGATATATTTATTAAATAATACACTGTACAGTGTGGACTTAGTAAGGGGTCCCTGGTATTGACCTGACTGGCAAAGGGGTCCGTGGAACAAAAAAGGTTAAGAACCGCTGTTCTAAAGTTTAAAGCATACACGTTATTTTCCAAGTCAACACACCCTTTGCAAGTCTTGAGACAGCTTCTAGGAGTGGAGGGGACTAAGAGCAGATCTCCATTTTGGTTCCTGTCTTTGTCTTTCCCACCCTGTCCTCCTTGGGACTCCATTCTCCCAGCCCCAAGGGGCCGGCCCTGTGGGAGTGGAGTGGGACAGTGGTTAAAGGTTACTGGGATTGTTCATAATCGCCCCAAAGTGGAGTCAACCAAGTGGCCATTAGTGGATAAATAGATAAACGGAATGTGGGATAGCCCTACGTGGGATATTCCATCATAAAAAGGAATGAAGTACTGCTATATGCTATGGAAGGACCTTAAAAACATTATACTAATTGAAAGAAGTGATTCCATTTGTGTGAAATGGCCAGAACAGGCAAATCCATAGAGTCAGAATGCAGGTTGGTGGTTGCCAGGGCCTGGAGGAGTGGGGGATGAGGAGTGAGCGTTCAACGGGTATGGGGGTTCGTTTTGGGACGGTGAAAGTACATTTGGAATTAGATAGAAGCGATGGTCGCACAACCTTGTGTATAAACTAAAAACTGTGGAATTGTATGCCTTAAAAGGGCAAATCTTACGCCATGTGAATTTTATCTCAAGTTTTTTAAAAAAGGGTTACCCAGTATTGGTCCCCGATTGGCCTCCTGCTTTGCTTCACGTAGTATAACATCCGCTGCCACCTGGACGTGTGGCCTCGGGTGGGCCTTTTCCTCGCTAGGTCTCTCTTGCCCCATCGGTCAAAGGAGGAAGGGGTTGGGTTGTGAGATCCAAGGTCCCTTCCACCTCTGACTTTCTAAATCCCGGGGTCGAGGGGTGGGGTCTCCAAACCCTCACACTTTTTTTACTTGCCTAGAATGGAATTGGAGGGTTAGCTTCCAGTCTCTACGGTTATTAAACTGTTTTGCTGGAGCAGTTGGGGGCCTAGGGTAGTCCCCCGGAAAGCTTTGTGGTTCGTCGCTAGTAGGTTGGTGGATTTTCTTTCTGTCTCATTCACCACATTAGCACCCGCCCAGCTCAGCTATGGCCGGTGAGAGGGGCACCATTCCTGTGAGGGGGGTTCAGTGAGCTCTTCCTGCTCTCTGCCTTTTGGTTCCCTGGTATCCAGCCCCCGAAAGAGATGTTGGGACTGAGTGCAGTGACTTGCCTTGAGCCACCTGTCACTGACGAGTTACACCTTTGGGGACAGATCAAGAGCTCTTTGCCATGTGGTGCCTGGCCCTCAGCCAATCAGGAATTTGGGGAAAGTATCCCTAAATCAGGAATTGCAGGCTTTCTGATAAGTTAGTGAGGTGTAGTGGGAAGGGCATGAAGGCTGGGGTCAGGTGCTAACTGGCCCCGAGGGAGTCTCTCCAGGCCTCAGTTTCCTCCTCTGTATAGTGGGAGCACTGGCCTCAGTTCTCTTTTCCTTGGCGCTCCAGCCCTTCCTTTGTCATGCCTCCTGTGCTGAGAGGCGGTCCTCACTGGGATCTGGCCTCTAGCCCCTCCTAGGCCTGAGATTCCGTGGATAAGGTAGCTCCTGCTGAAGGCAGCAGCTCCCCTCCTTGAATCTTCTTTTTTTTTTTTTTAAAGATATTTATTTATTTATTCTCCTCCCCGCCTCTCCCTGTTGTTTTTTCCCTTGCTCTCTGCTTTCTGTGTTCATTCTCTGTGTATTCCTCTGTGTCTTGTCTTCTCTTTAGGCAGCAACGGGAATCGATCCTGGGAAATTCCAGAGTGGGAGAGAGGTGCTCAATCTCTTGCGCCACCTCAGCTCCCTGGCCTGCTGTGTCTCTTATTGTCTCTCCTCTGTGTCTCTTTTTGTTGTGTCATCTTGCTGTGCCAGCTCTCTGTGTGGGTCAGCACGCCGCGCGGGTCAGCTTGCCTTCACCAGGAGGCCCTGGGAATCGAACCCTGGATCTCCTTCCTATATGGTAGACAGGACCCCAATTGCTTAAACCACATCTGCTTCCCCCCTCCTTGAGTCTTACTTGAGGTGTCCCTTGAAGTCCCCCTCTTGGCCCTCTGAGTCCTCGTCTCCACACTTTTGTCCACAGATGTACCTAACTTGACCATTATCTTCTTCACTGTTACCTTTGTCCACAACCATTTAATGTACACATAACGTGTTGGACCCGGTGGGGATAAGGGGTATAAATTGGGTGCCTTTTTGTTCCTGTCTCATTGGGGTGTAGAGCAATCAGGTAGGCATGGGTTCAAATCTCAGCTCCACCACAACTGGCTGAGGGGCACAGGGCTAATCAGTTTTCTCGTCTGTAAAATGGGGATAATAATGGCCATCTTATTTTTTATTTTAATTTTATTTTTGAGAGAGGATGAAATAAAAATAGATGCCTGAGGGAGTGTGATTAGCTACTCTGGTACCTGATGTTCAAAAATACAAATACACAAAATTGAAAGTGAGTGGCGAATGGTAGGAGTTCAGCCTGTTTGCTTCTCCCAGTGGTTGCTCAGCACTTCACTTTTCCTTCTCTCTAACTTCTGCCTACAGAAGATTCCTCCTTTCTAGACCTCAGAGCCTTCACTTTGGGAAATAACTTGTGGCTGGAAAGGCCAGAGTGGGAAGAGGGAAAGCCTCATTGGTGTTTAGAGCAAAACAAATTCTCCTACAACTAGTTGTGCCCTAATATAATTGCGAAAAACACTTATTACCCCTTGTGTCATTACTGATAACCGCCTAATAATAGTTATTACCACTTTATTACTACTGAGAGTTTGTTTTAGTTTGCGATTTGATGGTGTTTGGTTTCATTTATGGAAAATGAAGGGTCATTTCATTCATGCAAATTGTTACTTAGTTTAGCAAATTGTTACTTCCCGTAAAGCAAGAGGCCAAGGAATTCTTCTGAAGGCAAAGTATATGTTTTTAAGGAGGAGTATTTCGGGCAAATGAAAGGAAACTAGAAGAAAAATACCATAGGCAATAAAGAATCACAGAGGGTCTGAGCCTGGAGCCGTGACTAGTTTAGAGCCTTTGTCGAGGTGGCTGAGCTGCATCAGGTCCCAGGTCCACCAGCCTCCCTCTTGCCTGCACTGCAGAGTGTTATTTCTAATGCAGCTCGTTTGGAAATGAGTTTCGGCATCTAGGTCTCTGCACTCACACTCAGTTCTGACAAGGGCTGCCAAATTTAGCAAATGAAAAAACAGGATGCCCAGTTAAATTAGAATTTGAGAGAAACAATGCATACTTTTTCAGTGTAAGTATATCCCAAATATTGTAGGGGACATACTTATACTAAACAGTTATGCATAGCTCATCTAAAATTCACATTTACCTGGTGTTCTGTATGTTCTCTGGCAGCCCCAGCTCTGATTGTCCCTGCACCAGAGTTTCTCTTGTTATAATAATACTAATAGTATTTTTGAAGGTATATTTCCACAGTGCTAAGAGCTGTACTAAGCACTGTCCATGCTTGTTCTTCTTTTGCCCCCCTAGCAAGCCTGGGAGGTCGGTATAATTATTATCCCCATTTTAGAGCTGAGGAAATAGGCTCAGAGAGGTGACATAACTTGCCTGAGGTCACGTAGCGGAAGGTTGGCAGGGTGGGTTGGAGCCCAGCTCTGCCTGCGCACCCCAAGCCTATGGCCTTAGGCAGTGGATTTGGGCAGCGGAGGTGGTGGGAGAAAAGGAGGACTTTTTTTTTTGTTTGAGGAAATCAATGATTAAATGCATGTAGAACCCACAGGTGTGAACCTGGGTGCGATAAGTTGTCTCCTGTCTTCCAGAATCACCGCCACCCCCCTATTCTCGGCTGTCTCCTCGTGACGAGTACAAGCCACTGGGTAAGTGTGTCCTTGTGAAATGTGTGCCTGAGAGCTGGAGGGGAGGGGTGAAAGCTGGGCTGCTTGTCTTTGAAATGGGGTAAAGTTCTACAAAAACACCATCAGTGGGGCCAAAGCAGGCCCAGCCTCTGTAGTGGGCTATTTACATCTTGAAATTCCACTGCTCATCATTAACCTCTCTGTGACCTTTAAACATGGGCCTGTGGGAGATGGATGGGTTTTGTCCTCGGCAACGCATAGGAGGTAGGTTGGTATTTCTGTGTTTCTTTTCCTCTCTCTCCTCCCCCACGTTGGGTGGTTCTCCTTTGGTGTGTTTTAATTAGTAGTATGACAAATAGTTTGGGCATGTAGGCTTTGTTGAGAGGAGCCATGTGCTTTCTCCTTTTTAAGCCAAGAAGTTCACCTGGGTGGAAAAGACAATGGGAACATCTAGAAAGAATGTGTATTGGCGCGTGAAACCCCTGGCGAGGACCCTCCCGTAGGTGAGCTTAGCGGAGGTGGTAATGTCATTTTGTGTAAGCCCTAGTCAGAGATGGAACATGTTTTCCCTACAATCTCAGGGTTAGATGATCAACTCATACTCTGGGGAAGTTGCATGTGGTTTTAAAAGTAGAGTTCACTTGTTTCCACCATAGCTTTATCTCTGGAAGGGTTCAGAGCTTGGTCTTCGAGCCACAGGAGTGATGGAGGCTGTGGAAAGCCGTTGGGGGGGTGAGTTAGTTTGGGCAGAACCAGGAGAGCAACCGTGCGACCCGGGCTGTTCCCATCGGACCTGAGCTTTAGAAATCCCTGTGGCGTGGCAGTGATGCTAATGCATTCCACTCAGTGACCACAAAAAGTAGGTTTTGTTTTGTTTTGGTGAAGACCTCCTCCCAGTAGAGTGTGTCAGCGTCATCTGGGAGGTTACTTCTCCGTGTTGTGGACTCTCAGGCATCCAGTTCAGTTTCTCCTCCAGCGGCACCCCCCCCAAGTTGGAAGTACCTACCTTGTCCCTTCAGGAGTTTGACCTCATCAGGCAAGCAGGACAGAGAATGTTCCATGAAGATGCGAGTCATGACTGGGCTGAACAATGGTGGCTTCCCCACTGTTCTTTCCAGAAGTCTGATTATCCTATGGATGGGGGGTACTTTATTCATTTCCTTGGGTGTGGCAGTTTGAGATTATATATGAATTCCAAAAAGAGAGACTATGTTTGTAAACCGGTGTGTACCTCTGGGTGTGATAACCCTTTGATTGTATTAGATTCAGTTGAGATGTCTGATTAATTTATGTTAAGATTAGGGCTTTGATTCAACCACGTCATTTTTTAAAAAATTTTTATTTTATTTATTCATTTTTAAAAAAATATTACATTCAAAAAATATGAGGTCCCCATTCACTCAACCACGTCATTTAGAGTACAACTCAGCTCTGAGTCCCAGCCCCTTGGTGGGCTGATAAAACAGACTCCCACAGGGAAGTAGACACACAGAGGATCCTGTGGCCCTGGGAGGAGAGATGAGCCAGATAGTTGAAAGGAAAACCCAGAAAAAGACATAGCAGAGGTGAGAACTTAATTTGATGCTGGAGCCCCAGGAAGAGAGATGAGCCTGATAGTCTGCAGCTGACCTTGTGAAGAGAGCAGAGCAGCTGAGCCTGGAAAGAAATGAGCCCCAGGGAGAGAGACAAGACTTATGTCAGCCTACAGCTGAGATTGGAAGAAGCTCGGACCATGGAGCCTTAAAAGAAAGAAGGAAGGCTGAACCCTCGCAGACATCACCTGCCATCTTGCGTCAACACGTGGCAACAGATTTTGGGAGAAAGTACCTCTTATGGTACCTTGAGTTGGACTCTTTAGGGCCTTGTGACTGTAAGCTTCTACCCCAAATAAATACCCTTTATAAAAGCCAACAGAGTTCCGGTCTTTGCATCAGCACTCCGTTGGCTGACTAAAACACTGGAGTGGTCATCTGGTGGAACCCTGCCACTCCATACACAAGGAATCGGGCTGAGGCAGGGGGAAGAGCCTCGCAGCTACCGAGCTGTGGGGCAGAGGCGGAAACCCAGGGCAGCCCCCCAGATTCAGGTCTGTGGTTCCCGATCTTTCCCGCCTAGGCCTGTCTCAGCATTTTCTAAGTTGACATAATCGCACTACTTGCTCTGAAGGTCCCTAGTTCTATTAGAGAAAAAAAAAAAATTCAAAAGTTCTTAGCTAATGTAGCGCCCCAGTTTGAATACCAGGGATCACTGTCTTGAGGTCTAGTGGGCCAGCCTGTGATCAAGCTGCAAAAGTCTGGGCACTGCTCATGCCTTCAGAGTGACCATTTGGGAACCAACAGGGGTCCCTATTATATTTACAAATGGGACAGCTGAGCTCCAGAAAGAAATGATGCTTATGGTCATACAACTCAGAGGTCTGCAAACTACAGCCCCCCTGCCTGTTCTCGTACGACTCTTGAGCTGTTTACATTTTAAATGGTTAAAAAAAAATCAAAAGAAGACTATTTCATGACATGTGAAAATTATGCGAAATTCTGATTTCAGTGCCTATAAACAAAGTTTTACTGGAACACGGCCATGCTCGTTCATTTATATTTTGTCCGTGGATGCTTTTGCACTTAAATTGGCAGAGTTGTGTAGTTGCAACAGAGATTGTGTGGTTCGCACAGTTGAAAATATTTACTATCTGGCCCTTTCCAGAGAAAGTTTGCCACTCCCTGATACAGCTGACTGATGGAAGAAACTGGGGCTCCCATTTCCAGACTGGGGTCCCTCCTTGGGGCTTCAGCAGCCATCAAGGGCGGGATTGTTTTTTTCTGCCCTTGTCATTGAGGGCCTCGCTAGAAACACTAGATGGGAGGGTTTGGCGAGCGTGTGGTAGTTGTGAAAGCTGGTAATGGCTTGTCCTTCCAACTCCTGGAACCTTCCCGTGCCCTGTGTGTTGGCCCTGAGGCGGTTCACTAAGAAGCAGGATTCGGCAGTGGTGTTGCTACTTCAAACGAGACGTGGCAGCAAAGCTTGGGGCACTGGGCACTTTGGGAACATTAGGTATGAAGAGCAAAGCTCTAAGAAGTTCCCACTTGGGCATTGAGATTATTCTTCTTTTAAAAAAGATTTTCCATATGTCTCTGTTTCCCTCGTGATACATTTTTACCAGCAGATAACTTTTTTTGTGCCCTGAGAAAGAGTTGGAGTTATTTTTCGAATTATTTTCTTTTCCTTGCATTGTTGCTTTTTCATAAACAAAAAGTCAGTTCACTTCTAAGCCTCTGTGATCACATGAGACCAAAAAAACAAAATACAACCCAGAACACCCAGTCAGCATCTGGCAAGTGGGAAACGAAAAAAAAAAAAAAGGCCAAATTGGTTAATGTTTCATCTTCCCGCTCTCCAAGCCATGTGGTGAAGGGAAAAAAATTCCTGCAGGACTGAATGGAATTCTAGCCAACCAGGACTGAGGCTAATGGTTTTGTCTGAGTAAACCCCTGCCCCGGAGTGGCCCTGCCAGGTCAGGCGGGACCAGCCCAGCCAGGCCCGGCCCCTGCCTGGAGGGAAGGCGATGAAAGTGCCGCGGGCTCCAGGTGTGCCTTCTGCTCCTGCGCGGACCTCTCCCTCACGGGGGCAGCTTCCCGGCGCCGGCTGGCACCGGAGGCACAGACTCCAAGTGTACCTGCCCCAGAGGGCGTGGGCTTGGCAGGCCAGCGGCTCAGGGTTCAAAAGCAAACCGGGCCTCCCTGCAAAAGCGTTTCCCTTCCCCATCTACCTAAACTGCAGACAGTAATGCCACCTGAAGTACTTACCCCTACTTTGGTTTATATATTTTTTAAAGAGCAACTTTTAAAAAAACAACAACAGCCCAAGCATTGAAACTCGCTCTGTGAGCCGGTTTGGGTGTTAGCGGGTGGGGGAGGGGAGAGAGCGAAGAAGGTAATCTGGGAGCCAAGGCTTGAGCCCTTAATTAGAGGGGTGTAAGCGCGACAGAATGAGGATGGCTGGTAACTTGTTAAAACAAAGTTTCCTCAGCTTCAGCAGGAGGAAGGAAGGAAGGAAGGAAGCAAGAAGGAACAACTCCAAGAATTTTAATGGTCGTAATTAAGTACAGCAACGATGAATTGTTTAGGGGCTTAATTTAACCTTACCCCAGGAGGCTCCAAGTTGCTACTTGCTCCGTCCCCTGAACTTGGGTTCTCTCTGTGGTCAGGGCAATTGAAACGTCTCCAGGTGCCAGGGCCACAGCAATCAGGGAGGTAGTGCTTTCCAGAAGAGCTCCAGGGCTGGCCGGCCGGGCTTGGGCCGTTGTGGGACTGGGTTCCAGAGTGGCCCTGGGAAGTTATGAGGGGCACGCTGCCCTTTGCAAGCACGCACGCACGCACACACACACAGGCACACACGCAAAAGCACGAGAAAGAGAAGAGCAGAGAAGAAGGCAGTGCCCACAGCCACTGAGCTCTCTTTCTCTTTCCTCCCGCAGATCTGTCTGATTCCACATTGTCTTACACTGAAACGGAGGCCACCAGCTCCCTCATCACTGCTCCAGGTCAATTCTCAGGTTGGCATTTTTTCTCCTTGCATGTGCTCTTGCGGTACACTTTATAGAAGGGGACAGGTGGGGGGGGAGGGCTTGTAGAAGTGTCTTTGATTCCCCCTCTCCTTTTCCTTTTCCTCCTTGCCCCTTGGATGGGAAGATTGCCAACGTTTTAATCCCTGGTGTTCCTGGGGTTAAGAAGAGTCTGTGTGAGTGAAACCCAAAGATGATAGGTTTTTAAGGGCCTTTCAACCCTTGTCTTAGTTGGTCATCTCTACCTTGTCTCTCACAGAAATTAAAAACTCCCAGCACAACTCTCAGTTCCTGATTTTAGTGAGGGATCCTCTTCACCCAGCTGCGGAAACAGCAAAATGGATGCATTACACGTTTATCTTCGTGGGTTTCTCTTCCTGTCCCTGCTCTGGGGCAGGGACCGATGAGAGGGGTCAGAAGAGAGGGAGGAAGAGAAGTGGGAAGAATGAGCTGATGGGGAGGGTCTGGTGAGCCAGGAGTTTGCCAAAGACTGGTGGTTGCCGGGTCTCTGGCCTGAGTGATAGATGCTGGTGGAAGAAGCAGAGAGAACCCTGGTTTGGTGTCCCCCATGCCTACAGTTATAAGTTGGCCATGGGGATCCCCACATTTGGGGGAAAGCTTAAATCAAGTGTCCTTGAGAAATGAGAGGTTGGTAGTAAACTAGGGGCAGGTGAGTGCCAGGAAGGTACAGGTGGCGAGGTCTGTGGACCCCCTTGGGACCATGATGGGTGGGTTGCACAGCGGGGATGGGCTTGGGTGCAGCAGATGGCCACTCAGGTGGGGCTGCATCCCAAGTGGACATGGCTTGATGTCCATGGGAATCCCTTTCTCTGTTTGTCTGCATCTGAGTTGTCCTTCCCATACCCCTGCCCATGTCATCATAGCAGTTCCCACAACCAGGACTGTATAGCTATCTAGTGAGTGTTTACTATGTCCAGACCCTGCACCCAGCCCCCTTTACATGCATTATCCCAAAGCAACTCCAAGCTGGGCCAATGGAGAGTCCAAGAGGGAAAGTGACTTGCCCAGAGTGGCACAGTATCAGGTTTTTTGCCTCTAGGCTCTGTGCTCTTAGGCACTGCCATGTCCTCTGCTTTTTTTGCATGGACTGAATGGACCTTCCATAAATTCATTTCCCACAAACTTCTGTCATTCTTGCTGTCCTTTGCCCATGACTTTGAGGGTGACGTGGTGCTGGCTGCTCATAGCTGCCTGGCCATTTCCTGTTTCCAGAGCCCTTTCCTCTCCGTTCCCTGTTCTCACCTCGACTGTGGGAGATCACTGAGAATATGGCCGTTTCAAACGTGGAGAAGCTGGAGGCTGGAGCAGGGGTGTGACTTGCCCAGGGTCCTAGGATGGGCTCAGGGCACAGCTGGCACTGGGGTCCAGTTCTTCTGGTCCCGTTCCTGCCTGTCCTCCGGTCTCTGACGGCCCCTCTGTCATCGGGCCACTTCCCTCTCTGCCCTGCCTTTTGGCTCTATCTGGTTATAAGCTCTTTCCCTCAAAAACCCAGCCAGATGAATATAAGAGTTTAACATTTCAATCCATTCTTTTTCCATTGTGCTTTTGCAGACAAAAGCCACATATAATTTTGAAGCAAGGGGCTTACAGAGTATTTCTGGATGTGTGATTCTGCATCATCAACAACACTCAGTATGTTGAATTTAGGTGAAATGCATTGGCCCTGGTTGTCAGGATGGGTAGGTGATTTTTCGACACTGCCTTTCCTTCCCCCCAGTGTTAACGGCAGGAACCCCTGTGCCTGGAGGTGCCTTACGGTTCCGGCAGGTTCCAGTGAGCTCACAGACACGGTCTCATTTGATCTCAGTCATCCGAGAGAGGCCTAGTGTGTGGCTCAGGCTGGAGGGAGCGGACCCCAGAGCACCTGCAGGAGACCCCTCTCTCCATCTGGTTCCTAGGGTGGAGCGCCCTCTGGAGGCTGGAAGGTCTCCAGAGACCTTTGGGGCCCAGCGGGCCAGTGTTGGGCATTTCCTCCTGGGTGTCTTAGAGCAGAGTCTTGGCTACTAGACAAGGAGACAACCCTTGCTGCTCTTCAGAGTAGATGAGGACTGTGCAGCTCTCATGATAAAATTTCCCTTCCAGAGGCCTGAGATTTAAGAGGCTGAAGGATGTGGGGAGGAATTGTGGAGTTTCCTATGGGAGCAGAACCTTCCCCACTGTCGTCATCCAGGCCCCTGCTGGAGGTGACGTGCACCCCCCTCTCCTTCCGGGGGCTCACTGTTTACTTTCTCTGTCAAACACTGAGTGAGGCCTTACCCCCTGCTGCAGGCCTGTGAGGCCCAGTTGGCTGGAGCAGACCCCTGCCCTCTGGAGGCTCTTGGTGGGCTGCGGTGACCATCAGGCTGGAAGGCATGCACAGTGAGGGTTGCCTGGAGGGCGGGAAAAGGCCCCAGAAGGGTGATAAGTCTCCATGGGTGGGGAAGGTACAAGTCCTCCTGCAAAGGTGGAGGGCCAGGGTGTGTAAGAGGGAGGTGGGAGGGTCGGAAAGGTGAGGGGCGGAGATGGGCAGAACGTGTTGGGCCAGGCCAGGCCATGTAATGTTCAAGGACAGAAAACAATGGTGCTGACAACAGTGGACAGTTATCGACACTCACTGTGTGCCAGGCACCTTGCTCAGAACCATCCATTCTCCATCCCCCTGGCTCCTGACCACAACCCATGAGGAAGCGGGGCCTCAGGGCTAGGCTGCCTGTCCCCGTCCCCAAGCGGGAAGCAGCAGGCCTGGAGGGGTGCCTGGGCAGTGTGCCTGGCACTATTCAGGGTTCTACATGAGGCTCTTCCTCCCCAAGTGAGACCTGGGGCGTGGGGTTCGAAACAGAGCAATCAAAAGGAGTCTGGACTCCCAGGGATGAGCCTCCCTGGCGCTGAGGGAATTACTACCATGTACCAGCTGATGCTGTAACTAGAAAATGACCTTGAATAAAAGGGTCAACTCGGACCAGCAGAATATCTCAGTCTACATATAATACCAGGAGATAAAAATGCTTTTTGACCTGAATCAAAGGGGGAAATGGAAAGGACAAATGAGTTTATGTGGCTATGAGTCTCCAAAAAGAGCTGGGAGATTATCAGAGGGGTTGCCCTTATGCACACCTGAGCAGAGTCCCAGAGACAGATAAAGTAGATATAATCCCAGGTATTGGTTCTTCTGAGGGCTGCAGAGACCCACAGGTTCTATGGTCATGGCAGATGGAGTTCAGTGCCATGTCAGTTGGCCCTACTTTGAAGTTTGTGTTTCTGTGTGATGGAGCTGGACTGAGATGTGATCTTTGTCCACAAGCCTCTCCTCTTACTTTTAACAGATCTGTAGTTGGTGCTGGGGTTTAGTGTATACCCAGGGGACCTGAATCTCTGGACTGACCATGTGATAGCCAGGCCCTGAGCCTCAACCGACTTGCAACTCCTACACTATGGTTTACTGGACTTACCCCACTCAGTAACATGGAGGAAAGAAGGTCAACCACCGCACCAGGGAGCCAAGAGTGCCTATAACTGAAAGCAGGAGAATTGCATCCAGCATCCATGTGGAATCTAAGCCCCCTCTTGACATAGATGTGGAGTGGACAACCATTCTAAGGTCCACAGGATGGAGGAATAGAGTATGGATTAGAGTGGACTTACTGATATTCTATACATGAACTATTATGATTAGTAATAGAAGAAAATGTGGCATTGGTGTGAAGAAAGTGGCCATGGTGGCTGCTGGGGATAGGGAGTGGGAGGAAGAGATGTGATGTGGGGGCATTTTTGGGGGTCGAAGTTGTCCTGGGTGGTGCTGCAGGGACAGTTACTGGCCATAGTATGTCCTTCCATGGCCCACTGGGTAGATTGTGGGAGAGTGTGGGCTACGATGTGGACCATTGACCATGAGGTGCAGCGGTGCTCAGAGATGTATTCATCAAGTGCAGTGAATGTCTCATGATGATGGAGGAGGTTGTTGTTATGGGGGAGGAGAGGGGGGAAGGGGGTGGGGGATATATGGGGACCTCATATTTTTTGAATGTAACATTAAAAAAATAAAGACAAAAAAAAGTGAAAATGAAACACATTTCTAATAAAATCAGATATAGGAAAAAAAGGAGTCTGGGGGCAGCCTGTCTGATTGAAGGACCAGGGACTCGGGTGGGGTGGGTTGACAGTCGTCACAGTGCTCTGTGCTCGTCCGAGCCACTGCTGGGCAAACCTTGGGGACTACAGGAGATGACACCAGCCAGCTGCCCCTGGCCTCCTCAATCCCTGCGTCCTGACAGGCTGCTGTCCCTGAGAGCCCGGCCCTGCTCTGTCCTTTGGGACCCGTGTCCTGCTCGTGCAGGTGCCGGCCGTCTCGGGACAGAGACCGCCCTTGTTTGTCTCGCACAATGACAATCCCAGCGCCTGGCCTGGAGCTTTCTATTTTTACCCTGCTCCAAGGTCTCCGCTTCACTTTCCTGTCCTGTTGTGAGGCCACTTCGGGGAATGGTGGGGATTTTGAGGCTGAGGCCCAGGCCCAGGCAGGCATGGGCACATGGCTGGTCAGGGCGGGGGGTGGCAGGAGACTATCTCATTTCAACTGCTGAATAACAGAACATTCCCATTTGATCTCTTTTTTTTTTAAAGATTTCTTTTTTTATGTATTTCTCCCCGTGCCCCCTTCCCTCCACCCACCCCCCCTTGTCTGCTCTCTCTGTCCATCGCTGTATGTTCTTCTGTGTCTGCTTGTATTCTCATTAGGCGGCTCCGGGAACCGATCCTAGGACCTTCCAGAGTGGAAGAGAGGCGATTACTCTCTTGCACCACCTCAGCTCCCTGATCTGTTACGTCTTCTTATTTTCTCTCCTCTGTGTCTCTTGTTGTATCATCTTGCTGCGCCAGCTCTCAGCATCGGCCGGCACTCCTGCGCAGGGCGGCTTTCCCACGCAGGGCAGCATTCAGAAGCAGGGGGGCACGCCTGTGTGGGGCGGCATTCCAGCGTGGGCCGGCACTCTGCGTGGGCCAGCTTGCCCTCACCAGGAGGCCCTGGGCATTGAACCCTGGACCTCCTATATGGTAGATGGGAGCCCAATTGGTTGCACCACATCCGTTTCCCTTGATCTTCACATCAAACCCAAATTTAGACATATGATCCCACCTAAACAGATGAGATCAACTGAAGCTCAGAGGGATCAAGTGACTTGACACGGATCATGGGGCTTTCACCTAATCTAGACTTGTCCATCTGCAGTCTTCAGTGGTGCTTTGGGTAAACCTGAAGGCCTGGCAGTCCCGGGGAGGTCCCTGTGCCTTCAGCACACTCTGGTTTCCTGGCCTGACTCGGGGCTGTGGGTGCTGCCCCCGAGTGTCCTCAGGTCATCCTTGTCCTCTCTGTAACATCTCTCTCTACCCTTCTCTCAGTTTCTTGATTTCAGTTTAGCTTGAGGAGGAAAGCAAGGACATTAGTTGTCAAAGAAAGCCATACTAAGGTTGAGTGGCAAACCTTCTTTGCCATTTAAAAGAGCAATATGCCATACTTCAGAGAATTGCAGGTGAGAGGCCATGTGGGAGGGGTGGTCCTGAGGGGGCTGGTGGGGGAGGCGGGGCTTCTCTTGGCCCCTCCTCCTCAAGTCTGGAAGAACAGAATGGCCTGGCCTGGAGCTTGATGCCCTGAATGAGAGGCTCCATACTGGATGCCGGGTGCTGGGTGAGCGCTGGCTCATTTAAAGAGTGTCTGGAGTGCTGGGGCCATTTTAGAACCCAGGCCTGCCAGACGCCAGGCTGCAGGGCTGGGCCGAGGGCCACTGGGCAGGCGTCTCGAGGTACCAGCAGCATCCCTCTGATACCTGATTCTTGTGCCTCTTAGGTAATTGCTCAGTGCTTTATTAAGCTCCTACTCTGTGTAAGCTGCATATCATGGGGACCAGGCTGCCCCTGCTGGTGACCTTGGCTGTGTAAGGTGCTGGTGTCTCAGTCCTGAGAGCATGGTTCCTTAGTGCTATATCTGTGAGCGCAAGCCCTTCGTTTTACAGAGAAAAAGGCCCGGGGAAGGGAACTACGTAAGACTATGTGGAGAGTGGAGGCTGAGCTAGGTGTGGGTGACTTTCCTCTACCACCCCGGACTATAAGCACTTTGAGGGCACAGATCATTCTATAAGAAGACAGATTTTGGAAGCAGAAGCTCAGAGAGGTTCAGAGACTGGTTGAGGGCTGCACTGCAAGTATAAGTAGGTGAAGCCAGTGTGCAACCAAGGTTGGTCCTTGCTGCCTGCCCACCTGTCACCTAGTAGAAACTGTGCCATCCTTTCGCCTTTTCCTCCCAGTGGTCCCTCAAGAGATGGCTCTTGGATTTAGGGCTGTCTGATATTCATCATCAGTGCCTGCAGAAGCCAGGAGGGGCATGCATCTGTGCAGTACTGTTTCTTACTGCTTCCTGAAGTAGGAGGCCCAAATGTGCTCTCTGTCATCCTCATGTAACACAGACCCTTGAGTTCTTCTTTCTCCAAGGCGCTCATCTCAGGGCAGCCGGTGTGTATTGAGCCTCTATAACAATGGTGGGCCAAGGAGCATGGGCTCCACACCACTGGGCCTGGATTCAGACCTAGTTCTACCATTAACTAGTTGTGTGACCTTGGGGCAGTCACTTAATCACTGTGCACCTCAGTCTTCTCCCCTGTAAAATGGGGATGATAATAGCAACATATTCCTTGTGGGTGAGAGTTAAATGAGGTGATACCTGCGAATCAGCTCAGACCTAGTACATGGCACCTGGTAGGTATTGCCATTATAGTGTGCCACGCCCTGGGTCCAGGACTGGGGGCCCAGGGGTAAAAGTTGTATCATCTCTGCCCTCAAGGTACTCACAGACAGGTGAAGATGCAAAATAATAATAGAGGGAGAAGTGGTCCAGAGGCAGTCTAGAGGACAGAGAGATTAGTGACCAACTCTTGGGATGGTGGGGGGCTGCCTGGGAAGGCTTCCTGTAAGAGGTGAGATCTAAACTGGGTTTTGAAGGACAAATGGGAGTCTACGAAACGGCAGGATTTCGAGATGGGAGAAGCATTCTCTGAGTAGAAGGAATGGCACATGCAAAGGCCTGGATGTGTGACGACAGCCCGATGTGGTTGAGAAACCAAAGGAATTTAGAGGGATTTGGGATGCGAAGTACCAGGTGTTGGTGGGGGAATGAGGCAGAGCCTGGGTCATGTTTTTCTAAAACTTTTTTTTACCAAAGCATAACAGACCTACCGAGTGCACGTGTAAGAGCGCAGCTCCATGAATTTTCACAAACTGATCACCGCTGGGTAACAGGCAGGGCCTGCATAACTGTTGCTGTCCCATGACCAGGTTCATTGCCTGTGTGTCCTGGGGGTGCTGCCTGCTGAGTGGTTTAGAACGAGCAGGAAGAGGGCAGGGGGCTAATGTTGCAGCTGGAAAGAGGGTTTCCTTTGGCTTTGGAGAGCAAGAAGGATGTTTAACCCGGAGCTCAGGGCAAATGGCCCTGCACAGTCAGACTTGAACCTGGGTCTGGAGGTGGTCCTTGTGCGTTGTCCACTCCCCAACCCCCAGGGGTCAGGCTCCAAGTCAGAGCTGCGCGGGAGCCCAGCCTGGAGGTGGTGGGCAGGCAGAGCTCACGGGCCAGGTCCCGTCTGCCGTCCCTGGGTCAGAAGTGACCCCAGCCTCCTCACCTGTCCCGGGCATGCTGGGGGGACGGAGGAGCACTCACTTCCCGTTCTTAAATGGGCAGTGTTTGGGACTCACATCAAGCTGCTGCTGTGTTCTTGTTTTTGTTTTTAGCTTCTGAAGACAAAAAGCCTTCTTCCTTCCTTAAAACCTCCCGGGACCTCACAAAGGGGCCCATTCTTCCTGGGCTGGTTGGTTGAGGCTGGAGCCGAGGTGGTCGGGGTGAAGGGCAAGAGTGACAGAGGTGACAGCAGCCATCCAGGGTAGACTCATGGTTGCGGAGGGGGTCAGGCTCACCCGGATTTGCTGAGACTCAGGGTGGGGTAGTGGGCAGCTCACCAGGGTAGATTCTAGACTTGGTTTTGCCCTTCACCTCCCACATGAACTCAGGCAAGAGCTTTGCCTCTCTCAGCTCAGTTTACTCAGCTGTGCATTGGGGCCATTGGGCCACTGACCTCAGGGCTCCCTGGATACTGGTGTTTTCTGGGTTGTGGAACTCCTGGGCCTTGGGGATTGTGCAGAGAACTGGGGCTTCTGGCCTTTAGCATCTTAGCTTCTTGGTGTTGTCTGAAAGCAAAACTCTGCCCCGGGATGAGGCCATGCAGAGGAAGGGGATCAGTGTCCTGGACCCCCTGCCCCAGAGCAGTGGAGCTTAGAGTCTGGAGTGGGGGTACGGTTGATGGATGAGAAACTCAAGGCCCAGAGAAGGTGACTTGCCAGAGGTCACACGGCTCTTACACCCTCCAGGGGCTCCTGAAAAAAGATCCCAGGGCTGGTATGTTTCCTGGCAGTAGGCTTTTAGACAACAAGTCAATGTATTAAACATTCATTGAGAACTGCATGCCAGTGACAGGTGCTATAAAGCAGAGAAAGCCTGGACCTTCCCCTCCAGGAGCTGATGTTGTGAAGGGGAGGCAGACAGCAGGCAAAAAATGGTGAATGATTGTGCTAAGTGCTTCCCTGCAGACTGGGCAAGGCTTTACACCAGCATGGGAGCAAGTACAGGGCACTCTGTTGGATGGAACAGCGGTATTCAGCGAAAGCTGCAAGGAGGTGATTCTGAGTTACTTTTTGTAAGACGACTAGGAGTTTGCCAAGGAGATAGTAGGGTACAGACAGTCTGTCAGAAGGAACAGCTTATGCAGAAGCAGGGAGGTGTACAATAGTATTGTGTTTTCCAAGAGTTTGGTTATGGCTAGAATGTTAATTTTGGAGAAATGGCAAGTGGAGGAAGGTGAACTGGACAGGTTGTCCTGAATACTAGAACTGGCCAGAGCAGGGGATGGTGGTTACTGGGCCAGGGGAGCCTGGGGGCATCCTTGGTCCTGAAGGGGCTCCGGACTTGGTGAGTCATTGTGGAATGAGTGGATGAATGAATTTTTATTTGGGATAAAAGATTCTGAGAGAAGCACAGAGAGATACAGATAGAAGGACCCTTCACACACATTCAGTAATCACCGCAGCTAGCACAGAGCTCTGTTGCTGGCACTGAGTTCCCCCACTAATCTGAGGTGGCCACTTTTCTTAGCCAAAGAAAAGAAGAGGTAACTGAGTCTCCGAGAGGTTGAGTAACCTGCCTGTGGTCACCCAGCTAAGAAGTGGTAGAACTGGGATTGGCCCGCGTTGGGTTCCCCCAGGATATCTGGCGCAGAGCTCTCCCTGCTCCCGAGATGATGCCAGACTCAGACAGGGCCCTCGTGCTGCTGGGGCTTCCAAGATGCTGCGTGAACAACTGCCATCCGGGCCCCAGAGCAGCTCTGCTCATTGAGGGGGTGCTGAGTGAGTAAGTGAATGGAAGAATGCAAGGAAGCACGTTTGCTTTGGAGCCGTGAACTGGTGGGGGATAGGCTTCTGAGAGGGGGCTGCCGGGCCGAGGGCCTGTCCAGGGCTGTTGGACCCTGGAGGCAGGTGGGCTTACCCTCAGCAGGGGGATGGGCAGGTTTTCTGAGGAGACCTGGGAGTCCGCTCTTGGGTGCTCCTCACACCATGCTCCTGCCGGGCCCCCTGGCCTGCCCCCTCCTGTTCAGTGACTCCAGCCCCGCTGGCACGCTTTCCTCAGGCGTCGCTGACAATCAGGAGCTGCCCTCGAAAGTTTCCTTGTCGGGGTAGAGTGGCCGTTGCCAAGAGCTACTTCTTTGATGCAGAAAATATATCCTGAAGGTACTTTGTCAGATGTTTTTATATTAAACATTTTCCCTCCGTGGCCCTTGGCTGCCGAGGGAAGCAGAGATGCATCACTTTTCCAGTCGCTCCTTGTGGAAAGAATTCCTGATATTCGTGGGCCCTTTCCCCAGCCCCCCACCCCACCCCCCCAGCCAGAGCGGGGCAGGCTTGGGAGCTGGCACCTCTGTAAAGCAGGGGCCGTCCTGGCCTGAGGGAGGGCCGCTGCCCTCACCCGGTGGTAGAATTTTCTGGGTTTGGAACAACAGAGGTCCCGGGTCTGGGGCAGACATCAAAGCCACTGTCCCAGACTGCAAGGTGAAACACTGCCGAGACTTTAATTAATCTTTGGAAGGAGAAGTAGGGAGCTCAGAGATAGGAGCCTGGAAGTCGTTTTAATCTCTGAGGAGGCCAGTAGAGCCAGTGCTGGACAGAGCGGGGAGAAGCTTGGCTGCTGGGCCTTGTGTGCTGGGTGGGGGAGGAGGCGGGAGGCGGGCTCCCTCACACAGCCTGGAGGTGCGCTGGACTGGCGGGGGTCACCGTAGGGCTCCTCAGCAGCCCTGGGAGGCAGCTGAGGGCGAGGGGCTCTTCTGGGCACCCAGAAGCTCTACAGATGTGGTCGGTGGGGAGAGGGCCTGTGGCGGCACAGCTGTGCTAGCCCCTGCCTCCCTGGCTGGGTGGGGTGAAACATCCACGTTGGCTCATCCCAGTGTCTTAGGCCTGCGTCTCCCCCAGCCCTCCCACCTTTCTCCACTCCACAAATGCTGTGTCTCCACTCACCTTCCTCTTCTGCCGGCCCCCGTCCACCGCCTTATGTCCAGAGACCGGCTGTCACTCCTGAGCTTCTTAAATCACACCCGGTTGTGCCCTGAGGAATGAGGAGGCTGCGAGGCTTGAGCGATGGGCAGCTCCCAGGCCTGCCTTCCGGCACCCTGCCATTCTGAGCCAGTGGTGCCTTGAGGATTTGCATCCCCAGGGGCTCTGCAGAAGAGACCCTGTTTCCAGAGCAGAGACTCCAAGCTGCTCTCAGAGGGCGGATGGTGGGAGTGGGGTTTGGGGGGCTTGACCCTGAGGGCGGGGCCTGGGTCTTCCGCCACCTAGTGCCCACCTCAGGGTGTGCAGTAGATGTTGGGAGTGTTTGTGATTCACAGAAGGGCCCTCCTGAGCCTTCAAAACAGAACAGAACAGACTTCACAGAGAAGCCATCACATCCCCTCTCCCTCAGCTCCAATGTCTGTCTCAGGCCCAGGGTGTTTCTGATTCGGGTTGCGGGAGCTGGCGTGAGACCAGGATGAACTCTCCAGGCCTCTGCTGCTGTTTGACCTGAGAGGGGAGAGGAGGGCGGTGGAGCAGGCCCAAGTGCTTGGGGAGAGGGGCCCCGGCTGCCCAGCTGCCTGTCGCTGCCTGCCCTCTCCTTCCCACGACAAAGGTCAGGGGGAGCCTGTGAAGTAGCCCCGTCCCAGGCCTGAGCGCCGGGCGACCTGTCCCCCTTCCCCTGGTGGTCTCAAACTACTTACTCTCAGCTTCTCCACCTGTAAAATGGATTCGCTGGTCTGACTTGCCCATTCAAGTTCCCTGAGGAGCTTTCCAAAAGCTCCGACACCATTCCCAGAAATACTTATTTTATTGGTTGGGGTAGGACTGGACTTTGGGATTTTTAAAAAAACTCCCAAGGTGATTTTTTTTTTATTTTAATTTTTATTATTTATTTATTTTTAATTTATTTCTCTCCCCTTCCTGCCCCCTCATTGTCTTCTCTCTGTGTCCATTCACTGTGTGTTCTTCTGTGTCCACTTGCATTCTTGTCAGTGACACTGGGAATCTGTGTCTCTTTGTTTTGTCATCTTGCTGCATCAGCTCTCTGTGTGTGCGGTGCCACTCCTGGGCAGGCTGCACTTTCTTTCGCGCTGGGCGGCTCTCCTTATGGGGTGCACTCCTTGCACATGGGGCTCCCCTATGCAGGGGACACCCCTGAGTGGCAGGGCACTCCTTGTGTGCATCAGCACTGCACATGGGCCAGCTCACCACACGGGTCAGGAGGCTCTGGGTTTGAACCCTGGACCTCCCATGTGGTAGGCGGATGCTCTATCAGTTGAGCCAAATCCGCTTCCCAGGGTGATTCTAATCTGTAGCCAGAAGTGAGAATCCCAGGTCGCCATGGAGCTGGAAGGGACCTGTAGCATCCAGGACAGCTCTCGGTCAGTGTTCTACCTCAGGCTTTGGACGGGCACCGAGGGACAGAGCTGCGTGTCATCTTAAAGCAGCCTGTCCTGTCTGTGCCCTGCCCTGGGGCCCATCCCTTTAGCTGTGTGGTGTGCTGATTTGGGGGCTGGCGGTGCTGAGAATACCAGCGGGGCCTCATCTCTGCCTTCCCCCGGAGGACCACCAGGCTCTGGCGTGTTTGATCCTCACCCCGACCTAGTGAAGTGGGTGTCGTAACTTCCAAATTTCAGATAAGAAGCCTGAGCTCAAGAGGTAGTTAAAGTGACTTTCTCAGAGACCCTCAGCTAGAGCTGAGCATCCGAGCAGCACCTCTGTGTGTCTGCTGTAGTTTTCATCTTCGGCACCAGGGTGGGTGCAGGGTGGGTTCTCTGTGACTTCAGGAAGTCTGGGAGCAACCCCACCTGAGCAGCAAGTCCCTTTTTGCTCCCCTGGTGCCTCCCTTGGTTCTGAAAAGCCCTGTCACCCAGAGATTTAGCAAAAAAAACAAAAAGAGCAACACAGCTCTGCGCAGGCTGCGTCTAGACCTTGGTGTAGGGTGGGGATGGGAGTGAGTATAAAGGATGCAGGGAAATGAAGGGACTCAAGAGGACAAGGGGCAGAAGCCCAGACTTTGGGGACACACACCTGCAATCTAAATCACTTAGCCTCCCTTTTGCAGCCTTAGTTTCCTCTTGTGAAAAGTGGGCTGGCTTGGCAATATCTCATGGGACTTCACAGACGTATCGTGTGTGTGCAGCAGGGAGCACGGAGCCTGGCACTCATTTAATTTTCAGGAGATGGCAATTAAGTGAATTGATGTTAGCATGTGGGATAGGACTGTATGAGGAGGTGAAATCTGACAGGGAAAAAATCTTTACCACTCAGAGTCAACTCTGTTTGCGGAGTGAGGACAGGAAAAGATGCCCAGGAGACGGGGCATTGTCAGGAAACTTAGAATGTAATTTTAAAAGACTGGAGAAAAAAATCCCCTCCTAGGGTGGAAGGGTAAATGCTGCTTCCTGACTGACCTATGTGGGCTGGGAGAGAGCTGCTTGCCCAGGGCTGCTGCAAGGGCTGCTGGGATGGAGCTGGGTTCGAAGGCGGAGGAGGGTTTCTCCAGGCGGAGGGGGCACGGCCCTCCTGGCTAGGGAAGCACTGGGCAAAGGCACGCGGGCGTGAGGATGCTCATTCTGGGAATGGCAAGGGGTCCTGGCAGGGCAGTAGGAAATGAGGCCAACAGGTTGACAGGTAACAGGACAGGGATGGGCATCCCAGAAATACTTTTCCTCAGTAGATGGATTAGAGATGGTCTTTGTCTGGCCTCTGAGTATGGAGCATTTTGCCTTTTTTTTAATGTAAACTTCTTATTGATATATAAGATGCACACAGAAAAAACGCACACATCACAGATGTACGGTTTCACAGCCTGAATGCATCCATGTAGCAGCTGTCCAGACCAAGAAACACATCGTGACCTGCGCCCGCCCCCCTTGGTCACCACCCTTCCCCGAGGGTAACTAACCTCTGTCCTGACTTCTAACGCCAGAGACTAGTTGTCCTGCCTTTGAACCTGTTGCAAACAGAAGCACACACCTGGACCCTTCGGGGTCTGGCTTGGTGGACTCCGAATGTTTGTGAGCTCCAGCCTCGCTGTTGTGTAACAGTGTTGAACATTCCTTCTCAGCACCGAGTAACATTCCACCGCGTGAATCCCCTGCAGTCCTCCCAGCTGAGAATGTCTCCTGTCGGTGGGCACTGGGTATTTTCCGGGTTTTGGCTCCTATGCATGATGTTCTCCTAAGTATTCTTGGGCCGGCTTTTTTGTGGACATGAGGACACAATCCTCTTGGGGATACCCCTGGGGGTGGAGTTGCTGGCTTACACCTTGTATGTGTTCATCTCTGCCAGACTGCTCCCCAAACCACAGCGTGCCAGCCAGGAACCCTGCTGGGGGAGTTTTGATTCATTCCACCCATTTTACAGATGAGACCCTGAGAGGGGCAGTGCCTGTCCTTGGTTCCACAGCCCCTGAGGGCAGAGCTAGGCCAAAGCCCAGTGTCTCCCCTCTCCATGTCAAGGGTCCTCCCAAAAGGAGGGGGTACCCATTCCCCACTCAGACGAAATGGGGCCCCATAGCCCTGCTTCTCTCACCCCGAGGCAGGATTTTTACCTCCAAATCCTTTTCTGAGGATTTAGGCCGCGCACACTGGGAAAAACAAAAAGGAGAAAAGAGCGAAAGGAAACTAAACATTGGAAAAGAAGTGTGTTTCCAATAAACTGGGCCTTTTACCGGTAGCCAAAACATTACATTCCTATACCCCGGGAGCAGCCGCCCGGGTTCTCCTCTCTGGGCCGTAAATCTTGCTGGGAGCTGGGTTGGGACACTCGCACCATCTGCGGGACACACAGACAGGCTGTGTCCTTTGGGCTTCGAGCCCCTGGTCTTGGGGGTGACATCGTAAATCTTCCAGTGGGTTGGCTGAGTCCCAGGTGAGGGGGACGGGAGGCCCCTTCAGAAGCGCTGGGTGCTCGGCCCTTCAGACAGAGTGGTGTGCTTTCCCGAAAGAGGGTTTCTTCTCCTGCCCACCCCCTCCCTTTCTTGGGTGCTTTGATGGGTTTGAGGTGTTTATAGGCTTGATTCACGACCGAGTTACCAGGGTTTTCCACGGAAATAACTTATTAAAGGGGCCGTGCACACAGCGACCCTGAAGTCTGGAGGGCGGTGCGCATCAAAGGCCGGCACCCGCGCCCCCGGCGGCGTTTCACGGGCCCGTTGCTGGAGGCGCGGGCCAGGGCCGGCCGGAGGGGGCGGGACCGGCTGGAGGAAAAACACTCGGGCTTAAGAAAACACTCCTCAGACAGACCCAAATTCACGTCCATGGAAAAAGAGGGGGAACGTGAACGCCCAAGTCCCTGCCCAGATGGTGGGGACACATGTGGGTGCCCAGCTGCCGCCTGGCGCACAGACTCCGCTGTGATGCCGGCTCCTCCCCTCGCCGTGGAGCTGCTCCTTGGAAGGAAATGCCCAGGACGGGGCTGCCCGCTGCCTTGTGCCGGGGGTGGGTGGAGGGATGGGCCGGGCCGTGGGGGAGAAGTGGCGGAGGGATTTCCTGGTCCCCTGTCCTGATAGATCTTTTTTGCCCCTCTAATTCCCTCCGATTTGTCCTTCAAGGCCCATGGAAAGCCTTCCTTTTCTAGGGAGTCTTCAGAGATTGCCGCCACCCGCCGTGGCCTCTCTCCTCTGAACTCCCAATGGCTTTCTTTTCCGTACTGCTCCCTTGCAGGGGGTCGACCTTGTGCTGAGTTCATCCTCTGTCCTCACCAGACTGTGAATGCCTTCCAGGTAGTACGGGTCTTCCTTGGCTCCTTGGGCTTCGAACCAGGAAACCGGCGGCCCTGGCACCTGGCACCAGGCACCAGGGGAAGGGTTTGGAGGCATTCCCCATAGTTCAGTCCTGGCTCCTTCACAGAAATAACAGTAGCAGGAGGAGTAACGACCAAAATAATGGCTAACATTTGAGCACAAATCATGTGGCAGATGCTTTACTGTTTCCTGTTCTTTAATCTCATTCATTCCCTATGAGGTGGGTTCTGTTACTACTTATTCCCCTTCTACAGATGAAAAAACTGAGGCTTGGGAGAAGTAATTTGCCCAGGGACTCCAAGCCAGTAGGTGGCAGAGCTGGAGTTTGGGCCTAGGTCTGCCTGGCTCCAGAGCTTGGGTCCTTGGCTATGTAGCATACTTTGCTTTATCTCTTGGGTGGGAATTGCCCCCACGCTTTGACGTCAGTGAGTTCAGGTCTGTTGGAGAAACGACAAGCCCTCCTGAGGCTTGTTGTTGTTTGCTTTGGTTTATTAAGATACAATCTACATACAGTAAAAATTTTTGAAAGTGTGTACAGTTCTGTGTATTTTGACACACCTAAACCCAGTCTTGTAACCACTCTCACACAATACAGAACATTTCCATTGCCCTCCAAATTTCCTGATGTGCCTTTGCCGTACCCCAGCGCTTCCACCTACCCCTAGCTGTTGGCCTTCACCAAGCTGATATCTCCCTAAAAGTTTTGCTTTTTCCAGAATATCCTATAAATGGAATCATCGAATAGGTTGCCTTTTGTGTCCTTTTCTTTAACTCGGCACATTGCTTTGAGACTTGGACCGCGTCGTTGCATGTATCATTAGTTTGCTCTTTTTATTGCTGAATAGTATTCCACTGTAGGAATGTACCACAGCTCGTTTGTCCATGTACCAAGTGATGGACACCTGTGTTTTTTTCCAGTTTTTTTTTTTTTGGCTATTAACAGTTGTGTTCAGGTTTTTATATGAACATATATTTTCAGTTGACTTGATTAAATACCTAGGAGTATATTCATAGGGTATATGGTTAATGGTATGTTTAACTTCATAAGAAACTTGCCAGACTGTTTTCCAAAGTGGCTATTCCATTTCGCAGTCCCACCAGCAGTTTATGAGAATTCCAGTTACTTTCTGTCTTTGTCAGTATGATCAGTTTATTTTTGTTTGAGTTATTCTAATAGATACATATCATGGTATTTCATTGTGGTTTTCATTTGCATTTTCCTAATAGCTAGTGATGTTGAGCATATTCTTGTATGTTTATTTGGCATCTATATATCTTTGTTGAACCATTTACTCAAATCTTAGTGTATTTTTAAAAATTTGTGTTTGTCTTCTCATTACTGAGTTTCAAGAGTTCTTTATATATTCTGGTTATCAGTCCTTTATCAAATATATGTTTTGCAAATAGTTTCTCCCAGTTTGTGGCTTCACATTATATTTTCTTAACTGAGTTTCTTTTGAAGAACAGAAGTTTTAAATTTTGAAGTCCAATTTATCATATCATGTCATATTAAGAACTCTTTGCCTAACTCAGGGTCACAAAGATTTACTCCTGTTCTAGATATTTTTATAGTTTTAGCTTTTACATTTTGGTATATAATCTATGTTGAGTTAATTTTTACATGAAGTGTGAAGAACTGGTCTAGGTTCATTTTTTAATATATGAATGTCTAATTGTTCTAGTACCTTTTGTTGCAGAGACTTTCCTTTTTCTTCTGCGTTAAGTTGGTCTCTTTTTTTTTTTTTCACTCTATTCTGTTCTTTTAACTTCGTGTCTATCCTTTCACCAATACCACCCTGCTTGTTTACTGTAGGTTTATGGTAAGTACTGAAATCAGGTAGCATCAGTCTTCCAACTTGGTTCTATTTCAAAATTGTTTTGCCTATTCCAGGTCATTTGCATTTCCATACAAATTTTAGAATTAGCTTGTTGATTTCTACTAAAAGGTCTGCTGGGATTTTGGTTGGGATTGTATTGAATCATTTTGGACAGAATTGACATCTTGATAATGAGTCCTCCAGCCAATGAATATGGTATATCTCTCTATTTAGGTCTTTGATTTCTCTCACCAATGGTTTATAATTTTAAGCATGTAAATCTTATATATATATTGTTAAAGTTATCCCTAAGGAGTGCACTTTTCTTGGTACCATTGTGAGTTAATTTTTTCCCAGATATTCATTATTTATAGAAATATAACATAGTTTTTAATAGTAAACTTGTATGCATAGGATTCTTTTTTAAGCATCAGAATATTGTGGTTTACTTTTACATACTGTAAATAAGGAAATCACAGTGCTTCTTCAGATGTCACATTATAAACGAGCAGTTTGTCATTAACATAGCATTCCCAGGTCATAGCAGTTTATCTGTCCACCCCCACCCCCTCACCCCCCAAATTATTGCAAATCATGAAAGTCAATACTACCATCAATCAAAATGTATTAAAAAAATTGGTTCTTAAATTCAGGGTCTGGGGAATTTTGAATAAATGAAAGCCTGCTAGAGGGAAGACATTTACGGGCCTGCCTGACCTATAGTTTGGTGTTCTCTAGTATAAAGAACAAGGCCTGGTCTTAAGTCAGATGTCCATATCTAAGAGATAATGTCGTGATCTGTGATCTGTTAAGTGCCTAGCATATTGCTAATGCAAAAAACACACAAAAACATAAAAAGAAAATTTACCAAACTACAAGTGGAGTTATAGTAAGACCTTACCTGAAATTACTTACGGAGAAATTATATTCTATTAGAACCTCACAAACTCCCATCACAAGATGAGCACAAATATTATTTTTGATGCCAGTATCAGTGGACTGAGAAAAATCTTGTATGCATAGGATTTTATGCTTTCATGCTGGTGTTTGATAACCATGTTTCAGAGTAAGAGTTGCAAAGTGGAGAATTTTTTTCTGTTGAATTCTTAGAAACGTCGCCTCTGCTTATGTTGTTCTCGAAGACAGCATATGAAGTTATCTGACTGAGACAGATGTGACATCTTGGGCAAGTCACCTCAGCCCTTGGGTGCCAGTTTCCAGTCCTGTAAAATGGAATGCATTGTAAAATGGAGAGAACAGGGTAGATGACCGGGTGAGGTCCCTTTCAGCGCTGAGCCTGTGTTGAGTTCCTTCTGATGTTCACATCAACCACAAATGGGAGATTTGGAGGTCCTCATCCCAGGAATCCTCTCCTTGTGTCACAATACGGGCGGGATAGGGCTCCTGCCCAGGAGTGCACTTTGACTAGAGGGCAGGTGTCCTGTTCCTGACCCTGGACCCTGCTCTCCTGATTCGGATGGGGAAAGGTGGCCCAGCATGGGACTGGGAGGTGACTCCACAGCTGGGCGGGAGGGGAGGAGAGCCAGGAGGCCCCGGGCTGGCCCGGGAGCCGTGACCCTCTGAAGTGGCCAGATCCGGTTTATTTTCAAAGTATGAAAGCACCGTGCCCGGAAATGCAGGTTTGGGCCAACCTTGCCCTAAGGTACTGAGTATGGAGTTGAAAGGCCTTTTGTAATGCTTTGCTTTGGAATGGGGTTCTGGATGCTGCTGGAGAAAAACAGTGGGATCCTTCAGCGTTCAGTCGGTTTACTCTGACTGGGAGAGGGAAGGAACCTCCACAGCCCTCGGTCACTAAAGTGAGGGTACATTTGTTGTAATTGATGGACACACACTGAAGCACTGCTGCTAGGCATGGTCTATAGTTTACATTATGATTTACACTTGGCACCACACAATCTTATAGGTTTTGACAAAATGTATAATGGCTTGTACCTGTCATTGCCATATCCTGCAGAACAGTTTTGGTGTCCCAAACTGCCCCACGTTACACCTCTTCTTCCCTCTCCCTCCCCTCTCCCGCCCTCTCCTCAGAACCTCTGGTGGTCCCTGTCTTTGTAGGAGCTGTGATTTGAAGACAGGCTTTCAGGGTGCACGCGTGTGTGCCCTTTTCACCATTCGTGCTGCTATGGAAGGCTCCTTGGGATGGGACACAGGGTTTGGGGGCCTGTGTCTCCAGGTTGGTAGGGGCTGCCTAGGGTCCCGGCAGAGGCAGGACCTTAGCCGGCAGGAGTGCCACAGCCGAGTTGGCCTTTCCATCTACCCCCCTCTGTAAGAGCAGAAAGAAACGTAGCCCTGGCAGGATCCCCGAGAGGCTGCTGGAATACCGCCCCGGGCGCCTGATTCACACGGAAGAGTCGGGACCTGGGGTGGCCACCAGAGCCTTGCCAAAGTCCAGGTTTGGGCTGGAGCCAGAATAGATGGCCTGGGGCTGGCCTGGTTGGCCTCTGGTCTCTGTCCCTTGTCACTGCTGGAAGTGATGACTCCTTCCCTCACAAGAGCCTTCCCCTTTGGGAGGGAAGTCAAGGAAGGAATGAAAAACCTGACTGCCTATGTATTTGTTAGAGATTGAAAATGAAGGATGTAGGGGAAATGATATGAGGTACTTCAGCCAGAACTAGCAAGGGAACAGCTAAGTAGAAGGGAGCTAATGGAAGCAAGTGTGGCAAAACTTGAGGATGGTTGTGTTGACTCTGGGTGAGAGTTATCTTGGAGAGGTGTTCTTTCAGCAGAGCCCAGAGATGCACATGGCTTATTGGGGGTGTTTCAGGAGAAGGGAATGAGGGAGGCGGGACAGGGCAGCCAGGAGGCCGCCTCGGCTAGTGTCCAGCCTGGTCCCACAGGGAGCTCTGCAGCGGGAGCTGCACCTGGTCCCACAGGGAGCTCTGCAGTGGGAGCTGCACCACAGAGTTGGTCATTGAGGCAAGGGAGTCAGTCTTTTGTTCCCCACGTCAGTCACTGGCTGTAGGGTGTTTGCACATGCGCACACACGTGTGCACAGGGTGGGAGGAGCTGTGAGAACCATTAGCAGCTCCAAACTCCCGTAGCTGGAGATAGAAGTCTCTAGGTGGTGCAAGTAACAGCATCCACTACGTGGGTATATGCGGGGTTGTTGTCACTGTTTTTTTTTTAGTTTTGGTGTATGTCTGAAGTTTTTTGTAGGTAAAAGAAAAAAATAAAAGCCAACTGAAACAAGGAGAAGGGAACTTGTGCCCACCAAGTGCTGGCTTTATGCCAAGCATCCTGTTCTCTTCTTTCATCTGGGTTATTTCACTGATACAGATGGGGAAATTCAGGCTCAGAGTGGAAAGTAACTAGCCCAGATTTAGCAAATCAAAATACAGTATACTTGGTTATATTTGAATTTTAGATAAAACAAAGAAAAAATGTAGTGTAAAGTATGTCCCATGCAATATTTGGGCCATATACTGAAAAGTTACTCATTGTTTATCTGCAATTCAGATTTAACTAGGCATTTTATCTGAAGTCCTACCTAGGTCACATATCTTGTGAAGGAGCTAAGATTTATCTCCAAGAGGAGCTGGCACCAAAGCATATGCTTTTCAGCCCTGATGGGTGCAGCATTAACAAAATGTTTTCAGAAGCATTATCTTGCCAGGACCTCACAACAATGCTGCCCTACAGCAGAGACCATTAGAATCATCTGGGCAGCTCTGAAAAAATTACTGATGCCTCCGTTTCTACCCAGACCAATTAAATCAGAATCTCTGTTCGAGTTGTTGTGTGTCCCCTACCCCACCCCACTTGCTCTGCAGGTGAATCTAATGTGCAAGCGGGGCCCAGACCCTTGCACAGACCCTCGGCTCTTGTTCTTGAATGTGGAAAGGAATAAACCAGAGGCAAAGAGAGAACCCTCCGTCACCTAGAAAGCGCCCCAAGCCCCAGCCCCGGCGCAGGCCCAGGAATGTGCCCGGGAGAGGCTGAGAGGCCGTGCCCTGTTAGAGCTCCCATCGCCCTCCCCAGTTCAGCATCCTCCCAGGGCTCCCTGCTCCCAGCGGGCACAAGTTCAGCCTGGCACACGGGCCCGGCCCAGCCCTCGTCTCAGCTCTTCCCCCGGCTTGGAATGCCCTGCCTGTCTGTTCTCTGTCCATCTGGCAAACTCCGATTCCTTCTGAAGGTCCAACTCCCATGTCACTTCCTCTCTGGTCCTGCCCTGACAAACCCCCAGCAGAGCTGGTCACCCCGTCCTCCCTCAGTTCCTGGCACGGTCTTCGGTGATAGCCCTTCGCTTCTTGGCAGAAGTGGGAGGAAGATCCGCTTGCCCCTTTCATTAGCTTGATACTTGTCCATGTCCACTTCCCCTGTATGTCGCCAGCACGCGGCCCGAGGCCTGGCGTGGTGCGGGGACTTGGGAAATGGTGTTGAATTGGAGGGAGAAGAAGGATTTTGTTGGGAAGGCAGGATCCAGTCTGTCCTCCTGGCCCCGTTGTCCCCTGCCACTGCTCTTTCTGGCTGGCCCGTAAGTCGTTTGCCTGGAGCCTAGGCCTTTTGCAGCCCAAAGGTAAACAGGTTTATAACAACTTGGAAAGAAAAGGCAAGTGAGCCAGGAAGTCGCGCAGTGCCAACGCTGGGCCAGGGTGGGTGGAAAAAGGCCCCTCTGGCAAACGCAGAGCCTTGCAGCCCAGCCCCAGCCGGCCAGACTTGAGCCTCCGCTTCCCAGAACTACTCTCTGGATAAACACCCTTCTGAAATGGGCCACAGCTGAGAAGAAGTCTGAGGTGCCGAGTTGAGAGAGGGAGACCGATTGCTCCTTTGGAATTAAGAGAATGGCTTCCTTAAAGCCTTCTACTTAATTCTGCTGAAAATGTACTCAGCCTCCGAGCAGCTCCCTTTCCGTCGATGCCCGGGAGGGCAGGCACAACTAAAGGAGCCCCCTGTCTGTCAGGAGACGGGGGGCAGGCATAACTAAAGGAGCCCCCTGTCCGTCGATGCCCAGGAGGGCAGGCACAACTAAAGGAGCCCCCTGTCCGTCGGGAGACGGGAGGCAGGCATAACTGAAGGAGCCCCCTGTCCGTCGGGAGATGGGGGGCAGGCATAACTGAAGGAGCCCCCTGTCTGTGGGGAGACGGGGGCAGGCATAACTGAAGGAGGCCCCTGTCCGTGGGGAGACGGGGGACAGGCATAACTAAAGGAGCCTCCTGTCCATCAGGAGCTCTCTTTCTTGTGGGGCCGACAGCCTGAGGACGGGGGGACCCCTGAGCCAAGGCAGGTTGGGGATGGTGTCAGGCTCGGAGCCTGGTCACTCTTATCAGTATGTCTGTTCATTTCATCAACTTGAAAATCTAGAGGAGTGCATAAAGCAAACATCACAGCAGCCCAAGAGGTTTGGGAACTAGATCCAGAGCCACCATGCTCATTTTCTTCCGTGTCCTTCAACATTTTGCCCCTTGAGCACATTTCCACGCTGTTACGGTCCAGTACAGAGAAGATGACACTTCCCTTCGGCCCTCTTCATCTACTATCCTTTCAGAGGCTTTTCCATGTTGCACCCCAGGCTTCCGCGAATAACCCCGCCTTGTCCGTTGGGCAAGTGTGCCAAGGGGGGGGCGGGCTGGGAGTGTGCTGGCTGCATTTGGGGTCAAGAGCAGGTCCAGACGGTTAGGCTAACATGCAGAACTAGGCGGGCCCCTCGGCAGCTTTGGGGGCACTTTCTTGTTTGAAGCAAGGTTGTGCACAGTGAGAATATTTACTTGGAGTCTGAGTCTGTGACGGGCACTCAGGAGCATCCCTCTCTTGGTCTTGAATCACTGGTGGGTGACTAAGGTCCCCGCCCAGCTGCAGATGGGACCCAGGTGGAGATTGCTCGAGTCTGCAGCCTCCTGGGCCCTAGCAGTGACAAGCGAGTGGCACGACATGTCCATCTCCTGGAGAGGGCCTGCCCGGCTCTCCAACTCCCAGCATGGCACCTGCTCTAACACACGGAGGATGGGGCGGGTGGGCAGGCGGGACCCGCTGGACCAAGGCGGGCAGAAGAGAGTCCTCGGTGAGGGATGTGTGTGTGTGGGGTAGGTAGGCGCCTGCAGTGGCACCATTTTGGTTTGCTTAAAACAAAACAATTTTCGGGATGTGCATTTGGCCCAACGGATAGAGCATCCACCTACCACCTACTTGAGAGGTCCGCGGTTCAAACCCCGGGCCTCCTGACCCGTGTGGAGCTGGCCTATGCGCAGTGCTGATGTGCGCAAGGAGTGCCCTGCCACGCAGGGGTGTCCCCGCGTAGGGGAGCCCCACGCGCAAGGAGTGTGTCCTGTAAGGAGAGCCCCCCAGTGCGAAAAATGTGCAGCCTGCCCAGGAATGGCACCACACACATGGAGAGCTGATGTAGCAAGATGATGCAACAAAAAGAAACACAGATTCCGGGTGCCCCTGACACAAGCAGACACAAAAGAGCACACAGTGAATGGACACAGAGAACAGACAACTGGGGGGTGGGTAGCAGGGAAGGGGAGAGAAATAAAAAAATAAATCTTTAAGAAAAATGACGATTTGCTTTTGTTTTTGAAAGTAGCACATGGCTCATTGTCGGGAGATTTGGAAAGTGGAGAAAAGTGCAAAGAGATGGGGGGGGGGGACCCCCATAATCCCACTCTCCAGAGATAACCACTGTTAACATTTTAGCTTATTCTGTTTAAAGTTTTTTTCTGTTAGAAATAAAATGGTGCATCCTGCCTTTCCCCCTCAGCGTTGCATAAATATTTTCCCGTGCCATTAGCGCTCTTGATAAACAGTGTTTTGATGGCCGCGTTCTATTCCTGCCGATGGGTCTGCTAGAGCTGACGTAGTCACGCGGAACTGAGCTCCTGAGCTCCCGGGTGGCGCCGGGCAGGAACCTCAGAGGGGAGGTGGGGCTCTGGATTTTCCGGCCTGCACGGCCGTGGCCCTCAGTACATCAGTGCCCCCCTAAATTGCTCCTCTAGGGTGTCTGTGCCCTGCACTGCCCTGGACCCGGGGAGGTGGACACTCCCTCCCCCGCGCTTCTGCCTCTCTGGGTATTGCCCATGTGACTCTTCCAGGACGCCTGCTCGGCCACCGCAGCTTGGGGCACGAGTGCACATGAGCGCTCCTCTCTGGACTTTGCTTACAGGGGGACAAAGCCCCTGCCATGTCCTGTCTCCTTGGTCTTGCTGGCTTTGCAGAGTATGGCTTTAGGGCCAGGCAGCCAAAGTCCCACCATGCAGTAGCTTTGTGGCCTTGGCCAAGTTCCATCACCTCTGAGCCTTGGTTTCTTCTGTAGAATTAGGGTGATAGCAATGGTCTGTTTGCTGGGTGGCTGTGAAAATGAAAAGCGATAATAATATGTGCCAGGTGCCTAGGGCTGTGCCAGGGACGTGGTGGGTGCTTGATAAGTGGTGGGGGCTGTTCCAAGGGTCAACATGGGCTTTCCCAACTTCCTGGGCCCCTCCTTTCACCCACACTGAAGTTCCCAGGAATGAGTGGCCCCGTGGGTAATGGTTGACGGAGTTGAATAAACTATCTTTGCTCTGGTTTCTTCTGCCCACTCCTTGGTTGGGGGAAACTGAGGCCACCCTCAAGTTCCACCTACACCCTGGGACTCTTGGCAGGTCCCTGAGGGTGGCTTAGGAAATGCCTTTGGAGATTCAGGAACACACTGGATACATCAGTTGGTGAGCCAGGGAAATTAGCACTAACGAGCTCATTTCAATAGCAATGAGCTGAGTCTCCCTCCAGCTGCCAGACATTTACGAGGTTGGCTGGGTGCCGACGGCCAGAGGCCTCCAATGGCCCTCATCCCTCTGCCTTCCGGCTGGAAATAATTCGTATTTAAAAAATAACAATAATGAAAAAAAAAAAAACAGCCTCCATCCCCTCTGGCCTTCTGGTTCCTTCAGGCCCAGGTGGGGAGATGGTGGGCGAGGTTGCCCTGCGAACTCCGTGCTGGGCAGTCAGACAAGAAAGGCTCCTGTTCTCCCCCACTTTCCCAATCCTCTCATCTGTCCCGAGGTGGGTCCTTGCCTTGCTGTTTTGAGCAGGATGGCCAGGGGCTTGGCCTGAGGGGAACCCCTGTGGCAGACCCTGCTCTTCACTGGGGAGAGCCTTTGCATTTCAGTTGGACCCTTCCAGAGCTCTGGGTCCTTTTCCTGCTGTTTCCTCATCTGCAGATTGAGGGGGGCGGAGTTGCGTGGAAGGCTGGGTAAGGTTTAGATCAGCGTTATATGGAAGTCAGGGTCCCGGGAATGTTTAGGAACCACCTTCACCCCGGGCGGGTGGTAAGTGCTGGTGCCCAGGCCTACTAGTCAGAATCTCCCGGATGGGCCCTGGGGACGTACGCTTTTGTGGAATTTTAAAAATATTGAGATCAAATTCACATGACCTAAAATTCACCATTTTAAGGTGTACAATTCAGTGGTTTTTGGTATATTCACAATGTTGTACAACCATCACGCTTATCTAATTCTAGAGGAAAGGACATTTTTAGCAAGCGCGCCAGGAGGTTCTGATGCCTGTCCGCCAGTCGCTGATTCCGACCTTGGGGACCGGGCAGCGAGGCGGCTCACCTAGTCGGGGCTTTGTGCCGAGGGAATCGGGTTTTGGGGACTCTCATGCATTAAGGTGTGGCATCTCTGAGAGGGGCCCTGGGGGAGAGGTTGCCCATTTCCCCACAGTGTTCTGGGGACTCAGGGGCCCCACCCTTTTTTCCAGCCCCCTCCTGGTCCCTGTCCAGAGTTCCCCAAAGGCACAGCAGTGGCCCCACCCCGGGGCCCGGGCCATCTCAGCCCCCACCCACCTTGCGACCACCCTCCCTGCCCAGGGCACCGGCGCCACAGCAAGGCCCTTGTGGTTACAGCCGTGTTACAGCCCTCCCTACCTTTGCGAAGTGCGCAGGGTCATAGAGTGGGGAGGGGGCTGGCTCGTGTCACTGGGGCGGGTTCTTCCCCTCTCACCCTTGGACAGCAGCCTGAAGCCCCAAGAATGTGCCTCAGCTGACGGGGTCCTGCTGGTTGAACCTCCCCTGTGTGCCCATCCTGGCAAAACTCGTGACCCTCAGGGTCACTGCCAGCATGTCCCACCCTGTCCCAGACAGTGCCCCTCCCAAGCCCCCAGCCTTACTTGGGGAGGGAGACAGCTGGGTGGGTGCCAGCGCACAGTTGCCTTTGCTTCACACTGCCGGCTGGACTCCGCCCGAGACCTGGCTTTTGTTTCTAGACAAACCTGTACTGGTTTTTTCTGGAATCTTTGGACCGGAAATCCTTTCCCCTGGAGCGCCCCCACCCGGAGTTGATCATTTCAAGAGCGCTACTTCCTACCGTCGGCAGGCAGTGGCCCCACTCCTGACAGCATGGCCTTCCCTCCCTGGGTCTCAGTGTCCATGCCTGGGAACTAACAAGACCTTTCTAGCTCTGCCCTGGACGTGGCGTCTGCCCCAGGAAGGTTGAGCAAAGGGGGGACACGCCACCAGCCAGAGACACTGCAGTGCCTCATTGCCAGTGGGACTTTGCGTATCCCTTCTGGGCTGCGGTGTATCCATGGTGGGTGAGGGGTGGCGGAGAGTTTTTCTTAGAAGGGTTGGTGGCTCCATGGTGGAACAGTTTTCTCCCAGGGTCCACCTGGCTCCACCACTCCCAACCAATCCCACAAGGCTAACTTGAGCTGTGTGCTCTTGGGGTGGCTGGTGGGGAGCTTGGATGGTGAGCAGGAGCCTTTAGATTAGCATGGAGTCCATTTCTCCATCTGTAAAATGGGCCTTCACCTGAAAAGGCCTTTGTGAACATGAAGTGGGATGATGTATGCCTCACCTGGGCAGGTAGTGCTGCTTTCCTAGCCTCACTGATGCTCTCATTATACAGATGAGTGAAGGAGGCTCCTCAAGGCATTAAATGACTTCTTAGCCCCACCCCCATAACATTTCTTCTTTCTTTTCTTTTTAAAGTAATGCCCAATTAATGCAGACCATTTAGAAAACAAGAAAAGGGCAAAGGAAAACATGATCCTTAATTCCACTGTAATTTTCTTATAATAAAATAATAATTATTAGTTTGGATGTTGTTTTTATTATTTTCCTCTTCCTTAGCAAAAACAGGAAGTAGCAATGTAGTATTCAAGTGAAAAAGAAGGGAGTTAGAAAACAGCTATTTTATAACTCTCTTTTCACTTAGCAGTGTTGAGGATATTTTCTTAGTTCAACAATTATTCTCCTGCTTGATTTTTGATGGCCACTTAGTATTCCACTCTAGGGATTGCCGTAGTTGACTTAACCAATCCCCTAGGGTTGGACATATAGGTTGCTGCAACAATTGTCTTTACTCTCTCGAACAGTGCTGCTTGGAGAACATCTTGCGAGTAGTCTCTGCATGGATCTCTGGTTGTTTCCTTAGGATAGATTCCTAGAAGTGGAATCGCCAGGTTAAAGTCCGCGTGGATGTAAGGTCAGAGTGCCCTCCGGAAAGGCTGGGTTGGTTTACACTCCCAGCGGCAGCTGTGGAAGAGAGAGCCTGGATCTTCCAACTCAAAACCCTTTGCAATTTCCAAACCACGAGCCCAGAAAGAGTTGAAAAAAATAAAAACCACTGCTCTGGGAGGAACTTCCTGCCAGAGGAAGGGAGGCATTTGGTAAATAGTCCACTCCCAGTTTTTGAGGGAATGCTCTGTGGCCTGCCTTGGATCAAGCCATTTGGGAACCTGCAGAGGAACCAAGACCTCATGTGTGTCTTCAGGTGGCTTCCCATCCCCTGGGCAACAGGAGAGGAGCACAAGACCAGCGAGTGACCCGTCCAGGCTGGGGCAGGGGCCCCGCGGCCTTGCCTGCCTCCGTCCCCAGCATCTGGTTTGCACTGATACATAATAGATGTGCAGCAAATATTTGCTGAATAACAAAAAGCAGTTTGTTACCAATGGAAGCTGATCGTGAGTTCTTTGAGGTCAGGCTTGAGTCTTGTTCACAGCTGGCTACGTCTCAGTGCCGGGAACGGCGTTGGCACTTTGTAAGTGCTTGCTGAGAGAATGAGAGCTTCGTGGGAGAAATGAGTGCTCGGGCAGCCTCGGAGAAAGCGGTGAACGCGTGCTCCAGACCTCAGCGAGGAGATGGGAGGGGCCGGCCTGCTGCTCCCACTCTGCCGTCCCCAGCTGCCCCCTCGGGGCGGTCGAGAGGCCCTGGCCTGGGAGTCTGGGCACAGGTTCCATGGTCCCATCTCCTGCGTGACCTGGCTAGCTGCTTGCCTGTGTGAGCCTCAGTTTTCCTCAGGGACTAGCCTTTGTTCCCAGGGCCCCCACCTGGCTCTCAGGCCGAGAAACTGGGTGTCTGTGGTCAGGGAGGTGGCCAGGGGGAGGGCATCGGCTAGCCAGGCTCTGGCCCCAAAGGTCTGGCCGGCGGGGCCTCCTCTGGGTAGAGGGTCGCTGTTCCCGGCCCTGGCCCTGGCTCGCAGCACCCTCTGAGGCAGCGGGTGGAAATCCCCTGGGAGGGGATATGGAAATGAGGTGATCAGCACTTCCCCAGAGGTGCCCCTCTGTTTTGAATAAGGTTGCAGATTGTTTGTTTGAGAGAAGAGGCCTGCCAAACATCCTGCTTTTAAAATCCAGAGTTCAGCCTGCCCTCCAGCTGCCCGGTCCGGGTGGCCCCTGCTCAGCCCCAAGGCTGGCATGCCTTGTGACCCCTCCCTGTCCAGATGCACCCCCAGCTGGGTCTCTCCTCACACATTTTCCACTTCCCCCGGCCCCACAAGAAAGTTTCCCTTCTCGCTCCTGTTTCCCTCAACATCCCCTCCTCTTAGGCCAACAGAAGGTTTCCGACTTGAGGAAGGCACCTTTGCTTGGGCAAAACACATTCCCATCTTGGACTTTACCTGCATCCTTAAGATCTGAGTGTTGACTCCATTTTTTGGTGGAAATGCTAAGAGCCAAAAAAGTAGAGCTGCTTGCCGAGAGCATGTAGTCTGGCTGTGTGACGTTGGACAAGTCCTGTTCCCTCTCTGGGCCTCAGCTTGCTCATCCACAGACTGAGTGGGTGGTAGATGGTCTTTGAGTTCCTTTCCACCTCTGCTTCTCTGTCTCTAGGTGGGGCATCCTGTGGCATCAGGTAGGGAGGCCCCTTCAGTCCCTCTGCAGTCCTGGGGTACTCCCATCCCTCCCCTGCACCCCACTTCCCGCGGCCAGTTTGGAGCCAGGGGCCTGCTCGGGGTGGAAGGTGCAGCCCGTGGGGCTGTGTGCAGGTGCCTGGCTGGCGGACCCTGCTCACAGGCCAGGGCTCCCTGTGAATCAGCCGCAGGGTACTGGGGAGGGGAAGGTAGACGGAGCAAGCTGGCACCAGTCTGCCCAGCCAGCTTCTGTTCTCCCCGTCCGGGGCCTCCCTGCAAAGCCCTCTGGGCAGGTGGGAGAGGGTTTCCTGACATCCAAATGCTGGACTTGTGGAGAGAAAGGGACACAGCAACCCCTGCCACTTTGGTGACATCTGTCCTATTACGTGTTTGCAAGACTTGGGGATTTCTGGCACTAACAAACCTGGAACCTTCAAAGGCCGTGTGACCTGCAGCCTCTCCCTTAGCATGTAGGCCAGCAGGTTGTTTCTGGAAGTTAAAGGTCTCCCTCCGAGCGCAGCCAGCTTTTTGTTCCACATCCTCAAGGACCCTGACTTATGCCTGTTGTTCCCGCTGCTGACACAGAGGCTCCGAGTTCCTCTCTGAGTGTGCACTGGGATAGGGTGCCAGGGCTTGGGATCTGTGCACACGCGCATATTAGAACTCTGTACTCATTTGGAGAAAATGCCGTTTCGGGATACCCTCTTGCCTGTGGGAGGCCGAGACAGCGACTGCCCTGGGTTTCAGATCTTGAGTTTTGTTGAGCCGAGGCATGGCTGTTTCTGTCTCTGGCTGTTTTCATGCTCTTGTTGGGTGCAATGATTAAACCGCTCAGGTTCGGTCAATTTGAGAGAGGCTGGCTGAGTAGTGCAGAGAGGCCTGCCTTCCAGGGAAGAAGAGTCACGGTGGCCGTTGTGTGGCCTCACGCACTAGTGAGCCCAGCAAACCCCTGTCAAGGTGAACCCATGGAATCCTCGAATCAGAGCTAAGCATGAGGAACTGAGTTCCTCGAGCTGGGGCCTGTGATCCAGGGATGAGAAGCATGGGCTCTGACCGAATGATCGTATATAGTTTTAAAGTATAAGTGAAGGGAAGCGGACTTGGCCCAGTGGATAGGGCATCCGCCCACCACATGGGAGGTCCGTGGTTCAAACCCCGGGCCTCCTTGACCCGTGTGGAGCTGCCCCATGTGCAGTGCTGATGCCGCGCAAGGAGTGCCCTGCCACGCAGGGGTGTCCCCCGCGTAGGGGAGCCCCACGTGCAAGGAGTGCACCCCGCAAGGAGAGCCGCCCAGCGTGAAAGTTCAACCTGCCCAGGAATGGTGCCGCACACATGGAGAGTTGATGCAACAAGATGATACAACAAAAAGAGACACAGATTCCTGGTGCCACTGACAAGAATACAAGCGGTCACAGAAGAACACACAGCGAATGGACACAAGAGAGCAGACAACTGGGGGGGGAATAAAAAAAATAAAAATAAAGTATAAGTGAAGAAGGGGCATGTTTGGGAGCGGATGTAGCACAAGTAGTTGAGTATCAGCTTCCCGTGTACGAGGTCCCGGGTTCAATCCCTGGTACCTCCTAAAAACATGAATGAATGAAAGAACCAACTCTCGTTGGAGAGCAGATGTAGCTCAGCGGTTGAGTACCTGCTGCCTATGTATGAGGTCATGGTATCTCCTAAAATAAAGAGAAGGGGCATGTCTAAGCCTCTTTCAAGGACACCATGCATTGGACAGTTAGTATGTCCATTTTTGTGTAATAGTACTAATACATAAAATTCTGGTTGGCCTGATTTTCTATTTACAAAAAACAATTCAATTAATCTAATCTTCCTGGAGAGGATCTGTCAAGGAAGACAGATGTTCTTATCTGTGCTTGATGAGCGAGGAGACTGAGGCTTAGCTGAGGTTGCCTGGTTTGCCAAGGTCCCACTGCCAGTGAGGCAGAAGTGGATGGGTTGGGGTTCTCTAGCTGCCAAGACCTGGCTCTCTCCGCACACCTGTGCTTCACTGCAAGTGCCTTATCTCCTATTCTAACAATCTTGTCCTTGATCAGTGGGAGGCTCTGGCCAGGCTCCTCTGTTTCCCGTCCCCTTTTGGTCTTTGAGGACCCCTGGACCTCCCTCCTCTGATTATGCCCCAGGGGGCTGAGGAGATACTGGTCCGCGGGCAACTGGGAGATGTTGTATGCAGGGGCCACCTTGGGCCTTTGGCCCTCTCCATCTGTCAACTGCTGTTGCTTCTTCTTACCTGAAGATTACTCACAGATAGTTTTTAAATTCCAGGTTAGCTTCCCCTGACAGCACCCCTTGTTTCCCGTTAGTCTTGTATACTTATTAAAAATTGAAAAATGAGAAAGCAGGGGAAAATCTTCATGACCTGGGATTTGGCAATGGAGTTTTAGATATGCCTTCAAAAGCACAAGCAACAAAAGAAACAAAGATAAATTTGATTTCATCAAAATTTATAACTTTCGCTTTGAAGGAAATTATCATGAAAGTGAAAAGACAACCTACAAAATGGGAGAAAATAGTTGCAAATAAGGGTTTAATATCCCTAATATGAAGAACTTTTACAATGCAACAAACAAAACGACAACCCAATTACAAAATGGGCAAAGAACTTGAAGAGACATTTCTCCAGATGAAGATATATAAATAGATAAACACATGAAAAGATGTTCAATATCATTAGTGATTAGGGAAATGCAAATTAAAGATGCTGAGAAATTGGAACTCTAGTGCACTGTTGGTGGGAATGTAGAATGGTGCGGTCACTAAGGAAAGCAATATGGCGGTTCCTCAAAAAGTTAACTGCAGAATTACTGTTTGACCCGGCAATCCCACTTCTAGGTGTACACCCCGAAAGAGTGAAACAGGATCAGGAACAGATAAGTGTTCATAACAGCATTATTCATGGTAACAGCCCTAGCATTCCTCAACAGAGAAGGGTTAAACAAAATGTGGTACATGCATACAATGGAATATTATTTGGCTGTAAGAAAAATGAAGTTATGAGACATGCTGCAACATGGAAGAACTTTGAAAGCATTTTGCTCAGTGAAATAAGCAGGGCCCATGAGGACAGACATTGTACAATATCACTTGTAAGAGATGACTAGAAATAGCAAATTTGTAGATAGAAATTTGTTAGAGGTTACTGGGGGTGAGGGGGTGGGGGAGACGGGGAGGGGAGTATTTGTAAAAAAATAAATAAATAAATAAATAAATGATAAATGAGATGTGTAGATTTGATAGGAGTTGACCAAAACACCCCACCTTAGAATACAAGGCAAATGGAAGTGACCTGGGGATCATCTGTCACTAGGGTTATCTATTTTGAGTGTAACCCTAACCCTAACCATAAACGTCATTACCCCACTATTCCCATCCTTGCAGAGATGGCCTAAAGTTTTCCCCGGGAGCCCCTCGGATCTACCTCCCCTTTGCCCCCTACCATGAGGCAGTGTTTGGGGACTCACAGAGCCACGCTCATCTCCTGACTAGCCCTTTTGCAGCTAGACCCACCCCCAGCCCACCTCCCCACCAGGAATCTTCCCTGGGCTCTGTAAATCACCCTAAGAGCACATTCCTTGGGGGATTTGTAAAATAATCAAAATATTTGGGGAAAAGACCTTAAGATTACTTATGGCTATTAGTGGGGATCCATATATTTTGGCACCAAGCGTGGCTTAATTGAAAAAATATGTGTGCTTGGTGATTTCTTTCTTTCCTTTTTTTTTTTTTTTAAATGAGAAGTAGGCCCTGAGAGAAGAGTGGTTAGGAAAAAAAATAAGGAGGGATTGAATATCAAAAGAGTTTGTGTGGAGGAGCTGTTTACAGAATTGTGGAAAATATAATGCTAAATGGAAAGTCAGGCCTGCCTGTATGGGCTCGGATTATTAATAGAGCCGAGTTACCACGCACATAATGAACCTTTTAAGAGACCTGGGACAACTTTCCCTTTTGCAAAACAAGTTTCCTTCGAATAGCACCATTCAGGCTGCTAAGGGCATTGGGTTACAACAATAAATAAAAATGAACAGTGCCCTTAGAAATTCAAGGAATGCACAACTGTTTCAGTGATTTAGTATGAGAAAACACTATTTAAACATTTAATTGAACCACATACTTTCATCTTTAAAACTTTCGCGTTTGAACTGCCACCTGAATCTTTCTCTTCCTTTCACTGGCTCACACGGCCTGTTTTAAGGGACGCACACACGCCATCACACGGGTCTGGTCCCAGCCAACCCTCCAGTTCTTTCCTTGAAGACTCAACCAGTGGCCCTTTACTGACGGCCTGCTGCGTCCAGGGCACCGTGCGAGCTGCCATGGTGGGGCACAAGGGGCTTTTGCCGTGTTTTCCACAATTCTGCCCTTGCAGATTTGCAACCTATTTTGATAGATAAGACAGAGAAGCTGTGTGACCTTGGGCAAGTCACCTCTCGGTAAGACAAATGTCAGAACACAGGACCTTTATTTAGACACCAAGAAAGAACACCTCGGTACGAAATACCTGCATCGTTGTGGGTGTCTCTATGAACGGTTTTGGGTCTCATGCCCCAGCTAGACTGGGGACTCCTCGAGGACAAGGACAGACGATCCTCTGTACATCTAGAATATTGGGACATTCCATGCGCCCATGAATGGCCACCAGAGAATTGGCTTTTCTTCGCTTTGCTTCCTTTATGGCCATCTCCTAGGGGCCTGACCCCATGCCGAGGACCAACCCCTGTGCCCGTGGTGCTTCCCACCTCTCTAGGAACCGGGTTTTGTGACAGCTGCCACGTGGGATAATTTGTTTGGTGCCAAGTCGAGGTTTTCTTAGTTTGGATTTTCTCAGAAACAGCCCTGAGACAGAAATTCAAATGCACGTAGTTTATTGGGAGAGGGGGTTAACCCAGGAAGCAGCAGGAGGTGAGTGGGGAAGTGTGGCAGGAGAGTGGAGGAGGCCTGCCAGGGAGGCTTATCAAGCTTTTGTGGGCACCAGAGTTCAAAGCTGCTGGAGAACTTGGGGAACCTTCTAGAAGTCACCTCAGCATTAGCCTACCTGGGGCAGGGAGAGACCTGGGGAATGAATTCCCCACTCTTGCACTTCCTAGCGCTCAAGTGGAGCAGGCCCCAGAGGAGGGCAAGTCCTCTGTCACCATTGTCTGGTTTGTCTGGTTTGTCTGGTGACCGGTGTCCGCATTTGAAAGCAATAGCCCCAGTACAGGGCTTAGCCTGGTGCCTGGCACAAAGTAGATGCTCAAGAAACAGTCATTCCCCACTCCAATCCTTATGGGCCGACTGCAATTACGGTCAAAAGGCTGTGAGGTGGCGTGGCCGGCAGGACTGGGTTTATCACTGCTGCTTTCCCAGGAGGAGACTGAGGCCCCTAGGAACTAAGAAACCCTGCTCTCCTGAGCCCTTGGGCCACACAACTTCCAGACATGACAAGTGTGTGCCAAGGTCAAAGCTAATTGCATGGCCAACCGGCATGGAGGGAGGAGGCCTGCTGGGTGGAGATGGCCTGGCCATGTTCTGTGGCCGTGACACTCACCCCATCTTGAGCAGGGCATGACTCGAGACACTTAGAGCCACTAGAGCACAGACTAACCGAGGCAGAGGTCTTGCTTGGTTGTCCTCAGCATCTCCATGGTGCCAGGCATAGAGCATCAGAGCGGGAGGCGTGCTGGCGGTCAGCCCTTCCAAACCCTGTTTTGTTGGGAAGCAGAAAGTCCAGAGAAAGCAGTGACTTCCCCAAGGTCACACAGTGAGCTGGTGGCACTAGAACAGAATCGAGCCCTAGATGGCCAGGCTGCTTTTCTTGCTTCTCCTTCTGCAGGAAGTGGCTACATACAGCACATTTTATTGTAACTGTTTATAAACATTAAAAAAGCCCTATGTTTGATGGTGCCTCTTGTTTTTCAAGACAGCTGCTACCCTGCTGAATGCTTTGTTCCTAAAGTTAAATTGCAGAGATTTTTTTTTAAGATTCATTTTATTTATTTATTCCCCCTCTCATTGTTTGCACTCGCTGTCTGCTCTCTGTGTCTGCTCGTCTTCTCTTTAGGAGGCACCAGGAACTGAACCTGGGACCTCACATGTGGGAGAGAGGTGCTCAATCGCTTAAGCCACCTCAGCTCCCTGCTTTTGTTGCGTCTTTCATTGTCTTTTCTCTTTGTGTCTCTTTATTGTGTCCTCTTGTTGCATCAACTTGCTGCGCCTACCCATCATGCCTCCTTGCTATCTTACTTCTCCAGGAGGCACTGGGAACTGAACTGGAAACCTCCCATGTGGTAGGGGGGAGCTCAATTGCTTAAGCCACATCTGCTTCCCTCATAGATTCTATCTCTCTCTCTCTCTCTCTCTCTCTCTCTCTCTCTCTTCCCCTTCCCCCCCATTGTCTGCTCTCTGTGTCTATTCACTGTGTGTTCTTCTGTGTCTGCTTGTATTCTCATTAAGTGGCTCCGGGAACTGATCCTGGGACCTTTCAGAGTGGGAGAGAGGTGATCATTCTCTTGCGCCACCTCAGCTCCCTGATCTACTGCATCTCTTTTTATCTCTCCTCTCTGTTTCTTTTTGTTGCATCATCTTGCTGTGTCAGCTCTCCGCGTGGGCCAGCACTCCTGCGTGGGGCAGCACTTGTGCACGGGGCAGTACTCTGTGCAGGCCAGCACTCTGCGTGGGCTAGCTCACCATGCGGGCCAGCTTGCCTTTACTGGGAGGCCCTGGGCATCGAACCCTGGACCTCCTATATGGTAGATGGGAGCCCAATTGCTTGAGCCACATCCACTTACCCCCTCAGATTCTTAAACATGTTATGATTAAGATAAAATATTGCATTAAAAATGAGAGATAATGGTCGTCTCTACGGAACTCACATTCCGATTAGGGTACAATATTCTAATTGAGTAATTAAGCAAAAATATTCCAGTTAAAGCAGAAATTTTAATTCTTAGCATTTTAAGTCATTGTTTCCCCACATTATCATGATTTTCCTAAAATTGAGATCATCTAATACAGGAATACCAGCCTTGGGACTCTATATACTTCCAGTAGAATGACTGTCTTGACTGGAAATGAGTTTGATTATATATATGTATTTTAACACTGTAAGATAGATTATCAAATGATTCAGAATTACACGGATAGGCAATACCCAAAATTACAGCTCAGATGCATTTCGATGGTTTCTACTCGCTCTTCAGAACAGCCATGGAGGGAGGCCACGCGGGAAACAGTCTAGGTTCAAGTTGGAGTGATGAGGCCTCGCGAGCTCGCCCAGGACTCGTGATTCCTGGAACAGTGCTCTCCTGCCATTCCCGGGGCCCCCTGGGTCCGGAGGACCAGAGACTGAGCTTCTTGGTCTCTTCTGGGGAAGGGTTTCTCCCCAAGGCTCACGTTCCAGGCCCGCTCTGGCCCTGGTGCCTGCGGGGTCCCCTTGCGCCCACACTTTGAGTTCTTTCTCTGGGAGGTGAGGTGGCATCCCACCAGCTCTAGCTCCTCTCAGAGAGTGCTCACATTTCAATAGAAGCAAACTCCTAATTAAAAAATAAGTATGGAAATCTGTCGACACAGATTTCCCCAGGGGGCCTGCCTAGAGGAGTGTGGGAAGGCTTCATGGAGGCAGTGACGTTCTCTCCAGGGCGGAGGACAGTGAGGGACACGCGAGGGAGAAGGCGCAGGGGCCGCGATGGTCACGCTGTCCAGCATGCATCACATGCTGGGTGCTTTATGTGTGCGGTCTTAGGAATTCTTAGGACAAACCACCCTGGGAAGGTGGTTTAATTACTGCCGTTTTGCAGACGTGATCCCCGAGCCCCAGAGAAGGGAGATAGGTTGGCTGGGCCCTCTTGGGCCAGGTTTTAAAGCCCTCCTCCTTTCTTCCATTTCTTCTCGGCCCCCACATGTCTGCCACAAAGGCCCGTGAGCCCTGATCAGACCTTCCCAGCACTTTTAGAATCTGGGGTCTGCAGAAGGCGATGGGGCCACAGGGTCCAGAAGAGGCTTAGCCCAGAGTGTGCATGGCAGTGCCAGCAGCTGCTCACCCCGTGTCTGCTCTTGTGTCTTCCCAGCTACCAGGGAAGTTTTGGTTGGAGGCTGGGGCAGAGTTGGGCCTTCTGTGAGTCCAGCCGTGTTCCGGATGACTGACTCCTCCTGGTTCCCAGAACCCCTCGGCGCTGCCCCTCTGGGCACTACCTCTGCTCTCCTCTCCCCTCCTCCTGCCTTGGCTTCTTGGGAGGCCCCCGGCATGCACCAGGGGCCCAGTGGGTGGCCAGGGTGGCCTTGGCGTGGCTGCTCCTCAGTCACATTCCTGGGCGGCCTTTTTAAGGTCCACTTTCATGGGCCTGAGAAGGCAGGGGTCATCCCCGTCCCCCCAGGATTTCACTCCTCAGATGGGAAAGCTGAGGTCCCAAGACGGGAAGTGACGTCCTCGGTGTCACGGAGTGCATTTGGCACCGGGTGGGCTCCTGGTCACCAGGAACTAGGAGCTCTTCCCTAAACCACCGTGGATCCCCGGCCCTCGTTGCCAGGGCACGTTTAACCAGATCCAGTGCTTGCTTCCCACTGCAGGCCCGCCCCCAGCCCACAGACCCTCCGGGAACTTGAGGAGGAAATGTTAAAAAAAAAAAAAGTCTCCTCTTTTTGCAGGGCTCCTCCACTCTTCTGGAGCTTTGCGGGGACAGGGTCTTGCTCCCTCAGCCTGGGAGCCGGGATGCCTGGCTCGATGCGCCCCAGTTGGGGGCTCTGGGGCTGCTCTCCTTCCCAGCCGCCCCCGGCACTGCCGCCCTCACCACCGCAGGGCAGAGGCCCAGGAGCCGTGCCGTGCCCGGGAGCTCAGGCTCTGAGTTCAGGTCTCAGCCCGGCCACACTCTCCCTGGGCGGTCATCGGCTCTTTCTCCCCCAGCTGTAAAAGTGGGAATAACGAGGGCCCCTCCCTCAGGGAATGGCCCACACACGGACAGTCAATGCTCCAGGAGTGGGTGCTGTCGTCACCCGGTCCTCACTCTCTGACTATTATGTGCTGGACTCCCTCGGTCACTGCCGTCCTAATTAACTGGGCCAGCCTCCTGCCTTTGCTCTCCATGAATTCAAGGCAAGGGTCAAGCTAAAAATCATACTTGCCAGAAGGTCAGAGTTCACCTTGATTTTAGCCCAGTGAGACCCAGGTCAGACTTCCAAAGCACAGAACTGTAAGATAATAAATGTGTGTTGTTTTAAGTAACACAAAACAAAAATACAGTGAAATAAATTTTCTTAAAAGGTCAGTTTTGCCAGGCTACGGATGATGCTGCGTATGGAGTGGACCAGCTCTGTGCGTGTTACAGAACGACATGACTGTGTGCAGGAATGCAGGGGCTCACGCTCGCTCCTTCCAGGCAGCCCTCCCTGATCGCCTCCGCTTGCACGTGAACGCAGACAGTTCACCCAGATCCCTGCAGGGGTACAACCGGTGGTACTAAGAAGGGGCTCAGTAAATGCAGTTGCTGGTGCTAGCTTCTGGGAGTTCCCTCCAACATTGATATCACCAGGCGGGCAGTGGTGTTTTTCCTTGTTTTCATACCTTTTAGCAGTTTCTCTCAAGTGCCTTCTGTACTGGGCATTGCAGGTTTGTGCACAGAGAGTACCTATTAGCTGTTCAGCATGGAACTGGTGTTTTACACAGGGTGTCCCCCCTAATCCTTAAAACCCTGAGAGGGGGATAGGATTAATTATAATCCCCATTTTACAGTAGGTTCACTGAGGCACAGAGAAAAGGCGCATGTCAAATTTAGATAACAGTGCAGAGGTTACAAGTCTGTTTAAGATAGCAGTGCAGACACAAGAAGAGGTTTTGTGGCTCCTCGCAGAGGCAATGGGAGCAGGGGAGAGAAGGCTCCTGGGTTGGGGTACAATAGGTGTCACTTCCCCAAGAAGGTGCGGTGCGTCTCCAGCTGGGGCTGAGACACAGCCTGCTTCATTCATGCCCTGTGTCCCTCCCCCACTGCCTGCTTGCTATGCAACTTTGGGAAAGGCCCCTTCCCTCTCTGGGCCTATAAAGACTGCACACTCACACAGTTGGCCTTTGGATTTTCTGGAAACTCCTGTGGCAGATCAGCTGTGTACAAGAGAGAAGGCGCTGCCCTACCCTTCAAAGGCCGGGCTCCTTGTGGTGGTGGTGGTGGGGGGTGATCTCAGAGGGCCACTGTCAGGCCAGGTATCTGTGTTTACTCCAGAAGGTGCCGGGCAGGTCCTTGGACTCAGAGGCCCATCATGTGAGTGCAGGGCCACACTTCCCAGAGACCCCCTGCAATGAAACCAACCAACTACGGGGTATGAGCCAGCTCACTCCCCATTGCTATGCCTCAGTTTCCCCATTTGTACCAAGAAGACCCCTTGGACCTGTGGTTTTCAGACTCTTTCAGGTGCTGCTGCACAGCATGAGGGATGGGATGGCTCTACTTTGACCTAATTTAGATACAGGGTTAACAGTAGGGTTCTCTGAGGGGAGAGAAAGGGGAGCACGTGCTCCACTGCTAAGTAAGATCACCTACTGTTGAGGTTGCTTTTATGATAGGGGCATACCAGGTGTTCAGCCATCCTCAAATGACAGGGAATTCCACATCACAGCTGTCAGAGGATGTAGGGTGCTGTCCCTGCTCTGTTAGCAGTCCATGAAAGCACCGCTGCCCCTACCTACCAGGTAGGAACAGCCCTACCTGGGGTCCAGGTGGAAGGGCCTATAGCTGGGCCTCAGCTCTGGTTTCCAAGGTGCTTTCCTGTCATCTCCCAGCACTCCAGGGACGGGGCAGGGTGGCCGCTGTCGTCACCCCATTTTAGGGATGAGGAGCTGAAGCTCTGGGAGGAGGCGATGGGCCGGCTGCGCTGCAGGTTCCTCCGGCAGGTGAAGGGGCAGTCTCCTCCCTAGACCGGGGAGGGCTCCGTCCACGCTCGGTTCCGGGCAGCAAGCCAGGGGTACCCACATTGGGGTTAAAGAGAAAGGCTTGCTAGAGGAAGGGAAAGATTCCCAGAGTTCTGTGCTTCAAGCCCTTTTGGTAAAAAAACAAAAACAAAAAAAACACAAAAAAAACTAATTAGAGGTGACAATGGTGGCTTTGTCTGTGTATTCACTTTTTCCTCCCTCTTCCCCACACTTCCCCCTTCTCTCTCTCCCTCATTTGTTATATCCATGGGAAAACTAGGTAACATTATAATTACTGAAAATATTGTGGGCCTGTGGAAGCTGGGGGGAAGGGGTGCCTGGGAGTGCAGGAGGCCCTTTTTACATTTTTTTTTTTAAGGTTTTATTTTTTTCCCTTCATTTGGAAACGGAGCCCTTTGCAGTCGTGCTGTCACAGTTAAAATAAGGTTTAAATTACAGGCCAGCCCGTGGCTTTTCCCCTTTCTTTCAGAATTTTTGCCAACTTGCAATTTACTTAATGAAATCCTGCTATTCCGTTTAACGGGGATATTTTTTGCAGATGTTGATTTAACTTAGCTTTGCAAAATATGTGAACTGTACCGTTTCTTCTCCTATTTTTAACGGTTTCAGGATTCTAGTTCAGCCACTCTGGGCTCTGCCATGCCAACAGCAGTGCTTACGCCCATCCCCTGAAAATATTTGTTTTCCATCGCTCGGTCTGCCCTCCCCTCCGCCCCCCACACACAAAGGGAGGGCTTCCAAACAAGGCAGAATCTTCCCATGGAGACTCAGTCGGGCTTGGTAACTGGGAGAATTGGGTTGATAGAGCTGGAGGGGCACCAGAGTAGCTTATAGTCCAAGTCCCTTGTTTTGAGGAAATGGAAGCCCAGCGTGGGGAAGTGATTAGCCTAAAGTCACACAGCGAATTAGGAGCAGAGTGGCGTGAGGCACAATCTGGGTCCTCTGTACAGAGGTGAGCATGGGGGTGCTCACTTGCCCGTGGCTGCTTTGGCTCTTCCTCCTCCCCCAGGGAGCTTTGGGCTTGACATTCCCGCGTGGTGGCGAGGGAAGTTCTGCTTCATGTCCACCGGGCACGGCTGTGATGTTGTGGGGACTGAGCCGTGGGGTGGGGGCTTTCAGTTGCTCTCTGGCTTCTGTGACCCTGGGCCAATTGCTCAAGCTCCGCGAGCCTCGGCTGCCCCACCTGGGCAGTGTCGGTGGTAGTCCCGGCCTCCCTGTATTGCTGTGAGGATCAGATGGAGGGGGCTCGCGTGAGGTCTGGCCCCAAGCACAGCAGGTATCCGGCCAGGCAATGCTTTTCAAACTCTTCCCGAACCGCCGGCTCCTGTCCCCAGAGTGGGACACAGAGGCCGGGCGGCGTGCGTCTCGGGCCTGCGCCTGAAGGAGCGAGTCTGGTGGCACGGGTGCGCAGGCTTGGCGCCGGGCGTAGCAGGAAACGCCCTCTGCCCTTGGATTCGGACACCTCCAGCCCCCGTTCCTCGAGGACCTTCCCCGGAGGGGCAGAGGCGCGCGTGGAGTCGGAAGCGCAGGGGTACATGATTTAGCCTGGGACGGCGGGGGCCCGAGGGCAGGGGCGCGGGCCTGGCGGGGCAGAGCCTCCGGGGCGGGGCGGGAGGCCGCTGGCCCGTGGCGCCTCCAGCCCCTCTCCAGGGCGTCCTCCTCGGGCTGCTGGGGGTCTGGGCTGGCGCTGGCGTCCTGGGGGGGGCCGATGGAAACTCGGGCGGCAGGGCCAGGGCCGGGGCGCGGGGCGGCGAGCGCGGCGGAGGGCCTGGAGCGCCGCATGCCTCCCACGCCCTGGACGCGGAACGTCCGCCCCGCGCGAGGAAGTCCTGGCAGGACCGCAGAGCCGCGGGCGGGGCGCTGGGCGCGGGGAGCGGCGCGGGGAGCGGCGCGGGGAGCGCGCGGTGGCCGGCAGGGGCCGCCCCGGGCTCGCTCGGGTACTGCCGCGAGGGCGGCTTCCCGCGCCCGGCTCCGCCGAGGGGGCGCTGGCTCGCTAGTCTGAGAGGGCCTGGGACCCTGCTTGGGGCAGACTCCGCCTTTGCACGTGCTTATGAAGTTGTCGTCGTCGCCGCGTGTTTCTGCGGGTGGAGGTGGTGGGTAGGAAAGTGTGACTGGAACTTTTGTTTACTGAAGAATTCATCGTGGGGAGCCTTGTATCTTCATGACTCTTGGTTCTTTAAAACTGTCTTTTTTATTATTAACTATGAAGTAATATGTGGTTCTACAAACAACAGGATTATATTCTTTTTATAGGAAGTTTAAGAAATGCTGAGGAAACCCAAGTCTCCCTTTCTTCCCCATCCCACTCTCCTCCTGAGCATTAACTACTGTAAAGCGCAGTAGGATGAAAACTACAAAACACGGAGAATTAAAAATAAAAACGGAGCGGATGTGGCCCAAGCGGTCGAGCACCTGCCTCTCACATGGGAGGTCCCAGGTTTGGTTTCCAGTGCCTCCTGTAAAAATTTAAAAAAAAACCCAACTCAGGAGACCTGATGTGGCTTGGTGTTTGAGCACTGGCTTCCCACATACGGGGTCCTGAGTTCAATCCCCAGTCCCTGGTACCTCAGAAAAAAATTTAAAACAATATGATTGAGTCCAAAACACTAGTAAAAATAAATGTGGATGTGTTAAAATAATCTATTAAAAGACAAAAGCTCCTATACTGTGTTTTTAAAAATCCAGCTACTACATGCTATCTAGGAGAGACACATCTATAGAAAATTATATAAGAAGATTGAAATGAAAGGGAATGAGAAAAATATATATATTTTAGTTAATACTAAACAAAACAAAGCAAGTATAGCAATATTAATATGAGGTAATGTTAATTCCAGGGGAGGAGGGAAGCATTAAAAGGAGAAAAAACGGTATATTTTTACAAAAATCAGGGATTGGCAAACTCTTTCTGTAAAGGAAGGGATAGTAAATACTTGAGGCTTTGCAGGCCATACATTCTGATCACAACTACTCAACACTGCCACTGTAGCATGGAAGCAGCCAAAGGCATTGCATTAACAAATGAGTGTGACCATGTTCCCATAAAACTTTATTTATAAAAGCAGGTGGTGGGCCACTTTGGCCTTTGTAGACTCCTTACAGAGATCAAAGCTAAAACAATCAGTAAGAGAGAAAAATCAAGAATCTTTAGGGACCGAACAACATAGCTTTGACATATCTATGGATGAAGATAAAAGGAGAATTTGACAAGCCCCCAGAAGAGTGGGGGCTTTTAGGAGTTGACAGATCCAGTAGACAGGGCGGAGAAGGGAAAGAGAGAGAGAATATGAATAACGCCATAAACGTATTTGCCGAAATGTATGTATTTATAGATGCTCTTCCCAGTGTACTTCTGGGTCTCCATTCCGCCTTTGGATTTTTGTAACTTAATGTTCTCACTGTCTTATCTCTGAATGAGCTTACTAGATAAAGACGGGGGCGGGGGAAAGCTCTATATCTTCAGCTTTGGATGTTTTGTACAGTCCTGAATTCCCACTTATAAAATCCACCCGCCTTCTGGTAATGAATCACATCCAGCTGCAGGCACCAGGTAGTCTCCAGGGAAGGTGTGGGTGCCCGCCCTTCCTGAGCCAGCGGTCCGTGGGAGTGCACACTCACGAAAGGTGGAGACCGGCTCGGGCTCCGCACCGCCTTGCGGGGCGCCCCGACACCACGTGCCCACTCCCAGTCGGATCGTCGAGATCTCACGTGATCTGACCCACCCGGCCTCCACAGAGGCTTCTTTCTCCACCAGCCCTTACGTGGTTCTGTGCTCTGATCCAGCGAGGCTCTCTGCCTTGTCTTCGGCCTCCGTGCCTTTGCCACACCCGGGATGCTGCCCGCTCCGTGCCCTCGGCAGTCACACCCAGCCTGCCGGTCCTGGCTCTCGAGCCTCCCCTCCTCCATTTGGTGGACACTGGTACCCTCCGCTCCTTGCCTTGCTGTCCCTTGTTTTTAATGCTCCTCTCTCTGTGTTCACGGCCTTGCTGGACTCAGTCTCCTTGCACCACAGACAGAACAGTGTTTTGTAGAGTCGGTGTTAGGCAGTGCCTGTGGAATTCAGGACGGGGAGGGAAGGCAACACGTGCAGAAACTCCTTGTGTGCTGCACGTGGCCTTCAGGCTGAATGCCCGCAGAGGCCCCGGCATCCTCCTCTGTAAGTTATCCTTGTCTGTAAAGTAGCACAGTTAATACCGCGCACCTCATAGGGTTGTCGTGGGAGCTAGATGTTTCTGGTACTTGATAGTCGTTGTGCATGTCACTATTAGTCATAGGCACTCTTAATCCCATTTCACCGATGGGGAACCTGTGGCCCAGAGAGGTTCAGGCTATTCGTTCTAGACACACAGCTCAGAAGTGGCAGAACCGGGATTTGAACGGACGCCCTTGTATTCAAATCTCACGTGGAGGTGCACGCTGTCCCAAGGGCCTGTCCAGACACACCGAGTCAGGACTGTCTGCGGTGGCTCCAGAGTGTCGCCTTCCCTGCTGATCTCCGGGCCTGGCGCTGGGACCGGCCACGTCCGTCTAATGCCAGGAAGTCGATTTGGTTTGGTCTACTTCCTGTCCCTGTCATTCCTCCCGCAAGGAAGCCAGCTCTCCCACCGCTGTGCAAGGCTGTTGAACCCTCAGCTCGCAGGATCATGAGAAATCAGAGCCAGAAAAGGGGCCTCTTAAATCTTGTTAAAAACATAGATTCCCGGGCTCCGCCCTGGACCCATGAATCAGAATCTGCAGGGGCGGGGCCTGGGAATCTGGACACAGCTCCTTTAACCGTTTTGTTTTTCAGTTGAGGAAGCTGGGGCCCAGAGAGCGCTCTTAGGCCCCAGGAGGCCTAGTGAGACTCGGCCCCTCTGGACTCTTCCTAGCACAGCCCCTCGCCCTCCCTCTCCCCTCCCCAGCCACAGAACCTCAATGGAATGGTACAATGGAAGTGGTTGCGAAGGGGTGTGCAGAGGCCTTCTGGAAACGCAGGCTCTGCTCGTGGACTTCCTGTGTCTTACAATGTTATCTTCAGAATAGGAAACTTTGCCCCATTTTTGCAACGCACATCCTTTGCCTGAGAGCCGGTGGTGGTGCCGGCCAGCCGGGGCGGGTCACTTCGCAGGCGGAGGCAGGGAGTCGTTCCTACGGTGATGGGAGGAAGGACTCTTTCCCTGCTACCCACAAAAACAAACAAACAGACCCTTTTGCAGAAATAATAATTCTTGGCCAGACTCATCTGGATCACTTGCCTCAGTTCCTAGGGCCTGTTGATGTCAAGGACCTGAGCCTTCTCAGAGAAGGGCCACCCAGCCATGGCCCTGTGACGTGACCTCAGTCAAGAGTTTTCTGCTCTCTGAGCCTCAGTTTCCTCTTGTGTAAAGGGAGTAAGTTGGTCTCAATGCGCTCACATTCAACAGTGCCCCAAATTTAGAGTCTGCTAACTTCCTCCAGGCTTCTCTTTAAAACAAGCATGAGGCTGCTTTTAGTGCGTTCCACAACTACCCTAAGCATGTCTATCAGTCCAAGAGTGGCATATCCCCCTTATCCTCAACTCTGAGACATTCACGTGGCTCTTTAGGGTGGCAGGCAGAGCCCCCAAGCGACAGAATCCATTTTGAATTGGAAACAGACGTGAACTTCAGAACTCACAAGGAGAGGGACTTTCTACAGGCTTGCAGTTAGCTACAAGCCTGGGCTAGAGCTCATCTCTTATAGGCCAGCAACAAAGAATGTTTATATTGTTTCTTTTATTCTCCTCAGACTGCAAGTCTTAGGGAGGGTTCTTGTAGTCTGAGGGAAAAAATGTGTGTGTATCCCACTAAGTAACTTGGAACTGACCAGAAGGAATGATGTTTGCAAAAACAAGACTCTCCCTGATTCCCTTTGACATCCCCACTATTTTCTCCTTATCTCCAGCCTCCAACATTTCATTTGCCACAGAATTATTAATTCCGCCAATTAGCCTGTGTTGTGCATCCTTGCACACAGTAGACCCTTAGGGAGCGAGAGTGAGGGAGTGCTAGCCGCCTAAGCAAACACTCTCCTTGCGTCTCTGTGGCACTTCTGTTGGCTGCAGCCCAAACCCACAATGAGTGGTTCTTGAAAACATCCTACCCACTCTTTCCCCTCAGGGAATTTGCTTCCAGGGTTTCAGGGTGGAGTTCCATATGTTCGAGACCTGGGCAGGGCGGCTTTTAGTGCTTGGGTGAGAGCAGTCAGGAAGGGCACTTTGGGAAGGTAGAGAGGGCAGGACTGTGGCACGAATGACCTGCTAGGATGCGGTTCTTGGTGAGGTTTTTTTGTACTTTTTTTCCCCCCGAGATGGTTCCCTCATCTGTGCTCATTGTTTGTGCTCATTGTCCTCTAGTTGTTTGTCTTTCTGGAAGAAGTACCAGGAACCAAACCTGGGGCCTCCTGTGTGGGAGGCAGGTGCTCAACTGCTTGAACCACATCCACTCCCCCTCTTGGTGGGTTTTTACAAATAATTGAGTCATCCTGCCTGCTTTAGGTTAGTTCCATGAGGCAGAGGGAGAGGGTTGAAACAAGTAGATGCTCAGATTCCCAGCCTATGGGTGAAGAAGCCTTCCACCCAACTACTTAGGTGACAGAGGGCCCGGGATGGAGTTCAGGGCGTCGGGGCAGGATATCTGTCTGGTGGTAGAATGCGTACGTGGGGGCCCACCCCCATCTCTAGCTTTAGTACTTTGGTTGGTTCGCCTGTTAGCAATTCTTGAAGCCCGGGGAAGGGAGCAAAGGAGTTGGTAGGTGGAAGGAGAAAAACGGTCTACCAACTCACCTGGCTTCCCTGCCACATGGGACAGCACAGAGGGGCCCCGTCAGCCCCAGGCTCCCCCCACCACACTGGCCCCATCACCCAGCGGGTGCTCTCAGGATCTTGGTGGCCCAGGAAATGGCCACCACGCCCACGGGGGAAGTATTGGTGGGGGTCCGCCCGTGGGCGGTGACCTCAGTGGGCTCCCCCTGCACAAGTAGGAGTGACAACGCCTTCGCCTGGAGGCTGGGCCCGGGGCGTCCCCTGCACGATGTCAGCGGAGGGGGTCTGCCTTCCCCAGGGGTCCTCAGGCTGGCGGGCGGCGAAGCAGCGCCAGGACAGGGGCACTCTGGAGAGACTGGCGGCTCTGGGTCTCCCTGGCCTGCCTCCAACCCCCACGTGTCCAGAGACACAGGCGGCTGCTCCTGACTCGGTGCCCTTGGGGACCCGCCCGGCCGGAACCTGCCATTCCCTGTCAGCGCTGCCTCCCCGACTTGGCACGGCCCTCTCCTCGGGCTGGAGCGGCCCTCGGTATTTCCAGCTTGGCCCGCTGCCCGCCTCTCTGGGGCCTTGCAGTCTGTCCCTTGCAGGCGAGGACCAACCCACCCTCCCTGCCTGATGGCTCCACAGCCTTGCCCCGGGCCTCTTCCTGCTGGGCCCCTCCAGCCCAGCCCCTTATCTTTGGGCCCCTCACCCCGCCTGTGCTTCTGAAAAATTACCCTCAGAGTTGAAAATGCTGCCTCCTCCCTGGGAGAAAACGTGGGACCTGGCTAATTTGTAAATCACCCCGGAGGCCCTAAACGGGCTGTCCTTGGTTCACCTACTGCAGTTGACGCCTGAGGGCTTTCCACACCGAGCCGGCCCCTCCTGCCCGCTGTCACCTGGAAACACCCCAGTTGGCAGGGTCCCCCGACCGAACGCCCTAGGAAAGGCTGCTTCTTTAAGACAGGCGTGGAGATGCCCGGGTGGCAGGTTGCCACGACGGAGCCAAGGGCCACCGCTCCTCCAGCAGCCTGAGCACGGCTGAGGAGGGTCAGCCGTCCAAGGGACCTCCTTTTCAGGTCCTCAGAAAGAGTACCCTGACCCCCCCCCCTGGGGGGGGACACCTTGCCAGTTGGTTGGGTGGTGGGTGGGATTAGGAAAGATGCTGTCCAAGAAACCAAGTTCTGTGCTTTTCTAATACCATGGGCTGATGGTAACTGGATAATGACGGTCGGAGGGTGGGAGGTCATTAGGAGATCTGCCTTAGTAGACAGATAAGAACAATTTGTAGTTGGTATGCCAGTTGTTTATACAGCACTGGCTGGATAAACAGTTCTCCTGAACCTTATTTATATTTTGCGTTTGTTTATCAGACTTTTTTTTTTTTTGACATCAACCCAGCTGCTTTCGGAATTCTTAAAAACTCTGAATTTATGAGTCCTAATTAATGGTACTCTATTGTGTGCGCACAATAATTTATCTTGGCAGCATGCATGTTTTATCCAAAAGCTTTAATGCTTCAGGGCACAGGGAGCCAAAAGACAAAGTGTCCCTTCCTTCCTGGAGTGTCAGTGTTACATGACAATTTGGGGGACACATCATTTGTCTTAGCTAATCAAACACAGATATATTATGGAGTAGATAAAGCATGAGATGCCAAAGCTCTTTCTTAGACCCTGCCCTACGATTGGCTGGCTCAGCGGATCACTCCGGGTGAAGCCGAGATACTGTGAGGTGTGCAGAGGGCCAGTGGAGGAGGGAGGAGAGTACAAAGAGGACTAGAAAGACACTCGATGGCCGTTTCCGACAGCAAGTGTTTGTCCCTGTTTATGATCAGATATGTTCCTTCTGTTGCTTTTTGTCCTTCCCTGGTCCTGTGGCTTCATTTTGACAATCGCCCAGACAAAGAGGAACTCCCGCTTCCATCCTCTTCCCAACCCCCCGCAGACACTTAAGGGACCTGAGTGGCCGCTCTGGCCTCCTGTGCCCTCCACTGACCTAGCTGCCTGCCACGTTTCTTCATCCAGTGAGGACAAAGCAAGCAGATGACGTTGCAGGCAGCACCTTGCCCAGCCTGGCGTCAGCATTGCTTCTTAGCTTTGAGCCTTGGTCTCTCGCTCTAAAACTAGTGAGAATTACCAGAGAGGAGGGCTCACCAGTGACACCCCCCCACACACACACAGGCACAGCAGCCCTGTGTGGTGGGGATGTATCCCCATTTCACAGGTGGGAAACTGAGGCCATAACATAGCTCTAGGACGTGGCACACAGGTTGGGGTGGCGCTGGGAAAGGGGATTCTGGGTGTTGGGGTCTGCTGTTATTTTTAATTCTGGTTTTCAATGTCCTTTCTTGCAGCTATGGCCACAAGATAGGGCTGGGATGTTGCGAGACGCTTGATGAAACTGAAAGGGCCTGGCCCGTGAGTTCCCGGCGGAGGAGGAAGTGGTTAGGTGGCCAGGAAAGCAACCTGCCTCCCAGATTAATTAATAATTGAGAGCTGGCCCCTGGCCAGGCAGAGCCGCAGTGATACAGTGAACAAAGAGTGGTTAACTGCCGTGGGGGGAGGAAAAGTTTGACTTTGCCTGTGGCTAAAAGGGAAATTCACGATGGCCATGATTTATGGGAGGAATTACTCGGGATCCTCCTCAGTGGCCCCACTGCGGGCACGGGCTCCAGGAATGCAGGCGCTGGTGGCCTGCGGGGCCTTTGGTGCCCACGGGGGGAGGGGGGAGGCAGAGGCAGTGCGGCAGGCGCCAGCCTCTGGGAGGAGGTGCCCGTCCTACCCGTGGGAGGGGGCCGGGAAGGGGGACAGCACTGGCCACCTCTTGGAGCCAGGTATAGGCTAGAAGGTGACAACCCTCTGGACGCACACTGGGAGGAATGAAGGAAGAAAGACTGGAGCGTGTGGGGCTGCCCCGGGTTCAAATTCTGCCCTATTGACTGTGTGACCTTGGGCAGGGAACTTAACTACCTGAACCTCCTTTTCCTCCTCTGTAAAATTATACCGATCCCCTAGGACCGTTCTCAAGGTTAACTAAAATAAGATACGTGGACAGTGTGCGCTCATGAGCAGCTGCATTCCCATGGGGATGGCTGGAGGGGAGACCTGAGGAAGGAGGCAGCCTTTCAAAGGATGCCGGCGGCAGCTCTGAGCAAATCTCTGCTAGTGTATGCTGGGCCCGTGCATGCCAGGTAATGCTGCTTGCTAGGACAGACACAAAATGCCCTCTCCTTCTCCAGGAGTCCCTTCAAGCTTCCCAGTGAACCCCTTGCTCCCACCTATCACACAGGACCCTGGGGCTGCAAATAGCCCTGGGGGGGGGGGGTGGGAGAGGCAGATCTAAAAGGCACTTGAACATTTGGTTTCTGGTGTGTTCAGCCCAGAAGTCTCCCTAAACATTTTGCCTTTCCACTGGACCATGGAAAACAAGGCAGATGCCCCTTTTACATGAGAAGTTAGCCATGGGCGTAGAAACTCGGTTGACTGTTGTGGACATTGCTCTCTCACTTGTGCTACATTTGCTTTAGTCTTGCCGTGTATACCTGCATGCATCCCAACACACACTAAAGAGTTATTCTGAGAAATACGAAGCTGTGACTGAGGTAATGGTTCACCTTCTTCCCAAGATGCTTAGCAGGAGCCAGTGACAGTGGTGCTCCGGCTTCCTCAGAAGGCAGGGTGAGCCTTGAGTCTGCTTCATTAGCAGCCTGTGAACCTTGGGGCAGTTACCATACCTTTGCGCTATATCATCCATAGCCCAACACAGTCATTTATGAATGGGCTTGGAGAACTGGAAAACATTCCTCAGTGAAAAACAACATCCCACTAGCGCCATCAGTGGAGACGAAGCCACTTTCTTGGCATGGGCTCCGTAGGAGCTGTGGGAACTCAGCTTGGCCTCTTCCGGCCTTGGGAACCAGCCTTGGACTTGAGGTTGAGGCATGGGTGTGGGGGTCTCTGGGGGGCTGCATCTGCCTGCTAGCCCACTGGCTGGCTCCTATTCTTCCCTGGACCTCCCACCCCCAGATCAAAGAAGCCAGCTCTTTCCAAGCAGCTCAGAAGCTTGGGCACCGCAGCACGGAGGCAGCTTTCACCCGGTACGCACAGTAGCACGGCCACATACGGTAGACCTACTTACTGCGGCGGAGCAGTGAGCTTCTGCCAAGCCAGTGGGTCATTTTGCAACATTTTTGTAGGGAACATTTAAATCTCAAGTTACTGCATTCTCTACAGCAAATAGTAGATTTTAATTGTGGAGTGATGATCTTTCCAGTCAATATTAGCTTTTTGCTTATTATAAAAGCAACCCCCACTCTAAGAAAATCCAGTTGGTAGGACTCCGCATTCACTAAAGAGGTGTGGATTATGTATGTTTGTGTTACAAAAGAATATTTTAAAGGAAAAGATTGAATGCAAAGATTATTTTTAAATTGGACTCCATCCCCAAACTGTGGTACTTTCATTTTGACATGTTTATCACTGACTGCATCTTTTTGTGTAAATCAAAACAAGTGTATTTGGCTTGCAGAGGTCGCGTGATGTTGTCTAGTTGGTAAGTAACAACAGGCTAAAACAACAGGCTGGTGTGAGAGGAGGCCCTTTGTGAGAGCTCTGCAAATAAGAAAACCAGCCCCACACCCACACCCCGCCCTGTCCTTTGGTGCTTCCATTCAAAGCCATATTCTCCATTCCCTTCACCCTCGTAAGACTCAGCAAGCCAGAGAAATTTAAATCCACCCCCATTGCCAGACAAGATGACGGTAGGCTTTCGGCGATGTTTATGAGCCACGGAACAAGCCTTCCACATGGTGAGCTCATCTGGCATCCGTTGACCTGGCTGTGTCTAGAGCATCAGCAAGTACGGACAATGCTGCTGAGTCCTCACCTTCATTTGCTGGCCTCTGAGCATCAGTGGGGTCCTCTGTTAAATGGGAATAGTATTGGGGAAAGACCAGATGACTCCTCGAGCCCTCCCAGCCCTTGAATGCGAGATTCCAAATAGCACCCCATTGCTGAGAGCACCCTTCGTCAGGCCTGGTGCCAGTCCCAGGGCCAGAGGTGCACAAACGAGTCCAGAAGAGACACGTACCCCTGTGATGACTGCCACAGAGAAGCAGGAATGCAGATTGGACCCAGCGAGGGAGCAGGGCTTTCTGAAGGTGGAAACAGCAGGTTCTTGATGGTTAAGCAAAACTCTGAAAAACTGTGGGAAGTGGGGCAGGAAACGCGTGTTCATCGAGTGCCCGTTCCGTTGTAGGCACTTCACTAAAAGCCCTCAGCCCCTTTGAGGTGCACGATGACAAAACCTGCGCGGAGCAGGGCCGGCTGTGTGGGCGGGCGACCTGCGCCGTCCTGGAAGACGCTGTGCTCTCCTGTCACCATCTCCAAATTCTTAATTTTTTTTTTTGACGCAGACTCCACGTTTTCATTGTGCTCTGAGGCCCGCAAATTATTTAGCCGGCTCTGGAGGTCAGAGAGGTAAAGTCACCGTGCACAGTAACACAGCCCTTAGGATTTGCACTGGGTCACCCCCCCTTTCCACCATGCCTGTGGTCCCAGGGAGCCTTCCAAGTCAACAGAGACCAGGGTGGACAAGGTGTGCACAGAGTGGGTGTTCAAGGCACGGGGAGACAAGTGGCCCAGGGGCAGGTGACGTTGAGGCAGGGATTTGAGGGGGCTGGGGTTGTGTGGGTCCCATGAGTGTGGGTCCCAGTCCCCGAGAGCCATGACAGGCCGACTGAGGCTGATTTTAGGTACTTTGCTTTGTGGTTTTACATTGGTCCAAGTAGAAGTCTGAGGCAGGTGGTTTGCAGATAAAACTCATACTTGGGAAGTAAAAGAAAAATGGAGGTACCCTGAATTCTCCCAGAGGTGGGCATACTGCTGTCTGCCACAGACCAACCTCCCTGTACCTCTAAGCATGCCCAGGCCATCCCCACTGAACCCCTGCAGAGCCAGTTTCATTCTCTGTGGTTGTGGGTTCACCAGGGAAGTCAGGGTCAGGCTGAATTCTGCAGACTTGGACCGCTAAAGCCTGAGATGGAAGTGGGGCGAGGGGTCTGGTTTGTGTGTGAATTCAGGAATTAGGCCATCGGCAGGACACACCTGCAGGCGGGAGGACTGGGGGCCCTTATGCTTTTCACAGCTGCCTTCTCTGTGCTGGGGTCCTAGGGACACAGCTTCATTATCTTGCGCCCCTAGGGTTATTCTAGAATATTTCCAGGGGCAATAATAAAAGCAAGGCTTTCTCACCCCAGGGGGGTCTGGGGTGAGAAGACAAACCAACATAGTCCAGTCTGACTTTGTGATAAAACAAAGAGGGCTGGGAATGCGAGCAAAGTTCAGAGGCTTTTGTTGCAGAAACTGGTTCCGACTTGAAAATGTGGGCTGCTATTATAAGCCGCTTATTGCTCTCTGCCTCTCTTCGCAGACACTTTTCACCATCCTTCCCTCCCCACGCAGACAGAGGGAACCAGACTTCTCCCCCCTGCACTTGCCTGCCACCTGCAGGGGTCTGAGAGGGCTCCCTGGGCTGCTCTCCATGCTGTGTTTGCCTTTTCCGGCTCACATTGTCGGGGTTTCCTTTAGGAGGCCTGGTGACCTGCACAGGGCCAGGCAGGAGGCCGAGCCAGGCAGGCTCCAGCCTTTCTGGTGTGGAGTCTGATCGATCAACGCTTTGATGAAGGAGATAGCTCTGACGCCAGCCTCACTGTGGCTCCTTGAAGTTGTAGCTGCCTGCCGAGTGTTGTTAAAAAGGTTGCTTGTACCACAGAGCACGGGGCCTGGGGAGAGACGCCCCTGCTCCCTGGGCCCCAGGAGCCCGGAACTGTCTTGCCCAGCAGGAGACCGGCTCCTGGCAGGGCAGTGGACTTGGCGCAGAGGTGGGGGTGCCGCGAGCAGAGGGGTGCCCAGGGAAACCTACAGACGCAGGGCCGCGGGCTCGTCCGTGGGTCCCCCTGCCCGCCGGAGTGGTAGGGCCTAATAGCTCACGGCGAGGCGGGCTGTGAAGGAGACACTGAGCAGGCCTGTATATTAGGGGCCCAGAGAAAGCTTGTTTTACGTCAGGGTTGCAAGATGAGTTCATCTTTCGGGATTTCTTTGAATACCACAGGAGATAAAAGAATGGAAACCTTACCCAGCGCGGCCCTGGCTGCCCCTTTGTTCCGCTGGAGATGTGGGGCCAAGGAGGCCGGGTCAGGGCGAGGCTGAGGGAAGGGCCTTCCTGCACGGCCTCTCGGACCAACCCCACCACGGCACCCCCTTCCTCCTAAACCCCTGCAGGAGCGGGGGACCCCGAGGACTCCTCCAGAGGAGCCAGCTCGAAGGGCCCAGGAGAGGGGGCGGGTGCAGGGCCCGGCCGGCCTGGTGGGGACTCCACGCTGCCCTGCGGGGCGGGCCCGTGGCCTGTCCTCCGAGAACGGGGATGATTCTGTCTTCAGAACTAAGGAGTGAGGAGCACAGAGCACCACGCCCCCCCTTCCAGGTGCTCCACCAGGGTCCTCAGCCCTTTCACGAGGCCGGTGCTCATTATTGTAGCACTTCTAGGAAATCCTTATTTTTATGTTTTGGAGAGGTGGAATATTTGAGTGTGCAGGAAAAACTATGCTCAAAACCCCCCAAAATAGGCGTTTGCTGAGCTGTGTGGGGGTGGGGGTGGAGGGCCACAGGCAGCTGTGATAAGACATGTTATTTGAAAAATTCCACTCACCCCGCCCCCAGAAGGTGGGCAACGGCACCAGTACTGCCACGTCTGAGGACCCCTTTTAATGTGCAGTTCTTCGAAGAGCTCCACATGACAGCTTGGGCGCCTGTGGCCTGATGATGATAGCACAGTCCCTCTGCAGTTACCCGGCAGTCCCTCAGGGCTTTGGCAGCCCACATGTTGCAACTGTGGGAGTAACGCAGAGGGCAGGGCCCCCCTCTCTTAGCCTAGATAGACGTGAGTTCAGATCCTCACTGATGGCTTTGGACAAGTGACCTGACTTTTCAGGCCTCAGCTCCCTTCTCTACAAATGGGAATGACGGAGGGGATTAACTGTGTGTGGAGGTAGCACATTCAAAGCGCTCTACGTTCCTCCTAGTGTTTGATTCACTAAATGTTGGCTGGTATAAACATATATTTCCCCCCCATTGGTTCTCAACTCCATTGACACTTCTTATCTTTGCAGGTGTTCTTTCCTAATATGAATATCTTTATGAAATACACAGGGTGACTTGCTCTCTTAAAGAATGTATGGGAATAATATATGAAGATAAGATTATCTTATGCATGGTGGTAGTAGTCATAATAGCTGTTACTTACGGAATGCTTCTTTTGAACCAGGCATTCTTTGACACACTTTAAATTAATCCCAACAGCCCTATGAAGTAGTCACTGATTGCATCTCCGTTTTGCAGATTAGGAAACTGAGGCCCAGAGGGGTGAGTCACTCGCCCAAAAGTTCATAGCTGCTAAGTGGCAGAGCTGGGATTCACATCCAGGCAGCCTCATGTCAGAGCCCACGCATAACCCCGTCGCGTGCAGGCCCATATCTCTAACTTCCGTTGTGCCCTTTCAAGTGACTTTACCTTTTGGGCCTCAGCTTTTGCATTTGTAAAATCATGAATTTAGGCCACATGGACTGTGTGTTTCCTGGCCTCCCTCCTCCTCTTTTGCTGCCATTCTCCCATCACACTCCCTTTCTTGGAAGTAAAAAACCGGAGCAGAGCACGCAAGGACCGGAGGGTGGGGAGTGCAGCCGAGAGAGCCCCCGAGGTTGGCCTTGCGCGGGCGGCTGCGGTGGCCGGACCGCCCGTGATGTAATGACCGATTAGGCACTTCCTCTTGGAAGCCCAGCTTCCTCTAGGAGCCAAAGGTGCTGGAGCTGGGGTGGGGGTGGGGAGGGGGGGAGCGAATGAGAGGAAACTCCTGTCAGCTGGGCCCTGCTTTTGGAGAGCGTTCAGCGGAGAGGCTCGTTCTAAGCTGTTGACCATTAACATGGCCCTGTGCACATTCCTTCTCTGCTTTTACTGCCAGAGACCAGTGGATAAAGGAATGGTCTCCCCCTCCCGTGCCAAAGGAAAAAAAGCCTCTAATTAATGCTGCATCTCTGGACTTGCTGCAAAACCTGAAGCCATTTCTGCAGCTTAAAACGACAAAGGAGGGTTAAGTGGAAACTCCTTTTTTGCCCCTCAGTTTGATAACAAAAACTACTTATCTAATGGGCAAGCAAGGCTTTTAAAGGGGTGTTAGGTTAACCAGATGCAGGGCCACGTAATTACTCCCAGGCCTGGGAGCCACAGATGAAAAAGCTGCCGGTTGGACGGGAGCTTAAAGCCACAGGCATGGCATGGGACGAGAGGGGAGTTTTCCAGACAGGCAGGGGGCCCCAGCGTGGCTCTGGGGAAAGGTGATGGGAAAAGCCGGCCCTGCATCCTCTCTGGCTCTGCCACTAACTTGCTGGGTGACTCTGGGCAAGTTACTGCCCCTCTCAGGGCCTTCAGGTCTCCCGGTCTCCCTTCCCAGTTTTCTGGGGCTTGGATCTGTCTGCCCTTCCTTTGTGCTCATTGATGGGTGGCTGTGAGCAGGCCCAGGGACTGGGACTGGAGCTCTGCCACCCTTTCCCCAGGAAGGCTGCTGTGACCCAGGTGGGGGTGCAGCAGCAGGAAAGCCGCTGGGAGCAAGGACGGCCAGGCCAGGCAGCCCCCTGAGGCCAGGAAGACTCGGCCCGGCCTCCTGCAAATGGCTCGGAGTCTTCGAGTCTGAATCCCCTGAGAGTCTATGGGACGGGAGACTTTGAGTCTGGGCACACTTCTGTTTCCCTTCATGGGGTGGCTGCATCCACGGCAGTTTGGCCAAAGGGAAAAGAAAGCACGAGGAAAGCAAGCTGCTGTGCGTGGGCTTGGGCTTTTGGAGCGCGCGGCCCACGGGGGAGCACGCCCGGAACGTTCTTTCCCTTTGTTTTGACAGAAAACTGCTGATTCGAAGAAGCCAAAGGTTTATCTTGGGATTTCAGCTCGCGTCCCTCAGACTGCATTCGGCCCCCTTGGTGCCCCAGCACCCCCACAAAATTACACGTTAGGCTCCCAGCACCCCGCACTGGGCGGAGAAGCCGTGAGGAAGGAATTCCAGCTGTTGGCGAGCGGCTGGCTCCCCAGCCCCGGGAGCGGGCCTGTTGTCCGGGCCCACCCGCTCGGCCGTGCGCGGGCGCCTCACCGCCCTCTGCTGGCAAGAATGCAGGTGTCACCCTTGCCGGGCCTGGAAACGGCTGTCCCAGGGCCACCGCGGGGCCCCGAGGCCACTGCAGGAGGCCACGGAGAGCTGGCCCAGCAGCCCATTCATGCATTCGTCTCTTTAATTTTTTTGACGTATAAAAATACAATGAAATGCCCAGCTCCTAAGAATGTAGACACAGCATGGCTTTTGACAAGTATTTACATCCTTCCACTCACAACAGCAAAGATTTCCATCGCCCCAGAAAGTGTCCTTGTGCCCTGTCCCAGAAGTTCCCACTTCCCCGCTCCCTAGAGGTAATCACAGTTCCCATTTCTATCACAATAGATGAGCCTACTCAAGAATTTCATAAAAAAAGGAAATAAGCCGTTATCTTCTTCTGTGTCTGGCCTTTGCTCAGTGTGATGCACTTGATTCGTCCACGTTGCCGTGTGCTTTGGTTGTTTGTTCCTTTCTTTTTCTTGGTGTGTACTATTCCATTATATGGGCTTCCTTATTTTTGTGTCACCCGTTCTTCTGTTTGGGCAATTAAAACTCGAGCTGCCAGGAACATTCACCAAATCACAGAAACTCAGTGCGGGGGATGTTCTCATGGTCCCCCTGGAAGGCTGAGGCGAGGGAAAGGGAAGTGACTTGCCCGGCCGGGGCCAGGAGGCAGGACTCCTGGGCTGACACAGCTCTGCCAGTGCCACCCCAACACGGCACGGGGCTGCATCTCCCCTCTCGTCCCCCACCACGGAGCCCTCCCAGCTGGGACCCGGAGCCTGACCGGGAACTAGGCCAGGCCCCGCACAGGGGGTCATGAGCAGGAGTTTAGGTCAGAGCACGGTCATCTTTGATGCTGTTCACTCAGGTCTGACTCCCCAGTATTTATTCGCAATTAAGGAGCTGGTTCCTAATTAGGCTGATGGCTGTGGGAGATGGCGGAACCACAGCCTTGGAGCCACAAGGAAAAAAGATCTGCAAGAGACTGTCCCCTTGCCCCCTGAGTGACGGCCCAGGCCACAGAGCCTGGGGAGCGGGGTGGGGGTTCTGCAGCCGTGGAAAATGCAGAGGGGACCCAGGGTTGGGGGGTACCTGCCCAGGTGCTCACTTACTGTACACAGAGAGCGTGTCTGCTTGTGCTGGCCACACGGCGTGAAATCCCAGCATGCATCCAGATGTGTGCATGAGAATGGAGCAGTGGCAGCACTCACCTCTGTTCCAGACATTGCACTTCATTTCTTCATTCTTTCATGCCTTCACTTACTGAGCACCTCACTTTACCTCAGTACTACGTGAGGAGCCAAACCTTAATCTTTGTAAAGTGCTTTCCAGTTTGCAAGGGCATTTCCATCCATGTCCTATTGAAACTTCCCATGGTGGTGGTCCCCCAAGCTGGGCTGTGACTCCCGACACCCTCAGGAGCCCTGGCCTTTGAAGGGTGGGACAGTGCTGGAACCAATGAACAGGCAACTCCTTCTTTCTCCACTTGACCTGCTGCCAGAGTTTCCAGAAAAAACAGATCGTGTGCATGTGGTGTTTGGTTACTACTAAGTCCATTTTACAGATGGGGACACTGAGGCTTGGGGACATTCCGGGTCTTGACCAGGCCCATATACTGGTCAGGGGTGGCAACCGTAAGTCTGTCTCACTCTAAAACCATTTGGATCACTCAACAGGGAAGGTTAGAATTCTAGGATCCTGAGTCTGGTCCCAGCTCTGCCACCTCCTGCTGTGTGTTCTTAAACAAGTCACTCCACACCCCTGGGTTACTAGGATATTGGACTCTGTTTCTCACAGGCTGGTCTCAAGACCAAGATTTCATGGGTCTGTGATGAAAGAAACAAAGATCACATAGAAGAACTTTAATAATCTAAACCTTTTGTTTTACATTTCTGATATAGGGCCTATATACATTTTTTGGTGTCAAATTACCCTTTCTTTTGTGACGGTGATAGTAGATGGTAGTGGGGTTTTAAATAATTCCATACATGACAATATAAAACAGTGCTAACCCTGTGTCATTCCCAACCCCCTTTTTAAAAATGCATTGATTTGTGAAAGCCCAAAGTATTGGGGCACCCTAGAGGAGATGATCTCAGGGGGTCCTTCAAGCTCTGGAGCCCCGAGAACGTGAAAGTGGGGAGTCTGTGAGCACGGGGCTGGGGCTTTCCTGCTTGCCCTGTGGGTCAGACCAGAGACCTAAGTCCTTGCCCGCCGCCTCTTCCCTGCCCTTGAGGGTCCGGTCTCCAGGGGTGCTGCCAAGGGCTCCTTGCGCAAATCGGCCCCCCTTGCCTGCCAGATACGAGGTTGGGGGGCAGCGTGCAAACACTTGGGAGGGAGGTATTTTATTTTCTCCTTCCCTTTTAGCATGTTCCAAGAGTTTCCTAGGGCTGTCTGCAGCCTTGGGACAGACGCGGAGAGGACTGAAGACCCCTCCTCTCTCGACCCAGGGAGAGTCTAGACCAGCCCGGGGCACTGGCCAATAGCACAGACACCTGCTCGGGCCGAGGGGGCTGCAGTTAAGGCCCTGGCATTCAGGAGGGTGAGGGCAGAGGGGGCTTCCCAGAGCAGAAAGTCTATCTCCTGGGATTTGGAAGCTTGGCTGGGAGCCCAGGCCTGATCGAGGTGCTGCCCATTCTGCTCGGCCACAGGGGCTGCAGGGGCTGCAGGGGCTGGGCCCTGGCCTGGGCAGAGTCCCTGAGCCTGACGGTTGGAGCCAGCCGGCTCTGTGGGGTTCTTGCCCATCACAGGGCACCATCCCCGTAAGGGACACTGGGGCAAGGCTGAGAGTCCAGAGACTGCCAGACTCCCCTGCAGTGTGGCTTGGCCCCGAGGCTGGCTCCAGCACCCACTGGGCCTCAGTTTCCTCACCTGTAATGTGGGTGGTAACAGGGCCTCCCTCACGAGGCCGTCACGAGGAAGGCGTCAGCTGCCGCCCTGGCGCCCGTCATTCTCCAGCGCAGCTTCTTTGCCCCACCCCCTCAATGTCCAGCACATAGCTGGTGACCATTAACGGTATTCGCATGGGTGGTGAAAGCGTTGGTGCTGGAGTATTATGGGCAGGCTGGCACGACGCTGCTTTCCTGGCTCTGGTGCCAGGAGATAAGTGTGAACAGGGGCAGCGCTTGGGGGGTTGGAGCTCAGGGCCGGGCTGTTCCTGGCAGCCCACCTGCTGGGACTGGCCTAGTGCCCACAGCCTGGTCACCCCGTGACTAGCAGCCTGGGGCTGGGACCGCAGGTTCAAATCCTGGCTCTGCTGCTCACCCGCGTGTGGCCTCCGGTCGAGTCTCCGGTCCCCACCTGGTGACATGAGGGCAGGAAGGCCTCCTCATGGGCAATCACGAGGCTAAGTGAGGTCACCTCTGTAAAGAGTAAGGGGCTCCGCGCACAGCACCGCACGGCTCTCGGCACACTGTGGGTGCTCAGCATTTAGTCCTTCCTTCGAGTGTGTGTGCGTCTGTCCTGCTAGCTTATAAAAGTCTTGTGGGCAGGGGTTCGTGTCTGTGTGTCCCCAGAACGAGCACACTGTAGGTGCCTTGCTTTGTTTACACTCTGTTGGTCCCTACCCTTTGTTTACCCCTGCGTGTGTGTGCACGCACCTGCTGTGTTACATTCTTGAGGACAACCTGGCACGCGGCGGGGGCTCGCGGATCTGTTGATTCCAGAAGCCTGGCGCGGCCCCCGCCCGCCTGCCCCAGTAACGCCCCTGTGCTTCCCCGCAGACGCCAGCATGTCCCCGGACGCCGCGAAGCCGAGCCACTGGTGCAGCGTGGCGTACTGGGAGCACCGGACGCGGGTGGGCCGCCTCTACGCGGTGTACGACCAGGCCGTCAGCATCTTCTACGACCTACCTCAGGGCAGCGGCTTCTGCCTGGGCCAGCTCAACCTGGAGCAGCGCAGCGAGTCGGTGCGGCGCACGCGCAGCAAGATCGGCTTCGGCATCCTGCTCAGCAGGGAGCCCGACGGCGTCTGGGCCTACAACCGCGGCGAGCACCCCATCTTCGTCAACTCCCCCACGCTGGACGCGCCCGGCGGCCGCGCCCTGGTCGTGCGCAAGGTGCCGCCCGGCTACTCCATCAAGGTGTTCGACTTCGAGCGCTCCGGCCTGCTGCAGCACGGGCCCGAGCCGGACACCGCCGACGGCCCCTTCGACCCCAACAGTGTCCGCATCAGCTTCGCCAAGGGCTGGGGGCCCTGCTACTCCCGGCAGTTCATCACCTCCTGCCCCTGCTGGCTCGAGATCCTCCTCAACAATCACAGATAGCGACGGCCTCGCGCACGGGGGCGGGCGGGGAGGCCCCCGCCGCCATCCGCCCCACTGCCAGCGGGGCCAGCGCCCGGAGACGCGGCCCCCACGGACGAGACCCCCCAAATATCATCTACCTAGATTTAATATAAAGTTTTATATATTATATGGAAATATATATTATACTTGTAATTATGGAGTCATTTTTACAATGTAATTATTTATGTATGGTGCAATGTGTGTATATGGACAGAACAAGAAAGACGCACTTTGGCTTATAATTCTTTCAATACAGATATATTTTCTTTCTTTCCCTCCTACTTTTTATGTTTTGTTGTTTTGTTTTGGTTTTTTTTTTTCTTCAAGAAAATGATACAGCAGAGCTAGGTGGAAAAGCCTGGGTTTTGGTGTATGGTTTTTGAAATATTAATACCCAGACAAAAAGCTGATATCAGTCACTCGTTGATAATAAAATATTCGCATTATAGATTTTTTTAAACTGTCTTCTTTTGACGAAGAGGGACATGCAGGGTTTCGTTGGGATCTGACCCATCAGGTGCCCTGAAACTTGACTTCAGTCTTTTACTGGAAAAACTGTAGAAGGAATGAATTGAAAGGGGAGAAGGGACCTGTGTTTGCTGTAAGGCCAGAGAAGGTTCTGTTGTTCCTTCCTGCCTGTGGCTGTGGCTGTCCACAGGATGAGAGGAGGTACACGGGCCATCCATCCTGGGCAAGCTCCCACAGGCTGAGGCAGGAGGTGCTGGCCTGGCCTGGAGGAGCCCCCGGTCTGATGTGGGAGGCACGGGCCTGGCCTGGAGGAGCCCCTGGTCTGAGGGGGGAGGCGCGGGCCTGGCCTGGAGGAGCCCCCGGTCTGAGGGGGGAGATGCGGGCCTGGCCTGGAGGAGCCCCCAGTCTGAGGGGGGAGGCGTGGGCCTGGCCTGGAGGAGCCCCCGGTCTGAGGGGGGAAGCGCGGGCCTGGCCTGGAGGAGCCCCAGGTCTGACAGAGGAGGCACAGGTGCATGCCTCACCATGTCTGAGCTATGCATAAAGTTTGAGGAAAACCAATTCCTCACCACTTTGGAGGAATGGTCTGAGGGAGAGAAACTGAGGCTATCCACCACCTTGTAGAGCCCCTCTGAGCCCAGGTTGAGGCTCCTCTTAGGATCTAGATGAGCTTCTCCCCTGCACCCCCCAAATGACTCAGAACCCACGCATATGGGCTGCATTCATGCCCAGCCCAGGCAGGAAGTGGAGGCCAGTGGGTTATTTCTACTTTTATAAAGGGGCAGGCTGTGGCTCTGGATGGTACATGACTAGCTCATGAGACAAAATCAAGATGAGAAGTTACATCTAATTGTTGGACCAGAACTGTATTGTAAGAGAAGCGCTTCCTCAGAATTATCTCAGGAAAGAAGGCCTCCTTGACAAATAAATACAGTGAATGCTACATTGCATATCTTCTTTCTTGGAGATTTACATCAGCCTATGAAATGCTGTAAGTCTTATGCATTATCTCTTGCTGCGTAATAAATTATCCCAAAACTTAACAGCTTAAAACAACAGCATTTATTATCTCACGTAGTGTCTGAGGGTCAGGAACCAGAGGCACCTCAGCTGAGCGCGGACCCAGCGCCTCCCGCGGGCCGGGCCACCTGGGACTGGAGGATCGGCTTCCCATCTCTCCTTGACAGGAGGCTTGGCTCCTCACCACCGCCCTCCCTGCTGGGCTGCTGGCAGCACAGCTTCCCGGAGCCAGCGGCGCAGGGGAGGCCAGGAGCACAGCTGCCGGCCCTCACAGCCTTATCTTGGGCGCAGCACTCCATCGCTTCCACCACGCTGTGTCAGTCACACACCCCTTCCCTGCTGCAGTGTGGGAGGAAACCAAGCCAAGTCGTCAGGAGGCGGGGACGATGGCCCCTAGCTCTGTTGGCATGGCCACACTTCCCAGTTATTTGCCCAAAGACCTTCCCCACCCCCTCTAACCCTGCTTCCCTAGCAAGGCGCGTGCTGCCTCCCTGGTGTGGCCGCAGGGCTCGCGGCAGGGGAGGGCTCAGTGTGGGCTTATCTGCCATTAGCCGAGTACCTGGGCAAAAGGGAATGGGGACCCAAGTCCATGGCAGGGCCCAAGAGAAGGGTCAGAGATCTCCTTGAGCCGGAGCTCTGGTCCTCACAGGACATGGGGTGATGGGGCAGGGACAAAGGGACCGCGCCATGTGAGTGGCAGAGGCCAGGGGGCATCCACTGGGTGGAGCCCCTGGGAGCCGGAGAGGAGAGAGTCTTGAGACGCTCGGGCTCCGGGTTTGAACCCCAGCTCTGCCACTTACAGAGTGACTTAAGTTGTGTCTTAATGTGCCCAGCTTTAATTGTCTCTAAGATGGGGAAAATTTGTTCCCATCTCAGAAGTGTGCAAACGGTAAGAATTAAGCATGCCACACAGTACCTGGCTCACCATCAGGACGTGCGCGCCATTGTTAGACCACGGGCAGGGTTGCCAAGGGAGGGGGGGGCCCTGGAATACCGGGATGAGGAGCTGGGGTGACATCCAGGAGGCAGGGGGCGGCAGGAGGGTTCCTGATGGACCTGCTTGGTGATCGGGCCTGGACTTTAAGAAACCCCCCGTGGGGGCTTCGCAGGGGCCCGCGCTGCAGGCGGGAACCGACCGGCTCCCAGAGCCCGGCGCCCCCCAGCGCGTCTCCTGAGAGAGCTCCTTGCCCTCAGAAGCAGCCGCTCACCCCGCGACGCTTGGGCGTGGGTGATGACCATAGGCTCCCTCGTCAGGGAGCCAGAGGGACAGGGATCACGTCCCCTTTGACAGGTGAGGAGGCCGGGGCCCGGAGCCGGGAGTGCTGACCTCGGGCTGGAGCCATGGACAGCTGGGCAGACCCAGGCGTCTCTCCTGCCTCCCAGCAGGCGCGGGGGGCTTCACGCAGCCGGAGAGGCGACATCACTTCCCTGCCTCCCAGCTTCCCAGAGGGTGTCCAGCCAGGCACAGGACATTGATTCTACCTAGAAGTAGGCCTCGCTGGCCACACTGACCTTCAAGGAAAACCCTTCCGGTTTCCCTGTCGGCCCAGGCTACGCCGCCCCAGCACCCTCCGGAGCTGAGCAGAGCGGGGTCCCCACGCCTCCCCGGAGGCCCTGCACCGCCCCTCGGATCTTGGTCGGCCTCTCTGAGCACTGAGCAGACTTGTTCTGTGTGAGGATGGGCTGGAGTCATTGCTGCCCCAAATTTTCAATATAGCGTGCCGTTGGGGAGCCTTTACTGAGTGCATCAGCTCATCGGATCCTCACGAGAAGCTCGGCGTAGGTTGGGTGTGCCGAGTTCTTCCCATTTCACAGGTGGAGAAACTGGCACTTGTTTCCTTAACGATGTCATGTGCCCAAACCCCATGAAGGAATGTGCCTTGCTGGGCCTCCCCAGCCAATTGGCGACCCTTGTGGCGGATACTAGCCTAGGGGCGCCCCCAGGGGCCAATGCGATCGGCCTTGCGGGATCAGGCCTGGACACCGGCTTCCAGGGGGGCTCCCACCTCACAGCCATCCTGCTGTGAGCGCCCTGCTTTCCGGGCTTGGACATTTCTGCGCCGGCCCCCTCCCAAGGCCGGGCCTGGCCAGCCTGCCCTGTCCTGAGGCCGGGAACCTCCCGGAAGCCCGTGGGTGCTCCCCTCCCCCATCGGGGAGACGCCCTGGGGCTGCCTTTCTCCTTGGGGGTCTGAGACACTCCCGTTCCTGCTCCGCTGTTTACAGCTGGGTAAACCAAGTCCCAGACAGGCGAGGCTGACGTGCTGAGGTCACAGCCAGGACCTGCCGTCCTACCTGCCCCCCAGGCACGGTGCTCTCCAGTAACTCCGGCTTTCCCGGACCACCCACGGATCCGGTGACTCAGGCTCCGAAGGAGATACTTTCTAAACAAGACCCTGGGCTGTGCGGAGTCCGTGGAAAGCTTGGGCCCTGGGGAATGAGGTGGGTGGGGCTTACTGTCCCCAGCCCAAGCTCCGAGCAGAGGTGCCCTGGGGGCTTTCCCGCAATGGACCGGGTTTTCAGAGGAGAGTTGGTCCGCCCATTGTCCCCTCCTCTCCATTCTACACCCAGGGTCTCCGGGCCCTCCTCTGCCTCAGCCTCGTACCTGGGGGTGGGGGAGGGCTGGAGGGGTTTGTTCTAGCAGGAGAGAAGCAGAACTGAGAGAGATGGGGGGACTGAAGACTTTGTGCTCATGCTTCAGATGAAAAAACCGAGACCCAGAGAGGCATGTGTGTGGCCCAAGGTCACACAGCCAAGTCAGGACAGAGCTGAGTCTAAAGCACAGGTCTCAGGGCTCCCGGTCTGGCCCCTTCCTCTGTGTCCAGTCACAAATCCCACAAGTCCTCAGGAGGTGTGTGTACACTATTCATGTCTGGGGACCTCCTGGTGCAGCACGCCTCTGTGGCCCCCCACTCCCATGCCCCCATCCCCTCCTGCTCTAGAAACTCCCATCCCACACATTGCGGGGGGCTTAAAAGCTCCAGCTCCTGGCTCCATCTGCCTTGTTCAGATCCTGACTCTGCCGTTTACCAGCTGTGTGACCTTGGGCAAGTTATTTAACCTCTCTGTGCCTCAGTTTCCTCATCTATACGAGTGAACAGTTAAGAGTCTCTGCCGTCTAAGTTTGCTGGGAGGATTAAATGAGTTACTGCATTCAATGCTCAGCACATGTTCACTGGTATTATTCTGGGTCCGGGCAGGTCGGTCAGGGAGGTGAGAAAAGCTTGGGTTGGGGACTCAGCAGGTGTTAGCACTCCGTTCAGACCCCTTAACTTGCTGTTGACTTTGGGCAATCGGCCGATCTGTCTGAACCCCAGCTCCCTCCGTTGGGAACGAGCCAACGGCCCGCTGCGACACCCCTAGACCGGGACACCAGCGGCTCGCCTGGACAGCTGCTGGGGCTTCCTGGGCAGGGCCTCCCGCCCCACTCTTGCCCCATCTAAGCCGTTCTCCGCCGGGAGCGTGGACCATGGCCTGTGCCCAAACCTGACCATGACCTTCCTCTGTGTGAACCCCGGTGGCTGCCTGTGTGCTCGGCAGAAAGAACCGCTTCTCAGACGTGGCCTGTGGGGCTGCTGCGAGTCTGGCCCCGCCCTGCCTCTCCTCCTTCAGGCTCCACGGGTAGACCTCGCTCTTCCAGGCCTTCGCCTGAGCGCTCCCCTCCTCCCGGCCACCCCCAGCCTGTCGCCCCGTCCAAGATCCGACCACACGACGCCCCCCTCTCCTGACTCGAGGCTCCCGGGCGTCCCAGACGTCTCGCGTCCCATTTGTCCTGCGGCTAGCCCAGCCCAGGGCAGGCACAGCGGATGTTTGTGGAGGGAAAGGGGTCACTGAGGCCATGGGGTTTTATAAACTCCAAAGGACCAAGAGGGAACCCAGAGCGGGGGGTGGGGGGGTGTTTATTAGTATTATGTGTCGCCATGACGATCCCCAGCTGGTTTCTCTCTCCACCTCACCCTCTTTCTCAGGTCCACAGTTCTGGGGCACATGCCTGCAGCCTTAATTGAGCCTCAGCATTTCTGGTCTGGGGGGATCCCCTGGATGACCTAGAACACAGCGCCTTCAGAGAGCTCCTGGTTTCAGCACTATCCCAGGACCAGGGCTCAGAGATGGCAGGACACTAGCCAAGGTCACTCAGCAAGGCAGGGACGAATGGGGCTGAATCCATGACTTGGGGCTCCTTCCGCAGCTGCTCTCACAGCAACTCTGCAAAGGCTTGAGCAAAGCAGTTGAGAGGCCAAAAAAGGGTCTTTTTAATAAAAGACAAAGGCAGACAAAGTTTTACAACTCCCCACCCTGGGATTGTGAGCCCTTTGCTGCCTCCAGTAGCTCCAACAGCCCCGAGGAGGCTGTGTTCTCTTGAGCCGCTGGGGGCCAGAGGAGTCTGTCAAGGAAGGACAACGAGCCCTTGCTGCATAAACACCGGGTGCAGGCTAGGCTGGCGTCCCTCGGGACATGGCTGAACCAGCCTCCCTGCTGGCTTTTGAAGCAGGGAGCTGTGAGGCTAGGGGTGCAGACACGGTGCCCAGAGTTTCTGACCCTGAGACTGGGAGCCCACAGTCAGGGCAGAGGAGTGAGGCAGCTTTCAGTTTCATCATGGGAGCCCGACCTGAATGACGCTGGGAGAGTCCCCTCCCTCTCTAGGCCTCAGTTTCCCCTCGAAAATGAAAAGTCTGAACCAGCTGTCTTGGTGGTGACTTTTGGGGGAGACAAAGGGCCTCAGAGAGCTCCCACCTTTCATCCAAAAATCTTATGCCCGAGAGAGGCAGCTATGATGGACTTCCATGCTGAACCTGCTGAGAGGAGCTGGGACAATCACTAGAAAGAGAACTCTCATTTTGCTTATTTAGTAATAATAGTAACAGTTTTCATTTATTGAGATGCTTGTTATGTACTGGGTACTTTATACCATCTCATTAATCCTTACCCCTATTTTACAGTTTAGGCTCAGAGACGTTAAGCAAGTTACCCAAGGACACACGGCTAGTAAATGTCAGTGCCACGATTCATACCAGATCTCTCTGGCTCCAGAGCTTGTGCTATTATCCCCTACCCTGTTGGTGGCCGCACTTCTGAACTTGACTTTCCATAGCTGCACACAGGTTTGGAGTCAACTACCTAGGTTCTGCCTCTAGCTAAGTGACCTTCAGCAACTTACTTCAGGTCTCTGTGCCTCAGTTTCCTCATCTATTAAAATGGACATAAGAATAGTAACTACCCTATAAGGTGGTTTAGGTGATTGAATGACTTGATATTTGTGGAACAGTTAGAACATGACCCAGCCCATAGTGCGTGATGTTTAAATATTTTTTGAACTTTTAAAATATTATGTTTGTTGCCACTTTTTGGTCAGTTCTATTTGAACCTGTAAATTAATTGGAAATGTTTATTTATTTATTTTTAGTTTTGCATTCTATTTCTCAGCAATGAGCAGTGGATAAATGGAACTTTTCGAAAGTTTAGAAAATGCAGGGAAGCGGACTTGACCCAATGGATAGGGCGTCCGTCTACCACATGGGAGGTCCACGGTTCAAACCCCGGGCCTCCTTGACCCGTGTGGAGCTGGCCCATGTGCAGTGCTGATGGCGCGCAAGGAGTGCCCTGCCATGCAGGGGTGTCCCCGCATAGGGGAGCCCCACGCGCAAGGAATGAGCCCCATAAGGAGAGCCGCCCAGCGCGAGAGAAAGTGCAGCCTGCCCAGGAATGGCACTGCACACATGGAGAGCTGACGCAGCAAGATGACGCAACAAAAAGAGACACAGATTCCCGGTGCTGCTGATAAGAATAGAAGCAGTCACAGAAGCACACACAGTAAATGGACACAGAGAGCAGACAACTGGGGGGAGAGGGGAGAGAAATAAATAAAAAATAAATATTAAAAAAAAAAAAAGACAATGCACAAATGCAAGCACCATGGCGCATATGCACGCTCCAAAATGTGCTGTCATTAACATTTTAACGGAAACACGTTTACTCACAAGTTTTTGTAGAGGAGAGAGAAAAATCCCTTCCAAAACGGGCCATTCAATATTGGCCAAGTTCCTGAAGTTGCCTAAAGTGGGCAACATTTTAGTGTTTTCTGAGTGTGTGTATTAGAAGCAGACCCTTTGGAAGTAGCAACTCCCTCACCCCCACCGGCACCCCATCTCCTTTCCTTTTCTCCTCTATCCATGGAGCAAGGAGGTTGGCCTTTCCTGGCCCTGATGGACGTCTATTTTGATTCTTGAAGAGTCCCCTGCTTCGGAGAGGGTGTAGCTCAATGGTTAAGTCCCTGTTTTGCATGTACAAAGGTCCCGGGTTCAATTCCTGATACCGCCTTAGAAAAAAAAGCATCCCCTGCTTTGTGCTGCCCAAAGTATAATGTCAGTGTACGTAAAAAAACACATCAGATCCCTCAGAAAGCTGGGTGGCAGCGGTTCTGCTTTGCTGGTGGCCTCTGCTGGCTCCTGGGCTCTCTGCGCTCTGGGGTTCAGGGGGTCTAAGGTCTGACCCCTGGGGGCCCCTAGGCCCAATCTAAGCCCACAGCCAGTATCCTGCCATGCCCCGGGCATGCTGAGGGGTGCGCCTGCCCTCACCAGGGTCGGAGGAGAAGAGCTGGCTCTGGGCCACACAACCTTTTAAATTGAGGGATTGCTGGTCCATATGCTTAGGAGGCCTTATTTTCTCTTTAGACTGAGGCTGGTAATTCCCAGGAACTCTGCTAAGAAGGACTCTGGCTGATCTGGCCTCAGCTTGAGCAGGCCATGCCATCAAATGTCTTCTGCGGCAGTTTCTAGGCCTTGGGTCAGGCTCCCAAGTGACCAGAAGAAACCAAAGACCTTTGAGGTGACTGTTCTCAAATTTTCCAGTGGTCAGGAAGAGAGGCGATACCGGGGATCTGAAGTCTGCAGAGTCTCGGAAAACCATCTTTGAACCGAGAGATTTCCCTCTCTCTCCCTCAAGCCTGCTGATGAGGGTGGAAGCCAGCTTTGGAGAGGAGCCAAGGCCTGTAGTCGTAGGTTTGAATCCTGGCACCACCATTTTCCAATTTGCATGAACTGGGGCATTTCATGTATTTCCTCTGGGCTTCGGTTTTGTCATGTGTGAAATGGGGATTATACCCTCTGCCATATAAGGCTCAAATGAGAAAGCACATGTGCTGTTGCCAGACAATTACCCACAGGGCTCTCGCGTTTCAGCAGGCTTCGCGAGCAGAGGCACTGCCTGCCTTTGTTCTGGCCTATCTTTTCAAGGATATTTGCACAGTCGACCGCCTTAGAAAACAGAGGCAGTGTTTCCCTCTGGAGCAAGGGACAGGTTTGCTTACAGCCTTGGAAGGTAACTAGAGCGTCTCCGTACAGCAGAAAGGGCAGGCATACTTACTGCACGTTATAAAAGATTGGGGTTCCCTAAACTCAGGGTTCCTCTCTTATAAAGCACCTTGTATTAGTCAGCCAAAGAGGCGCTGATACAAAGTACCAGAAATCGGTTGGCTTTTATAAAGGGTGTTTATTTGGAGTAAAAGCTTACAGTTACAAGGTCTAAGGAATCCAGCTCAAGGTTGCTTCCTTACAGAGTCAGCTGCACGTGTTGAAGCAAGATGGTTGCTGCTCGCTCCCTGGTCCCTCCTTCCTGGGCTTCCTCTTTCACTCAAGGCTCCACGGGCCCAGCTTCTTCCAGTCTCAGCCGTAGGCTGGCATAGGGCTTGTCTCTCAGGACTTCCTGTGTCAGTCTCTGGCATAGGGCTGTTTCTCTCCAGGCCTTTTCCCTATTCTGTTCTCTTCCTAAGGTCAGTTGCAAACTATCAGGCAAATGACTCACCTCTCCCTGGAGCCCCAGGATTAAACCTGGCAGAGCTTTCTCTCTTCCTGTGTGTCTTCTTGAGTGAGTGTCCATTTATATAGGTCCACCAAGGGCAGGCACTCAACCTGAGTCATGCGTTACTGACGTGGTTGAAGCAAAGCCCTCATCCTAGCAGGTAATTTAATCAAGGGCCCCTCAACTGAATCCAGTGTGATCAAAGGGTATCACATCCAGAATAGATTAGTTTGCAAATATAGTCATTCTCTTTTGGGGATTCATAAATAATCTCAAACTATCGTACACCCCATTGTGTGTGTGGTTCCACTTTTCTCTCTTTGCATCACAAGGGAAACAGATGCAAACATGCTGCTCATGCTGCTAGCTGTATCACAACTAATAAAAACCATTAGTCTCTGGCCCAGGAGTCTCATGTCTTCTGCCATTGCCCACGAAACTGGCACATTAACTTGTTAGCTTGCAAATTGGATACACTCTCATATTTTTCACAGTTCTTGACAGTTTTGGTAATGAGGATAAGGATGCTGACAGAGACTTAGTTTTTTGGAAGAGGGAAGATGGGCCTCACAGACCAATTAATGGGATTTGAGGCAAGTCCATGGGAATTGATAGCACACATGTTGACCAAATTGTATGGGCAACTCGGCAATAAATGGCCCCGGCTGAGTAGTGGGAAGAAGGTTCAAAGACTACTGCCAGAACAGAGCTCTGGTTGTTACTAGCTCTCCTCTGGGTTGGGCCTTCCTTGCCAGTCTAGTGATCAGCCTCAATTCCACCCCATCGACACAGTGTTCTAGGATTTGTCCTGGATGGGCAGCAGGTGCTGCTGGCTCTCACAGAGCAGTTACAGAGATGGGTATCTACACTGAGAGTAAAAGGAGGGAAATGCTGCTATGGGCAGAAACCAGGCAGATCATTTGAACTTTGGCTGGTTTGCTTGGGAGATGAGAGGGTGGGCACACAGTGCTTCTAAGGAAGCCTGGCAATGGTTCAGCCCCTCCTGCAGTCAACTTTAGATCCATTCAGAGATGGCAGTAAAGGGTCCCGGAGGTTTTTGTTTTTTGTTTTTTTAAACAATGGGTCCTGGATGCTAAAAGGGTGTTTGACCCTCTTGGGGAGATTTCCCTGAGACAGATAAACTCCCATAGGAAACCATAAATGAAGCACTGAGTCTTGGACTCTTACGTTAGGACCCTAGATGCGGTTTATAATGCCAGTGATGAGCCATTGGGATGAGAAGATGACCCAAAGGAATCTAGATCGATTCTTGCCATCCCCACCAGCCTGGAAAACTCCCCTAGCCCTTAGGTTAAAGCCAGACAAGAGCTGAGGAGATGTTATCTTGGTAATGGGGAGCTGATGCCCTGGACTGAGGTGGACTCCTTCAAAACACGGTTGCTACTATGTGAGTCAAGCCCAAATCTGCCGAAGGGCGCAAATCCCATGGCCCTCGCCAGAAAGCAGTGCGGCTGTGACTGCTAAATCAAGGTATCCCTAAAGCTTAAATAGATGGTGTCAACAATGAGGACTTCACTGCCTGACACGGGGCTTCGGGTGACTGTTGGTTAAACCTTAAGCAGCCGTCATGCCACTCAAAACCAAAAGGAAACACACCTTGCCTACCGGCATGGAGGAACTCTCTGGCGCCACCCTTCCTCCCTCCCCGCCTACCTCAACCTCAGCTGCTTTAAGGAGGAGGCCAGAGCCTTCCTGTCCCCAGAGGACTGACGTTCATAGGCACTCATCCAAATATGCCTGGGTCCTTTGGGGAGGAAGGGGCTCAGACTTTTAGACCTCTGCTGGATACAGACCGCCAAATCACCATCCTACCTGTGGTTTGGAGGGGAGCCCGATTTCAGCTAGTGGGGTTTGACAGGACTCGCCTCGGGAAGGGACGCTTACATGACCCTTTGGGCCAAGTCTGTATACTGCGGTTGTTGCTTCTACATCTAAACGAATAATGAGAATTGATGTGTAATCTGCTTGTAATGACCCACCCTGTAAGTGCCAAAGGAGAAATTCTCAATGGGAAAAAAATCTACCCTCGAGGGTTCTGGTACCTTCGGGACCCCACAACCCTAGCGGCCCCTTTGAGCTACAAATCTCTGTAAGTGATGCTTTCACTAATTGAAGCCTCTGGCAAAGGAAGGCAGCCTCCACCTGGACGCACTCCTTGGGGCTTTGGACGAGTCTCCTTCCTGACACAATGACCAGGGACACCCATTTTTAAAGCAACTGTTAGTTTGCTACGAGGCTCTTCCTGAAATGAATGCCTAACCAACGGGAGCCTTGCGATTCCCGCCCGATGTTCTCATCTGGGGTGGGGCAACTCAGACCCCACAGCCAACAAGGTGGGGGCCCCAACAAGCCTCGCTTGTCAAACGGAGTCGGTGTATTCCAGAGCATAGGTGGTCGGCCCCAGCAGCGTCTCAGCTTTACATCCCTTTGGGGAGAACTTCAGCCCACACTTCCTCACCTACAACAAAGCTGCTGGCTCAGTGAGGCCCCTGACTCTCAGAAGTTCCCCTAAACGCCTTGACCTGGGTCACTGGTGATTCAGGTACGCCGAAACCCAGTGGCGGCCACTGGACTGCAGCTATTTGACCTCAGCGGTCGCTACGCAGAACCGAAAATGGGCTGGTCACTCTGCTCGGGGGCAGAACTCAAGCCTGTTCTCATAGCTCTGGCCAGCATACCCCTTGATGAAGCTTGTTATATTTTTACTGACTCAGGTTGTAGCCAATGGCCTAGCTCTTTGGTCTGTCGCTTGGAAAATTACAAACTGGCAGTTTAAAGAACCCCCTCTTCGGGGTAACAACTGTGGCTGCTGCCTGAACTGTCTGGGTCGCTTCTGTAGATGCCCACGGCAAGGGTCTGCTGTCTGAAGAGACCCGCTGGCATGCCTGCACGGCCCAGACTGCCACCAGCGCCACCCCAGGCCCGCATCGTCCAGGGCCCGGCACACATTTGTCATAGACTGGGGCAAAGTAAAGGACTCCGGTTCTGATGCAGAGGCTACCACTGCATGCCAGGCTGGTGACTCCTGCCGGAAGTGGGCCTTGTGGTCTCGTGGTGGACATGGCCCCCGACCACTTTTGGCAGATTGACATCCGAACTTTGATCCCATCTTGTCGCTATCGGTGGGTGCCTCACTGCTGTTGACACTTTTTCAGTTTATGTTGTTGTCCAAATATGATCAGCCAATTCAAGCCACAATATTGTGGCCTTCAAAACTCATCTGTGATAGGATTTCAGCTTCCTGGACAATTGATAGTCTGACAGCGGTATGCTTTTTTTAAAAAATATTTATTTTACTTATTTATTCCCCGGCCCCCTACCTTGTTGTTTGTGCTCTGCTTTCTGTGTCTGTTGGTTGTGTGCTGTCTGTGTCTTGCTAGTCTTCTTCTTAGGAGGCACTGGGAACCAAACCCCAGACCTCCCATGTGGGAGGGAGGCGCCCATTTGCTTGAGCCACAGGCACACCCTGCTTGTTGTATCTCTCGTTGTGTCATCTTACTGTGTTAGATCTCTGCACCAGTCTGTCTCACTAGCTCGTTGTCTTGCTTGTCTTCTTTAGGAGGCACCAGGAACCGAACCCGGGGACTCCATGTGGTAGGCGGGAGCCCAACTGCTTGAGCCATATCTGCTTTCCCAGTGGTATGTTTTTTATCACAAAGGGCACTCAGCCAGGGACTGACAGTCTAGGTGTTTGATGATCTTCGGTGCTCCCTGCCATCCATAGCATCGGGCATTGTTGACTGTTGGAACGGCCTCCTCAAAAACTGACACCGAGATTTCTCACTCTGTCTCCCTCATCTCCTCCCTGTCCACACACCTGAGTAGGGTAGCGTGGTCATGGATTGTGACTGTCCCCAGAAAGTGATTATCTATTCTTGGCCACTTCCTGGGTAATATTCAGGTTGAAAGGGGTGGGAGGTTATATAGATCTTTTACGACAATTCAGAATTCTGCCCTGACCATTCCTGGCACGATGCCTCTTACTTTCCCCCAGCAGCGACCCCAGGCCAGCCTGGACGTGTAACCTGTGGTTGGCAATCTGGCCAAAAGGGGGCCTAGGGTAGTCAAGCCGAATTCTGGTCATGTGTTATAGAAATGTCCTTGTCCCTCTTGTACCTGACCCTTCTGAAAGAAAGGCCAGGCGTGTTTAAGGGATGGCTGGATAGAAGGCCGGGCCCCAGCGGGGGAAAGGGGAAGTCACTGCTTTTATGGCGGTTGAGGGAGAGCCGCCACCCAGCCCCTGGGAAGGGAGCACCTTTGGACCCCGAGGCTCCCTCACAAAGGAAACACCCTGGTGCAGCTCTCCCACACTGCCGCCAGTGCCTCAAGTTAAAGTGACTGCTGGGTTAGCCACCCCCTGCCGTGACCGTGACCGTGACTTGAACTCCATTACCCTTAGCCTTACTGAAAAGCCGAGAAGTCTAGGGGAAACAGCACGAGCGAGCCCCAGCTCCTGCACCTTCCAGAGCTCCTGTCAACACCTACGGCTGTCTGCCTCATCCCCACTCCCATTGCCCAGCCATTCCATGCTGCTGACGAATGCCACCCAACTGGTGGCTTGGGCAGACAGGATGGGTTGGACTGTCCTTGGCTGTAAAGAACAAGGTAGCTTATTGCCTAGTAACAGATAATAATATACCATCTGTCCTCTTGTTCTATCCTCCCAGCAATGCTTCATCATCTGTGGGATAATGAGAAACAAAAGCTCAGAGAGCTCAAGCAATTGCCTAAGGCCACACAGCCATGGTGGGGCTGGGTTGTACCCGGGGCTGTCTGACACCTGTTGCTGTGCTCTCTAAGTTCTGCCGCCATAGCTTTCCCTCATCCAAGGTGCTGGGATTCTTTCATGTGCTCCACGAAACCATGGCATGAAACTTTTCATGCCTTTCAGCCCATGCTCTGGTTCTGGAGACTGTGGTTGGGAAGCTGAGAAGGCTTGGGGAGCGTGGAGCCACTAGTTGTCTCCCTATCACTCCCTCCCCATGTGGGGTCTCAGTGTCCTCATCTGTGAAATGGAGCTAAGACTTTCTTCAACAGAGTGGTCATCTGGAACAAATGAACTCAGAAGTAGGAAAGTGCTTTGCAAAACTGGAGGTGCTGATGTGAGCATCACTATGGTCTGAGAGGTGGGGCAGGAGGAGAGAATTAGGAGCTTGCTAGAGAGCCTGAGATGGAAAGAAATCCGAGTAGAAAGGGCCAGGCAGACACAGAGCCTGGCCAGCTGCCCCCATGAGCTGTTGTTTGGCAGCTACCAGGCCACCTGCCTTCCGGGGCCCGGAATTCCACAATTAATGTATGGACAGAGTCTTTTTAAAAAACACTCATCTTCTTTAGAGCAATGCTGTTTTATATATAATTAGCCCTTACCATGTGTTAGGTACCTTACACACATCATCTAATGGCATGTTTGTACCAGACTCTCATGCTGACCCTTTTTGTCCCATTTTACAGATTTGAACAAATGAGGCTCAGAGAAGCTCGGTAATTTGCCCAAGTTCTCACAGGCAGTAAGGGACAGACCCAAGGTTTGGACTGAGATCTCTCTGGCTGCAGAGTCTCATTGTCTTTGAACATCTTGGGTAAATGTGTTTTTTTATACCCTTGGCTCTCATGCCCAGAGAAGCCAAGCATGCTAAGTCTGGAGCTTGGGCACAGATTCAAAACTCTCCCCCATGGGTGATAGCCCAGAGTGACCAAAGACCACATACCCACAGGCTGACCTCCTCCTGGGAGGGGCTTCGGGCTGGAAGGGGCAGCCCCAGCCTGCCAGGGCTCAGGGCACATCACAGTCTGTGGCCTCACACAGCTGCCTCGTAATGGATCCCTCCACCTGCCTCCAGTAGCCCCTTTTACTCCACCGTCTATACTGCAGCCGCTTGGATCTTCCTAAAATCCAGCCCTGGGTGAGCCATTCCCCTGCATACAGCCATCTGCTGGCTCCCTGGCAATGTCCAAGTCTCTTCTTCTTTTTTTTTTAAATTTATTTATTTATTTCTCTCCCCCCACCCCAGTTGTCTGTTCTGTGTGTCTATTTGCGGTGTGTTCTTTCTTTGTCCAGTTCTGTTGTTGTCAGCGGCACGGGAATCTGTGTTTCTTTCTGTTGTGTCATCTTGTTGTGTCAGCTCTCCGTGTGTGTGGCGCCATTCCTGGGCAGGCTGCACTTTCTTTCATGCTGGGCGGCTCTCCTTACGGGGCGCGCTCCTTGCGAGTGGGGCTCCCCTATGCGGGGGACACCCCTGCCTGGCAGGGCACTCCTTGCGCACATCAGCACTGCGCATGGGCCAGCTCCACACGGGTCAAGGAGGCCCAGGGTTTGAACTGCTGACCTCCCATGTGGTAGACGGACGCCCTAACCACTGGGCCAAGCCCGCCCCAAGCCTCTTCTGGACTTAAGGTTTCGTGGCCTGCAGCCCCTCATTCCCCCCAGGCTGAACCAGCGATGCTCCCTGAATGGGCCATCCTGGCCTGTGACTCTGAGCCTTTGCTTCTGCTGTTCCCCCTTCCTCGAAGGCCCTTCACCTACTCCATGGCTAACCTGTCAAACTCCTTTCTATCCCGTTAAAAATAGCGAATGTATCTATTAACTGGGAGATACACAGACATGGTCCAATATCACACGGAGTGAGAATTGCCTTCTCCCACCCATATCTCCTGGGTCATCTGCTCTTTGTGAGCCTCTGCATCTTTTGATACGTTGGCCTCTCGGTGCTCCAGCTCAACTCTCCCTTCCTCTGGGAACCATCCCTCATGGCCCTCCCCTTTACGTGGCACAGGTATGCAGCCCCTGCCTGCTGAGTGTGCCCCATCAGTGCTCACACCACGCTGGACAGCCCTCCTCTTTCAGGCCCGCAGCTTGTTTCACTGTGGTTGGCTGGTCTGGGGCCTATTTCCCCCTAGCCTGGCAGCTTCTTGAGAGTAGCCCCTCAGGAAGGTGTTATGGTGGTTTCTGTGTCTCCGGTGGGCGGCAGAGGGCCCTGGCACATGGTGGGTGATCAAAATCTGGGTTAAAGGTATTGCTGGAGGGCCAGGGGTGTCTTCAGGTGGCAGTGCCACAGTGCCCTGGGGTTGCTGCACCTCACAAAGTGCCCTTGTACGGAGAGTCTGTTCAGTGAGTGGCTCTATTCGTTCCCTGGCTCTAACGCAGATAGCGTGCGGTGGGCTGGCTCTAACGCAGATAGCGTGCGGTGGGCTGGCTCTAACGCAGATAGCGTGCGGTGGGCTGGCTCTAACGCAGATAGCGTGCGGTGGGCTGGCTCTAACGCAGATAGCGTGCGGTGGGCTGGCTCTAACGCAGATAGCATGCAATGGGCTGGCTCGCACGACGGGAATGTGTTGGCTCAGGGTTGGGAGGACAGGAGAAGCCCAAAACGTAGGTGTCGGCAAGGCGATGCTTTCTCCCCGAAGCCTGCGGCAGTGGGGCCGCCGGTGAGCCTGGGCTCTGGGCTTTTCTGGTACATGGCAGCACCTTCTCCTTCCTTTTCCTGTTTTTTTTTTTTTTTTTTTTTACTTCTGGCTTCTTCTGCATCCATGGCTTATTGCTTACCCTGTGGCTTCTTGATTCTTTCACGGCTTTCCCTTCTGTGTCCAATTTCTTGTGCTTCTAAGGTCCTCAGCCATACCGGGTGAAGGCCCACCCTCACTCCGTTTGGGCACCCCTTAACTAACAACACCTTCAGAGGTCCTGTTTACAAATGCGGTCATGCTACCAGACCACAGGTTGGGACCTGAACATACCTTTCGTGGGGGACATGATTCAATGCCCAGTGTGGTGGTGGGGAAACTGAGGAAATGTTGGCAGGGGCTGGAATGGGGAAGAGAAGAGCTCGAGCCTCACCTTACACTATAAATCAGAAAAAATTCCAGATGGAAGAGGCTGAAAACCATGAAAACAATGAAACCAGAAGATAACTCAAATAAAATGTTCATGATTTTGATCTCTGGATAGGAAATTCGGCTCTAAGCACAACAGTGATGAGAGAAATTAGAGAGGAAAAGATGATATATTTGTATACTTAAAATTGGAAACTTACATACATCGAAACACAACATAAACATAATTAAAACAAAACAAATAATATGTAAAGAGCACTTACAAATGAAAAAGAAAAAATCTAAAACCTTAATAGAAAAAAAATGAACAGTGGGCATGAAAAGAAAATTAACCAAAAGGAAAATATATGTGACTAACAAATGTGGGGACAATGTTTAAGTTCCTTAGAAAGCAAAATGATGCAAATTAAATTAGAGGGGCCATTTTTCATTTGTCATTTTGGCCAAACTAAAAAAAAAGAAAAAAGATAGTGCTCAATCTGACTGAGCTACAGTGAGACGAGCAAGATGGGTGTTCTCCTTCTATGCTGACAGAAGCATAAATGAGGGCAGTTTTCAGGAAATCAGCCTGGAATATATTTATGACCTTTGGTCCAGCAATTCTGCTTTTGAGAATCTTTCCTGAAAAGTATTCGTTTTTAAAATAACAGCCAGGAAGCAGATGTGGCTCAACTGACAGAGGGTCCGCCTACCATATAGGAGGTCCAGGGTTCAGTACCCAGGGCCTCCTGACTGTGTGGTGAGCTGGCTCACGTGCAGTGCTGCCACGCATAAGGAGGGCCATGCTGTGCAGGGGTGTCCCTGTGTAGGGGAGGCCCCCCTGCAAGGAACGTGCCCTGCAAGGAGAGCTCCTCCGTGCAAAAAAGCGCAACCTGCCCAGGAATGTGCTGCACACATGGAGAGCTGATGCAGCAAGATGATGCAATAAAAAGAGACACAGATTCCCAGTGCTCCTGACGAGAATGCAAGTGGATACAGAAGAACACACAGCGAATGGACAGAGAGTGCAGACAATGGGGGGGGGGGGGGGTGGGGAAGGGGAGAGAAATTTTTAAAAAACAAAAAACAGCCAAAATTCTGAAACAGCCTAAATATCCTATAGTGGGGGATTTCTTATAGAAAAGATGGCACATCTCTATGACAGCCTATTATGCAGTCAATAAAAATCATGTTTAGATGTTACAGGCAATTGCCCCTGAGGAGGGGGAGGGGAGATGAGGACCCACCTGGGGTCTTTTCCTTCCCACTTTCTGTTTTTCTGTACTATCTAAGTACCTTACCATAAGCTGTGTTATTTTTATAAAGAAAAAGACTGTGTTTTAGAATATTGTTAATTAAAGGGTAAAAACTATTGTATAATGCTGAGTGGGAAAAAAGTAGGTGATAAAACAGCATATTTGTAATGTGATACTTCATTTGTAATATACACATAAACCATGCAGTCAAGCACTGAATTCCATCCTGGGGACACATAAAGTGCTGACTATATATGCATGCTCATTGATAAACGTATGTAATATCAATGTATACGCATTTACATGTAATATAATCAGTGAATATTTCCACGTTGTGGAGGGATGGAGGATTTTGCGTTCTTTTTTTCCCTCACATTTTCCAATTTTTCTACAATGAGCACGTGTTATTTTTATTATATTACCTTAAATCTTGCTTAAAGGATATTTATAAAAACTGATTCTCCACCGTCCATGGACTTGGCATTAAGCCTCGATTAAACATTCCCGCCAGTATTTCACTTCATTGAAGTCTGGCTTAATGAATGATAATAAGTGACTCCTCACGTTTGTATCATTTGGTAGCTTCTGCACTTGACTGCCTCCCTCGATCCCTGTAGCTTCCCTGGGAAATACTGAGAGGAAGGGAAATCAGCAAGACATCCTGGAAACAGTGTTGGATTTTACAAGCACAAATCTGCTGTGACTCGAGTGAGTCACAGTCCTGCTCGAAGACTGCAACGTCATGCAAGCCACCAGACCCAGTGCCGGCCTTGAGCCAGGACCCCAGGCTCCAAGGCCAGTCCTTGGCCCCGCACTGCCGCTTCAGGTGACCGGGCCACAGCAGCGGGTTCTAACCGGCGTCCCCACGGCCCCGTAGGCTCAGCAGGGATCTGGCAGGGCGGCAGGGAGGAGAGGAGCATGCCTGTCGTTCTCGCCGAGCTGAGGCAATGGGCTGCGGCTCAGCTCTTGTTTGCCTTTCCGAGAAGGCCCCCTGGCTGCTGTCCCCAGAAGACCCCACCCTGACGCACAAGGCTGGCCCCACAAACCCGCCCTTCCCAGCCCATCAGTGGGTTTGGCAATGGGGTGGCATTTCCTTGGAAGAACAAAAGAGAAGGCCATATCCTGCAAATGCTTCAAGAGGAACTGCTTTTGGTTTTCCAGCGATCGGGTGCTGTGTGGTTTGTTGCTGGGACGGTCAGGGCACAGAGGGTTCTCTGAGCCTCGGGGCAGAAACCCCAGTGTACCCATAGACTAAGAAACCCTTTGCAGGGGAGGGGTGGGGTGGCCCAAGGAAGATTATGGAGGCCAGAGTGCAGCAAGCACGTTGGTGGTGCACGCTGGAGGCCAGGCCACGGAAGAGGGTTTAGAAGGAGAAAACCAGTAATGTTAATAAAATAAGTTATTCACTGAGCAACTATTAGGTGCCATCTATTCTCTTATTTAACCCTCCCAACCTCCCTGTGAAGTAGATCATATTATGCCCATTTTACAGATGACGAAACTGAGACTCAGAGAGGTAAATAGCAAGTTACACAGCAAGTAAATGATAGCAATGGAATCCAAATTCACGTTGTTCTCCCTCCCCCACTAGTGTCTGCAACTCAGCGGCACATGGTAGGCTCCATGGGGGTTGCTTGAAATAGATGGGTTTGATGAGCACCTACTGAATGCCAAGCCCAGGCATCTGAGCTTCTAAATAGCCTCTCTGGGGTATGTTTAATAATTCTCACCTTTCAAAAGAGAAAACTGAGGCTCAGAGTTTGCCCAAGGTTATACTGAGCCGAGTAAAGCCCTTTTAGGAAAGCACTAATGGGGAGAATGACTCAAGAGCAACCTGGACCCAAGGTCAGAGGCCGAGAGCCAGAGAAGTATGGGGAATGGTGTGGGGCTGCCAGGTGGATTCTCCAACCATGGGACCATAGAGGGACATGTGATTTTGGTAAATGTGATTTTGGACAAGTCATCACCCAAGGCTCAGTTTCCTCATTTGAAAAATGACTAAGTGAGAAAGGCTCATTTAATTTAGCACGGCATGCTCAGAGCTGTTTTCAGTTCACAAGAGGCTCCTGGTAAATGGGAGACCCTCTACCCCTACCTGTTTTCTTTCCTACCGGTACCTGCTGATCAGCCAACCAGATTCCATTCCTTGGAAGTTTGGTAAAACCAGCCTGGCATTCCTGCCCCCACCCCCGAGGGTGACCTAGCACCCCCAGGCGACAGAACCACCCTTTTTTCTCCCACAGGCCCTGGCAGAGGCCCTCCCACCCCAGCAGGGGCCGGGAAAGTGACTCACGGCCACAGCCCCCTCCTCAGTCTCACCCACCCGCGCCCTTGCTTTGGGAAAAGGGTGGTTTTCATTTCTTTCCTTTTCCTCTCTCTCCTTCCAGCCCTCTTGCTCACTCTGTCCCTGGGCCGCCTCTCCCAGGAGCCTCTGTGGTCTGGACCAGGGGTCTGCTGGCAGCCTTTCTCTGTCCTCTGGTGGAGGGTCCCACCATCAAGGCGGGCTGTGTGGCCCTACTGTGCGTGGTGGGAACGAGGTCAGCCTCTGGAGGCCCCAGCTGGCCCCCTATTCTATTGGCTTCTTTTAAATCGAAACACATAGCACATCCATTACACAATAAACCACAGCTATTTCATGGATCAAATTAAGTTTTATTTGGGCAAATTACAACCTTTCCTACAGTCGTGCCTTTGTGAGACCATTCCTTTTTAATAAAAGCAAGCATTGCAGGGCCTGGCCCTCCTAGACCAAGGCTCCGTGGTGGGTTGGGGGCTCTGGCCGGGGCTGGCAAGAGGGTGGCAGTGTCTGTGTGTGATGGGAATTCTTGGGGCCCCTCTTGGGAATGGATTTGGCCCCAGGGGCTGCTCTCCTTCCTCCCCCTGCCTTCCCCATCCCAAGGTTGCCATGGAAATCTGTAGAGAACTCATTAAGTAAGAAAAGAGCAGCAGCAGGGGCAGCAGCGGGAAGGCATTTCCCGGAATCAGGGAGGAAGCGGCGTGAGTCACCCGCCTGCTCAGCGCCCCGCGTGGCGACTGCAGCCACAGCCCAGAAGGTTGGGGCGCAGGGCCGGGCGGCCCGCGTAGACGCGCCAGCTGCCCCGGCTGACGCAGGCTCCAGGAATGCAAACAAAGCTGGGCGGAGGGGCTTTGGGCCAGGCAGGAGGGAGCCGGCCTGGAGCAGAGGCCTGCGGAGGGGGCCCCTCTGTCCTGGGTGTCCTCGGAGTGACGAAAGACTCCTACCTCCCAGTGGGCTTGGGCCAGCTCTGCCTGCCCTGGTTTCGGGGCCCCCTCGTGGGGCAGGGGCAGGAGCTGGCTCTAAACCAGAGGTCCTCAAAGACAGTCCCTGGCCCGGCAGCATCAGCCTTACCTGGGAAATGACGACTCCTGGCCCCCCACCCCAGAGCTACTAAGTGAGAAACTCTGGGGGTGGGGGCTAGCAATCTCTGGTTTAACCAGCCTTCCAGGGGATTCTGATCCAAGCTCAAGTTCCTGATCTGAAAGTCAGCTTCAAACCTGCCACTGATGGGCTGGCTAGTCATTCAACAAAGCAAGGGCTGATGCTTAGGGAGCACTTCCAGGGTGCTTACCTGGCTAGCTGCTTCACAGGTGGCAACCCATTTAGTCCTCACATTAACCCGGTGAGGCCGGGCTCTGTGATGATTTCTCCATTTTACAGGTGACATATATAAGTGCTGCTTTGGGATCAGATGTCAGAGTTCTGGGACCTGGGAGGTGGTGGGAGACGCTGGGCCAGGCTGTTGGATTTGGCCCATCAGCAGGAGTGTTGGGGCTCGGTGGCCTTTTCCTGGGCAGCTTTTCTAACAATGGCCTTCAGAGAGAGAGAGTCTGCCCCTCCACTCTCACTCTCAAAAGGGGAAAGACAGAGCGACTCAGGCAGGTGGGAGGAGAGAAGCAAGAAGACACCCCAAAGAAGCAGAGCCTGGGAGAGTGGCAGGTCCCGTAGACTCTCACTGCTCCAGGCGTGGTCCACGGAACCAGCAGTAACAACGTGACCCACCCCGGACTCACTAAATCCAAATCTGCCCTTTAACAAGGTTCGCACGTGATTCGGCCACATTCCTGTTCCAGAAGCCCGGTGGTGGGTGCCCCTGAAGATCCCGAGCTCTTTCCTTCTACAGGCGAGAGGGTGTAGGATAATGGGGCCAGATTTGCACCAGGCTCAGCCCAGCTCCCTTGTTAAAACACTGAGATCCTATGCTACCTATTAGAATGGTTAAAATCCAAAAAACTGAGGAGACTGTATGCTGACAAGGATGAGGAGCAACTCTAACTCATTCATTGCTTGTAGGAGGCAAAATGATACACCTGCTTTGGAAGATGCTTTGGGCAGTCTCCTACAAAGCTAAACCTAGTCTTATCATGAACCAGCAGTCACACTCCATGGTATTTACTCAGGTGAGTTGAAAACTTATGTCCATACAAAAGCCTGCTTGTGAATATTTATTAACAGGTTTATTTGTAGTTTCCCCAAACTGGAAGCAACCAAGAAGTCCTTCAGTAGGTGAGTGGATGAATGGTGGTACATCCATAAAATGCAATCTTATTCAGTGACAAAAAGGAATGAACTATCAAGTCATGAAAAGACATGGAGGAAATTTTAATGCATATTGCTAAGAGAAAGAAGCCAGTCCAAAAGGGCTACAAACTATATGATTCCAAATATAGGACGTTCTGGTAAAGGCAAAACTAAAGGTCAGTGGTGGGAGCAGATGGAGCTCAAGTAATTGAGCACCCGCCTCCCACATGGGAGGTCCCAGGTTTGGTTCCTGGTGCCTCCTGCAAACAAACAAACAAAAAATAAACAAGCGAAATAAGCAGGAAAAAAAAGACAAAAACAAAATCCAACTCAGGGAAGCCAATGTGGCTCCATGGTTAAGTACTGACTTCCCACATATGAGGTCCCAGTTTCAATCCCCGCCCCCAGGATGTCAAAAAAAAAAAAAAAAAAAAAAAAAGTCCGTGGTTGCCGGGGCAGGGATGAATAGGTTAATCACAGGGGGTTTTTAGGGAGGTAAAACTACTCTGTATTAAACTGTAACGGTGAATACACGACCTTATTTATTTGTCAAAACCCATAGAACTGTACAAGGCAAAAATGAAACTTAAACTATGGGGATGTACATGTGGCTCAGGTGATTGGGCTCCCATCTACCATATGGGGGGGTCCCAGGTTCATTTCCTGGGGTCCTGGTGAAGGAGTAGCTGCTCCACACTGCGGAGTGCTAGCCCACGCCGTGAACTGACACAAGAAGATGATGCAACAACAGCAACAAAGAGACACAAAGGAAAGACAATGAGAGACACAACAAACCAGGGAGCTCACGTGGCTCAAGTGATTGGTTGCCTCCTAAAGAGAAGACAAGCAGGCACAGAAGAATGCACAGTGAATGGACACAGAAAGCAGACAGCTAGCACAGGTGGCAGGGGTGGGGAAGAAAAATAAAAATAAATCTTTAAAGAAAAAGTAAACTATGACCTTTGGTTAATAATAATGTGTCAGTATTGGCTCACTAATTGTAACAAGTGTACCCCTGGAATGCAAGGTATCAATAGGAGAAACTGTTGGGGAGAGTAGAGAGTGTGTGTTTGCTCTATCCAATTTTTCTATAAATCTAAATCTATACTAAAAAATTAAATCTATTAATTAAAAAACCTATTGCATATAGCAGAGCCACTCTTCAGAGCTCAGTGGCCTTAGACTGTGCTCACAGGTCACACTTGACATTTGGACAACATCTAGGGGATGGCCATTTGGTGTCTGTTTCCTAAGAGACTGAGTCATTGTTTAGGAAACAGGGCCTCTGGAGCCTGAGGGAAATGGGATAAAACCCTGGCTCTTTCACTCATGTTCTGTGTGACCCTGGGCCAGTCATTTAACCTCCCTGAGCCTCAAGTTCCTCATCTCTAGAATGGGACTACTGGTCCCTGAGACTCAGAATGCTCAAACGCAGGTTCCCCTCCAGGGCTCACAGTCCAGGATGTGTTAGGCTCCCTGCAGCGGGGAGTGAAATGCAAGGCAGAGGCATTTGAGGAAGGCACCAAAAGATCTGGATCCATTCCAAGGCAAGAACGCAACTGAGCAGAGCTTGAAGGGTGGGCAAAGCCCGCGAGCTCCAGGACAGGCGAGGGGCCTGGTGCACTCACTGACCTCAGAGAGGAGAGGGCTGGAAAGCTCAGGGAGCGCAGGGGTCACTTGGCCCCATCGTCAAGCTTTAGAGATGTGCACACTGGGCCAGAGAGGAAGAGGCGCCCCAATTGTCACGCTGCTGGATTTGTTTCATCCCGGGAGCTAGGTGAACTAAGAGAATGAGTGTTTTGATTAGGGAGAAGGGTAAGTTAGTGATGATAATGACAAGAATGAGAATGATGATGACAGCTGTATCCATTGACTTCTTAATCTGTTCTGAGCCCTGTACTAAGGGCTTTCCAGGGATTATGCGATTTTACCCTTTAAAACAATCCATTTCAGGTCGGTGCTATTATTCCCATTTTCTGGTTGAAATGCTTTCAGGATTTTAGCAGACTGCTCCCCGCGTCTTCCACATCGCCCCTGCATTTCTCCCTTTCTGGCAGAGTGGTGGCCTTCTTTCTTTATCCCCCCTTGTCCCACACACCTGTGAGCCCCGGGCGGGGCCAGCCCCAGGCTTCAGTGGTCTCGGCCAATCGTGACGGTCAGTCCTCTTGGCAGCGATTGGCTCGGGTACGGTCACATGTTGCCTCATGGCCTGTTAGAAGCGGAGAGAAGGGGGAGATTCTGAAAAGGTTCCTTGATGGTGGAAAAAAAAAAAAGAGACCCAAGGAAGAGATGGCCTGTTTTCCACCTCTGGATATTGTGGGGTTGGGGGGTGTGTAGGGGATGTCAGGACTATGGCAATCACTTTAGGTCCAGGCGGGGATAAGTCTGAAAATAGGCTGACACACTGAAGGTGGCAGAGCAGAGGCAAGGAATTAACTGGGTTCTTGAAGGTGTGGTTGCACTGCTGAATTTTCCAACCCAGGATGCCCCCTCCTCTGGACTCTGACAGGTGAGATCTTACAGCTCTTATTTGCTAAGCCACTTGCTGCAGGCTTTTCTGTTCCTTGCAGCTGAAAGCATTCTTGTTGATGTAAGGATGAACTCCAAAACTCCCTCTATGGCAGGGGTTCTTGACCTTTTTTGCTCGGATCTCTTCCCCAGTCAGGGGAAAACCACAGGTCTAACAACTACCATAATTTCAAAGCATGGATGAGCATAAGCTATTTTTTGAGATATGCGGCACCTGTACTGTGATAGAAAATGAATACTACTGTAATTTATTGCCTACATTCGGAAGTGGAGGAAATGCTAGATTTCAGTTAGAGGTCAGAGAAAATAAAGATAATAAGTTGATTTTTTTCAATTCAAGCTCACGGATCCCCCGATTAAGAACCCCTGCTCTACGGATTCAAGGTAAGAGCCCTGCAGCCCTGTTTCCTGTCAGCATCCTCAGCTCTGGCCCGAGGCCGTGGCCCCCGATCCCCGGCTTGGGCCTCGTTCTCTGGGGCCTGCCGACCTTTGCACCTGCCTGAAGTGTTCTCCCATCGGTTTGTTTTACACATGCTGCCTCCTCTTTCCTGAGCTGGGTGCTCCATCACCTTCTCGGCAGGGCCTTCCTGGGTCTTTCAAGCCCCTGAGCTGCTCCCTGACTGTGATGGTTAATTGTATGACTCAACGTGGCTAGGTTATGATGTCCAGTTACTTGGTCAAACACTAGTCTAGCTGTTGCTGTGCAGAGATTTTGTAGATAGGATTACTATCTACAATCAGTGAACTTTAAGTTAAAGCGATTACCCTTGCTAGTCTGGGTGGGCCTGATCCAATAGGTTGGAGGTTTTAAGAGCTAGAACTGAGGGTTCTAGGGATCAGAAGAAATTCTGCCTCGAGGCTATACTTCCACTCATTCCCACCTAAGGAATTCAGATTCAAGACTTCAGGATCACTCTTAGAAAAACTTCTAGCCTCTGGTTTACCCTGTAGAATTGAATTTACCAACCCCCATGTCACATGAGCCAATTCCTTATAATAAATCTCTGTGTGTGTGTGTGTGTGTACATATATCCTGTTGGTTCTGTTTCTCTGGAGAACCCTAATACATGGACTTAGTAGTCCCCCAGAACCCTCCTGCGTGGCCACCATCACCTTTGTCACCCAAAGTTCTTACTTATTGGTTTATATATCTGCTTCCTCTCCTGGACTGAGAGCTCTGAGCTGAGGGCAGACTCTGCCCTTCCTGGTAGCACAGGGCCCAGCCCATAGCACGTGCCTCTCAGCTGCTATGGAAGGAGTGAGGCTGTGGTGGCCACCTGCACCCCTTGAAAGTGAAAAAAGAAATCTGCTGAATTATATACTGAATGATGTGACTGGGCGTGCATGTATTTGATTACAATACGATAGTAGGAATATTAGCAAGGTACTTCACCAGGTTGTTGTTTTTTTCCTTCAAATTTTGTGTCGAAAGCCTGCCTGCGGAAATAAAAAAGCTTATAGCCAAAGGTTTAGAGAATTAACGTTAGGCTGGCCCACGTGTCCTGAGGACGTCGCTTTCTTAAAGGATCATTGGTGGTGAGCTGGGGTACAGACCTGATTCTGTCCTCTCAAGAGGCTATCTGAACAGCAAATGTCAAGATTTCCTGATCCCCTTATTCTTTATTCTTTACACTCATGAGTTTGGGGAAGTTTTCCTTCTAGCTTTCTTCCCTCCTTCCTCCCTTCCTCCTCTACCCCCATGCCTCTCTCTCTCTCTCTTGTTTGCTAGAAAGTAAGGATAAGGAATGATCATTGTTTAAATTTTTTCAGCATTGCCTAATTTTTTTATCCTTTGAGGTTAAATCATTAGGTTGTTGGGATGTGGATTAGGATGTGGGAGAAGACTCATCTCCAAAAATAAGCCTCCTTTCTTTCTTGTTTATATGAAACTCTGTCCTGAAGGCTTCTCGGGGGCCAAAAGCCCAGCGCACAGACAAACCAGGTCATAGCTATTGTTCTCTCTACCCTCCACCCCCCCAACTCGACCTTTGATTCCCAAGACAAAGTTCTGGGGGGAACCAGGAAATAAGGCCAGCAAGGCCCAGGATCCCGGGTCCTGGCTCAGGCAGGGAAGCGACTGGAGTGGGTAGCCAGACCCCACAGCAGGCCTGCCCGCTGCCGGCACAGGCCCCTGCCTCGGGCCCTGGTCTGCGATGTGGGAGTGCTGTGAGCACCCCCAGATGACCCCTGGAGCCGGTGGTTGGGGGAGCAGGTTGGGGCGGGAGCTCAGCAAGCGTGGGCTGAACCCAGTCTTCCAAGATGGACCTGGGCAGCGGGAGACACTTTTGCCTCGTTCTCTTCTTGGCTTAGGAAGCTCTGCCTTCTGTGAACCATTTCTTCTTCTTGCAGCATTGGTGTGTTTCCGCCCCGCCTTATCTTGCAGTCATGTAAATCCTTAGTGCCAGCTCCTGCTTCCTTCCAGGCTGTTCCCCAGCAGCCGGTCTTTGCCATCCGTAGCCTGACCAGGAGGGAAGGCCCTGCCCTGCCATTTGCCAGGTTTTAAGCCTCTGGTGTGGGGTGTGGGAAAGAATTCTTCATTGGTATCAGAAGCCCCGAGGGCCTCATGGTTTTGCTGCTAAACAAAGTTGAACTCAGGCTTCATTTTCTACCCCTGAGCAATGGGGCATTTGGGTGAAACGTCCTTGAAGGAAAGGCCTGGGACAGCTGGAGGAGGGCGAGCCGGAGCTGAGCCCGTCCCCTCTCCCCGACAGGGTTCGAGGCAGCGGCAGCTACGGCTAACGCCGACCAGACGCAGCCCTTTCCCCGGCCGCGCGCGGCCTTCCTCCTTGGAGGCCTTCGGGATATTTGAAACTCCATGGAGTTTGGCCTCGTTGCCCGGAGTGGAAACCACAGCTCCATCACGCGAGCACATATGATCTCCCTGGGAGGACAGAGGCGACCGGCCGCAGAGGGCGAGGGGAGCTTGGGGCCGCTGGCTTTGCGGAGGGACAGCTTCGCCTCGCCACCTTGGCTGGTGCACCTCCGGGAGAGCAAGTCCAGCCTGCTCGGCCAGAATGCAGGGGCTGACCTCTGCTCCCAGCCACCGACCCGAGGGGCTGCTGCAGGGGGGACTTGAGCCTGGCAGGAGGGCTGGACAATCACCAAAGAACCCTTTTACCTTTCTCCCCCGTGCCAGCTCCTATTTTAAAAGCTTTGCATCTGCCAGAGAACTCTTGGAGAAGAAAAATTCCACTGAAAAGGAATGACCGCTCCCCTGCCCCAGGGCAGAGGAGCAACTGAATTTGCACGAATGAGGAGAAAATGGTTCCAAAGTCACCGACTGTAAGACTCCCCAGCTTCTTTCACTGCCGAGTTAACTTTGGCCCAACAATTTCATATCCCCAGCCTCAGATTTCCCATTTGCCAAATGGAAATAATGATCCTCACCTCATGGGGCTTTCAGATATGCCTAAAGGCCCCAGGCAGAGCTGAGACTCAGTAAAGGCAAGTCAGTGTTATACCCAAATGACAATGGACTAAATCCTCATTTCCCATTTCTAAATAATCCGAGACCATCATAACTGCCCACCAGCACTTGCGGTCGGCAAAAATAACCAAGAACTGCCCCCCAGCCCCGGGGGGTGGCCGCGGTCCAGGCAGAGGCAGCCAGTGGGGCCAGCTCCATGAATGCAGGGCCCTCTGAACTTGAGCGAGGGCTGGGGCGGAGGACTGAGCGACTGCTGGGGGCAGGCACCTGCAGGTACTCAGGGTCCCCACACAACTGCTGGGGCAGGCACCTGCAGGTACTCAGGGTCCCCACACAACTGCTGGGGGCAGGCACCTGGGGCAGAGATGGTCTCTGGCAGTCCTTCCAGCCCCAGGGCTCGGACAGGGCAGAGGAGGCGGGCCCTGGATTCTGCCCAGCATCCTTCCCCTGGCTGCTTCCACGGCTGTGTCTGCGGGCACAGAGCTGACTTGTCTGGGCGCTTGGCAGCCTCAGTTTCCCCATCTATAAAATGGGAACAGTAGCCACGTTACCGCATCGGTGGGTTTTTGCGAGAGGTTAGGGAGAAGGGCCAGTGAGCTTAGCTCTGTGGTCCTTCCCCTGTGAGGAGGCCAGACCACAGACTTCAGGGCACCAGGGGTGGGGATGCGGGTGACTGCTTCCCAGGAGAAGGGGCGCATCCGTGCTTCTCTGGCTGCTTCACATGCCCTGCCGCAGGGTCTGGGGAGCGGAGCAGGCTCTCAGTGAATCTAAGGTCTGCGGCTAGAAAGAGATTCGACTTGGTCATTGACCTCGTAATAGTTGAACCGCCCTGGCCGAGCTAATGAGGCCTCTTCCTCCCCTGCCAACTCCCACTGGGCCTCCACCACGCCTCTCCCTGGCCGAGTTCCCTCCGCCCTCATCCATCCGTTCCTTCAGTAGTCATCACTCCTTCCACACACATTTCCCGAGCTCCCTCCACGTGTCGGCTGGGGATACAGAGCTGGACGTGGCTCTTGCCCTCGTGGAAGTTACACTCTAACGGGGGAGAAAGACCTCATGCAAACAGCTGCACGAATCCAGGCAAAATTACAAAACTAAAGTGCCAAGAAGGAAAGGCAAGGGGTACCACACACGTGAAAAAAATAAGGGCTGCCTTCAAGAAGATCACTGCTTACCGTTGACGTGAACTCCCGGGACCCTCACCCTGTCCCTGTGGGGTGGGTGCCATTGCCATTTCCATTTTACAGACGAGGAAACCGAGGCTCAAGAAGAGCTGGCAGAACTCGCTTAAGATGCACAAGGTGGAAGTCCCCAGCCCACTGTCCCAGGGAGAGGGAGATCAAGAGAGGCTCCTCGAGGAAATGGCTTTTAAACTGAGACCTGACAGGTGAGGTCTGTAGGACAAAGAGGAGGAAGAGGGGACGACGGGGAGCATGTGTGGCGGCTTTCTTTCCTGGAATGAGAATGAACCATGACTCACTTGCCAGCAGGCTTTTTGGTGAACTCTCCCCATCAGTTGATATGGTTTTGGGGTGCCTACCAGGACGAGGACCTCTAGTGGATCTGACGTAGGGGATTGTGGCTATTTTTATAACCAGCACAACCAATTCTCTTCTCCCTTCTTGATAGGGCAGAGCTCTCAGCCCTGAGCTGCTGACGGGCCCCGGCTCTGTGGCATTGCAAGGAGGGACTCCTCCTACCTGCTGGTCCCATCAGGACCCACTGCCCAAGGAAGGAAGGACCCAGGCTCTGGCCAGATGCTCTCATGTGCTCATTGCCTTGAATCCTCACCGCACCCTCTGAAGCAGGTGCCCTCGAGGCTCAGAGAGGTGGGGCAGTCCTCCCAGGATCACGGAGCTAGGCCGTGGCCCGGGCAGGCTGGGCCTGTGTCTGACACAGGACACTCTCGCCTGTCCTGCACCAACTGCCTAGGTGCCACAATCCTTCTTGGATATCTTTGTAAAACCTTGTGGGGTGCAACAATAATGACAAAGAGAGATAAATGGGACATCATCAAAATTAAAATCTTTTGTGCCTCAATGAATCTTATCACGAAAGTAAAAAGACAACCTATGAAATGGGAGACAATATTTGGAAACCACCTAGCCAATAAATGTTTAACATCCAGAAGATATAAATAAATCCTCAGCTTAATAACAAAAAGACAAACAACCAAATTGAAAAATGGGCAAAAGACTTAGACACCCCTCCAAAGAAGACACACAACTAGCTAGGAAGCACATGAAAAGATGTTCAGCATCATTAACCATCAGGGAAATGCAAATCAAAACCACCGTGAGACACCATTTCACAACCATTAAAATGACTACTATTTAGAAAATGGAAAATAACAAGTGTTGGAGATGATGCAGAAAAATAGAAACATTCATTGCTGGTGGTGATGTAAAATGGTACAGCCACTGTGGAAGACAGTTTGGCAGTTCTTCAGAAAGCCAAGCATAGGGAGGCAGATGTGGCTCAAGCAGTTGAGCTCCTGCCTACCACATGGGAGGTTCCAGCTTTGGTTCTCATGCTCCTGGAGAAGACAAGCAAGACAGTGAGCTGGCATGACAGGCCGGCACAGTGAGCTGACGCAACAAGATGACATAGCAAGGAGACACAAAACACAATGAGAGACACAACAAAGCAGGGAGTGGAGGTAGCTCAAGTGATTGAGCGCCTCTTTCCCACATAGGAGGTCCCAGGTTCAGTTCCTGGTACCTCCTAAAGAAAAGACAAGCAGACACAGAGAACACACCATGAGTGGACACAGAGAGTATACAGTGAGTGCAAACAATGGAGGTGGGGTGGGGAACAAATAAATAACCTTTAAAAAAAATAAAGAGAAAACTAAGTACAGAATTCCCACATGACCTGGCAATCCCACTACTAAGTATATACCCAAATAAAGTGAAAGCCAAACGAATTGAAAGCAGAGACTTGAACAGATATTTACACACTGTTGTTCATAGCAAAGTTATTCACAGTTGCCAGAAGATGGAAGCAACCCAAGTGCCCATCAACCAATGAATGATAAATAAAAGGGGGTATAGATACACAAGGGAATATTATTCTGCCATAGAAAGGAATGAAATTATGATACATGCGACAATATGGATGAAACTTGAAGATGTCATATTGAGTGAAATAAGCACAAAAATTAGATGATCTTATTGTTATGAAGTAATTAGAATAAGCAAACTCACAGAGTCAGAATCTAGAATAGAGGTCACCAGGAGACAGGGTGGGGAAAGAGAATGGGGCATGAGGGCTTACAATGTACAGGGCTCCTATCTGGAATCGTGAGACTGTGTTGGTAAGGGATGGTGGTGCTGGCAGCACCACTTTGCGAACGTAACTAACAGCACTGAAACCCATACCTGAATGTGGCTACAGGGGGCATGTTAGGTTGTACATATGGTAGCAGAGTACAAATTTTTTAAAAACCCATGGAACCACACTACACAAACAGGGAGGCTTAAGTTGAACTATCGACTATAGATACAAGTACATTTATAAAGACGTGCTTTTGAAAACAACCTCCTGTGGGGTGGAGGGGTGGGTTTCCGTGAAGATGGTCGCCGGCAGCTTCGCCCACCTGAACACACACGCGCTCCTCCCCTCAAGAGGAGAGTCTCTTCTCCTTCCCTTGAGTCTGTGCTGGCTTGTGACTGGCTTTGACCAAGAAAGTGCTGCGGAAGGGCCTCTGTGCTGGCTCCAGCCGAGCCTTCAAGGCCCGACACCTCCCGCTTCCTTTCCCTCCCTCCTGGAAGCCAGCTGCCAGGGAAAGGAGCCGGGGCCGGAAGGACCACGCCGGGAGCTTAGGCACCCCAGGTGACAGGCATTTGAGTGAGGCCACCTTGGACATTTCAGCCCCAGCTGAGCTCCCAGCCCATACCATGTGGAGCAGAGAATCAAACCAGCCGACCCACAGGTCCGTGAGAACTAGTAAGTCCCTGCTATTTCAAGCAGCTAGTTCTGGGCTGGTTTGTTACACAGCCTAGAGGACTGAAGCAGGTGGTCTAGGGGACGCCTCGGTTCCATGAATCCCTGGGACCTCTAGCTTCCCCCAGGACCCTGGGGCCTAGCTCCCATGGTCCCAGACAACTGGCAAGGGCTTTCCTCCTGTTCTATTCTTTCTGGGGAGAGGGGAGTTGTGTGCTCCCCCACATTCCATCTTGATGGCGCTCCTATGGCAAGAATAACAAGCCAAGAGCTTGGATTCTGGGATTAGACTCTTGGGAATCTGCCAATTTCTAGCAGTGTGATCTTGGGCAAGATAGTTCACTTTTCCATGCCTCAGTTTCCTCAGTTGTAAAATGAGGGAAATATTTAAGGGAGTCTCTGGGGATTAAATGAGGATATACACACACACTGGCTGACATTTAAACAGGTATGCTGCAATACAGAGGGATAAAAATAAAAGTAGGAGAATGGTCAAGTCTTGGAGAGTTTATTCTACTGGGGAGTTAGGATGGCTTCCTGGGAGAGGTGACAGTTGAGCTGGGATTTGAAGACTGACAAGGAGTTTGCTGGCTTTATCAGTTAAATTTAAGTTTGTCTCAGAGTAAAAGCAACAACCACTATGACCACAAAAATATAAGTATAAACCACAAAAATAACAGTAGCTTAAATTAGAAGCTTATTTCTCATTCATGTAGGAATCTGGTTGTGGGAGGCCCAGGACTCACAGGGTGCTCCATGGCAAGAGGCACGCAGACACCTCCTGCCTAGTTGCTCACCTTGCAGGGTCTCCATTCCAAGGTCTCCTCCTGGCCCAAGATGGCTGCCAGAGCTCCTGGAAGTTGTACTCTCCACTTGTAAGCAATTGGCCCAGACTTCATCCCATGACCAATCTAGTGGCAGTGAGGCTGAGAAACGTTTTTTTTTCTGGGTGGCTCTGTGCCCCGCTAAGAACTGAGGATTCCTTTACTAAGGAGGACTCGGGGAACAGACACTGCTGGTCACAGCCGGTCAAATTTGCCACATTAAGGAAAGATGATAGAAGGAAAAGCATGTGCAGAGCCCTGGAGGATTGTGGATTGTAAGCATTTGGAATGGCCGCCCCTGTCTCTACAAGGCCTTCAAAAATTTCATTCCTTCTCTCCTGAGACCTTCACTGGTCAACTTGGCTGCTTCCAGGCAGGCATGTCCCCTTCGCAGCCCCCCGGCTGCTCCGGAGACTCCCTCCTGTGTCTGTTCCCCACAGGAGAAGCTGAGATGCTGGGCGGTCACCCAGGAGATGGAGCTGCTGGGCAGAGGCGCCACAGAGCGCGGCCAGAGCTCTCACCAGCCTTCTGAGCGAGGACCGGGACAGCCAGTGCTGGCGGCCCGAGGTGGCCTCCACCCAGGGGACCACTGCGAGCACGCGCCAGAGGTGGGGCTCTCAGGGCTTTGGGGCGCTTTGAGGAGAGCTGTTGTGCTAGTGCCGGGGGCCTGAGGCCTGGCAGGCGGAACGCTGGAGAGGTGGGAGCCAGGGCACCCTACAGACCAGTGCCGGCCATGGCTGGGCCTGGATCTTGGAGCAGGCATTGGGGTATGCAGCTCCCACCCTGACCCCCACTCTGGGCTGGGCGGCCGAGGAGTAGGGGACGTACCGGCACAAGGTCTTAGCTTGGAACGCCACTTCTGCCTTGGACAGACCGGGCACCGTTAAGCCTCGGTTTCCCCATCTGTAACGTGGCGGTCCACTTCTCAAAGATGTAATGAGGGCCCAGGGTCACAGGTGGGAAAGGCCTTGGCCAAGGCTTGGGTGCTGTGCCACGCCTGGTCCTGGGAGGACTCTGAAGGAAGGGCCTCCTGTAGGGCCGCGCCGCTGCAGAACCCCCCGGGCCTGCGCTTCCAGCCCACGGGCGCAGCTGAGCCTTGGCTTCTCAGGGAGACACCCTCGGCCACCCCTACGCCCAGACCCCGGAGCAGCTCCTCAGCCTTTGAAAGCTCCTGGCTCTGGAAAGTGGGGTCCGGTAGGCCCTGCCCTCGGCCAGAGCTCTTAATGGGGCTCCAGCTGACAGCCTGGCCTTGACCGCCAGGAACCTGAGATTTGTGCTGGTGTGCGGCCCGGCTGGCTCCGAGCACGAGCGCTGGAGGGAATGCTCACCCAAGCAGGCGCCACCTGCCCGCAGGGATCAGATGGGCAGGAAGTGAAGTTGGGGAAGGGTGAAGAGGCGCAGGGGCCAGGAGCATCCGGGACAGCCAGCCTATGGCAAACTAGAAAGTGTATGCCCACCCCATTCAAATGAAATGTACTTTTCTTTTTTTTTTTAACACTGTAATCAAAGCATGATACTCAAAAACTATAAGTTGGAGTTCTGGTTTTCCAATCACAACTATCTGCTGCGTATGTATTGGGGGAGGGAAATATGTTCTTTTTTTAAAAAAAATATATATTTTCAGTTTATTTATTCCCCCTGCCCTGTTGTTTGCACTTGCGGTCTGCTCTGTGTGTCCATTTGTTGTCTGCTCGTCTTCTTTTTAGGAGGCACCAGGAATGGAACCTGGGAGCTCCCATTGGGAGAGAGGCGCTCAATTGCTTGAGCCACCTCAGCGCCCTGCTTTGTTGTGTCTCTCAGTGTCTTTCCTCTTTGCGTCTCTTTGTTGTGTCATCTTGTTGCGTAAACTCACTGTTCATCTGGCTGTTGCAGGGGCTGCCTGCCTTGCTCGCCTTCTCCAGGAGGCACTGGAAACCAAACACAGGACCTCCCATGCAGTAGGCAGGAGCTCAGTCACTCGAGCCACATCTGCTTCCCGGAATATGTTCTTTTACAAGCAGATAAAATCAGCCAGCCAGGAAGGGAGAAGGAGAAGTGCTTCTGTGATGGAGGGCAGGGTGGGGCTTAGAGTATAACTGGGTGTAACTGGTGGACAGAACCCACTGGGGCACAGGAAACACAGATTGTTTGCCCAGTGCACTGCCCCCCCCCCCCCCCCCCCGCCATTTGCCAGAACTGTCACTCATCTGCCACAGGACTCCAGTGGGATTTGCCACATTTGTTCAACGTGACCTCCTCCCCCAGCTGATTGGTCCAGGGCAAGCACCTGACCCCAGGTGAGCCAACCAGTGCCTGCCCAGGGAAGGTGGACTTGGAGCCACAGGCGGCAGTGAAGGCTGGCTGTCCTCGGGGCTGGGGGCCGCGTGCCCCAGGAACTGGTGACAGCACGCTTTCCGCCACTGACTGCAGGAGTGGGCGGAGCCGTGGGCTACGAGGGGAGAAGGAAGAGCCGGCAGAGGGAAGCGAGGTGGGAGGAGGAGGGCGAGCCGCTGGGCTGCATACTTCCCGAGGCCAGCCAGGGTCCTTGCCTGAGGTTCCCGGAGCCCCCCAGGGTGCTTTCAGTAACCTTCATGCCCTCCCCCCAGTGATTTTTTTTCTTGCTAAAGCTGGTTTAGATGAGTTTCTGTTGCGCAGAACTCAAATAATCCCACCTGATACATGGCTACCATTCATTGAATCGGCTGCTCCACCTGCGCGATTTCACTGGCTCCTTATGACGCCCCTGTGGAGTAGGTCTTGCTATTTTCTCCATTTTGACAGGTGAGAAAACTGAGGCCCAGAGAGGTTAAGCAATTTGCCCAGAGCCACACAGCTGGCAAGAAATTGGAGTCTGGGCTGACTGCTTCTGAGAGTTTAACTCCTCAAATAACACTTATTCACTGTGCTGTAGAGATTTGCACTTCAAAGTAACTGACCCAAGAGATCTTTGGGCCTTCTTCAGAATCTCTGATTCTGAGTTTGCTTGACCCTGTGGTGTGTGGGCAGGTGTCTGGGTGGGGGTATTGTGGGGTTCTCTCTGGGTGGGGCTTGTATTGTTTTTTGCAACCATCTTGTAAGTTTAAATTATTTCAGAAAAAAAAAGTAAAAAAAATAATCCAATTTACCCTTCAAATAAAGCCTGCTCAAATGCTTAAAGAGTTAGCTCTCTCCCAGCCAAGGCAGCATTATAGAATGACCTTTCTTGGCATTGATCCTGGTGCACCTAACTGGTTGTTCACCCAGGCATGAACCGGGTGGCCGTCGCCTCTGTCTCTATCTAGGACCTACCGAGAGCCCGAGCTGCAGGGAACACGCTACACATGTTTATTTATTTATTTATTTAAAGATTTATTTTATTTATTTATTTCTCCCCACCCCCTTGTTGTTTGCGCTTGCTGTGTCTGTTCATCTTCCTTGTTTCTTTAGGGGGCACGGGGAGCCAAACCCAGGACCTCCGATGTGGGAGGGAGGTGCCTGATCTCTTGAGCCACCTCTGCTCCTTGCTTTTGTTGTGTCTCTCATTATGTTTTTCCTTCCTGCTTCTCTTGTTGCATCATCTTGTTACATCAGCTCGCTACGCCTGCCCATCATGTCACCTCATTGTCTTCTTTAGGAGGCACTGGGAACCTCTGCTCCCTGCTTTGTTGTGTCTGTCATAATGTTTTTTTTTTCTTTATTTTTTTAATATTACATTAAAAAAATATGAGGTCCCCATATACCCCCCACCCCCCTCACCCCACTCCTCCCCCCATAACAACAATCTCCTCCATCATCATGAGACATTCATTGCATTTGGTGAATACATCTCTGAATACCACTGCACCTCATGGTCAATGGTCCACACCATAGCCCACACTCTCCCACAGTCCACCCAGTAGGCCACGGGAGGACATACAATGTTGGGTAACTGTCCCCGCAGCACCACCCAGGACGATTCCAAGTCCCGAAAATGCCCCCACACCACATCTCTTCCTCCCACTCCCTACCCCCAGCAGCCACCATGGCCACTTTCTCCACACCAATGCCACATTTTCTTTGATTACTAATCACAATAGTTCATGAATAGAATATCAGTAAGTCCACTCTAATCCATACTCCATTCCTCCATCCTGTAGACCTTGGAATGGTTGTGTCCACTCCACATTGTCATAACGTTTTGTTTTTTTCTTCTTGTATCTCTTGTTGTGTCAGCTCACTGTGCCTGCCCGTCACGCCAGCTCACTGTCTTCTTTAGGAGGCACTGGGATCCAAGCCAGCGACTTCCCATGTGGAAAGCGGGGGCCCAGTCATCTGAGCCACATCCACTGCCCTACACATGCTTATTAAGAAAAGTTTAAGGGAAACGGACTTTGGCCCAGTGGTTAGGGCGTCCGTCTACCATATGGGAGGTCCACGGTTCAAACCCCGGGCCTCCTTGACCCGTGTGGAGCTGGCCATGCGCAGTGCTGATGCGCGCAAGGAGTGCTGTGCCACGCAAGGGTGTCCCCCGCGTGGGGGAGCCCCACGCGCAAGGAGTGCGCCCGTGAGGAAAGCCGCCCAGCGTGAAAAGAAAGAGCAGCCTGCCCAGGAATGGCGCCGCCCACACTTCCCGTGCCGCTGACGACAACAGAAGCGGACAAAGAAACAAGACGCAGCAAATAGACACCGAGAACAGACAACCAGGGGAGGGGGGGAAATTAAATAAATGAATAAATCTTAAAAAAAAAAAAAAAGTTTAAGTGCCAATATGAATCTGCTGCCATTTGGGGACTAAACTAAATGCATTTTGGTACATTCATACTGTAGAATACTATGCAGCTGTTGAAAGAATGACATGAGATGGAATATATTGGTTTGGAATAATCCAAGATAAACATATGAAAAAAAGCAAGGCATGCTGAGTTGGATGCAGTAAGCTATTGTCTGTGTAAGGGAAAAAAGCATGTTCCTGTATGACCTAGCGAAGGTCACCCTCGGTGGCTGGGGCGATGAGGAGAAAGGAAGGGATTTTGACTGATCCATGTGTGTGAGAGCCTATGTAATGAATTATACAATTTATATTTACTAAAAATACAGTACTTAACTCTTGGGAAGATTGAGGGAACCCCAGGATTTGGACACTGAAGAAAGAGGGGAGAAGTGAGTGAACACCATTTCCGCCTGTGGCTCTCAGTGGGGGGCCCCGATACTCAGCCCCTGGCCACGGGCCGCTGGCCGGAGCACAGCCTCCCAGAAGCCTCAGTGCCGCAGGCGTCTCCTAGCCCGTGATTTCCCATCCCTGGCCCTGCCATTTCTCGTGCCTCAGGCAGGGTTAAACCTTCACCTGCAATGCCCTCCTTCCATTTCCCTCCCTGAAAGCCCAGCACAGGCCCCACCTCTCCCCTGCTGTTGCCCTGTCCTCGTGCCAGAGGCCTCCCTTATGCCTGGTACCTCCTCAGCCCGGGTTCCTCGCCTCCTGTGCAGGGGGGAGGACCACACACCTGCCTGAGGATGCTGACATTGTAAGGAAAGGGCTAAGTTTAGCTTCCACATTAAAGTGATGTGGAGCCAGGGATATGTTGTCTCAGTCAGAGTCAAGACTAGCTCATACTGACTCTGCAAGGAAAAAGGCTGCAACGACTTTGGTGCCAAGTTTGCAACTGGTGCCAACTCTGAAATGAAGGGGATTGGGAGTTGTAATGGGGGAAGTGGGGGAGGACCTCTAACGTAAGTGGGGAAACTAGCACCAAGTTTGAATTGGTGCCAACTACCAAGCTGCTGGAGTGTAGGGAACGAGAGCAGGAACTAAGAGCGGGAATCCACGTGAGTTAATTAGACCCCTCGGATAGGCTGTAACCTCTGAAGTGCCCAATCAAGGGGGAACAGGGGAGGGACCTGCATGTTAGGGTTAGGGTATAAATGTTTCTTGTTGTTTTGTGCACTGGCTATTTTATCCAGGTTGTGTGCCTGTTCTTGCAAGATCATTAATAAAATTCTTTTCTCCTCCACAATCAGGTGAGCTTTTGTTTTTTTAAAGGTAAAGCTTTCTTTCTAACAATCCTTGGGGGCTCATCCAGGATGAAAGGCTTCCAGGGGGACCCCCGGGGTAGATGAGGGAAGGCACACCTGCTGATTGAGTGGCCTCAGACTCCACCGTTGGGGGTCTGCCTTTGACAGCTAGAAGGACCGGAGATCAGACATTCAGATCTGCTGAATGTGGATGAGAAAGGGGATGGGAAAACCTGCCTCTCGTTGACCAGGCACAGACCAACATAAGTGCATCAACTCTGTGCATGGACCAAGGTAAGAAAAGGGACGATTAAGTATTGCCTCGGTGGTCGGGAAATTCTGGTGAGTCTGGGATTGAAAGAAACCCAGACAAGACTGAGAATGGGGAATAGAGGCAGTCAGTCGCTGGGGAAGAGGGTATCTATAAGATCCCCTGGGGACATTCCTCCAGATAGTCCATTAGGGAGAATGTTGAAACATTGGACTGATAATGATAGGACCAAGGGAAAAGATAAAAAGAAATGATTAAATATTGCTGTTACATTTGGGCCAAAGAAAGCATTTTACTGCCCAATGTATTTTGGCTAAGATATGGGGCAGATGAGGATTGGCTCTGTGCTGATCTTGCTTTCATATTCTTTTTTTTTTTTTAAGATTTATTTATTTTTATTTCTCGCCCCTTCCCTGCCATCCCCCTCCCCCCTCCCCCCTCCCCCCTCCCCCCTCCCCCCTCCCCCCTCCCCCCTCCCCCCCTCCCCCCTCCCCCCTCCCCCCCTCCCCCCCTCCCCCCCTCCCCCCTCCCCCTTTACCCCCCTCAGTTGTCTGCTCTCTGTCCACTCACTGTGTCTTTTTCTGTGTTCATTTGTGTTCTTATCAGTGGCACCAGGAATCTGTGTCTCTTTTTGTTGCATCATCTTGCTGTGTCAGCTCTCCCTGTGTGTGGCACCACTCCCGGGCAGGATGCACTTTTTTCGCGCTGGGTGGCTTTCCTTACAGGGTGCACTCCTTGCACATGGGGCTCCCCTATGCGGGGGACACCCCGGCGTGGCACGGCCCTCCTTGCACGCATCAGCACTGCACATGGGCCAGCTCCACATGGGTCAGGAGGCCCGGGGCTTGAACTGCGGACCTCCCATGTGGTAGGCGGATGCTCTATCCATTGAGCCAAATCCGCTTCCCCATATTCTTTTGTGTGTTTGTCTGTTTAAAGTGTGTTTAAAGTAATGTTTTTTTTTTTCCTCTAAGATAAGATAGCTGATTTTTATGAAATTAGAATGGAAATATGTAGGGCAAAACTTGAACGCATATGGCAAGTAGTAGAAGGTCTTATAGAAGGCAGCATTAAGTAAGGGACTGTGTCTTATGAAGGCGGGATTTCTCTCGAGATGAAGCAACTATTGTGTATGTGGTTATAGATAGTTATAAGAAGGTTGCAGAAGCAAAGTTTAAGCCAAAATATTTGAATGGCTAATTCCGATAAGTGATTATTAAACAGAAACTGAATTGATGCTAATAACAAAAAGTAGCTTCATATTAGAAAAAAAACTGCCAGAGGTCACCACGATCTACATATTCAAGTGGTGGTAAAGGAAGAGAATCCTGATTCCATTGGGCATCTGTATTGCTGAAGTAAAATACCTGTTAATTAATGTCTTCATGGTAAAGGTGTAAAAGGAAAAAACAAAGTACTGAAAGGTTAAATTTATTAGTTATGTTATATCTTGCATTGGAAGCATTTAACATGCTTAATCCAAGTCTCCCTCCTAGCCCTTATTCCAAAACCTGTCCCACCCATATCCTGGGGAGAACTGGCAAACCCACATGCCATCCTGCCAGGGCTACCATTTTTCCCACTGGGAAGGAAACAGCAAATGAGGTGGATGCGATCCACTTCAGCTTAACCCCTACAAGACAGTCTATGGGTAATCTTCCCTCACCCAGGACCTGGAAACCAGTCTGATCAAAACCTGAAAAATAAAGCCCATCAACTTTGGAAAGATGCAGCCTTTAGGCACCTGGCCTCGTCTATTTCACCATACAGGGATTTCATCCAGTTTCACCCAAGGTGCCATGGTCATCTTTCTCCAACCATGATAGTATAGCAGGAGGGTTTTACACCTTGTCAGGTTAGGCCTCCTTCCCCTAACCAGCAGGAAGCAGTCACAAAAGAATGACCATCGTCCCTCAGCCCTCTAAGAATGAAGGTATAAGCTTCCAGGGGGAGAGAGAGGTTTTAGAGGGGCTCCCACGGGCACTGTGCAAGCTCCTGTTCTGGCCCTCTCGTCCCTCAGAAGCCTTTCCCCCCGCTTGTTACAATAGGTAGAGGGACAGCACCAGGGGCTCTGACCCAGGCTGGGAAGGTCAAAGGAGACCTGAAGCCTTCCTTTCCAAGATTTTGGATCCTGGGGATGGCCTGGATGTGTTCAAGATGTGGCGGCAGCTGCTCTCCTGGTAGAAGAGAGCAGGAAGCTGGCTTTCAGAGGAGCTTTAGTAGTTAGCACCTCTCATAAGGGCAGGACGATTTTGTCTCAGAAAGTGGGAAGGTGGCTGACTCACTCCCGAATTCTGGAGTATGAGGCTATCCTAATGGAAAAAGAGGATTTGGTTTTGACAATAAACCATAGCCTAACCCAGCCTCCTTCCTTTGGAAGGGACCTGACCAAATGGAGGCTCCTGGATACGACTGTGTAGACGTGACTGAGTGTCAGACCCAAGTCTGGTCTGATTAGGGGAACTTTCCCTGCACTTACTGGAAAATTTTTTCATAGGTGGGTCTTCCATGGTCCTAGGAGGAAGGAGGCACAGTGGCTATGCAATTGCAGATGGACTGACTTGTGAGGGGAAAGAGCTGGAGCAGTTAAGAGTGACCCAAGACGATCAAGGGAGGTGGCTCCTCCCGGCTGGCAGGCAAAGGCTGAATAAACAAATGATGAGAGAGGTATTTGCAGTCTTACACCAAGGGAGTCATTGGGGAGTACAGGCCATGTGTGATCTTGTTAAGTATGTGGGATGTGTGAGCCTTTATATTACAGCTAAACAAAGAAGTGGATGATGCATAATTTGCCAAAAGGTCAATAAGAAAGTCTTAAGGAAGCAAGAACAAAGGGGAAGAGAGTCAGGCCTCAGGACGTTCCAGAGTATTCAGGTTGATTACACTGAAAATGCCCCCAATAGGTCGGCTAAAATATGTTCTGGTTACTGTAGGTCATCTGACAGGATGGATGGAGGTGCATCCTCTAGCCTCAGCTGTAGCATCAGGAACTTCTAGAATTATCCTTGGACAAATGATTCCTTGTTACAGGTTATTGGAGAACATAGATTCAGGCAATGGTAGCCACTCTTCCTCCCGTGTGCTGCAGGTTATGTGAGGCCTGGGTGTCACATGGAACTTTCATATACCCTGGCCCCCGCCGTCCTTAGGGACGGTGGAGAGAATGAATCAAACTTTAAAGAAGCACCTTTCTAAGTTGGTCTTAGAAACAAAGTTACCCTGGATTAAATGCTTACCCATAGCTCTACTGAGGATTAGAACTGCCCCTAGGAAAGAACTGGGACTCTCCCCCTACGAAATGCTTTTTGGCTTGCCTTTTCCTAGGAGGACTGGAGAACTCCCTTCCTTAGAGTCGAAGGATCTCTTCCTTAAGAATTATACACTGGCTTTGTCCTGTACTTTGTCATCCCTCAGGCATCGTGGTTTGCTGGCCCAGATCTCACTTCTTGAATTCACTGTCCATCAACACTGACTTGGCAGTTGTGTCCTAATCAAGTTGTAGAAGGAGTGCAAACTTCAGTCAACCTGGGAAGGACCCTATCAAGTTCTGTTGACAACTGAAACTGCAGTCAAGACAGCTGAAAGAGGCTGCACCCAATACCCCCAAGTAGAAGGCCCTGCCTGAACTGGACAAAAGTAACCAACAACACCGTTCTAGTCCTGGAAAATAACTCCAACCTTGGCTCCCTTAAGGATCACTCTGAAAAGACAATAGTTGGGAGGGCATGTCGGAGAAGGGGGAAGGACTGGTTGGACTCTGCGTAACTTTGTGGGAAGACACCCCTCCACTTAGGGGGGAGGCTATTACCTATTCTCACTTTGCCTAGTGCCTTGGGAGACTGACAAATGAAAGGTTTAAAGCTCAGTCTGAGACTGAGAATAATTATACTGGATATGATGTTCCAGATTCAGGACACGATAAGCCCCATTAAATTGGTAGTAAATGTAAACGAGGGCCTAGAGTCCCAAACTGTGTAGTTTGACACTTGCCAAGTGATAGACGGTGGGAATTTAGAATATCAGCGCTGGCTGAGTGGGCAAACAAATATCTATGCCCAGAAACACAAGAGGTTATCTTGACATCCCCGCCGTGTCACTTTGTACCACGTGTTGTGGGCTACTGCATACAAGGGGTAGACCACTGGGAGTGGCAGAGGCTGTATTCACTGGAAACTACTGGAGAACAAAATAGCCTTTTATAAAGGCAACACCCCACCAGATTGCAAAAACCTCCAGTGCAACCCAGTGGTGATAACCATTAGAAAGGCAGACAAATTCAGTAACAACAAACGTTAATTTTCCTGACAGAATATATGGGATGGGGGTGGACATTACAGGTAAAGGTCCTCTGGGAAGGTTCTGTATTCGAGTCCTTCCTTCCCCTGTGGATATGATGTCAACAGTGCCCCTTCCAGCTAACCATCTGGAGATACCAAGGGAAAACCAACCAAAAGCCAGTTTCCCAATTCAGAATGATCCCAAAGCAGTCAGGATACTTAAGGCAAAAGATTTACAGCAATCTATAGAAATAGAGACAGGATACAGGGATGCAAATACCTGGGTAGAATGGGTCAAATATATAGTCCAGAGCCTGAACAAAAGCAACTGTTACATGTGTACAACAGCGCAGCCCACTGCTCTTATCATACCCTTTCCATTAGGTATGGAAAAGCACGAAAGGGAGTTTAAGTGCACGATACTCCTCTTCCAAAATGCTACTCCTGGTGAAAATTGTAGTACATTGACCTCTCTCTTCCTGGCTGTCAAAAAGGAAACAACCAAGCCATACCGTCTTCCCACCTTAGCCCCAGAAGTCACTCTGCCTGTCTCTCTAGATGGGGAAAAGGGCTCCAGGACATTGGGACCATGGCCTTGTGCACACGAGTATGGAACGTTAGTGAGGCTAGTACTGGCAATTTCTCCAATTTGGCCATACACTGAGCAGACCTTTGATGGTACTGTGGAAAGGGTGTCCTCCGACTGGTGCTCCCTGGGAAGTGGGGAGGAACCTGTGCTCTGGTTCCATTGGCCATTCCATTTACCCTAGCATTTGAAAAGGAGGAAGAAACATAAAACAAGGGAAAGGGAAAGGAAAGAAGTTTACCTGGTTCTTTTGATGACCGAATCTATCTAGATAGTATAGGGGTTCCCTGGGGAATCCCAGATGAATTTAAAGCTAAAAATCAGGTAACTGCAGGATTTGAGTCATTCTTATTCTGGTGGGTTATCATTAACAAAAATGTGGATTGGATTAATTATATATACATATATACATATATACATACATATATACATACATATATACATACATATATATATATATATATAATCAACAAGGATTTATCAGTTATACCAGGGATGCAGTTAAGGGAATAGCAAAACAGTTTGATGCTACTAGCCGAATGGCATGGGAAAATAGGCTAGCCCTAGACATGATGCTAGCAGAAAAAGGAGGCATCTGTATTATGATTGGAGGTAGTTGCTGTATGCTCATTCCTGATAATACGGCCCCAGATGGGACTATCACCAAAGTCTTGCAAGGCTTAACAGCCTTATCTGAAGAGTTGGCAGAAAATTCTGGCATTGACAACCCACTCACGGGATGGTTAGAGAGATGGTTTGGAAAATGGAAAGGGGTGGCACTGTCTGTTCTGACTTCCCTTGTCATCGTAGCTGGGATACTCACAGCAGTTAGATGTTGCATTTTGAGGGTTAACTCAAAATAGCTCATTGAAACAGTCCTGACCAAACAGATTCCATACAGTACAAGCAAAATAACTTGTACACCCTTGAAGAGGAAGATCTCTGTGATGAGCAATGTGAGGAGGTTCTTAGCAGATTTGAGAAACTAAATTGTGAAAACTAAGTCTAAAAAGAAAGAGAGGGGAATTGTAAGGAAAGAGTTAAGTTTAGCTTTCACATAAAAGTGATGTGGAATCAGGGAAATGGTGTCTCAGTCAGATTCAAAACTAGTTCAAACTGACTCTGCAAGGAAAAAGGCTGCAACGGTTTTGGCGCCAAGTTTGAATTTGGCGCCAACTCCGAAATGAAAGGGATTGGGAGTTGTAATCAGGGGAGAGGGGGAGGAGCACGAAGGTAAGTGGGAAAACTAGCGCCAAATTTGGAATTGGCACCAACTACCAAGCCGCCAGAGCGTAGGGAATGAGAGCAGTAACTACGAGCGGGAACCCACGTAAGTTAATTAAACCCCTCAGATAGGCTGTAACCTCGGAAGTGCCCAATCAAGGGGGAACAGGGGAGGGGCCTGCATGTTAGGCTTAGGGTATAAATGTTGTTTCTTGTTGTTTGGTGCACCAGCCATTTTATCCAGGTCACGGGCCCATTCTTGCAAGATTGTTAGTAAAATTCTTTTCTCTTCTTTTCTCCTCCACAATCAGGTGAGCTTTTGTTCTCTTACAGGTACAGCTTTCTTTCTAACGTGAGTGTGTGAGTGTGAGTGTATGAGTGTGTGTGTGAGTGTGGGCTGTGTGAATGTGAGTGACCATGAGGTGTGTGAGGGTGGTACAGGGGTATATAAGGGTGTGATTAAATGTGTGCTAGTGCGTACGTGTGTGTGTAGTATGTTTGTCTGTGTCCTTAGTGGGAGAAGTGCATCTCTCCAACTTGATTTCGGCCCCCTGAGGCAGCGCCCCTCAGAGACCAAGAGAGGCCTTAGTCAACTTTGCTTTTCTTTTGAGACTGACCTATATTTAAAAAAAAAAAGAGGGAAACAGACTTGGCCTAGTGGTTAGGGAGTCCGTCTACCACATGGGAGGTCCGCGGTTCAAGCCCCGGGGCCTCCTTGACCCGTGTGGAGCTGGCCCATGCGCAGTGCTGATGCGTGCAAGGAGTGCCGTGCCACACAGGGGTGTCCCCCGCGTAGGGGAGCCCCACGCGCAAGGAGTGCACCTGTAAGGAGAGCCACCCAGCGCGAAAGAAAGTGCAGCCTGCCCAGGAATGGCACCGCCCACACTTCCCGGGCCGCTGACGACAATAGAAGCGGACAAAGAAACAAGACGCAGCAAATAGACACAGAGAACAGACAACCGGGGGGGGGGGGGGCGCGCGCGGGAATTAAATAAATAAAATAAATCTTTAAAAAAAAAAAAAGAAATGCCAAAACAAAAGACAAGCTGTATTATTATCATATTTTTAAACTTTTCATTCTGAAATAATTTCAGACTTATAGAAAAGTTACAAAATTAGTACAGAGCACTCCTGTATAGTCTTTACTCACATTCCCCAATTTTACCTTCTTACCCACATTTTATTTTATCATATTCTTTACCTCTCTCTCCCTATAGACAGATACATAAATATATGTATGTGTATATATAATATATGCACAATAAAATATAAACTTTTTTTCTGCACAGTTTCAGAGTAAGTCAAAGATATCATGCCTTTTTATCCTTAAATGCTTCATCATGCATTTCCTAAGAACTGGGACATTCTCTTACATAACAACAGTATAATGATCAAAATCAGGAAATTTAACAATGATATAATACTATTATCTAGTGCAGCAGTCAGCACACTTTTCTGTAAGTGGCCAGATAGTAAATATTTTCAGCTTTGTGGACCATAGGGTCTCAAGTACTTGCAAGTACTTAGCTTTGCCATTGTAGCACAAAGACACCACAGACAAGGTACATGAGTGCTCAGAAAGGTGTGCCAGTCAGAGGTTACTTACAAAAACAGGCTGCAGGCCAGTTTACCAGAGGCATGTAGTTTGGAGGGAGGGGGTGGAAGCTTATATTTAAATTTGTCTAATTGTCCCAGTAATGTCTTTCTACAATAACATTTTTTCCTGGTTTCCGAATACATTTTTTAAAAAGATTTGTTTCTCCCCCCTACTGTTTTTGCACTCACTGTCTGCTTTCTGTGTCTGTTCTCTGTGTGTTCTTCTGTGTCTGCTTGTCTTCTCTTTAGGTGGCACTGGGAACGGATCCTGGGACCTTCTGGTGTGGGAGAGAGGTGCTCAATCTCTTACTCGATCTCAACCTCAGCTCCCTGGTCTGCTGTGTCTTTTATTGTTTCTCCTCTGTGCCTCTTTTTGTTGCATCATCTTGCTGCACAAGCTCTCTGCTTGCTCTGTGGGCCAGCTCACCATGCAGGCCAGCTTGCCTTCACCAGGAGGCCCCAGGAATTGAACCCTGGACCTCTTATATGGTTGATGGGAGCCCAATCTGCTTCCCTCTGAATAGATTTTAAAGGTTTACTTTTAACAAATTAATGTCCTTAATCTCCTAAACTACTATGGGAAATTACTGTGCTATTCATGAGGCTGTCACAGGGTTTATAAATGCATGCATTTACAATGCAGCCCTGGAGGTATGGACATGGGTTTCATGTTGTGTGTTGACCCCTTGATCCATTTTTAAAATAACCTTTTATTTTGAAATAATTTCAAACTTACTAGACAGCTGCAAAATAGTACATTCCCCATATGCTGGATGAATGGGGAACTCTAACAGAGAACTCTAACATGCCCCTATTCCCCAGATACCCAGATCCACCAATTTTAACATTTTGCCACATATGCCTTATCATTCTTTCTATAATATTTTCCATCCATCCATCCATCCATGTATGTATGTATGTATGTATGTATGTATGTATCTATCTATCTATCTATCTACCTATCTATCTATCTATCTATTTATCTCTCTAATCTTCTGAACATTTGAGAGCAGGTTGCATGCATCATACTCCTTGAACAAGCAATATTGCCAAGTACATTTCCTAAGAACAAGGATATTCACTTATGTAACCACCTTAAGTATGGTTATCAAGTTCAAGAAATTTAACATTGATCTAAAGATTACAGTCTATACTACAATTTTTAAAAATGTCCTAATAATATCCTTTTGAGCCTTTCCTCCTCCATTCTTAGATTCCCATCCAGGATCATATATTGCATTTAATTATCATTATCTGGGAAGCAGATTTGGCTCAACTGACAGGGCGTCTGCCTACCACATGGGAGGTCCAGGGTTCAAACCCAGGGTCTCCTGACCCATGTGGTGAACTGGCCCACGCACAGTGCTGATGCACACAAGGAGTGCCCTGCCACGCAGGGGTGTCCCCCGCGTAGGGGAGCCCCACATGCAAGGAGTACGCCCTGTAAGGAAAGCCACCCCGCACAAAAGAAAGTGCAGCCTGCCCAGGAGTGACGCTGCACACATGGAGAGTTGATGCAGCAAGATGATGCAACAAAAAGAGACACAGAGTCCTGGTGCCACTGACAAGAATACAAGCAGACACAGAAGAACACACTGCAAATGAACACAGAGAACAGACAACTGGGAGGGGGGGAAGGGGAGAGAAATAAATAAAAAATAAATCTTAAAAAAATTATCATTATCTCTTTAGTTTTAGTTTCATTTTTTAAATTGTGGAAACACCTATACAATATAAATCTTCCCATCCCAACCCTCCCAAGCACACCATTCAGTGGGATTAATCACATTCACAAAGTGGCAGTAGCCTCACCACCTTCCATTACTAGAACTTTCCTTCCACCCCAGGCAGGTCCCCTTCGCTCAGTTTGTGTTACCTCCCTACTGCCCCTGCCCCACCCTCATCCCTGGTAACCTGCACTCTACTTTCTGTCTCTGAGTTTGCATATTCTCTGATATTTTCTTTGTGATTACCATAGGGTTTAAATTTAACATCCTAAATCTAGAAAATCTTGACTGGTTTTATATCAATTTGCCATCAATTGCATAGATAAACCATGTCTCTGTACCTCTCCATCCCCCTACCTTTATGTAATCCTTGTCACAAATTACATACTCATACATTATAAGTCTAAAACCATCAATTTATCATTACATCTTTTTTCTTTGTTATAAAAATACTAGCATTTATATAAAAGCATGGATAATCACACAAATAAAATGTTAAGTGTAAAAAGGAACAGCATACATACAATATGCCATTTATATAACATTTAAAAACACAGTACTAAACAAAACATTAATAGATTTGTTCTGAGAGGTGGAAAATTAGAGAAGTATTAATATAAAATTGGATGTTCTATTTTTTAAACTGGATGATGAGTACATAAATGTTTATTATTTTATATATGAGTGTGTATATAAGTGTACCTACACACATTATACATTTTTTTGCTTGTCTGAGGGATTTCATGATGAAGATGTTTAATTTAAAAAATATCTGGGTTCTACATTTTGTTGTATATCATTTTGGTATTCCAGAAACCTCTTAACTCTTCAGTCTTCTTACTTAATTTTCAGAGACAGCTTTTCTGCAAATGCTTTAATGGTGTCCTTGGAGGTACTCTTAGCCTCACCATCTGACATAAGGTGTCCCTAACGGTGCTTCTAAATGTATTCCAAAATTCATCTATGCTTTCCTCTAACAGAGCCAGGTCATTCTCTATTATTATGTAAGACAATGCTCCCTCACCTTTGTGGGCAGGCCTGGGCCCTGCTACCTTCCTCTCACTGGACTTAAACCTTCTTGGGCAAATAGCCATTCTCCAGATCCAGCTCCTGTAGCTGTGACAGTATTCCAATTTCCTGTCATTAAATTTTTGCATTTTCCTTTTAGATCCTTGTTTTAGTTTCCTAGGCTGCTCAAGCAAATACCATGCAATGGGTCAGCTTACACAATGGGAATTTATTAGTTTACAATTTTGAGGCTAAAAGAAATTCCAAATCAAGGTAGAAAGCAATGCTTTTCCCCCAAGACTGGTGTTCTGGACTGACTGCCAGTGATCCTTGGCCCCTCTGTCACATGGCAAGCACATGGTCTTTCCCCTCTCTTCTGGGTTCCATCCATGTCCAGTCTCTTGCTTCCTATAGCTTTCTCTCTGTGTATCTGAATTTCATTTCATTTATAATGGGCTCCAGTAATAGGATTAAGATCTATGCTGATTAGATGAGCCACACTTTAACTGAAATATCCTCATCAAAAGGTCCTACTTATAAAGTGCTCACACCCACAGAAATAGATTAGATTTAAGAACATCTAATCCTGTAGGAAGTAAAAAGTGGAGTTATAAATAAAAAATACAGTATTATTGTATTTAAATTTACTGGAGATCTTTATTTCTTCATGTGCCTTTGGTCAATTGTCCAGTGTCCTTCACTTACAACTGGGAGAACTCTCTTTAGCATTTCTTGTAGGGTAGGTCTAGTGATGATGAACTCCCATAGCTTTTGTTTTTCTGAGAATGTCTTAACCCTCCCTCATTTTTGAAAAACAGTTTTGCCGGATATAGAATTCTTGGTGGGTAGGTTTTGGTTTTCAGTGTTTCTAATATGTTATTCCACTGCCTTCTTGCCTCCGTGGCTTCTGATGAGAAGTCAGCATTTAATCTTGTTGAGGCTCCCTTGTACCTGGCATATTGCTTCTCTCTTGCAGTTACTTAGTTAACAAAAGATAGCAACTGCAGGGAAGCAGATTTGGCTCAATGGATAGAGCATCTGCCTACCACATGGGAGGTCCAAGGTTCAAACCCAGGGCCTCCTGACTCATGTGATGAGCTGGCCCACGTGCAGTGCTGCTTCACGCAAGGAGTGCCATGCCATGCAGGGGTGTCCCCTGCCTAGGGGAGCCCCACATGCAAGGAGTGCGCCCCATAAGGAGAGCCACCCAGTGCGAATAAAGTGCAGCCTGCCCAGGGTGGCGCCACACACACGGAGAGCTGACCCCGCAAGATGACACAACAAAAAGAGACACAGATTGCCAGTGCCGCTGACAAGAACACTGGCAGACACAAAGAATACACAGTGAATGGACACAGAGGGCAGACAACAGGGGGCGGGGGGAGAGATATAAATAAAAAATAAATCTTAAAAAAAAAAAAGATAGTAACTACAATAGTAGTAAATCGACTTTAAGAGTGGTTACATTCCCCCTTTATTATTATTCATTCCTCAATCATGAGGGATTTGGGACAATGACTACTCTGCTTCAGGCTGAGAAGGGATTTAGGTATTATGGAGCAGAGGAGTAAAATTGTTTTGCTTGCCGTTGAAAACACTTCTCACTTTTGGCATGGGGCTGGTCCATCTTCACCATTTTGCTAGTTGTCCAGGCCATGTCTAAAGAACTGGAGAGTAGGAGTTGGCTACATACCTGCTGGGTTTCAGGGCTCAACCAGCGTATGATAAATCCAATGACTTTAAGTCCCTGAGAAGTATATTTAACACATGTATTGAAAATTATAGGTCAGAAAAAAAAAAAAGGAGAAGTAGAAGAATCATGATTAGGTGACCTAGAAATGAATACAACTATGTTACGTTGGGTAAATAACTTTCATATATTCTTGGATGGGGCCCTCTGGGGGGGTGTTGATTTTGTGTGGCTGCGTGGCTTGTCTATGTGTCTAGACATCCCTAGGGCCCTCAGGAGCACTTTTGTTTGTGGCTTTTTTTACTGTGGCATTTTGTGAAGTCTGGCTGAGACCTGCATAAGCATTACCTATGGAATGACCTCTCAACTCACTTTGTAATCTCTTAGCCATTAAAAACTCTATTTTATTTAATATTTCCCTCTCTTGGTGAAGGTCTTTCTTCAAATGCATTGTTGATTAATGTATGGTAATAATCCCTTGATGCCAGGGAGGCTCATTCCTGGAAGTCATATCCTATGTCAGGGGAAAGGTATTTGCAGAGTCTGACTTTGAAAGAGGCCACATTTGAGTAACAAGGAGGTTTTCAGGAGACAACTCTTAGGCATTAATTATAGTTAGCCTTAGTTTCATTATTACAGGAATAAGGTTCATAAGTGTAAGCATTAAGATTGAGGACTTGACTTATTAGCCTGTTTTACTTTATTAGGCAAGGCTTTTTGTAATTCAGAATTTTTGAATATCTTATTTGAGAAAGCACCAGGACTTCCCCAGTAGGGAAGTATAATAATCTGTTAGCTACTGTGCAGGCCTCTATCTTTCCAGAAAAGAAAACATATCTATGGCAATAAAGGTACGTTTATATACCATAGAAGTATGTAGCTATATAACATTCAAGCTGTTTAAAAGGTCCTGTCTGTCTAGATACCTGACTGGGTTAAACAGTATAACATATTGGGAAATTTGGTTATTTTTCTAAGAATAAAATTCTTATATTCCTATACCCTCCTATTGTTGACACTTAGCATTGTTGTGGTACCTTTGTTACAGTTGGTGCAAGAATGTTAAAATGTTACTTTTAATGATAGCCCATATTTTGCTTTAGGTGCATTTTCCCCCATATACCACCCTATTATTAATATCCTGTATAGTGACATACTTTTGGTTTAGATCCTGAAAGAACATTCTTATATTTGTATTATTAACACAATTCTCAACCACCACAGGGTTCACTGTTATATAATCTCATGTTTCATCCTCTAGCTTTCCTTTAAGTTAACATACATGACCCAAAACATTCCCTTTCAACTATGCACAATACATACTAGAGTGCTGCCAACTATACTTACACTATTGTGCTACCATCACCTTTGTCCACCCAAACCACTACAATCAATATTACTATAAATTATGCAAAGATTAAGCATCAGCTCCCCCTTCTCTATCCTTCTTCTATCTCCTGTCTCCTAATAACCTATCTTCTACATTCTGTCTTTACAAGTTTGCTTATTATAATTAGTCCATATTAGTGAGATCATAAAATATTTCCTTTTGTGTCTGGCTTATTTCACTCAACGTAAGGTCCCTGAAGTTCATCCATATTATTGCATGCATCAGTACTTCATTCGTTCTTTCAGCTGAATAATATTCCATCATATATATACATTTTGTTTACCCATTCATCTGTTGATGGACATTTGGGTTGCTTCCATCTTTTTGCAATTGTGAATAATCTTGCTATGAACATTGGTGTGCATATATCTGTTTGTGTCCCTGCTTTCAGTTCTTCTGGGTATGTACCTAGCAGCAAGATTGCCAGATCAAATGTTAATTCTATAGTTAGCTTCCCGAGGAACCGTCACACTGTCTTCCACAGTGGCTGTGCTATTCTACATTCTCATCAGCAGTAAATGAGTGTTCCAATTTCTCCACATCCTCTCCAACACTTGTAGTTTTCAGGTTTTTAAAAAATAATGGCCAGTCTATTAGGAGTGAAATGATATCTCATTGTGGTTTTGATTTGCATTTCCCTAATAGCTAGTGATCTTGAGCATCTTTTCAAGTGCTTTTTAGCCATTTGTGTTTCCTCTTTGAAAAATATCTATTCAAGTCCTTTGCATGTTTTTAATTTGCCCTTTTATTATTGAGTTGAAGAATCTCTTTATATATGCTGGATATTAGACCCTTATCAGATATGTGGTTTCCAAATATTTTCTCCCATTGACTAGGTTGCCTTGTCACTTTCTTGACAAACTCCTTTGAAGCACAAGTTTTTAGTTTCTGGAGTGGTTGAGTGTCCACCTTCCACATGGGAGGCCCTGGGTTTGGTTCCTAGTGCCTCCTAAAGAAGACAAACAATGAGCAGACAACAAGGAGACATCAAGCAAAAACAAAGAACAGACAACCAGAAAAACCAATGAACAAGACAATGAACAAAAACAACAAGCAGACAATGAGCAAAAACAAATGAGCAGGGAGCGGATGTGGCTCAAGCAGCTGAGTGCCTGTCTCCAACATGGGAAGTCCCAGGTTCAATTCCTGGTGCCTTCTAGAGGAAACAAATAGACAGTAGGCAGACAACGAGTGCAAACAACAAGCAAAAACAATGAGCCAACAGACAAGGGAGTCATCTCAGGGGGAAGGGGAAAGTTTTTCGTTTTGAGGAGGTCCTATTTATTTGAATTTTCTCTCACGGCTTGTGCTTTGGGTATAAGGTTTATGAAATTGTTGCCTACCACAAGATCTCAAAGATGCTTCCCTACATTTTCCTTTAGGAGTTTTATGGTTCTGGTTTTTATATTTTGGTCATTGATCCATCTTGTATTGACTTTTTTACAGGGTGTGAGATAGGGGCTCTTTTTCATTCTTTCATATATGGATATCCAGTTCTTCCACCACCATTTGTTGAAGAGACTATTCTGGCCCAGTTGAGTGGACTTGACAGCTTTGTCAACTATCAGTTAGCCTTAGATGTGTGGGTCTATTTTTGAACATTCAATTTGATTTCATTGGTTAATACGTCTATCCTCGTGCCAGCACCATGCTGTTTTGACCACTGTAAATTTGTAATATGCTTTAAAGTCAGGTAGTGTGAGTCCTTCAACTTCATTCTTCTTTTTCAAGATGTTTTTGGCTATTCAGAGCCCCTAACCCTTCCAAATACATTTGATAATTGGCTTTTCCATTTCTGCAAAAAAGGCTGATGGAATTTTGATTGAGATTATGTTTAATCTGTAAATAAATTTGGGTGGAATTGACATCTTAACAATATTTATAGTCTTCTAATTCATGAACATGGAATGTCCTTCCATTTACTTAGGTTTGCTTTGATATCTTTTAGCAATGTTGTGTAGTTTTTGGGGTACAAGTCCTTTACATCCTTTCTTAAATTTATTCCTAGATATTTGATTTTTTAGTTGCTATTGTAAATGGATTTTTTTTCTTGACTTCTTCTTTAGCTTGCTCATTACTAGTCTATAGAAACGCTACTGATTTTTGTGTGTTGTTCTTGTATCCTCCCACTTTGCTGAACATTATTAGCTCTAGTAGCTTTGTTACAGATTTTGCAGGACTTTCTATATATAGGATCATGTTATCTGCAAATAGTGAAATTTTTATGTCTTCCTTTCCAATTTTGATGTCTTTTATTTCCTTTTCGTGCCTAACTGCTCTAGCAAAAACATCTAACACAACATTGAGTAAGAGTAGTGATAGTGGGTATCCTTGTATTTTGCCAGGTTGTAGAGGGAAAGCTTTCAGTCTTTTACCATTGAGTGTGATGTTAACTGTGGGTTTTTCACATATGCCCTTTATCATGTTGAAGGCGTTCCCTTCTCTTCTTATCTTTTGAAGTGTTTTTATTAAGAAAGGATGCTGGATTTTGTTGAATGCCTTTTCTGCATCAATAGAGATGATCAAGTAATTTTTTTTCTCCTTTAATTTGTTAATGTGGTGCATTACATTAATAATTTTTTTGTGTTGAGCCACCTTTGCATGTCTGGGATAAAACCCACTTGATCATGGTGTATAATTTGCTTGATGTGTTGTTGGAATCCATTTGTTGGTATTCTGTTGAGGATTTTTGCATCTAAATTCATTAGAGAGAGAAGTCTGTAATTTTGTGTGTGTGTGTGAGTGATACTGGTATTAGGGTGATGTTGGCTTCATAGAATGAGTTAGGTAATGTTCTCTCCTTTTCAAAAAAAATTTTGGAAGAGTTTGAGCAGGATTGGTATTAGTTCTTTTGAAATGCTTGGTAGAATTCCCTGTGAAGCCATCTGGTCCTGGCTTTTTCTTTTTTGGGAGATTTTTGATGACTGCTTCAGTCTCTTTACTTGTGATTGGTCTATTGAGGTCTTCTGTTTCTTCTAGAAAGTCCACAGATTCTTTCTTCTGCCTGTTCCAATCTTCTATTGAACCCCTCTAGGGAATTTTAAATTTCTCTTACTGTGGTCTTGAGCTGTTTGATTTCTTTTCTTATTTTCCATCCCACTATTGCTATTCTCTTTGCATTCATCTATTGTTTTCTTGATTTTCTTTAGTTCTTCGTCCATCTTGTCCTTTAGCTGTTTAAGCACATTTAGGAATTTTTTTTTTTGTCTTTGTCTGGAATGCCCCCAGATCTGCTCCTTGTCATTGATGGTTTCTAATGCTTTAATCTTCTTTTTTACCTAGACCATGACTTCCTGTTTCTTTATATGTTTTGTAATTTTTTTTGTTGAAACTTGGATGTTTTGATTTTAATGTGTTATCTCTGGAATTTGGACTCTGAGGTGTCTGTTTCTTAAGCTTGAATCCAAACTAGTGTTATGACAGAACTTTCCTTGAATGTCAAAAGAAGAAAAAGAAGGTTAAAAAAAACCCAAAACCTTTCCCAGTCTTTGCAGATTGAACTGTGCCAGTGCTTTTTTTAAACTAATCAGTTTTATCGATACATATCAACATAGCATACAATCATCCACAGTGCACAATCAGTGGTATTTGGCACTATCACATAGTTGTGCATTCATCACCTTAATCATCATTAGAGCATTTTCATTATTTCAATAATAATAATAATAAACAAACAACAAACAAACAAGAAAATCCATCACCTCTAGATTTCTCTATGCTTTCTCTGCACAGCTCCCATTTCTGGCTATTCTTGCACAATTACTTTTTTTTCTCTTTATAAATTGATTTATATTTATATTTTATATAAATGGAATTATACAATATGTTACACACTATATTTATTTCATAGTAATGAAATCATACTGTATTTGTCTTTTTGTGTCTTGTGCCAGTGCTTTTCTTCAAGGATTACTCATAGAATGAGTTTAGAGAATAGCTCCAGGCCAAAGTACAGGGGTTTCCCAGGTCCTTTCTGCACAAGCCTCCTCTTGGGCATGCACACAGCCCTAGGAATTCCCCTATTTACCCAGATAAGAACGCCCCTCCTCCCTAGGGAACAGGTTTCCTCATGGTCCCAGGCCCCGCCCTGTGTGTCCTCAGTCAGCAGTCCCTGCCCCAGGCAGCCACGGCTCGACTGCGCCCCCTTGGCATTCTGCAGGAGAGCTCCGTGAGAGCTTTCTACATGAGGGCAAGATCTGGGATGATGAGCTGTGATGAGGGCTCCGGTTCAGCCCCTCAGGCCACCAGCAGAGACTGGGCCTGACATCCATCTACCCAAGATGTGTGTGAAGGTTACTCCCTTTCTCTGGAACGGGGACCAGGGACCCCCACTGGGAGCAGGGGCTGGCTCCACACCCAGCTGGTAAGGGCACCGCAAGATCCTGCTGCTTTCAAGTTGCCTTTCCTTGATTTGGCACTTGCCCTGCTCCTGCAATTCTTTTACTGTTTTCTGGAGATTTGAGAGAGAGATTTCTGCCAGTTTTTGGTGGTTGATCAAAGCTTCTGTGTGTGTGTGTCGGGGCAGGGGGTTGGAGCCCTGAGGCTTCTTACTCTGCCATCTTGATTGGGGCAGGGGACTTTATCCATTCTTTTTTTTTTTTTTAATAGCTTCTTGTACTTTTTTTTTTTTTTTAACTTTATTTCTCTCCCCTGCCCCATCCCAGTTGTCTGCTCTCTGTGTCCATTTGCTATGTGTTCTTCTGTGTCTGCTTGTATTCTTGTCAGTGGCACCCGGAATCTGTGTGTCTTTTTTTGTTGCATCATCTTGCTGCGTCAGCTCTCTGTGTGTGTGGCGCCACTCCTGGGCAGGCTGCACTTTTTTTGCACTGGGCAGCTCTCCTCATGGGGTACAATCCTTGTGCATGGGGCTCCCTTATACGGGGGACACCCCTGCATGGCACGGCACTCCTTGTGCGCATCAGCGCTGCGCATGGGTCAGCTGCACATGGGTCAAGGAGGCCCAGGGTTTGAACCGTGGACCTCCCATGTGGTAAGTGGACGCCCTATCTGTTGAGCCACATCCACTTCCCCTGTGTCTCTTTTTGTTGCATCATCTTGCTGCATCAGCTCTCCGTGTGTGGTGGCACTCCTGTGCAGGCTTCATTTTTTTTTTTCACACGGGGCGGCTCTCCTTATGGGACGCACGCCTTGCATGTTGGGCCCCCCTATGTGGGGGACACCCCTGCGTGGCACTGCACTCTTTATGCACATCAGCACTGTGCGTGGGCCAGCTCACCACACGGGTCAGGAGGCCCTGGATTTGAACCCTGGACCTCCCATGTTGTAGGCGGACACTCTATCCATTAAGCCAAATCCACTTCCCTTTATCCATTCTTAAATGCAGCTCTTTGATGATCTGAATAAGCTCATTTGAAGGTTACAACAAAAGCCTAATCTGGAGGTCCTTTGTGGATCAGCTCTGATTCCTCACAGACCTTGCCCTAAGGCAGGGGTTCTTAACCTTTTTTGTTCCACGGATCCCTTTGCCCCTCAGGTGAAAACCATGGACCCCTTACTAAGACCACACTGTACTGCGTATTAGTCAATTAATCTATCCCAGCCACACCAACACAGTCAGCAGTCCCTGCCCCAGGCAGCCACGGCTCGAGGGCTCTCCCTCGGCATTCTGTAGGAGAGCTCTGTGAGCTTGTCCTCACAAGAATAATGTTTTTTATGAACTTCATTTCAAACTCAGGGACCCCTGGTTAAGAGCCCCTGCCCTAAGGCCTGGTCCAGTGGGCCTGACAGATCTAGGTCTGACTCATTTCTCCTCTCCAAGCCTCCCTCCCCTCCAGCTTGTAAGGCTTTCTTCAGCTCATAAGCAGAAGCTCCTGGCTCACACCCTGGGCCACAGTGACAGAAGTTTAAAAAAGAAAGTCCCGGAAGAACCAGGTGGCAGAGCCAGTCAAATCAAGGGCCACATGACTGTTTGCTTCCAAAGCTTCAGAAGCTGAGTAGGTTCAACTCTGAGAACGGGAGAAGGCAGGCCCTATAGACTAGAATTCTAGGACCCCCCTCTCCACCCCTAGTTTTTTTCAGGCTCAAGACTCACTGCTGCCTAGACTTTTGCTTGCTCCCCTCTTTGTTTTGGGACAAAGGCCTGCCTGCCACAAGCCTGGGGCTCCCCTTTAACTACCTCTGAGAGCTCCCCACCAAGTAACAGGGAATGTTATGCCTCCTGGGACCCCTTTGCTGGGAAGGAATTGGAGTGTGTGTGTGTGTGTATGTGTGTGTGTATAATAGGATGTATGTTACGGGATCTTGGAAAATTTCCCCATGAGGATACAGAAGCTCAGAGATGCAGTCACTTGCCTGAGATCTGCTTTAATCCACTTTGCCCCCAGGATGCCCAGGCCCAAGGCTCAGGTCATATCTGCCCCCACCCACAAGCTTTGGCTATCAGGACCTGGGCTCCAGCTCCAACTCTGCTGCCATCTCATTGCTCTGTGGCCCTGGTAAATCTGGCCCATCTCTGAGCTTCTCAATGCCAGAGAAGTCCCCTGACCAGTCCATGGGAGCTCAGGGCTCATCTGGGTGGTCCAGGCCTGGGACTGCAAGGCAATAATTAGCTGAGAGCAGACCAAGCTCCTCTGGAATGTTAAGTACCCAGCTCTGGAATGCAGCTCCTGTGGGCTGCAAATTCCCTCACCATCAAACAGGCCCTGCAGTGGAGATAAAGATCAGGCAGGGTGGGCAGGCTCTGGGGGCCTTGCCTTAGAGCCGACCACCAGGCAACCCATTTATCTGGAGACTATGGGATAGAGACTGTGGCTTCCGCCTCGCCTCGGGTGTTCTCCCTTATTCTCTCTCTGAAGCCAGCCGCCATGTTGTGAGTTGACCTATGGAGAGGCCCAAGTGGCAAGGAGCTGAGGGCGGCAGCTGGCCAAGAGCCAATGAGGAACTGAGGCCCTCAGTCCCACAGCCCATAGGGAAATGAATCCTGCCAGCAACCACGCAAGTGAGCTCGGAAGCCATCCACCCCCAGTCGAGCAGTCAGAAGTGTACATTCCTGGCTGACAGCTTGATTGCAACCTGTGAAAGACCCTGAGACAGAAAATCCAGCTAAGCCTTATCTAGATGCCTGACCCACAGAAACTGGGTGATTATGAATCTTGTTGTTTTAAGCTGCCAGCTTTGGGGGTAATGTGTTAGGCAACAAGAGATAACTGATACAGCACGAATCAGTCAAGCACCTACAGTACACCTGGCCCCATCATTTTTGCCCCTGCCAACCCTGGGAGGCCAACCCATTTTATAGACGTGGAAAATGAGACTTAAGAGGTCCTTAACTTGCCCAGAGTCCTATAGCTAGAGAGCAGTCGAGCCAGAATGCGCACCCAGGCCCGGGTCTTTAATCTCAACCTGCTGGGGAGACTGGGGACATCTTACCTCAAGCTCGGCAAGGCATTTTAACCTGCCTCAGTCCCCTTGAGATTCAGAGTCAGGCAGATAGTATGATTCCATTGGCTACATGAAGAAACTGGGGCCCAGAGACGGGACTGATTTGTCCAAAGTCTGACTGAGTGTCAGTTATAAAAAACTACGAAGAACCTGGGTCCTGAGTTCAGGGCTCAGGCTTTTTACCTCACACTGGGTTGCCTCCCCAACCCAGACCTGCTGGGATAGAAGCCTGTGGGATGCAGCTCAAAAGACGGCAGGCATTAGTGCTGATGCGCGCAAGGAGTGCCGTGCCACGCAAGGGTGTCCCCCGCGTGGGGGAGCCCCCATGCGCAAGGAGTGCGCCCGTGAGGAAAAGCCGCCCAGCGTGAAAAGAAAGTGCAGCCTGCCCAGGAATGGTGCCGCCCACACTTCCTGTGCCGCTGATGACAACAGAAGCGGACAAAGAAACAAAAGCAGACAAAGAAACAAAAGCAGACAAAGAAACAAGACGCAACAAATAGACACCAAGAACAGACAACCAGGGGAGGGGGGGAAATTAAATAAATAAATAAATCTTTAAAAAAAAAAAAAAAAAAGACGGCAGGCATTAGGGATTCTGAGATCACAGTCTGGTTTCTTCAGGGCTCAGAGCTGGGAACCCTTAGGAAGGGCACAGTTTTCATCTGAGGCCTATTCTTTGGGGCCTGAGACCCTGGGCCTGGGCCCAGCCCCCCAGAGAAGCCGAAACAGACCTGGGGTCCAAAAAGGGCGGTTGTGGCTCCTGCCGTTCCCAGCTGGCTAGGCCGCTTGACCCCGAGGCCCCTCATTCTCAGCCTGAGGACACAGCCTGACTGTCCTCAGACACCCAGGTGGGGGAGCAGGAGTCCTGGCCGGCACGAGATGGGCAGAATTCCCCTCGCGTGGTGGGCCGGGGCAGATTTGGTGCTGGCTGTCCACTTCCAGGACGTGGAGCCCAGGTCTGACAGACTCGGGGGGTTGGGCCAGCCAGAAGATGGGTGATGAGAACGGCTCACAGGGAACTCACCAGACAGACACAAACATCCAGGATGCAGCCACCCAGCTTGCTTCGAGACCCCCCATCCTTCTCTGACTGCACAGAGTCCTTGTAAGGGCAGGACTGCACGATTCCTGCTGGGGAGAGAGTTCCGGTCCTCCCCAAAGCTAAGACATGCACCAGGACCCTGATGTGACCCCACTTTTCACAGTCCCGTCACCGGAATGCTTCTCTCTCAGGAAAGGTCACCATTCCCTGCCTCAAGGCTCAGGCCCCATTCCCAGCAGACGGGTCAAGAGATCACTGACTGAGCTGGGAAGGACCGGGAGGACCACCCGGTGCCCACACCACCAGTTGACAACTAAACACACGGGGGGGGGGGGGAACGACACTCGTCCAAGGTCACACAACTGAGCGCCAGGCCCGCCCTAGGCGAGGGTCCTCAGACTTCAGTTTGCCTGGGAATCATCTGGAGAGCTTATCAAAGCAGTGACAACTGGGCCCACCCCTGGGTTCCTGTTTCTGTAGGACTGAGGTGGGACCTGAGAGTCTGCGTTTTGGACAAGTTCCAGGGTGAGGCTGACGCTGCTGGCCAAGAACCACCCTTGGAGAACCAGTGCTCTAGACGCTTCAGGTCCCACATCAGACCAAGGGAAGCTTGCTGGGTTCCCGAGCGCCCGTCTAGGCACCGACTCCTTTGAAGGAGAGGAATATGGGTGAGGAGCCATGACAGATAGAGCGTGCTTTCTTCAGCCCGATTTAATCAGGCAACATTTTGGGGAAAAAAGTCATTTAATTTCTTTTTATCCTAACGATAATGAAAGTAATTGAGCAGGTGGAATGTTTTACGTTGTTAAAGTTAATCCAGTGTAATATACAGGAATATTCTTGCTAGGAAAAGTACCAATTAGAATGACAAGTGGTGGAATGATTGTCTCTCCTGTAATGGTTTCTGGTGTCCATGCTCTGCCTTCAGTGCATTTTACCTTGTTGGCACAAAGCTTCTACCCTTAATGCTGCTGCTTTGGATGCTGGGCAATTGGTGGATGCGTCTGTGTAGACGATGCAGATGCAGATGTGGATGCAGATACGGACATAGATGTAGATACAGATATAGAACGCCTGTGTGTTTTTGGGGGTGGGATGTCTTACATGCTAGCATATATGGTATTTCCTCCCGCAGGGCTTCGTGCTGCACACGGTGAGACATAGCCCTGCCTCTCTGTCCTCCAAGAGCTTATACACCTAGCAGAGAGCAGGTGGGGAGAGGCCACCTGACCCAAGGCCCATGGGGTTCTCCACTATCAGCAGAATACCAAGGGTTCAGGACAGGGAGAGATGGGTTTTGACTAAGAGGATCACAGCCAGCTTCTTGGAGGTAGGGAGCCATACGGAATGACTCAAAATGCATTTCATAGCCCCTGGCCCTGATCACATCATTCCCCATCTCTCCACTGCCTGTAGAAAATGAAAAGTTGGTGGCCTGCAAAGTCTAACATATTTGCTACCTGGCCTTTCACAGAAGGAGTTTGCCAACCCCTTGTTCTATAGTGTTAGAGTTTTATTTTGGTTTTTGCTGCCAGCTCCCCCTTATCCCAAGTGTGACCACACGATGGAGCTGTGCCAATGGGGTGTGAGCAGAAGGGAGGCTCCCTAAGGAGAGAGGACAGCCCCCATAAGGCTCCTTCCCTCTGCCCAGAACGTGGGTGTGGAGCGGAGCCAAACTGGACACCGCAGGGTGGCAGAGCAACAAGATGGAAGGAGCTCAGAGGCTGGACAATCTCGTGGGCAATCTACCTCTGGGTCATCACATGAGAGAGAAGTAAGTGCCACTGTAATATGGCTCCAGGTAATACATCACGCACACACACCCCACTTCCCCAAGGGACAGCAAGCTCCTTGAGGGGAGGGACAGAGCCTCCCCCTTTCTCACCAGAGACCTGGCTCTGCCCCCTGCTAGCCTGTGACCTGGGGCAAATGACGCCCTGGGCATGTTTATGGGACTAGCAAGACTAGCAAGACAATCACAGTATTGTTGTGAAACTTAGTGAGAGGTTACATGTAAAAAGCTCATCCCTGATCCTGGCACATAATAGGACCTATTACATGGTGGCTATCAGTTTTCAGAAATCTGATTGTGTCACCTCCCACCCTGCTTCAAACCATTCAGTAGCTCCCAATTTCCCTCAAGATAAAGTCTAAACCTCCGACCCTGAGCTGACAGATCCTTTTATGTGTCCCCCCCCACCTCTCCAGCTTCATTGCTCATACTTCCAACAACCCGACAGACGGAGTTGCCCTGGCGTCCCGACTTTCAATGGGGTTGTCCTGGGGTCAGGGTGAAAGGTGAGAAATGTGTTGAGTCCAAATGACACTTGAAAATCCCCCAAATCGCCCACACCCAGTGCCTCTCAGTAAGTGCAACACAGTCTTCAACTGAACTCCCCCTGCCCCAGCAGCTGTCCTCCCAGCGCGTGGTTGGCTGGTTGCTGGTCAGTCTTTTATTGTTATTTTTATTATTTTTCAGCCAGGCCCTTAGTTCTCTTTTGTTCACTGCCCAGTCTCAGCAGTAGCTTAGAATTCGGCGCACTAGAGGCGCCGCCACTCAGTGCTTGCGGAATGAATGGAGCAGTGAGGGGAGGCTGGAAACGGCCAGGGACGCCCGGGCTGCCATCAGCCCGCATCCTGGGGAGGGCGGCGGGACGTGGGGGGGCGCCCCTTGCCCATCTCCCACCCCCGACCCCCTCCCTGCCCACCAGGGCGCCACTGGCCTGTCCCACACCCTCTCTGCCGCCTGCCCAGTGACCTAATTATTGTTTTTTCTTCCAGCCCCGCGGAGGGGAAAACAGAAATTCCTGGTGGATGACACAGGCTCGGGGCCGCCTGCGCGCTGAGCACGGGACCGGCCCGGCCGGCTGCGCCCGCCCCGCGCCCGCGCCGCCGCCAGCCCGCGGGACCCGTCACCGCCTAAGTACAGGGCGGGCGCGGGGCGGGCGCGCAATTGCCGGGTCCCGCTGACCCGTGCGGCCTCGGGGCGCCTGGAGTCTGGGGGCCCGGGACAGGCGGCCCCGGGCGGGGAGGACCTCGCCTGCGCTCGCCGCCGGGGAGGACGCGGCCGGGGACCCAGCGCTCGGCCCCGGAGCCGCTGGCGGAGGCGGAGGCGGAGGCCGGCGGGAGGCGCCAGGCCCGCGGGGGCTGGGAGGGAAGGAATTCCGACCCCGCTCGGCCGAGGGTGCGGCCCGCTCCGGGAGGGCGGGAGGGCGGCAGAAAGCAGAGTGTGCGCTAAGGGGTCGGCGGGGAGGGCGGGACCCCCCTCTCCATCCTGGCCCGCAGAAAGAGCACCGGGCTTGGAGCCAGACAGCCGTGGGGTCGAGCGCCCACACTGCCCGCTGCAGTTCCCCAAGCCGAGTGAATTGCTTAATCCTCTTCGTACCACCGTGGGCCCTGGAGATGGGCCGACCACAGCCCCGGAGGAAATGACACGGGAGACGCGCATGGGCCAGCCCTCTCTCCCAGGCCTGGCACTCCCAGATGCTCCACTTTTTCACTTATGGGGGAAAGACAGTCAGGCAACCATGCCTTCAGGCAACAGATACCTACTGAGGACCTACTATGTGCCAGGCATTGCACTAGGCCCTGGGTTATAGTCTCACAGGGGAGACAACACACAAATAAATACACACATCAGCTGGTGATTCCCATAGGGACAGATGTTATGGGGAAGAGTTAAGGGGTAACGGGGAAGGTGGGGTGGGAGTGGGCTAGGGGGGTTCTAGTCCAGATGTGATGGTCAAGCACCCTTTGAGCTGAGGCTGGAGGGAAGTGCCGGGGCCAGCGAGCTGATTAGGGGCCGGCATTTGGGATAAAGCAAACCGCAGGTGCAAATGCCCTGGCCCGCCCTCCCCACCCCTTTCTGGGAGAATCCGTTCTTCAGGCTGCCGGGCTCCTTGCACGAGGTGGCTCCCCTTTCTCTACCCGGCCCACAGGAAGGAGGTATGCAGAGCGCTAAAGAGCAGACCTGGAATCAGACAGGCCTGCTTTAAGTCCTAGCCCTGCCACACACTAGCTGCGAGACCTGGCACACGTCCCTCCCCTTCTGAGGCTCAGTTTCTGCATCTGTCAAATGGGCACACAGATGGTCTGTTCCTTACAGGTTTGCGTGAGGACTGAGGTAACACTGCCATGGTACAAGCACATGCTTGGGCACATAGTATGTGCTCGAAGGCACGGGCTGTGGGATCCCTCAGAAGGTTTCAGTGTCTTCGTCTGAAAATTGGGTCTCCTTTCTGAGCTGGAGTGAACGTTTCTCCCAGGCTGGTGGTGATGGGAGCCAAGTGGCGGTGGACCTGCGGGCAGCCTGCACAAAGCCCGGGGGAGGGGTGCCAGCTGGGGTCTCGTGCCCGTCAGCCTCTGGAGGGCAGAGCCGCTGTACAGGAGGAGGGTCTGCTGCACGTCCGAGGCCCTGCCGGGCACTCAGGGCGCTCGGGGGGAGCCCTCCAGCCGGTCCGCAGGGCAAAGCCGCGCCGTGGGCAAAGGTCACCCGCCATGTCCTCGCCTTCCTGGGCTCCCTCTCCCGGGCTAAACTTGCTCTTTCTTGGGGAAGGACAGGAGGTCAGTCACTCCACCTGAGGGAGAATTTTGGTCCTTGGCGGTTGTCCTGCCACACTCCGCTATTTGACATGTGGGGAATCTAGAGCCCACAGAGGGCGGGCTTTGCCAGAGGCCCACAGCTTTCCGGGGGGATGAGAATTCATGCCAGCAGACCCTTGATCTCTGCCTATTTCTCCGCTGTCCTTCATGGCCGAGTTTTACCCATTTTACAGAAGGAAGAAACTGAGGCTCATAGCTGTAAGTGAGTCAGCAAAGGCTGCCTAGGCTAGCAAGTGGCTGTGGGGAACGAGGATATGATTTAGGCAGACGGGAGGGGGAGTAGTAACCTTTCTGGACCCTGAAATCATTTCAGGCCCACCTGCTTTGACGATGAGCCCCAACAGGGGGAAGGTATCTGGGGAGGTGTGTGCACATTGGCTTCCCCTCCTCACCCAGGCCTACTGAGTCCCCCCATTGTGCCTGGTGCCTTCGTCTGTCGGGCTCCCATGAGGGCCGGCCGTGACTGCCGAGCAGTGGCAGCACCTGGAGGCCGCCAGGGTCAGGCTGGGCACCACCTCCGCCGGGCACTGCCTTGCCTCACCTGGACGAATACCCTGGCTGGAGCTTTGTCTTGGAACTTGGGTGTCAGGTCTGGTACCAAAAGCCTCCCCCTGACCTGTGACTTTTGCCAGCAGCTGCTCCAGGAGGTTGTTTTCATTTGTTCATTTATTTATTCATTCACCAAATATTTCTGGAGAGCCTGCTAGGTGCCAGGCACTGTCCCACACATGGGGATGGAGTAGCAAACAAGACAGGTGAGGCCCCGCCCTCTAGAGCTCACTTTCTAGGCAAGGAGCACATACACAAAATAGAAGGTCAAAGGGAGGTAAGGTCATAAAGAAGCTCTTGGCAACATGAGGGACAGTGCCTGCTGGGGGGTGGCTGTTTAAGATTGGGTGATTGAATAGAGGCAATCTGTGAATGTCAGGCAGGAGAAGTTCAGAAAGAGGGAGCTGCAGGTGCAAAGGCAGGGACAGAGCTTGGCATGATGGGGACCAGTAAGGAAGGCTGTGTGGCTGGAGGGAGTGATGAGGAGAGAGGCAGGAAGTGAGACTGGCGACGGAGGGGCTGGACTATGGCCTTTATGGTGCAGCCCTAACTCCCCAGACAGCCTGGGCGTCTCCGATGGGCAGGTTACAGAGCATGCTTCTCTCGTCTGGGCCCCTCCACCCTTGCACCCCCTTCACCTGCTCTCAGTAAAGCAGGATTAACAAGAGCAATGAGGAAGCTGGCTTTCCCGGAAAAGACTTTGGAATCAGAAATCACTGAATTCCAGACCAGCCTCTACTACTTTGCAGCCATATGAGTTAGGATGAGAGATTTAAATTCTCTGAGCCTCTGTTTCCACATCTGTAAAATGAGGCTAAATGTTCCTACTGCCTAAGTATGTATGAAAGCTAGGCCTGGAAAAAGAAAAAAAGGAGCAGGTGTAATTTAGCTCAGTGGTTGAGTGCCTGCTTCCATGTTGTGTGAGGCTCTAGGTCCAATCCCTGGTACCTCCTGCGGGGGAAAAAAAGGCTACGCATGCACCCACCCTCTGGCCCAGCAGTTACCCTCTTAGATGATACCTAAGAGAAACAAATGCACCTGACCAAAAGACACGGACAAGGCTCTTCAAGGGCATTTGTTCAGAATGGCCCTGAACTGGCCTGACTCCAATGTCCATCAACAGAAGAATGGCTAAATAAGTGAGGGTCTAGTCATACGGGGGGAGTACACACGCCCAAAAGAAACCACGGTGCGTGCAACACCATGGATGATCTCACACTTTATTGAGCAGAAGAAGCTAGACTCAAAAGAGTAGGTGCTGGGTGATACCGTTAACATGACATTCAAAAGCAGGCAAAGCCGATCCCTGCTGAGGGCGGCCGGGACAGTGGTCACCCTTGGAGGGTGCTGATTGGGAGGGGGCTGGAGGGAAAAGTCCAGGCTGTTGGAAATGTTTTATATGTTGCCCTGGGTGGTATTGCATGGATTTATACGTAGGTAAAAATTCACTGAGCTGAACACTTGAGATTCTTGCACTTTATATTTCAATAAAAAAGCTTGGAAAAAAAAAAAAAGCCTACCGCCTGGAGAATTGGTGAAGAGTAAACAAGTTCTAGAATCTAGTCGTGCCTGCGGTGCCGTCGGTGCTGGCAGACGTCCCGCGCCGCCCATCTCCGTCGGCAGCCAGGCCTGGCCTGGCCTGTCCCTCTGTCAACCACCACCGGCTGAGCGTCAGCTCGGGCCAGATGAGTCTGTGCTGTCGGAATTGAGCGGTGGGACAGGCAGCACTTTGTGTTTTGTTTTGTTTGGCTTTTTGCTTTATTTTTTTTCATTTGCTTTGCGTCGTGATGAGAAGATCACAGCCTGGACCGTCATTTCACGTGGCGGCTCTCGGGCATTCAGGTCCGCAGCCTGTTGCGGTGGAGACCCGCGGACAGGGAGGCACGCAGCCCTCCTGGGCTGGGGCCTGCGGACATAGCATTCGCGCACCCCCTCCTGTGTAGATGGGCGCGATTCCCCAGAGAGGGGGCTGAGGGCATGGGCATACATCCAAAATCTCCCCAAGATCAGCCGACCACGGGACAACTGTCCTGCTTTCACCTCTCCACTTGCCCTCGAGTCTCTGTCCTAAGCCCAGAGAAGGTGAGTGGCTTCCCCAAGGCCACACAGGAAGACCATGGCAGAGCCGGGCAAGGCCAGAGAGGGCAGGAGGTTGAAGCAGTGGCTGCCCAGCACGCCAACCAAGCTACCCCCTCATACTCCCGGGGCAGGCCCCTTCCTGAGCGAAGGCTGGGGTGCGTGTGCCCTCCTCCTGCTAAGACAGGACATCTATACTAGTAATGGCAAGGGGCAGGGGCGGGGGGCCTTCTGCCAGGTGCTGCGCAGGGGAGGCCCCATCACCTTCGGCCCTCCTGCCTGGGGACCACAGTCTAGGGTGGGGCTCCCCTTTCTTGCCCCTCCTTCTCTTGCCCCCAACTGAAATATCACAGACCTGCCCAGTTTTCAACCTGGGTGGCCTCATTGACATACGCCCCGGCAGGGCGCTAGGTAGGAGCTGGGGGTGGCCCCAGGGAGCCAGGAATTGAATCAGAGCTGAGTTCGGGGGTTGATCTCCCCTCCTCCTGCAGGGCCGCAGGGCGCTAGGTAGGAGCTGGGGGTGGCCCGAGGGAGCCAGGAATTGAATCAGAGCTGAGTTCGGGGGTTGATCTCCCCTCCTCCTGCAGGGCCGCAGGGCGCTAGGTAGGAGCTGGGGGTGGCCCCAGGGAGCCAGGAATTGAATCAGAGCTGAGTTCGGGGGTTGATCTCCCCTCCTCCTGCAGGGCAGCGCTCCCACCCCCCAGCAAGGCCTCCTCTGGCTGACCTAGCTTCTGTTGCGTCCTCGCCCAATCACTCGCGCGCACTTACCCATCCATTTGTGCGATCCCTTCATCACAGCCTGCCTTTCCCCACAAGACTGGAGGCTCCCTGAGGGCTGGAGCCGTGTCTGTTTTACTCCCCACAGGTCCTCTGGTGCACAACCACTGCCTGAGGAATGAACCAATGAGTGGATGGATAAGAACTGCTCTGGCAGGGAAGCAAGGTGGGGGAGTGCCGGAGAGGGAAGGGTTAACCCTGGCGGCCCCTTTCTTTCCCAGGTGAGAGGGCTGAACGGCAGCTCCAGTGCTGACGGGTGCAGGAAACCCGCATCTCCACTCTCCATCCTCCGCAGGTCCCCGAGCTGGAGAGACCGTCCCCCTACTTGGGAATGGGAGATGGCCCAGGCTTTCTCCTCCAGGCGCAGGGGCCCTCCCTGCTGGGATTCGCCCTTGGGTCTTCTATCCGCAGGAGTTCCCAGAGACCCTCTAGCTCAGCCCGCAGAGAGGGCCAGCAGCCCGCTGGGGTCACACCGCAAGGGAGAGGCAGAGCTGGGACTCACCCCAGGCTCGCTGCCTGCCATGTGGAAGGGCCACAGGGCAGGCGGCCCCAACCCTGGATCCCATGCTCTCTGTGGGTGAATTGGCAGCTCAGGCTCCCCAGGGAAGCAGGGCACCACTGTCAGGGGGTAGCTTCCCCGGCAGTGCCACAGCCCACACTTGAGCCTGTGTTCTGGACACTGTAGGGCCTGCCTGCTGAAATGCCTTCTCTCTGGGTCTTTGCAAAAGCTATCTTTTGACTCCCCCATCAGACTGGATCTTCCACCCAGCAGGACTGGGGCCTCCTCCATTAGACTGGAGACTCCTTGCTCACCGGACCCTCAGATCTCAGCTCTCCAGTCCTTTGGCACTGAACCCCATCCCTGGACCCACTCCCCCAAACACCCCCAAGGCTGGCTAGGTACCCCTCACACACACCCTGTATCAAACCAGGTCCCTCTGTAGGCTTGGCCTGGGTGGGGGGCCCCTTCCGACTCCCTCCCTAATGCTTCCTCCCCCACCCCCAGCCCAGCTCCTTATGGTTCTGGGCCCGTCTTATTCATCCAGTGTTTCCTGCGCCCAGGGCAGAGCCTAGCACAGAGTGGGCTTCTGTGACATGAGCAGAGTTGGAGAAGTTGCATTGGGGTGTCATTTGAGGGACTCCGGGCAGAGGCTCCAGGCCACCCAAATCTCCCCCTACCCCCCCACCCCACCCCTGCAGCCAACTCCCCAAGAGCCACAGTCTGGCATTCCTTTGCGGAAGGCACGTTCCTTTACATTCTCTTCATGGAAATAATTTAAAGGATTAGTTTGTTCCACTCTTGGGCCTGGAGGCCTTAGGAACGTCAGAGCAGCAGGATCCTGGGGTGGGGAGTGGCGGGGCAGGGGTCCCCCCGCCTGTTCCTCAGGCTGGGGCCCAAAGGACTGAGCCCCACACCCAGGGAGGGGCCGGCCTCTGGAGACAGGCCTGGGCTGCCGCGGCCCTTGGGACGTCGGGAACAGAGGGGCCTGTCTGGGAGGGAGCCTCTGACAGACGCTTTATCAGGCTCTGTCGCCGGCCTTATCTGTGGCTTCGCAGCAAAAAAGGAGCCACAGTGCTGGGCGGCCGCTCAGAGCACTCCAGACCAGGGACAAAGCGCAGAGTCAGCTGGCGGTCCCATGGCCTTGCCGGCAGACTCCGGGCTCTTCAGCCTCGTGGCCCCCGTGGGGTGATTGGGGGGCCGGGGGGAGGGCAGCCGGCCCGGCGGCAGCGGGCATTCAGCGGGGGCGTCCCAGCAGACCGGCCGTCGCCGGGACCACCTCCCTCGGGCCTGTTTGCAGAATGGGGACAGGGCACAGAGTCCCCTCCCGGACCCAGCTGAAATGTCAGCCACAAAGGATGGGACACAGAGGGGCCTGTCCAGGAACAAGGGCCAAGTGTTGGCGTGGGACGAGGGCTGGGGCTGGGCTGGTCAAATGTTTACTTGGAATGGTTCGGCTGTGCACCCTCAGGCCACGGGGGCAACTGGCGCCTGGCACAGCGCCCCCCTCCACCCACCACCATGGGCTCTTGGAAGGACTCAGCCCCTCCCAGACTGGGCCTGAGTCTATAGGACCTGGAGGGGCTGCCAGCCCAGGTGCTCGCACTGATACTCAGTACTAGGCCTGCCCACTCTTGGAGTCGGCTGGGGGAGCTAGGAGGCCTGCTTGGCCCTTCTCGTTTATGAAGCGTCTGTTTCCTTGCCTCCCTCAGGGCTGCCACGAATGGTTGGGCAGGTTGTGCACTGTAAAACGACACCTTGCCACTGAAGCAACTGGGCAAGTGGCTGCGTCAGCCCAGGGGGGGCCTTTTTCCAACTGTCTGCTAGGAAGGGTCACCCTTTGTGTGCTGGGATTTGGGAATGTTAGGATGACTGTAGGGTCCTTTCCCTAGGAGCTCACAGCCTGCCAGATAAAATACAGGGTGTCTAGCTACATTTGAATTTCAGATAAATAGCTAATAGTTATTTTTTTTAGCATAAGGATGTCCCATGCTGTTTTGGCAATGTCTGAAGCGTCATGTGTTAGGCTCCCCCGTCCCAACATGTCGGGCCCTGGGGTCATGGAGAAGATGGAGAAGACTGCAGAAGGACAGTCTTGGGAGGCAGCAATAGGCAGGCTGGTGTGGCCAGAGAAGAGCCAGAAGGTAACGAGGTGCCGTGCCGCCGGTCTTGAAGGCGGAGGTAAGGACCGCGGCTTATACTGAGATGCGAGCGCTGTGAGCGGCTGACGCACATTGTCGCAGGCTCCCTCTGGTGGCCACATTGAGAATAGCCTGGAGGGGATGTGGGTGGAAGTGGGGAGACCTGTAAGGAAGCTGTCTGCAGTGAGCCAGGTGAGCGGCGATGGGGGCGGGGAAGGGCAGAGGGCGGGGCACCGGAGAGAAATGGCGCTTCTTGACATATGTAGAATCACATAAGCATGTAGTAAACTACTAAAACCTATGAGCTTTTTTTTTAGAGAACTTGTGGGTTTCTGTAAAAGAAAAATCATGCATCAAATATAGGGTTCCCACATATGACCTTATTATTAACACCTTGCATTGCTGTGGCACATTTGTTATAATTGACAAAAGCATGTTTTTATAGTAGTAATATTAACTATAGAGCATGATTTAATTTAGGGTTCACTGTATTGTGCAGTTCCATGGATTTAAAATAAAAATTTTACTCTAGTACAATACAGCCAACCTAAAATTTCCCCTTTTAACCACATTCAAATATATAACTCAGTGCTAATTCTATATTCATAATGTGCTATTTTTTTAAATGGAATGGGAAAATGTCAGGCATATATCCTAAAGTAGAATAGTATTAAGAATTCCCATGTCCCCATCACCCACTTCAATGCCCATCAATTCATGGCCAGTTTTGTTTCATTTAAATCCCTCATCCCTCCTTGCAACTGGATTATTTTGAAGCAAATCCCAGGCATCATATTATTTCATCCATAAATATGTCAGTATGTATCACTAAAAGATAAGGTCTGGATTTATTTTGAAGCTGGAGCCGCCAGGAATTTGCTCAAAGACCTCCGGCAGCTATTGCGAGGGAGGGGGCTGCGGGCCCCACGGAGCTGACTGCTGTGCAATTGGTTCCCCAGGCTTATGACTCTCTCTCCTAAAGCTTTCTAATTTTTTCCTTCCCTGGGATGAGTCTTCCCAGGCCTCAGAGTCCTCTCCCACGCCCATCTGCGCACACCGAGTGTCAGCAGGCTCACTTCTAGTCTGCTGTCTTTAGGTACTAGCAACGACTTCCTTTATTCTTTTTTTTAGGCGGTACGAGGGATGAATCCAGGATACATAGGAAGCAGGCATCAACCACTGAGCTACATCCAATGACTTTTTTCCCCCCTATTTTTTCTCCCTGAGATGGCTAGTTGCTTTTTGCTCATTGTTTGCATTTGTTGTCTGCTCGTTATTTTTGTGCATTGTCTACTTGTTGGTTTTTTTTGCTCATTGCTTGTCTGTTTTCGTTTTTTCTTTAGGAGGCATGAGGAACTGAACCTGGGAACTCCATGTGGGAGCCGGGTGTTCAAATGCTTAAGCCATATCCACTCTCTGCTCGTTTGTTTTTGCGTGTTGTCCATGTGGGAGGCAGGCATTCAACTGCTTGAGCCACATCCACTCCCCCAGTGACTTTCATTGTCATTGCGCCTCTGTTCTCCTGGAAATTCACAGAGCCCGAAGTCCTCTCTTCTCCCTGGTCCCTTCATAATGGGCTTGCCCAACATCTGGCATAAGTGCTCCTCTGTCCTTCAGAGACAACCCAGAAAAGGCAGGGGCTCCCCCTGGATGTGAAGGAAGCGCTCAGGAAGTCCCAGCATGAGGTCCCGCGACAGATTCTGACATAAAGCCCGACTAAGGCAGGCGAAGCTCTTTGCTTTCCAGAAGACCACACCCTCCAGGAAGCAGCCTGGCTCTGCCTCTAATTTGCTGTGAGACTTTGGGTAGGTCACTTTCCCTCTCTGACAAGGAAGGGGTGGGCAGGGCAGGGCTTCCTCTCAGAGTCCCTCCAACGGGGTCAGCCACTTCACAGTCGTGATTTGGCTACAGCCTGAGGGAAATCTCAGGGCCAACAATCCCACCCCGGATGGAAAGAACAGCGAACAGGCAAGGCTCCCATGCCCTCTTCCCTCGACTCGAGTCCAGCTTTGGCAAGCATTTCTCTTGATTCCTCCTCCTTGCCACTATTTTCCATGCATAGCCGTGACAAAGTTATGAATTCCAAAAATAGATATTGGATTATGTTTGTAATCTGGTCTGTACCTGGGTGTGATTAAGTTACGATTGGGGCTTTGATTGGGCCACATGATTAGAGGGTTGAGTCCCTGCCCCTTGGTGGGTGGGGACTCACAGATAAAAGGCGTGGCAAAGGACAGAGCTGAGGGCTTTTAATGTTTGGAGCTCTGATGTTGGAGTCTTAAGCTGGAGCCCCAGGGAGAGAGACTGAGCAATTTGCCTGACAGTCTACAGCCGACCTTGTGGAGAGAGGCAAAGCCTAGAGAGCCTCATAGCCTACAGCTGACCTTGTGGAGGAAACAGAGGCGCTGAGCCCAGATGCCTGAACCCTGGCAGATGTCGGCAGCCATCTTGCTCCAACGCTTGAAAATAGACTTGGGTGAGGGAAGTAACTTATGCTTTATGGCCTGGTATCTGTAAGCTCCGACCCCAAATAAATACTCTTTATAAAAACCAAGCAATTTCTGGTATTTTGCACCAGCACCCCTTTGGCTGACTAATACACCATGTTCAACCGAAGGCTGAGGATTTTCTTCGGGGTCGCTGTATCATGGAGACAACAAGATGATGATGACAGCAAATGCGACTCCACTGAGCACTATTTTTAGCAGGGGTTGCACTGCTAAGCGTAACACCAGGCACCCCGGCAGTATGGTCCGGGTTCACAATCCAAAATAATTCAAAATAATAACTTTAACAAATGTGCATAGAGTAAAACTCACTTTTTTTGTAGACATATGGGAAATTTGACATATACAGAGTTGTGTAACTCCCAGTGCAATTAGGATACAGAATGAGTCTGTCACCCCAAAAATCTTTCCTCTTGCTGCCACTTTGTAGCCAAACTCTCTCCCCCTCCCAAATGCCTGGCAACCATTGATCTGTTCTCCTCCCCATTGTTTTGTTTTTTCCCAGACTGTTGCATAAATGAAAATTTAAGTCTGGCTTCTTTCACTCGACATTAACGCTGTTGAGATTCACCCTTCTTGTTGAATGTGTCAATAGTTTGTTCCTTTTCACTGCTGAGCAGGATCCACTGATACAGGTACTATAGTTTGTTTATCCATGCATCCATTGGAGGACATCTGGGTTGTTTTCAGTTCTTGACAACTATGAAGAAAGCTGCTAGAAACACTCATGTACAGGTTTTTGTGTGAACGCACATTTTCATTTCTCTAAGATAAATATCTAGGAGTGTGATGGCTGGGTCATATGGCAAGCATATGTTCAACTTTATAGGAATCTGCCAAACAGTTATCCCAAATGGTAGTAATATTTCCAAAGTCATAACAACCTTTTTAGAAGTCCAAACTTTAACCTGAATGTCTTTACAAACCCCTGGGGGACTTTTGCTCCTAAATGGAAGCATCACTTCTCCTTCCTGATTCCCAAGCACCCCACAGCCCCTCCTTCACTCTTCTCTCCTCCTCCCCTGCCTACCAGTTCTCCAAGCAGGACTGCTGGCTCCTCTCTCTCTGCCTCAGTTTCTGCACCCCAAAGTCCCTGGGATGGGACTGGCCAAGGCGCAAAGCCAAGCTTGGGGAAAGGCTGCCGGGAACCTTTTACCTTCTGACCCAGCCACACACACTAACCCATGGTGCAGGCACCAGTACCTCCACTTTGTAGGTGGGAGAGCAAAGTGAGGTCCAGAGAAGGAAAGGAACTTGCCTAGGGTCCCCCCAGTGTGCAGGCAACTCACCCAGGCTGTGCGTCCAACGCTAAACGCTGGGCGTCTGTGCTGAGGGGCCTCCCAGGTTTTGGAGGCGCCACCCGGGGCGGGGTCCGCCCCAGGAGGCCGAATTCTACCAACGCCACGCGGGTTCCAGCCGCTCTGCCGCCGGGAGCCTCGGGAAGCCCCGGGCTCCTCCCGGCCTCCTGGCTCACCTGCCTATTCGGTCACCTTTCCTCTCCCAGCCCCTCCCGTTTATCCAGCGAGGCGTTAGCCTCATTTGACAGATGTGGAAACCGAAACTCACGCCCAAGGCCACGCAGCGCCGCAGCGGCGAGACGGCATTTAAACCCGCGTGCTCGGGTTCCAGGTGCGATTCCCACCCCTTTGCAAGAGCTGGCTTGGCACAATCCCAGCGCAGGGCCATTTGCTTGCCTGGCTCCAGGCACGCCTGCTGCGAATAACTCGCCCGCCTTGGTTCACTGACGCGAGGACACTTGATCTTCCTAACCAGCACCGGAGGCAGTTCTGACGACCGTTCGGCTTCCCCAGGTGAAGCGCCCACGTGCCGCGCCCCGGGGAGGCTGTTCTGAAGCTTCCGGGATCCTTTCCCGGCGTCCCCCAGCCTCGGTGGGGCTCGGCGGGCCGCGGCCGCGCGCGGGCTTCCAGCGCCCCCTACAGGCCCCGCGCCGCCCTGCCGGGGGCTAGCGAGTGGGTGAGATCTCCACCGCCAGCCCGCTCAGGTGCCCCTGCGGGGCCTTCCTCTCACACTCAGACCCACCTTGCTCCACGTATTTGGCAATAGTTAAAACACTTTTGGTTTCTAGAACTTCGTCTTTTTTTTTTTTTCAGATTTTATTTTTTATTTATTTCTCTCCCCTTCCCCCCTCTCTGTGTCCATTTGCTGCGTGTTCTTCTGTGTCCACTTGCATGCTTGTCAGTGGCACCGGGAATCTGTGTCTCTTTTTGTTGTGTCATCTTGCTGTGTCAGCTCTCCCTGTGTGCGGTGCCATTCCTGGGCAGGCTGCACTTTCTTTCACACTGGGCAGCTCTCCTTATGGGCGCACTCCTTGCGCGTGGGGCTCCCCTACGCAGGTGACACCCCTGTGTAGCACGGCACTCCTTGCGCATCAGCACTGTGCATGGGCCAGCTCCACACGGGTCAAGGAGGCCCGGGGTTTGAACCGTGGACCTCCCATGTGGTAGGCGGATGTGGTATCCATTGAGCCAAATCCGCTCCCCACTCTAACTTCGTCTTTAAGAAACTAGGATATAGTGAAGTCTTAACAAATCGGAGGGGGTGGGGGGTTGTCAAATTTGAGAACCACATGCATGAGTCTGTGTCTCCGCCAGCCCGGGAACTCTTGGAGGCGCGGTCTGTGTCCTCATCGGGTTAGCCTCAGGGTCTCTGGGGACGGGACAGTCTCCCCCCACGGCCACGGCCCATGCTGGGACCAGGTCTGCCCCCACCAGGCTGCTGGGCGGCGCTCTGTGCCTGCAGCAGGAGGGTGGGATGCCTGGTGCCCGGAGGCCCCCACAGGGCTCGGAGGAGCAGGGAGGAACTTGAGGTGCCAGCTGTGGGCTCCCTCTGCACAGACAGGCCTGTCTGGGAGCCCAGAGGAGCTTGGACCTGGGCAGCAGGGAGACTGGGCCTTCCCGAGGGGGGCACGATTTGGGTTGAGGCGCGTTCTCTTGCTATTTTGGGAATTTGGGAAGCAGGAGCCTGGGCCTGGGTGTTTACCATGAGGGAGAGAGGCCAGCCCGTGCAAAGGCCCTGTGGGCTCCAGGTCTCTACCCTGAAGATCCCGTCACCCACTGGCCACCCCCACCCAGAGGCCCTGCCCACACTTACCCCTCTGGTTCCTTCTCTCCGTTTATTCGTTCATCTTGCGTTCAAGCAACCCTCAACTGAGCGCCTGTCCTGCGCCAGAGGAGGGGGAGTTTGCTGAGGTATAATTTCCATATTATAAAATTCATCCCTTTATAGTGTACAGTGATAAGGGGTTTGACAAATGTATACAGTTGGGTAAACTCCATCAGAATCAAGACAATATTTTCATCAACCCAGAAAATTCTTTCCTGCTCTTTGGTTGTCAACCCTTCCTCTTACCTCCAGCCCCTGACAACCTCTGATCAATTTTTTTGGTCCCTAAAGTTTTGCTTTTTCCAGAATGTCATGTAAGTGGAATGTACAGTATGAAACTTTTTGAGTCTAGCTTCTTTCACTCAGAAAAAATACTTTTAAGAGTCATCCATGCTGCCTGTGTTAGTAGTTTGTTGTGTTTTATTCTATTTCGTTACATGGTTACATCACATTTACATATCTGCTCTCCAGTTGATGGACATTTGGTATTTTTCCAGTTTGGGGCGATTATGAATGATGCCGCTGTAAACATTTGTGTGTATGCGTTTGTGTACCTAAGTGTTCCCTGCTCTGGGGCACATACCTGAGTAGGAGGCTGGCTCATAGGGACACGTATGTTTAACTTCATAGCCATGTGCCAAACTATTACACAAGGTGACACCATTTCCAAAGTAGTAATAGTCTTTTAAAATCTAAACTTTAACTTGAGCATCTTGACAAACACCAGGATGAATCCTTTTCCTAACGGGAATGTTTTGTGCAAACGTTAATGTTCATGTCTCTGGAATAGATTCTTGGGGGGGAGGGGGGGCTGGATTGTTTAACTTTATACAAAGCTGCCAAATAGTTCTCCAGAGTGGCTGTACCATTTTGCAATTCCCACCAGTAATGCATGAGTTTAAATTGATCCATATCCTGGCCAAGGGCCAGTTCTGTTTTGTTTTAATGAACATTTCAAACACCTACCAAAGTAGAAGGAATAGTACGGTAGATTGGGTTATGAACCTTAGTTAAAGCTGTTCTTAATCTTAATTTGCATCCGGTGGCTGTGAACCCATTGTAAATAGGATCACTTGAAGACGTTGTTTTAAGTTAAGGCGTGGGCCACCTGACTGTGGTCTTGACCGCATCACTGGAGGCCTTATAAAGAGAAGCAAACTGGAGCCAGAGTGAGACAATCACAGGGAGAAGCAGGAGCTGGGGACGCGGAAGAGAAAGGAGAGGACATCACCTTGTGATGTGAAAGGGAAGGAACTCCTAGGATTGCCGGCAGCCAGCACTGGGGCGCTACCGTCTCCTGGGAGAAAGCAAACCTTACCCATATCTAGATTTTGGATTTCTAGCCTCAAAACTGTGAGTCAGTAAAGTACTGTTTTTTTTTTTTTTAAGATTTATTTATTTATTTCTCTCCCCTCCCCCCCTACCCCCGTCCCAGTTGTCTGTTCTCTGTGTCCATTTGCTGTGTGTTCTTCTTTGTCCTCTTCTGTTGTTGTCACGGGAATCTGTGTCTCTTTTTGTTGTGTCATCTTGTTGTGTCATCTCTCCATGTATGCGGCACCATTCCTGGGCAGGCTGCACTTTCTTTTGCACTGGGCGGCTCTCCTTATGGGGCGCGCTCCTTGCGTGTGGGGCTCCCCTATGCGGGGGGGGGGGGACAACCCTGAGTGGCAGGGTGCTCCTTGCGCGCATCAGCACTGCGCATGGGCCAGCTCCACACGGGTCAAGGAGGCCCGGGGTTTGAACCGTGGACCTCCCATGTGGTAGACGGACGCCCTAACCACTGGGCCAAGTCCACTTCCCAAAGTACTGTTATTTAAGCCAGCCCACAGTGTGGCATTTGTCATAGCAGCCTGGCAAACTCAGATAGGATAATGAACCTTCATTCATTCATCTCTGGCGGCAGCAGTTACTGACCCAGGGCTTATCTCATTTCATTCCCCCCATTCCACCCCCTCTACAATGACTGAATTATGACTACTATTTTTTTCTTTTTTTAGTTCCCTCATCAGTTCGTTGTTTACTCATTGTCTGCTGGTTGTTTTTGCTCATTGTCTGTGTTTTCTTTAGGAGGCACCAGAAACCGAACCCAGGACCTCCCATGTGGGAGGCTGGCACTCAACTGCTTGAGCCACATCTGCTCCCTGCTCATTTTGTTTTTGTTTATTGTCTGCTCATTGTTTTTGCTTGTTGTTTTAGTTCTTTGTCTGCTCATTGTTTGTTTGTTTTCTTTAGGAGGCACTGGCAATAGAACCCAGGACCTCCCATGTAGGAGGCAGGCACTCAACCACTTAAGCCACATTCATTCCCTGGCTGAATTATTATTTTTTAAAGTCATTTTATTTATTCCCTGTCCCCCCGCCCCACCTGCACCCCCTAACTGCTCTCTGAATCTACTTGCTGCACACTTCTTTGTGTCTGCCCATCTTCTCCTCTCATCCTCTCCCCAGACGCACCGGGAACTGATCCCGGGACCTCCAACATAGGAGAGAGGCGCCCAGGCACCTGAGCCGCTTCAGCTCCCTGACCCGCTGTGTCTCTCAGTGTCTCTCCTCTGTGTCTCCTCTTTTTCTTGCTGCATCATCTTGCGGCATGGGCCTCCATGGTGCGGGCCAACTTTGTTTTCACCAGGAGACCCCGGGAACCGAACCGGGACCCCCCAGAGGGTAGATGGGAGCCCAACTGTTTGAGTCACATCTGCTTCCCTGAATCATTTTTGAAGTAAATCTCAGATGTCATATCATTTCATTAATACATATTCCATCTTATCTCTAAAAAATAAGGATCTTTAAAAAAAAGATAGCATTATCACACTTAATATCATCAAATAGCCAATCAGCTCACACTTCCCTGATTGTCTCATAAATGTCATATATATGTACATGTGTGTCATATATTTTTTCTCTTTTTTGGTCATATATATTTTTTGCAACTTATTTGTTTGAATCAGGATCCAAATAAGTTGTACACTTTGTGATTGGTCGAAGTGTTTTTGCGTTACTGTACTTGAAAGTCATTTGGAAAAATTCCCTTTGTGGTTATATTACTAACAATGTATACATTTATTTGCTTCAGTTTGCTTTAGATTTTTAGGGATTTAACATTTTATTTATGGTTCCAAAATAAGGTACATTCAGAAAGGTCTTTTATTTGTGTCCCCTTCACCCTTTACCTACTTCCCAAAAATAACTATTAATTTTTGAAATTTTATGGTTTATCCTTACATTTCCATGTGTACATACACGTCTATATACATTTTTGTTACCTCCCTTCCCTACTTTCTTAGATGATATGAGCACACGGTCACACTTTCCTCTACCTTGCTTTTTTCATGCAACAACCCACCAGCGGTCTCTGCCGAGCATTTTGCCCATCTCTTCCGGGGTCTTTGCAGCTGCAGAGGCCTCCGCCGAGGGGAGGAGCCCCGGGTATTCATCCGCCCCTACCGAGCGGTATTTGCCGTTTCCAGTCTTTCGCTGTTACAAATGGAGCTGTGATTTTAAAAGCCTTGTGCTTACATCTTTGGGTACTTCTGTTCGCGTCTCTTTGGCATGGCTTCCAGCAGTGGGATTCCCGAGGCAAAGGTCGGATGCACAGGCAATTGTGCTAGCCACTGCCACGTTCCCCTGCAAAGGGCGCGCACCATTTTGCATTCCCGTCAGCAACCTGTGAGAGTGCCAGTTCCCCGCAGCCTCCCCAGTAGAATGTGCTATCAAACTTCTGGATTTTGCCCATCTGAGAGGTGGGGAGTGGTATCTCCCTGTAATTTTAATTTGCATTTCTTTTATTTGAGCGATGTCGATCATCTTTGCTTATGATTTAGGACCCTTTGCATTTCTTTTTCTGTGAATCATGTTAATATTTTTCACCCATTTTTCTATGAGGTTGTTGGTCTTTTCCTTCTCTACCTTTACAAGCTCTTTATATATAGGGACATTAGTCCCTTGTCTATGATATAGGCTGCAGTTATTATTCCCAGTTTGTCACTTGTCTTATTTGTGCATTTAGTCATCAGTCCTGACGGCTAGGCCCTGGGGATTCAGCTATGAGCAAGGTGGCTCTGAACCTTGGGCTAGTCCTCCACACTCCTTCCAACTCTTGCCCCAGTGTCCTTTCTGCTTCCTGACCCCTCTCCTGAAACGGAGTGATTGCCCTTCCCTCACCCCGCCCTGCTCAGGCCCTAAGCACCTCCCAGTCCGAGCGCAGCGAAGCCCAGAAACCAGCCTGATTATCCCCCATCTCTGCCTGGAGTCTGGCCGTGACAACCGATGAGTGATTCAGTGAAGGAGCGAATGAATGAATGAATGAATGAATGAATGAATGAATGAATGAATGAATGAATGTTGTGAGGGGAAAAGCCTCTCAGCCCAGGAAGCCAGGTCAGAGGGGAGCTTAGAAAATCTCCTTAAGGTCAAGGTTTCTTCACACCACACAATCTCTTTCAAACCTATTCAAATTGTTCACAGACAAGTTATGACAAATTCTTTTCTTTTTTTTTTTAAGATTTATTTATTTCTTCCTCCTCCATGCCCCCCCCCCCCCACCCATTGTCTGCTCTCTGTGTCCATTCGCTGTGTGTTCTTCTGTGTCTGCTTGAGTTCTCATCAGGCGGCACTGGGGATCTGTGTCTCTTTGTATTGTGTCATCTTGCTGTGTCAGTTATCTGTGTTTTTGGCACCACTCCTGGGCAGGCTGCAGTTTCATGCAGGGTGGCTCTCCTTGTGCAGGGGCCACTCTTTGTGCGGGGGACACCCTTACACGGGGGCATCCCCGCGAGGGCCGGCACTCCTTGCGCTCATCAGCACTGAGCGTGGGCCAGTTCACCACATGAGCCAGGAGGCCCTGGGTATCGAAACCTTGGACCTCTTATTTGGTAGGCAGATGCTCTATCTGTTGAGCCACATCTGCTTCCCAACCTCCTCTTTTCATGATTTAAAAGAATGCCTGATTATTGAAGAAAATAATACAGAAAGTTACAATGAAGAAAATAGAAATTACCCATTCATCTATTACATAGAGGGAACCACTGTGGACATTGTTTTTTGAATTTCGTTCATTTTTTTTCTGTGCAGATTGAGCCCCCCACATTCCCCTTAGCATTAAATTTCTGCATCTTGTCGTTATTTTAGATGATTGCATAACATGCCACAAAATGAATATATCATACCCTAACTGTACCACTTAACTTCTCCAGGCCTCAGTTTTCTCCTCTGTAAAATGGGGATAAAACTAGCATCTCCTTCATAAGTTTGTTGGGTTAAAATAATTTTACGTGTAAAGCACTGTACCTGGTGAGCACTCAGTATCAGACATTATTATTATTACTACTACTGTTTCCTAATGGATTACATTTAAATTCTGACTTTATGCTATTGCAAATAACACTGTAAGCAGCCTTCTGCTCAGCAGAGTTTTGTGGGGCATCAGAGAGGGGGCGCCACCTCTATGACAAATAGGCCCAGCTGTGAGCGAGGCGTGCTGGGGAGGCCCCTTGGATGGAAGTCAGGGGGGCCAGTGTTGGCCCCTGGAAGCCCAGGGAAAGGACAGTGCAGGCAGGGGAAGAGCAGCTGCAGAGCTTGCAGCTTGAAGGAGCAGCTCTTGTCTATTCTACCAGGAAGGGAGGGCAGCGATTGGTCTCATGACGTGGGTGGGAACAGGTCTGAGCCTCCGGACTCCCCACCCAGTGCTCCCTGCATGCCCGTGGGCTCTTCTACCCTCCCACACACACAAAAAAAACTGTGTCCCTGGTGGGAGGTGGAGGAGGAGGAGGAATCTGGGGCTTGCGAAGCTGCGTGCCTGTGAGCCCCTGCCCAGGCAAGGCCCAGCTTTCCCCGAAGCAACCCAGTGGGCCCTGAAGGAGTGAGACCCCCTCAGCTCGGCCTTTAATGCTCCACCCTCCAGCGGGCGGCAGCTGGGTCTCCTGAGGCCCACACTCGCCTCCCACCCATTCCACCCGGTGGCTGGGGAGCAGACCGAAGCTGCAAAGCCCTGGGCCTGGGTCAAGCTTCCACACCCAGAGCATAATTAGGCTCCTAGGGTTATTTCAGGGAGATGTGTGATCATGACACCCAGTGTTTCTGCCAGGAGGGAGACACCCGAGAAAGACGTGGGGGCTGGGGCAGCATGGGGCTTTAGGGCCCTACAGGCCCAAGCACTGACAAATGAAGTTTGAGGGTTCCTGAGAGTTCTCCAAAGTTGTTCCCCTGCTGCCTGTTACAATTCAAGGTCCACCATTAGAAAAGATGCCCCAGGAAAACGCAAACGAACACTTGTTGGAAGGAGCACCTCAACACGGAATGGCCTCAATCTGAAAGCATTGTCTGTAATAGCAGCCTCGTTGCTGCACTAGTGCAAACACTGTTGGGTAACTCTCTCTTCCACGTGCTGAGGAGCTCCTGCCCCTTGCTGTTTGGAGGGCGGTCCTAGGATGGGGGATGGCCGTCCCCCAACGGTGGAAGCTCCACACTCCAGGTCTTGGGAATTTTCTGCCCATAGGACCTGACACTTCTGAATGGCCATTACGCATTGAACCTAAGACTCTGAAAACAGGAGAGGGACGGGATCCTAGAGCTGCCTGCACCATTCCTCACGGGGAAAAGCGAGGCGAGGGAGAATCACGAGGGCAAGGGACTTAGCCACACCGGTGGCTGGCAGATCTGGGCTGGAGCGTGGGCTTCCAGCTTTCAGCCCCCGCCCGCAGGCAGCGTTGGCCTCCTTCCATCGGGAGGATGGTCAGCACCCGCTGCATCCAGGCTCCGAGCAGGCGCCCGGCGGCAAGGAGGAGCTCACGCCCCGGCCTAGAAGCCAAGGCCGAGGGCAGGCTCGTGGGAACCAGCCCGGGGGCAGAGCCAGGGGGCCGGGAGAGCAGCGGGAGGCCTCTGAGGACTTCCTGGGGTTAGCGTAGGCGCTTCCTCACAGGAAGTTAGGCAGAGGCTTTCCGGGAAGCGGGAAGGGCCAGGGCAAGGCCGCGGGAGCAGCCACAGGACCTGCCCCTGGTCCTCCGCGGTCCCCGGGAACACCTCCGGGCCGAGGAGGCCCTGTACCCTGATGGGGCACGGACACCCAGGACGGCGCGCCTGGAGGCGGCGCGTGGTCCCCTAAACGGGAGGCCGTGGCGGGGAACACGCGGCCGGGCCCGAGGCGAGGCGCGCTCGGGCGGAAACGCGCGTGCGTGCTGGGGCGGGGCCCGGCTCCCCCGCGGCTCAGGCGGCAGCTCCGGAGCCCCTGCTCACGCCTGCTGAGGCGGCCGCTCGCTCCCGCACCCGGACCAGGTCACTCTCCTTTTCTGAGACGCAGTCTCCCCGCATATGAAACGGGGCGGGCGGCCTTGTCCGTCTTTAAGGCCCCTTCGGCTTGGGATTGGCTCAACAGCCCAGGCTCAGGCTCTCCCTTCGCTGCGGTGTGGGAGGCGCCCTCTGGCGGCCAGTATTGGCCACACAGCCAGGAACGGGCTCTGCTGGGCTCTGCAGAGGGAGCGCGTGTGTGTGCATGCGCGTGTGTGTGTTGGAAGTGACTGCGCAGGAGCAGGACACACAGAAGGCAGAGCTTCCCTAACTCTCGGACTCTGATGAAAATACAGGGAGAGGGGTGGAAGGACATTTACAACAAAAAGGCAAAAGCAGGCAAAATCTCGTTTCTGGGATCTGCCCAGGACACCCAAAACTGCAAAATGCCCTGGGCCACCCATCTTGCGGATAGACTTTGAGAGTCACTCCTCAAAAGTGTGCTCAAAAGCTTACCCCATCACTGGGAAACGGACTTTGGCCCAGTGGTTAGGGCATCCGTCTACCATATGGGAGGTCCACGGTTCAAACCCCGGGCCTCCTTGACCCGTGTGGAGCTGGCCATGCGCAGCGCTGATGCACAGCGGTGTCCCCCGCGTGGGGGAGCCCCACACGCAAGGAGTGCGCCGGTGAGGAAAACCGCCCAGCGTGAAAAGAAAGAGCAGCCTGCCCAGGAATGGCGCCGCCCACACTTCCCTTGCCGCTGAGGACAACAGAAGCGGACAAAGAAACAAGACGCAGCAAACAGACACCAAGAACAGACAACCAGGGGAGGGGGGGAAATTAAATAAATAAATAAATGTTTAAAAAAAAAACAAAAAACTTACCCCATCACCTCTCTACTAAACAGGGCAAACATCAAATTCCTGGTCATGGCATTTAGGATCCCCTAAAGTTGATCCCTGCTTGGAAACCCCGACAACTTTATTTCCCACTCTTTCCCCTCTTTCCTGTCCCACGCCGGGTGAAATAGCTCATGTTTTCCATCTCCAAGCCTCTGCTCATGCCGGTTCTTTTCTCCAGAGTACCCAATTTTCTTCTTTAGTCCTCATGGCATCCTTCAGGGCTTGGCTAAAATGCCACCTCCTCCAGGAAGACTTCCTAGCTTTTCCCAGCTGGGTATGAGCTCTTATTCCTAAGCACCTCCCAACCCTGTGTCTATACCTGACTCCTGGGACATAGAGAATTTAGAGTTTACTCTGGTACTTGGGGTAAAAAATGTGTTGTGTCCCCTCCCTGAAAACTGGTTCCAAGTCTGTTTCATATCTGCGTCCTCCCAAACGCTCAGCCCCCTGGCATCCACACTTCCCTCTGCAGGGTCCTACCTCCCATTCCTCCCCTCCACCTTCTCTGTGACCTTGGCTTTAGATGCAGGGGCCACTGTCATGGAAGGAGGTCGTGGGGAGGAGGGGAAAGCCGTGAGCGGGGGACCAGACCCCGCAGCAGGCGATGGCTGCCCAGCGCACAGGCCCCCGGTGCTGAGCTGTGTGTGGGAAACTGGCCCCTGGCTACCCAGGATGGAGGGGGCAGGCCCAGCCGCTTTCCTTTAAGGATAGAACTAAGAACGACAACCCCAATAGTACTTGCCCTGGCCATTTGTGGAAGTCTGCTGGAGTCAGCTTGTTGTGCTCTGTACCTGAATTCCTCACACAACCCATTACAGATGGGGCGTCAGGGCTCAGAGAGGCCAGGGAACTCACTCAAGGTCACAAAGCTCTGAACGTGAGTGCTCGCACTCAGTGCTTGCCTTCCAGCTGTCTCCTAATCCTGGGCGGTTTCTGCATTGCTTTGTTGTCACTGCGTCTTGCACGTAGTAGGTGCTTGATGAGTTCCTGCATAATAAAATACAGACATAAATGAATATACAACTATCTCTTTCTACTGGAGAGGCCAGGCTCCTGGCCCGCCTCGGGGTCACACATCCACCGCTGCGTGTGGCGGGAATCTTGGGACTGGACTGTTTGGGGGGCACAGTGCTGGCCTTTGAAGGGGGAGGTGATGGCTGGGTCCAGCTGGGGCTGCGGTTATAGAAAGCTCATCTGGGTGTTGAGAGCAATGGGCTCTGGACCTGGAAAGGCCCATACCCGTGATGCACCATCCTACCCAGGGGTGTATACTTGTGGTTCTGTGGCCCGTGGATGTCCCACAGCTTCAGGAGCCACAGGGAGGTCGCATGGCCAGGATTGGCTTGCAGGGTGAGGACCTGGTACTAAACCAAATCCTCGGAGAAGCAGGCACCAGGATGGAATCTGGCGTGCAGGGGGTTTATTGGGGGTATCTATGAAAGAAGACAGAGAAGCAGTCAGGGGAGGCTGGAGAGCCGTCAGGTCTCAGTGTAGCCCTGACCCAAGTGGAGGAGAGAGGGAAGGAAGGACGTTTGCATGAAGCAGCTTAGTCTGTAGTGCATCTCCCAGAGTTCGGCCAGGCCACTGAAGAGCCCTCTAGCTGCAGGTGCGTGCAGAGGAGGCGGGCACCTCCCAGGAACGGCGCTCCTCCACTCCTGCCAGCCCCGCCCTCGCCTTCCCCTGGCTCTGAGTCAAGCAGTGAAGTGTCTGCTCACAGTAGGTCCTCCCCCATGCAGGAAGGATGGAAATGCACTGCAGGCCTCTGCCCGGTGACTCCCACCTCATCTTTCCACGTTTATTGGGTGCCTCCTGTGCGGCAGGTGCCATGCTGGACGCCCGGGAGGCCTGGGTGGCCTCAGTGTCCCTGCCCCGAGGGTCCTCAGCCCTTTCAACTCCGGGCAGGCCGTGTCCTGCTGTGGGAATGCCAGCTTGAGAGGAGCCTGTTTCAGAAGTCTGGACCCCTAGACATCCATCCCGTTTTGGCCACTCATTCTGAGTGTGACGCTGGGCAAGGCTTTTGCAACTCTCCCAAACTAAATGACGAGTCTATGAGTTGGGGGTGGAGGAGAATCTTTGGGGAAGGGAGGGGTGGGGATGGGTCTGGAGATCTTAGCGGGGAGGGGCCTAGAGTCCTTGGTGGACCCAAGGAGGGGGAGGAGGCTGACCGCTGCACGTGGAGAGGTGCAGGGCTGCACGGAAGTCCCAGCGGGTGAGGCCAGGCGGACTGGCCGCGGCTGCCTAGCAGAGCTCTCAGGGGCAGCAGAGGGCCTCTGCGTGCCCCAGAGGCTTCCCCGCAGCCTGAAGTGGGGGACTCAGGAGCATATTTCTGATGTGCTCAAGAGTGTGGCCCAGGCAAGTCACAGAGGGCAGGGGGACCCAGAGAGGTCGTACCCCAGAAAGAGACCCATGGACACCAGTGGCTGAAGAGCAGACATTTTGGGGGTGGCAGCGTGGATCCTCCTGATGGTCCCCCCTCCCCCACCTCAGCACTGTATAATCCCCACCCACGACCTGAGATGAGGGAAGAGGATGTGGCTCAACCTGTTGAGTGCCTGCCTACCACACGGGAGGTCCCAGGTTTGGGCTCCAGTGCCTTCTAATGAAGACGAGCAGATGCCGCACCTGCTGCAACCCACTGCAACAAGCTAGATGCCCCAAGCTGGCAGACGCCGCAGCCCGCAGGGAGCAGACAGGGCCCAGGCTGTTGGGCACCTCCCATGCGGGAGGTCCCGGGTTCAGTTCCCAGTGCCTCCTGGAGAAGACAAGCAGACACAAGACAACAAAACAATGAGCAGACGGACGAGGGAACCATCGGGGAGGGGGTGGGGGGGGTGGGAGGTGATTTAAAAAAAATAAATCTTAGAAAAAAAAAGAACTGAGAGGAGGCCCTGACTAAGATTAGGCATCCTCCATCCTAGTGAAGTGGGGCTTAAAACAGAAATGAAACTCAGTTAGATTAGGAAAATTCCATTTCTCATACACCTCGGCTTTTGGTCTGAGATTCTTACTGCCCCTTGAGGACAAAGGGAGCATCATACAGGTGGATTCAGGTAAGAAGAGGCAGCCTAACAAGGAAAGGGAATCAGAGTAACATTAACCTTTACATCTGCAGCACTGGAGGCTAAGACAACAAAACACCAATGGATTATTGGGGGAAATTTTTGTGGACCAAGAATCTTCATCCCAGTCAAGATATCATTAATCTTGTCAGGGCATTTTGGGGCACAATAAGACTGAACAAAATCCTCAAGGAAATACTCAATACCAAATGAAAATGGAGTTAGAAGAGACATCTTAAGATAGGGGATGAGAAGGTTTGTGGAAAACAGTAGAAAGGAATGGGTACATATATTTAAATCTAAATGAATGATGACAATGTGATTAATAATTTGTGATTTTCAGAGATTTTTGAAACAAAGAAAGCCACACTGTAAGAGAAACCTAATAGTCAGAAAGGAAATAATCTCATTCTGTTCTGTCCCTTATGGTAGCCACTAGCCACCTGTGGCTATTTAAATTTAAATGAATTAAAACTAAATAAAATGTAGAATTTATTTCTTCAGCTGCGCTAGCCACATTTCAAGTGCTCAGTGGCACGTGTGGCTGGTGGCCAGTGGACTGGACAGAGCAGACATAGAGCTCTGCCCCTGTGGGGGCAGGTGCTTTGGAACAGTGCTGCTCAAAGTTATGTCCACAGACCAGGGAGGCGGAAAGGTGTTTTGGACCGCAGAGAATAAAAGCATCCTAAAAGTCTTCAAAAAGGAGAGGGGAGAAGTGAGTAGAAAAACCCAGCCGCAAAACTGAAAAGCAGAGTAGAACTTGTAAATAAGCAAGTGGAGATGGTGGTGAGATTAGAAATAAGGAATAAAGGGAAACTTTGCCAAGCCAGAAAGGGAAAAGGAGAAAGAAATACAACAAATAATATAAGTGAAATTAGATGGGAAGAAAGCCCTGTTTATTAGCTATCACAATGACTATAATTAGGACAAACTCACCTATCAAAAGTCAAAGATGCCATTTCCAGGAACATGGGAGAGTGGATGTGTAGAGAAACCTCCCCTAGGACAGAATACTTAAAAATGCTGGGTAAATTTTTAAAAAATTCTGTAACTGAGATGACAAAAAAGTAAGGGAAACAGTGTTCAGAAGCAACCAGAAATCATGGGTCCACTGGGGTAAATGCATTTTGGAGCAGGGTGTGCCCTAAGGATATCTGCCCATCCCTGTGATCCCAAGTCTGGCTTCTAGCGGCTACACAAGCTCATGGTACAGGAGATAATACCTGGGGCCCGAGAAAGGTGGGAGATGAGTCAGAAGATCCCTGCTTTATGCTCTAGTTGGTGTACCAGTCAGGATTCTCTAGGGAAACTACCAATAGGAGACATCTGTAAATAGAGACTGAGAGCATGAGATTTTATAAAATTGTCTCGTGCAACCGTGGGGATACACAAGCCCAAATTCCGCAGGCAGGCTGCAAAGCAGGGGCTCTGATGAAAGTTCTTGATGAGTTCCCAGGAGAAGCTGACTGTCTGAAGTAGAGATGGGAAATCTCTCTCTGAATGCTGAAATCATTTCCCCTCTTAAAGCCTTCGACTGATTGGATGAGCTGTCACTCATTGCTGATGTCAGTCTCCTCAGTTGATTGTAGATGTAATCAGCTATCTATGTAATCAACTCACTGATGATTAAAGTCCACGAAATGCCCTCTATTACAATTAGCCTGGTGCCTGCTTGACCAGACAACTGGACACCATTACCTGGCTGCTGACCATCACAGTTGGTAAACTGGAAAAAGCAAACCTGCACAGGTGATTCGTCTGCTTTTTTCTTGAATGTCATTGGAGGAAAGAAAAGAAAGCTCTTTCCTGACAATTTCTAGGACAAGTTTACTCTCAAGTGGATGTGGGGCCAGAGTTCACGCCGCCTGTGTTGCCGCCCCTCCCCCTAAGAGCTAACTAAAAATGTAGTTTAAAGAGTTCCCCAGATGCCTGATGCAGCAATTGCAAATAGTCCCTGGAGGATGACACTTTAAATCTAGGCTTCAAGGAGTTCTTGTAGATAAACAGCCAAGGAGCACGGGGACGGGGGTCACTAAAAAAAAAAAAAAATTCAACACGAGAGGAAATAAGCTACATAAAATGAGAGTCAGCAGTATCAACACTGCTGAATCAGAACTACAGCAACTGAAGATATTGGAATTATTTGTCATAGAATATAAAATAATTCTGTTTGGATTTTAAAAAGAATTAAAGAGGTGATTGAATTAATGACAAAAGAGACTATTACAATGGAGCAGGTGAGTTTTTAAAAGAACCAAGTAGAATTTCTAGAAATGAAAAATATAATTGAAATAAAACCCAGTGGATAAAATGTCGGTTCTGAGAAAGACCAAGTCAGCACACTCTATCTTGTATCCTACTGAAGGCAATTGTAAATCCTGGTCTCATACTAACCAAGTTTAAGATTTACCATAAAGCTACAGTTATCAAGACAGTGTGATGTTAGCAAAGGGATAGACACATTGATTATGGAATAGAAGAGAGTTCAGAATTGGATGCAAAGACAATGGAGAAAGAATAATCTTTTCAAAAAATGATGTTGAAAAACTGGACACCCATATGTGAAAAAACTTCACAGATGAACTTCAACATAAACTTCACATCTGATACAAAAACTCAAAATGAATCTGTGGTGGTTTGAAATCCTTTTATGAATCCCAAAAAGAGAAAGGTTATGCTTGTGAACTGAATCCATTCCTGTGGGTGTGAGACCCTTTCAACTGGCCTACATAGTGAGGCGTGACTCAGGTTGCGCCTCTGCCCTCTTGCTGGGTGTAGTGTAAATGGAGGCACACAGGAAAAGGGAGCTCCACCATATTTTTGATCCTACCACGTGAGGGAAAGGAGAAGCTCAAAGAGCTCAAAGAGGCCCAGGGAGAGATGAGCCATATGCCTGACAGCTTGCAGCTGAACTTGGGAAGAAAGCAGAGCAGCCAAGCCTGAGAGAGGAGGTCCAGGAAGAGATGAGCCCCACGCCTGGTTGCCTACAGCTGAGTTCGGGGAGATGATACAGCTGAGAGGGGAAGGCAGGGACCTCAGCAGAGATTAGCGGCCATCTTGCTTCACCACGTGGCAGCTGACTTTGGTAAGAAAACACCTCTTATGGAGCCTTTTTTTTTTTTTAAAGATTTATTTCTCTCCCCTTCCCCCACTCCCCCGCCCAGTTGTCTGTTCTCTGTGTCCATTTTTCCTGCGTGTTCTTCTTTGTCTGCTTCTGTTTTTGTCAGCGGCACGGGAATCTGTGTCTCTTTTTGTTGTGTCATCTTGCTGCGTCAGTTCTCCGTGTGTGCGGCACCATTCCTGGGCAGGCTGCACTTCCTTTTGCGCTGGGCGGCTCTCCTTATGGGGCACACTCCTTGCGCTGGGGCTCCCCTACGCAGGGGACATCCCTGCGTGGCAGGACACTCCTTGCGTGCATCAGCACTGCACATGGGCCAGCTTGACACGGGTCAAGGAGGCCCAGGGTTTGAACCGTGGACCTCCCATGTGGTAGGTGGATGCCCTATCCACTGGGCCAAGTCCGCTTCCCTCTTATGGAGCCTTGAGTTGGACATTTCACAGCCTTGGAACTGTAACCCCAAATAAATCCCTTTTATAAAAGCCAACCCATTTCTGGTGCTTTGCATTGGTAGCCCTTTGGCAAACTAAAACAGGACCATAGATCTAAATATAAATGAAATGCTATAAAACTTTTAGCAGAAAACTCAGGAAAACATCTTTATAACTGAGGTTAGAGTACTTATATCTGATATCAAAAGCAAAATCTATAAAAGAAAAAAATTGATAAACTTGGCTTCATCAAAATGTAAAACTTGTTTTGTGAAAGACACTTAAAGGAATGAAATGACAAGCTGAAGAAGACTTGAAAAATAATTTGTAAATCTATATCCCACAAAATACTTGTATCCAGAAAATATTAAAAAACGAAACTCTCAAAACTCAGTAGTAACAGCAAACAACCCAATTTAAAAAATGGGTAAAAGACTTGAACATATACTTCACCAAAGAGGATATACAGATGGCAAATAATCACATGAAAAGATGCTCAACATCATTAGCCATTTAGGAACTGCAAATTAAAGCCACCTATTAGAAGGGCTAAAAAATCCTGACAATTCCAAGTGCTAGCAAGGACATGAAGCAACGAGAACTCTCATCTGTTTGTTGGTGGGAATGCAAATAGTATAGCCAGCCTGGAAAACAGTTTGTTCATTTTTTTTTTTATAAAGTTAAATATACACTAGATATATGACCCAGAAATCCCACTGCTAGATATTTGTCCTAGTGAAATGAAAACTTAAGTTTGTATAAAACCTATATATGAATGTTCATAACTACTCTATTTGTGATTGCCCAAACCTAAAAACTACCTGAATGATCTTTAATGGATGAACAGATAAACAAACTGTGGTTCTTTCATACAATGGAATACTACTTAGCAATAAAAACTGGGAAGTGGCCATATCTCAACCGACTGGGCTCCTGTCTACCATGTGGGAGGCCCTGGGCTCACGTCCCGGGGCCTCCTTGTGAAGGTGAGCTGGCCTGCACCCGTGGAGAACTGGAGCAGCAAGAGGACGCAATGAGGAGAGACAAGCAGACACAGAAGAATGCGCAGCTAATGGACACAGAGAGCAGGCGGCAAGCAAGCTGCAAGGGAGGGGGAATAAATAAAATAAAAGTAAATAAATCAAAAAACAAAACTAAACTAAAAAAACAAACCGACTACTGATACACCTACCAACATGGATGACTATCAAAGGCATGAAACTGAATGAAAGAAGACAGTTTCAAAAGGTTACACAGTGTGTGGTTGATTCCAAATATATATTCTGGAAAAGGTAAGACTATAGCATCTGAGAACAGTTCAGTAATATTGCCAGTGGTTAGGAATAGAAGTTGGGTATGGCAACAAAGGGTCAGCCTAAGGGTTTTTGTTTGTTTGTTTTTGTTGGTTATTTTTAATGAGTGATAGAATTGTTCTGTATCCTAATTATCATGGTGGTTACACAAATCTATACAAAGTCTATGCATTTGTACCCCAAAAAAGGAATCAAGTGTTTTACCCAAGTCTTGAAAAGTTTTACTGCATTTTCTCCTGTGACGGCAGAGTGGCAGCTAATCTTAAGAATGAAAGCAAATGAGTTTATTCGTTCCACAAGTGTGTGATAGCCTTGTGAACTCCAAGCACCTGAGGACACAATCCTATTTTGGGGGATCCTACGCGGGGCAGTCAGCAGGGTCTTTGCCACCCTTCCCCCTGCACGGTTCAAAGGGAACGCTGGCAGGTGAGGGTTCTCTTTCTCAAGTCAGCACACAGCAGGCCATTCTTTACTCCTGTGTGAAAGCTAAATTCCTGCTGGCAATAGTCCTGTCATCTGATAGTACAGAGCAAAAAAGGGAAGTAAAGAGGTGGAGGAAAACTTTCCATATTTCTAAAATTAATCTCATATTTCTGCCTCTAATTTGGATTCAGGAATCAAAAAGAAAAATAAAACTGGGTCCCAACAGTTCAAACTGGCAAACACCTTCTTAAAGTAAAATTTTTAATAAGGTCAAGTGTAAATATGTGGTAATGGTTGGACTTGGTGGTAACACATTATAATGAATGTAACAAACACTGTTGATTTATGGATGTGATTGTTGCTGAAATGATCTAGTCTTGGAAGATGAATGTTCTTTGGAGGACATCTGGAAGATAATATTGGGAACGTACAGCAGTGATTTTGGAAGTAGATTGTGGTTAATAATATAAATACAGGAATGTTTTACTACAGGGTATTAAGAATGTGGTGATACATGGGATAAATATAACTAATGTAATTTATGGACTATAATTAATAACAACATTGTAATATTTTTGTAGCAAAAGCAAAGTTGGTACTATATTAATTCTAAAGATTAAAAAAGAATATGGGGCTTGGTTTTGTGAAATATGAGTAAGATTAAGCATTTTTTTCTCTTCATTTTTTTTCATTAATAAGGAGATCTTGACTAACCCATGTTCATCTGTGTATTTTTCTCAACACTAGAGGAACAACTGAGTTAGCAGTCAGAATTAGATGAGGTAACAGTGCCTGGAAAATAACTTTTTAGGAGTAATGTTTCTGTAACGTGTTATGCTGCCTTTTTCTGTTCGCTTTTTTTTGTGTGTGCTAATTTAAAATAAAGTTAATGAAAAATAAAAAAAATTTTAAAGTAGAAGGGAACCACAATTTTAGAGCAGAAATGAGGATGGAAATGGAGTGCCAGAACAGTTCCCTCCACATGTATTAATAAGAATGCTATAAATCCTCACCTTGGAAAAACACCGTTAGTGTTGCCATGTGTGTATGTGTAGTCATTTAATACAGCTCTGTTTTCTGAACTCAGATGGTCACTTACATGGAAAGAAGCAAGTTCATGAAAACTCTCAGGTGTAAAGCAATATATTTTATATCTACAGTGGCTTTTAGAAGCAAAACTGTGGTCAAGAGACTTAAGCTCTCTCCAGACATCTTGATCTGGACTAATAAATAAATAAATGCATATAACTTATAGAAACTGATGTTTATTTTCCAGCCATCTATTTCTGCTTTCTGTTGAAGAGCCTGTGGAAGAACAGTTTATGACCACCGGTGCTCCTACCCACTCGGGGACCTGAGCAGGGGGAGCTGCAGACCAGTCTTCCGGTGCAGGCTGAGCACCCCGGTCCTCAGTGGGAACTGCTGAGTGACAGCAGAGGACCCTGCATGCCTTCACACCAGTCTGCAATGTTGAGGTGAGCAGCAGTAAATTCAGGAGCTGGCGCACTCCATTCACCCTGAAATTCTCCTTGGTTACAACCTTTTCAGCAGCAGCCTGCTCCTCCTTTTCAGTCTCTTCAGGATCTCTGTAGAAGCAGAGATGAGGCATGACCTCCCATGGTTGCTCACGGGAGATGGTGCAATGCAGGTGCAGAACTTCCCAGGCCAGCGCCTACCACCTCAGGCCCAAGGAGTGAGCCCCTTGTTTTTTTTCCATGGGGTGGCAATGTCTGCATGGTGCAGAGGACAATCTGTGTTACATAGAGCAAAGGTTGGCAGTATAATGTAAGATGTCTCTGTGAGATGCTGGTGGGCAGCCCTGGATCAGTAACCACCACCCCAAGATGCAGCTCCCAGAGGCGCGCAGAAAATATCAAGGCCTCCAGATATTCTTTAAGTCTCTCTGGGTAATACAAAAAGGCAGGAATAAATTTTAATGTATGTTAATTTTATTTTATTTATTTTATTTTTTAAAGATTTATTTTTATTAATTTCTCTCCCCTTCCCACCCCACCCCGCCCCAGTTGTCTGTTCTCTGTGTTCATTCACTGTGTGTTCTTTTGTCCGCTTCTGTTGTTGTCAGCGGTACGGGAATCTGTGTCTCTTTTTGCGTGGAGTTTCCCTACGTGGGGGATACCCCTGTGTGGCAGGGCACTCCTTGTGTGTATCAGCAACTGCGCATGGGCCAGCTCCACACGGGTCAAGGAGGTCCAGGGTTTGAATTTCAGACCTCCCATGTGGTAGACGGATGCCCTATCCATTGGGCCAAGTCCACTTCCCATGTTAATTTTAAAATAAAAAAAGCTACAGATAGGTGGGACAGCATATTAGACATAGCTAAAAAGAGAATTAGTAAGTTAGAAGATGATTTAAAGATGTTACCAAAGCAGAATATGAGAAATTAAGAGATGTAGAAGATAGAATAAGAGATATCTAATTGGAATTTTGGAATGTGAAAGTAGAGAGAATGGGATAGAGACAAAATTCAAAGGAATATTAGCTGAGATGTTTCAGAATTGTTGAGAAATTCTAAGTCTCAGATTCAGGAAACTCTATGACTTTCAAATAGGAAAATAAAATAAATCTATACCTAGACATAAAATGAAAACTGCACAACACCAAAGACAAAGAAATGCTCTTTTCAGCAGCAAGAAAGAAGAGACTAACAAGATATAAGACTGGCTGCTGACCTCCTCAGCAGGGGTGATGGAGACAAGAGAGCAGAAATGCATCCCCAGGATACTGAGAGGAAATAACTGTCAACCCAAGCTTGTGGATCCAGTGAACCTGTTTTTCAAGGATGAATGTGTAATAAAGACCTTTCCACACAATCAAAATCTGAGGGAGCTCATTCTCAGCAGATCCTTACTAAAATAACTAGTAAAGAATGTAATTTAGGACAAAGAAAAGTGGACCTTAAAAGACTAGTATTTAAGCTGGGCTAGAGTGTACAGTGATAAATTTGTGAATAAAAATCAATATTGGCTGCATAAAATGATTATCAATAATATGAAATTTGTGTAGTTAAAATAATAAAAATAGAACTAAAATTTTAGACAAAAAATATCATGTAAGAAAGGAGGGAAGAGATCTGAATTTAAATATTTTAAGATCTTATTATTATTCAGAATGAGGGTTAAGATGTTGGTATAATTTAGACTGTCTTACATGATATATGTTTGTTAAAATTTATAGGGCAGAACTAAAAAATTAGAAGTAAAATATATAGAAAAAAGTGGAATGAAAAAAAGAAATCCAAGCATTCCAAAGGCAAAAAGTGTGAAAAATAACATTACTAAACAGAAAATTGGACAAATAAAAAGCACAAGTCTAAGATGTTAACCATAAATCCAAATACATCATTAATCATAATCAGTGGAAATTGTCTGGTGAAAACAAAGATTGTCAGACTGGATTTAAACACACAACCCAGCTGCCTGGTGCTTAAAAGAGATATACCTAGGGAAGCAGATTTGACTCAACCAATAGAGCATCACCTACCATATGGGAGGTCCAGGGTTCAAACCCAGGGCCTCCTGACCCATGTGGTAAGCTGGCCCACATGAGGTGCTGATGTGTGCAAGGAGTGCTGTGCCATGCAGCGGTGTTCCCTGTGTAGGGGTCCCACGCGCAAAGAGTGGGCCCTGCAAGGAGGGCTGACCCGTGCAAAAAAGCACAGCCTGCCCAGGAGTGGTGCTGCACACACGGAGAGCTGATGCAGCAAGATGATGCAACAAAAAGAGACACAGAATACCGGTACCACTAACAAGAACGCAAGCAGACACTGGCAACACACAGTGAATGGACACAGAGCAGACAGCGGGGGGGGGGGGGGGGGGGGGCAGGCAGGGGGGAGAAATTAAAAAAAAAAGAGAGATATACCTAAAACACAAGGGGGAAGCAGATGTGGCTCAAGTGATAGAGCTTCTACCAGCATATGGGAGGACCTGGTTTCAATCCCTCCTGGTTATAAAGAAGAAGAGGAAGCATGCCAGTGTGGCAAGCCAGTGCCCACACAGCGAGCCAGTGCCCATGTGAGGGCCCACATGGTGAGCCAGTGCCCGCATAAGTGAGTCAGGCAGCAAGATGATGATGCATCAAGAGAGGAACAAGGGGAGAGTCAAGGTGAAGCACAGCAGAAACCTAGAACTGAGGTGGTGCAATTGGCAGGGAACTTTCTCCACATTAGGGGTTCCCAGGATTGAATCCTGGTGAATCCAAGGAGAGAAAACGAGAAGAGAAGACAACACAAACAGCAAAAACAGCAGGGTGGGAGGAGGGGAAAGGGAAAAATAAATAAATAAATCTTTAAAAAAACAAACAAACAAAAAACATAAGCACACAGGTGGAATGTGAAAGGATGGAAAAATATATATTGAGCAAATACTAACCAAGAAAGGCTGGTAGAGCCGTATTTTTTGTCAGACTGAATAGGCTTTAAGGTAACAGTATTATTAGTAATGAAGACTATCGCATGTTGTTAAAAGATTTGTTATACACTTGTGGCAGTTTGATAATGTTTATGAATTCCAGAAATAGATATTGAATTATGTTTGTAAACTGGTCTGTCCTCTGGGTATATTATATTGTATTGGATTGAGAGGTTTCACTTTTACTTGATTAAATAATCATTAAGGCTTTGTTTGGCCCATGTCAGTAGGACATTGAGTCCCCACCCACCAAGGGAGCAGGACTCACAGAGAAAGACATGGCAGCGGTGACAGTAGTGGAGCTTTGATATTGGAATACTGGGAAGTAAACACACAGAGCAGCAGATATGTGAGAAAGGAGAGAAGGCTCCATTAGACATGGCATAGGCCCCAGGAAGACAGATGAGCTGTTAGCCTGATAGCCTGCAGTGGGCCTTGTGGAGAGAACAGAGCAACTGAGCCCATTGAGAAATGAGCCCCAGGAGAGACAAGAGACTTATTCCAGCCTACAGCTGATATTGGAAGAAGCTGGGACCATGGAGGCTTAAGAGGAAGAGGAAGCCTGAATCCTTGCAGATGTTGGCAGCCATCTTGAGCCAACACATGGCAACAGACTTTGGTGAAGAAAGTAACATGCTTTATGGCCTGGTAACTGTAAGCTTCTACCCCAAATAAAATCCTTTATAAAAAGCAACTGTTTCTGGTTTTTGCATCAGCACCCCCTTTGGCTGACTGATACAGAAACAATGAAAAGGAAAGAAAAAATTAGAATTAAAATTGAAAGCTATAATATAATAAAACTTGCTGTAAATATGTGACATGTTGCTTCTCTTTTGCTGCTTTCAGAATTCTCTCTTTTGACAGTTTGATTATAATATGCAATGCTCTGGGTCTATTTGGGTTTATCCTGTTCAGAGCTCGTTGAGCATCTTTTATGTATATATTCATGTTTTAGTTAAATATGGGAAGTTTTCAGTCATTATTTCTTTGAGTGTTCTCTCTGCCTCTTTCTCTCTTTCTTCTCTTTCTGGGACTCCCATAATATGTATGTTGGTATACTTGATGTGTCCCACAGTTTCCTTGGACTCTGTTCACTTTTCCTCATTTTTTCTTCCTTCTGATCCTCAGGTTGGATGATTTCATTTATTTTATCTTCAAGTTCATGGATTCTTTCTTCTGTCAGTGCCAATCTGCTGTTGAATCCCTCTAGGGAATTTTAAGTTTCTGTTACTATGGTCTTCAGCTCTGTTTAGTTCCTTTTAGTAATTTCGATCTCTCTATTGCTATTTCCTTTCTGTTCATCTATAGTTTTTGTGATTTCCTTTAGCTCTTTGTCTTCATTGTCCTTTAGTGATTTGAACACATTTAGGACCATTTTTTAAAAACCTTTGCCTTGTAAGCCCCTGGTATGCTCCTCCTCACTGATAGTTTCTAATGCTTTAATTTTCTATTCTGCCTGGGCCATCACTCCCTGCTTCTTTGTATGTTTCATAATTTTTTTGTGTGTGTGGGAGCCTGGATATTTTGATGTTTTGATGTGTTATCTTTGGAATTTAGACTCTAAAGTGTCTGTTCCTTAAGCTTTGTATCCAAACTAGTGTTATGACAAAGCTTTCCTTGAATGCCAGGAGTTAACAAAACAAAAGAAGTAGAAAAAAAGAAAGCACCTTTCCCAGTCTTTTCAGATTGACCTGTGTGAAGGCTCTCTTTCAGGGATTATCCATAAAATGAGTCTGGAGAATAGCTTGAGGCCAAAGCATAGGGGCATCTCTGATACCCTCTGTGCTTGCATTCTGTCTTGGGCATGCATATGTGGCCCTAGGAATTTCCCTGTTTACACAATTCCAAATAGCCTCTTTTCCCTAGGAAACAGTGTCCTCATTTTCCCTGGCACTGCACTGTATATCCTACAACCAGCGATCTCTTTCCCCAGCAGCCACTTGACTGCTCTCCCACAGATTTTTGTAGGAGCTTGGTGAACAGGCTTCTATAGACAGGGCAAGTTCTGGGACAGTGAGTCCCTCAGGCCACACCAGACAGATTAGGCCAGAGATATCAGCTTCCAGTTTGGACACAAGGGCTACTCTGCTCCCTCTTAAACTGGGATCAGACATTCAAACTGGGACTATATATTGGTTCTGCCAGAAGCCGATGAAGGATGGGGAAGGTGGGGCCAGCCAGGACATCATGAAATCCTACCACTTTTAAGTAGCCTTTCCCTTGATTTGGCACTTGCCAATTACTGCAGTCCTTTAACTGTTTTCTGGAGCTTTAAGAGAGAGATTTCTGCCATTTCTTGCTGGCTGTTCAAAGCTTCTGTGGGGAGGGAGGCAGAAAGAACCCTGAAGCATCTCGCTCTGCCATCTTTTCTTTAAATATATTTTTATTAGGGAAGTTGTGAATTTACAAAACAATCATGCACATGTGCTGAATTCCTATATAACACCCCTCCACCAGCACAGTACGTTGTTGTGGAACATTTCTTACAAATTATGAGGTAATATCATCAGTCTATTACCACTAACTATGGTCTGTATCATATATTTTTTCCATTCCCCCTAATATTAACACAGTACATCTTTGGCATTGATGCAAGAATATTACAGTATTACTGTTAGCTATAGACCATAGGTTACATTAATTGTACTGTTTTCCACGCTTCTCCACATTCTTACTACCTTGCAGTAGTGATGGACATTTGTTCTAGTTCATAGAAGGACATTCTTGTATTTGTACTATTAACCACAATTGTCATCCACCTCTGGATTCACTATGTTATTCAGTCCCTAGATTATTCTTTAGCTTTTTTTCTGTTGACATTTACATCCCTAAACTCCCCTTTTCAGTCACAATCCCATTTATAAACCAGCTGCATTAGCTCTACTCAGTATAAGGTGTTACCATCAACTCCATCCATTTTCACACATTTACAGTCAAGTTAATTAAAACTACATACATTAAACATCAGCATCCCTTCTCAGCCCTCCTCTTATCTCCTAATAACCTATGCTCTAGGTTTTAACTCCATGCATTTATTCTTCATATTAATTTCATATTAGTGAGACCCTGCAATATTTGTCCTTTTGTGTCTGGCTTATTTCACTTAGCATAATGTCTTCAAGGTTCATCAGTGTTATAATATGTGTCCCAATTTCATTTCTTCTTATAGCAGTGGAGTATTCTATCATATATATATATATATATATACACATTTTGTTTATCCATTCATTGGCAGATGGACACTTGTTTGTTTCCATCTTTTGGCAATTGTGAATAACACCACTATGAACATCGATGTGCAAATGTCTGTGTCACAGTTTTCAGTTCTTCTGGATATAGGTCTAGTAGAGGAATTGCTGGATCATATGGAAGTTCTATATTTAACTTCCTGAGGAACAACTAAGTTGTCCTCCACAGAGGCTGCACCATTTTACATTCCCACCAACAGTGGAGTGTTCTTATTTCTTCACATCCTCTTCAGCACTTACTGTTTTGTTTTGTTTTTTTTTAAAACGACGATTCTCTACAGCGTGAGATGATATCTCATTGTTTTGATTTGCATTTCCCTAATAGCTAGTGATATTGAACATTTTTTCATGTGCTTTTTGGCCATTTGTATTTCTTCTTTGGTGAAATGTCTATTTGTCTTTTGCCCATTTTTTTTTAGATCTAAAAGTTAATAATTAACTTTTTTATTTTTAAAGAAGCTTTAGATTACATAAATGTTACATAAAAAATATAAGGGATTTCCATATGCCCTCCCCCCTCCCCCCCTTCTCTATCCTACATTAACAACATCCTTCATTAGTGTGGTACATTTGTTACAATTAACGAACCCATACTGAAGCATTGCTGCTAATCATGGACTACAGTTTACATTATAGTTTATACTTTGTGCCACATAATTTTGTAAGTTATGACAAAATATACAATGACCTGTATCTATCACTGCAATGTCATGTGGGACAAATCCAGTGTTCCAAAAATGCCTTCATATTTCGGCCATTCTTCCCTCTCCTACCCCTCAGAACTTCTGGTGGCCACTGCCTTTACTCAATGATAAGAGTTTTTCCACTGCCAGGATAATAATAAATCTATAGCGATATGGGTTATGTGTGGGGGCTGTGCATCTCTTCATGAATAACCTGGGCTGTGTGTGTCAAACAATAAGAACTGCAGCCCCACCTTTCATAACCATGCCAATCACTGCAGTCCCAGAAAGCCAATTAAGTGATATAGACTCTACAGACTTTGGATATTCAGGGAAAATGCAAACTAAATATGTTAATTCAAGCTTACAGGGAATGTGGGGAATATGTGTTAATTCAAGCTTATCTAGTACTCAAACAAAGCACCATTTGACTCCTCATTCCTACATCCACTGTATAAAAGGAACCCCAAAATCCTATTTGGGGCTTGCGTTTTTGAAAGAAAATTTTCCGAGCCTGGCTGGTCATTAATAAATTTTCCTTCCCCAAATTATTACTGAGTCCTGGCCTTCCATATGCGATCATTGAATCTATCTGCTTCCACAACATTTCTGGGGGCACATCCAGGATCACAACAAAGGCCAGAGATGGGAACACTTCTCTACCCCTTCTGGATATCTCTGAGGAAGCCAGGAGGGCTCAGGTGAACCCCAAATCTGGGCACCCCTGGACTCCTTTCAGACCAGAAAAAGGATGTGGGCTCTGCCGGAGTCCTCCCAGGGACCATCAGATGCACCAGAAGGTCTAAAAGGAAATTCTGGGAATGAAAAATCTCCGCACACCAAATAGGTAACACCCCCCTGGGGAGGCATAGTGTCCCCCCGTTAGAAGGGGAGCCTGATCAGCTTCCAAAAAGAGGACCCCAGTACCTCCAGAAATTCAGGGGAAAGCTGTCTTCTCCAGGTCTGAAGAAGAGAAAAAAGCCTGACGTTTAAGTTTAGCTGTGTGTTAGCATCTGATTCTGGTCCTGCATCCACTAAGATAGTGAAGGTGTGATTATAGTGAAAAAGGATGTTGATGGGTTTAAGTCCTAATGCATCCTGAAAAATTGGTCTGGATTTGGAAAATCTTGGTTACAGGAAAATGGATTAGTTTTTGCGTGGTCTGAATATGAGTTAAATAGTGGAAAAGTTTAGCCAGAAATAAGTCTTTGTTTTGGTGCTGGATTGCAAATGAGCTTGTTTTGTAAACATCAAGGATAGACAAAAAGTCCTGTTAAAAATTTGGTGTTGGAAGTTCCCCTTCCCTAGAGTTGCAATAGTTGATGGGCTGTAGTTCAGGGGTGGCCATGCTGGAGGGATAAAAATTATGGGTCGGATCGATGGACTTCATGCTTCTGTCTGTGTTTATTAGATGCTGGTGTGTGTGTTCATGCTTCCAGATAGTACTGTTAGATTGTGTAAAATGATAAACTTTGGTTGGGTAGGAGCCCCTCCCCTGCCATTAACAAAGAAGTAGAATAATTATAGTTTATAAAGCAGACCACGGAGTCTGAACATGCGCACACTCCGCTCTCTTTCCTGCTCTTGTGTGCCGCTCTCACCATTTGCCAGGACTCGGGAATTCTCTGAGTCCATGTCTGTGCTGCGCACACAGGTTTATTAAATCTGGTCCCAGTTAAAAATGGCTGGGTCATAGAACAGTGCCTTTTTTTTTTGTAATTTTTTTGTAGTATACTTTTTTTTCTCTTTATTTTTTTTTAATGTTACACTAAAAAAAATGAGATCCCCATATATCCCCCACCCCACCCCCACTCCTCCCACATCAACAACCTCTTTCATCGTGGCACATTCATTGTATTTGGTGAATACATTTTGTTTTTGTTTTGTCTTTATTTTTTCAATATTACATTAAAAAAATATGAAGTCCCCATATAAGCCCCACCCCTCTCACTCCACTCCTCCCCCCAGAGCAATAGTCTCCTCCATCATCATGAGACATTCATTGCATTTGGTGAGTACATCTCTGAGCACCACTGTACCTCGTGGTCAGTGGTCCACATCATAGCCCACACTTTCCCACGTTCCACCCAGTGGGCAATGGGAGGACATACAGTGTCCAGAAACTGTCCCTGCAGCATCACCCAGGACAACTCCAAGTCCCGAAAACGCCTCCACATCTCATCTCTTCCTCCCATTCCCCACATCCAGCAGCCACCATGGCCACTTTCTCCACACCAATGCCACATTTTCTTCAATTACTAATCATTATAGTTCATGAATAGAATATCAGTAAGTCCACTCTAATCCATATTCTATTCCTCCATCCTGTGGGCCTTGGAATGGTTGTGTCCACTCACATCTATATCAAGAGGGGGCTTAGATTCCACATGGATGCTGGATACAATCCTCCTGCTTTCAGTTGTAGGCACTCTTGGCTCCATGGTGTGGTGGTTGATCTTCTTCAACTCCATGTTAACTGAGTGGGGTAAGTCCAATAAATCAGAGCTGAAGGTTGTTGAGGCTCAGGGCCTGGCTATTATATGGTCGGTCCAGAGATTCAGATTCCCTGGGTATATATTAAACCCCAGCACCAACTTCAGTTCTGGTAAAAGTAACAGGAGAGGCTTGTGAAAAAAGATCACATCTGAGTCCAGCTCCATCGCACAGAAACACAAACTCCAAAGAAGGGCCAACTGACATGGCACTGAACTCCATCTGCCATGACCATAGAACCTGTGGGTCTCTGTAGCCCTCAGAAGAACCAATACCCAGGTTTGTATCTACTTTATCTGTCTCTGGGATTCTACTGAGGTGTGCATAAGGGCAACCCCTCCAATAAACTCCTGGCTCTTTTTGGAGACTCATAGCCATATAAACTCATTTGTCCTTTCCATTTCCCCCTTGATTCAGGTCAAAAAGCATTTTTAACTCCTGGTATTATATATAGACTGAGATATTCTGCTGGTCCAAGTTGACTCTTTTATTCAAGGTCATTTTCTAGTTACACCGTCAGCTGGTACTTGGTAGTAATCCCTTGGCACCAGGGAGGCTCATCCCTAGGAGTCATGTCCCATGCTGGGGGGAAGGCAATGCATTTACATGCTGAGACTGGCCACATTTGAGCAAAATGGAGGCTCTCAGGATGTAACTCTTAGGCACCCTGCAGCTCTAGACCTTGTTCTTATTTCAGGTGCACAGGCACACAAGCATAGGCATTAGTATCAAGGGCTCATTGTTGGACCTTCATTCTTTTTTGGTCTTTGCCATTGCACTTGGGAGAACAGTGCTTTGAATCATGGCCCTGCCAAAGCAGAAGTCCCCCCCGCCAGGACAATACCAGGTCTTAAAGCTTCTTCAAGCCATTTTAGCAGCCATTGTCCTGGGACTTGCAGGCCATTGCTTTCTCCCACCCCCTCCCCTGGGGGGGGGGGTGCATGGCAATGGCGAAGAGCCCAAGAGCTAAGGGCTTACCCCTCCCAGCCGGTCCACACCTTTGCAAGCCCTGTTCCTGTCTGACCACACCCAGCTGCCTGGGAGGGGGGAGGTGGAAAGGCACCCGGCAGAGCCAGGATGAATGCAATGGAAATTCTTTTTCCCAGGACAATTACAGGCCAAAATACCTTTGCATGATTAACCTTTGCCCATGTTTTACCTTTCTGCTACTAAATCTCTTTTTGCAGGTTTATGTTAAAGTGCTTTGAAATGTTTTAAAAACTGTAAAATTGGTAAAGTGTCTTTATCTGGTAAAAATGAGACTATTGTCTCAGAAACCCAAAGAATATTAGCTAGAACAATGAACCTCTAATCACTTACTGGTCCTTTTGATGGCTGGTTTGACTGGAAAACTATCAGACAATAAAGTTATTAAAAAAAACTTCAAAGAAAAAAAAATACAATTTGGTTTGGCAACTTCATGTTGGAATTTGGTCAGCCTGTCTCCTGGGTTTGAAACTGCCCTAGAAATGCAAAGGAATAAAATTCTTCTGTTTTGGTCTGTGCTTAATTTTGTGTTCAACTTTGAAATTTATTTTGGCTTTGTCAGTTTGCTTGTGCCTAGAAAATCAAATTTAAAGTTTCCCTGTTACAGGTTGGATTTTGGTAAGAGGTAACCTGAAAATGGGTCTTCATATGCCAATTCTGTCTGGCTGGTAAATTTGGTACATAACTCAAAGGTGAAATTTATTTAACTGCTGGAAGAGGCAGAAAGACTACACAGAAAGGTTACTAATAAAATTATTTTAATTACATAATTAATAAATAAAGTACCCAAATTAATTTTAAGTAAAAACTTTCTAGAAACTAATAACTAAAATCATTGTATAAGTACTTATATATATATATATGTACATATATAAACTAATAACTGAAATTATTACAGCGGAATATTATTGTAGCTTAAATTTCAGCTATTGTAATAGTAATCTTAAACTAATTTATTTTTGTTTCTGATTACTTCAAGTTTATTTAGTGATTAGTAATGGTAATAATAACTTAAACTTATCTTTAATTATAATTATTTTATAACTAATTTCACCTACCCCTAGGCTTCAACTATTATGATAATAATTATAAACTGAATTTGCTTTTGCTTTCAATTACTACCAGCCTGGGCTCACTCCTTGCCTCTTCTTATGGTTCTAAAACAAAAATTTGTATCATAGCATTGGGAACATTTTGGTTATAAGCCATTAATTAACAAACAATTCTTGTGCAAAACTGCATGGTCATAATGCAAATTAAAGAAAAAGCCCTCCAGGAGATCTTTCAAATGTTATTTTGCAGTTAAACTTGTTTTAAAAAATGAAAGTTTTAAGTAACTAAGTTATGTTTCTGTGTCAAACTATTCATGTCTGCCTATTTGCTCAGTGTATATCTTCATACATCAGGATGATAATATCCAATTAACAAATAATTCTTAAAAGAACTCTATTCAAATTGTTAAAAATTAAAATATGCAGTTATATATGTGATGAATATTCCTAGAGGCCAAATTAGGCTAAAACAATTTATTTAGCTTGGGTGTTATCTCTGGTTTATAAAATACAAGTTAATAAATTAACATATGTATTGAATCTTCAAAATGATGAAAATTCTAAGTTCATATCTAATAAAATTAAGTTTAAAAAATATAAGGTTGCCCTCTCTTAAATGCATAAAGTAAATTCCATTAGTTGCTAATTTTAATCTAAAGTAAATTAGCCAGTCTGCAATTGTAGTCAATTGTAAAGAGTTTGTAAAAGCATCTTCCAAATGGAAGCATTTAAATGGCTCTAGTTCTAAAGTGCCATTATTAACTAGAAATCTGGGTTGATATTAATGGCAAGAAGTAGCTTTATAGCAATGAAACCTGTCTGAAAGTCACCTCAATGTATTTTTATTCAAGTAGTGGTGATGAAAAGTTACCTTGATTCCACTGGAAATCTTCCATTTTCATTTTAACAATGGAAAATAGTTTTGCCTCTACTGCAAAAGTAAAATACCGCTAATTAACGTCTTCATAGTAAAAGTGAAGAAGTAAAAAGCAAAGTACTAAAAAGTTAAGTTCATTTGATATGTAACACATTTCATTAGAAATGTTTAAAATGTGTATAAAAATCAAGAAATAAACTTCAACATTGTCAAACTCTCTTCTGCATTCAAAACAGACCTTGACTACATTGCAGGTTGCCTCTCCATAGGAGTTATTGGCTGAGTTGGTCACTAACCCCTAAAACAATAAAGGGTATCTACTACATCTCTGGTCATGCTCCTGAAGTCGATGGAAACTACATTGCCATTTCAAACTCCGGCAGCAGCCAACAATGGCTCAGTACAACCAAATGTACAATGGATATCGCCTCCAGACTGGCACTGTTTCATAGTGCCAAAAAGCGCTATGCACCAGCTGGTGGAATACTGGAGACTGCTTTCCTAGCCTCTCTCTCTAGGATCCACAAGACTGTGGCTTACTCACTGTGTGAAGAACATACCAAGTGGAGCCATAATCACCAGAGAACTGTAAGTAAAACTTAAATATAAATTGGCATTATGGCCTGCTCCCATGGAGAGATAACATGTAAGGTATTGCAAACCTGAAATTTAAATCTATTAGTTACAGCTCAAAAAAAAAAAAAACAAAAAACACAAAAAACTTATGCATTGAGCAGTACATTAATTAGTATTAAGTACTGTACCTATGTCCCATTCTAGATATATGTCTAATAATTATGGTAATATTTCTATTAAATCTTATGCAAAAGTACATTGAACATGTTAAAAGTCCTGATAAACTTCATTTTCTGAATAGTTAATAAACACGTCTATAAGATTAAAAAATGGCCATCTTGCCTGAGAGCAATGGGCCAACAGCCCTTTTAATCTAAAAAGCCCCCAAACTAACTTGGGGGCAACCTCTTACAGTCTTCACCCCATACCAGGTAAGGCTGTGCTTAAGGCCCGGGCCACCAGTGCCTCCAGGTAGCCAGTTAATCAAATACCAGGCTCGATTGCTAGTAACCCCTGAAGTGCAAATAAGGGTGTGTCAGACTCTTAACCCAGCCACCCTGCTACCGGTAGAGGGCCCAAAGTCAGATCCTGAGGGACCCCTTCTCCACTCCTGCCTCGAAACTCTTAACCAAAACTACCCAAGCAGGCCAAATTTAAGAGCTGAGCCTCTTGTGACCCCAAATATTAAATGGTTCACAGATGGAAGCAGTTTTCTTAAAAAGGAATAAAAAAGGCAGGCTATACAGTGGTTTCTCAATTTGAAACCATAAAAGCCAAATCTCTTCCCCCTGGAACTTCAGCCCAGAAAACAGAGCTAATTGCCCTTAACCGAAGTTTAAAACTAGCAGCTGGATAACAGGCTAATATTTACACAGACTCTAAGTATGCTTTCCTTGTCCTTCATGCTCACTCTGCTGTGTGGCAAAAACGAGGATTGCTTACTAACAGTGGGTCACCTGTTAAGCATAGGCAAGAAATCCTAAATTTACTGGAAGCCATACACTTACTTCAAGAGATAGCAATTATGCATTGTCCAGGGCATCAGAAAACAAACACTGCTATAGCAAAGGAAAATGCTTAAGCTGATGCAGCTGCTAAAGCGGCCGCATAACCCAGGTTTCCCTCCTACCCCTTATTACAGCGCCTGTATACCTAGGGTAAACAAACCAGGACAGCCGACGTAAAGTTCACCCTAAAAACTAATAAGTAGCTTATTAAAATGTTCAAATCTACCTGCCAGAAGCAATACAAAAAAAGTCCTTCCTGAACTTCACCAAGGCACTCTTGTGGGAAAAAAAATGCCCTAACCTGCTTAGCCAAACGGGTTTAAAAACAAAAAAACAAAAAAAGAAAAAAACAAAGCCTGATAAAAATAGTCAAAAAATTATCAAAAGTTGCTCAATTAAAGCAGAAATATAAAACCTTTATTCTGTAGTTCTCATCACTCCCACAGCTATTAAAGCTAAAGAAATGTTCAGCTTCGTATACTAATCCTGAATAAAGTCAGCTACCCAAGAGTACCAGTTCACCAGAAGCCCCTGATGAAACACACGAGTGCCAGTCATTGAACAGCCTGGAATGCATCTTCAAAAAAAAAAACAACAAAACTAAGTGCTTAATACTGTTGTCTATTACAATTTCTCTCTGAGATCAACCAAGAGCATAAAATAACTGTATGTGTGTGTGTGTGTGTGTGTGTGTGTGTGTGTATATATATATACACTGTTCCCCACTAACTTTAAAAATATGCAGGCACCTAAACTTTTCTACTTCTGTAATCCAGTGTCCACTTAAAAAAACCATGTACTCTCCAAATTCTAATTAAATTTGTTTCTTTCAGAATGAGCATCTTGTTAACCATATGAAAACTTCATCCAGCTTCATACAGAATGGCAGATCTGTCTTCCTCCAGTTAAAATAAAATAGCAAAGTTTTTACACCTTGTCAGGTAGGGACGACAGCCCATGGCCAGCAGGAAGTAGCTACAGAAAAAAGATCATCTCCCTTCAGCACCCCTCTAAGATTAAAGGTGAAAACTCTCTAAAAGGGACATAAAAACTTAATGGATGAACCTGGAACCTGGCCAGAAATCCATGTGAGTATCGGTAACCCCCAGGAGAGCTGCTGGAGGGCCCCCACCCCCAAGATTCTGCTGTCCAGGAAAAAAACTTCTTCTGAAAACAGGAAAAAGCCCCAGACATTACCCAGAGGCTTTGTCTTTGGGCCCTCACTGGAAAATTAATAAGTGAGGTAAACAATCAAAACAATAAAAACCCACCTCATAGCTCCAACAATAGTGATGCCAGGCTTAGCAAGCTAAGCTTGCATCAAGGGGGGAATGACATGGGCTCTGTGTGGGGACTGTGCGTCTCTTCATGAATAACCTGGGCTGTGTGTGTCAAACAATAAGAACTGCAGCCCCAACTTTCGTAACCATGCCAACCACTGCAGTCCCAGAAAGCCAATTAGGTGATATAGACTCTATAGACTTTGGATAGTCAGGGAAAATGCAAACTAAATATGTTAGTTCATGCTTACTGGGAATGTGGGGAATTTGTGTTAATTCAAGTTTACCTAGTACTCAAACAAAACATCATTTGACTCCTCACTCCTACATCCTCTGTATAAAAGGAACCCCAAAATCCTATTTGGGGCTTGGGTTTTTGAACAGAAAAGTTCCCATGCCTGGCCAGTCATTAATGAATTTTCCTTCCCAAAATTATTACTGAGTCCTGGCCTTCCATATGTGATCTTTGAATCTCTCTGCTTCCATAACAGTAGTAGAGTAATAAGTCTACTTTAGTCCATTGTTCATTCCCCAATCTTGAGGCTTTTGTGATGGTGATGCCAACTCTGCTTCTAATTGAGAGGGGTCTTAGATTTCTTGGGGCAGATGGATAGAGCTATCTTGCTTGCAGTTGCAGATCCTCTCTGTTCCTTGGAATGGACATCATCATCTCCTTGTTAGTTATCCTGGGTGAGTCCAATGAACTGGAGAGTAGGTGTGGCAACTCTGCTGAAATTCAAAAGATTGTCCCCCCTTTTCTTATTGGATTGCTTGCTTTTTTATTGTTGTGTTGTACAGTCTCTTTATATAGAATGGAAATCAAATGCTTATTGGATGTGTGATTTCCAAATATTTTCTCTCTTTGAGTGGGCCGCTTTTTACCTTCTTAGTGAGATCCTTTGAATCACAAAAGTGTTTAAGTTTGAGGAGGTCCCATTTATCCATGTTTTCTTCTGTTGCTTGTGCTTTTGGGTGAGGTTTAAGAATCTACCACTTACCACCAGGTCTTGAAGATGTTTCCCTACATTTTCTTCTAGGAGCTTTATGGTTTTAGCTTTTCTGTTTCGGTCTTTGATCCATTTTGAGTTAATTTTTGTGTAAGGTGTGAGATAGAGGTCCTCTTTCTTTCTTTTGGCTGTGGATATCCAGTTCTCCCAGCCCATTTGTTGAACAGACTGTTTTATACAACTGGGTGGGTTTGTCAGCCTTGTAAAAAACTACTTGTCTCTTTCTGAACCATCAGTTCTGTTCCATTGGTCTATGTGTCTGTCTTTATGCCAGTACCATGTTGTTTTTACCACTGTAGCCAGGTGATATGATTTAAAGTGCAGAAGTGAGAGTCCTTCAACTTTGCTCTTCCTTTTTAAGATGTTTCTGGGTATTCGGGACACTTTATCCTTCCAAATAAATTTGATAATTGTGTTTCCCATTTGTTTTAAAAATAATTATGAAATTTTGATTGGGGTTGCATTGAATCTGTATATCAATTAGGGTAGAATTGGTATCTTAATGATATTTAGTCTTCCAATCCATGAGCATGGAATGTTCTTCCACTTATTTAGGGCTTTTTAAAGATATCTTTTAACAATGCATTGTAGTTTTCTGAATACAAATGCTTTACATCCTTAGTTAGGTTTTTCCCAAATATTTGATTCTTTCAGTAGCTATTGTAAATGGAATTTTTCCTCCTCAGATTGCACATTACTAGTGTATAGAAACACTACTGATTTTTGCATATTAATCTTGTATTCTGCCACTTTGCTGAAATTGTTTCTTAGCTCTAGTGACTTTGTTGTAGATTTTTCAGGACTTTCTAGGTACAGGATCATATCATCTGTGAATAGCAAAAGTATTACCACTTCCTTACTGACTTGGGTGCCTTTTATTTCCTTTTGTTGCCTGATTGCTCTAGCTAGAACCTCTAGCACTATATTGAACAGCAGTGGCAACAGTGGACATCCTTGTCTTGTGTCCAAACTCAACAGGAAAGCTTTCAGTCTTTCACCATTGAGTATAATGCTAGTTATGGGTTTTTCATATATGGACTTTATCATGTTGAAAAAATTTCCTTCAATTCCTATTTTTATCAAGAAAGGATGCTGTATTTTGTCAAGTGCCTTTTCTGCACCAATTGATAGGATCATTTGATTTTTTCTTTGATTTATTAATGTGGTGTATTACATTGATTGATTTTCTTATGTTGAACCACGCTTGCATCCCTGGTATAAAACTCACTTGATCATCATGAATAATTCTTTTAATGTGTTGTTGGATTTAATTAGCAAGTATTTTGTTGAGGATTTTGCATCCATATTCACTAGGGAAATGGGTCTGTACTTTTCTTTTTTCAAAATATCTTTTTTTTTTTTTTGAGGTACCCGGGTTGGGGATTGGACCCAGGACCTCAAATATGGGAAGCTGGCACTCAACTACTGAGCCACGTCAGTTGTCCTGAGTTGGCTTTTCTATTTGTTTGCTTGTTGTTTTTGTTTGTTTGTTTTTGGGAGGCACTGGGAACCGAAGCCAGGACTCCCATGTGGGAAGCAGGCACTCAACTGCTTCAACCATATCCGCTCCCAATATCTTTTTCTCTCTTCCTCTCCCCCTCCCACACCCCCACCCTGCTGTTTTTGCTGTCTGTGTCCATTTGCTGTGTGATCTTCTGGATCCATTTCTCTTTTTTGTCTTCTCTTCTTGTCTTTCTCCTGTAGGATTCACCAGGATTTGATCCTGGGGACCTCTGATGTGGAGAGAGATTCCCTGTCAATTGTCCCACCTCAGTTCCTGGTCTCTGCTGTGCTTCACCTTGACTCTCCCCTTCATCTCTCTTTTGTTGCATCATCATCTTGCTGCGTGAATTGCTTACACAGGCACTGGCTCACCACATGGGCACTCAGCTTGCCGCATGGGCCCTGGCTCGCCATGTGGGCACTGGCTCGCCATGTGGGCACTCACACGGGCACTTGGCTTACCACATGGACACTCATTTCACCACATGGGCACGTGCACAGGCACTTGGCTCACCATGCAGGCACTGGCTCTCTGTGCAGGCACTGGCTCATCACATGGGTACTCACATGGGCCCTCGGCTTGCCGCATGGGCACTTGGCTCGCTGTGCAGGCACTCGCCTCACTACCTGGGCACTGGCTTGCTGTGCAGGCACACTTTCTCTTCTTTTTCACCATGAGGCCCCAGGGATCGAACCTGTGTCCTCTCATATGGTAGGTGGAGGCCTTATCACTTGAGCCACATCCACTTCCCCCAACATTTGTTTTTTAAAGGAGGTACTGCGGGTTGAACCTGGGATCTCATACATGGGAAGCAAGCATTTAACCACTGAGTTACACCTGCTCCATTTTATAATATTATTATCTTTATCTGGCTTTAGTATTAGGGTGATTTCAGCTTCATAGATTGAGTTTGGTAGTGTTCCTTCTTGTTCAATTTTTTGGGAGAGTTTGAGAAAGATTGAGATTAAATCTTCTTTGAATACCTGGTAGAACTCACCTGTGAAGCCATCTGGTCCTGGCCTTTTTAGTTTAGGGAGTTGTTGACTGCTTCAATCTCTTTACTTGTGATTGGTTTGTCAAAGTCTTCTCTTTCTTCTAGTGTCACTGTATGTTGTTCATGCATTCCTAAGGATTTTCTGTTTTATCTACATTGTCTAGTTTGTTGTTATACAGTTGTTCAGAGTATCCTCTTATGACCTCTTTTATTTCTGTGGGGTTAATAGTAATGTCCCTGTTTTTATTTTTTATTTCATTTATTGGCATCTTCTCTCTTTTTTTCTTTTTCAGTTTTGCTAAGGGTTTGTTGATTTTGTTAATCTTCTTGAAGAACCAACTTTTGGTTTTGTTATTTCTCTCTACTTTTTTTGTTCTTAATTTCATTTATTTCTGCTCTGATCTTTGTTATTTCGTTTCTTTTGCTTCCTTTGGGAATAGTTTGCTGTTCTTTTTCTTGTTCCTTCAGCTGTGTAGTTAGGTCATTGATTTTAGCTCTTCTTTTTTGATGTAAGCACTGAAGTCTATAAATTTTTCTCTCAGCGCTGTGTTCACGGCATCCCATAAGTTTTGATATATTGTATTCTCATTTTCATTCCTCTCAAGATATTTATTGATTTCTCTTACAATTTCTTCTTTGACCCACTGATTATTTAATAGTATGTTGTTTAATCTCCATGTATTTGTGAATTTTCCCTTTTTCTACCTGTTGTAGAAAACCATTCCATTATGATCAGAGAAAGTGCTTTGTATAATTTCAATCTTGTTGAACTTATTTGGATCTGCTTTGTGACCCAACATGTGGTCTATCCTGGAGAAATACCCATAAGCACTTGAGAATAATGTATATCCTGCTGTTTTGGGGTGCAATGTTCTGTATATAACAATTAGGTTTAGTTCATTTATCATATTGATTCAAGCTTTCTGTTTCTTTATTGATCCTCTGCCCAGATGTTCCATGCAATGCTGAGAGTGGTATATTAAAGTCTCTAAATATTATTGTAGAGCCATCTATTTCTCCTTTCAGTTTTTCCAGCTTTTGCCTTATCTATTTTGGGGCATCCTGGTTAGGAACATATACATTTCTGATTGTTATTTCTTCCTGGTGAATTTCCTCATTTTTAAATATATAATGTTCTTGTCTCTAATAACAGTTTTGCTTATGGATTATAATTTTTTGTTGGTGTCTTGGCATTTGGCTTACTAGAAGTACTTATTCTAGTTGCAGTTTCTCTCTTTAGTTTAGAGCATTTTGGCTCTTTCTCCCTCGCTGGTTGTATAGTAGGAGCCAAGGGTATAGTTGGTACTGTAAGCTTCGGAGGCTGAAGCTACCCGTGTTGCCCCAGGAACTGATGAAGATTCTCCCACCTTTCTTCTCTGCCAGGGATAGGAATACAGCCGCAGCCATGTGTAGTAATCCAAGCCATGCAGGTCAACACCATCTGTAGTTGCCCAGAGAAACTGATGAAGCTTCACACCCCTTCTTCCCCTGCCTGGGTGGGGATGGGGCTGCAGGTGTAGGCAGCAAACTAAGTAGTATGGGTCAAAACTGACCACAGATGACCAGGTAGGCTAATGTAGCTCTGGCCCCCTCCTGCCCTGCCAGGGGTGGTGGGTGTGGACCCTCTGGAGTGCCCGATAGTCTAATCCATGTGGGCTGAAAGTGCCTGCAATGGCCCTGAGAGGCTGAGGGAGTACTGTCCCTTCTGCCTTTTAAAGGGTGAGGATGGAACAACAGGCACCCAACAAACTATTCTGTGAGGCTGAAAGCACCTGCAATTGCCCAGAGAGGCTGGGGAAACTCTAGCCCCTTCTATGTTATAAGGAGAGCAGGGGTGGAGGCCCAGGCACTCAACAGATAAGTCTGTGTGGTCCAAAAGCCCCTGCAGTTGCCCAGAGAGGCTGAAGAAACACCAGCTCCCCTCCTATCCTTTGGGGCAGGGAATAGAATTGAAGGTATGCAACAAGCCAGTCTGTGTGGGCCGAAAGCACTTGCAGTTTCCCAGAGAGGCTGAGGAAACACAACTCCACTCCTATCCTATTGGGGAGGGCATGGTTGGAGCCCTAGATGTCCATCTATCCAGTCTGTGCCAGCCAAAAGCACCTGTAGTTGCCAAGAGACACTGGTGCAGGTCCCCCAACTTCTTCCCTGCCAGAGGTGTGGCTGGAGCCTAGGCTACTGCTTCAATCTGATCTGGGTGGAAAGAAGCAGATCCCTACTGTTACTGTGATTTTCAGCCAGCCCTGCTTTCTCTCATGCCAGAAGTGGAATTAAAATAGCAGCTACTGGCCTCTTTCCAATTTGGATGGGATCAAACTTTAGCTCTTCTTAGGATTATACTTTTGTCAGTCAAAGTTATTAAGCAATAGCTGAGTCCGTTTCTGTCTCTTCCTCCGCCATTTTTGGGTACTGGAGCTTCCAATTCCAGCCACAGAATAGCTCCTGAGGTGGCTTGCACTGCCAGTGGAGGATGGGCACCGCCTTCCATGACACCGAGTGTTCTACTAATGAATCTTTAGTGCAGATGGGCAGTCTCCTCCTTCCATTCTTTCAAGGATGTTGCAGGATGCTCTTCTGGTCTCTTGGGCCCCCCAAACAGGTGCTTTAGAAAGCTTTGAGTGATTACTAGCTGCCCTTCAGGACAAGCTGACTGTCGGAGCTCTTTGCTCTGCTGCCATCTTGCCCCTGCCTCACCCTGCCATCTTAATCCATTATTTTTCTTTTTAATAATAAGTAGATCAGGGTTGTAGTCTTTTCTGGGTCACTGTTTTGTGTGACCTTAGGCAAGTCACATCCTCTCTCTGGACTGGTGACTGGTCCCTTTTGGCATTAATCATGTTGGTTTTACTTGTTCTTCATAAAGATCCTGGGTCAGCAGACCTGGTGAAATGGAGTGGAAGCAATAGGCTCCTTTGGTCAGATGAACTTGGATTCACATACTCTCTCTGTCTGTCCATCCATCTGTCCATGCATCTTTCTATTTACTTACCAAATACTCGAGAATCCCTTGCCTGTCAGGCACAGTGCTAAGCTCTGTGGACACAATGGTGATCTGAGCAAACCCAGTGTCTCCTCTCAGGGAGCTGACCCTCTAGTGGAGGAGGCTGACATTCAACTAATAATCACACAACTGTAGTGGTACAAACTAAGCCAAGGGCTGTGAGAAAAGTGTACTGGAAGAAGTCAGGGAAGGCTTCCCTGAGGAGGTGACATTTGGGCTGAGAAATGAAGGATGGGAGGAATTAACCAGGGGAAATTTTGGAATGGACTTTCCGGGCAGAGGCGATAGTGTGGACCAAGGAATCTGTGGTAAGAGGAAGCACAAACCTTTGAGAGCAATGTGGCAGAAGCTGGAGGCCAAGTGATGTAAGGGAGATAGGGGTTAGTTCCCATGGTGAGGACTTTGTTTTCTCTAACAGCAGCAGGAACTCACTGAAGAGTCTGAAACAGAGAGGTATGACTGATTGGAATCATGTATTTAAAAGATCATTCTGGCTGCCCTGGGGAGAATGACTGGAGAGGGACAAGAAGGATGTGGGCAAATCAGGTATTTGCTGTGTGGCCTTGGGTGTCACTCAACTTCTCTGAGCCTTAATCTTCTCCCCTATAAAATAGGGATGATAATATTAACCTATAGGATTGCTATGATGATAAATTGAAATCAAGGGTGCAAAATGCCCGCCACGGTGGCTCCATTTTACTATTACCTTAGACAAGATGAAGTCTCTAAAAACAGCTTCCAGTCCTATTCTCTCTCTCCCTCATTGGGCCTTCTGCTCCCCACCCCACTTTAGGAATGCCTGTGATGGAAATTGAATGTAAACTTGAGTTTTAGCTTGGCAAAGTCATGCTCTGGATCAGAAACACATGTGGGAAGTGTGAGGGTCCATGAATTGGAAAGGAGTGGAATCCCTGGGATCTGCCCCCACCCAACCCCGCTGGCCCAGCAGTGTTTTCAAGGCCCTAGCTTGGAGCTGTCCAGATCTCTTAGAAGACGAACAAGAATAAAAACTTTCTCTGCAGGACTGTTGTTTCCAAGGGAAGCATAATAGGTGCCTTACAACAGGGATCCTTCTCTCTTTTTCTCTTTCCTTTTTACTATTTCCATGCTGTTTCAGGGACATAAACTCATTCAAAGATCCTACTCATTGAGCCCCAAGATAGTTAGAACCCAGGTTTGAAAAATTTCCCCAGTCTACTCACACTGTGGGAGAATGACAATTGCAATAACCATTCCTTGCATGCAAATGGTCCGCATGAGCATTTTACACAGGCTGAGAGTTTCACAAGCCTATCTTTTTTTTTTTTAATTGAGGTTTAATATACATATGGTGAAGTGCACCATGTGCTGTAATCTTATGTGCACTGCTCAATGACATTTTACAAATGTAACTACCATCCTAATAAAAATCTAGAATGTTTCCAGCCCGCTAGATTTCCTTATGTCTTCTTCCCAGTCAGACCACCCCTGCCCCAGAGTCTGACTTCTGTCACCATTGATTCATTTTGTCTGTTCCTGAATTTCATATAAAGAGAATCTACAGTATGAGTACTTTTGTGTCTTGCTTCTTTTACTAATCTAACAGCTGTGAAATTCAATCATATTGTTAAAGGTAGTTGTAGATTGTTTATCCTCATTGTTGTTTAGCATTCCAGTGTATCAATATACCACCGTTTATTTATCTATCATCCTGTTGGTGGGTATGTGGGTTGTTTCCAGTCTAGGGCAGTTGGAAACAGGGCTACTACCAGTACTCCCTAGGTATACCACACGCACTCATGTCTGCTGGGCATTTACCAGGAATGGAAGGGCTGGGTCCTGGGGATGCTTTCGTTCAGCTTTAGTAGATGCTCCTGAGCACTTTTGCAAAGTAGTTGGACCATATTGCATTGCCGCCAGCAGCTAAGTGACAAATTCAAACATGCTCAGTCAACAACTGTATAGGCTCAGGATAAGGGAAGGTGTAGCTGCCTCAAGGGCAGAGGAGCCAGTCTCTCTGCTTTTCTCCAAACACCATTCTCTCTGACTGAAGACTGGCTTCGTCCATGTGCCAACCTGGCTTCATATCTCATGGCTCCACTGGCTTAAAGAGATGCCTCCTACTCCTTTAATCTCAATTCAAAAAGTTCCAGGGAAGGCCACTGACTGGCCCAACCTGGGTTCTGTACCACCCTTAAGGGCTTGTGATTGGTAGCCCCATTAGAACTACAGGGTTAGAGGAGGGGAGAAGCAATTCCTCAAAAGACAGGGAATGCTGCCCCCATGCTGCACGGAGCTGTCTACTGCAGGCAGTGCAGTTCAGCGGAGGAGCCAGATGGTCTGGGCTTGATTGCCAGCTCTATGGCATCCTCCTACTACCTGTGTGATCCTGGGCAAGTCACTTAACCCCTCTGAACCTCAGTTTCCTGAAGGATAAAATGGAACAAACACATACCCCACAAGGTTCTTTATGTACTAAATGCAGTAACAACTGCAGCCTCATGCTCGTCATAGATGCCTGATAATCCTGTCCCTGCCCCACCAGAGCAGGAGTTCCCCAGGGTCAGGATGTGGGTCCTCCTTCCTCATGATTTCTAGAACCATTTTCTGTCCCTAAGGGCTGCTTCTCTTTGCGGCTAGTTGAGGAAACAAGTGCCTCGGGTAGAGGGTCACCACATTGGGCTCGACGTGTGCCTCCGGGACGCTCCGTGAAATTAGCCTGATTAGCCTGCAGCAGATGGTGAAGAGGGATTTGGATGCTGAATCAGGCAGGAATGATGTTCTGGGTGATCTCCCAAAGAGCGATGCAAACAAACGAGGGATTCTTTTTCCTTCTTTTGAGTAGAGAGAAGCTGGAGGTCGGCCAGTCAGTTCTGGTACAATGGGTCCTTGATGCCATCAGGGCTGTGGGGGTTTGGAGTTGTATGTACCCCAGAAAAGCATGTTCTTTAAATCTAACCCATTCCTGTGGGTGTGAGCACATTATAGGTAGTGACAAAGTTACTTCAGTTAAGGTGTGGCCCACCTCAAGCAGGATGGGTCTTAATCCTATTACTGCAGTCCTTTTTAAGTAGAATAAAATTCAGACAGAGCGAGTGAGCCACAGAGAGGGCAGCTGGAGGCTGAACACCAATGCAACACAATAAGGAAGGGAGAGGCCAGGAGACCCTGCCTTGTGCCTTGCCACGTGACAAGCTAAGGATCGCCAGCAGCCAGCCCCAGGGTGCTGCAGTCTTTGGGGAGAAGGCATCACTTTGATGATGCCATGATCTGGACTTTCTTCTAGCCTCAAAACCAGGAGGTAATAAATTCCCATTGTTTAACCTGACCCGTTTCAAGGTATTTGCTTGTGCATCCCAGGAAACTAAAACAGGGACCTAGAATCCTTCCTATGGCTCCTGGTCCCAAGGAGACTTGCAGTTGGGAGCAGAAGAAAAGAAAGCAGTCATCCAGGGAGTGTTCTGTTGCTGTGTGCCTAGGCTTGCTTGCCTTCGAGCCCGCGTGTCTCTGAGTAGCCCGTTAATGGGAGCACCAGTTCAGATCTCCATGAGCTTTCCTCCTAGCTCCCCACGGAGCCAGCCCCTCCACTTGGGCAGATAGGAGAGGGTCTCTGTTCCTTGCAACCAAACACGCTGACGTACAGGGAAGTTTTAAATCAACGTCATCATGACAGCTTCTCAAATTTTTGGCTAAGATCAAGCGTAGTATTGTAGTATCTGTTCTTATCAGTTTAAGTCAAGGTTAATTGGTTGCTTCAAACCGAAAATAAGCTCATTCCAATAGCAGAACTAAAGTCAAGCTTTTGGAAGTTTATTCTGATGAGGGTGAAACATCTGACATTGTTGTGAATTTCATGCAAATTCAGTTTAAAAAGTTCAACAGTGAAGACAAACTTATTTGCATTTGCATAGATACTATGAATACAAATTTTTGTGGAATGCAGCAGCATGATAAAAATAATATTCACACCCAATTAGGAAATCCATGGAGCAGAACCAAACTTGGAATTGGTGTGTACATATAATTCAAAACTGTAATAAAACAAGCTATGATGGTGTATCAATTGAAATACAAATTATAGTTGCCAAAATATATAGACATACAGAGTAACTACATTACGATATGTTTGTGACTGAGCTAATATTGAGCGTAAAACAAGTTTTGGCATGGCTATAAGGCCAGACTAGAGTGAGAAGAGTGAGGCACCTGTCACAGGTACAAAATTTAAGAAGTGCCAAAAAACTCAGTAACCCAGGTAAATAATATTTAATGCAATATGAAAAAAATTAAATCAATGAAAAAAAACCCATGATAAACAAAATATCAAACTTTTCAATAATGACAATATTATTATTATTTTTTAAAGATTTATTTATTTATTTAATTCCTCCCCTCCCCGGTTGTGTGTTCTCTGTGTCTATTTGCTGCGTCTTGTTTCTTTGTCCGCTTCTGTTGTCCTCAGCGGCTAGGGAAGTGTGTGCGGCGCCATTCCTGGGCAGGCTGCACTTTCTTTCGCGCTGGGCGGCTCTCCTTACGGGGCGCACTCCTTGCGCGTGGGGCTCTCCTACGGGGGGGGGGACACCCCTGCGTGGCAGGGCACTCCTTGCGCGCATCAGCACTGCGCATGGGCCAGCTCCACTCGGGTCAAGGAGGCCCGGGGTTTGAACCGCGGACCTCCCATGTGGTAGACAGATGCCCTAACCACTGGGCCAAGTCCGCTTCCCAACAATATTATTGATAATCTGTTTTTCCTCATACTCAAATGTAGCTCAGCATAGCACTGTGTGACAGTATAAGTTTTCTTTTTGCTGTCTGTCATTTGACTTTTTAATATGTTTGAGCCTTTGAAGAATAACTTTATGAATCATTTTAAGTATCTACAATGGTATTAGACATTTTGCAAATGAGTCCTCTAAATTTTGTTCAGCAGCAATTGAAAAATCTTAAGTTATAGTGTTTAACAAGTGTGCCAAAAATTAACTTTTGAAGCTTTTATATAGTTTCAGGTGTTGAAAACAAAGTTTTTAGGAACTTTCAGTATTGTACCCTGGAAAAGAATTACAGGTATCTCTCAAAAGCAAAGAAGGAGCTGAACAAATCAATATGATTTATCCTCATTTCATTGACCATGACCTCCTGGCTGAGGTAGTGCTTCTCAGGTATCACCCCTTTAAGGATAAATTTTATATCCCCCCTTTCCGTACTTTCCTATGTGCACTATGTACACTATAAGTCACTACGTGCAGCTCACACTTAAGGAGTAAAGTTATGTTCCACCTCCTTGAGGACGGACTGTCTACGTAAATTATTTGGAATTCTTCTGTATGAGAGATTTCTTTCACACCATTTACTTATTTTTTAAAAAGATTTATTTTTTATTTATTTCTCTCCCCTTCCCGCCCCCTTCCCCCCAGTTGTCTGCTCTCTCTGTCCATTTGCAGGGTGTTCTTCTGTGTCTGCTTGTATTCTTGTCAGCGGCACCTGGAATCTGTGTCTCTTTTTGTTGCGTCATCTTGCTGCGTCAGCTCTCCGTGTGTACGGTGCCACTCCTGGGCAGGCTGCACTTTATTGCGCGGGGCGGCTCTCCTTATGGGGTGCACTCCTAGCACGTGGGGCTCCCCTACATGGGAGACACCCCTGCGTGGCACAGCACTCCTTGCGCACATCAGCACTGTGCATGGGCCAGCTCACCACACAGGTCAGGAGGCACTGGGTTTGAACACTGGACCTCCCATGTGGTAGGTGGGTGCTCTATCAGTGGAGCCAAATCCACTTCCCCCATTTACTTATTTACACACTCATTTATTTATATCATTACGGACTCATGGATATTTATTTTATAGTTTGGGTTATAATTCTATACTACTTTATTATTTTGTTGTTCAGGTAGACCCAGGTTTGGCCATTGAAAGGCCCTTCAGTGGGCTCCTGTGCCTCTTTGACATATTCCCATCAATCTGGGGCTTATTTTAATTTTTTTTCCTTGGGTTTATTGTTATCATTGTTGTTGTTTTTGAGCACTTCTTTACTCTGACACTACAAGATGCTCCAGGTTCAGCTTGTGTATTTCCTGCCCCCTTCCTAGGATCAGTCATTTCTCCAAGGACCACTGATTCCTTTAATTGGAAAACAATAACAGAAACCAAGATCTGGGTTCTGGGTGTGCTCAGTGTTACTGAGGCATCATAGCTTGCAGGCACTCTCAGCTGACCAAGGATGGAAATATATGTATGTATATGAACCTAAGTATATATACCTACCTATAAATATTTCTATAGGTAACTCTCTGTATATAGTAAGACTAAATATGAGTGCATGCTGATATTCCATTATGTGTATATGCCACATTTGCTTATCCACTTATTTGTTGGTGGACACTTGGATTGCTTCCATCTTTTGGAAATTGTGGATAGTTCTGCTGTGAGCATCAGTGTGTAAATATCTGAGTCCCTGGTTTCAAATCTTTTGGGTATACACCTAGAAGTAGGATTGCCGCGTCATATGGCAATTTCTTATTTAAGTTCCTGAGGAACTGCCCAACTGTCTTCCATATTGTCTGAACTATTTTATATTCCCTCCAACAATGAATGAGTGTTCCTATTTCTTCACATCCTAATACCTGTTATTTGCCACTTTTTATGTAGTGCCCATTCTAGTGGGTATGAAATGGTATCTCATTGCTTGGTTGAAGGTTTTGGTTTGTATTTCCCTAATGGCTAATGATGTTGAGCATCTTTTCATGTGGTTTTTTGGAGAAATGTCTATTCAAGCCTTTTGATCATTTTCTAAGTGAGTTGTTTGTCTTTGTGTTGTTGAATTGTAGGATTTTAAAATATATTTTGGTTATTAAACCCTTATTAGGTATGTGGTTTACAAATATATTTTTTAAAAGATTTATTTATTTATTTCTCCCCCTGCCCCCATTGTCTGCTCTCTGTGCCCATTCACCGTGTGTTCTTCTGTGTCCGCTTGTATTCCCATCAGACAGCACTGGGGATCTGTGTCTCTTTTTGTTGCGCCATCTTGCTGTGTTAGCTCTCTGTGTATGTGACGCCACTCCTGGCTATGCTGCGGTTTCATGCAGGACAGCTCTCCTTGTGCAGGGGCCACTCCTTGTGCAGGGGCACCCTTACATGGGGGCATCCCTGCGTGGGCTGGCACTCCTTGTGCGCAGCAGCACTGAGCATGGGCCAGCTCACCACACAGGCCAGGAGGCCCTGGGTATTGAACCCTTGGACCTCCTATTAGGTAGGTGAACACTCTATCTGTTGAGCCATATCCGCTTCCCTGTGCTTTACAAATATTTCCTTCCATTCTATAGTTTGTCTTTTTACTTTCATGATAAAGTCCTTTGACGCACACAATTTAAAAATTTTGAGTAAGTCTCATTTATGTATTTTTTCTTTTGTTCCTTGAGCTTTGGGTGTAAAGCCTAAGAAAGCATTGCCTAACACAAGATCCTGAAGATGTTTCCCCATGTTTTCTTCTAGGAGTTTTACAGTATTGGTTCTTTTTTTAAAAGATTGATTGATTGATTGATTGATTTATCTCCCCTCCTTCCCCACCCCAGTTGTGTGTTCTCTGTGTCTATTAGCTGTGTCTTCTTTGTCCACTTCTGTTGTTGTCAGCAGCATGGGAATCTGTGTTTCTTTTTGTTGCGTCATTTGCTGCATCATCTCTCCATGTGTGCTGTGCCATTCCTGGGCAGGCTGCACTTTCTTTTGCACTGGGCATCTCTCCTTACGCACTCCTTGCGCATAGGGCTCCCCTACATGGGGGACACCCCTGAGTGGCACGGCACTCCTTGCGCGCATCAGCACTGTGCATGGGCCAGCTCCACATGGGTCAAGGAGGCCCGGGGTTTGAACCGCGTATCTCCCATGTGATAGACGGATGCCCCAACCATTGGGCCAAGTCCGCCGCCCAGTAATGGTTCTTATTTTTAGGTCTTTGATCCATTTTCAGTTAATTTTAGCATATGGTGTGAGGTAGGAGCCCACCTTTATTCTTTTGCATATGAATATCCAGTTTCCCCAGAACCATTTGTTTCTTTCCCCTTTGAGTAGATTTGGCTCCCTTGTCAAAAATCAATTGGCCATAGATGTAAGGGTTGATTTTTGAATTTTCAATCCAATTCCATTGGTCTATATGCCTGTCCTTGTGTTAGTACCATGCTGTCTTGATTAGTGTCATTTTGTCATAAGTTTTAAAATTGGGAAATGCGAGAGTCCTCCAATTTGTTCTTTTTCAAGATATTTTTGGCTCTTCAGGTCCCCTTATCCTTCCATATAAATTTGATGATGACTTTTCCCTTTCTGCAAAGACAGCTGTTAGAATTTTTACTGGCATTCAGTTGAATCTGAAAATCACTTTGAGTAGAATTTGGAGATATTTAGTCTTCCCATTCAGGAACATGTAATGTCCTTCGACTGATTTAGGTCTTCTTTGATTTCTTTTAGCAATGTTTTGTAGTTTTTCAAGTATAAGTCATTTACATCCTTGGTTAAATTTATTCCTATGTATATGATTCTTGTAGTCGGTATTTTAAATAGATTTTTTCCTTGATTTCTGCTTCAGGTTGTTCATTAGTAGTGTATAGAGAATGCTATTAATTTTTGCATGATGATCTTATACCCTTGCTGCTTTGAATGTTTATTAGATCTATAGCTTTGTTGTGGGCTTTTTTTCTGAAAAATAGGATCCTGTCATCTGCAAATAGGGTAAGTTTTACTTCTTCCTTTCCACTTTAGATGCCTTTTATTTCTTTTTCTTGCCTAACTGCTATTGCAAGAACTTCCAATACTGTTGAATAACAGTGGTGCTGGTGGGCACCCTTGTCTTATTCCTGATCCTAGGGGGGAAAGCTTTCAGTCTTTCTCCATTGAGGATGATGTTAGCAAGGGTTTTTCATATATTCCTTCTCTCATATTGAGGCAGTTTCCTTCTATTCCGAGTTTTTTTTAAATAAAGAAGCGGTGCTGGACTTTGCCAAATGCCTTTTCCAAATCAATTGAGCTGCTTTTTATCCTCTTAACACTGTCTTTATCAGAGATATGTTTCTCCTTTTATTTTAGAAACAATTTTTTCCCCCTATCTTGTTGCGTCATTGTCTTTTTGGTATGTCGCTTCACCACACAGGGGCCTGTGCCTCACTGCGCAGGTCTGGGATGCCTTTTTCCTTTTCACTAGGAGGTCCCGGGGGTTGGACCTGCATCCTCCATATGGTAAACATGAGCTCAATTACTTGGGCCACTGCCGCTTCCCACAATTTTATTTTTGAAGATAGTTTCCAAATAGAATATTTTATAGATCCATTGATACAAAAATAACTTGTCAGTCAGTAAACATATGTTTCAAAAATTATATAATTTGAGTTATTTTTAGTGTCCTCTATCACTCTGCTAGATTGGACAGCAAATTCTATCATCACCCTGCTTTGGAAGTAGCATCCAGGAGTAGGTCCATTCGGGGCATTTTCCACTCAGCCTGTGGCAGATGGCTGGCAGCTGGTAGAATCAAGGGTGTCAGACATCTGTACAGTGTCAAATGGCCACAGGTTTTCATTAGCTGACTTGTCAACCCCTGCCCTCCCCAGATAACATCAGACCTGGATTTGCTCTGTTCTCTCCAGCAGATCCCAGGGGGAGAGGCAACAGGCCACCTCCTCCAGCTTGGTGTCCTGGGCAGGTCTCCCTCTTAGGCCTGCTGACTCTTCCTGCCAAAGTTCAAACCATTTGGAAGTAGGGTCTTGGTCCTAGTTAAACCAGTAACTCATTCACAGACCCCTACACTCTTCTAGGACTTTCCCTACCCAATATCTCATGGGATCCTGACTCCCACTGGACAGGAAATGATGGGCCTCTGTAGGAATCACTATGTCCCCTTGGCACTCCTCATTCTAGTACATGCTGAGAACATCCTGCTGCAAACAACTGTGACTCCCTGTCCTGTGGAGTCAGGCTGTCCTGTGGGCAGGAAGAAACGTCCCTAAGAGCACCTCTCACTCAAATGGGGTGCTCTTCCTCCCTCCTCAGGTGGGAGGCTCTGCTCCATGGAGTCTCCTAGCCCCAGTGCCCACAGCATAACCTGCTCATTAGCACACATGTGCTGGTTTCACTTCCCCACTGCCCTACCAGTGCTCCCTGGGATCCACTCCCACGTAAGCCACTGCACTCAAGTCCTTGTCTCCGGATCTGCTTCTCCAGAGAGGAGATGCGGGACTGAAATTCAGAGAGGTAAGGGCCTTAGTCTAAGTCACAGAGCTGAGAGCAATAGAACTAGATTTAGGTCTCTGACTCCTGAACTGATGCAGGTACATGTCCTTTTATATTTTTATGTTTCTCACACCTCCTTTTTCTTCACTTGACTCAACTTGCATTAATAATTTCCCTGTGTCATTAAAATATCTTTATTTTTAAAGATTTTATTTATTTATCCCCCCCACACACATCATTTGTGCTCACTGTCTGCTCTCTGTGTCTATTCATTGTGTGCTCTCTGTGTCTGCTTGTCTTCTTTTTTAGGAGGCACCAGAAACTAAATCTGGGACCTCCCATGTAGGAGGAAGGCACCCAATCACTTAAGCCACATCCACTCCTTGCTTATTGTGTCTCTTGTTGTGCTTCCTCATTGTGTCATCTCGCTGCATCATCTTGTTGCATCAGCTTGCCACTCCAGCCCATTGTGTCAGCTTGCTGTCTTGCTCATCTTCTTTAGAAGGCACCAGGAACTGAACCTAAGACCTCCCATGTGGTAGGCAGGCACCCAATGCTTGAGCCACATCTCATCCCTAAAATATGTTTAGAAATGTTATTTTCACAGCTGTGTGTTAGCCCATCCAGTGGCTACACCTAAACTGAAGTAACCTAATCAATAGATTTATACCTATAGGAATGGATTAACATACTTTTCTGGGGTCCATACAGTTTCAACCATTACACTTCCCAAATATATTCTTGCATTCATGTCCTAGTCTCAGGGTCTGCTTCTGGAGGAGTCCACCTAAGACACCAAAGTCATCCTACCAGGAGGTGGTGGGCTCAGGTTTCCAGCTCAGATCTGATTCCAGTGCACATGCTCTTGGAACATGGGAAAGAGCTTATGAACCATTGGCAGCATGTCATGGCCCTCCAATATCTTCTTGGCCATCCCTCTAATCCAGTCTCCGGCCTCATGCCCTGAACTCATCAATCCATTCATTGTCCATCTACTTTTCTCCACTTCTGACCTCTAAGCCCCAATCTCAATGTTCTGCTGGTACCTGAAACAAGCCAAGGCTGATGCAATAAAAATCTAGTTGGAGAAACAAGGAGTACACAGGTGAAAGAGTAATCAATGACACCAGGCTGACTGAATATAGAGTAGGCACCTTTAGAAGATTAGTTCAACCTCAGGCATCATGCCTTTCCTGGAAATTGCCTCCCAGTGCCCCTGAGGAGGGCCAAGGGGCCATACTGTAGTAGTCATCTCATTCCCTGGCCACAGGTGATGGACCAGTGATGGACATGTGATCCAAGGTGGGCCGATCGGATTCCTTCCCAGAAATGAAGGGCTGAGGTGCTATTGGACCTTTGGGGGTCTGAATTGGTCCCACACATATTTGGAGATACACAGTTGCTGAGAGCTCAGAGTTTTACCTCTTGAGGCTTCAACCATCAGAGAAGAACTGACTCAGTCTAATTGGACAACTTCTGGTAAGGGCTCTGACTGGCCCGGCTTGGGTCAGGTGTCCAGCCTCAGCTCAGTTGTGAGATCATGTGTGAGCAGTGTCAGGTCATGTGTGAGGCCGAGAAGCAACTGTATGTTTGAGAACAGCCTGTAAGTAAGTCTGCTCTGGGTTTGGGAGGATGTTACCTCATCCCCAAGGTTGCTCACTCCCTCACAACCTCGAGAAATGGCTTGGGCAAAGAGCAGCCGGGCCTTGCCTCTTGGGTATACCCTGTGAAGACTGGCCGGGGTGCTCAGGGCATGGGGGCGATTGCCTCTGCCGACAGTCTGACCCTGTAGTAAAGAATTTGGCCCTGTCCAAAGAGAGATCTGGCCTTTGCCCTTGGCTTCTGGGATGTCATTCCTGATAGGAGTGGCTTTGTTTAGAGAGGGGGCCGACCATTCCAGAGTGACCAGCCATGTGAATGGGGTTGGGGGCTTTGGGTCACATGGTGTCTGTCAGCCTGGAGACTGAGTTCAGCCACACGGACAACCGAGCCATCAATCAACTGATCACGCCCGAGGCTGCAGCGCGCTTCCCTGGCTGGCAACACACCGCGTATTGCCACACGCTGATGGCCAGGTGCGAAACCCTGGCTCCACGGGAGAGGACAACAGAAGCTTCAAGTCTGGAATCCTCCCTGATCTGCCCCATGCGTGTCTTCCTTTGGCTGATTTTAATCGGTGCCTTTTCGCTGTAATACACCGTTGCCGTGAGTATAATAGCTTTCGGAGGTTCCCGAGATCGCCCTCAGTTTCACAACTCACTGAACTGGCAGCTGCTGTCAGAAGTGACGGTGGTCTCGTTGAGGCTTGTGCCCTCACACGCTGCAGCCTGGCTGACTCTGGGCAGCTCTCAACAACCCGACGAGGTGGGAACTCTTATCACCTCCGTGTTTCGCATCAGGGAGCTGAGGCTTAGGGCCATTAGGTGGCTTGCCTGAGTGTTGTAGCTGGTGAGTGGCCCACTCCCTGGGGGGTCATCGAGGCACGAGGCCTGGACAGCCACTGCCTTCTGTGACAAGGTTCTGGGCTGAATATTCCAGAGGTTCAAAGAAAGACCCCTGACGACTTTAGCCCCACACAACCTGGTCTTTACCAACAAGCTGCCTAAAGTGCCATCTTCCTTATTATAAAAGTAATGTGCTTGTGGTAAAAACCTAAACAACCACAGGGCCTACGTGCCAGACCCACCTCTCATCTCCCTCCCCAGAGATAACCACTGTCCTGTGTTCAGAGAGGTCTGTTGAAGAGTTTAAAGAGACTTTAAGCGAGTAGAAACCATAGTCTTTGTTTTAGACAGAATGCCGGCAAGGCTGTGGGAACATTTAGATTGGAGCATTTTCAGACAGCTTGGAAATGATATTTTATCTATCTATTTATTTGTTTTTAAGAAGAAAACTAGATGTATGATCTCTAGCCTAAGAAGACTGATTATCCTTGACAGATGCCTAGAGATCATCCCTCACACCAAGACCCTCCCTTGGGCAGAGGGCCCATGGTCTGAGGAGGACCGAGACAGGATCCCCAGGAGCCCCCTAGCTGGCCACAGGCCCGGCCGGGGCCCACAGGCTCAGCCCTGGAAGGTTCTGAGAGACCACTGAGCCCAGCTCCCTCTCTTTAGAGATGCAGGGCTGAGGTCTAGAGAGGGCAAGTTGCTTTCTGAGGGTCACAGAGCTCAGTCCCGGGCCTCCAGCCAGGGCTTCCCAAAGCGATCAGCTCTACTGGAAAGCGTACACTGAGCCGGAAGGATGCACAGGTCCTGTTCCGAGCCAAGTAACTGCTTTTCCTTCCTTCTCTAGTGCGAGGGATGTTTTAAAGAATGCCCAGAGAAGCCAGCCCTAAGCCAGGGGAACAGAGCACACCACGGGGGGTGCACCACCCAGGCCGTCCCTTCCCAGACACGTGCCTGGGGCCTGTGCAGGCTGCCCCTAGGAGGACCCCGAGGCCAGGCAGGTCTGTTTCCTCACTGGCTCCCCTGGTCACTTGCCGTAAAGACATGGGACAAGGTGTCTTATCTCTCTGCACTTCAGACTCCTAACCTGTGAAATGGGGAGAGTAAGAATCCTTCCCTCATGGAGCAGCTCTGAGGCTTGGAAGGGAGAATGTGCAGAAAGGGCTTAGCTCGGTGACGTGGACGTTGAATGGTGTAAGCAATAGTTTGTCGTCATCGTGTTTTATTATTGCTAATAAACCCTTTCCAAGGGGAAGCAGATGTGGCTCAACTGATAGAGCATCCGCCTACCACATGGGAGGTCCAGAGTTTGAACCCAGGGCCTCCTGGCCCACGCGCAGTGCTGCTGCGCGCAAGGAGTGCCCTGCCACGCAGGGGTGTCCCCCACGTAGGGGAGCCCCATGTGCAAGGAGTGCACCCCGCCAGGAGAGCCACCCCATGTGAAAAGTGCAGCCTGCCCAGGAGTGGTGCCGCACACGTGGAGAGCTGACGCAGCAAGATGATGCAACAAAAAAGAAACACAGATTCCTGGTGCTGCTGATAAGAATGCAAGCGGACACAGGAGAACACACAGCGAATGAACACAGAGAGCAGACAATGGGGGGTGGGAGGGAGATAAATAAATAAAATAAATCTTGAAAAAAACCCAAAACTCTCTCCAAGGGGCACATCAGTTCTGAAAATAAATCATGTCATCACAAAGGCAGACAGATTGGCAGTTTTAAAATCCATCCAAACCAGGAGAAAGGTTGGTGGTGTCCAGAAATGTGGTCAAACGGCTCCTTGTGAATGCAGTTGCTGAACCTGCTTCAGCCTTATTTGCCACGGGTTGTCCATCAAAGAGCAGCTGAACGGAATGGTCACCCTGCGTGAGCTGGGGCTGCCCCTCTGCACCCAGGCCACCCATCTCTCCAGCAGGACCCTGGACACTGCCAGGGCCTGGGCCTGGCCTCAGCACGGGGACGCCCAGCCCTCCGCTCTGGCCTGCCCCAGCTGGGAGGGGGAGGCGACCTGGCTGGCTGCAGCTGGGCCGTAAAGGGAGGCTGTGCGGGGACAGCGGCAGATGGCAGCCACATGCTTGGCCGTGCCGGAATGCTGTGAGCGTGGCGGAGCCTTAGTTACCAAGTAAACAGCTCCACATGTTCTGTGCACGTGCACTCAAACACACACGCTCTCACACTCGAGCTTGCATGCACACACGCCAACACAGGGTGGTAGATGAAATAATGGCCCCTCAAAGAAGGCCATGTCCTAATCCCCGGGACCTGTGACTATGTTGCCTTAATTTGCAAAAGAGACTTTGCAGGTGTGATTAAGTTAAAGCTCTTAGGTTGAGCTGAGGAGCTGATCCTGAATTACCCAGTGGGCCCAGTGCAATTACAAGGGTCCTTCTAAGGAAAAGAGAGAGGCAGGAGAGAGAGAGGAAGGGAGGGAGGGAAGAGAGTCGAAGATGCCATGCTGCTGGCTCTGACGACAGAGGGAGGGGTCATGAGCCAAGGACCTGCGCCCCCTCTGGAAGCTGGAAAAGGCAAGGAAACGGATCACCTCCCAGAGCTTCCAGAAGGAACGCAGCCCTGCAAACCCATTTTGGACTTCTGACCTCCAGAACTTAAGATAATAAATATTTTAAAATTGTAAGCCACGACGTTTGTGGTCATTTGTTATAGCAGCCACGGGAAACTAATACACACAGGTACTCCCGTGCACCATGCTCACAAAGATGCACACATGTTTACACACTCGCACACAAGCATGGACCTGTCCACCCTCCACAATAAACATGGGATCTCGTGTGCATAGGACTGCTCACACGTACAATTACGCACGTGCCCACCTCTCCTCACACAAGCAGGTATACACACATGTATTCCACTTTGGTTACATTCTCCCCTCATGCCCACCTAGGCACACACACACCCAAATGAAAATGTCACCTGCACTTGCTCTGCAGAGAAGCCCATTTTTATTCATGTAATGTGCTGGTACTTCATGGGGGACAAATGTTTGCAGGCAACTGCTGAGCGGGAAAGATGGGCCTGCTCCTCTGGGTGAAGCAGCTGCTTCTGCCAAACCCCTCCACCCCCCAAAGCATTTGCTAATCATGATTTCAAAATAAGCACTGGAGCTGTTGGAAGCTGGCCCTATTAAGAGTAGAAAAGGGAGATGTGCTTCAGTTACAGCAGGAGGGACTATGGTTAGACAGTAAGGTGTCCTCTTGAAAAGGAAGATAGTGAGCCCAGAAGATGTGGTGTCACTGAGCATTCTGGAAGAGAAATGAGCCTCTCTCCTATCCTCAGGTACCTGGCACGGTTTTGAGGAGTGTTTTCTAGAAATGCCAGAATGGCATTAATGCCCTTTTAGGACTTTTTCCAGGCTTTGTCCCTGATCACCAGGACAGGCGACCTGTGGAAATACGGCCAGGTCTTTCCAGGTGAGGGGAGGGGACCTGGATTCTCTGGAGACAGAAGCTGGGGTGAGGGTGAGGGGGTGGAGTGGACCTGGGAAATCACTATCCCGACTTCTAGCACCGTAGATTAGTGTTGCCTGATTTTGAGCCTTTTACAATAGAATCATGAAATGTTTACTCCTGGGTCTGGCTTCGTTCACTCAGCATAAAGTTTTTGAGAATTATCCACACTGCTGCACACAGGTAATTTGCTTCTGGATTCCTTTGTGTGAATGTATTACGAATTATTCTATTCTTGGTGGGCATTTGGGTTGCTTGTAGTTAGCTATTACAAATAGTGTTTCTACGAACTTGCTAATACATGCTGTTTAGTAAGTATGCATTTCTGTTGGGTATATAGCTAAGGGTGGAATTGCAGGGTCGGAAGGTAGGTATAGTTATTAGATACCGTCACGTAGTTTCATTTTGCATCATTTTGTACCATTTTGCACCCCCCCAGTAGGAGGGTTCCAGTTGCTCTGCATCCATTGCAATGCTTGGTATTACCAGTTTTTGTGAGTTTAGCCATTCTGGTGGATGTGCTGTGGCATCGCGGTGTGAGGTGGACCACTTTTTAATTTGCTTTTTGGCTTTTTGGCTAGCCTTCTTCATGAACTGTCTGTTCCAAACCATCCCCCCCCTTTTTATTGGGTTTTCTCTTCTTCTTCTTATTTGTAGGAGTTAATGAATATTCTGGACATGAGTCCTTTGTCAGCTATATATTGGAAATACCTTCTCTCACTCTATGGGTTGCCTTTTCACTCTCTTAGTGGTGTCTTTTGATGAAAAAATTGTTTTAAATTTAGTATAGTTCCATTTTTCCTTTTGTGGTATATTAGTTTCCTATTGTTGCCGTAACAAATTGATGGCTTTAAAACAACACCAACGTCTGCTCTTAGAGTCCTGGAGTTCGGAAGTCCGAAGCGGGCCCCACTGGCATGATCGGGGTGCTGGCAGGCCTGCGCTCCTCCCGCAGCAGGGCGTCTTCACCTTCTTGCTCCACGGACCCCTCTGCAGCCAGGTGGAAACCACGGACCCTTCTGAGTCCACACTAGACTGTGTGTTCTCTAATAAATAGATCACACCCACACCAGCACGTCCCCGCAAGAATAACGTGTGCTTTGAATTTCACTTCCGCTCCCGGACCCCTGGGTAAGAACCCTGCCCTGGAGGCTCCAGGGGAGGGTCGGTTTCCTTGCCTTTCCAGCTTCCAGAGGCGGCCAGCCTTCCTGGCTCGCGGCTCCTCCTCCGTCCTCAACGCCAGCAGGGGTGGCCGCGCCCTTCCCACGCCCCGTCTCTCTGGCCGTCTCCCTTCTGCCTCCCTCTTCCACCGGCTAAGACCCTGGTGATGCCATTGGGCCCGCCTGCGTAATTCAGGACACTCGGCCGTCAAGCGTCCGCAGCTCGGCCTCTTCCTTGCACCTGCGGCCTTACTGCCCCTTTGCCGTGTACCCTCACATACGCGCAGGCTCCCGGGATTAGGACGTGACACCTTTAGTGGCCGTTACTCGGCCCCCTCACGTGGTTAGCACATCCGTGTCCTGCCTGAGAACCCTCTGCCTTCGCCCAGCCATGAAGATACTCTCCTGTGCTGTCTGCGGAAAGCCGTGTGGTCTCCCTTTTGGTTTAGAGATGCTCTTTGTTTTTTAACAACCAATATAGCTGTGCCCATGTGCTCTGACTGAGTGGGAGCCCGGAGACCCCTGGATAGTCAGTCAGCAAACAGAGTGTGTTTAGACTGAGCATGTGGCACTAGGATGGAAGGGAGGGAGGTGAGGCTGAAGGGGGGCCAGGAGACACAAAGTCATAAACACCAGGTTGGGACATCTGGGCTTTACTGAGTGAGCAATAGGGAGCCACTGAAGGTTTGTGAGTGAGGCAGCAATGTTAGATTTCTGGAGTAGCATGGTTGACTGGGACAGAGATTGGCCTAAGCAAGCAGACATGGGGAGGCCACTTAGAGGCTACTTGCCATCCTGATAAGGGAGTGAGGGGCTGATGGGCAGCATGGCACATACACATCAGGGAGTATTACCAAGCCACCTGAACTGAAGCACTGCAGGTTCAGAGAGGGTAAGCATATGCCTAGAGTCACACAGCAAGTACAGGCCTGAGCCAGGACTTTCTCAGGTTCCCTGTCCAAATCACAGAGGTGCTTCCCAGAGCATCACAGAACTGACGCACCAGGGGAACTCCTGCCTCTGCACAGCCAGGAAGGGGGGAAAATCAAGATCCAAGAATACCTGTCATCACTGAGATCCAGGGACCAGGACACCTGGGTCGGAAAGATGGTGCCACCGCAAAGGTCGCTCGCCATTCGCAGGCTGGTGCTGGACACTAGAAAAGTGCAAAAAAACCCACACCAAAAACACAGGAGTTGGGAACATTTTAGCCACAGGCCTTGGGTGGGCACGGATGACACTTACCCTCCCACTCCTTCAAGCGCGCCTTCCCGCACCGCGGCGGCCGGACAGCAGTTCGAAAGCCCGGGGAGCAGGGTGCTGTTTCTCAACCACCAGCCACTCGCGTATCACCTTCCTGATTATTCCTCATCCGCCTACAAGCCACCGTCAGGATTTTGCTGACCGTTATTTGCTTTATTTATTTACTTTACATTTTTCTAAACGTATTTACACTTTTACTCAACTACATTTATGTTAAAAGCAACTTCCTATCACTTCTTTTTTAAAATTTCTCGCCACCCCCCTGTCGTTTGCACTTGCTGTGCCTGTTGTCTTCCTTGTTTCTTTCGGAGGCACTGGAACTGAACCCAGGACCTCTGATGTGGGAGGGAGGCGCCCAACCGCCTGAGCCACCTCTGCTCCCTGCTTTGTTGTGTCTCTCATGACGCTTTTTCCTTTTGTGTCTCTTGGTACGTCATCCTGCCGCGTCAGCTTGCTGTCTTGCCCGTCTTCTCTAGAAGGCACCAGGATCCTCTGCTCCCTGCTTTGTTGTGTCTCTCACCGTGTTTTTTTCCTGTGTCTCCTGTTGCGTCACCTTGCTGCGTCAGCTCACTGCGCCTGCCTATCACACCAGCTCGCTGTCTTCTTTAGGAGGCACCGGGAACCGAACCATGGACCTCCCTTGTGGTAGGCGGGAGCTCAGTCGCCTGAGCCACATCTGCTTCCTTCCTATCGTTTTAAAAATGGAAAACCTTTATTAGGAACTACAAATAGAAGGCAAGTATAAAAACAATTATGGTGGACACGAAACTGCTGCTAAGTTCTGGTGAGATTCTCCCACCTGCTGAGGCTATGAACTTGAGGGCTGCTCTTTCTTTATTAAAAAGGGGGCTACCAAGTGTTTGAGCGGCTTTCAGAACTGACCAGCACCAGGCCTAGGCTTCTTGTATCTAATCAAGAGCACTGAAAGATAAATGGAAAAGAAATTACTTTAGATCATGTTATTTGATGCCAAGTCCACACACCCTAACCTCGTCTCCTGGGCCAGAGCTCAGGGTCTTGCAAGAGAGCAGCTCTGTCCCTTCCTTGCAGAATGACCACAACGCACTAGCTGTGCCAGCCCAGGTGGGCGGCCCAACCTCTCGGAGCCTTAGAGTCTTCACTGGCAAGGGGAGGAAAACAGTCCTTCCCCCTCAGGGTCACAGTGAGGGTTACAAGGTAGTCAGTGCAAACCCCTTGGTACAGCTTGGCCCGTAGGACGCCTTCAGACAATGGCTGCTGTTTGCTCCTTGCTGGCTCTGCAAGGCGGACGCTCAGGGCAGGGAGGTGCCCGCCTTCCAAACAGGGTGCTCCGAGGCCGAGGGACAGGACGTGCATGGAAGGGCCGGGCCCCGAGCTGGTGCTCAGAGCCGTTGTTGAATTTGAGTTGAGTTTCCTGCTGCACCTTCAATTCACTTCTTCCCCCCCCAGCCCCCCCATGTTATCTGCTCTCTGTCCTCCCACTGTGTGTTCTTCTTTGCTTGTATTCTTGTAGGCAGCACTGGGAAACTGTGTCTCTTTTTGTGGCATCATCTTGCTGTGTCAGCTCTCTCTGTGTGCAGCGCCACTCCTGGGCGGTCTGCACATTTTTTGGCTCTCCTTGCAGGGTGCACTCCTTGCGTGTAAGACTCCCCTATGTGGAGGACACCCCTGCATGACACAGCACTCCTGCACATGGCAGCACTGCACACGGGCCAGCTCATCACATGGGTCAGGAGGCCCTGGGTTTGAACCCTGGACCTCCCATGTGGTAGGCGGACGCTCTATCAGCTGAGCCACATCCACTTCCCTTTAATTCACTTCTAAGGAGCCCATGGATGTGCCCAGTCCTGGGCCAGGGGCGGGAAGCCATAGGGAGCAGCGGAGCCGGAGGGCCACGTGCTCCCTGCACTTTTTGAGGACGCAACCCTGAGCGGGCCCCTCCTCACTTGTGGCGTCCCAGGCCCCCTCCTGCCTCCCCTGGGCCTGCCCCTGCCTTGTGGGCTTGTCTGTGAAGGCGGGCTGGGGTCAGGTGATGGAGGAAAGCTGGGCACAGGAGCTGGAGTTTATGTTTGGGGTAGAAGGGAGTTGTGGAAGGTTGTGAGCGGGACTGTGTTCAGATGGAGTGGGTTTGGGGACGGCAGCTCTGGCGGCTGCATGGAGGAGGTGGGAGAGAAACAAGGCAGAGCGCTGGGAGGAGCCTGCGTGGTGGCTGGGAAGGGCCAAGAGAAGGCGGCGGCGGAGGCCACCCAGGCCTTGTGAAGCCACAGATATCTCCTTGCTTGGCGCCTGCGGGTACTGTGAGCTGCTGGCGGAAGCTGACAGGGCAGTGGGTGCTGCTCCCGTCCCTGGGACTTTATCTGCCAAAGCTGCTGAGTGTGCAGGGCTCCCGAGCGCCTGGCAGCCGTTTCTCTGCTTGCTAAAGTTTTCATCAGGAAAAATGGCCTCCAGGGAAGCAGATGCGTCTCAGGCGACTGGGCTCCCACCCACCACGTGGGAGATGCCTGGTTCAGATCCTGGTGCCTCCTAGAGAGGACAGTGAGCTGGTGTGACGGGCAGGCGTGGTGAGCTGACCCAACAAGGTGACGCCACAAAGAGAAACAAAGAGGGAAGACAATGAGAGACACAATAAAGCAGGGAGCGGAGGTGGCTCAGGTGATTAGACACCTCCCTCCCACATCAGAGGTCCTGGGTTCAGCTCCTGGGGCCTCCTAAAGAAACAAGGAAGACGAACAGCAGGTGAAAAACAAAGGGGTGGGGAGAAAATAAATAAAATAAATCTTTAAAAAAAAAAGGCCATCAAAGAGTGGCGGCTGGTTAAAGTTTCACCAGCTCTCACCGGGGAGATTGACAAGCCAGACACAGGGGTGGGGCGGTGTCCCCTCCTCCATCTCTCCCAGTGGTGGAGCACTGTCCCCACTCCCTTCACGCCAGCAAGCATAACAGCCCTGAGGACGCACGCCTGGGCACTCGGGCACTGACACACACGGATACGCACACATACCCACACCGTCAGCCTGATGTGTGACGTGTAACACACAAGTATGCCGTGTACCACACCCACAGGCGCACACGAGACGCAGCATAGTGCAGGGTTAGGGAGCCAGGCAGCCTGCTCCGCATCCCAGCTCTGCAACCCACCAGGCTCGTGGCCCCACTTCCCAGCCTCAGTGTTCTGGGTATTAACAGAGCCTCCCTCGCGGCGGCTGGCAGTCCCTGCACAGGGCCCGGCGGGGCTGTCCCACCACCAGGGCTTCATCCAGCTCAGCCACTGTCATCTCGCTACGGAGGGCATGCGCACACGCCAGAAAGGCACGCACCACAGTCACCCTCCTTCCCCAGCTCTTGAATCTCTTCCTCCCTCCCTTTTATACCCTTTATATGCAAAGGTTATCTCAGCAGCTTTTGCACGCAGTGGCTCTTCATTTCTCACTTTGGTAAGGGCGTATCTGTCATACTAGGGGCTCAGCACAATCTTCCATTTAGAAATCCTACAGGGAGAGGAGAAGGGAGCAGGGCTGAGAGAGGAAGGGGAGGTGACCCGTTTCTGTTCCCAGCTCTTCCCGAGGCCCAGCTGCTTCTCCCCCTGGGGCCCCCTCCGAAACCACACTCACAGCCTTCTGGAAGTTTCCCCTTTGCTCATTATTATAGCTTTAGTTGGTTTCTGTTACTTGCAGCCCAAAACATTCCAGAGCTGGGGTGAACAAGACGGGGCTAGAGCGCAGCCCAGGGAGGGGATGGGCAGGTGAGCAGGCCAGGACCATCCACGTGAGAAGTGCAGGGATGGGGGACAGGGACGGGGCGCAGAGCCAGGCTTGGGTGGAGGGGGGAGCAGAGGGGCAGGAAGGAAGGGGGAACTGGGAGTCACAGCAGGCGAAACAGCTCCAGCAGGCATGCCGCCGCCGAGCCTCCTGCCCCACACCGATATCCATGGACAGTTTCCTCGGTCGCCAGGCCAGGGAGAGGACAGCGTGTGCCCCCGCTTCCCAGGCTCAGGCAGCACCCCCTTTCCTTCCAGGGGACCCCAGGAAGTACTGAGAACCTAGAGCCCCGGCCGAGGCTGCCCTGGAACAGCCCGTCTGGGGTCGTGGAGAGAAGGGAGGGAAGCACCTGTGACCTCTGCAGGGGCGCTGAGGACCCGGGGGTCCCTGTCCTGGAGGAAACGGGAAGGCTTCCTGAGAGGGGAGGACAGGGGGCGGGGGGAGCAGGCGGCGCGTGCCTGCACAGAGGGCAGAGCTGGGACTGCAGTGGGCGTGAGGCCAGGGCTGGGGCATCCTGGGCACCGTGGGCCTCTCGTCTAGGAACCCGCCCTGGGAGGTGCGCAGGAGGCACCTAATGACCCCTGCACTCGCCTGGGGACGTACCCCTCATCCCTGCACTTGACCCTAATGTAAAAATAACTGTATTTTTATCTAGAGAGAGAGAGACAAAGAGGTGAAGGCAACTGATGACTGGGCCAGGCACTTACTAGTCCCATTGCACTTACTAGTCCCATTGCACCATCTCATTTAAATGTTGCTGCCATCCTGTGAGAGAAGTGCCTTTATGTCCATGTTTCAAAGAGGTGAAGTGGCTCTGAACACAGCTGTTGAGTGGTCCACAGAGCCACCATGTCGTGATAAAACCGCTCCAGATTTCATTCCTCCATCCTGTGGACCCTGGGACAGTGATGTCCACTCCACCTCTAAATCGGGAAGGGGCTTATGTCCCACATGGCTGATGGATGCGATTCTCCTGCTTGCTGTTGTAGACACTCTTGATTCCCTGGTGTGGTGGTTGACCATCCTCACCTCCCTGTTAGCTGACCTGGGTGAGTCCAATGAACCAGAGCGTAGGAGTTGCCACTCTGCTGAGGCTCAGGGTCCAGTTGGCACATGGCCAGTCCATAGATTCAAGTCTCCTGAGTATACCCCGACCCCAGAGCCAGCCACAGGTCCAGTAAAAGTGACTGAAGAGGCAGGTGTAGAGAGGTCACATCTGAATACAACTCCGTCACACTCAGGAGCACAAATTCCAAAGTAGGGCCCACTGGCAAGGCACTGAGCTCCAGAGCCATCTGCCAGGACCATACAGTGGGCTTACTGATATTCTACTATAGAACTATTGTGACTAGTAATGGAAGAAATTGTAGCAGTGATGTGGAGACAGTGGCCATGGTAGTTGCTGAGGGCAGGGAGAGGGAAGAAGAGGTGTGATGTGGGGGCATTTTGGGGACTTGGAGTTGTCCTAAATGATATTGCAGGGACACATGCTGGACATTATATATTCTGCCATAACCCTCTGAATGGACTGGGGGAGAGTGTAAACTACAATGTCAACTATTATCCATGCTGTGCAGCAGTGCTCCAAAATGTATTCACCAAATACAATGAATGTGCCACAACGATGAAAGAGGTTGTTGACGTGGGAGGAGTGTGGGGGGGTAGGGTATATGGGAACCTCTTATATATACACATGTTTTTTATTTATTTCTCTCCCCACCCCACCCCACCAGTTGTCTGTTCTCTGTGTCCATTTGCTGTGTGTTCTTCTGTGTCCACTTGTATTCTTGTCAGAGGCACCAGGAATCTGTGTCTCTTTGTTACATCATCTCTCCGTGCTTGTGATGCCATTCCTGGGCAGGCTGCACTTTTTCTCCGCTGGGTGGTTCTCCTCACAGGGCGCACTCCTTGTGCGTGGGGATCCCCTACGCAGGGGACACCCCTGCATGGCACAGCACTCCTTGCGCGCATTAGCACTGCGCGTGGGCCAGCTCACCACACAGGTCAGGAGGCCCTGGGTTTGAACCCTGGACCTCCCATGTGGTAGGCGGACACTCTATCCGCTGAGTCAAATCTGCTTCCCTCTTATATTTTTTAATGTAACATTTTTTGTGGTCGATGTATCTTAAAAAAAATATACAATTAAAAAAAAAAAAGCGACCCTCCAGAACAGCCCTCACCTTACCAGCAGGTGCGCTGCCTGAACGTGGCCTGTGCTGCACGGGCAAGCAGTGTGCCTCCAGGAGCAGCGAGAGGGTGCCGGGAGGCCTGGCTGCTGGGTGCAGCGCGCGGGCTTTACCCCTGAGCGCACGACACCCCTGCAACCACCCTGGAGCATTATTCTACCCTTCGCCTCCTCTCCTAGTCAACCACCCTCCCCAGTTTGTCCACTCTTAATTTATATGTAATCGTAATAAGGGGTATGCTTTAAAGAGCACCTGTCCACAGAAGTCCTAAGGCAAATCTGTTAGCCTCTCTCTGGTTTTCTTGAGATAAAAGATAGGAGTTCCAGGACTGAGTCTCTCTTAGAGCAGAGAATCTTAGAAACTTTAATTTATTAATCCCATAATACAAAAAAAACCGAAGTGCAAATTTTATGGAAGAAAATATGACTACATATCACATCGGCAGGATAGTGTATCTTAAAAATATTACACATGGAACTTAAAATCAAGAAAATGCCTCCCTTTTATGTCTTTCTCTGTAAACGGGGCAAGTCTCTCTGTACCCTGGGAGGGCACCCCGCAGGCACCCAGTCTGAGAACCGTGGACTGGGAGCTGGGCGGCTGCTCTTCCAGTCCCTCCCGGCCGTCACCCTGCGGTGTGATGTGGGACGAGTCCCTCGCCTACTTTGGGCCTGTTTCTCCCTGGGTGCAGTGAGGGGCGGGGGTGGGCGAGGGGACGTCTGGGGTCCTTTTCAGGACGGACTCAACTCCCGCATCTCAAGGTCATATCGAGGACGCCCGGGCAGGGGGACGCAGCCATCCTTCCCGCCACGCCCGCACCTGTGCCTACGCACCTGCCCCTCGGGAACCGGCCGTGCGAGTTCGTGGGCCGTGCAGATGCTCCTCCTCCCCTCGCAGGGGCCCCACCTCCCTCCCGCTCCCCAGGCCTCGGCCTCAAGCCCCCAAACAGTTTTTCTAAGGGGGACCCAGGTCTATTAAAGTAATTTGCATAGTAATTAGCAAGGTTCCATTAGCTGCCTCTTGGAGCCGGAAAGCTCTGCCTCTATTTCCCTTTAGGGGTCCAGTGTCCCGCGCGGGGACAGCACTCGGGCTGCTGGAGCAGCGAGGGGAGGAATTTTCCATGCTCACGTGTCCCGGCTCCACGCCCAGGGAAGGGAGACCACGGCTGTGCGAGGGCCCCAGCTGGCTGGCTAATGAGGTCTGGGGCAAGGGGGTGCCTTGTGAGCGCCAGGGCCTGAAACGCTGAGAAAAAAGGCAAAGGCGTGGCTCACCACCCTGTGTCTGTTCAGCCATCCGGGCCCCAGTGCCTCCTGGAACTCCTCTTTCGAGATGACACAAACTTTCTCATGAAACTTCTTGTCCTTCTGACAATAGCTAATATGTGCGACCGTGATAGGGTGCAAAGCTCTCCGGGCTATTACTGTCTCTCAGTGGCCCTGTGAGGGAGATACTATCTTCTTTGGAAGGATGAGGAAATTGAAGCCCAGAGAGGTCAAGGGACTTGCCTGGGATCACACAGCCTGGAAGGAGAGTGGAACTAAAAACCTGGGTTCTCAGGCACTATCCGGTTTTTTCCCACTGGGCCGGTGGTTTCTAAACATCTGTGTGCAGCCCCAGGGAAAACTCGGGTGGATTTTCCTGAAGGATAAGGGGTCATTGGGAGGGCTGGCAGCCCTTCCACCCAACACACAAACCGCACTTTCACCAGAGCCCAGAACAAGCATTTGAGGGCAAGTGGTTCATTTGGAACGTCGTTCCCGGGAGCATTCGTAGGAGAGTGGGGACGTTGAGGAAGGGAAGGAAGGGAAGCCACCCAGGATGCTGATGAGCGGGACACCCTGCGGGGGCCGGGGCTCGGTCCCCCTGGGGACAGCGGGGGCAGCTGTGAGAAGCGCCTGCAGAGCCACTCGGGGAGAGGCCAGCGGCCGCCCAGCTCCTGCCTGCGTGCTGTGGAGCCGCTGCTGGGGGCTCGCGCTCCCCGCCCCCCGCCCGTCGAGCACCTTCCTGCCCCCAGGGACGTCCTCAGGCTGCAGCGCAGGCCGTGCAGTAAGAAGACATCGGGGCGGAGGCCAGAGCGAGCGGGCGGGCCCGGGACTTCCAAAGCCCTGGCGGCCGGACGCTGGGAGCACACGCGTCAGAAACCCTAGTTCGGGACGATTCCGAAGTGACTCTCTCTGGTCACACAGCAGCAAGGCAGCAAGAGCATGACCAGAGAAGTCGGGTCTTGCGGCTGACCGACCAGCGCGCTTCCTGCCGTCGCGCCCCCTCGGCCCCTCGCAGCCCCATCGCGTTGTCCTTTTTTTTTTTTTTTTTTAAATAGGTGCCAGTTTTTCGTGGGCTTTTTTAGATTTGTTTAAATTTTATTTCTTTCTCTCCTCTCCCGCCCCCTCTCCCCCAGTTGTCTGCTCTCTGTGTCCATTCGCTGTGTGTTCTTCTGTGTCCACTTCTATTCTTGTCAATGGCACGGGAATCTGTGTCTCTTTGTTGCGTCATCTTGTGCATCAGCTCTCGGCATGAGCGGCGCCACGCCTGGGCAGGCTGCGCTTTTTCGTCCAGTCTTAAAATCAACCTTGTTCCACCTCCCTCAAAGGGTTCAGTAAGAACACGCCAGGAAAACGTGAATGTGTCAGGGGGAAATGCCAAATGGTTCAAATCCACGAGACTGAGCCCTTCACTGAAAGCGACCCCGTGCCTAGCACGTAGTGGGTCCTCAGCATACCTGGGATGAACTGGAACTTTGGCCACTCGCTTTGTGGTATGGGGCAACCCCTACCCTGTCTGGATCTCAGTCTCCACGTTTGAAAAATAGGTGTATACCACCCGCCCTGCCCCCTTCCTGGGGTGGCTGTGTCTTCAGCCCGATGCCTGGCGCCTAGTAGGTGCAGCTATGGGAACGTTTGGGAACCCGCCTGGGCTCTCACCCTGAGGGAGGGGGCAAGGACCCACTGTGAGTGAGAGGAATCCAGCCGTCCCCTGCGGATCTGAGTCAGGTTTCCTCTCACCCCTCTGCACATTCCCGCGCCCCTGAAGATCGTGAGTCAGGTTTCCTGCTCCTGCGATTTCTCAGCGACTGCCAGCCGAGCTGTTTTGCAGACCCAAGTCAATAGTGACAGATTCTTCCCTCCTGGCCCTCCACTGGCGAAACCGCGGAAAGTATGTGCAACGTGCAGCCCGGGAATGTGCGAGCTTGGCAGGGCCGGCGGTTTCTCAGCCGGCGCTTTTGACTAAGACTTCTGCAGCTCAGGTTTCCAATGAGCTTGTCTGTCAGCTCAGTTTTCTGATGGGGTTTATACCTTTTTTGTTGTTTTAGCTCAGTGTTCTGATGGGGTTTATACCTTTTTTGTTGTTTTCGTTCCCTTGAGAAAACCCTAAAGCAGGGTCTGAATTCTGCAATCCCCTGAAGCAGGGCTCTCTCTCTGCTAGAGATGTGGTTGCAGATGAACCTCAGGGGAGCTGGCCTTGGCCTTGGGGGGGGGGTCTGCTTTCAGTCAAGAGGACAGAATGAATCAGAGGGTTCTTTGCTGAAAGGACGCCTAGAGGTCTTCCAATCTATCTTCTCATTAACCCATTCCAGCCCTCTGAAACTTTGTTTTAAAAATATCCTCCCATGGGGATGAAGGGAGGGAGGGAGCCAGAAAGACCACAGGTTCTGGACCTAGAGACGCCGAGAGATCAATTGCACATTTGCTCCGACTCAGTGTCCTCATCTGTGAAATAGTGAGAACGATGCCTGCCTCCAGGTTGCTGTGAGATTGAAGTGGCAGCCTATGAAAGCACCTAGTACAGCTCCTGCACACAATATGTGCACAATCGTTTTCTCTTTTCCTTATTTCTTGGTCACTGATTCTGCTGTCTGATCACAAAGCTGCTGGGTGAATGAATAAATGATCTTCTAAACACCCTCTGCTCTTGATGACCCCTTCCTTCCTTCTCAAGCCCACAGTTCAAAGCCACGGAACAAAGATTCACTGAGCGTCAGTTCTGCGCATCGTGCAGAACGAGGCCTTGTGGAGCCACACTTCCTGTTGGAAAGGATTTTCTGGTACTCCAGGGAAAATGACAGGGTGGATAAAACACTGTCAACTGGAGAAATGTTCGGAATCACCCCCTCGTCTGCTCACACATTCCTGCCCAAAGCTTTTACGCGGGGGGGAGGACCCAGCCACCCCCTCACCCCTCCACCCCCTCACTCCTGGTGGCCGTTCCAGGGCCTTCCAGAGCAAGCCCTTTGGCGTTACATCCTTGCTTCTGTTTGCGGTCACGTGACACAGGAGCAAGCTTTGGAATTACAGAGCGTGCTGCTCCCTCTGCCTGGGACACCTCCCCACTCATCTGCCTGCCATCGCAGGGCTCAGGGTGGGCTCCCCTTTTCTTACACACCCTCCCTGACCTCCTGAAGCATATTTAGCCGCTTCCTCTCTGGGCCCACAGCTTTGGTCCCAAGGGAGGGGTATCCCTCTCACTGTACTGAGTGTGGCTGCTTCCACGCCCGCCACCCCGCCAGATGCACGCCTCCTCGGGCCTGGCATGAGTTAACACTCCTCCATGCAACACAGACGCTTTGAGTGCCCGCCACGCCGAACATTGCCCACCTACACCAGTGTGCCGTGCCCAGGCAGGCACGGTCCTGCCCTCCTGAGGCGTACAGTCCAACACAACCGCGATAAAAATCCGGGGAATTAAGTGGAAGTGCTTACTTTTCATTCTGGCTCCTGGGCTGCCGAGAAGCCCACCCTCAGGGCTTCCTGGCCATCCCTCCCAAGGCCCCCACATTGTCCTGAACCTTCTTGGAGACATAGTTGGCCACAGACCACCTTTCTGCTTTTCTTATAATATTTCCGGGTCTGGGGGCTTGGACTGCAGCAATAGCCCCAGGGAGAAGGAAGACATGGGAGCCAAGAGAGGAGCGGAGCTGACGAGCTAATCTCGTTGTCTCCCCGGCAGAAGAGGCCAGATCCTCAAGGGCACTGTGGCTCACGCCAAGTGGCAAAGAGAGCGGAGGAGTGCATCTCCTTGTTCGGGTTACCAGACTCTCCCATCGACAACCTCACAATAACTGGTGGGCGCCGACGCCTTTCTCATTATCCCTTATTCACCAGGTGAGGAATGGAAGCCAGAAATGGAGGAATGAGGACCAGGAGCAGGCAGCCGGTGGCAGAGTTAGGACTTGGGCTCGGGAAGTCAAACACCCTCTCCGTGCCCTTCCCGCAGTCGCCCTTTCCCCAGCGTGGGTGCTTCGCAAGCCCTGGGCCGTGACTCAGCCCCCCCCCCCCCAGCTGTGGCAGCGGCTCCCGCAGATGTCCCCTGCTGAGGGCTCTGCCCTCCTCCCCCTGCCCTGCCAACATCAGCCACATCTTGGTCCAGAATCCTGTTGCTTTAGATCCCCACAGAGGCTGCCTTTTCATCTTGCAGCTGGAGAAGTGTCTCCTCTGGCCAGTCCCAGGCCACTTTGCAAGCAGAGGGGCAGCCTGGGTGGTCAGAATGGACCCTGGGCCAGGCGTCGGGAGACCGTTTGAAGTCTGGCCCAGCTCCAAACCTGCTGCTCTCCTCCCAATGACAGATGAGTGGGACATAATGCAGCCACGTAAGCTTATTTCCAAAAGGAGGAGGGGCTGGTATCTAACATTCACTCAACTCTCCCTGAGGGTCGGTTCTGTGCCAGGCCCTGGGCTGGGCACTGAGATGCAGGGATGAGTGAGATCCTCCAGGGCTCGCTGTCTAGTGGGACGACAGAGAGCTGGCAAAGAGTTAAGTTGGCCATGACAAGTGCTGCCAGTTTTGTGTGTCAGAGAGAGACTCTCTCCAGGGTGAGTCTGGACTGGGCTGAGGAGACAGCACAAGAGAGTTGGGCATTGAAAGGCAAAATGGGGTGCCTCCATCAGTTCTCTAGATGTATAGCCTGAGACGGGGGTATCTTAGTCAGCCAAAGGGGTGCTGATGCAAAATGCCAGAAATTGGTTGGTTTTATAAAGGGTATTTATTTGGGGTAGGAGCTTACAGATACCAGGCTGTATGTGTTACTTCCCTCACCAAAGTCTATTTTCAGTGTTGGAGCAAGATGGCTGCCGATGTCTGCGAGGGTTCAGGCTTCCTGGGTTCCTCCCTTCCTGGGGTTTGCTTCTGTTTCCTCTGTGAGCTTACTTCCCGGGGCTCCAGCTTGAGGCTTCAGCATTAAACTCCAACAACAAAAACGCTCCAACTCTGTCCTTTGCCCTGCCTTTTATCTGTGAGTCCTCACCCACCAGTGGGTACGGACTCAACGCCCTAATGACGTGGCCCAATCAAAGCCCCAATCATAACTGAGTCACACCCAGGTACAGACCAGATTACAAACATAATCCTATATCTATTTTTGGAATTCATAACCATATCAAACTGCTACAGGGGCTTCAGAGGCACATGGCTTTTGGGGGACAAGCTCTCAGGGGAAGGGAGGGAGGGAAGCAGTTTGGGGCAGCGAGGATGTCATCCCAGTGGATCCACGGGGAGCTCTGGAGCATGAGCGGGGAGCCCCACCTTCTCCCCTTCGATCGGGCGAACCCCAGTTAGCTTGCTGGCAGAGGGGCGGGCAGGGATAACTTCCCAGGTGAGAGAGGGGCCGTGAGCTTTCGCAGCCACCTCTCCCAGCAGCTGGCGCAGGGGTGCCCTGGCCGTGTGGAGGGGGCCTCAGTGGGGTGCCCACGGCATCCTCCACAGGGGGCCAGGGAAGGCCTGGAAGGACAGACAAGAACTTCGCCAGGCTGTTTCCAGTCGGTGGACAATATCCCGTGGCCTTGTACTCCATCCTTCTGGCTTTTGCTGGAAGCACTCACAGGGAGGGCCAGAGTGGCTCAGCAGGAGCTGCACGCCTGTGGGGGGGCGAGGCCAGGTGGCGGGGCCTGCACAGACCTGGACGACTGGGAGAAGACCTGAGGGGCTCCGGGGAGCGGGAGGGTCTCGCTCTTCACCACGCAGCTCCTGCCCTCCTTCTCCACCGGGTAAACAGCTCTGCAACCCACCAGCCCGCCTCCGAGCCCCGTCCTTTGCGAAGCTGCGCCACCTCCTCCCCCATGCCGGCCCAGGGGCCCTTCCCCACCTCCGAGCCCCCTCTCCACTCTGAACCCGCAGGCCAGCCACCGTGTGATGGTTTGCTTGGCCTCCCTGAAAGTCTGCCAACTCTCAAAAGCAAGGGCATCGCCTTATTTTGCTTTCCCAAGTGCCCTGGGATTTAATGGCGTCCGAGAAATATTATCGAGTAAATGAAATAGTAGATCCCTTAATCCATTGATGAAGTGGGGAGAAGGGTCCAGACCCCCTTCGAACTCATCCCTCTGCCAAGGGCTGCCCTTGTATTCAGGAGGGGCTGAGCTGTCCCTGCCCTCCCCACCCACACCCAACCCCCATCCCAGCCAGTCAGGGCTGAAGCCTCCACGGCCCCCAGCTCCCCGCGTGGCAGCCTCGGGCTAGGGTGGCCAGTGGGACACGCGGGGCGGGGGCTCCTGGGCCTCCATCTGTATGAAATGTGACTACATCACTCAGAGCCTAGCGCCTGGCCGTGGTGGGCGCAGGTAATGATGATATAGGCTCATTTATGCAAGATTATCCTTTTATCACATTTCCAGACTCATTTATGAGGCTCATGTTTCCCCCCGAGGGCGTCATCAAGCAAGTTAAGTTGTACTATTTCCCTCCCGCAGTGAACTGGCGGGAGCCTCCCTCGTTGACGGATGAGGCCCGCTGCCTTTGCCAAATAGGGCTGGCGTGATGGATCTTTTACTTGTGAATATTATAGCTGGAAATTAGCATGTTTATTGAGGTAGAATGTGTTTGTTTACATTCCACTACCCATGGCATTACCTCTTATGACCTGACTTATTTAGTCGAGGATAAGCACAAACGATCCGCATTTTGGCACCCACGAAAAATTAATGAACTTCCAGATATGGAATTCAGCCTTAAGTAAACAGGCCAGCAAGGTGGGGTGGGGGGCAGAAGGGCCCGCGAAGGGCCTTGGGGGTTTGGGAGCCGAGTGAGGCTGGTGCTTTGACCCGACCTGGAAGGGGCAGGAGGTCAGGGGGCGGCGGAAGGGCGGGGGCAGAGCGAGCCACCGCACCTGGCCCGCGGGGCCCGCACCGTGTGCCTGTGGAGGGAGGGACGCTTCCAGTTGAAGGGCAGTGGGGAGAGAGGTAGAGGGCCAGGACGGTAAGCCGTTTTCCTGGGGGTTCTCCTGGGCTTATATCTGCATCTTTGACGTGGGGGTGAAACGGCTGCTCCAGGTTTACAGTCACAGGTGGGTCAGGAGGATATCGGTGCAGGTGCAGGGCGTGCCGGTGGCCCCAAGTGGCCAAGCTGCCGCCTTGAGCCTGCTCAGGCTCCGGAGCCGTCTCCTCGGCAGCGGCTCGGAAACCCAGCTTTTCTTCCCACCCCGTCTGCTGGTAGGTGGCACGATCTGGGTGAAAACACTTGCTAACTGAACATCCTCTTGTTTTAGAGATAAAAACAGAGGTCCAGAGAAGCGGAGGGACTTGGCCAAGATCTTGGTGGCGGAGGCAGGACTAAATCCTGGGGCTGCTGACACCCCAGCTGCCTTCCTGGTAGCCTCACACCCGAGGCCTGCCTTATAAGAAGGTGCAGTTTCAGGGACCCAGCCAGCAATGCCGTGTCCCAAGGCTGGTGGGCAGATGCCTGAAACGGCACCCTTAAAACCTGAAACCTTTGCAGTTAATCGCCTCCTTCTCCATCACTGCTACCTCAGGGTGCCGAAGCGGCCCGGGAGCGCCTGAGGGAAGCAGAAGAGCTCTAGGTTGAGGGTCAAAACCCCCAGAACAGGATGCCTGGGAGCCCCAGGGACAAACTTGTCTGCCTGCATTGGTTTTCCAAGGGGGCAGATCCATTCTGCTCTGAACCCCCAAACTTAGAGAAGGGGGGTGTCCTGTGTGGACATCAGATCAGACAGACTTGAGCTTCAGTTCCGTTTCCTAACTCTGTGACCGCTGTGACCTTTGACCAGTCATTTAGGCACCAGGAGCTCCATTTGTCCAGCTGGGAAGTGGGGGCGGGGGCATGGGGACCCCTGCCGTGCAGGTGGTGGGAAGGTTCAGAGGTGAGCCTCCCACCTGCTCAGCACAGCCGCAGCCCCTGGTAACTGCTCAGGAGTTAGTTTTCCTTCCCTAACGAGGTGCTGCCACTTACACTGACTTTCGGACAAGTGGGAATTGGGGGAGGGAATTGAACAGGGCAGAGGGAGAGGGAGGCCGGCCGACACCTCCGCGCCCCCCCTCGCTTTCCCCACAGCCGGTGCCGAGGTGGCCCCGCGGGCCTTTCTCACAGAGCCTGGGGGTCCTGGGAGCTGGAGCAGGACAAGTTCAGGGGATGAGCTCTAGGCCAGCTCAGGCGCACGTCTCCCGGGCCCGGGGAAGCTCCGCAGCCTCGCTCCATCTGGCCTCTCAGGTACCCGGGGCGGCCTCAGAGACAGCAGTGGCCAGCACGTGCGGCAGGCGCGAGGAGCTCAGCCCTGGCTGGGCAGTGGACAAAGCGACTGATGCTACAGATCAGGGGCCTCCGGGCTTCTTCTGTAAAGGGCCAGGTAGTGTTTAAAGCCTCACGGGCACATGGTCTCTGTCGCAACTATTTTTTTTTTTTTAAATCTTTATGTCGCAGCTACTGAACTCCGCCATAGACGGGCATAAAGGAACAAGCATGGCTGGGGGCTGATTAGAGTTTCTTCGTGAGACCAGAAGGCAGCCATGGCCCATAGACCGTGGTTTCTGACAGAGCCAAGCCCCTCCTCTCTGCCCAGTGAGGCCATGATGGGCTCTGCAGTTGCCTAGTGGGGTTCACATCCCAGCTCCTCCACTCTTTAGCTGCGTGGCCTTGAACAAGTGACTTAACCTCTCTGAGTCTCCATTTCCTCATCAGTAAAATGAGGTGATTATAATAGTGCCCATTTCATCGGGTTGTTATGGGGTTAAGAAAGTGCTCAAAAGAGCTTCGCACAAAGCCAGGCACATAATTAATGTTGCTTATTATTTGCAGCTACATAGGCTCCTGCATACAGTAGAAGTTCAGAACATGTTCAGGAGGAAAGCTAGAAGATGAAGCAGAGGAAGCAAATGGTAAATAAAGCAAAGGCATAATTGAAAAGAACAGCACTAAGGACCAAGAGAGTGGATGTAAAACACAAGACTGCAAAGCATGTACACCTGAGGCTCTGCCTCCAGCCCCATCCGTGTCCCCCAACATCGCACTAATCACACCTTCCCTTGCACACACTACCCACCAGCACATTACCCTCCTCTGCACTGGGGGATTTGCTGGGATTCTTCTGGAAGCATCTCCATGATGCTTTGCTTGGGGGTCCTGAGCAAACCCTGTGCAGGTCCTTCTTCAGCCCCAGGCTGGGATGGGGGAAAAAGAGCTCATACTGCTGCAGAAAGTTCTTTCTCCTATCCCCCTGCCCTAAAGCCTTGGGGGGACCCAACTTAGATTCTGAGTTCTGGTGGGAATCTTTTCCTCTTCTGTCAGCAGAAACTGAAAACATAATTTAGTTTCGTCCAACTAGTTGCATGCACTACTTCACTGTTTAGAGTCGGTCTTACTCCAGCTCCTGAAGGTGGCTCAGTGGCGTCTACTTTTCTGGTATCCCCTCACCATGCCTAGCTCAGGTCTTGGCTCAGAGAAGGGGCTCAAGAAAGACTTGAACACGAGCTCAGAAAGTGGTCTCTGACAATAATAATCTCTCCTGATGAGTGGCCCGTGCTTTTTGACCTACCGTGTATTTCACATACCTCATTCCTTCCCTACAGAGTGGGTACAGTGTTATTATTATATACAAATCCTACACATGAGAAAACCAAGGTCAGAGACAGATAGAAACTTTCCTGATGTTCCTAAGCCAAGTGAGCAGATCAGGGCTGGGGTGGGGGGTGACTGCTGCAGACTGTGGTCACCCCAGGGGACCCCTCCTGGCAAAGAGAGGGGACAGGTGGGCAGTTCTGACCCTCTCAGAGATCAAGTTTTCCATCTTCTGATAGAGCAGGAAGCCCTGTTTCAGTTAGGAGTAGCATTTGGCTGCAAGTAATCAAGACCTGAAAGCCAAGGTAAAAACAAAAAAACCAGAACAACATGCAAAAGATGAGGCCTCGTTGCTGTAGGACAACTCCAAGATGTCATCAAAGATTCTGGCATCTTCTGTCTTTCTTCTCTGCCATTCTTGGTACAATAGTTTCCATCCTCAAGGTCACTTCAAGACCACAAGGTAGCTGCTGGAGCTTCTCCCATCAGATCACATTCTAGGCAGGACAAAAGAGGAAAAGAGAAGGTTAAAAAGGGTTCCTGCCAGCCGAGCCAGCTCCCTTTTAAAGGAGAATTTTGGGAACCACACTCAAGAAGGGAACAACCTTAGCTTCCAAGTCCTAGACCAGATTTGACCACAGAGCCAGCCCTTTCTGTAAGGGGGGATATATATTTAAAGCCGGTACATTGCTGCCTCGATCAGGGCTGTGCTAGTAAGGAAGAAGAGGAGATTGGAGACAGGGTGGGTAACTTCAGTCGCTGCTTCTTTCCCCTGATTTGCCAGGTGAATAAACGAGGGTCCAGAGAGAGATGGAACTTGCCCAAGGTTGCCCAGCTACTTAGTAGCATACCTGAAACCAGGCCCCAAAGTTCCTGACGCTGCCACTGGTTCTTCTTCCTCTGTCCTGTACTCCTTCACGCCATAGTCACAAACGTAACGCCCATAACAGCACCATTATTTGTTAAGCATTGACTATGCGCCAGGTATTATAATAGAGGCTTTCCAAGCTTGTTACGTGAATCTCATAACAGAGGTAGGGAATACTATTACACCGGCTTTACAGAGGAAGAAACTGAGGCTCAGCTAAGTTAAGTAACTGCTCCAGGTCACAGACAAGTGCTGGATTGGGTTTCAAACCCAGGTTCCCGACCCCGCGAGCAGCTCAGGGCTTCTGCCGGAAATGGCTCAGGGATGTCCCCGGCAAGTTGCTGCACTGAGGTGGGTCTCCCTGACCCTGCCCTGCCAGGAACGACGGCCCCAGGCGGCCCCGGCCACCAGCCCTCCGCAGCCGCCCGGGGGGCTCCCAGCCCCCACCCACCTGGCCAGCCTCCCTCTCTGCGGCTCCTCATTCCAGCCAATTACTCCTAATGGAGTGATATGAAATGTAACTAACTTGGGGAAATATCTGTATACTTTAATTAAATCAGTTCGCAATTAGCCATCTGAGTAATGAGGCTAAGGTGTTTTCTCTCCCCGTGAGCCAGCGGGCCAGGGGAGCCAAAGGCAGACGGGTTTTGTGCGAACGGTGTGGTCCCGGGGCCTAGCCTCCTCGGGGAGGCGGGGGCAGGGGCTGGCAGCCCCAGGAGAGGCTTTGGCCCAAATTTACTATGATTAAATAGATACAGCACCTTGGAGGGGGCTTCTAATTTGTGGGACTGAATTTTTAATGGCTGCGGCATGTTTTTCTTAGTAAAGAAATGCCAGGGCCTTTAATCCAAACACCTCCTGGCAAAAGGCTAAAACATGGCACATGTCCCCTCGGTGACCCCCAAGTCCACAGACAGACACACAGCGCCAGGACTAGGGTGAGTCAGGTGAGGCATTTGTCTCAGGTGCAAAAGCTAAGGGGGTACCTAAAACTCAGGAATCAAATAATATTTTAATGTAACATTGAAAAAATTAGAATGAGTGCCAAAAAACCCATAATGAACGAAATTTCAAAAATTGAAATAAAGGCAGTCCTGAGCCCTACTGGAGCCTGAGGCAAAAGGAAAAATCAGTAACACCGATCTTGTCTTTATTTGAACTTTTGATATTTGTTCATCATGGATTTTTTTTGCATTAAGTTTTTAAAATATCTCATTGACGTAGTATTTACCATGATTTCTGAATTTTTCGGTGCCACCTGGAATGGTAGGCCTGAAATAAGCACCTCACCCCCCTTGCCCTAGTCCTGGCTCTGCCAGCTGGGTAAAATGACCATCCTGAGGGAACCCCCCCACCCCTGCCCCAGGACTCAGCTGGATTCTTAGGGGCTGTAAGTGGCAGACTTCCCAGCGGCCCAGACCTGGGGACCCTTGACTATTAAAGCCGAACGCAATCTCAAGTTGGTGCCAGCAGGACTCAGAGACCAGAAGCAGCTGCCCTGAGGTCACACAGCTGCTTGGGGGCAGAGCTAGAGCGAGATCGCCTGCATCCCTGCGGGGCTGTTTCCCTTCAGAGGCGAGAAGGGCCTCTCCTATGTCCACAGAGCCACCCTCCACGCCATGGCCAGGGCACATGATCTTGGCCGGCTGGCCAGCTCCCACACAAAGCCCCTGCTACCTGGCCAGCTTCCAGGGACTGGGGCAGAGGTGGCCGGGGGGCCAGTTCTGGTCACTGAGCCAAAAGCAGAAGGCGCTGGGTGGGGCTTTTGGGGACCAACTCAGTCCCCCTCCCTTTGTCCCCTTGCATTTCCTCCTTCCTCTACTTCTGCCATGCCTGGAAGGGAGCAGCTGCCTCCTGGCAACAAGGACCCCTCCGCTCCCTCTGTTCCAGCCCTGGCCTGCCTACCCTGACTTCGGTGAGTTGAATCAGTGCTTGCTGTTCAAGCCACAATTAGCTGGATTTTCCGATGCTCACAGCTTGACTGCCAGCCCGGTTGGCTCCATCACCCAGAGTGGCGAGGGCAGGTTTTGGTGAAATTCACTCACTATTTACATGACTCACTCCCTGCTCTGTTCAGGTCTTTGCTCTGTGTCTCCTCCTCAGAGAAGCCTTCCCTGACCGCCCTATCTAAAATGTGACTGCCATCATTGTGTCCCTTTATTCTGCTTTATTATTATTATTATTATTTTATTTTTATGGCCTGTGTTAATCCTTAGCTGACCTTATATGATTCTTTGTCCACTTGCCTCCTCCCCTGAAATCAGCTTCTTGAAGGCAGGGCTCCTCTGTCTTATTTCATGATTGTCTCCCCAGTGCCTAGAACAGTGTTTGGCACATAGTAAGTCCTCAACACATATTTGTCGAATGAATGGGCTTGCTCTGTATCATTAGGTCATTGTGCCTTCACTCCTGCCTCTCATTCCTGCCAGCTCCCTACAGTGCCAAGTTAACTTCGGAATTAGGATTCCCACTTCTTCTGGCACAGGCTCTCAGTACCTAACTCTGAATTCCTTACTGACTCCTTTCTGCCCTGCAATGGACCCAGCTGCACCCAGAGCCCCACCAGCTTGCCCATGGACTCTGCCACTCCCAGCCCTGTCTCACTGACACCCACCTCCTGTCCCCCATTATGGCCAAGTGATTGCAAGACACTCTCTGTCTGAGACATCCTTTCCTCTCCTTCTTCATCCTCATTCCCAGTATCATTGTCGCTGTGGGATCCCAGCTCTGACGGCACTGTGTGAGGACTCCCCAGCTTTCCCGTGGACAATTCATCAAAAGCCATTATCTGCTGGTTCTGATTTCCAAAATGGAGCATGTCTCTGAGAAAACAAAATGAATGGGTTTGGTGTGCCAGACTCCATTAACTGGCTACCCGAACTAATCAACAGCAGGAATTCAAGGAAATTACTGGAGCAAATTGAGAAGCCAAATTATTTGGGTTTCTTGATTGAGATTGGAAGAATAATTATTTGAGGGTTCCATTTAATAAGCTCTGTTTACTAACCCCTGATCCTGTTTTGATATTTCTGCCTCTATTAGTAGCATGACTCTACTAGAATAAGTAAGTTTGATGTTTTTCCTGATAGGGACCTCAGAACTCATCTGCCCCAATCCTTTCATTTTACAGACGGAGAAAATGAGGCCAGAGAGGGAAAGGATCTTCTCCAAGGCCCATCCAAGATGCTTCCATTTCTGAAAAAACCAGCTAGAGGGTTCCAGAGCCTCAGAGGACGTGCTTTTGAGATGGGGTCATTGGCACATTCTGTAGGAGCCTAAAGCAGTCCCCTTCCTCTCCAGTTAAGGAAACACTCGAATAGACACGATGGGAGTGGGTGTGTGCAATCGTCTCCCAGTACTGCATCTTCCCCGGAATGTAAAAATGGCCGCCACACGGATGCCCCTTCTGCGAAGACCCCCGTCTTTACCTTGTGGTTACAACAATGCCCAGAGCCGGGTGCTGCAGAGCTTCACCAAGTATAAGAGACAGACAAGAGCAGGAACAGGAATTGTCCAGGTCTTCAGCAGCCAGGACTAGAATCTGGGTCCCCTGCATCCCCAGGCGGGGTCTGTTCCCTGCCCCATGCCGCCCTGGTCCAGCCGGCACTGGGATGTGAGCCGGGAGGCAGCAAGGGCAGCCTCTGACAGCCGCCCATGGCAGGTGCCCCTCTGGCTCTCCAGGTGAACTGGGGAAAGAGTGTGGAACAGTGGGTGAACTGCGGAACCAGAAGGGGCTGGGGGTGTCATGGTGGGTGTGGTCAGGGAGGTTTCCAGAGGGAAAGGGAAGGCCAGTGTACTTGAAGAAAGAGTAGAATTTAGTGGGCAGAGGGGTATTTGAGATCAGTGAATCTGAATGAGCACCAAGGTCCTTGCAAGTTGTTCAGATCATTCATTCTACACATGTCATTAAGCTCTTCTTGTATGTCAGGTTCCTTACGTATGCCATTTGTTCTAATCCTCACAGCAGCTCTATGAAGGGGGCAGCAGTTTTATTTCCACTTGGGAGTTAAGGAAAGAGGCTCAGAAAAGTTGGTAATTTGCGCAAGGTCACACAGGAAGTGGTAGAGAAAGGATTTGAACCCGGTAGTGGATGTCTCTTTCTACTACGTGATGTGTAAATTACTTATATCTGAGTCCTAAGAATGGGTTTTCATGGGAAGGCTCTTGGGGGGAGCCACAGGAAAGGGGGTTAGGGTACCAAAGACACCCAGGCCCTCCTCACAGTTGGCTTCCTTTTTGAAGTGAAAGTCCTTTTAGTATTCACAGGAAGTTTCCTGACCGCTCCAGTAATCCATGCTTTCATTTTCTCCACAAACAGAATCAGCATCATCTCTAAATCAAATGCTAGAGGAAACAGTGGTACTGCAGCAGCAAATGGGATGTGGTCCTGTCTCTCAAAGAGTTCAGTCTAGATCTGACCCCGTTTCCTTTTCCAGTTCACACATTACTCATGTGAATTGACTGGGTCATCCCTGGAGGTCTTGGTCACTCACTGCTGAGCCTCTGGGCTGCCCTGCCCCTATCCCAGACGTGGTTTGACAGGCGCTGTTGGCAATGGTTCTGTCACCACCATCCTCCCCCTGTTCTTCTATGAGTGCATTGAATGGAATCTAGGCTGGCGCTAGTTCTTTAAGCAACCCTACCACATCTTTGGTTAGGAATTAGTTTATGGATTAATAAGAAGCTGGTATCAAGCCAAGTAGCTCCCATCCTATGCGCAGGCAATTGATTGTTTGAACTAAATGGGGAACTTTTACATTTTTCTGTCTGTTAAATCTCATCTTATTGCATTCAGCCTATTTTTGTAGCCTATTAAACACTTTCCAATCCAGATTTTGTCACTCAAGTGCTGCTGCCATGTCTGGAAATGAAAAAAAAAAAAATCTGCTCTTGAAGTTTTCATTCGAGGCAATAAAATGCAGAACAGTACGGAGATAAAGACGGGCCCTTTAATGTGGCACCAGAGACCTCCTTCCAATCAATTGCTCCATATTCTTTGTGTGGGGTTGATTAACCAGCTGTGATTCTGCAGCTTTGAACTCTCATCTTGCCCCATCTCTTCATTTTGTTCACAAGGCTAACAAGAGAGACTTACAAAATGCTTTGCAGGAATTGAAATGTGTTCTCTAAAGCATCCCACCAGAAGAAGGGAAGTGAGGTGAGTTTGGCTTGAGATTTCTTAGTGAATTTCTACTCATTCCTAGTGATCACCATTTCTTTCTTTTTTTCTCTCCCTATTTATAAACTCAGAAAATAATACCAACTGCAAAAAAAAAAAACTTGGTAAAGGAAGGCAACAACTTCACAGATCAAGGAAGACAAGATTCCGTTGCAGCAGGAGACTCAGAGCTGGGAGGAAATTTAAACATGGAAGGAACTAGCATGTAAGCTGCATCAGACAGGGTGTGCTGGGAGCACAGCCACAGGAGGTTTCCCACAAAAGAACAATTTTAAAACTGCATCTGGTTAAGGTGGTAGACATGGAATGAGATGGGACCATTGGTATCACCCTGGAATCGGGGTCACGGGAGAGAAGGGCCTGATGTGTATTTCTAGAGCTGCAGCTGGCAGCCCTGACCTGGAGGCAGGTTATGCACAAGACATAAAGCAGCATTGGTTCTTCTGGGTGCTAAAGGTAGGAGAAGGAGCTGTGACAGCAGACAGAGCTGTGGGGCATCACAGCCCTCACACTTGCTGTCTGAAAGGGGCTGGCTTTTTAAGACCGGGGCATCCCTCAAGGCTGGTGAATTGTCCGCAAATCTCACTGCAGCCACTAGAGGTGGTTTTTGCCATAATTGAAATAAGTTGGGTATTCCAAAACATGCCACCTGGTGGCTGCTGTTGGAATCACAGGGCTAATGCGCAGGAGCCTCGTTGGTTAGGACAATAACGCAAGGATAAATTCCCAACAAATCGTTCAATTTGCAAGCTAGTGTGCCAATTTATTTTCGTGTTTGTTAAAGTCACAGTAGCCATTAACAATTAAAGGTGGTGAGAAAACCACTTAGGGAGGGGAAATAAAGAAGGAAGACCAAAGGAAAGAAAGTAATAGGAATATAATAGAAATAGAAATATTCGTGTCTTGGCCTGGGTGGAAGGGGCATGTCCATACAAGATAGAAGGCAGACATTTAGAAGGAAATGAGATTAACTTAATGAGATCAGGGGAGTACCTGACCCAAGTTCCTTAGACCCAAGCTACCCCTAGCACTTGCTCTCTGAGCTTCGCCCTTAATTCAATCCAATAAGCCTCTATTGAATAGGCAGGTGCTGTAGGAGAGCGCCAGGCCTGAGCAGTCAGGAGCGGCTGTTCCCCCCTCTCCCCAGGCTGCCCAGCGAGCCCGGCCCCTGCGTGCTGCAGGATGCTTGGGGCTGGGGACGATGCCGTCCCATTTCATACATTCTCCCGAGGAAGTGCCACCCCTGCTTCCGCCACACACAAAGTGCTCCAGGGAATGAGCACTGGGGAGTTCCCAGGTCACAGGAAGGGCTGGGATTGTTCCAGTTTCATCTTTTGCTGATCTCCCTACTCGCCATTCCCCCATGAATGTGAATCGCCCCCAATATTTAAGCCAACTTTCTCTCTTCCGAGTCTGGACCAGACAAGAGCCTCAGTTTCCTCAGGGGCAGGGGTTGGAGGAGGCGGAGGCCCCACGGCAAGTTGGGGAGCGCTGCTCTCTGTCCACACAAAGCGGAGCTCTCTTGCCCTGGGGCAAGGAGATGTTGAAAGAAAGACCCCCAAACCATTGTCTCCTTCTACCCCGACATCCTCGGCCTGCCTTGGAAGAGGACAGTTGGTTCCTCTTGGAGCAGAAAGGACCCTAGAACCCATTTCTGTCATTGCTCGATGCCACCTGCAGGGGGCAACCTGGCACAGAAGCAAGTGCAGCTTTGGAATCAGAGCGACCAGGGTGGAAATCCTTCCTCAGCTGCCTCCTGGCCACATGACCTTGGATGTGTTCCTTAACTTCTTCAAAGTCCACAATCAGCCATGATCCTGTTGCCTTTTCTACTTATTACCTAAGGATGACCTGATACGGCAGATATAGATTGCCAGGCCCAGTGACCACAGCTTGGGGGGCCTTTCTGGCTTTCCCTCCAATCCTTTCTGAATGATTGACTTTGATCTTTTGTCCTCCCCTTCCCCACCCCTCACCGCCCAGAGTTTTCACCTCCCCAGGCTGTCAGGTCGCCTCTTGGGGGCCGGTTTTAAATCGAACTCTTGGTCACCAGACTTGCTCAGGCACCTATTTCTCAGGCCTTCCAATTCAGTAAGTGGGTAGAGGGTGGAAACCTCCCCCTGCCAGAGCAAATTCCGAGGCAAAGCCAGTGCCCTTTGCTCCCCCATCTCTTCCGGTTGCAGACCCTGCGTGAGGAGAGGTGGCCAGCCAGGGTGGACACAATCAGCCCAGCCCTGCCTCGCCTGGCTTTTGTTAGATTTTGATACAACCTTAATGTTACTTAACTGTAGAGGACTTTGGGATGTGTGTGCGTAGGCGTGTTGGTGTGTTAATAGCCATTTGTGATAGATGCCTTCGGCGCCCACACATTCAATAACACCCACACTCACCAAAAAAAAAAAAAAGAGAGAAGGGGGAGGGGAGTCGTTTTTATGGGAGATAACATAACTGCTTGCAATTTGGCTATTCATTGTATCTTTGGCATTTTATGTACTGCATTAGCAGAGGCAATTTCATGCATATGGATATAATGCATTAAGTGGAGGCATTTAAATATAGTGAAACTAATTTTATGATGATTAGTTGAAGGAAAACATTGCATTCGTATCATCTATATAGAAGCCAATTTGCATGAAAATGCCCAAAGTTGCTATGCCAACATTTTCTGTGCTGCTGGTCGGGGTCGTCTCCGAGTCAAGACTTTGTATTAAAAATCGGTCTCCAGTGCCCATGTCTTTTAATTCATTGCAAGCTGTAGGCCATTTGCTCACAAAGCGCTCGCAGTAAAACAAATGAATAGCTAAAATACTCATTTGCATGATTCCCATTTGAAAACGATTCCCCTGAAATTAAAAAAGCGTGTTACTCGGTTGTGAAGATGGATGGGCCAGTGAGGCGGGCAATTAATATTTTCGGCGTTCTCTTTAAAGCCCTCCCAAGACTGAGAACAGCACATGCCAGACAAATTGGGCCCCACAACAGTTTCAGGGCCTCGGCGGCAGCAGCTTGCTTCCACTGTCTCCCCTTTATTGTCTCACTTACATTATGCAGTAATTAAAACTATTTACCATTCCTACTTATCCGCCATCTGCTGCCACGGAAGGTTCCTCTTCTTTGGAAAGCCTTCTTACAGAGCAGCAAGGAGAGGAACAGACTTGGTGCCCACCGAGGAGGGGCTCCGGGGTCTCCCCACACCCTGCCCCCGCTATGTCCATCTGTCCTTCCAAAAAGGAAGGCTGAAGGAAAAGGTGGGGTGTAAACCTGCGTTTCGGAGCGAGATGGTTGTCTATGGGTGGGGCTGTGACAGCACAGCTCCCTCCATCTTTTGGGAGGCGCCTTGGCCTAAATCTGGGGTGAATCCAGGTCTGGGGGTGCTAGGCCTGGGGCCTCTCAGAAATCATGCCTGGAGAGGGCGTGGAGGCTTTGGCCATGCACCCGGGGTCTGAGGCGAGCCAGCGACTCGGGTGGTGCAGGCTGTTCACTGCACAAATGGGCCCGAAGCCCGTCCACCTGCGGCCCGGGTCTGCCCCCCCAGGCCACCTTCTCTCAAGTTCATGCAAGGACGCCCTATGGCCTAGCTGCCGTCGCCTCTGAGGGAAGCCATTCTGAAAGCAGCCAAGTTGCTACCCCTTTCCTATGGCAATTGCTGGCTCTCAGATGTTCCACTGTGGTATCGGCCTTGCCCGGTCTTTGCATCTACGAGCAGACACTGAGCCAGGATGTCCGAAGAGCAGCTCCTGTCAAGAATTTTACCACCTCCTGGGCCCAGCCCCCACAGCCAGCACAGCCGTTTTCTCCAAATACTTGTTGAATTAAACGGGCAGTTAGGTGCTGACGCTCAGCTCACACCTCACCTTCTCGTGTTAATCGTCTTTGACTTGCCTAGAACTGAGTCCCTTGGCTGTGACTTTTTCAGCTCGTTCCTCCCCTGAGGCCCCAGGCCACGCACGCACAGCAGGGCACTGGGTCTGCCAGGGACAGGAATTCTCCTGCCCTCACTCTGCCTCTCCAGGGACTGTCACCTCTGCTTCTCCACCCTCCCAGGAGGGGGGCCTTGCTTGCCCAGGTCCCCAGAGACAGCTCTCTTGGCCTTCCCTGCCTCATCTGGGTTGGAGTTAGTGCCGGGTTCGGCTGTCATGCACTCTTCCTCACCAGGTGGCCCTGTGTCCTCCTGGCCTGGGCAGAACAGAGAGGATGTGGGGCCGTTCAGAATGAAGTGGTGGCGCTTATTCCTTGGGTTCTTGGAGATGTTAAAGGGAGGACGTTAGTTCAACACAAAGGAAGATGAATTTCAAACTAGAGCTTTGTCCAACAATGGCAAAACTGTCTCTGGAGGTAGTGAGTCCTCCCTACGTCGCTGTCACCAAAGATGTGGTAGCATCTGGGAGTCACACAGCAGAATCTCTACCCCCGACACCAAGGCCCCGTGCAGGCACCCAGAGTTCTTCTGCTGTCTAGGCTAACCAGGAAGGAAAGTTAATGTACTGCTTTGGGCCATGTAATTAAAGTAAATAGGGAAGCAGATGTGGCTCAGGTGATTGAGCTCCCGCCTACCACAGGGGGGTCCTAAATTCGGTTCCCGGAGCCTCCTGGAGAAGAGGAACAAAACAGTGAGCTGGTGTGACGGCAGGTGCAGTGAATTGACGCAACAAGGTGATGCAACAAGGAAACACAAAGAGGAAAGACAATGAGAGGTACATCAAAGCAGGGAGTTCAGGTGGCTCAAGTAACTGAGCGCCTCTTTCCCACATGGGAGGTCCCAGGTTTGGTTCCCAGTGCCTCCTAAAGAGAAGACAAGGAGACACAGAGAGCATATGGCAAATGGACAGAGAGAGAAGACAGCACAAACAAATGGGGGGGACAGCAAGGAATAAAAAAATAAAATTTTTAAAATTAAGTAAATAAGTGTGTGGGGGCAAGGCAACACTCAGCCGACAGGACAGATCTCGCTACGGCCTGGCCGTGGTCAGGAAGGAAGCGATGCTCACCTCCTGAGGCCTCTCAAGTGCCATCACATCAACAGCTGCTCGTACAGCGAACAGGAAGCAGGCTCCCCACCCAAGCCTCAGCCACCGTCTCCCTTTGAACTGGCCAGGATGTTGGGGTGGTCAGTGCGCTGGAAAGGACCTTGACCTTGGAGCCCATAGCCCTAGTTTGGAATTTCTCCTCTGCCGTTGACCGTCTGTCTGATCCTAGGTTGGTCAACGACACTCTGCTAGCTTTAGTTTTCTTATCCATTTAAGGGGGTTTCAGTAAACGAATGAGTCCATTAGTTAATCAACAGTGTTTCTGGGCCCACTGTGTATCCCTGGGGCAGGCTGTGCCCTCCTGGGCAGTGGGGAGCCTCTTGGCACACTGAGAGAGACTCCGAGGCTGCAAGATTGTGCCTGAGCAAAGCCTGGGACAGCCACCCAGAGTCAGGCACTTGAAAACCTGGGCCCGGGCTTGCTGATGAGGGAGAACGTGCTTAGACCCACCTCTAACACTGAACGAGCGCCTCCCTGTGCCTGCCCCCTCCCCCGGGACCTCCCCTAACCCACAGCAGTTCTCTGAGGTGGGTATTATTATTATCCTCACGCTATTTAAGGAAAAATCAGGCCCATGGGTTGAGTCCCAGGGTCCAGTGCTCCTTTCCTAACTCGACGAATGACCTTGGGCAAGTCACTTGCTCTTTCTGAGCCACCGCCTCCTTTTCAGCCCACATCCACCGCCCTTCCCCATCCCACACTGCCTTTCAAAGCCTCCACTGGCGGCTAAGCCTGCATCTCCCGGCAAATCGTTATTATTATTATGAAGCCTTATTACTAAGATGTGAGTGGGCGAGTGACATTCCTAGTTGCTAAAGAAGACACTAATAAAAGTAAACCAGGAAGTGAGTTTAAAAAAAAAAAAGGCAGAAATTGCCCAACCAACCCCATGGAAACCTTCACCTGCTTCGCATGGGGAGGGATTGGCAAGAGGAAGAGAAGGGGGAAGCCAGCTCACCACGTGGTAACCACCGCTAGAGATCAATACTGGACCAAAATAGAATCCCAGGTGGGAACCCCATCTTGCTTTGCAGCTCCGGAAAAAAAAAATTTAACATAGAGAAGCCATTTAAAGCAGAAAAAATATTTGTATGTAAAAGGAAATATTTTAGGTAGGAGTTGAATACCAAATGATTTTGGGTCTCTGTGGGGAGTAATGAGGCATAGCAAACACACAATTCTATATGCATGTAATATTATCATCCCACGCCTCGGAAAGCTTTTAAATCACAGAAATGCAGTTAGGGACCATTGTACAAAATAAACATCCCACTTGGTGTCTTGCCTGCCCTAAGTTCCTTGATCTAAAGCAGCACTGCCAGATTTTTACAGCCCCGTAAATTAACGTGGTGCTGATTTGATTGAGCTAAATTAATAAGACTTGTGCTTTGTTGCAAAATAACTATTACAGTATGTTGTGGGGACACACTGCCGATAAGGAAATTGCAGCTTTTAACAATCCCACTGAAGTTTCATGGAGGATTTCAAAACCGATTTTAATTAAAACAAAAGCTGATGTGTGGCAATAATGTGGGTGTTAAGGAGAGAAAATGCAAAATGTCTTTTTAAATCCATTTTAATATGTCTTAAGGACTGGATGATGGATGTGGTGAGCGCCGGCGGCTGACACCGTGCTGGGAGCCTGCCTGTGCTCCCTGCTTCAGCGCCACTGGCACCTCGGGCCACTGGCCCTCCCGGCAGGTCTCTGGGCTGGCTGGAGAAAGGGTCATCTCCCGAGTTCGGGCCCCAGGGCCTTTCTCAGGCCCAGCGATTGTGGCAGCAGCTGAGGCCCGGTTCTCTGGCCCCTTGGGGTTGGAGCCGAGGCCCACGGCGGCCCAGGCCCCAAGCCTGGCTCTGGCCTGGGGACCAGGCAGACCCCCACTTGCCCCACCCCCCCGTGACCAGCTCCCTGTCTGCTGCCAGCATGCAAGGCGCACTCGAGATCGAGGGTTTTAGTACGAAGCAGCTAGAGCGAGGTGGTTCCCTGAGGAAACTGAGGCAGAGCCGCAAGCCAGAGAACCCACAGACAGGGCAGCGGCGATGCGGGACTCACAGTAAGAGCCGGCCCTGGGGGCTCAAGACTGGAGCCACTGGAGGCTTGGGACCAAGGACAGGGTGGCCCCACATCTGAGCAGGGAGTGCCACAGGGTGGGTCTTGGTGTGAGTTTGGCTAGTCGGCCTGCGAGATCTGCTGTCTCCACCTCCCATGACCTCAGTTTCCTCAGCTGTAAAATGGGAATAATGATGGAATTGACCTCACAGAGCTGCCTGAGGATTAAATGAGGTTAGTGCCTGGTGCATAAGTGCCTAAAAATGTTAGTTCGTGATTAAATAATAACAATAACACAATAGCTTCCTTTTCATTTGTGTTTGTAATCAGAGGCAATTAGCCTTTACAGCGATCATGCTAGATAATGCAAAAAATAATATGAATAGGTACCAGGATTTCGAGGCTCTATGATGTGTCAAGGGCTGTTTTGAGCAACCTGTTCAAGGCACGTCTCATCGCTTCCCAGTACAGCCCATGAGGCTCGGAGGTTTCTCCTCTCTCAAGTGGGGTTGTGTGAATGAGTCCACATTTACATGATGTAGTAAGTGGTGGGGCTGGGATTTGAACTAGACTTGTGTGACTCCAAAGCTCTGCTCTTAACCACCAGGTCAGTGGCCTTCAAACTTCTTTGAACATGACCATAGTAAACACACAAACACATTTTTCCACATGGCCCCGTGCATACGCACACAAACACATACACCCAAACGTATAACTAAAGAAGACATTTCACAAGCAATACTACTGTATTACGTATTATGCACTCTGATGTTCTCATTCCGCTTTATTTCCTCTTTAAAAGGCGTTGTTCATGACCCACTAAATTGTTTGCAACCCAATCTATATCTGTCTCCACGCTCAATCTGACAAAGCTGCACGCACCCCGCGCCATGCTGGCTTCTTCCCGTGTACTAGCTCGTTCGACCATCTCAACCGCCCCACGGAGGTGGCGGTGGTGAGCCCACCGTACGGACAAGGACCCGAGATTCAGGAGGGACGAGCGACTTGGCCCTGGCACCTCCATGTCCCCATCCTAGCAGTGGCCTCAGCAGCTGTGGCTGCGTCATGTCTTGGCTGTCCCCCCCCTCCCCACCATAAGCTCCATTAGGGAAAATACCAAGCCTGCCTTGCCCCCCTGCCAGCCCAGTGTCCACCCAGTGCCCGGCACCGAGCAGCCCTCTGCAAATGTCTGTGGAATGCGTGAATGAGAGGTGGGGCCCGGGCGCCAAGGCTGGCACGCACCTCTGCAGCCACACTCGTTCTGGCCGGCATGGCTTGACTCCAGTGTCCCAGGTTCTCTTTGGTGCTGGCCTCCCCTTTAGGAGGCCGTCTCCTTCTGTTCCCAAAGTCAGGCCTGGCTCAGCCCCACAGGCCTGCCCTAGGCCAAAGGTGTTGGCTGAGAGGGTTGGAAAGACGTCTGGGAGGAGAGGAGGTAAGGGGCCCTCTCGCGCTACAGCAGACGCCCCACAACCGGCCACGTGCGGGTTAGTAGTGAAGGGAGGAAGCTGTGACCATTCAGAGGGCAGAAAGGCAAGGTCACGGGAGGGAGAGGAGGGAGCTCGAGTCCGCCTCTGTGGGGAGGTGGGGCCATGTCCACACCCAACACGGTGGAGGCCCCGCGTGCCCTTTGGTCACGGAGACGACCCCAGGGCGGCGGCAGCCTCAGCCAGACGCTGGCCTTTCTCCACGGAAGGAACGCGGTGCCCAGGGACGCCGCTGGCCCAGGACAGGGCTGAGCTCGCATCTGGAGGAGGGTGTCGGGATGGCCTGGGGCGAGGCCGGGGCTGGGGAAAGGGCCTTGGGCTGAACAGAGCTGGGTGGAGCTGAGGGGAGACCTGGGAAGAAGACAGAGGAGAAGGGATTAAAAGGGAAGAGAGCCCTCAGGAGGCGCAGGCCCAAGGGTCCCTCCCACAGGGGAATCCCACCCCTTTGCCAGGAGGGCTAGTCCCTTGGCTCTTCCTTTCTTGGATTTCATCCTGGAGGGACTGCTGTGTCCTGTTGTGGAAGATTCTATTCTGCCCCCGCAGAGGAGACTGCAAGGGAATAACCAGCTCCTTGGATAGCTGGGCACCCACGCCTTCCCCGCCCTTGGGACTGTGGCTGCCTCGTTCTGTGGGCCTCAAGGTAACCCTCCTCCCCAAAACACACCTGCACCCGCTGGGGTGCGGCCCCGTCCCTGCCACCAACACTCCTGCGTCCCTGCCGCCGCCCACAGCTGAACGAGGAGCCCCAGGCCTTTGGAGTCAGAAAGCAGTTCACGTTCCTGCTCGGCTCCTTCCCAGCAAGGTGACCTTGGGCAAGTGGTTTCAGCACTCGGAGCCTGTCTATAAAACCCGGGCAGTTATGGGGCAGTTGTGAAGAGCAAAGGAACCCATTGCACCCGGTAAGCATTTGACAAGAGGCAGGATTCGTGTTATTTTTAACTTTATCCCTTACATACGCACTGAGCAGCGTCTCAGCAAGGACCGTGCTGGGGGCTGGGATGCGGGGATGGGACGAACACTCCCCTAATGCAGGATCTGCCTTCCAGATGCTGAGGCCCCGCGCGCAGGCAAGTGAAGACTGGGAGAGCAAGGCTGTGGACACGTGCTCGGGCGGCTGGGCTTCTTCCCAGGTGCCTCCCAACACGGGCGTTGATGGTCTGGGGACCTGGGGAGTAGGAGAACCACACACACACACACACACACACACACACACACACACACACACCGCTGCCGAACAGCTCTCATTTTCTGCTTCCTCCTGTGTTCTCTCTCAAGACTTCGAGACTTGAATCCAGCTCTTTGACCTCCAAGGTCAGAGTTTGGTACTTTCCCAAGAAGCCACAAAACAAGCTCCTCATTCTCCAGCTTGCTTCTGGTACCCCTTCTTATCCCAGAACACCAGAGCGGAAGGCACCCTGCCACTATCGACTCACCCACTCAGTTTATAGATGCGGAAGCTGAGCGCTGATCAGGGAAGGGCTTGCTTGTGCGGATGCAGTTGGGCCCAGCTGGGACCCAGGAGTCTCGACTCCCACGTCAGGACTCTCCACCACCTCAGGGCGCACACCGCGGACCCCTTCTCTGCTAGCTGCAGCTGGGCAGGGGTGCAGAGTGGGAGCGGGAAGGGGGATTCCTGAGTAGGCAGACTTGCCCTACTCAGCAGCTCCAGGGGCCCATATCTCTGACCTGATATTAAATGGTTTTATATACATATATATTTATTTTTTTGAGGGACCAGGACCTCCTATGTGGGAAGCCAGCACTCAACCACTGAGCCACATTGGTTTCCCCGAGTTGTTTGTTTGCTTTGCTTGTTGTTTTTGTTTTTTAGGAGGCACTGGCAACTGAACCTGGGACTTCCCGTGTGGGAGGAGGGCGCTCAACCACTTGAGCCACATCCGCTCCCTGGGTTTTTATATTTTTATTCTCTAATTTCATTTTTAAATAAGTCTCTCCCTCCCTCTCATCTTTAGGTTTTTATCATGTACCTCATTTTTTCTTATCTCACATTCCTGTTTTAACCCCCTTCATCAATCTTCCCAGTTTTTGCACTTAAAAAAAGTTATCAATTTTATTTTTTGAATGGAAATGCCTCGCAGTTGCTCTAAGTGAATGCCTCTTATTTATATATTTTCAGCTTTTCATTTCACAGTTTCTACTATTTTATTTTTTAAATGCAGTTGATTTTATTACTTATAAACTCTACAAGTATTGATCAAATTCCTTTAAAAATTGGTTTTTTGAAAAGTTTCTCATCTTATTTCTCTTTGTTAATCTTTAACCTTTATGACTCTCTCACTCAGCGTTTATTATCTGATTTAGTCTTCTTTATTTTCCCCTCCTCTTGCTTCCACTTTGAAATTCTCTTTATGTGGAGAACAGGATGAATGGGGGAGTCTTAATGAAGAAGGGCTCCATCCGTCCCAAGGATGGTTGGACATTTTGGGCCCCCGCTGCCTTTGTGGTTGTCAATCTGGCAGGCCATTTAAGGAAGGGGGTTCAAATCGCTCATTCAAGGAGTCTCACAGTGAACTCTTCCCCTGGCTAAAATTCTCCATGTGCCCACAGGACTAATTCATTGGAAATAAGTTACCTTCTGGCCATTCAGTCAACTGAGCATTAAGAGAGGAGCTATACTTTCTAAAATCTGCATTCTTCACTGTATCAAGTCCTTGAATCTGGGACAACCAGGTCAATAGTATGACACTTGTTGATGTTACCTCATAAATTCACTCAGAGTGTCCATTTCTTCCCCCCTTGATGACACCAACCCAAACTGCCATCATCTCTCTCCCTAATCTCTATAGTAGCCTCTTTATTGCTCCATCCAAATCTGCTCTGGCCACCTCCAATCCCTCTTCACACAGCAGCCAGAGTCATCCTTCTGGGAGAACATCTGATCATGTCATCCTCTTGCTTAGGAGCTTCCATGGAGCTCAGGCTTAACTTCCCCCTTCCCAATGTTGTCTTGTTTTCTCCTACTTTGTCTCTTGCTAGGTTCCTTCTCAGGATCCCATGAGTGTCTGGCCCCAGGTTGAGCACTTAAAATGCAGCAGACATTCAAGGAGTCCCTGCTCAGAGAAAGACCCTGAATTGAGTACTACAGGACCACAGAAGAATCAAGATGCAGGTCAGTTCCTCAAGGGGCTTCACAGTCCCACAATCCAAAGGAAAGACACACCCTCCTCCATAACCTTAAGGGGCTATAAGAAGAAAGGAGGAACTTTCTGTTACCAAGTGGCAGCTCCATGGAATCCCAAGGTCCTAAGGACCAAAGCATTAAATGTTAATGACCCTGTACCCAGCAAAGAAATCTAGCCAGAGATGGAGACCTAAGGCCAGGCAGGTGCTGGAAGTGGATATCAGAGTACAGGGCAAGGACTAGGGCCAGGAAGAGTAATGAGGGTGGAGAAAACTGAAGCAAGTGACAACCAAGCCAGGCAAATGGTGGGAGATCAGGTGAATCAGGAACATCTGTCCTGGAGAACTCTGAAAAATCACTCAGGATCATGGGTGGGGCCCAGGTCCAGTGAGTAAGGAACCTCATCATCCTCAGCAGGATTTTTTGCCCAATAGCCACCACCTCATCACCCCTACCATCCACTGGATTGAACTATCCCATCTCTCTTTTGGTTTCTCCAAATGCTGAGCAGAACAGAAAGGAAAAGAGCCTTTCATGAAAAGTGGATTTGTTTGCCAAATTCACATCAACTAAATGGTCAAAATAACCTTAAGCATGAATCTAATTGAAAGTAGTCTTGGGCTGGTAATGACTTTAGGTACCTGGCAGAAGCAAACACAGATCATTTTATCCTAAACCTCAAATAATTACAAAAAATAATTTTCCAAAGAATATGAACAACTCATAGACAAAAAATAACTAAACACTCAAGGAAATAAGGTAACAGCATAAACAACAGCCAGCAGAAACATATATTCAAGAATTCAGATATTGGAATTATCAGATACAGAATGTAAAACAATGATGTCTATATTTGAAAGGAGAAAAGAGACAAAATTGATAATATCTACAGGGAATAGAAAATGTAATAAAAAAAGAGAGCAGATCTTAAAGAATATATTATATATAGAAATGAAAAATAAAATAATTGAAGTGAAAACTCAGTGGATATGTATAATAGTAGATTAGACATAGTTGAAGAGAGAATTAGTGAACTAGATAAATACAGTGCAGAGAGAAATGGAGATGGGGAATATGAAAGAGAGGTTAACAGATATGGGCATTGTATTAGACTGTCAAAGGGCTGCTGATGCAAAGTACAAGGAATGTGTTAGTTTTTATGAAGGGTATTTATTTGGGGTAAAAGCTTACAACTACAAGGCCATAAAAAGTCCAAATCAAGGTTGTGTTCTTACCAAAGTCAGTTGCCATGTGTTGAAGCAAGATGGTTGATAATCTCTGGCTGGACTCCGCCTTCAACTCTGGGCTGCCTCTTCCTATTGAGGCTCTGTGGGCCCAGCCTTTTGAAGCTTCATGCTTAAGTGAAGTCCTTTCTGTCCTGGAACAGGGCTTGTTTTTTCCAGGCCTCCTATATCAGTCTCAGTTGTTCATCTTTCATCTGAATCTCAACTGTAAGCTATCAGACAAAATGTCTCAGCTCTCCCCAAGGCTTCAACTGTTTGAGTTTCTTCTTTCTGTTACATGGCAGGATAAAAAATGACGGAGCTTTCTCTTTCTGTGTGCCAGTCTATATCAGCAAGGGGGCGGGGACTTATTCTGACTCAAGTCTTACTGATGTGGTCAAACGAAAAAACCCTCAAAGCAATCTTAACAGGTAATCTAATTAAAGGCCCTTCAACTGAATTTAATATACCCACAGGGTATCACACACAGAGGAATAGATTAATTTACAAACATAATTTTTCTTTTTGGGATTCATAAATAATCTCAAACGACCACAGGGGTCAAATGAAAAGACCTAATACACATTAACTTAGAGTTCCATGGGAAATGGTTGTGGCTCAACCAACTGGGCTCCCGTCTACCATATAGCAGGTCCAGGGTTCGATGCCTGGGGCCCCCTGGTGAGGGTAAAGCCCATCTGGAGAGTTAGCCCACGTGGGAAAGTCACCCCATGCAGGAGTGTCACCCTGCATGGGAATGCCACCTAGAGTGGGACAGCCACCCTAAGCCAGAGTCTGGCTTATATGGAGAGATGGCATGGCAAGATGATGCAACAAGAGACACAGAGGAGAGAAAATAATAAGATGTAGCAGAACAAGGAGTTGAGGTGGCCAAGAGAGTAATCACTACTCTCCCACTCCAGAAGATCCCAGGATTGGTTCCTGGAGCTGCCTAATGAGAATGCAAGCAGACACAGAAGAACACACAGTGAATGGACACAGAGAGCAGACAACAGGGGAAATAAATAAAATAAATCTTTAAAACAAAAACAGAACAGAAAGAAACAAACGAAAAACTTAGAGTCCCAGAAGAAGAGTGAGAATATTGGACAGAGATAATAATTCAGGAATAGTGGCTAAAAATATCTAGACCTGAAGAAAAAAAATGCTGATGCATAGTTTTAAGAAACTCAACAAACCCTGTGAAGTTTAAATAATATGAAATTCACATATAGATTCATCATAGTGAAAATGAAGCATACTAAAGGCAAAGAAAAATTTTTTTAACTGCCAGAGAAGGGGAAAAAACAGATTATAATCTATTCAAATTTTTTAAAAAAAGTTAGATTAGCAGTAGACTTTTCAACAGGAAGTGAAATCCAGAAGGTAGTAGAGTATGTTTACAATGTAATGAGTAAAAACAACCACTGACCTAGAATTCTGTAGCTAGTGAAAATGTTCAAAAATTAAGGTAAAATTAAGACTTTTCAGACAAAAGAAAGAGACAGAGAGAGAAAGAAGGAGGGAGAAAGGGAGGGAAGAAAAGAAGGGGGGAAGGTGGGGAAATTTTTCCATAAGCAGGGCCTAACTAAAGTCAATGCCAAAGGTTGTACTAAAGGAAGAAGAAAAGTGATCCCAGGATGAAGAACCAAAATGTATAACCAAATAAAGAACACAGAAACTGGTAACAATATATATAAGACTAATTAAGCATTAACTACTTTAAACAATAATAACAGTGTGTGTGATTGAAAAAAAAGTGGAATTTGAAACATGGAAACAGCAACATGTAAATCAGGGGTTAAATGGATTTAAAATATTCTGAGGTCCTTAAATAGTCCAGGAGGGTAAAGATATTGATTAACATTAGCCATTAATAAATTTAAAATCCATGTTGTAATTTCTAGGCTAACTATTAAAAGAATAGAATTAGAAAGTATACATTTTGAATGAGGGAGAAATTTTAAATAGATCAAAAATATTCTATTAATTTCAAAAAAAGGAAAGAAAGCAGAGTAAAAGAAACATATAAAAGGTGAGACAAATAGAAAGCACAAAATAAGTTAGTAGATATAAACTCAATTATATCAGGAATTACATTAAATGTAAATAGAGTAAATGCTCCAGTTAAAAGAGGAAGATTATCAGCCTGGAATTTTTTAAAAGGTGAACTTGAGGGTGCATCCCAGTGGATGGAAAAATATATATCATGTAAATACACACTAAAAGAAAATTGAAATTTTCTAGATTAATCTCAGGCAGAATAGACTTTAAGACAAAAAGACATATTAGAGATAGAGGGCTGCCATTATACAACAATGAAAATAAAACACAGCTACATGCAAAAACATGGATGGAAGTCACACATAATGAAGAGTAAAAGAAGACATTGAAGATTATATTCAGTATGATTCCATTTATATAAAGTTAAAAAAAAAACAGGCAAAACTAACCATATTATTTAGGGATTTACAATTGTAGTAAAATTATATAAAGAAAAGCAATAAAATAAAAATCACAGAAGGCAGGATAGTGGTTACATCTTAGGAGAAAAAGGAGCTATAATCAGCAAAAGGCACACCAGAGTTCTGATTCTAGACCTGGGTAGTGACTCACCTTATAATTACACTTTATACATTGTATATCTTTAATGCATGTTTATGTATTTATTATCTATTTCGTAGTTGAAAAAATATGACAACTGGATTGTGAGCTGACTTAAGGACTCATTTCTTACAAATATAATAAAGCTGAAGTGACCATGTGTGAGTTCAGAGACCAGGCCATAAAAGACACTGTAACATCTTTATTGTTTTCTCTTGGAACTTTTGCTCTAAAGAAAGCCAACCGCCATATTGTGAGGATGCTCAAGCAGCCTATGAAGAGGCCCACATGGTGAGGAACTTAGGCCTCCAGCCAACAGCTATGTGAGTGAGCCTGCTTGGAAGCAGATCCTGCAGACCCAGGAAAGCCTTACACAATGCAGACCCTGTGGACATCCTGACTACAAGCATAAGACAGACCCTGACCCATTACCACCCGGCTCATCACAAGTACTTTTCCCGCAGAAATTGTGAGGTAACAATGTATGTTGTTGCTAAAATTTTGGTATAGTTTGTTAGGCAGCAAGCGATAACTAATTCACATCACTAAATTGCTCTGTGGCCAATTTGCATTTCCCTTCTGGGCTTCAGTTTTCTCACCTGTATTGCAGGGAGGATGAGCTAGATAATGGGTGGAAAAAAGGTTTCCTCTTGCCATGGAAATGACAATCAATTGGAACACCACATTGAGAAGAGTTCTGAGATTACACCTAAGCTTTGGGAGCAAAGTGCGGCTTGAGTGGAGGTGGGGAGGACAGTTATATATGTACCATGTATATTCTGCCCCAGACTAAAGGTTCACTAAGTCCTTGGCGGCAAAGTCATCTCAATTTCCTTTCCCTCTTACTATATATAACTCTATGGAAGTCCAAGCTCCCTAGCACAGCAGTGACAAGAGCAGCCACTCTCCATCTGCCACAGGCATCTTATCCTCCCAAGGCCTCATGTCTGAAATCATCCGATTAACAAGCATTGGCTACTGCTCTGAAGATGGGGAGTGGGGGTATATGGGATCCTCTTATATTTTTTAATGTAATATTTTGCATGGTCTATGTATTTAAAAAAATATTTTTTAATCTATAAAAAAAATTTTTGTCTGTCAACTAATCACTGTGTGACCTTGAGCAACTTGCTTCACGTCCCTGAGTTCCAGCTTCCTTACCTATAAAAATGGAGATTTCTCTAAGAATTGAATGAGACATCATGGTAACTACTTAATCAGGAGTCAATGGCCCATCCTTGAACTAGCGATGTTTTGAGGGATAACAAAGGAGCCGGAGTCCTTGCCCTCAGGGAACTTAATATCTATTTGAGAAGACAAGACTTGGCCACATGACACCATCAGAGATCATTTCGAGCTCGTACTAGTACAGTGCCTAATGGCCTGGAGTGTCTGCATCTGCTCCACTTGTCTCAAAGTGTGGCCCCTGGACCAGCATCACTGCGGAACTTGTTAGAAACACAAATTCTCAGGCTCCAACCAAGACCTATTGAATCAAACACTCTAGGAATGGGGCCCGGAGAGACTGTGTTTTCATAAGCCCTCCAGATGACACTGGGTCTCAAACTTGGGAACCACTGCTCTAGGAATTCAGGAGGCAGAGGGTCCAGGAGGAACCCAACGGAGGATCTGGGATTTGAGCTGAATCATAACGAACGACTGGAATGTGGAGAAGCAGACGAAAGGACAGAAGTGGCTTCCGGTAAGGGCAATGGTATGAGCAAAGGCAAAGAGAAGGAGAGCTCGGCATGCGCCGGGCACCGTGAAGAACCAAGCTGTATGGAGCAAAGCACCAGCGTTGGGGCCGAGCAGGATCCGCGTTAGAGAGGGAGGGCGTCAAACGCCAGGCAAGGAGCGGGGCCTCGACGGAATGCGGGCTTTGGAGCAGGAGAGCGGCGACACTATGGCATGTCCTTTAGACCCGCCCACCAGAGTCCTTGGCCAGCTCTCTCGCTGGGCTCCTAACGCCGATGTACGCCGCCCCTCCTCAGCACCCAGGAGGGACCCCTGCTCGGAGGCGGGACGGGGCCAGGAGCGGCCTCCCAGGCCTCCCTCCCGCAGAGCGCCCCCGGAGCCCCAGCCCCAGCGAGCCGGAGCCGCTCCAGCAACCACGGGCCTTGCACAGGTATTGAATTATGGATGGATGTGGCCCAGAAATAATTGCAAACATTATTGCCCCCCACACGTGTGTAAGCTGCGGAGCTGCGGCAATAGCTTTTGTTGCTTTAACTCTCCAGGGTCATTATAAATTAGAGCTATCACGTTAACAGTAGTGGGCAGGGGACATGGGGAGAGGAAGTCCTGTGTGAGAGTCCAAAAAGGGACAGGCCCCTCCACGGTGCGTGCTGGTTACCCTCAAGTTTTCCTTCCGTTTGATCTATTCCACCCATCCCTATTAAATAACTAATTATTTAACATCTTTTAAAGCTTTGTTATATATTAGAACAGGCAGGACACAAATGAGTGCTTTTAATAATATAAAAGCCCATTAGCTTCATTTACTGTTAATGTTAAAATAAACATGAGGCAATTTAGATATACTATTCCAATTTCACGGAAACTTTGATGTTTTTCTTCTCTAGTCACATAATTAAGGGAAAAACTACTAATGATATTAAGTTTGTACAGTGTTAATGACAGAAACAGGCACAAGCTGAAATTGCAGCCATTAATATGAAAAAAATAAAATATTTAACAGGGGAGATAGATGAGTGCAATTTTAATAAACCAAAATGAAGAAAATTAATTTTAGAAAGTTCCACAGTCTTTCACATGCTACCATTACCCAAGCTGTCTAATGTATTATTTTTGTGGTCTGGATTATTTATTGATGGTCCAGACCAAGGCCCTGGTTTTTACATATTGTTTTGTGGATGATGAAGATTTTGCCTTTATTTGTTTGTTTTTTCCCTTCTCTCTACCTCCGGCCCCCCAAACGGCAATGGCTTTATTTCCAGTGTTTGCTTTGACAGGGGGACCTGGTGGACAGGGAGCAGGTGGGACCCGAGGGGCGGGGCACAGCAACCTGCTGAGGAAGTGCAGCTGCGCCCACGGGCGGGGCGAGCTGGGTGGACACGGCCGACGTGCTGGGGTTGCCTCGGAGGTGACAGTCGGCCCCAGGAGAAGGACCCTGCGGTGCCTGGGTGGGGACAGCTCTGTCTCTAGCTTCCCTCTACGGCTCATCAGGGAGTTTCTTGGGAGGCAGAGTCCTGGTGCCTAACTTGCCACTTGTGGTGGGTTGAACAGTGTTACCCCCAAATTCAGGTCCACCCTAAACCTGAGTGTGACCTTACTAGGAGACAGAGTGTTGCCCATGTAATTAAGATAAGGATGAGATGAGATCATACCGCATTAGGGTGGGCCCTAAATCCAGGGACAGGAGAGGACACACAGGGATATGGAGAGAAGATGGCCACCTGAAGACACAGATGGAGAGCAGAGGGGTGCTGCCTGGGCCCCCAGAAGCAGGAAGCGACAAGGAGGGACCCTTCCTCGGAGCCTTCCCGGGAGCGCCGCCCACCCACCCCTGATTTCAGACTCGCAGCCTCAGGGCTGGGAGCGAGCACACCGGTGCTGTTTTCAGCCCCGGGGCTGGTGCTACTGGGTACTGCGGGCCTGGAGAGCACCTCGGTGGAAAAGAGCATCCCCGGCCCGTGTCTCCTGAGCGTGAGGGGCTTCAGGATGGGGAAGCAGGCGAGGCTGCTGGAAGGGAGCAGATGTGCGAGCAGGGTCCGGCCCGGCCGTAGACAAAGCTCCCAGCTGGCGGCAGGCGCTGGCACGTGGCACCCGCGGAACCCAGGGCACCAGGACGTGGCTGAGGCAGCAAGAGGACATGCAGGTGGATGGACCCGAGCAGCAGGCAGGGGCGGTCCTGGGGGCCTGCGGGGAGGTACTAGACGGGTCCCTGAGCTGGTGGCTTGAGCCCAGGCAGGTACCCGGGGCCTGTGAAACTACCTCAGGGCGGAACTGGGTTCTCGGGAGCCAAGCCAAGTGCATTTGTCAGCACAGCAGCGTGGGAGCTGATGCCCAGTAACCAGAGCTGCAAGGGGGCTGGCTGTGTGAGCAGGCACCGCGTCAGCCCTGCACGGGGGCTTCTCACCTGAGTGTCACCACCATCCTGGGAGCTAGAGGCTCATGCTCTCCCCACTGCAGAGATGAGGACGCGGAGGCTCAGGGAGGTGAAAACGGGCCTGGGGGGGGGGAGCCCACATTCCGGCCGCTCACCACCACGCTGGCTGCAAGGGGGGCTTCGCTTGGGGCTGACTCCTGTCTGTCGGCCCCCCAGCAGCCCTGTCCTCCACCCTGACGGGACAACAGTTGAATAAGACAAGGCTGTGTCAGTAAGGGCGGTAGGTCAGGAACAGAAGAGACCAGGCGTGGCCCACGCAATGCAGACGTTGATTTTCTCTTGCGACAAGAAGTGTGAGGTGGGGCAGCTCCATGTTGTTTTTTTGTTTGGTTTTGTTTTTTAAGCAGTTTCACTGAGATATATTCACATACCATACAATCCGCCAAGCCCATGGTTTTTCATTTCAGCAGCTCAGCGACCTCATCCAGGACTCAGGCGCTCTCCCTCTGTGTCATTTATTAGGCTCTCCTCTCAGCTCCAAACACACCCTTCTTTTAAACTCCGCATTGTTACACAGGGGCTGGGACTCCCCAAAGCACGTTTCTGCTTCGCCCCCTGCTCCCAGGTGAGCTCTACCAATAGGGGGCGCTGGCTGCCTCCGGCCAGGCTCCAGGAGGGCTTCCTGATCCTGTCGGCTCACGCCAGCCCCGCTTCTCCAGCTGGCAGAGGCAGCTCCTTCCAGGAGCGCAGCGGAACCCAGCTTGCTGTTTTCCGCCGCTCACAGCTCCAGCCTCATAGCACCCCTCCTCGGAGTCTGGCTCCGGGCTCCGCCGGGCTTGTTCTCTAAGCCCAGGGAAATCAGCGCCAGACCCTTTATTTTTTTTTCAAAGATTTCTTTCTGTCTTTCTCCCCCCTCCCTCCATTGTCTGCTCTCTGTGTCCATTCTCTGCGTGTTCTTCTGTGTCTGCTAGTATTCTCATTAGGTGGCTCCAGGAACCAATCCTGGGACCTTCTGAAGTGGGAGAGAGGTGACCATTCTCTTGCGCCACCTCAGCTCCCTGGTCCGCTGCATCTCTTATTGTCTCTCTTCTACGTCTCTTTTTGTTGTGTCACCTTGCTGCGTCAGCTCTCTGCGTGGGCCAGCACTCCTGTGTGGGGCAGCACTCTGCGTTGGCCAGCTCACCACATGGGCCAGCTCGCCTTCACTAGGAGGCCCTGGGTATCGAACTGTGGACCTCCCATATGGTAGACAGGAGCCCAATTGCTTGAGCCACATCCGCTTCCCGCCAGACCCCTTCTTAGCAGTCTGCATTTCAGCTCCATGGAACCCCTCCTCTAAGTAAGTGTTAATAATTCCAACCCCTTTCCCTTGTTCCCCCAGCCCTAAAAGTGGTGTCTGCTTTCTGCAGTTGCAACCTCCCTTTCCGTGACCTAGTTAACATGTTTTGCACCCAGGTAACAAACCTTTGTAAGGAGTCTCCTCGTTAATATAACCTCTGTGGTGCCTAACCCCTGCTTGATAGCACATCTTTGGACTCGTCATCTTAAACATGTCAGTGATGTCACTCCTCGAGGTCCAAAGGCAGCTGCAGCGATTCCAGTGGACCAATGTTGACAACCAGGTTCACGGGCAGAAAACAGTCTCTTGCCTCTTATCCCTGTCCCAAGTCATTTTAATAATAAAGAAGCATTAGTGGAAGCGCCCACTCATGTTTTATTGGCCAGGATTCGGTCACATGCCTCCTCCTCAGCCAATAGCTGAGAGGTATGGCAAGGAGCTTGGGATACTGTGATTGGCTTAGACTAATCCAAGGGGGCTGGCTCCACTTGCATGGCCGTGTGGAAGGGACCCAGGGAACCAGGACGGCTCTGCAAGCACTGAGAAAGAAGGGGCCTGGCTGCCAGCAGCGGCACGCTCCACCCTCCCATCCAAGCAGGAGATGCAGGCAGTTACAGATTTGTGTGTTAGCTGCTGTGATGGGGAAGGCAGGCCGCTGCGGGGGGCACAGGACAGGGAGCAGGAGGCCTCCCCGAGCAGGTGGCGGGACAAACCAAGGCCTGAAGGCTGAGGCGGGACCTTGTCGCAACAGATTTGGCCTGTGCAAAAGCGCTGAGGGTGGGAGAACATGGCACAACCGGCCACAGGGAGTTGCTGAGTGTGATTTGAGCCTAAGGGCACACGCGGGGACTGGCCAGTGATGCGGCCGGGAGGGCAGCAGGGAGGGAGGAGGGCCGACCTGCTGGGGCCCAGGGCTGTGGCCTCAGGTCCACGGGTCGCCGAGCCAGGGCTGTGGCCTCAGGTCCACGGGACGCCGAGCCAGGGCTGTGGTCTGGAAGAAGGGCCTGTGGAGGTGGTGTCCCCTCTCCCACCTCTGTGCCTGACCCTTGCTCCCTTTTGTCCTCCCCCTTCTGTCCTCCCAGGCGTTCGTTGGGTAATACCACTGAGCAGAAACCAAAGAAGTAGAAAAATGCAGGCCCAGCCTCGCCACCAGGGAGCTCCCTGCTCAGCGTTTGAGCCCAAGCACACTCACAGGAAAAATGGTGAACAATAAAGCCTCTGAAACAAAATTAAAAACCTCGAGGGGGAGGCAGGGACTTTACAAGAAGAAGCGTAGACAGCCGAGAGGTGGGTGCCTGCGAGGGAAAGCCTGGCTTTGGCTCCGGCCTGGTGAGGCGGGGCCAGGTCGTGGGTGTCATGTGCCTGTGAGAAGGCCACGACGTCTCAGGTGGAGCCTGGGCCGGGACCCTGGGGCCCATCGCAACGCAACAAAATTCCCACCTGCACATCTGCCCAGCTCCCTCCTCTCCCCAGGGTCTCGCCCTTCTCGGCCCCCTCCCCAGCTCTCCTCCTCCTTCCTCTTCTCCAGTTGAATTCCCAGGATTTGGCTCAGAATCTGGAACACACCAGGCCTTTTGTGAAAGGATGGGTGGACAGGGGTTTGCTCCCATTTTACAGATAAGGAAACTGAGGGAAAGGGAGCTCTTATTCCATACAGTTGCCAGCCAGGCCTGGGTTTCTGTGATGCCCATTGAGCTTGGTGCCTCCCACAGCCTACCGGAGGGGAAACAGTCCCCCTTTCATTTGTTTGCTGCACCAATTCTGCAGAACGGCAGAGAGCACCCCAAACCACCGTGCTTCCTCCCTCTGCCCCTCCCTCAGCAGGCCGGATGGCACATGCCAGTCAGTGGTCTTTTCAAAGGACCTCTGAATTTTCCCCCCCAGGCCCGTGCAGGTATTTACAGGAAATAATCTAGTAAATGGCCCTCACTTGCACAGAACTGCTGTTTTGGGGCTCCGCATTTGAGAGGGTGCCGGAGAGTGAGGGTGAGGCCCCCTGCAGCTCCCGTGGTGGGCAGAGCCACGTTTCCTCCCTTCTGCTGCCTTTACCTGGAGGGCAGGGCTCCTGGTGTCACCAGGCATTTAAGCCGTAATGTATGACTCGGAGCGCCGGGGCCGCGATCCGACAGCCGGGAGATTGATCCGCAAGCCAAAGGGAAATGCATTAACCAATTTAACTGTCCGGAAATCCCACATAATGAACATCCAGAGGTGTCTTATTACTAGCGCACCATTGCTTGCCTTTATTTATTTGTTCACATTTAAATTTTTCTTAAATTAATTCCTGGGTGGAAATGTCTCCACAAATGTGGGTCTGGAAAAAGGGCACAGAGTCGGTGTTTTTCAAAACACAGTCACGTCTGCTGCCAAAGTGTTCTTAGTAACCCATGTGAGGCAGGCGGGGCAGGGCGATTTGGGGACCTAACAACGGGGCACGACGGGGCCGTGAGGGGTGCGCGGCAGAGAGAACGCTGGCTCTTCTGTTCCGGTGTTGCCAGCGCGTGCGGTGAACCAGGGCAAGTCACTTCACCTGCTTCGGGTCTCGGTTTCTGTCACAGACGCTCCCAGGCACCGCCGACATCCCCTGCAAGGACGGTTTCCCCTACACCCGGCTTCTCAGCCTGGGCACTGTTGACACTTAGGGCTGGAGAATCCTTATCGTGGGGGGCCGTCCTGGCTCTGCAGGATGTTCAGCAGCTTCCCTGGCCTCTCCCTACCAGATGCCAGGAGCGCTGCCCTCCCCTCCCAGTTGTGATGACAAAAATGTCTCCAGACAGTACCAAGTGTCCCCTGGGGGAAAAGTGCCCTCTCCCCCCGCCCTGCCCATTTGAGAACCTCAGCTCTGAGGTTCCCTTATTTATTTCTCAGCATCTGCCATGGGCATCTGAAGCCTGCCGTGGTGCCCAGCACCCACCCCTAGGTTAACTCCTTTGCACTGAGGCACTCAGAGCCTAGTTAGAATTCAAGAACGTGCTCTGGAAGTCATGGGCAACAGGCTATGGTTAGCCGCGGACACCTTGGCCTGGGCGGGGCAGTGGGGTGGCTCCTGTCACTCGCCCGCGTCCCTGCAGGCTTAGCGGAATGGCCACCTCCTCCATGCAGGTCCAGGAGGGCTTAGCTGAAGTGTCTCCCCCTCTCCCCTCTTCGAGCCTAGAGGGAATGAAAGCTCTAAGTTACGGTGAGAGTGGGTGTAAGGCAGGACTGGTGGCGGCTACAGTGCTTGGAAGGAGCAGCCAAGTGGGGCCGTGCCTGGCGGGCTCAGTCCTGGGCAGCTGGGACACGGGAAGTCTGGCCTTGATCCCGCAGATAGCCCAAGGGTATGCTTGATCCAGTCATTATTACTCAAATTGTGTCTGAGGAACCAGTAGCATCAGCCTCACCTGGCAGCTGGTTAGAAATGCAGAGTCTCAGGCCCAACACCAGCCTATTTAACCAGCATTTGCATTTTAACAAGCTCCCCAAGGATTCATGTGCACTGTGAAGTTTGAGAAGCAGCTCTAGAAAACAAGGAATCCGTATTTATTTAAGGAGTCAATTTGCGTAGCCCTGTCTGTGCTGGATGTCGAAGAGGATACAAAATGGGGCAGGTAGGTCTCCAAGTGCCACCGCTGCCTCCTCTGGGAGCCCATGTCCAAAAGGTGAAGGGCAAGCTCCTTTGTTGCTCCAAGCCCTTGACAATCAAAACCTCGTGTCTCTTTCCAGACCCTTCTCCTCTAATTCCCCCCAGGTACCCTGGGCCCTTGTCAGAATGGACGAGCACTTTCCCCAGGACACTCCTTCCAGACTCCGAGTCTTTGCTGGAGTATTCCGCTCTGCCGGTAAAGCACCATCCTGAGCCTAAATCTTCCCCTCCTCCCGGAAGCCTATGCTAGCACTGGAGCAAGAGTGACCTTTCTCCAGCCCGCTGCTCACCCCGCCTTAAGGCCCGAGTTCTTGCTCATGCCCACAGCTTAGGTCCATGGCAAGACTGACCCCTTCCTGAGCACAGGAGCCAAGTGCAACCACGCCTGGATCACCTGGCACAGAGAGGAGGCGCATGAGGCTTGTTCACCGACCAGCGGACTGACCACGGGCAGCAACCAACAGAGGCAGGCGTCTCTAGCCCACAGGCCCAGTGGGGGACCCCGTGGTGTAGGAAAGTAGAGAATGGAAACTGACATTAACTATGTGTTAGACTTGTAACATGTCCAACTTCATCCTCATGGTCATCCTTTGGGGCCTCTGTTATCTCATCTGACAGATAAGCAGTGTAGGCTCAGAGATGTTGAGTAATTTACCCAAAGTCACACATAGAATAAGAGGTGAGGCTGCGATTCAAACATCAACCTCTTTGGCTTCAAAGTCCGTGCAAAACTGTGCCATGAAGTGGTTTCAGAAAATCTGCCGTTCGCTTGTTCTTATATGAGTCATTGGGAAGCTAAGATGATGGCGCTAAAGAGAATTTTGAGGTCATCTGGTCCAGCTACTCATTTTTACCGAAGGTAAACTGAGGCTCAGAGCAGGGAAACAGGATGTGGTAGAGCCAGGACCAGACCCCAGGTCTGGGTGACACCAAGGCCTAATACCTGTCTTCTGTACCAGGCTCAGGGGAATGAGGGAGCTCATGGACTAACATAATCAAGGAGGCCATCCTGGAAGGGGAGAGTTTTGACCTGGGACTTTTTTTTTTTAAAGATTTATTTAATTTATTTATTTCTCCCCACCCCCCTTGTTTTTTACTTGCTGTGTCTGTTCATCTCATTTATTTTTAGGGGGCACCCGGAGCTGAACCCAGGACCATGGATGTGGGAGGGAGGTGCCTAACTGATTGAGCCTTCTCTGCTTCCTGCTTTGCTGTCTCTCGTTACTTTTCCTCCCGTCTCTTGTTGCATCATCTTGCGTCAGCTTGCTGCGCCTGTCCATGACATCCGCTCACTGTCTTCTTTATTTTTTTAAATTTTTATTTATTTCTCTCCCCTTCCCCCTCCCCACCTCTCAGTTGTCTGCTCTCTGTGTCCATTCGCTGTGTGTTCTTCTGTGACTGCTTCTATCCTTATCAGCGGCACCAGGAATCTGTTTCTTTTTGTTGCGTCATCTTGTTGTGTCAGCTCTCTGTGTGTGCGGCGCCATTCCTGGGCAGGCTGCACTTCCTTTCGCGCTGGGCGGCTCTCCTTACGGGGCGCACTCCTTGCTCGTGGGGCTCCCCTACGCGGGGGACACCCCTGCGTGGCACAGGCACTCCCTGCGCGCATCAGCACTGCGCATGGGCCAGCTCCACACGGGTCAAGGAGGCCTGGGGTTTGAACCGCGGACCTCCCATGTGGTAGGCAGACGCCCTATCCATTGGGCCAAGTCCACTTCCCTCACTATCTTCTTTAGGAGGCACCAGAAACCTCTGCTCCCTGCTTTGCCGTGTTGTCTCTCATTATGTTCCCTCTCCTTGTGGCTCTTGTGTCAGCTTGCTGCATCTGCCCATTGCACCAGCTTGCTGTTTTCTTTAGGAGGCACTGAGATCCAAACTAGTGACCTCCCTTGTGGTAGGCTGGAGCCCAGGCACCTGAGCCACATCTACTTCCCTTGACCTGGGTCTTGAAAGAGGGAGAATATTCAGTCAAGTAGATAGGAGTGGTGAAGACACACCAGGTAGGAGAATGATCTTACAAAGGCCTGAAGGTGAGAGGGCATCTCTGAGACTCCCCGGGTGAGATCATACTGAATAAGAGGACAAGGAGAAAGCAGAGGCCCCCGCTGCAAAGTGAGGTGCTGATTTGCACATAATTTGCATGTTCCCCAAGCCCCCCGTCTATATTCTACTCACCTCACTTTACCTCTGAAGATGAGGGAAAGGGATTTTTACTGGGTTTTTCACTTCATGCCAGGCAATAACCATAAAAACATGCCCTCTCATTCAATCCTGGCAATAACCCTTTGGACCATCTCCATTTTACAATATCAAGGGGGGGAAAATTCACTGGATTTCTTGAATAACTGGATACCTGTGCTCTTTGTTGGCTTTGAACTACTTTATATTTCTATTGTAAAAAACTGATAGTAATGCAAATGATGCTTGTCCATAGAAATGCAAATAAATTTTGTCTGTGAGAATGCATGTTTTGTATTTTTAATGTAATTTTTATTAGAGAAATTGTAGGTTTACAGAAAAGTCGTGCAGCAAATACAGCATTCCCATATACACCCCCCATTAATAGCTTGCATTAACATGCTATCTTTGTTAAAATTGATTAAAGAATATCATTATAAATTGTATTATTAAACCAAAAGAACAAAAAACAAAGAAAACCCAAATAACTTGTACTATTAACTATAGTTCATGATTTACATGAGGGTTCACTGCCTGTGTTGTACAGCCCTTGGTTTGTTTTTTTAAGAATTTTAATTCTAGTAACATAGATACACCTAAAATTTCTCCTTTTTAACACACTTAAATATATAATTTAGTGCTGGTAATTGTGTTCACCATGTTGCGCTACGATCACCACCACCCATTACCAAAACTTTTCCATCATACAAACAGAAACTCTACCAATTAAGCATTAACTGTCCATTCTCTGTCCCCACCCCAGTCCCTGGTAACTTGTATTCTAGTTTCTAGCTCTATGAATTTGCTTATTCTAACTACTTCATATCAGTGAGATTATGTAATATTTGCTCTTTGGTGTCTGGCTTATTTCACTCCACATGGTGGCTCCAATGACATCCCTGTCGTTGATGTATCAGGACTTCATTCCTTTTTACGGATGAATATTCACTTGGAGGTATTTACCACATTTTGTTCATCCGTGTATTGGTGGACACTTGGATTGCTCCCATCTTTTGGCAATTGTGAACAATGCCACTATGAATATCAGTGTGAAAATATGTTTGAGTCCTGTTTTCAGTTCTTTTGGGTATATACCTAGAAGTGGGATTGCTGAGTCATATGGTAATTCTATACTGAACTCTCTCAGAAACCACCAAATTGTTTTCCATAGCGACTGCACCATTTCACATTCCCACCACCAGGGCATGAGTATTCCTATGTCTCCATGTCCTCGCCAACACTCGTCATTTTCCATTTTTTGAATAGTAGCCATTGTAGTGGGTGTCAAATGGTATCTCACTGTGCTTTGCATTTCCCTAATGGCTAATGATGTTGATCATCTTTTCATGTGCTTTGTGACCATGTGTATATCTTCTTCGGAGAAGTGTCTATTCAAACCTTTTGCCCATTTTTAAATTGGGTCGTTTGTCTTTTTGTTGTTGAGTTGTGGAATGCATTAGATTATTGCCTTGCAAATATTGATCAGTTTTGCAACTATTTGTAAATTCATCTCAGATTGCCTATATGTCTGTGTGTGTGCTTTGAATTCCCCTTTGTCCAAGTTTTAACACCCTCCTGTTTCCCTCATAAATTGAGTTAAGTAAAATTTTTGATACTTATTTATTTTTATATTTATATAAAAGTGATTATTTTATGTTTTTAAAAAGTACATTTTAACATAGATGATGAAACTGAAGCTCATAAAATCTAAGTACCTTGCCCAGGGTCATAGCTTGTAAGAGCCACAGTCTAATTTCAAACCTTATATTCTTTCTGCTACCCACCCTCATGCCTAGTTTTATACCCTTCCTTCTTACAGCTTCCGATTTTTCTAGGGATCGAGCTATGTGGTCACTCTCTGAGCCCCAGTTTCCTTGATTTTCAATTGGGTATCTAAAACCTGCTCTGCTTACCTCAGTTACTCAAACACGTATGTGGACGCACTTTGAGAAAGCTGGAAGCCCCTCCCAAGTAATGCACTATAGTAAAGAAGGAGGCTCGCTAGGCTGTGGATTTAGATCTGAGGGCAAGTTCTGGCTCCACCCGGTACAGCGCTGTGACCTTGCTCAAGTCGCTCAATCCCATCTTGGACTCCCAGCCTCCCCAGCTGCCAAATGGGGTTCCCATTTTACTTTCCTCTATCATAGGGACGTTGTGAGATAATGGATGTGCAAGTGTGTTGTCGACTGGAAAGTACCATATAGAAGCCCTGGTATTATTAATATTGTTGTTATTGTCTTCACTCCAACAACAATGGGACATTTGAATACAAGAGCTCCTGGCCCCTCTCTCCTAGCCTATGCCTTTTGGGACAGATCTGGGCTGCAGGAGTGGGGCCCTCAACCTGGGCTATCTGCCCCTCATCCTCCCCTCTCCATCCTCGACCACGCTGGAGTGAGAGGGCAAAGCAGTTGTCCGGTCACCTCCAACCGGAGGCACTCGGCCCGTGAGAGCTGGGCAGGGGCATGCTTTCCCAGGCTCCCAGCCCCTCTGCTCAACCACTGCAGGTGCCCCACGCGAGGACCATTCAAAAGGCCCTGGCATCAGCTCACGCGCACCCCACAGTTTATTGAGAGCCACATGATGACTCTGGGGCCTGTCCACCCGGGTGGTTCCCCCGTCAACATCTCACCTTACCCCAGCCCAGCCAGCGCAGCAGGTGAGGGGCTCCTGCTTCCCGCTCAGACGAGGAGCAGAAGGAAAGCCTGGCCTCTCGCCCTCCCCCTGCACCAGGAGAGAGTCACAGAGCCCCAGGGTCAAGGGCAATCAGAGACGATCGAATTCAGGGGGCTCCGACCCCAGCTGCTAGGTATCAGAATCACCTAGGGAGCTTTTCAAAATCTGGCCTTGAGAGCCCAGACCCTCTAAACCAGAATCTCAAGGCTTGAGGCCTAGCAAGCTGCATTCTAAAAAGTCTCCCCAGGGCTTTCTGATGCCTGCCAGCCTGGTTGGGAAACTACTCTTCTAAAACAACCTTTTTCCTATTAGCAAGGAGGAGTCGAGGCCCCGAGCTGCGGGGGTCGCTCAGGTCACCCCAGATGCCCATTCGGATGCCTTGTTCCAGGAGCAGGTGCTTAGGGGCTCGGCACTGTCCTGGAGCGAAGCTGCTGCAGGGACAGGAGTGGGGAAGGAGCTCTTTGCTGCATTCCAGAACAGATCTGGCTGTGAACAAACGAGAAGGAGCTTTAGTAAGCCGGGCTGAATGGATAATTAAGCAGATAGCAAAATGGAATGCAGCGCCACGCCTCCCGGGAGCTGGCTGGGGGAGATAATACGCTTTCCTGTCGTCAGAAGGCACAGGAGGAAAAACAACTGGGCCTGGCCGCTGGCCATTTAACAATATTGCTTTTGTAAACAAGTTGAAAAATCCAATAACTGTAAAACTTATGGCATGTCCTCAAAAGCCTGTCGCTGTTTTCCCAGCAAATGCACGAGCATTTCCGACTGAAGGTGTTCTAATTAAACAGTCGCCTCCCCAGGGGCGGTGAGGTCATCCTCGGGGGGAGGGTCTGGTCCCTCCCGGGGGCCTCAGGATCAGGCTTGGGGGGCGGAGGACAAAGCTGGGGTGCGGTCGCAGCAGCCCTTGCTGGCTTTGTTAGTTAGTAGCTGCGCTGTATTATCTTCTTCCTGTGGCTCACCACTAGAGGTACGACCTAGCAGAAACTCAGAGAAGGTGGACTCTCAGCAGCGAGTACCACAGCAGAGGCCCAGGGCCTCCGTGCTGGGGAGAAAGGAAAGGCTGTTCCAGCCATCCAGAGAAACCCTTCCGTGCTGAGGCCACAAGCCAGGAGATCTAGCCCCCGCCTAAGGAGCTCCGGCCCTGGCGGAAAGCAGCGCATGTACAGGCCCTCATTCCCCCTCGAAGGAAGACCCAAGGGCTGAGTGAGGAAGGCAGCAAGGTGTGTGGGTGCTGGGGGTGGTGGTGGGGGGCAGGAGGAAGGTTCCTGAATAGCTGGGGGCAGAGGTTTTCAGGGAGGAGTCAAAAAACTCAGGGCTGAATCGGAGTCCCAAGGCCATTTGCCCGCTTCCCTAGTTGAACTTGTATTCCTGCCACAGCTTTCTCCCCAGCCTATGCTTGCACACCTCTAGTGACGGGGCAGTCACTACCCACCATGCATCTTTGGATGATACTGGCTTTTCACAGTCCTCACAACTGTTCGGAACATGTATTAAATGCCACAGTGTGCCAAGTGCTTTACTTGTTTAACTCATTTATTGGGATTCACACTCCTACGGCAATGGCACCAGGGGGCAGCAGGTGGAGGGTGTGGGGAGAAGGAAGTCAGAAAGGGAGGAGCCCAAAAAGGCCTGTGGGGCTGTCCCCACCACACAGTCCACTCCCACTGTGGGACTCGGGGCTGCCCTTAGGTACTGCTTATCTGGGCCTTTGTCCTTCCTAAAGAATGCCACCTCCTCCTCATCCCCATGCTACAAATGGAGAAACTGAGGCATGAAGCAGTTAGGTCCCTTTCTCAAAAATACACAGCCAGGAAGTAGCAAAAGAGGGCTTTGAGCCAGGGGCCTGGCTCCAGAACACCGGCTCTAACCCCTGAGCTTACTGCTCTCCTAGTGTGGCGCCGTCTTTCTGGACCCTCGGAAAGGCCCAGCGCAGGTGGCTGCTGCTCCCAGCCTGCCAGAACTCTGAGACCCCCCTGGGGTCCCTCCCAAGGACCTGCCGCTCCCCTTGTTCCTGGGAGACACCAGGCCCCTCCCCGTTTGGCCTCCTGTGTTGCTCCCAGAGTGGGGAGGCGAAGGGGGGCAGGCCAGGACAGAGAGGCAGGCCTGCCACCCCCTCCAGGGAGATCCTGAGCCTGAAGCTGGAGCCCGGGGCGGGAAGGAAGGGGCAGAGCGAGGTGGCTTCCTGCGGGGAGGACAAGGGCCCAGATAACCTGCCCCCAGGGGCCGCCCAGAGCCCGGGCGTGCCATGGGCCGTGGGGTGGAGGCAGCCCCACAGGCCGCCCCCTGACCCCTCCTCCACCGCTGGGCCCACTGGCGACGCTCCAGGAAAGGTGCCCCCAATCCCAGCCAGCGCCGCTTCCTGCCTTTCCCGGCCTGAACGTTCCTGCCCTCGCCTCACCGGGTCACCCCTCGGGCCTTCCTAGGAGACCCCTGACCCGATCCACGGGAGAGTGCCAAGGGGACCTGGTTTGGGGCCTGGGCTGGTCACTGAGCTCTGTGTGGCCTTGGGCGGGTCACTTACCTTCTCTGCTACAGGTCAGCTCCACCAGGGCGCGGCCACAGAGTAAGCGCTCAATAAACGTTTGCTGAATGAATGCATGCGTGAAGGGCTGTATTTCATTCATTTTATTGGCACCATGAGGATTATCATTGGGGTCTGATAAGTGGGGGTCCTTCGGGAACTGTGAGGTCCTTTGCAAAGGTGAGGGCTGCGACGGCGACTCTCCCACTAGCAGCGGGCTGTGGCTGGCCGGGCCCTCGGGGACAGGTGCTGCTGTCAGAGGCTTCTTCTAGAGATCTGCACCTCGGACAGAGAGAGTGACTGTGCGGCGGAGGCAGGCGGCGCCTGTGACCTCACGGGAGTGTTTTTATAAAGCTCACCCAGCCCCAGTGCCCGGTGCCCGCCCAGCCTCCAAAATGGCCTTTGTCCCCTGGAGAATGGAGGGGAAAGCCAGGCTGGTTTTCCCTTCAAGGTCAAGAAGCACTAAGGAAACACATTGCCTCCTGAGGTTTACCAGGCCTTTTAGCCTCAGTTGCTCAGGCAGTCGGCTGAGTGTCTTTATGGCAGACGCCAGCGCTGGAGCTTGGAGGTTTGGGCCTCGTGGTGGCTAGCAGGAGAGCTGGGCCACGTGCTGTGCTGGGGAGGGGCACAGAGCCTCAAGCTGCAACCCGCACCCACCCCGGCCTCTCCTTCAGGACAGCCCCAAGAGGGACCCGCAGGGAGCTGGAAGCAGGCGGGCCAGGCAGGAGGAGAAGCCACACCCCGACGGCCAGAGGCTGGGCCGATGCTGGTGGCAGCCCGCGCCCCCGACCTCGCTCCCTTCTTCCCGGCAGGAGGGGCCCCACTTCCTCCAGGGTCTGCCCCGCTCTGCGCAGCCACGTGCTCAGGGAGGAGCCGGTCAGGGTGTTCCTCTTCTCCGTTGCCAGCGATTTTGAGGGGTGGGAATGTGACCCCCTCCTGACCAGGGAGATGTGAGAGGAAGGGTTTCCCGGCTTCTAAAAAGGGAGGCGGGGGGAGGTCATCCCTTAAGCACCTGGGAACCTCTCAGGTGTGGCTCCGCTGCAGTGGCCGAGGACAGCCGAGAGCAAAAGGGGAGAGAAAAGAACTGGATTCCCTGACGGCAGGTGTCCTGCGGCTGATTGGCCTGCCCTGGGGCTGCGCTGCCCCGGGCTTTTGACAGTGGTGATGACAGATTCCTCTTAGTGGGCCTGTTGGGTGAGGGGTTTCTGCTACTTGCAGCCCCAACATCTTCACTCCGTGGGTTTCAAACATTTTTAAAAAATCAAATCCCATAGTAAAAGCATTTTGCAATAGAACCCAGTAAACACTTCCATATAGGTAAGTGAAAGAAATGATTCATAAAATAGTACCGGATCACATTCTGGTATTTTCTATTCTATCCCAGTTTTTAAAAATTGCTGGTCAACACTCAGTCAATTGATTTCATAACCACGGCCCCCCCAACAATGGTCCTGACCCACAATTTGAGAAAGACTATCCTAAAAAAATTACAGAAATGCAGATGCCAGATTTAACCAGAGAGCCAGAGAATGCATTAGAAGAAAAGAAGCAGATGGTCCCAAAGGAGGCAAAAATCACACTCGACACCGAGACGTCACGGCACTGAGCACAAAGAAAGCGGTGGAGAGGGATGAGAGGGAGGGACAGGGAGAGACTCACGGCGCGCTCGCCCACAGGTGCTGACAGGTCGCCCCTGCACGGGCGGGCGAGAAGGAGCAGGAGAAATCAGGAGGAGAGCACAGGGGCCCAGGGACAGGAGAGCACAAGGCACGGGGAGACACAAACGAGCTGCAGAGGCAGAAGGAGACCGGCTGGGAAGTGGAAAGTCTAAGACTCAGCGACGCTTGTCCCAGCAGAGCCTCTTACTGCCCGTGGCCTTGGCCGAGCTGCTTGGCCTCTCTCGGCCTCCACCTCCTTTCTGAAAAGTGGGACTAATAATCCCTCTTCATCTGAGTGTGATGCAAGTTGTGATGGGCGTACAATTCCCAACGTGCTGTGCGTACAGCACCTCCCTGTCCTCCAACAGTCTTTAGCTGCCCCCCCAGCCCCTCCCCCCGCTCCTCTGCCCAAAGGAGGGAAACCCATTTCCCTGGGAACAGCTGTGTTTCCTCAACAAACAAATGTTCCCCGAAAACGTTTCTGAGGAAGAGCGGATGGTAATGAGGGAACATCTGGCCAATCGGCCCACTTTCTTTTTTGGCAGCGCTGGAGCCCGCCAAGTGACTATTCCCTAATGTTCACCACATCCCAGCACCTGCTATTCCCAATCAGGCTTGTACCACTACGCCTCAATTAAGAGCAGATGCGGGCTGAGCGAACGACGGGGGAAAAACACCTTCCCTCTGCGCCGCTCAGACTCCAGAGAAGTCGGCTGAGAACTAGCAATGGCACCGGCGGCGGCCTTTACGCGGGGTTCGTTCACCCACGCGCCCACCCCAGCTCCTCGGCTATGGCCTTGGCGGACACGGAGCTAACGAGTCCTTCCCTCAACTTGTCCCTGCTCTCCTAGACTAACACACTTCCTCCTTAAAATACAGGGTTTGCAAACTTTTTCTGCGAAGGGCCACATGGTAAATTTCTGGCTTTGCACGCCACACAGTCCCAGCTGCAACTCTTCGAGTCTGCTGTCAGTTGCTGTCGTAGCATGAAAGGGGCTGTGGACAATCATAAATGGATGCGCATAGCTGTGTGCCCATAAAATTCTATCAGTGAAATCTGGCGGCCGGCTGGATTCAGCCCACAGGCCAGTTTTTGCCGATCCCTGCTTCACTGTAACACCCTAAGTCCAGCAAGTCATGTCTTGCGACACCATCTTCACTGGACAGAGGAGCAGGTGCAGTGAGCGCAGGGTGACGGGTGCGGGTGGAGGGAGGGTGCCTGCGGACCCGACGGCCTTCCAGGGCTGTCCTGGGTTCCCGGAGTTCGCCCTGCATCCTCTTTTTAAAATCTCTGTGTATCCTGGCTCAAGCTGTTCCTCGTTTCAACTAACCAAGAGAGGTGTGTGAGAACCACTCTCTGCCTCTGTGCTCCTTCATTCAGTTATTCAGTGTCTGTGTTAGGGCTTTCCCTGCCCTCCGGCTGCAGAAAGGAAAAGACGTAGAAGGGGAGCTGCGTTCCTCACTCTAACACCGCCGCGGTGCACTGCCAAGGCGTGGGGGCAAGAGAGGAGGCAGGGAGATCTGAGAGGGCTTGGATTGGGCAGAAAAATAAGGAGAGGTGGCATGAGTGCAAAGCCGCATTTTCCAAATCGGGCTCCTAGAGCCCCAGTCCCGGGAGGGGTAGATGTTGTTCGTTCCCACACAAGGTCCATTCTCTCCTCACTTCTGATTCCATCCAGGGGATAATGAGCCCCTTAAAAGTACTCAATCTCACACTCATCCACTGCTGGTGGGAATGCAGAAGGATCCAACCATTCTGGAGAACAGTATGGCGGTTTCTCAAAAAACTAGCCATAGATTTGCCATATGACCCAGCAATACCACTGCTGGGAATATACCCAGCAGAACTGAAAACAAGAACACAAACCAATATATGTACACCAATGTTCATAGCAGCATTGTTCACTATTGCCAAAAGTTGGAATCAACCCAAATGCCCATCAACAGACGAGTGGATCAATAAAATGTGGTATATACACACAATGGAATACTACTCGGCTGTAAGAACAAACACACTACAAACACATGTGATAACATGGATGAATCTTGAGAACCTTATGTTGAGTGAAGCAACCCAGACATTGAAGGACAAATACTACATGACCTCAATGATATGAAATAAACAAGCTGCCCTAGATAGCAAGAGACTGAACGATAGGCTTGCAGGAAATCGGAGGGTGGAGGAAGGATATGAGCCGATGTCTGCAGGGGTGGAATTTAAGACGAGATGGTGGTAAGTATGAACACAAAGAAGAGATAAAAGGGGGGCAAGGGGTTGCCTTTGGTTGGGGCTTTGCGGGTTTGAGGGTGGCTGGGGAGGGACGGATGGGTAACGTTGCCCAAAAGTGGGGGGAGGGAGGGGTAGCATACGAACCAGGAGAGGATCAGGTGTTGGTGGAGAGTAAAATGCCGAGAAAATCATATCAAAATATAATAAAGAGGGTTACCTGTTTAGAATGCTCGGAGGGGAGGGTCTGATGCAGGACGGGCTCCTGGGGAATGTCTAAATGCTCATTCTGCCAGAGTGGGTGACACCATGGGGTAGAAACCCAAGTAGTGAGAGTGGGGGTGGACCCACATCCTGGGGAGGACTAATGCCATCCAATAGAGGGAACTGTATCCCTCGAGAGAAAGGGTGGCTCCCAGGGCATTGGGGCAGTTGAGCAAGTTAGGCCCTGAACACTATTCCATCTATCTCTGGAAGTGGCTCCTCAGGAAACGGAGGTTGGCTATCACTGAGGGCACCAAGGTGGAAGGGAAAATGGACGTTAAATGTGTGGAACCAAAGTAAATGGGGGGTAAGAGAGGAGTTTCTTGAGAGTACACAAAGATGGATATAAAACATGTAATATTACACCATAACATATAGGAGATGACAGACTGATAATGTAAACCATAATGTAAAACATAGGATAACTAAAAATGTAAAGAACTGTGTATCCTAAAGTATGCACCATAATGTAAGCACAGATGTCACCTTGTTAGAAAGCTAATGTCTCAGACTCTGTACATCACTTTAAGTAAATATGATATGAATAGGGCGTAAGAGTATCACTGTGGAAGGGAAAAGGTTTTCTGGTGGATGTGTGGGAGTGCTGTATATTATATATATACACTGCTGTGGTCTAGGACTCCTGTGAAGAAAAGCTGAATAATTAGGGGGGGGGGGGGGGAAAAAGAAAAAAATAGGATGTGGAATTTTTTCAAGTCAACATTCTTTATCTAAGTTCTTTATCTAACTTTATCCAAGTTCTTTATCTATCCTTTAAACTCATCGCTATATGCCATTCCCTAGTAAGGGACCATGACATTATATTGGGCTTCAAATTTCGGGGAGTTCTGGATCACAGAGTGTTTCAACAATGGCAATGGAGGGATACTGGTATGGGATACCAATGACAGGTGATATATGACTGACAGGGAGCTGTACAGAACATATGTCCAGGGTGCATGGTAATGTTTGGATATACTCATAGTGGCAACAATTAAAAACCACAGTAGGGGGGGGTACTGGGTTCCTGGCCAGTGGTGCTCTGTCGTGGTCCCTAGGGGAGCAGCGACAGTCTCCCAGGTACAGTGGTGGGGACCGGGAGGGAGTGAGGGTTCAACAGTGAGCCCCAGATGCTAATGACTATGCTTGTGAGCTGATAAACCCAAAATAAGAACAAGGCCTAGAGCAACTTTGTGCCTGGGAATTTCCTTCTGTCAGCCTTCATGTTACTCAAATGTGGCCAGTCTCGAAGCCAAACTCAGCATGTAAATGCAATGCCTTCCCCCCAGCGCGGGACATGACACCCGGGGATGAGCCTCCCTGGCAACGAGGGACCACTATCAACTACCAACTGATGATGCAACTGGAAAATGACCTTATACGGAAGGTTCAATGCGGATCAGCAGAATATCCACGTCTACATAAAATACCATGACTTTAAAATGCTGTTTGACCTAAAGTAAGGGGGAAATGGAAAGGAGAAATGAGTTTATATGGCTATGAGTTTCTAAAAAAGAGTCTGGAGGCTGGCAGAAGGTTTGCCCTCATGCACAACTGAGCAGAGTCAGAGAGACAGATAAAGCAGATACAACCCCCAGATATTGGTTCCTTTGAGGGCTAAAGAGACCCATGGGAGTTATGGTCATGGCCGATGGGGTTAACTACCAGGGCAGATGGCCCCTCTTTGGAAATGGTGTTTATGTGTGATGAATCTGGACTCAGATGGGATCTCCCTTCATAAGACTTTCATGCTAATGTGCTGGAGGTACAGTTAATGTTGGGGTTTAAGATATATTTAGGGGATTTGAATCTCTGGACTGACAATGTGATAGCCAGATCCTGAGCCTCAACAGACTCCAGCACCTACAATCTGATTTATTGGACTTACCACACTCAGCTAAGATGGAGTTGAAGAAGGACAACCACCACACCATGGAGCCTAGAGTGATTACAACTGAAAATGGGAGGATTGCATCCAGCATCCAGGTGGAATCTGACCCTCCTCTTGACATAGAGGTGCAATGGACACAACCAATCCAATGTCCACATAGAAGAGGTGGCATTGGATTGGGAAAAGTGGACATAATGGACAAAGGGTATGGGGAAAGGCAGGAAGAGATGAGAGGTGGAGGCGTCTTTGGGACATGGAGCTGCCCTGGATGGTGCTTCAGAGGTAATCACCGGACATTGTAAATCCTCACAGGGCCCACTTGATGGAATAGAGGAGAGTATGGGCCATGATGTGAACCAATGTATATGAGGTGCAGAGGTGCCCAAAGATGTACTTACCAAATCCAATGGATGTGTCATGATGATGGGAACGAGTGTTGTTGGGGGGGGGGAGAGGGGGGGTGGGGGGGTGGGGTTGAATGGGACCTCACATATATATTTTTAATGTAATATTATTACAAAGTCAATAAAAAAAAAAAAAAAGTACTCAATCTCCCAGGCTCCTTTGCAGCCAGGGTGGTCCCGTGACAAAGTTCTGGTGGATGAGATGTGGTCAGGTCTGCTGGGTGGAGCACCCGAGATCTCAAGGTTCCTTTGCTGGTTGCCTTTCTCCTTTTCCCCGTTTGGAATACAGCTGTGGTGCCTGAAAGGGCCACAGTCATTTTGCAGCCGTAGGGACGAAGGTCCTCAGAGCCATCCCAAGCACCACCCCAGTCCTGGACCACCTATTTCTGTACTTCTGATTCTGGCTACTGCTCTTCCTTGCAGCCAAACGTATTTCTAACTATTGCAGTGTTGGCTACTGTGGATCAAATCAGTTTGGGCATACCAATTCCTCTCTCAGAGATTCACAAAATAGATTCTTACAGACGCTGAGAAGTCTTAAAGAGAACTCTTTAGCTCAGTGTTTCCCAGAACGTTTGCCCACCTACTACCCTCTGCCCCTTTCTAGGATACTGATGAACATTTCATGGGAATGGGAAGTGGGAAATAAGTTATAAAGGAAAGAGTGTGGGCTTTGGAGTCAAGATCTGGCTTGGAATGTTATGTGGCCATGGGCATTCACTTAACCTCTCTAACTTGAGATTCCTGCTCTTTAAATGAGGGAGGGCCATACAGACACAAGCAAACCAGGTAGAGTGCCTGGCACTGTGCCTCATTCCTAAGCAGCTGCCAATAATTCATTAGCTACCAGGATCATATTTTGGAAATAATATGGCATTAGAGAGAGAAGACACTGGATGGAGTCCTGATTGTACTACTTTCTTCCTGTGTGGCCCTAGTGAGTGACTTCACTTCTCAGAGCCTCTATTTTCTGAACTGTAGAGTGGAGATTATAATGTCCACTTGGAAGGCGGACTTGGGCAAGATGAGGTATGTGAAAAAGCTGGGCGGGGAAGCAGATTTGGCTCAACTAATACAGTGTCTGCCTACCACATGAGATGTCCAGGGTTCAAACCCCGGGCCTCCTGACCCATGTGGTGAGCTGGCCCATGCGCAGTGCTGATGCACACTAGGAGTGCTGTGCCTTGCAGGGGTGTGCCCCACATAGGGGAGCCCCACAAGCAAGATGTGCACCCCGCATGAAAAAAAGCACAGCCTGCCCAGGAGTGGCGCCACACACATGGAGAGCTGATGCAGCAAGATGATGCAACAAAAAGAGACACAGATTCCTGGTGCCACTGACAAGAATACAAGCAGACACAGAACACACAGCGAATGGACACAGAGAGCAGGTTGGGGGGGAGGGGGAGAGGGATAAGGGGAGAGAAATTTTAAAAATGAAAAAAAAAAAAAGCTGGGCACAGAGAGGCTGTTCTCCCAAAGTCCACGGCTCTGCTTGAGCCCAGAGCTCTGTGCTCAGATCCTGTCCCTGCAGGCCAGCTCAGACCTCCCGAGAAAGCCCAGCACCCAGGCGTTCTAGCACGGGCGGCTGGACAGGGTGTGCTTCCACGTTCTCACTTCATCAGGTCTGCCTCCTCCCAGTCCTCCTCTCCATCTTCCCTCGGGGCTCGCCATGGATCCCTCTGGGGACTCCCAAGAGCAGACTGTCCACTCCAGCCAACTCTGTCGCCACCCAGTTTTTATTGCAGCAATATGCAACACGATATTTAGCAATTTAAACTACTGTCATGCATACCATTCAGTGATATTAATTACATTCACGGTATTGTGCTTCCATCACCACCATCCATTACCAAGACTTTTTCATCAGACTAAAGAGAACCTCTGCACCCATTAAGCAATGATTCCCCACATCCCTCCACGTCTTGACTTCTCCCTTGCCTTCCCCAAGCCCCTGGTAATCTGGAATCTTTGTGTCTATGAATTTGCTTATTCTAGGTATTTCAAATAAGTGTAACCATACAATAGTTGTCATTTTGCATCTCGCTTATTTCACGTAGCATGATGTCATCAAGGTTTCATCCACATTGTAGCGTGTATCAGAACTTCATTCTTTTCCAGGGCTGAATGATATCCCATCATATGTCTATACCACATTCTGTGTATCCATTCATCTGTTGATGGACACTTGGGTTGCTTTCACATTTTTAGCAATTGAGAATAATAATGCTGCTATGATTATTTGTGTACAAATATCTGCTCAAGTCACTGTTTTCAGTTCTTTTGGGCATATAACTAGGAGTGAATTGCCAGGTCATAGAGTAATTCTTTCTTTAACTTTCTGAGGAACCACCAAATTGTGTTCCACAGCAGCTGAACTATCTTACATTCACACCAGCAATGTATACATGTTCCTATTTGTCTGTATCCTCACCAGCACTTGTTCTTTTCTTTTCTTTTTAAATTTTTAAAAAATAATAGCCATCTAGTGGGTATAAAGCAGTTATCTCATTGTGGTTTTGATTTGTATTTCCCTAATGCCTTCTGAAACTGAACATGCTTTCATGTGCTTATTGGAAGGGAGAGAAATAAATAAAAAGAAATCTTATTGAATGAAGTGAGTTAATGAAATTTCCCTTACTGAAAACTCTACAAATGTTTCATTTTTTTAGGTTTATTTTAAGCAATTTTCATTTTAGTAAAGTGACAGTGACAAGATACCTGTAAGTAGGGCTGGACCTACCAGGAAGGGACTATAAATTAGGAAACTCTAAAAGTCCTCTTCTCTTCCCAGATATGCTCCCTCCTCCTGCCTCTCCCTTAAGCTCCTATTCTAATCCCACGTCCTTCTGGAAGCTCTTCCATCATGACTGAGCCCTGATCAATCCCCCTTACCTCTGAACCCCCAGGCTCTAATACAGCTCATGTTTAACCAGACAATGACAGAAAACAACTGTAGCTAACTTAAGCAGAAAGAGAACATATTGGAAGGCCATCGAGCCACAGAATTGATGGGAAAGCTGGAGAACCAGACCTAGAAAACAGCAGCAACAAGGGAAGCCAGGTGGTGGATCCATGGTCAGAATCACACAGTTAGGGCACGTCCCTCCTGGAGGCCACCACTGGCCTTGGACCTTGCTATTAGGATGAGTATGAAACTCTGAATGCTTCCTCCATCAGTCACTCATAAATCAAACTGGCTGAGCTCAGATCACGTGTCCATGCCTTGAGCGCTTCATAGTGGGGGGCTGTCCCCAACAAGACTCACACAAGGGTAGAGACCTCAAATATGGAAGGGTTCAGAGCCCATGACAGTCCACCCTCTGGCTGCCCAGTATTCACATGGCCTTCTCATGTTCTCCTTTTCTGCCTCTATGTAAGAAGGGAGCAAATTCAAGAGCTCCTTAGGAGGTAAAATCAACAAGGCTTAGAGATGGAGTGGGTGTGGCACTGAGGAAGAGGAAAGTGTTAGAGCTATTTCTTAGGTTTCTGGCATGCAAAACTAAGGTAGGGACCACTCAAAGAGGGCCAGGTTTTGGAAACAGACTAATAGCTTTCTTTCCCCCTGCAGGTACCCTCTAATATCCCAGACTTACCTCTTCACCCAAAGCATCCTTCCCATGGCTCTTTTCCTCCAACCACACCCCACCAGCAGCACTGCCTCCACTCTCCCATGGGAAGAGTCTCATTCTCTTCAGGAAGCCTTTGCCAACCGCAGCCCTTAGTGTATTTTTTTTCTTTTACAATATTTCTTTATTGCATGCCTACTGTGCACCCAGCACTATGCTGGGAGTGCCCCTCATCTCATCTGTCACGTCAACAGGCTGGCACAGCAAATACTGTCCTGCTCGTTTTGGGCAGAACCTCAAGTCCAAAGCTCAGAGAGAAACTTGCTCCAAGCTGCACAGCCACCCAGGGGTCAGGGCTGGGCTTAGACTTGGGTCTGCATCCCTGGGCCCGTGTGCTGTCCCACTCCACTGCCCCTCTCCAGGCCACTGTTGCAAGAGACCTTTTCTAATTGGCTAATTCCATGGGGAAAGTTGGGACAAGTAGGGATTGGTGGAAAAGAGGGGTGACGGGCTTGACTTCATTAAGAGGTCCTGAGGCACAGGACCCTAGTGAAGCTGCCTCCCCAGGAAGAAAGAGCACAGCTGCAGTTAGACATGGTTCCCTGAAAGCAGATAGGCAAGCCGTCAGGAGTGTGCTCCAAGCCCCAAGCAGGGCCAGCTCTGAGTGGGGCAGGCCAGGGCTCCGGCCTTTGCCTCTCGTCCTGCTTGTCCCCCCGTCGCCCACATCCTCGGGCCAGGGCTGGGGCTGTGGGGAAAAGAGGCTTCTTAGCCTGTGGAGCACTGAGAGCCCCTTGGGGTGTAGGTGGCGTTGAGCTGAGGAGAGAGACTGCAAGGAGCCCAGAGAGAGAAGGAGGCTTGACCAGGGCCCAACAGCAAGTCCCAATGCCCCACCGATCCCCCACTGCCCTGGGCCAGCCCTCCCACCCCCCACCTCCACTTTCTTCTGAATGTTGGACTCACATCTGGCATCACCACTTACCCGGGTCATCTGCTTTGTTTCCAGGCCCCAGATGGGGGGCCAGCCAGGGCCTGCCAGGTCTGTGTCCAGGTGTGTGAGGCTGGGCGAAGGAGGACGGTGGCTGGAGACACACAGCTGCCAAAATACCTCCCACCCCTGCTTTCTCGAGAGCCTCAGGCTCCACCGTGAGACCGGCCCGTTCAGCTAGGGTGCTGGAGCTGCCCGTGGAGATGGCAAGACTCCCAGCCAAGAGTCCTAAGTTTTTCTTTTTAAACTCTTTCATTTAAAATGACACCCTTGTACTCCAACGCCACTAACGTGTGTCGGGCACATGCCAGCCTTCAGGCTCCTTGTGTATTGTGATTGGTTTGGTCCTCCCTAGGGGGCCAGACCACAGCCTCTCTGTCACAAAGTGACCCAGCGCCGCCCCAGTCAGTGCTCGGATCGTGGTGTTGACTTGGCACCTCCGCACCCCCTCCCCCAAGGCTCAGAAGTGCCTTTTCCAGAATCCCCTTCCCTGTGGGGTTTGAGATGGCAAGATTTGCAAGGGGAAAATGAAGGAAGGGCTGGGGTCCCGATGGGCCCCGGCGTCTCGACGGCCCCCGTTCTGGGTCCAGCTGGCCGTCCTGACCGCTGGCCTGCCGCCCCGCGGCGCCCCCGGGCCACCGCCAGGTGCCTCCCCAGGCCTTCCCTGAGCGCCCCACTGCGGTCCCACTTTGAGGACTTATCGGATTTCCCACCCTCCGGGGTCTGCCCCCCAAAGACACACAGAGCTGGGGCGTGGCTCCTCCCAGAGAGGCGGGAGGAGTAGCCAGAACACAGACGGGCAGAACCCGGCCGGACTCTCTACCCGTGGGAGCTCAGGCGAGTCCTACCACCCCCCGCCCCGGGGAGCCTCAGTTTCCCCATCTGGAGAGCTGGATGATAGTCAGGGGGTTGTGAGGACATGAGCTCATGTCCTCGAGCACCCTTCTCTGGAGCGTGCTCCCTAAATGGTTCACGGTCAGTGACTTCTTATTACGTGAACACTCGTATTACTTTTTTTTTTGACAGTAGGAAGGCTGAATCTTATTCTAATTTGAACAGCTACGTTGTGTAAGAAATGCCTTGAAAATTCTCCTTTTGAAATGTTCACCAATACTTAAGTTCCTCTAACCCAGGGCTTCTTTTTATTTTTTAAATATACTTTAGGAAAAAAAAAAAAACTTACATTACATAAATGTCATACAAAAATATAGGGGATTCCCATATGCCCTGCTCCCTAGCCCTCCCGCATTTTCCCAAATCAACAACATCCTTCATTACGTTTTTAAAAAGAACATATACACTTTATACAATTAATATACGTTTAAAAATAAAGAAGAAGAATGAAGCCTTCACCCCTGGCCCCTGCTCCTCCCTGGAGCCTGGCCCCTCCCGCGGGGCTGGGCCATGCCTGCGCGGCGTCTCCTCCACTCTAGGGTGAGGTTCTTTCCTGAATCAAGGCCCTGCCCACACGGGGAGCAGGCCCAGGACCCCCCTCGAACTCGCAGCCCCTCGCTCCCTCAGGGGCTCGTGGGGGGCCCCCACCGTCTTCAGGCACCAGGTTACCCCTTGCTGACCCTAACAGGCCTCCACGCTGGGGAGAGCCGGATCCGCCCCCAGGAGGGGCCAAACCTGAGCCACAGCCCCCGAAGCAGACAAAGGCTCTTACCCTCACCCCTCAGGCTGTTATCACAGAGCCCCAGAACGCCCTTCCCAGGGCGAGGGAGGGAGGAGATGCCTTCCTCTCCCTCCGCCTTGGAAGTGTGATGATAAGTTGTTTTTTCCAGCAAGCCACCCCAGAACCTACGCTGCTCGCCCACCTGCCCGGCCCCCGCGTTTCTGGAGAAGGAGCTGATGCCGTGCCAGACCAGAGCCCAGGCCCCTAAGCCGGGCTCGGCTCCCAGTTTCACACCTGCTTCGCACGCTGTGTCTTGATGCCTCGAGCCTCAGTTTCCTCATCTGTAAAGTGGGGAGGGGACCCTCTGCCCGCTGAGGCAGAGATGGAAGGCGACGCTCAGGCGCCTCAGAGCCGCCTCCTGCCTTGTCCTGCCTGTGGTTCCCTGCAGCCGTGCATGCTGGGAGAGAGCTCGCATGCCGCCTCCTTGTGTCAAGTCACCGCCCCCTCTCTTTTTGAGGTTTTTAAAATTATTCTCTATTTTTTAAAGCAGTCGTGGGTTTACAGAAAACTCATCAGAAAGTACAGAGTTCCCATATACCCTTCTCACATACAGTTTACCCTTTATACATATTTTGCATCAGTGTGATACACCTGTTAGAATTGATGTGCCAATATTTTTACTATTATCATTAACTGAAGTCCATGGCTTTGATCAGGGCTCACTCTTTGCTGAGTCTCATTTGATGGCGAGTGACAGAACTCTGACTCGGACCCAGGTGAGCATGAAGGGGGCTCAGAGGACGTGACACCAGCTGGACATGCTCTGCCCTTCCCCAAGCGTCCTCTCCGCCCTGCTCTGCCTGCCTCGTTCTTCCTTAGTGCTCGCCCGGCCGGGACCACAGTCACGGAGCTCAGAGTCGCCCTGTTCCAGCTCCATCACCTGGGCAGATAGAGGGACCCCTCGGGCCCAGCACCGGCGGCTGACAATTCCGGGGAAGAACCTCTTTGGTCTGGACAGGTCAGGAGTCTTCCCTGACACGGGGACAAGGTCTGGAGAGCAGGGCAGTCTGAGTCGCTTTCTTCTCCCCAGGTCCAAAGGGGCGGGGGCTCTGGGATGGGCATGTGCTCCAGAACCACGTGACAGGGTTGTGGGAAGGTGGTTGTCACTTTAAGAAAGCAGGATGTGGGGTGAAGAGCCGTGGCCGGCTCGCTCTTGACGGAGTTGCTAAGGGTGGTGCTAAGCAACTCTTCACTCATTGCACCCACAGCACCACGTCCAGAAGAAACCACAAAGGCCCAGAATCCCAAGGGCATTCAGAAATGCCTTAAGAGGTGAGCCCATAGGAGGCCGAGTGACCATACAATTTATTATCCACTTGGTAGAACAGCTTTACTTAGTAGAGGCCCAAATAATCCATCATCTCAACCAGGACCCCGTGTGTGTGAGAGAGGGGTCACTAATAGCCGTGAGGGGCAGCAGGTGTAAAGCAGGCTTTCCCAGGGAACTTGGACATGCAGTCACCCCATTCATTGCGAATTGGGATCTATTATTATTATTATTTTAAATCCCACCAGCTTCTGTGAAAATTTGGCAGGTTTCATGATCTCCCAGGACTAATGAAAGAGACTGAGGCTGGGAGCAGGGAGGTGACTTGTCCCAGGCCAGACAGCCAGTGAGGGGCGCCTCTGCTTCCAGCTGAGCACCGTCCTCCGCAGCTCCTGCCGCTGGCCCAGCCCCTCATCCCGGCTCACCTGTCTGCCCGGGCTCACCTGTCTACCCGGGCTCACCTGTCTACCCGGGCTCACCTGTCTGCCTGGGCTCACCTGTCTACCCGGGCTCACCTGTCTACCCGGGCTCACCTGTCTGCCTGGGCTCACCTGTCTACCCAGGCTCACCTGTCTGCCTGGGCTCACCTGTCTGCCTGGGCTCACCTGTCTGGCCAGAGATCCTACAAGGGATCCAGTCCTCAGGGCAGCTCTCAGGGCCATGGCCAGGGCCAGGGCGAGAAAGGGTCATTGCTGGGACTCTGAAAGCAGGAGGCAGCTGTCGTTCTGGTCTGAGTGAGGAGAAGCCCTGGCCGGAGGCAGGGGGCTGGAGGAGAGGGGCTCTGAGGACGCCTGCAGCTGGGAAAGAGTAAGAGTCCCGGACGCCACCTGCCGCCATGTGCTGTATTGTGCTGTGGTAACCACAAGAGGGCGCCATTGCACCAACAAAGACAGATGCTTTGACATGGTCTCCCAAGGCCACCAAAAGAGCCAAGAAAGGCCTTTGGCTTTCGTTGTTAGTCTTTTGCATTTTCAAACAGTGACATACTATCAGAAAAGTTGCAAATACAGTACAAGTAATTTTTTCTTCTGGACTCTTAAGTTGATGAAATGATTCCTCAGCTCCACCAAATTCTTCAGGGTGTGTTTCCTTCAAAGAAGGCCATACTCTAACCTAACCCCACGACCACCGTCCAAATCAGGAAATTTACACGGAAACGTCGCTGTCAACTAATCCTCAGACCTCATTCATGGATTGCCAGTTTTCCTCATAAAATTCTTTGTAGCAAAATTATCCAGATCAGAATCACACTTGCATTTAGTTGTCAAGACTCTTTAGTCTCCTTCGATCTAGAACAATTCCTCAGTCTGTCACGTACTTTCATGACCCTCAGGCTTTTGTAGAAGGTCCCTCAATTATTTGGTGTTTTCTAATTTTTTTCATGACTAGATTCAGGTTGTGTATCTTTGCCAGGACTATCGGAAATATGCTGAATTCTTGTTGCATTGTATCAGATGGTGTGTGATTTTTTTGTCCGATTCCTGATGATATTCACTTTGATCACTTAATTACAGTGGTGCGTGACAGACTTCTCAACTGTAAAGTTATTCTTTTGCCCTCTGTAGTTGATAAGTTACATCATGTAACCATCCAGTTCTGTTTATTATTTATTTGTGAGTATGGACTCATGGTTTCAATGGACTGTAATCTGTTACCAATATTATATATACTGATGCTCAACTTGTACCACACTTTTCCAGTGGAAGCCCCTTCAGGGTGGCCCCTCTGTCCTTTCGACATGTCCTCCCCACTCCCCCCCATTCTTTGAGGACTTCCTTACTTTTGGTACCACGAGATGGTCCAGGCTTGATTTGTACTCTCCTCGCACCAGTCTAGAAATCAGCCATCTCATTTCTCCAAGGAACCTTGGATTCCAAAGTAGAGAAGGGTATTTAGAAGCCAAGATCTGGGCCGTAGGTATGCTTATTGCTATTGGGGTATCACTGTCCCAGACCCTCAGTGGACAGAGCTAGGAAATACATGAATAAAGTTCAATATAAGGGTGCAGTTCCCATGTACCTTTACACACGTACGTGTTTACATCTACCTGTCTATCTATCGAATTGAAAACCGTTAGCTTTATCTGAAACTTCCAATTCCTGTCCAACATCACAGTGCTCTCTAGTTCTCTCCCTTTCCATCACTGGCATCTTCTCCAGTGAGAAGACCCGGCAGGGAGAAACCTGGCTCCCATTATCTCCATCATGCTTTTTGTGTATTTTATTTATCGTAATCATTATCCCCTTACGTGGTCGTCCTCCTGAATGGAACCAACCTCCTGTCTCTGCGGCACCCCTCGGGCTCCGACCCCACCACAGCTGTCTCCTGCACAGGAGGGGTCCTCCCCGGCCAGGCTCTGGCCCCCGGCCCCCCGCTGCCCTGCAGGGGGTGACGGCCTCACCCACGCGTGCCTCATCACTGAGCAAGCTGCCGACCCCATACGCCGCACTCTCCTCCACATGCCACGCCCCTCCCTGCGCCACCCAGGCCCCCACCCCCAGAGCCCCACCTGATGGCTTTTCAGCTGTTCAGGAGGGGCAGGGGACAGGAGAATGAGGAGGAAGAGCTTTTTTAATGTTTTAATTAAAAAACAAAACACGAAAACCTGCTCATGGTAGACCTCCCCAAATTCCTAGGCAGTCTTCACCCACCCCATGCATTTCAGAGGCAGTTAGGGGGAACACGTTTCCTAGGCCCAGGGAGCCCTGGGGTATCAGGACAGGAGGAGCCTTGGGGACCATCGGGGCTGATGCACCCATTGTGCAGACGGGAACCAAGTCCCAGGGAGGAGGGGATTTGCTGACAGTGCCACGAAAGCCCAAACTGAAAAAACCCAAGCTCGACTCTGAGTCCAGTGCTCACCCCAGCCTCCTGCCCCCGGGCCAGTGAGCGATGAGCCAAACCTGAAATGGCCCCTCAATTTGCTCCCCAAGTCCGAGTCTTGGGTGTTCCTGTGGCTGCTCATAACCGCCTGCCGAGTGGGCAATGGTCCACACCTGGTGTGACCGTCCTGGGCACCCAGGGCTGCCCGGGGAGCACCGTGAAGTCTCTGGTGACACAAAAATCTCGCCCTTTGGGAGCCTGCCTCTGCCCTCCTCCCCAGACGACTTTCTCACCGTTCCTGGCACCAGGCTGGCCTCCGCAGCTTCTCCCGACGTGCTTTGGTGCCTCGGCAGGGGCGGTACTCGCACCCCGGGGACTCCCGGGACCACCTCGGCCTGGCAGGTCCTCAGGGCACGAGGCGCCACCTCCTCCCCGACCCGCCAGAATGTGGACCCACCCAGACTGTCCACGCCGATCTTTCTCTCTTTTTCTTCTTTCTTTTTCTTAGAACTGTTGTACGTTCACAGAAAAACCACGCAGAAAGCACGGTTCCCGTGTGCCCTCGCACACATGCGTGCGGCTTCCCCTGCTCGCATTTTGCATTATAGAATCTTTGTTACAATTAATGAAATAATGTTACTGTAGTTTTACTATTTAACTACAGTCCAGAGTTTATGTAAGTGTTCACTCTGTGTTGTACAGTGCTATGGGTTTAAAAAAAATTTTTTTTAAGACTTTTTGATTTTACCCACTGTACGTACGCATGGTTTAGAGGGAAATCGTTGTCTGGGCTTGCTATGGCCTCTCTTCCCACTCCTCCCGTGCTTACCTCTGCTGGCTGCCGAGCCTGTGACCTGCTTAATCTGTGACATCTTGACTTTTCCCACTCGGCCTTATCCGTGGGCTTGACCTCGGGGAATTCCGATGGGGATTTGGCTCATTCCTCCCACACGTATGACTGCGTAAACGCTCATTCACAGCGGGGCCAGGCAGTCAGCTTCGAGGACTTCTCCTTCCTGCACACCTTCTGGCTCTTCCTGGAGTTAATCATTGTTTGGGGTTTGTTTTCGTTTGCTTGGTTTTCAATGTGCCCAGGAAAGAGGTGCTCAGCTCAGTGGGTGCACACGAGGGCTCTGGAGCCAGGCCGCCTGGGCTGAAGCTGTGGCTCTGCGCCTGCTAGCTGCGGGGCTGAGCCGGATACTCTGTGCCTCAGTTTCCTCATCTGTAAAATGAGATAAAAATACCTGCCTCATAGGGGTGTTTTGAGGCCCAGAGCACATTTACAGAGTGTCTACTATTATGGTCATTTATCTTAATTCAGCCGCACCTCTTCACCATTGTCTAAATCTCCCCTCAAGGCTGTCAGAAGGTCTTTCTCCATTTCCTCTTCCTGAAAGGCTCTCCATGGGTTGCCCTTTCCTGCCGGCCCACAGCTGGCACCCTGGATCGCCCTTCACCCTCAGGGCGGGGACATGCATCCCTCCCTCTCTGAGAAAGGCCCTCTTTCCTGGGTGCTAGGTCTTCCCCCCATTTGGCTAGCTCCATTATCAGGGTGGAGCACTCACTCCAGTAGCTTCCCGAGAAAGGGTGCAGGGCGGACACAGCTTGAGGTCTTGAAGATGTCCTTATGCTATCCTCATACTTGGCTGACAGTTTGTCTGAAGTAGAATTCTATGTTGAAAATCATTTTCCTCCAGAATTTTGCTCATCACCTTCCACCTCCCAGCCTTGCTCTTGAGAAGTTGAAAGTTGCTCAGATGCTGACTGTGTTTCTTTCTGGCTGGTACTGTGGCTTCCTCTCTCTGTGCCCATTCTGCAATGGTGTGCGTTGGGGTGGGTCCATGTTTCTCTCTTAGGCTGCCTGCATGTGGGCCCTTTCAATCTGGAAACTTGTGATCCTGGTTCCAGGAAACTGGTCTGGAATTGTTCCTTGGCTCTTTCTTCCTCTTTACTTTCCCTGTTCCCTCCTTTAGGCCACCTATTATTCATACAGTGAATCTCCTGGATCAGTCCTCTTATTATCCTGTTTGTTTATGTACTTAGTAGCAGCGTTATTGAGCTATAATTCACATGCTATATAATTCACCCATTTAAAGTGTACAATTAAATGATTAAATGGCTTTTAGCGTATTCACAGAGTTCTGCATCCATCATCATTATCTATGTCTGGATCATTCTCATTACCCCAATAAGAAATCCAGTACCCTGTAGCAGTCCCACCTCATTTCCCCCATTCCTCCCCAGCCCCTAGACAACCACTAATCTACTTTCTGTCTTTATGGATTTGCCTATTCTGGACATTTCATAGAAATGGAATCATACAGTATGATCTTTTGTGACTGTTCTCTTTCTTTGTTTCTTTTTTTTATGTCCCATCTCTTTGTCTGTTTGGTCTACTTTCTGAAAGATTGCCTCAACTTTGTCTCCTAACCCTTTATTTTTAATTCCTGAGTTCTAATTTTCTAAAGTTATTTTTTATAGTATCCTGTTCTTGTTTCATGTTTGGAATCTCATCCCGTATATTTCTGAGGGTATTAATGATAGGTTTTGCAAACTCCCCTGCAGAGTCTAGTTCCTCTAACTTGCTTTGTCATTTCTTTGGTCTCTATCTTTCATGTTAGAATCTCTCTTCAGCTGTCTGGGAATCCTTGATCTTCAGCTCTTACTTGATGGTGAGAATCTAACAAGCTAACTGGAACTCTGAGACAGTGGCAGGCTTGTCAACCATGAGATTCCCGAGAGGGAGATGGCCTACGTCATTTAGTTGGGGATCTTTAGGTTATTCTTCTTGAGCTGCTCAGACTCTGTAGAAAGTACTTTCCCCATCTCCTGCCTGGCGTGGGAAGCCTGGCTGCCAGGACTCAGGGGCTGAACAGGGGCAGAGGGCTGGGGTGGGGGCGTCATCACCATCAGCATGATATACTCAGTTCCCAGCAGATGATATGGTACTCCTGATCTCAACTTTTGCTGGTACCCACCCATCAAGAGACTACTTCCACACTATCCCCTTGAGAAAATCCACGCCTGCCCCCAATTCATTTTTGGGTAGGGAAGAATAGACACCCAGCTGCTTAGAGATGGAGAGGGAATCAGGTCTTTTTCTTAAGCAGACTTTCAACCAGTTCTCCTTATTTTAGCCCCTCTCTTTACTGCAGTAACCTTCTGCAGATTCTGCAGTGTACGCCGGGTGGATCCTTGGCTTTCCCCACTGGGTTAGTGCGCAGTTTTCTTGGGTTTCATTTATAGTAGCCTATCTGATTTCCATCTTCCAATATTTTGTTGTCATTGTTCTCCTGTCTTCCCAATCATTATAGATACTTTTTAAAAAAATCATCCTTTCCTGGTTTTCTAGAAAAGGCTGAAGAGTCAGCAGAAGTGGATGTGAGTATCTAAGCTGCCATATTAACTCATTCTACTTCCTGCCCCTAGGACAGATTTGACTTTTCGGTTGTCATCTCTATCCATCTCGACCCCCAGCTGAACTGGGAGACTCTGGCTGCAAAAGACTCACTACACTTCTGATGGATAGATGTGTTCTTTCCACAGAGGATCTGACAAAAGTGGGGCTGTGACACCTTGTCACACATCATTCTCACAACACTCCATGTATCAGAGCAACCCCCCTCCCATGACTTTAATCACAAGTGCCTGTTGACCTCTCCCTGCCTCTGGAGACCCTTTATCCAGCTGCAGACAGCTCACGGGCCCCAAACAGCCCCTCTCAGGGGAAGGATAGTACTAAAGAATGGACCTGGCTTTGCTTCAGCTCCAAGCCCTGCTACAATCTTGCTTGCTCCTGGGTTGGTTTCTGACTGCCATGCTCACAAATGTTAAGGGAAGAATCATTAGTGCTGTTTTTCTCCTGCTTCCAAGTATTTCTCCACACCCGTGTGATTGGATGGAGCTGTGCGACTAGTTCTAGCCAATGACTTAAACAACAGTGTGTGTAATTTCTGGGCTGCAATTATAGCTGTTGCAAGTAATAGCTGATGCAAGACCCTCTGGAGCCCTCTTTCCTCTGCTGCAATTATATGCAGTGTTTCAGATGGTGGTTGCTTTGTCAGTCTGGGTCTCACGGTGAGAACAATGATGATGTGGAAAAGAAGTCTGAGCCAGCCTACAAAGATAAGAAAGACAAACCTCATGTAGGCCATGGAAATGGGAGGGGCTCTTTGTTAGTGCAGCATAACCTAGCCTCCCTAACTGATACAACATCATAGAGTTGTGAGAATTCAGTGGCAACACATGTGAATGTGCACAAGGCTCTCCCTGGCACAAGTAGGTCTCGATATGTGTGATCTGCTTAGTAAGCCAAAGCACAGAGGTGGGACTGAGTATGGGCAAGATTGGGCATGTAAGGAAACAGGGACAAATTTTGGGGACTTTGGGAGCTGGGCAGAGAGAATGGGCAGGCTCTCCACCGCAGAAGGGCAGCGACTTGAGGAGACAGGTAAGGTGATATCACCTGCAAGTACAAACAGGAAGATGTGTCTTTATCTGACCTGACTCATCCGAGTCCAGGGAAAAGAGTAAAGCCAACGATGAGCAAAAGGCTAGAATCCGGCAAGATGTGGCAGAGATTGTTAACTTGGTTGCCCCTTCTAGCACGGTGAGGCCCTTTTGGGTCATGAGCCAGGCCTTGCCCTCAAGTCCACGTGCCCAGGAGCCGAGTGAGTCATGGCCTGCAGTTATTAAACACGGCATCCCTCCATCTGCTCCCCGAACGCGGGCCCTCGCAGCCACCTGGGACTAAACCCGCCTTCAGTCGGCAGCAAGTCAACACACTGGGGACACTGGGTGGGCGAAACTGTTGAGGATGTGGGGGGCTGCGTGTTTTCCTGGCATGGGGAGCAGGGTGACTAACACACCCGTATAACCATGGGAACGATTCCTCCTACTTGGGCAGCCTTGACAATCTTCACACCCTTTTGTCCACCAGATCTTGTCAATCTCTGCAGCTGTTTTATAAACCAAGAAAGGAAGGACCATTGACCGTGGGGCACAGAGAGGCGTAAGAGTGTAGAGAGAGCAAACGCACAGCCCTCAGTCCACTCTTCCTATCCCCTTGCCCCTGGCAGGCATTACGTAGCAACCATTCCACTTTCCAGCTCATCTGGGGTGAGGCCTAGGAATCTTTCTCAAGAAAGTCCTTCTGGCAGCCACTACTCATCTGCTGTGGATCGTCATCCCTGGTGCACTAGAAGCCAGTACCTGACTGGGTGGGTGACTGTGGGCGATTTTTGTCATAGGGCGGCCTTTCCCATCTGAAAAGTGGGAAGGTGGACTACAAGTCCAGTGTTTCATGAATTGGCCTGTCGACAAGTCCGGACTTCTCTGCTCCCTCCGACTCTGCTGTGTCGCAGTCTCTTATCACCTCTCACGTGGACGCCACGATGGTCTTGTCAAGAGCCAAGCAGAGCCGAGCTCCACACAGGTGTGGAAGGTAGATGATTAAGGCAATGATGAAGCCAAAATGCAAATAACAGTGACCCCTTTAGCCACTTACGGTGATGGTATAAGCAAGAGGCTAACCTGGAGTAAAAGCGCAGCTCCCCACGCTTCCTTCTGTTGCCCCCTCGGAACGCACCAGCAGGTGAGGGGGTGGGGTGGATCTGCAAAGACGGGGCTGTCTCGCGGCCGAGGGAGCCCCGAGCAAAAGGCCCCTGCCCTTTTGTGGACCTGGGGACTGGGGGCCGGTGGGGGCAGCTAGAAGAAGGAAAGGACTGCGTAATGGGGTGGAGAAGAGTGTCTTCAAGGCCTCCCTGCTAAGGAGGTCTCGGAAGAGGTGCCCGAGGAAGACGGCGGGCTAGGACTGCAGATCAGTAAGGACGTGACCCACAGGGCGACCTGGCCACCCCCGGAAGGACCTGTCCTCCCCCGGAAGCTCACCAGGTCGGCCTTTGTGACCTGTGGCCAGGCTGAAAAGTCGCCCGGAGGATTTTGGTGGGAGCCGGACTCCTCAGGTCTCCTCTCTGGGCTCCAGTGCATTGTGGAAACTACTGCCAGTGCACTTTTCCTAAAGTTCTCTGCTCAAGGGTTCCAACAGGGAGAGCGGATGTGGTCCTGGGTTCAGTTCCCGGTGCCTCCTAAAAGCACAAACAAACAACAAGCAAACAAACAAAAAAACCAACTCAAGGGGGCCGATGTGGCTCAGTGGTTGAGGGCCAGCTTCCCACATACGGGGTCCGGGGCTCAATCCCCAACCCCAGTACCCCCACCTCCCCCAAAAAAAGAGTTCTCAACTCTTCATGGCCTTCCCAAGAAAGGCCAACTAGAGAGTGTCCATGATCTGTCCCTTCCCCTCCTCTCCACACTCCTCTCGCAGACTCCTCCTCCCATGTGCACAGCCCACAGCACCCACCTCTGGGCCCTGCCCCTGCTGCCCCCTGCCTTCTCTAGCACCCCCCAGGCGGCTCCTCTAAGCCGTCGCCTTCTTCTTACCAAAGCTCCCTCCTCCTTGACAACATTCTCCAAATCCCCACGGAAGGGGGCAAGTCTCTCCCTGTAAAATATTACCACATCATTTTCCTTTCTCTCTTTCCACATGTCTGTCCCCAGCCCTCCCCTCAACCTTCTGACTTACTCAGGAAATTCCAGGTGACTCACACCCAGCAATCTGCACAACCAACAGGAGTGGCACCTGCTCCCCTGGCACGTTCCCCTTCCCAGCAAATGGATTCTCCATGGAGGCACTGAGACCTACTGGGGGCAAGTGACCTCCTGGATAAAGGGCCTGCTGGCAGGTGCTCCTGCTGCCCCACCGCCCCTCCCTGGAGTCCCTGTGCCCTGGAGAGGGGCGCAGGGGTCAGCGTGCTGGCCTGTGCCCTGAAGGGGAATCTGCCTCCAGAGGTCTGGGCCCACACTACCCCAGAGGAGGCCTGAGGCCACTCAGGGGTCGCAGCTCCTGCGCCCCTCTCCCCTTCTCCAGGGGCCCTCCTTACTCATGAGCACTTGCTGGAGAGAAAACGTTGACCTGGCTCCTGCTTGGGCCAAGACGGACACTGGCAGGGCTTTGTGCCTGACCTTTCCACCATTCAGGCTGCACTTCTGTTCCCTTCCCCCCAACCCACCTGCACCCCCCAGCTCAGGGCTGCCCCCTCCTCCACGAAGGCCCCCTGATCACCCCGCCTGGCTCACCCCGGCCTGCCTGCCGACCCCCTTGGCCCTGTAAGGGTGCCTGGCTTGGAGTATCCAGCAAGCCCCTGCTCCCACCGCAGCTCTTCCCAGTTCAGGGGGCATGTGAGGCCAGGGTCTGTTACTGCGCATCCCTGACTCTCCTGGGCCTTAACCTGCCGCCACGCCGGGGTTACCCATAAATATCTGCATTGGAGGGAATGAGTCAGTCATTCAGCCGGCACTCAGCCTCTTCCAAGAGGTGTCCACCCCTTGCCCCACCCCCCAGAGACAAAGGGCCTGGAAAAGCAAGTTGAGCCTCAGGGAGAAGGTACGAGAAACCTGGCACCCTCCCCTGCCCCTTCATGCCAAATTCAAGGGTATGATAATAAAAAACAAAACCTCCTTGAGTTGTTTCTAGGCTCAGAGCCAGGAGCCAGCTGGCTTTCCCCACACCTGCTGTCTCGCCTGTGACACTGAAGGGCCTCGGGAGTTTTACCTCTGTCGAGATGACTCATAAAGGTGCCAGATACATCAAATCAGAAAGGCTGTGTGGTACCCTTGAGGAAAAGGGAGCTCTAGATTCAAATCCTGGCTGTGTCACTTACTAGCTAGTGATGTAGGCAAGTGGTCCACTCTGAGCCTCTGTTTCCTCTTCTTTAAAATGGAGCTAGTAAGAGCCCTTCCCTGATGGGTTTGTTAGGAGAATTAACTGAGGTGCTCCTCTCAATTACTCTGGAATGTAAAGGACTCTTAATGAATACTGTCCCCTTCCTCCCTATCCTGTTCCCTAAGAGGGGAGCTTTGGTTCCTAAGCAAGGAGTTGCATGAGCATTAGAACACCGTGAGCTGCTTCAGGGGGCAGGGCTGCAGTGGGGGCGGTGACGCTCTATAGCGGCCTGAGGCGGGATGAGCAGAGGTTGCAGCAACCACGTGCTGCCTGGCAGGTGGCCTCCGAGCTAGCTTCTCATCCAAGGATTTGGGCATTTCTGTGTTCTTTTCACTTTTTTTACATACTTAAATTTTTTTATATTTTAATTAGAGAAATTGTAGATTCACAGAAAAATCATGCATGCTTACACAATAGTAACACCGTGTGTTAATGTGGTAACTTTGTTATTATACAATAGTTGAAAAAATGTTATCATAATTATACCATTAACTAAAGTCGAAAATTTACAAAAACTGTGTTGTACAGTCCACTGTTTATTTTTATTTTTATTCTAGTAACATATATATAAAACCTAAGATTTCCCTTGAACCACATTCAGTGTGTAATCTACTGCTGTTAATTATATTCACAATGTTGTACTACCATCACCACTGTCCTTTACCAAAATATTTCCAACCCCCCCAAAGAGAAATCTATACCAATTAAGCTTCAATTCCCCATTCCCTATCCCCACCCCAGCCCCTCGTACCTATATTTTAGTTTCTGGTTCTGTGATCTTGCTTCTTATAATTATTTCATATCAGTAAGATCATACAATGATCGTCTGGTTTATTTCACTCAAGATTATATCTTCAAGATTAATCCATGCTGTAGCACTTCATTCCTTTCACGGCTGAATAATTTTCCACTGTGTGTATGTACCACATTTAGTTCACCCATTCATCTTTTGATGGACACTTGGGTTGCTTCCATCCTTTGGCAACTGTGAATAATGCTGCTAAGAATGTTGGTGTACAGATTTATGTTAGAGTCCCTGCTTTGAATTCTTTTGGGTGTATATCTAGAAGTGAGATTGCCAGGTCATATGGTAATTCTATACTTAACTTTCTGAGGAACTGCCAAACTGTTTTCCATAGTAGCTGCACCATTTTACATTCTCACTGGCCATGAGGGAGTGTTCCTATTACACCACATCCTCACCAACACTTGTAATTCTCCTTTTTAAAAGAGTAGCCATTCTAGTGAGTGTGCAATGACATCTCATCACTGTTTTGGTTTGCATTTCCCTAATGGATAATGATGTTGAGCATCTTTTTGTGTGCTTTGTAGTCATTTGAACATACTCTTTGGAGAAATGTCTATTCAAGACTTTCGCCCATTTTTAAATTTGATTGTTTGTCTTTTTGTTATTGAGTTGTGGGATTTCTTTATCTCCTTTGGATATTAAAACCTTACAGAACATGTGGTTTCCAAATATTTACTATCATTCTGTAGGTTTTCTTTTATATTTTCATGATAAAGTCCTTTGATGCACAAAAGTTTTAAGTTTTGATGAGGTCTCATTTATCTATTTTTTTCTTTTGTTGCTTTGTACTTTGGATATATAATATCTAAGAAATCATTGCCTAATACAAGGTTTCGAAGATGCTTCTCTATGCTTTTTTCTAGGAGTTTTATGGTTCTCATTCTTATATCTAGGCCTTTGATGCATTTTGAGTTGATATTTGTATGTGGTGTGAGGTAGGAGTCCACATGCATTCTTTTGCACATGGACATCCAGTTTTCCCAGCACCATCTGCTGCAGAGACTATTCTTTCCCAGTTTAGTGGACTTGGCACACTTGTGAAAAATCAGTTGGCTATGAATTTAAGAAGTTCATTTCTGAACTCTCTATTTGATTCCATTGGTCTATATGTTTGTCCTTGTGCCAGTACCATGCTGTTTTGATTACTGTGGTTTTATAATAAGTAGGAAAATTGGGAAATGCAGTCCTCCAACTTCATTCTTCTCTTTCAAGATGGCTTTGGCTATTCAGGGCCCCTTACCCTTCCATATAAATTTGATGTTTGGCTTTTCCATTTCTGCAAAGACTGTTGGAATTTTGATTGGGATTGAGTTGAATCTGTAAATCCCTTTAGGTAGAACTGACATCTTAACAATATTTAGTCTTTCAATCCCTGAACACAGAATGCTCTTCCATTTGATTTCTTTGATTTTTTTCAGCAATGTTTTATAGTTTTCTGTGCATAAGTCCTATATATTCTTGGTTAAATTTATTACTAAATATTTAATTTTTTAGTTGCTATTATAAATGAAATTTTTAAAATTTCTTTTTCAGATTTTTCATTATCAGTATATACAAACACTGCTGATTTTTGTGGGTTGATCTTGTACTTGCCACTTTGCTGAATTCGTTTATTAGTTGTAGTAGCTATGTTGTGACTTTTTCAGGATTTTCTGTATATAGGATCATGTTATCCACTAATAGGGAAAGTTTCACTTCTTCCTTTCCAATATGTATGCTTTTTATGTCCTTCTCTTGCCTACTTTCTTTCTCTAGAACTTCCAATACAATGTTGAATAACAGTGATGACAGTGGGCATCCTTGTCTTGTTCTTGATCTTGGAGGGAAAGCTTTCGGTCTTTTACTATTACGTATAATGTTAGCTGTGGGTTTTTCATACATGCCTTTTATCATGTTGAGGAAGTTCCCTTCTATTCCTAGTTTTCTAAGTGATTTTTATCAAGAAGGGGTGCTGGATTTGTCAAGTGCCTTTTCTGCATCAATTGAGATGATTGTGTGGTTTTTACTCTTCATTCTGTTAATGTGGTGTATTATATTACTTCCTTTTCTTGTGTTGAGCCACCCTCGCATACTTGGGATAAATCCCACTTGATCATGGTGTTATTCTTTTTAATGTGCTGTTGGATTTTATTTGCTAGCATAATATTTTGTTGAGGATTTTTGCATCTATATTCATAAAGGATATTGGTCTGTTATTTTCTTTTCTTGTGGTATCTTTATCTGGCATGGTATGTTGGCCTCATAGAATGAGTTAGGGAGTGGTCCCTCCTCTTCAATTTTTGGGAGAGTTTGAGCAGGATTGGTGTTAATTCTTGGAATGTTTGGTAAAATTGACCAGTGAAGCCATCTGATCCTGAGCTTTTCTTTGTTGGGAGGTTTTTGATGACTGATTCAATCTCCTGTTATTTGTTTGTGAGTTCTTCTATTTCTTCTTGAGTCAGTGTAGGTTTGTGTGTTTCTAGAAATGTGTCCATTTCATCTAGGTTATCTAATTTGTTGGTGTACAGGTGTTCATATTATCCTCTTATAATAGTTTTTATTTCTTTGGGGACAGTAGTAATGTCTGCCCTTTAATTTCAGATTTTTGGTGTTTGTGGCCTCTTTCTTTCTGTCTTTTTGTTGTTGTTGTTGTTCTTTGTCATGCTAGCTAAAGAATTGTTTGTTTAATTGATCTTTTCAAAGAAACAGCTTTTGGTTTCAGTGATTCTATTGTTTTTCTAGTATCTATTTCATTTACTTGCTATAGTCTTTGTTATTTCCTTCTTTCTGCTCACCTCTGGTTTGGTTTGCTCTTTTCCCTCTCGCTCCTCCAGCTGTGATGTCAGGTATCTGATTTGAGATCTATAGCGTTTAGACTTTATAGTTCCCTCTTAGCATTCCCTTTGCTGCATCCTAGAAGTTTTGGTATGTTGTGTTTTCATTTTCCTTAACATCAAGATGTTTCCTAATTTCCCTTGTGATTTCTTCTTTGACCCATTGGTTGTTTGCACACCTTGTTTAATTTTCACATATTTGTGAATTTTCCAGTTCTCCCTCTGTTTTTGATTTCTAGCATCATTCCCTTTTGATCGGAGGAGATACTTTGTATGATTTCAATATTTTAAAATTTAATTGAGTACTTGCTTTGGCACACATATACTAAAATTGGAGTGATACAGAGAAGATTAGCATGAGGCCCCTGCACGAGGATGACATACAAATTCGTGAAGCATTCCATATTTTTTAAAAATTAATTAGATGTGTTTTGTGACAATGTCTATGTGGTCTCTCCCGGTAGAATGGTTTGTGCACAAGTGAAGAATGTGTATTTTGCTACTGTTGGGGGAGTTGTCCTATATATGTCTGTTAGGTCTAGTTGATTTAAAGTATCTCTCAAGTCTCCTATTTCCTTATTGATTCTGTCTTGATGTTCTATCCATTATTAGAATGGGTGCATTTGAAGTCTCCTATGGTATTATAAAACCATCTATATGGTTCATATCTGTCAACATTTGCTTCATAAATTTTGGGTCTCTACTGTTAGGTGCATTTATAGTTAGATATATTTGTAAGTCTTCTTGTGGAATTGATCCCTGTATCAGCATATATTGACCTTCTTTGTCCCTCACAACCATTTTTGTCTTAGAGGCTATTTTATCTAATATCAGAATAACTACCTGAGCTCTCTTTTGGTTACTATTTACATGGTGTATCTTTCCATTCTTTCACTTTCAACTTACTTGTGTCTTTGGATTTAAGATGAGTATCTTTTAAACAGCATATAATTGTGTTGTTTTTTGTGTGTTTTTTTAAAGATTTATTTTTTATTTATTTCTCCCCCCCCCCTCGTTGTCTACTCTCTGTGTCCGTTCACTGTGTGTTCTTCTATGTCCGCTTGTATTCTTGTCAGCGGCACAGAGAATCTGTGCCCTTTTTGTTGTGTCATCTTGCTTCATCAGCTCTCCGTGTGTGCAGTGCCACTCCTGGGCAGGCTAAGCTTTTTCCATGCAAGGTAGCTCTCTTTGCAGGGTGCACTTCTTGCACATGGGGCTCCCCTATGTGGGGGACACCCCTGCGTGGCAGGGCACTCCTTGAGCACATCAGCACTGCGCGTGGGCCAGCTCATCACACAGGTCAGGAGGCCCTAGGTTTGAACACTGGACCTCCCATATGGTAGGCAGATGCTCTATCAGTTGAGCCAAATCTACTTCCCAGTTGTGTTGTTTTTTAAATCCAATCTGCCACTCTCTTCCTTTTGCCTGGTGAGTTTAATACATTACATGTAAAGTAATTACTGATCATGCAAGACTTTCTTCTGACATTTCGCATTTGGTTTTACTAAGTTTATACCTTTTGGTCCCTCAGTTCTTCTGTTAATGCCTACACTGATATTTATTTGATTTTATGTAAGATATGACTATGAGTCCCTTCTCATTTCTTTCTCTATTATTTTTCATATAATTTCTTTGTGATTGTGATAGGGTTTAAATGTAATATTCTAAGTCTATAGCAATCATGTTTGATTTGATACTAAGTGAACTTCAATAGCATATACATACACTGTTCCTATACCTTGTTACAAATGAAAACTTTACATCTTATATGTCCAAAACCATAGGTATATCATTACTTTGTATGCATTTGCAGTCTAGAATCTGAAGGAGTAAGAAGTGGAGTTACATGCCCAAAAGCAATGTAATAGTACTGGCATTTAGAAGTACCCATGTTGTCACCTTTTCTCAAGGTCTTTATTTCTTTATGCCCCTTTGACCTACTGGCTTGTGTTCTCTACTTTCATTCTGAAGAACTCCCTTTAACATTATTTGTAGGTCAGATCTAGTGGGGATAAACTCCCTCAGCTTTTGTTTACCTAGGAATGTCTTAATCTCTCCTCATTTTTTGGAAGACAGTTTTGCTGGAAATAAAATTCTTGATTGGCAAGTTGTCAATCTCACTACCTTTTTGCCTTCCAGGTTTGTGATGAGAAATTGGCACTTAATCTCTTTGGCGCTTACATTGTACATAGCACATTGCTTGTCTTTGCTGCTTTCAGTAATTTCTCTTTGTCCTTGTTGTTAGACAGTTTGACTACTATGGGTCTAGGAATAATTCTTTTCTAGTTTATCCTTTTTGGGGTTCATTGGTATTCCTAAATATGGCAATTTATATAACTTATTAGTTTTTAGTGTTTTGTAATGTGTATGTCTGTGTGCACGTGTAATTTGTATTTTAAGAGAGAGGGAGCCCATGCCTATCTCCCTATCTCAGAGTGCTGACACCCTTCCTGGGGTGAGCCGTCTTCTGAATTCCAGTCTCCCACCCACTGTCTCTTCTCTTGTTCAGAGCAGACAGAGCTATGTCAAGAGGCCCAAGGACCCAGACCCCCAGAATCCTGTGGTATCCCCAAAGGATCCTACCCCTCTTACCTAGTACTCCCTTGCTAGACAGAGACCTGGGGTGGTGGGAGGGATTCCCCAGGATCTGGAATCTTCAGCCAGGGCTCTGTCCTCAGCCTGAGAAGAGCTCCTGTCTACCCACCCTTGGCATCTGTCCTGACTCTGGCCACCCTGCCAGATGTGGCTCAAAGCTTGTGCGACTTCCTATCCCAGGGGAACTGACTCACCTCTAGGAAGCTCTCAGGAAAAGGGAAACCTCTGACAGTTGTCAGAAAGCTCGTTAAAAGTGATTGATTCCCTGGAGTAGTCCCTGGTTTTCATCTGGCAGGTGAGAGGGGAGAGCTCTGATGTCGTCAGTTTTTCTAACTTCCCATGAATTCTCTAGAAGAGGAAGCCAAGAGGTTGTGGCCCGGGATCCATTAGGGTTCAAGTGAGCCTGAAAGCCAGGAAAAGTCCCAGAAGTTTCCCATCTGTATTATGATGATAATTATAATAAATGTACGGAAAAAAACAGTTGTAATAATAAGGAAAAAGAACAAATATTTGCGCACCCGCTATGAGTCACAACGCAGTTCTAAGTGCTTTAACATGGATCACCTCCCTCAGTCTTTACCGTAACTGTGGAAGGGGAGTCTATTCTTACCCCCATTTTACAGAGAAGGAACCTGAGGCTCAGAGAAAGGAAATCAAAGCCACACAGCTGGCCGTTGGAGAGCTGGGAATGAAATGCCAGGGGAGAGGTGGGATTCCGGCTTCAGTGCAGGGCCGTCCAGGCCCAGGGTTGCGGGATATGAGCTGCCACCTTGTGGTGCTTGCAGTGGGGGGTCCAATGAAAGGCACAGCTGTAAAGATGAGTTATTAATAAAAAAATCAGTCTCCCTCTCTAGATTACCTCAGAACCAAACAGAACTAACCCTCTTTTTCTTCAGGAATTGTCCACAAGTTGGAACCATCCAGAGGGAGGCCAGGGAAGAGCGTGGTTTCAATGAGAACAGTTTCAGAGGAATGAAAGGAGCAGGCCAAGCTGGAACCAGCCAGGACTCATTTCGACCAGTCCGTGTTGCTTTAGTCTGGACAAGACTGGTTTGTTCCAAGTTAAATTTAGCCAGAACCAGGTGGAACCATCCAGAATCAATTTTGAAAGTTCTAAGTTGGTGTGATCTCGTCAGATCATGTTAGAACCCATTTGCATCCTGATTTGGTCAGAATCAAAATCAGTTAGAACTAGTTTGGAATGTTTAGAAGTGGTTTGAGCCAGTTGTGACGGGTTTGAAGCAGCCAAAACTTGCCTGACACAATCATAACCACTGGCTCTAAGTTTATAACAGCAGTTCCAGTAAAGCATTAGAAGCTGGCGCGCAGTGGCTTGGGTTGTGAACAGAACGCGGGCAAGTGGAGCTGGAAGGGGGGCGGCTAGGAGCTTGGTTTTGCCTGCCCGGCAAGGACCTTGAAGGCCACACTGAAGAGCGGATGACGTCCCCTCCAAGGGCACAACACGCATAATCCTCCAGAGTGCTGCACAGGCCACAGGCCTGCAAATCAGCCTCTCACCCAGCGATTGAAGGGAGGGAAGCTTTCATCACCGGGTTTTGGGTAAATTATTGCAGATGGAAGCATATCTTTGATTTCATGAATTTTTGCTGGAGCATGAAATTTCCTGGAGCAGATTCCCTGAGGATCATGGAGCCCCTACCTTTCCTCTCCCTCTGACACATCCCACTCCCTGTTCCGTCTTGCCTATCCCCCCGCCACCACCATGCTTTGTTTTTCCAGGAGTCTCCGCTCTGCCTTCCCAGGCTGATGGGCTCACCAGGCTGCGGGCGGGTAGGGGGCTCAGGGAGGCGATGTTCACTGAGAGCTTTGTAGACCCTACGTGCAACAGAGGAGGGAGAGGTGGCCCGTGGCAGGGACTCCTTGTCACTGTCCGGGATGAGAGACATCCAGGTATCCAGGCCAGTCCTGCAGGCAGAGAATGGTGGGCACAAGAGGGGCCAGGCCCTCCAGGGGCTTCCTACAGCCGCTGATGCTACAAAGCCATGAGTGGCTCCGGGGGAGTCCAGAGTAAAACCCAGGCAAGAGCCTTCAGAGTGCACCTAGCCCAGACCCTGCTTTTCCCAGCGTGCCTGAGAGGAGAGGGACGGGTCCAGGGCCCACGGCCAGGCTGCCAGGGTGCCCTGAGGAGATGCCGGCCCCCGTCCTCAGCGTGGCTCCTGGGGGTGGCGTCTGTCCTGGGGGCTCCTCCTTCCGCCCCACCCACCCCTGGAGGACAGATCACCTAGGAGTCTGAGAGCACAGGCCCTGCAGGCTTACAGCCAGACAGAGGGTTTCTGACCTGCTTCTGAGCCGCACCACCTCAGGTGAGCATCTCCACCTCTCTGCACTTCTGTGCAAAATGGGCTCACGCTAGAAGCCAGCTCAGAGGGCTGCTGCGCAGTTTGAGCGGAAAGTTCATGCCCAGTGCCTGGTCGTCACCTAATAGTTGATGTAATAATGCTTGTTAGCATTTACCATGTAATGATGGTTGATACTATGGCCAAGCCCTCGGCATGGTCACAGAGGCACAGGATGAGGACTCAGAGGTCGGGGTAGAGTCCCAGCTCAGCCGCCGACTCATTCACTGCGCAGCCTCAGTTCCCCCCCCGTCCTGCCTGCCTCCTGGGTAGGTGTGAGAAGCCACAGGCGTGAAAGTACTTTGAAAACTGGAGTGTCGCGCCCTCACACCGCTCTGGTGGACGCAGAGATCACAGTCCACATCGCCCTCCGAGGACAGACTCCGCCCAGCCGCCTCGAGTGGCCGCCAGCTGTGGCCTCTGTGCAGGTCGGCCTCGCCTGGACACGCCAGCCCCTCGGGGTCAGCGTCTGCACGGGCCCCGCAGCCAGGGGCCAGCGGGGTACCAGCCCAGTGTGGGGCTCCCGGAGGCATGACTCACTCCCAGGCTCCCTGCAGGCTGCCCGGGGCTCCCTCAGGTCTGCGCTGCCCTGCGCTCGTCCCTCCACCACCCCCCTTCCTCCCTCTCCCTCACAGGTACTGAGCCCTCATCAACGCCTTGCGCCCCTGACTTCTCCTCTGCATCTGCTGCCACAGAACTCAACCTGCAAAAGCTATATGAAAAACGATTTACTTTACAGGCCATTCGGTCAAAACCTATAAAATGGTGCAGTGCAAAGTGTAAACTATAGACCGTGGTTAGTACAATACCTCAATATGTGTTCATAGTCGTAACAAAGGTACTGCAGTAACGAAAGATCTTGTTAGTGGGGAAAAGTGGGGGAGGGGGAGGGGATGGGTATACGGGAATCCCCTATATTTTCCATGAAACATTTATGTCATCTAAAACTTCTTTAAAGATAAAGAAAAAAAACGAACATTAAAAAAAATGATTTCCCCTTTGTATGACGACTACATATTACATGGAGAAGGAAACCTCCACGGCCAGAACCACCTGGCTCTTGAAATTTGGGCCCTTTAACACCTGGTTCCAATTATTATAAATCTGAAAATGCAGTAGACAGGGGCTAGCTCCATTTGGATGGAGGTTCTCCAGGTAACTCTTGTTAGAGTCGTAGAGAAAGATAAAATGTGGGATGGAAGGTGAGAAGAGCTACATGGCTGAACTCATGCTTCTTACCAAAGGCCCCTAGAAAGGGTCCCTCCTCCACAGTGGTCCACCAAGAGCACAGGCTCTCAGACACACACCCTCGCTTTTGCTCGGGGACAGTCAAGGTTTCACAATAAAATGAGAAAGGTTAGGATGATAGGGTGAATTTTAGGGAAATGATGCTGCTCATCGTAATTTGCTTTTGAGAGGCCTACATAATGCTGATTATAGGGTGTAGGCATTTTTTCTTCCGAATGTCCTTATTTGACGAAAGTACCAACAACAACAAGAAAAGCTCCGCACACTGGAAATCCAGGCTTGGGAATCCCTGACAGGTTGCAGATCATCACAGGGGGTTCCCACCTGTGCGGCCAATGTCTACCCTGACCACAGGTGAGAACTCATAGCCCCGCCTCTCTGGACTTGGCCTCCGCCCAGCCAACCAGCCCGTCCCGCAGGGCGGGTGACGATTCCTGGCACAGGGGACGGCTCGCTGACTGCAGCTTCAGGGCCTTGGCCCTTCCATAGGTTGGTCTGAAGGCAGAGGCCACAGTGGCATTGCCAGCTGTATTCAAGAAGGGGCTGTAAAGGCAAGCAGTCCCTTGGCGCCTTCCTCAGGTCCCACCAGAGGAGTAATGAGGGCCAGGTGGGCCAACAGCACCCCCAGATGAGCCGTGAGCAACCCCCATCATCGCTCCTGGACTAATCGCCACCCCACCCGCCCGCCTGCCCACCAGGCGCCCACCATGTGTCCCCAGCTCTGGGGCCACCATTAACGGCATGTGCGGCAGTTTTACAACGCGTGGCTGGCAACAATTTTACACCTCATTTGATTTACGTTCCAGATTCGCTCCTCTCTCAGAGGCTCCGTCCATCTGGAGAGCTAGCACAGCCCGTCCGCCCTGGTTCCTGGGCTCCCACAGAGCAGGGGCTCTGGGTCTGCAGGGCCTGGTCTTGGGCAGGCTCTAGGTGCTGCCCACAAACAGCACCCGGCCCTGGCCCTGCTCCCAGGCTTCCCTCCAGGAGGGTTCCCTGAGCTAGGAGGTATCAGACTGGAGCCTCCACGGGTAGGCCCAGCGATGAACAGAGAATCCCATTACCAGCATCACCCCCATTTTACAGGTGGGAAAACTGAGGGTTGGAGAGAGGTCTCTGGGCCCTCAAGACCTTTCCAAAGGTCATACAGCTGGTCTGTGCCCCGTGTTAGCAGCAGAGAAGAAAGGTCTGCCTAGTCCCTGCGCCAGCCCTCCAGGACCCGCGGGAGTGGACTGCTTGTCAGGCCGGTGCCCTGACTTAGGTTGTGGAACGGCCAAGCTGAAAGGCCCTTTGCCCTTCTCCTTCACAGCAGAGGAGAGCACAGAGCTGAGGGACAGGCACACAGCCAGCTGGGCGCAGAGGCTCACGGGGGCTAGAACCCCAGCCTCCGGATCCCCGGGCTTTCAGCATGCCCTGAGAAGGAAGATCGTTTCCGTGACCAGATCCCCTCACTCATCTGTTTTTGGATGACTCCCAGGAGCTCGGCTTGGAGGTCACGACAGTGACCAGGCAGCCCCTCACTGCTGCCACGGGGCCTCGGCTCTGCCGTGGGGGCCGACGAGCACCTGGGCTACGACAGTCCAGAGCGATGAGTGGTGAGGGCGTAGCGCTGGCCCCAGCACCGACCCCATCCTGTGTTCGGGGTATTCCCTGGCGCCTGATGAATCTTGATTGAAGGCCAGACTCACCTCCCACTGCGAAAGCTGGAAAGGCCAGACACTCACTCTGGCGTGTGACCGAGGTTTGGCGGTCGGCTGTACGCGTCCCCAGTTCAGACTCAGGAGCTGGAGACAGGAGGAAATGGGAGACAGGGCGTTCTCTAGAGCGCAGGGCTTGGGCAGCTGCAGTGAGGCTGCGTGCCCAGGGGCAGGGGCGGAGCTGATGGCATTGGCGGCGCAGCCCCCAGCGTCCAGGGATCGGCTCTGGCCTCAGGATGCCCCCCTGACCAGTTCTGGCGCTTCCTGTGGGGTGAGGCTCCCAGCTGTGCACCTCAGGGTGATGCTCCAGCCTCCTGGGAGGGTCTTTAAGGTTCTCAATAGCCTTAAACAAAGCCTTTTTATTATGGAACATTTCCAACATACACCAAAGTAGAGAGGATAGTACCAAGAGTTCCTATGTACACATCCTCAAGCTTCAAAAAGCATCAGCATTCTGCCATTCTTGTTTATCTTCCCTCTTACACATCCCCCATATGCATTTTTTCCTCAAGTATTTTCTTAAATCAAGACTTTATTTTTTAGAACAATTTCAGATTTACAGAAAAATTGAGCAAAAAGACGGAGTTCTTTTACAGCTCTCCCCACCTGCACCCAGCTTCTCCTACATTAGTACGCTCTGCATTCGTACGATTCACTTGTTCCAATGAATGAACCAATATTGGTACATTATCAGTAACTAAAGTTCAACTGGATGTCATTAGTTTTTACCTAATGTCCTTTTTTCTCTTTTCCAGGGTAGCACATTACATTTAGTCGCCCTGTCTTCTTAGGCTTCTCTGGGCTGTGACAGTTACTTAGACTTTCCTTATTGTTGTTTTTAAATTTCTTATAAAGGGCATTTATTTTGGGTAGAAGCTTACGGTCACAATGCTTTAAAGAGTCCAACTCAAGGTACCATAAGAGGTACTTTCTCACCCAGAGTCTGTTGCCACCTGTTGATGCAAGACGGTGGGTGATGTCTGCAAGAGCTCAGTCTTCCTCCTCACAAGGCTCCGTGGCCCTAGCTTCTTCCAATATCTACAGCAAGCTGGGACAAGTCTTGTCTCTCTTCCAGGGTTCATTTCACTCTGGGCTCAGCTGCTCTGCCCTCTCTACAAGGCCAGCTGTAAACTGTCAGGTGAATGGCTTGTCCCTCTTCCTGGGGCCTTTGCCATGTCTAAAGGAGCCTTCTCTCTTTCCTCACGTATTTGTGACGACCCATTCTGTCCATGTCAATGGATTTATAAACAAAGGGGCTGTGATAGCAGGAACAGGGGTTTTGCATGAGCCCAGTAACATAGATTTCCACTCACCAAGACCAATATGGGTATGGCCATAACTAAGTGTCCAATGAAGGTCCAACCTGCCTGCCAACAGCAGGGACCAACACTGAGCCTCCAGTATGGTGCCACTCTCCATGGGGGATCACCCAAATACCTGGAGGCAGGTTGATGACTTTGGACCACTTCAATCTTGGAATTCAATATATGCTTTGAGTCAGTATCTAATATATGGTGTGGTTTCTCCCATAGCCAAGATTCAAAGGGTCCAGACATTACAAAGTGGAAATGGTAACAACTCCTCTCGCAATCTTCTACTTCTAATGATCCATTGGTGACATTTTTTTTCTCTTATTCCTGCAACTCTGAGCTCTCCTTGTTTAGAGGTCTTAGTTCCCATGGAACGCGTAAAAGAAGAAATATAAACGGCTAAAAAATGTGAAAAATATCACAAGTAGTCAAAAAATGCAAGCTAAAGCAACAAATACCTTTTCACTTCATAAATTTTCATTTTAAATGATTATAATACCTAATGCTGATGGTGAGAAGAAACAAATTTCGCTCATATACTCTTTCCAGAGGATAATATCTTACAAAGACCTTAAAATGTGCATCACTTTGGTCAACTAATTCTACCTTTGGGAACCTAGTTTGATGTTTCCAGTCTTGTTTAAAGCCCAGGATTTAGAATCAGATAGACCTGGGGGTGAATTCTGCTTCTGGCGCATGTATCTGGGTACATTGAATACGCTCAATCTCTGTTTCCAGGTAAAGTAGAATGCACACTCAAACAATGGTAGCTAATGTCATCCTTAATGATTGTAGGTGTTTCCAAAGCCTCTAGTGTAGCCTCATAGTGTTGTATCTAGCAGTGAAAAATTGGAAAGGCCTAAATATCCATTAATTGAGGATTGTCTAAAATTACGACGCATCAATTCAATAGAATATTATGTATCATTAAAATGTGATCGAACAGTATATAATGAAATGAAAAGATATTCATGATACACTATTAGGTGAAAAAGACAAGTTAGAAAATAGTATATGCTGCATGATATCATGTTAGTTTTTTTTTAAAAGATGTAGATCTTGCACAGCAATAATATTTGAATGATATGAAATATAATGGACATAGCCATTATTCTCTCGGAGGAGGAGGCAAATTGGGTGATTTTCGTTTTCTCCTTTTCACTTATCCATATTTTCCAAATTCGTTTTAAGGAATATGAATTGCATTTGTAACAACAACAACCTCCCCACCCCCAAAATTTTTAAATGTAGAATGGCAGAGAGGGAAGCCCCGTCCCAGGCAGCCTTCTCCTGCCTCTAGTAGGCTGGCTGGCAGGAAGGAGACTCCAGCTATTAATACATCGTTTCTGTTACCTCCATGTCACAACTCCACCCCCCCAGACACCCCTCAGGTGCCAATAGGATGGTGAGACTGTCACAACAGCCTCCGTGTCCGAGACCAGACCTGCTCCATTCAGGGTACCCAACAGGAATGTGGCTGCTTGGGAGAAGTGGGCCCTGACCCAGCACCCTGGGCCTGCGTGTATTGGCTGAAGTTCACCAAGATGCCAGCGGACTGAAAATATTTTTCAGCCGAGCGTCAGTGTTTGACTGGAGAAGCAATAATATTCCTTCTCTGGATGTCAAACATCCGGATAAACAGAAGTCTTTTTTCCACCTTCTCTCTTCTGCTAGCGTTACAAAGGATGCTCTGACAGGTTTTTGGAAGAGACTTCCCCAGCCAGGGTGAGGGCCAGCCTGTGCCACAGGGAGTGCTTGTTTCTGAAAGGAGAGGGAAACATGTGGCCCTCTGCAGGTTTGCTCAAAGGGCCTGGCTTCCTCAGGACAGAGGGTGTGGCTGCCACAATCTGCCTTCTCCAGCGTGGAGGATGCAGAGGGGTGCGGCGGGAGCCACAGCGCATCTCACTTGGGCACCCAAGCTCCTCCCGTGGCAGGCAGGGCAGGCAGGATGGGAGACCCTGGCTGGGAGAACGCGTGCAGCTGGAGTCCACGAGCATATTGGGTCAGGAGGAGAGAGGGAAATCGAGGGTGGACATTCATTCAGGAGCTCCCATTAATTTCATTGGACTGCGACAGCAGGACTACTAACCCGTGGAGAGCCAGTCTCACCCAGCGGTTGGGAAAATCCAGTGGATTTAGCTAAACCTCCAAATTAAACAAAAGTTTTTCCTAACGTTTCCCATACCTCCACCCCCGCCCCACCCCTTCATCACCTACCAAATATAACTGGTATTTGGGGGATCTGTTGGAGAATTTCTAGGAAAGAAGGTAGAGGGGAGAAGGACTCAAAATCAATTCCTTGGGCTCCTTGGACTTCCATCTTAACCCAGGTCATCTGATGACCCCTAGGCTGGGCTCCCCGACCCCTAAGTCATGCTGCTCTCCATTTCAAGGGCACAGTCTGCTCCCTGACATTCGGACACTCTGCCTGGATATCTGGACCCCTCCCCTGGACGATGGCAAAACAACCCCTGCCAATGTTTCAGCCTGGTCTGGCCCATCCTGATCCAACTGGCAGCACTTTCCCTTTGATGAGACATGGTAGCCTGACCCACCTCTGTATAAAACAGAGGCAGAACCAGCTCTACTAGACTATCCTGTCATAGATGCTCCCAAAGAAAACCTAACTGATTTGACTTGAGAAGGTAAACTTGGGTCTTTTGACCAGAAGTTCTCAGAACACCTAGTAAAGGGTCCTCCCTGTTCATACAAACTGGATTTAGTCCAAACCTCTGTGATATTTAGAAATCTTGTCTTCTCTGTAAAGACTCCATCACTGAGCCCTATGGATCCTACTGCCAAATGTCAGCCCCAGTCTGTCCCTTACCCTCCTCTGGTTCAAGCCGCCTTTATCTCTTTGCCTGGATTTTTACAAGATCCGCTTCCCTGCTTTCACTCTGGTCTCTGTCCAATTCATTCACTGCACAAAAGCAGGTGTGCTCTTTCTTTATGTGTAAATCAAATCATGTAGTTCCCCTGCTTAAAACTCTCCCCTGGCCTACCACTGCGCTCATAACACAGCTCAGCCCCTTCACCCAATGGCCTTGGGATCCGCCCATTTCTTGCAGCTCATCTTCACCCATAGTCCTTTTGCATCACTGCTCCAGCCACACTGGCCTTCTTTCCTTTCCTCTGGTGCCAAACACGTTCTTGCCTCAGGCCAACCCCTATACACTCCCTCTGCCTGGGACACCCTCTCCACACTAGGCTCTTTCTTATCCTTTATCCTCCAGGTTCAGCTTTGGAGGGGCTTTCTCTGACCATCCAAGCTGAGAAAGCACTTCATGGCATTCTGCTGTTCTCCTTACTAGAACTCATCATCCTTTAGAGTGTGTGTCTGATTGGGCACTCACTTAACCACAGAGTACATACCCATCTTGACACTAGACCATGGGTTCCATTATGGCAAAGACCATATCTGCTCTGCTAAGCCCTTCGTGGCATCATTCACATGACAGTGTATGTAAGTAAATAAAAGAGGAAGCTGGGATAGAGCAGGGCAAAGGGCAGCAGGAGGCAGCGTGATTTAATAACAAGAAGGTACACCTTGGAGTCAGATAGTCCTTGGCTGGCAGTTTGGCTCAACCACATTCTAACCATGTGACCTTGGGCAAATTACTTAACCTCACTAAGCCTCAGTTTCCTCATCTATACGATAATGATTATAATTCCTTGCTAGATGGTTTTGAAAATTAAAGGTAATGTATTTAGGGAATCTGACCCAATGCCTGGCACCAAATAGTTTCCCCCATTTATCCGAAAAATGCATATCGAAAGCATATAGTGGGCCAGGCCTGTGCTGGGGACTAAGAGCTACACAGACCCTGCATTCAAGGGGGCTCCATTTGGAGGCTCTGTAAATTGCAGCTATTCACAGTAATAGCACTATTACAACTAATAATAAACAAAATGTTAGGAAATTCTCTAGCCAGAGGGAACGAGCCAAGCCACGTGGAAGCCCGCCGGGGAAACCCAGGAGATGAGAGAAGGGAACAGGGTGTGAAGGGAAAATACAGGAGCAAGTATGTGCTTTACTATAAATTGTCCTTTGATCTTTCTTTCATGGTTGGCTTAGGTTTTCCATTTAAGTGAATTCAGGAATTCTCTGACAAAAGTATTCATTCAGTGAACGGATATTTCTGTGCAGGGTGCTCTCAGGAGGGAGACGTTCAGAGGGAACTTGACATGGCTGTTTCCTCAAGAGGCTCAAGGCTGATAGGGAGGCAGGACATGTACACACACAGGTTTCCAGGGAAACATGGCAACCCTGGGACCAAAAAACACCTCTCAAGGTTCTGGGGGGCCTACCAGCAAATTCGTCCTCACCATTTTCCTCTCTCTGCAGAAGAAAGGAAGAGTTCCTCGGCCGGGAGGGCATGTGGTTAATTACGGTGATGGTGACGGTGGTGTGGCAATGGGGTGACATCCCGCCAGCCTCACTGCTCCAAGCCCCTCCACTTAACCCTCCTGAGATAGAGCTGGCACTTACCAAAGTCCCAGGCTGCTCCCATTCCCAGCCAGGGGAATTTCAGGAGCCCTAAGCGGGCAACTCCGAACGAGCATGGGCCAGACTGGGACATCAGTTCAGGCCAGAGATGCCAAGGGGCTGGTGGCAGATGTGGCAGGGACATGCAACCCATTCCTGATCCTCCTGGGCGCACAACTCCTTTATACCGACCAGCCTCCTCCAAGTTGGGTGTGGCCAGGCCCCAAAGTTCTAATCAATCAAATGTGTTAGATGTGTTCTCTTTCCACGTCTAACCCACAAAACCTCCCATGCTCTTTCTTTTAAGATGGTGCACCTGCCTTCAGCCAAGTTCTCTGAGTGCCTGCAAGGAAAAGAATGCCCGCCCATTGCCTGCCCCAACCCCTAACCTAGACCTGCCCAATACTGTTACATGAGAAAGAGATACATTTCTATTATGTTTATCCATTATATGTTCAGGTCTATTCATTAGAGCAGCAATACCTAACTGATACACCAGAGTAGTGGTATCCTGCTTAAGCTGACCGAAGCAGGAAGGGCCAAAGGAACAATTCTTAATCAGAATCCTCACAGAATATAGGATATTGTAAAAGGGGTGTCTAAATTCCAAACCTATCTATGGAGTGTAAATGGAGTTAAGACTTACATCTGGTTATGGTGAGGTCAGAAATAAAGGGTGATGGATCACAAGTGGCTGTTGGGTGGAGTGCTGTTGTGCCCAGTTGCTCTCACAGGTCTAGCCTTCTGAGGGTTGGAGCCGATACTCTTGTAGTTGGTAGTGCCTCCGACCTAGGATTTTACCTCCGGCCCGATATTCAACCCCTGCCTCAAACCCCAGGCCCATCCAAGACCTGGGCCCTGACTTATCTCTACTATTTCAGCCAATGGTCCAACCCTGATTTACAGATGAAAAAATTCAGACCCAGAAAAAAATGAAGGGACTAATTAATGAATCCCCAATTGATCTTTCCACCTGGCCTTGGACAGGGAGCACAATTTCCAGCAAAATCCTGCCTCTTTAATGCCCTAGCCAGAGCTTCCCCTAAAGGACCGCTTCTCTCTTCCCTCTCTCTCTTTTGGCAAGCTAGGTTTCCAAGCCTGGCCATTGAGAATTAAAAGGAACTGGTTTCTTCTGGTCCAAAGAAAACAAGCCTGGTCAATTTTCTGTCCATCCCAAGGCAGCTCCTCACTGCCCGGGAGCCAAGCAGACACTGGCCAGTCTGTGTACAGGCTGAGGCTGCAGCACCCACCGGGTGGTAATGACTTCTTGCAGGGAGCTGGCCTCAGCTCAGACCGCTCTGATCTGGCTTGGAGGGGGGTGAAGGGAGGGAGCTGAAGGCAAAACTGTGCTTCTCGTAAAGGTCTCTTTCTAAAAATAAAGACTGAGTTACCTAGGGAGTCTCTGCAGGGATGCTTGTCTGAGCAGAGAAGTCGGAACAGTGTGGTACAGAGGTTCTTAGGAAGGGCAGCCAGGCTAAGAGCAAAGCAAGCCTTCTCCCTGTAAAATCTGTGCCCCAGTCAGATCAAAGCTTTCAGTTTCTGAAAAACCTGTTAGGATAAAGAAGGTTCTGAGACACTGGAAACTAGTCTCAAATCCAGTTAAACAATAAAAATAATTTAATGGTACTTGTACTGAAAAATCTCAGCAGTGTGAGCCTCAGGCCAGGCTTCATCCAGTGGTTCACGTATGTTACCATGAACCTGGTTTCTTTCTCTCTTCCCTCTGCCTTCCATGGAATCATTGGGTTGCCAGATTTAGCAAGGAAAAAAAGAGATATAATGAAACAAATAATTTTTAGTTATATTTTTAGTTTTTAGTATGTCCCATGCAATATTTCAGGCATACTTATCCCAAAAATCATTCATCTGAAATTCAGTTGTACAGGGGATCCTGTATTTTATCTTACAACCTTATTGTAAGACTGATTACATTTCACAGACCAATTGCCAACTGAGGCTCTATGCTTCCTCAACCTTGCCCAGCAAGAAAGAGAAGACATCTCTTTGTTACTTTTTTTTTTTTTTGGTAGCTCCTATATAAGAGAGAGAATAGTTACTTTTCTGAAACTCAAAAAAGTATTTCCTTCTGTCTTCTCTTGCCTTGAAATACCAATTTAGGAGCCAATGTTTATGGCCGGGGAATAAGATGCATTTATTGTCCTGGTAAGGAGGAAAGAGGAAAGGAAAAGGGGAAGAATGGATGTTTGGGGGGCACCCAATAGATTTCTGTGGCAGTGGTCTTCGAGCTCCTCAAAGTCAGATGGGATCCTAAAGAGCTCTTGGTCCAATTTGCTACACGATGCTCGAATCCCCTTTTAATATCCCAGTCTTTATTTTCATATCTCTACTGACCGGAACTCACTCCCTTCCAAGGAACTCATTCCTTTTCTTGCTCAGTCTTGACTGTGGGAAGATTCTGGCTGAAATCTTCTTTTCCTTTTAACTTCCACTGCTTGGTTCTGGTGCTAAGTAGAGGGTTCTACGGGGCAACTTTAACCAACTCCAGATAAATGAGCCCTGACTCCGCACCAGGCACTGGGCTATGTGCTTTTATATCATTCATCTCCTTTACTGTCCCCAATACCTCGTGATATAAGCTAGGTCCTTTTTACAGATAATCCCAGAAAGTGGAGAGCTAAGCCACTCGCCCCAACTGCACCGCTAGGAGCAGTGTTGGGATTTGAGCATACACATCAGTCTGGAGATCTAAAGCCCATCCACTCGCCCTTCCCTAAGATAAAGAACCAGGGAAACGGACTTGGCCCAGTGGTCAGGGCGTCCGCCTACCACATGGGAGGTCCGCGGTTCAAACCCCGGGCCCCCTTGACCCGAGTGGAGCTGGCCCATGCGCAGTGCTGATGCGCGCAAGGAGTGCCCTGCTACGCAGGGGTGTCCCCCGCGTAGGGGAGCCCCACGCGCAAGGAGTGCACCCGTAAGGAGAGCCGCCCAGCGCGAAAGAAAGAGCAGCCTGCTGCAGCAGGAATGGCGCCGCCCATACTTCCCGTGCTGCTGACGACAACAGAAGCGGACAAGACGCAGCAAAAAGACACAGAAAACAGACAACCGGGAGAGGGGAGGGGAGTTAAATAAATAAAAATAAATCTTTAAAAAAAAAAAAGAACCAATAGCTTTTTTTTTTTTTTTAAAGATTTATTTATTTATTTAATTTCCCCCCCTCCCCTGGTTGTCTGTTCTTGGTGTCTGTTTGCTGTGTCTTGTTTCTTTGTCCGCTTCTGTTGTCGTCAGCGGCTCGGGAAGTGTGGGCGGCGCCATTCCTGGGCAGGCTGCTCTCTCTTTTCACGCTGGGCGGCTTTCCTCACGGGCGCACTCCTTGCACGTGGGGCTCCCCCACGCGGGGACACCCTTGCGTGGCACAGCACTCCTTGCGCGCATCAGCACTGCGCATGGCCAGCTCCACACAGGTCAAGGAGGCCCGGGGTTTGAACCGCGGACCTCCCATGTGGTAGACGGACGCCCTAACCACTGGGCCAAAGTCCGTTTCCCCCAATAGCTTTTCAAGTATCTGGTAACAGGAGGCCCGGCCCTTGCTCTCTAGGCTGAACTTTCCAGGGACCTGCTCTCCTTAACTGCTGGTGCCCCAGGCAAAACCTGTTGCTTAGATGTGGCCAGAGCTGTGGGTGACAAGAAGCAAGCGGCCTGGAGAGCCAGAGCGGAGAATCACTGAGACCCTGGCTGTGCAGGCTCACCAACAGGATGGGTCTCCCTGGAGAGTGGTGCTAGCGACACGAGGGTCTGCTTCTCAAGGTCCCTCTGGCCCTTCTTTCCTGAAACCCCGGGGCTGTTTTTGCAGAAAACACTCTCCATACATGTCAACAATTTGGTGTCCTTCCCAGAGAGGAAACAGGGTTTTGGCATTCAAAAACATCAAAAATAAGCAAAGGACACAGGCATTTCACACAAAAGGAAACATGGTTAGTAAACAAACAGGAGGAAGCATAGACAGCCTGGCCAGTGATGAAAGAAATGCAAGTTAAGAAACGCGTGTCTGTCTGTGGAGGCGCACGTTTCCACCTACTAAATTGACAGCCGCAACAAAAACAGTTTCCCTGATTCTCTCCAGTTCTGGTGAGGTCTGGGGAAGAGTAATAGCTCTGACCCTTGCTGGAGACGGGACTGTTACATTAATCTGGGGGGCCCGGTGCAAAATGCAAATGGGGGTGTCGTATTAAAAAGCTATTGAGAATTGCAAGCGGTGAAAGCAGAGCATTAAACGAAATGCTGGGCCCTTCCGAGCCCTGGTTGGAGGTCCCATCAATGGGTACAGGCCCGTCACAGGAGGGGAGGCGTCTCTTCTCCCCAAAGAGGTTCCCTTCCCCCGTCTTCAGTCCCCTCCCAACTGCCCAGGGACCGTATTACTTTTTCCTTTTTAAGATTTATTTATTTACTTTCCCCCTTCCCCTCCTCCCCACCCTGCTGTTTTTGCTCTCTGTGTTTTTTTCTCTTCTCATTTTCTGTCCTCCAGGATTCACTGGGATTCGATTCTGGGGGCCTCCACTGGGGAGAGAGGCTCCCTGTCAATTGCGCCACCCCAGTTCCTGGTTTCTGCTGCGCTTCACCTTGACTCTCCCCTTGTCTCTCCTGACGCGTCACCATCTTGCTGCGTGACTCACTCGTGCAGGGCACTGGCTCACCACGCGGGCACTCATGCGGGCGCTGGCTCACCGTGCCAGGGACCTTATTACTACCCATCGTTGCTTCTCTCTTGGCAATCACTCCCCGGCTCTCCACTCGAGCCTTCCCATCAGCCTTCAAGATATGCCCAAGTCCTCCTTTCTGAGAAGACAATAAAGAGCAAAAGCTCTCAAGCCCTCGCCTTACCTTCTCCGGCTATCCTCTCACTCATCTTCTCAGACATGCCTCTAGAAAGAACTGCAGAGACTCTCGGTCCCTGCTCCTTATCTCATTCATTCCTCCACCTGGCCTGTCACCACTGATCTAAATCCATTTGCCAGGATTGTCTCAGCAGCATCAGCCCCTGGAGACTGCTCTCTCCTTCCTAAAACATATGTTGCTTGGCTTCTGGGCCGCCGTGTCCTCCTGGTTTTCCTCCCATGTCTCAGTCTCCTTGGCCACATGTCTTCCCTACTGGGCCATTAAAGTGGTAGCGTCTCACTCTCTGGGTCTGGACCCCGTTTGCCCTCGCCCTCTCTCCTCCACGCCTGTGGCTTTGTCACCACCGACACACTGCTAAGTCCACGGCTCTCGCCCTCAGACTCTCCTCTGAGCTTCAGACCCACACCAAGTGCCTGCCTGGCAGCTCCCTTTGCCTAGCTCAAAGTCACCCCAAATCCCTTATTCATGAATTCTCCCTAATCCTGGTCCTCGTCCATTGTCCCCTCTATCCATGGATGGCACCACCACTCATCCTGCTTCTGCCCAAAGACTAGGAGTCATCCTCTGTCCCTTCTCCTTCTATTTCCCCATCCATCTAAATCAACTCACTACCACGTCTTGTAGGTCTACCTCTTCAGTATTTCCTAAACACGTCCACTTAGCCCCATCTCTATCCCCTATTGTAGTCTAAGCTACTCTCATCTTTCATCAGGACCACTGCAGTAGCCGCCCCACCCTCACCCCACCCCCCCGCAATAACTACTCTTTATCCATTCTCAAACCCTTCCCTCTACATAGGGCAGCCCAGGTGAGTATTTCAAAACACACATCCCAGTCAACAGGGTCACATTGTTCTCAGGATAAAGAACCAAAATCCTTACCTGACCCACAAGGCCCTGTGTGGTCTTGCCTCATGCTTCCCCGGCTCTTTGCGCTCCAGCTATCACGTTGTTTGCACACGCTGCTGCATCTGCATAGAACGCTGCTTCTCCCCCCACCCCCAGCCTAGTGAGCTCCTACTCACCCTTAAACTTCTATCTCAATCATTATTTTCCTTAGGAAAGTCTTCCCTAACCACCAAAGTACAGTTCCACCATGAAATACTTTCATAGTTCCATGCCTATGTCCTTAGTAACACTTACCATGGTTATAATTTTATCCATCCACATGATGACCTGACTGAGTCTGTCTCCCCATCTACACGGTGGGCTCTGTGAGTGTAGACTGTATATCTGAGTCGCCACTGAAACCCCAACACGTAATCAGTGTCTGGCAAGAAGAAAGTGCTGAATGAATGAATGGAAATCTGTTGACGATACGTACTGAGAGCTATAGAAATGTTCATGTTTTATTCAATAATCCCACTCCTAGGAATTTATCCCAAGGGAGTAATCCAAAGGAAAGAAAATATTTTGTACATGAAAGATATTAAGTACAACATTTTTCTGATAGCTACATTTTTTTAAAAAAACATTCATGTCCAGCAATAGGGGAAATGTTAAAGAATGGTAGATCCACAAAGTAGAATAACATAGTCATTAAAAATAATTATGAAGACAAAGTAAGTATATGGAAAACAAATATTACAATTGTTTTTCAAAAGCTGAATACAAAATTGAATTTTTACAACTCTGTAAAAATGTTTTATGCATGCAGACAAGTACCAATGGGAACAGGAAAAATAAATGTTGATTTGCCCAAAAGTGGGCCATGGTTGAATTTTTCATTTCATTTTGATTTCACTTAGTGTAGTTATAATACTGGTTTTGCATAAATAACACTTTAATATGGTCTGTAAGTTTCATCTAGAAATTTTGGGTCAAATAAAACAGTAATGGTAAGCTAAGCATCCATCAAACACAACTAGGTATATTTGATTCCTTGAACAGTGGAGTCACAAATGCCTAATAAATAATACTATTGTAGAACTACTTTATTAATTACTTTTTAAATAGATCTCATAATAATTATATCCTATGTTTTTAAATAATATTTTATGAACATTTATGTGTATGTCTTTGTGTGGACACGTTTTCATTTTCCCTAGGAAAACACCTAGAAGAGGAATGGCTGGATAACATGATAGGTATATTTTTATCTTTTAAAGTAATTGTCTGTTTCCCAAAGTGATTGTACCATTTTACATTTCCACCAGCAGTGTATAAATGCTAGTGGAATGGAAATGCTTTACTATTGCCAGCCCATGGTATGATCAGTCATTTTAATTTTAGACAATTTAATGGGTGTGTAGTCATATCTCATTTTGGATTGAATTGCATTTTTCTAATGACTAATGATGTCAGGAATTTTTTCATGGGCTTATTTTATATCTGTATATAATCTGTGGTGAAGTGTATGTTCAAATCTTTTGCTCATTTTAAAACTGAGTTGCTTTTCTTTTTAATATTGAGTTACAAGAGATATTTACATATTCTGATATGTAATCAGATATATTTTTCTCAGCCTGTAATTTAGCTTTTCACATTCTTAACATACGAACTTTTGGAAAGAAATTTAAAAATTGGTGAAGTGCAATTCACCAGTTTTATAGTTTGTGCTTTCCTTAATCCAAGGTCACTAAGACTTTTCTCCTCTGTTTTATGGTATAAATTTTATAGTTCTAGATCTTACATTTAGGTTTGTGATCCAATATGAGTCCGTTTTTGTTTTTTTTTTCATTTGGTTGAAGTAAGGGTAAAAGTTGTTTTGTTTTGTTTTTTGCATATGGGTATCCATATCCAACTGTTCCAAAATTATTTGTTGAAAATATGACCCTTTTCTCATTGAATTGTATATTAGTCAGGGTTCTCCAGGGAAACAATATGTAAATATTATGAGATTTATTATAGAAATTGGCTAATACAACCATGGGGATTGGCAAGTCTGAATTCCATAAGGCAGGCTGCAAGTTGAATACACTGATAAATATTTTTTTTGGTTGTTCGTTTTGTTTTTTAGGAAGTACTGGGGATTGAACCTGGGACCTTGTGCATGTGAAGCAGGTGCTCAACCACTGAGCTAGACCCATTCCCCTTTGACAAATGCTTTGATGAATTTCCCAGAAGAAATTAAAGTAGAAGTAGAGATAGAAATTCTTCTTTCTGACTGCTGACATCCTCAGTTCTCCCTTTATGTCCTTCAACTGATCAGATGAGACTTCTCTTATTGCTAAAGGCAATCTTCTTTGTTAATGGTAGATGTAATCAATCATAGATGCAATCGACTAATGATTTAAATCCACAAAATATCCTCATAATAACAGGCCAGTGGTTGCTTGACCACCCAACTGGCCACCATAACTTAGTCAAATTGACACAGGAACTTAACCAGCACAAACCGCCTTGGCGTCATTGTCAAAAGTCAATTGACCTGAGGAAAGAATAGTTTTATCAAAAAGTGGTCCTGCTGGGTGGACTGTGGGAGAGTATGGGCTACGGTGTGGACCATTGACCATGAGGTGCAGCGGTGCTCAGAAATGTATTCACCAAGTGCAATGAATGTCTCTTGATGATGGAGAAGGTTGTTGTTATGGGGGAAGGGGTGGGGTGAGGGGGGTGGGGGATATATGGGGACCTCATTTTTTTTTTAATGTAACATTAAAAAAATAAATAAAGACCAAAAAAAAAAAGTGGTCCTGGAACAACTAGATGTTCATGCACAAAAGAAAGAAGTAGAAACTCTACCTCACAACACACACAAAAATAACACTAGATGGATCCTAGACCTAGATGTCAGAACTATATAGAACTCTTAGAGGAAAATATAGGAGAAAATCTTCATGGCTTAGGCTAAGAAATAATGTACTAGATAAGCAATCTAAAGCACAAGCTAACAACAGAAAAAAATAGATAAACTGGACCACGTCAAGATTAAAAAGCTTTGTGCTGCAAATGAGGGCATCAGGAAAGTAAAAAGACAACTCACAGAATAGGAGAAAACACTTACAAATCATATATCTGATAAGGAACTTGTCTCCTATATCTGATAAGGACTCTTACAATTCAGTAATAAGAAGGCAGCCCAATTGAAAAACAGGTAAAGGACTTGAATATACAAATCTCCAAAGAAGATCAACACAAGGCCAATAGGTACGCGAAGAGATGCTCAGCATTGTTAGTCATTAGGGAAATGCAAATCGAAACTAAATAAGATATCATTTCATACCTGCTAGGATGGCTAAAATTAAAAAGACGGTCAAAAGAAGAGTTGGTAAGGATGTGGGGAAATTGGAATTCTCATCCGTTTCTGGTGGGAATGTTAAACAATACAAGTGCTTTAGAAGAAACCTGGAACTCAACAAAAAATGAAATATAGAGTCACCATATGACCCTGAAATTCTACTCCAACTTGATACCCAAGATTTATACCCAAGGAAATGAAAACAAAATTCTACACACAAGTTGTACGTGAAAATTCATAGCAACATTATTTACAATAGCCAAAAAGTAGAAAGACACTAAATGTCTATCAACTGATGAATGAATAAACAAAATGAGATATATCCATGCAATAGAATATTACTTAGCCACAAAAAGTAATGAAATTACCAAAGCCAGCTAAAGATAACACAAGAAAAGAAAATTATGGAAAAATTTCCTTATGAATATAGATACAAAAATCCTCAACAAAATAATAACATATTAAAAAGAACTATACACTATGAACAAGTGGGATTTATCCTGGGTATGGAAATATGGGTCAACATAAGAAAATCAGTTAATGTAATATACCACATTGAAAGAATGAAGGGAATTTAAAAACCCAAGATCATCTCAATTGATGCAGAAAAGACATTTGACAAAATCCAGCACCCTTTCTTGATAAAAGTACTTAGAAAAGTAGAAATAGAATGAAACTTCCTCAACATGATAAAGGGCATATATGAAAAACCCTCAGCTACATTATGTTTAATAGAGAAAGACTGAAAGCTTTCCCTCTAAGATCAGGAACAAGACAAGGACGCCCACTGTCACCACTGTTATTCATCATTTCACTGGAAGTTCTTGCCAGAGCAATTAGGTGAGAGAAAGAAAGAAAAAGATATTGGGAAGGAAGAAGTGCAACTTTCCCTATTGGCAGGTGATATGATCCTACACACAGAAAATCCTGAAAAATCTATAACAAAGTTACTAGAACTAATAAACGAATTCAGCAAAGTGTCAGGGTACAAGATCAACATGCAAAACTCTGTTGAATTTCTATATACTAGTAATAAACAATCTGAAGACGCACTAAAGAAAAAAAATTCTATTTATAATAGCAATTCAAAGAATCAAATATCTAGGAATAAATCTAACCAAGCTTGTAAAGGACTTGTAAACACTCACTAGAATGGCTGCTATTCAAAAACACACACACACATACACACAAAACAGTAAAACACAAATATTAGAGAGGATATGGAGAAATAGGAACACTCATTCATAAATAAAATGTGGTACAAACATATAATGAAATATTATTCAGCCGTAAAAAGCAATGAAGTTCTGAAATGTAGCATGAATGAACCTTGAAGATATAATGTGAAGTGAAATTCGCCAGACACAAAAGGACAGATATTGTATGATTTCACTGACATGAAATAATTAGAATAAGCAAATTCATCGAGTCAGAAACTAGAATATAAGTTATAAGGGGTTGTGGTAGGAGTAGAGAATGAGAAGTTAATACCTAAATTGTAGCACATCTATTTGGGTTGATGGAAAAGTTTTGGTGACGGTTGGTGGTGGTAGTACAACATTGTAAAAGGAACAGCACTTAATTCTAGATTTGAATGAGGTTAAAAGGGGAAATTTTAAGTTGTGTAACTGTTTGTGGGATAAAATTTTTTTTAAAAAGCCTATAGGAGAGTACAGCACAGTGAACGCTAATGTAAACCATGGTCCATAGCTAATAGTACAATTATAAAAATGCTCTTTTATCAATTGTAGCAAGGTGCTAATAATAGGATGGTGTATGGGAACTCTGTATTTTATGCATGATTTTTCTGTAAACCTACAATTTCCCTAATAAAAAAGGAATGAAGCACTGATACATGCTGCAAGATTAATGAATCTTGAAAATATTATGCTTAGTGAAATGTCAGTCACTAAAGACCTCATAGTGTGTGATTTCATTTATATCAAATGTTCAGAATAGGCAAATCTATGCAGACAGAAAGTATATTCGTGCTTGTTTAGGGCGGAGGTGCAGTGGTCAGAGAGAGGAATGGGGAGCGGCAGCTACTGGGTACAGGGTTTCTTTTATTTTTTTATATTTTAATATGTATTTTTAATTAGAGAAGTTGTAAGTTTACAAAAGAGTCAAGCCTAGTGTGCAGAATTCCCATCCCATGTGAGAGTACACATCCTTACTTTGTCCTGGAACTTTGTTACAGATTATGAAAAAACATCATCAGACTATTAGCCACTAACTATAGCAGATGGTGTACATTTGCTATATTTTTTCCATACCACCCCTGTTAGTAACACCGTGTAATAGTATTGTACATTTGTTATGTTCATGAGAGAACACTCTCATATCGTTCTGTTAACCACATTCCACCTTCCACTACATGTGTTATACGATCCCATGACTGGTACAATCTATCCAAAGTGTACACGCAGTGGCTCTCATTGTCATCACAGAGTTGTGCTGTCATTGCGCCAGTAAATTTTTGAATGTTTTCCTTAGTCCAAAAGAAAAAAATCTCGTACCCTTGACAGGGTTTCTTTTAGGGGTATGAAAATATTTTAAAATTAGATTTGATGGTTTTGCAATCCTGTGACTATGCTAAAAACATTAATTGTATACTTTAAATGGGTGAATTATATGACACGTAAATTATATCTTAATAAAGCTGCTAAAAAAATCGACTGGCTGCATATGTGTGTGTCAATTTCTGGATTCTCTATTCTGTTCCACTCATCTATTTGCCTACCTTGACACCAATACTACATGGTCTTGATTACTATACCTTTGTAAGTTGGAAATCAGGTAGTGTAATTCCAACAACTTTCTTGTTTTTTTACAAAAATTGTTTGTCTATTCTAGGTCTTTTGCTTTTCCATATACATTTTAGAATCAGCTTGTCATTTCTTACAAAACAGCCTGCAGGGTTTTTTTAAAGTTTTATTTTATTTATTCCCCCTCCCCGGCCCCCCATTGTTTGCGCTTGCTGTGTCCATTCATTCTGTGCATCAGGGACCAAAACTGGGGCCTCCCATGTGGGAAGGAGGCACCCATTGGCTTGAGCTGCCTTCACTCTATGTATCTTATTGTTTTTTCTCGTTGTCATTGCTTTATTGTTGCATCATCTTGTTGCGTCAGCTCACTGCGCCAGCCTGTCATGTCAGTTTGCTGTCTTCTTTGTCTTCTTTAGGAGGCACCAAGAACCAAATCCAGGACCTCCCAGGTGGTAGGTGGGTGCCCAACTACTCGAGCCACATCTGCTTCCCCCGCAGGGTTTTTGGTTGGAATATAGATCAGCTTGGGGAGAACTGACATCTTAATAATATTGAGTCTTCTGATCCATGTGGATATATCTCTTTCCATTTAGGTCATCTTTAATTTCTCCCAGGAATGCTTTGTAGTTTTCAATCTATAGGTCATGCACATCTTTTGTCAAATATATCCTTAAGTATTTTCTATTTTTGATGACCCACAAAGTTTTTAAAAGAATTATATCGAGATAAAAATAATAAAAAATTTTAAAATATTTTAAAAAGAATTATATCAGCAAAAATACTTCCAGGCTAGACTGAAAGGGACAAAAACAGTAGAAAATGAGAAGAGGCGGTTTGGATCCCTCAAATTCTGCCGACAAGGAACAGACTGAGAAAGCTACTCAGCTGCAGATAGGTGCTACATTTCATGAAACGATATTTTTATTTTTAAAAGTTTTGACTTCTAATAGTTTATTGCTACTATATAAAATACAATTAAAATGTTTAAATATTGATCTTGTATCCTGCGAAGTTCATAAATTCACTTATTAGTTCTAGTTTGATGTGTCACACCTGCAAATTAGGAGAGTTTTATTTCTCCCTTTCCAATCTGTAAGCATTTTATTTCTTTTCCTTGCCTAATTGCACTGGCTGGAACTCCCCTTACAATGTTGAATAGAAGTGGTGAGAGTACACATCCTTGTCTTATCCCATGTTTTAAGAGAAAGGATTCAGCTTTCACCCTTCAGTAACAAGGCTCCAAGATGACCCCAGTGATTCTTGCACACTGTGTTCATGTGCTTGTATAATACTTAGGTACCTGTCTTGGTCTGCATGACTAATAGAACAAAGAGGAAGTGACAGTATGTGAATTCAGAGAGCCCACACTTGATTGCATCCTCATGGGTGACCCTCAGCCAGGAGCACCCAGTTAAGCCACTTCAGCGTCCTGATCTTCAGAAACTGCATGAGAAAATAAATGTTTGTTTGTTAAGCTAATACCTTTTGAGGTAATTAGTTGCAAAAAAAATAGTTAACAAATACAGATTTTGGTTTCTAGAATTGGGATGCTGCTGTAACAAAAACCTAAAACTCAGCAATGACTTTGGAACTGAACAATGGGCAGAAGATGAAAAGACTGAAAAGACTGCTGGTGAGGGCTTGAAGGCAGGTGAGGAAAGTGTTATTGGAACCTGAAGGAAAGGAGTTGTAGTTGGAGAAAGTTTAGTAACATTGTCACCTGTAGTCACATAGAAAGTAAAAAATGCAACCTATTAAACTGGGTAAAGGGGCTAAGGAGATTTCCACCCAGAGCACTGAAAGTTCTTTCTGGTTTCTTCTTGCTGCTTAGAATAAAATACTAGAGAAGAGATTTAAGCTAAAGGAAAGACTGCTTGAATTTTTAAAAATAAACAGGACTTGCTCTTTATTTATAGCCCCTCCCTTTAGATAACAAACAATGCTGACATTAAGGAATGGCTCTGAGCAAGATAAAATGGCGGGCCTTCTCAGGAAATCAGGGTCTAAAGATGAAGCTGAGAAAGAGTATGACTGTGAAATCTTTGTTAACACCTCAGAAAGATCAGAGATGGTACCAGAGTACTCTTCAGTCAGTCTATACCTTTAAAGATTTTAAGGTGTGACATGCTAGAAATGAGTCACTAAATGTGACAAGATTCTGGAGCCAGATAGCTGGATGGAGTGGAAGTGACTCCGAGAGAGAGGCATGAATACTTGGGCTTTTCCAGGGACTACCAAGAAGTGGAATGGGATGCCCAAGAATATGAACTCAAGTCTAGTTCTGCCACTTATAGACTGTGTGACCATGGACAAGATGCTTTGTGCCTCAGTTTCCACAGCAGTAAAATGGGGATCACAGCGCATGTTTTATAAAGTTACCGTGAGACTTAAATACTTTAATACATGTAAGCACTTAGAACAATACCTGATCTATCGACTATGATAAATAATTGGTAGTTGTTGTAATTATTATTTGGAAAGGGATATTTAAAGAACTTGCGTTTCCTGGCTGTGGGCCCAATCTATTATAGTTTGTACAACAAAAGGAACAATGGCCTTACTTTTTTTGTCACAGGCTATTGAGGTCAAGTCATAGTAGTAACATTGGGACAAACATAAGACTAAGTCCCAGGGCTTTTACTTTTGTTCCTACATTTTTATTTTTAAATAATTTCAAACTTAAGGACAATTGCAAAAAAATACAGAATGAATACAGACCCTACACAGATACACAGATTTACCAACTTTTAATATTTTGCTGTATTTATTATATCATTTTCTTCTTTCTCTCTCCCTCTCCCACCCCCACTCCATTTCCTCTTTCTCTCTTTTCTAAACTTTTGAGAATAGGTTGAATACTTGTTGAAAACTTAATACTTTCATGTATATTTCTCAAAACTAGGCTATTCACTTATGTAACTTCATTAAACACAGTTGTCAAGTTCAAAACATTTAACACTGATATAAAGTATACAATCTATATTCCATTTTTTCAGTTGTCCTAATAATGTCCTTTCGGGAATTTTCTACTGCATCCTTAGATCTAGTCCAGAATCATGTATTGCATTTACTTGCCATTTTCTCTTTAGTTTCCCTCTCTTTTTCTTTTATTGTGGAAATGTATAAACAACATAAATTTTTCCATTACAGCAATGTCCAAGAATACAATTAAGTGGGAATAATCATATTCACAATTCTGTTCTACCTTCACCACCATGCAAAATCAAAACTTTCCCATCACCCCAAAAAGATACTCTGCACCCATTATTCAGCTCTCCATTTTCCCTTCTCCCATGGTCCTGGTAACCTGCACTCTACTTTGTGTCTCTATGAATTTGCTTATTCTAGGTATTTTATATAAGTGAAATCATACAATAGATGTCCTTTTGTGTGTGACTTATTTCATTCAACATGACTTCTTCAAGGTTTATTCATGTTATAGTGTCATTCCCTTTTATAGCTGAGTAACATTCCTTTGTATGTGTATACCACATTTTGTTTATCCATTCATCTGTTTACAGACATTTGGGTTACTTCCACCTTTTGGCTATTGCATATAATACTACTTTGAACACTGTTGTATAGATATCTGTTTTAGTCCCTCTGTCCAATTCTGTTGAGTATATATCATATGGTAGTTCTATGTTTAATATTTCTAGGAACTGCTGAAATGTTTTCCACAGTGACTGTACCATTTTACATCCTTACCAACAATGTATTGGGTTCCAATTTCTCCACATCTTCGTCAGTCCTTGTTAATTTTATTTCTTTCTTTCTTCCTTCCTTCCTTTCTTTCTTTCCTTTCCTTTTCTTTTAGGATGTATCAGGGATTGAACCTGGGCCCTTGTACATGGGAAGCAGGCACTCAAACCACTGAGCTACATCCTCTCCCCATCACTTTTTTAATAATAGCCATTCTAGTAGTTGCAATGTGGTATCTCATTATAGTTTTGATTTGCATTTTCCTAAAGGCTATTGATGCTGAGCATCTTTTCACGTGCTTATTGGCTATTTGTATACCTTCTATTGAGAAATGTCTGCTCAAGTCCTTTGCCCAGTTTTAAATTGGATTGGCTTTTGAGTTGTAGGTGTTCTTTTGTGTACTCTGGATATTAATTCCTTATCAGATACATGATTTCCAAATATTTTTCTCTCATTCTGTTGTCTTTTCACTTTCTTGATAGTGTCCTTTGATGCACAAAAGTTTTTTATTTTGATTAAGTTCAATTGATCTATTTTTTGCTCATGCTTTTGATGTAAATATAATAATCCATTACCTAATGCAAGGTACTAAAGATATTTCCCTATGTATTCACCAAAGGGTTTATAGTTTTACCTGTTATATTTAGGCCATTGATCTATTTTGAGTTAATTTTTTATATGTGGTGTGAGTTAGGGGCCCAAAATCTGTGGCATGCGGATATACCGTTTTCCCAGCACCAGTTGTTGAAGAGACTCTTCTATGCCCATTGAGCGAGCTTGGCACTTTTATGAAAAATCAGTTGACCGTAGTTGTGTGGGTTTATTTCTGAACTCTCAATTCTGTCTCATTAGCCTCTCACTGTCCTTGTGTTTAGTACCACACTCTTTTGATTATTGTACCTTTTGTTGTAAGTTTTGAAATTGGGAAGCGCAAGTCCTCCAACTTTGTTCTTTTCTTTCAAGTTGGTTTTGGCTATTTGGGGTCACTTGCCCTTCTTGATGAATTTGATGATTAGCTTTTCCATTTTTGCAAAGAAGGCTGTTGTAATTTTGGGGTGGGTTAAACAGGAAGGAATTGTGTTGAATCTGTAGATTAACTTTGGTAGCATTGACATCTTAATGAAATTAAGTCTTCCAACACATGAGAATGGGATAGCTTTCCATTTATTTAGGTTTTCTTTAATTTCTTGAAGTAACGATTTATAGTTTTCCATATATAAATCCTTTACATCCATGGTTAAATTTTTTTCCTGGATATTTTATTTTTTGTTGTTATGGAATTATATTCTTAATTACCTTTTCAGATTGTTCATCGTTAGTCTATAAGAAGACCACTGGTTTTTGAGTGTTGATCTTGTACCCTGCCCTTTCTTTAACTCTTTTATTAGATTTAATAGCTTTCTTATACATTCTTTGGGGTATTCTATATATAAGACAATGGTATTTGTAGCAGTTTGATATAGTTATGAATTCCAAAAATAGATATTGGATTATGTTTGTAAACTGGTCTATACCTAGGCATGATTAAATTGTGATTAGGGCTTTGATTGGACCACATCAGTAGGGTGTTGAGTCCCCACCCCTTGGTGGGTGGAGACTCACAAATAAAAGACATGACAAAGGACAGAGTTGGAGATTTTAATGTTGGAGTTTTGATTTGGAGTTTGATGCTGGAGTCTTGAGCTGGAGCCCCAGGAAGTAAGCACACAGAGGAAAGAGAATCAAGCCCTGGGAAGAGAAGACCTGAGCCAGGAGAAGAACACAGAGGAACAGAGATGGCTCCTTAGACATGGCAAAAACCCCAGAGAGAGAGACAGAGCCATTTGTCTAACAGTCTACAGCTGACCTTGTGGAGAGAGGCAAAGCCTAGAGATCCTCATGGTCTATAGCTGACCTTGTGGAAAAAACAGAGGACCTGAGCCCAGAGAGAAGCAGGACCTGGGAAGAGAGGAACCCTGGAAGCCTGAACCCTGGAAGACATCAGCAGCCATCTTGCTCCAACATGTGGAAATAGACTTTGGTGAGGGAAGTAATTTATGCTTTATGGCCTGGTATCTGTAAGCTCCTACCCCAAATAAATACCCTTTATAAAAACCAACCAATTTCTGCTATTTTTCATCAGCACCCCTTTGGCTGACTAATTCAGTATCTGAGTATAGGGGTAGTTTTACTTCCTGCTTTCCAATTTGGGTGACTTTTATTTCTTTTTCTTTCCTAATTATTCTGGCTATCACTTCTAGTACAATGTTGAATAACAGGGGTGATGGTGGGTATCCTTTTCTTGTTCTTGATCGTAAAGTCTTTCAGTCTTTCACCATTATGATGTTAGCTTTAAGTTTTTCATATACACTGTGTACCATGTTGAGAGAAGTTACTGTCTATCCCAATTTTATGAGAGTTTTTATCAAGAAAGGGTCCTAAATCTTGTCAAATGCCTTTTCTGTGCCAATTGAGATGATCATATATCATGTGGGTTTTTCCTTCATTCTATTGATGTGGTGTATTGTGTTGATTTTTTTTTTTTTTTTATGTTGAGACACCCTTGCATTCCTGGGATAAATCCCACTCTGTCAGAGTGTAAAATCTTTTTAATATGTTGTTGAATTCAGTTTACTGAGGATTTTTGCATCTGTATTTATTAGGGATATTTCTCTGTAATTTTCTTCTCTTGTAATATCTTTATCTGACTCTGGTATTATGGTGATGCTGGCCTCACGACTGAGTTAGGATGTGATTCTTCTTCTTGAAGTCTTTGGAAGCATTTAAGAAGGGTTTGCCTTAATTCTTCTTTGAATAATTGGTAATATTCACCAGTGAAGTTATCTGGTCCTGGGCCTTTCTTTGTTTGGAAGTTTTTTTGTTGTTGTTGGTTTGTTGGGTTTGCTGTTTTTGTTTTTGTTTTTTGTTTTAAAAAACTATTTTTGAAATCCTTTCAAACTTATAGGACATTTACAAAAGTAATACAAACTCCATACAGACAACTCTAACATACCCTTATTCCCACCCCTTGCCCAGATACCCAGATCCACCAGTTTTTAACATTTTGCCACATTTGTCATGATTCCATCGATCCATCTATTATTCAGTCCATTTAATACCTATCCATCTAACTATCTATCTCTCCGTTTATCAATCCATTTTCTGGACACTTGGGGGTAGGTTTTATACATCATGATCCTTGAACACTTAATACTATCATGTACGTTTCCTAAAATCAGGAATATTCATTTATGTAGCCACCTTAAGTACAATAATCTGGTTCAGAAAATTCGATATCGATATAAAGCTTCAGTCTATATTCCAATTTTTCCTATGTCCCAATTATGTCCTTTTGAGACTTTTCTCCTCCCTTGTTAGAGCCTGTCCAGGGTAATGTATTGTATTTAATTGCCATTGTCTCTGTAGTTGCTCTTTCTTTTTTTTCTTTATTGTGGGAACATATATACAACCTAAATTTTCCAATCTCAACCACTCCCAAGCATACCATTCAGTGGACTTGATCACATTCACAATGTTGCAGTACCCTCCCCACCTTCCATCCCTGAAACTTTCCTGTCTCCCCAAACAGAAACCCTATGCCCACTGTGCATCTCTCCATTCTTCCTGTCCCCTGCCCCTCACAACCTGTACTCTAATTTCTGACTTTAAGAGTTTCCGTATTCTCCTACATTTTCTTTGTAGTTACCCTGGGCTTAAATGTAACATCCTAAATTTATACCAATCTCATGTGCTTTGATACCCACTTAACGTCAATAGTACACATAAACTATATTCCTAAACCCTTCAGCTCCCCCTCCCCCTCTACGTAGTTCTAGTCACAAACACATATTTATACATTATGGATCCAAAATTACTGGTTTATCATTATAATTCATGCATTTTTCTTTTAGATCCTGTAGGAACTAAAAAGTGGAGTTACAAACCACAAATACAATAGTACTAGCATTTATATACGCCCATGTCATTATCCTTACCAGAAATATTTAATTCTTCATTCAGCTTCTATCTATTATCTATTGCCCTTTCCTTTCAATCTGCACAACTCTCTTTAGCATCTTCCTGTAGGGCTGGTCTAGTGGTGATGAACTCCCTCAGCTTTTGTTTATCTAGGAATATTATAATCTCTCCCTCATTTTTGAATGACTGTTTTGCCAAATACAGAACTCTTTGTTGGCAATTTTTTGCTTTCAGCACATTAAATATGCCATCCCACTGCTGTCTTCCCACCATGGTTTCTGATGTGACATCTTACTTCTCTCTTCGTGGCCTTCAGAATTCTGTTTATCTTTGGCATCTAACAGTTAAATCACTATATATGGAAGCACGAGACTATTTGAGTTTACCCCTGTTTGGAGTTCATTGAGCATCTGGGATGTGTATATTCACATCTTTCGTTAAATTTGGGAAATTTTCAGACAGTATTTCTTTGACTATTCTCTCTGCCCCTTCTCTCTTTCTTGTCCATCTGGGATCCCATAGTGTGTATGTTAGTATGCTTGACGTGCCTCACAGATTCCTCAGGCTCTTCTCACTTTTCTTCATTCTTTCGTCCTTCTGCTTCCAGAGTGTATGATTTCAGTTCTTACTTCTTCAGCCAGTTCCAATCTGCTGGTGAAGCCCTCCCTCCAGGGAATTTTAAATTTCTGTTACTGTGGTCTTCAGCTCTGTTTGTTTCCTTTACATAATTCCCATCTTACTAATGATATTCCTTTCGTGTTCATCTATCCTCTACCTGATTTCCTTTAGTTCTTTGTCTGTGTTGTCTTTTAGTTCCTTGAGATTATTTAAGACCATTTTCTAAAAGTCCTTGTCTAGTATGTCCCAGGTCTGGTGCTCCTCACTGATGGCTTCTAATACTTTAATCTTCTCCTTTGCCTGGGCCATTGCGTACTGTTTCTTTGTGTGTTTTGTAATCTTTTGTTGAAACCTGGACATTTTCATATTTTAATGTGTTACTCTGGAAATTAGACCTGAGGTGTCTGTTCCTTAACCTTGTATCCAGCTAATGTGATAAGTTTTCCCTGAATGCTTAGGAGCTAACAAGAAAAAAAGAAGAAGTCTTTGCAGATTGACCACACGGGTGCTGTCCTTCAGGATTTATCCATATAACAAGTTTAAGAGACTAGCTCCAGACCCAAGTATAGGGGCCTCCTGATCCTTTCTTGTCTTGGACATGCATGTGTGGCCCTAGGAATTCTCCCAGTTACATCAATACATATATCCTCTCTTCCCTGTACTAGGAAACCATTTCCTCACTGTCCTGGTCACTGCGCTATATGTCCTACACCCAGAATTCCCTTGCCGCAGATAGCTGTGACTGCTCTTCCACCGTGCTCTGTAGGAGAGTTCTGTATGCTGCTTTCTACATGCAGGGCAAGTTCTGGGATGATGAAGTCCCTCAGGCCACCATCTGACAGGTCGTGCCAGAAATATTAGGTTGGTGCAAAAGGAATTGTGGTTTCAGACCATGAATTTTAAATCATTATAACTAGACTCAAACATATCTTTTTTAAAAAAAAGATTTATCTATCTGTCTATCCATCTATCTATCTATCTATCTATCTATCTATCTTTTTATTTCCCCCCTTCCTCTCCTCCCACTCTGCTGTTTTGCTATCTCTGTTGTCTTCTCATTTTCTCTCTTCTGGGATTCAATCCTGGAGACTCCTGATGTGGAGAGAGGTTCCCTGTCAATTGCGCCACCTTAGTTCCTGGTTTCTCCTGCACTTCACCTTGACTTTCCCCTTGTCTCTCTTTTGTTGTGTCATTATCTTGTTGCATGACTCACTTGCACAGGCATCGGCTCACCAAACAGGCACTTGCATGGGCACTTGCATGGGCACTGGCTCACCGTGCAGCACTTGCGTGGGCACTGGCTCACCGTGCAGCACTTGCGTGGGCACTGGCTCACCGTGCAGCACTTGTGTGGGCACTGGCTCACCGTGCAGCACTTGCGTGGGCACTGGCTCACCGTGCAGCACTTTCATGGGCACTGGCTTCCCGTGTGGGCACGTGTTTTCTTCTTTTTCACCAGGGGGCCCCAGGGATTGAACCCCGGTTCTCCCATATGGTAGGCAGATGCTCTATCACTTGAGCCAAATCCACTTCCCTCAAACTCATCTTTATTAAATAAAATAGGAACCATTACAATCAAAACATTTTTGCCAATGAAAAATAAGTTTATTACTGTGGTATAAAAATCCATGCTTCAGGATTCAATGAACTCTTGGAAAGCATTTCTGCATCCTACTGGTTTTGGAAGCATTTTCCCTGCAAAAAGTTGTCAAGATGCTTGAAGAAGTGGTAATCAGTAGGTGAGAGGTCACGTGAATATGGCAGATGAGGCAAAACTTTGTAGCCCAATTCATTCAAATTTTGAAGCATTGTTTTGTGTGATGTGCAGTAGGGCTTGTCGTGGAGAAGAATTGGGCCCTTTCTGTTGACCAATGCTGGCTGCAGAAGTGGCAGTTTTTGGTGCATCTCATTGATTTGCTGAGCATACTTCTCAGATGTAATAGTTTTGCCAGGATTCAGAAAGCTGTAGTGGATCAGGCCAGCAGCAGACCACCAGGGACCATGCTTTTTTTGGTGCAAGGTTGGCTTTGGGATGTGCTTTCAAGCTTTTTCATGGTACAACCACTGAGCTGGTCATCACTGGTTGTTGTATAAAATCCACTGTTTGTCACAGGTTACAATTCGATGGAGAAATGGTTCATTGTTGTTGCATAGAATAAGAGAAGATGACACTTCAAAACAATGATATTTTGATTTTCAATTAGCTCATGAGGCACCCACTTATCCAGCTTTTTCACCTTTCCAATTTGCTTCAAATACTGAACATTGAGTTCTTCGGCAGTTTCTCATGCAGTTGTAAGAGCATCAGCTTCGATGATTGCTCTCAATTGGTCGTTGTCAACTTCCAATGGCCAGCCACTATGCTCCTCATCTTCAAGGCTCTCATCTCCTTTGCAAAACTTCTTGAACCACCACTGCACTATACGTTCGTTAGCAGTTCCTGGCCAAATGTGTTGCTGATGTCATGAGTTGTCTCTGCTGCTTTACAACCCATTTTGAACTCAAATAAGAAAATCACTCAAATTTGCTTTTTGTCTAACATCATTTCCATAGTCTAAAATAAATACAAAATAAACAGCAAGTAATAAGTCATTAGCAAAAAAACATAAGCCAAGAATATGCACATTAAAATGATGTATAACATAACCACATTTATATTAAGAATGTATTCCAATATCAAACGGCAAATTTCAACAATGCAAAATCATGATTACTTTTGCACCAACCTTAATCTATGCTTCCAATATGTGTATGAGGGTTATTCTGCCCCTTCTGGAACTGGGACCAGACACCCACACAGGGAGTGCAGGCTGGCTCTATGCTGAGCTAGTGAAGGGATGGGGAAGGGGGGCCAGGGCACCATGAGTTACTACTGCTTTTAAGTAGCCTTTTTCTTGATTTTGTGCTCGCCCTATTTCTGCAAGCCTTCTGCTGTTTTCTGGAGCTTTTGAGAAAGATGCTTCTGCCAGTTCTTGATGTTCAAAATTTCTGTGGGGGCATGGAGCCCTGAAGCATCTCACCCTGCCATCTTGATTGGGGTGGGCCCAAATGGAATGTATTTGGAGGCTTTTGATTATTGAGTCAAACTGTTTACTTGATATTGGTCTGTTGAGATCTTATATATCTTCTTGAGTCAGTTTAGGTAATTTGTGTATTTCAGTAAATTTGTCCATTTCATCTCAGTTATCAAATTTGTAATGCCCCTCCTTTCACTTATGATTTTTATTTGTGTCCTCTCTCCTTTTTCCTTTTTCAGTCTAGCTAAATGTTTGCCATCTTCATTGATCTTCTCATAGCACCAATTTTTGGTTTCATTGATCCTGATCCTCTCTATTGTTTTTCTAGTCTCTATTTCATTTGTCTCTGTTCTAATCGTTATTATTTCCTTCCTTCTGCTTACTTTGGGTTTAGTTTGCCCTTATTTTCCTAATTCCTCAAATTGTAAGGTTAGGTTATTAATTTGAAATCTTTCTTCTATTTAAATATAAGCATTTACAGCTATAAATATAAATTTCCCTCTGTACACTGCTTTTGCTGCATACCATAAATTTTAGTATGTTGTGTTTTTCATTTTCATTCATTCAAGTTATTTTCTCATTTCTCTTGTGATTTATTCTTTGACTCATTGGTTGTTTAAGAGTGAATTGTTTTATTTCTATATATTTGTTAATTTTCTTGTTCTCCCTCAGTTATTGGACACAGGGTTTATAATTTGCAAGTGGGAAATGAACGACACTGACAAAGAGATGAGGAGTGAAAAGGAGAGAGAGGATTCTGTGGTCTGAGAGCACTTAGAATCAGATCATCAGAGCTGGAAGGGATTTTTGAATGTTTTTCCAACATCTTCATTTTTTTGTCAGATAGGGAAAGAAGCTTGGAGGGGAAGCAATATAGCTAGCCGTGGCAGGGCTGGACCTAGCACTAAGGAGCCTCCAGTTTCCTGGTGCCTACAGCACAGAAGTAGGCATTGGTCACAGGCCCTCTACAACCGTTCTGGGCAAGGCCTTGTTGAAAATGACTCGTCTTCCCTCGAGTTTGTCTTTGATCAAAACTTATCCTTTGAAAGGTTTCTCAAGTTTGCCTACACAATTTCAATTAACTTTTAATAAGATGCTTTGTCTATTAGCAAATGCATATGATAATGTCAGTATAAGTACTCCATGCAGTTTAACTGTCATATAAATGTGTTGATATTATAGAGTCCAAAAAAGAAAAAAAAAAAAAAAGAGTGGTCCTCACTGTCAGAGAAGGGTTGAAATAACAATAAATGCTAATGTAATTTTTTTTTAAAGGAGATATTGGAAATTGAACCCAGGACCACATACATGGGAAGCAGGCACTCAACCACCTGAGCTACGTCCACTTCCTGATGTTTCCTACTTTTTAGCTAGCATTTTAAAAGAAGTTATGTGCTAGTCACAATTGTAGGAGGATAAACCTTTTTTTTAAGGAGGTACTGGTGATTGAACCCGGGACCTTGTATCTGGGGAGCAGCCACTCAAACCATTGGGCTACACTTGCTCCCCACGGATGAACCATTTGGATCTATAAAAATGACAATTTCAGATAGGTCAACCTAATAGATTACTTCATTTAATTGTGATAAAACTCTATGAAGTATATAGTATTATCCCCATTTTGAGATGAGGACACTGAGAAATAGAGAGTTAGGTGACTTATCCCAGGCCACACAGCTAGCCAGTGGGGGCGCCAGTTTATAAATCCAGGGGTCTAGCTCTAGAACCCATGCTTGTGAACCCCTTCTCTATTCATGGAGATGGCTGTACCCGCAGTCTTCGGGGGGGCTGGACCTGGACACTCCCCCCCACTCCACCTACCCTGGCGTCAGGTAACCCGCTTCCCTCAGGGAATCCGGTCATCCCCAAACCTCCTGGGGCTTTATCAGAAAGAGCGCTGGCTGGACCAGCCGGTCAACTCCTGCTGGCGGGGCTGGGGCTGCAAAACAATGGAACACTTCATGAGCGCCAGGCATCTCCTGGAGACAATGTGCCTCTCCAAACGCCAGCCCGCAGAATAATAAACACCACAGACCTCCACGGCACAGAAGTCTAAATATTGAAGAGGAGCATCCGTGCCTCGCCGCGTGTGGTGATGTTTCAGTGGAAAAAAGCCGGCGGTTGCTATTGTCTGGATTCCCCAGAGGGACTCTCTCAGGCTGTTTCCTAGTTCTGCAGGATTTTTGCTGGGTCTCCCGGGCCCCAGCCTGCAAGAGGGCTTGTTTGATGCGAGCCAGACTGGGGCCCCAAGCATCCCACTGGGATCGTCACTGGTCTGTAGCAAACCAAGAAGAAAACTATGTGGAGAGTTTTCCCCAAAGCTAATGTATCTGTGTGAAGAAGCCTGTTAATGATGTATGGTTTCTTTCTTGTGGCTCCTCCCTCACTTTCTGCAAGTTAGCTCCGTCCTCCTCTCTATACTTAGCAGGATCCTCTTCCAGTGCACATTCTCTGCATTGCACATGGCCCTCATAGTGGCTTCTTCCACCCCAAATCTGCTTCCTGGCTTTTCGATTTCCATGTCCACAGCTCAATGCCTCATTTTCTCAACGTTTCTTTGCTCACGTTCCCTTGAGAGAACCTGATTGGTCTAACATGCCTTTTCTTACACCTAGATCATGTTATTGTTGGTCAATCCACCTGCCGCTGGCAGGGCCATATGGCTGCGAACGTGGCTGCTCTTTGAGCAGGTGGTGAGGGTGGGCCTGCTCCTCTTAGAAGGGACTTAAAAGGCAGGTGCTAAAATTAACATGGCTGGTATAAAGTTCCAGTGCTGAGATTTTGTACCAAAACTGGATTTGCATTTCTGAGCCCAGGAAGGTGTTAAAGTCTTGGTTCAGGAAGATCCATCCGAGATACACAAGGGATACCAGAGCAGGGTAGGGCTCTGGTGGGAGAGGTACTCAGGGGTCAGGCTCATGCTCCATGGGCAAGATTCAGTCCAAGACAGTGGCTGCTGAGGCAGAGAGGAGGTCACAGATTCAGACATATTTAGGAAGGAAAATCAGTAGGCCTTGGGGAATAATTGGATATGACGAATGAACAAGAGGAAGGATAGATGGTGGCATTGCTCACTGAGGAAAAACACAGAAGAGCAGGTTTGGGGTTCCATTCTAACATGTTGAGGTGTAAAACATCCTACTAGTTTTACAAACTGGAAGTTGACTGTTCAAGGGTGAAGTTTAGGAAGGAAGTCCAGACTGGGAGTTTAGCTATGAGAGTCTCCAGTTTGAAGGTAGTTGAAATTACAGAGCGGATGATGTCACCTTGGGAGAAGTGGAGTGCGTAACAGACACTGAACAAACACTTGTAGGATGAATGAGTGAATGAAGGAACAAATGAATGAGAGACCTGGCCAAGACCTGGAGTTTGCTTGGGCTTCATTCTTTCCCAAGTGATGCAGCTGCTCTGGACCCTATAGTCTGAGGATGCAGAGTGGAGAGTAGAAAGAATGTGGGCTTGAAGGCAACACAGAATTCAATAGTGAGGTAGGAAATTTATCAGTTGTGCACCTTTGAACTTCAACCTTAACCTCTCGTGCCTTAGTTTCCTTATCTCAAAGTGGGTGTGATTATATTTACCTTACCTGGTTGTGCTGAGGATGAAACAAGATGGCAAGAATAGAGTTTCCAGCACAGGGCTTGGAATGTGTAGTGGGCATTTAACAGATGTTCTAGACTCCGGCCTTCTCCTGGCTCAAGCTTTGAAATGTTGGGGAGCGTTTTGTGTAGGAGCATAAAAGATTCTGAATGGATCTCTTGAATGGGCCCAGTAACTGTGTAAGTTACCTCAACAGAAGATAATGTCAAGAGTCTAAATTTGAGGCCTGAGCCAAACAGCCCTTCTGCCACTCTCCCCCCACACTCCCAGCAAGGGCCCTCTGTGGCAAGGTGCCTCCTCTTGCAGGGCTCCATAGGCTCCAAGGATCTGCTCCCCCAAAGCCCCATCTCCCAGGGAAACTACCTCTAACTGCTCTCCAGGCACCTGCCACTCCCCAAGGTGGATGTCCAATTTCCAAATTTTTCACCCTTTCAGCATCCAGTGAGCCACATACCAGTGCTACACAGATAGAAAATATGGCAGAAAAGGGTGTTATCTTCTCTTAATGTCAAACATTAAATACCTGTGCATTAGTTTACTTCAAGTTATAAATTTATTCAAAGAAGATTCTAGAACCCTACTGGGAAAAACAAAAGAAGATGAAAATAAATGGAGAGCATACCCACTCCAAGCTAGAAGACTAGAGATAGCCAAGGCAACAACTGTCCTTGAGTTTCTAGATAGATTTAATATACTACCTATTAAGACTCCCCAGGGATAATTTGTGAGAGCTTGGTAGATGAATAATGGCGTCAGCTATCAGATTAAATGGTTAAAAAGCATAAAGTTTGTTTTTAAAGGGTATGACAGTAAATTTAACCTACCAGATTTCATATTACAAAATAATTATTCAAACCATATGGAAACAATAGGAAAAAAAGATCAGTGGAAGAGATCAAACAATCCAAAATCAACTCAATACATAGTAAAACCAGAAATGATCCAACAGTGGTGAAAGTAATTACTATATAATGTTTTGGAGACAACTATAATTAATATGGAAAAGAATTACACCTTTTACTATTTTCTGCAATAAATTCCAGATGAGATTTTGTACATGCCTGAAAAACAAACTATAAACAAGACAAGAAAGTGCAATTCCACATTTATTAAACTGGAAGAAAGTCCATCATCAGAGACCAAAAAAGATTTTCAAATGAAAACATAGGAACCTTTTGTTGAATAAAATATAGAACAATTGTAAGAGATAAACAACAGCCTGAAAGAAATAACAAACCACTGGTACATCTAAAACATATTTATTTTCTATGCAAAAAGCTAAAAGCAGTGCACATATTCCATCCAGTAAGTAACAAAGGAGTTGAACAGAAAGTTTACAGAGGAATTACAGATGGTAAATCAAAACATGAAAAAGTACATAGCTTCACCAGAAATGAAAGAAATATAAACAAACTAGCTCTGAGGAATCAGCACACACTTATCAAACTAGTCAAAATAAACTAAAAGGATAATACCCTATATTGGTAGAGCTGTGGGAAACAGGCAGGACCGAGGAGTTCGGAGCACAGACCCTGGACCCAGACTGCTGGATTCAATACTGACTCCAGCACGTACCACTTCCAAGGCCCTGGGCAAGTTACTCAATCTCTCTGTACCTTGATTTCCTCATCTATGAAACGAGGTCGAAGTGAGTTAACATATATAATGAGTTTGGAACGATGCCTAACACGTAGTAAGTGCTCTATAAGTAGTAGCTGCTATTATTTTGAGGTGGCAGGGAGCCTTCCTCACAATCTTGTCTCAATTACCATAGAAAGAACATGGACTTTGGGAGCCACAAAGATCATTCCTTCAACAAATATTTACGAAATGCCAGATCTAGGTGCAAATCCCAGTTCCTTTAATTATTAGTGATGCAACCTTGGGAAAATTGCCTCGTGAACCTCAATCTGTTTCCTCCATCTGTAAAATGGCATAATAAAATCCGTTGCTTGGTCTTGTCAGGAGGTGCAATGAGCTATTGCACCCGAATGGAGAGTGGCATGTAGAAGGTCCTTAGTAACTATTAAATTCCTGACTCCTCCTCCTGGAACTTCAGCCCAGCCCAGAGCCCATCTTCTGTCTGCTGTCAAGGGGTTTGCTCTCACCTGATCCCATTACGTTCTTGAGAAAGCCCAAGTCCAGACGCCCACTCACTGTGTGATTTAGGTCCAAATTAATTAAATTTTCTGAACCTCCACTTTTCGTTTAGTCAACAAATATTTACTGAGCATTTTTTTATGTGTTTTTTATTTACTTATTTTTTTAAATTGCATTTTTTTTTAAGATACATAGATCACAAAAAATATTACATTAAAAAATATAAGGGGTCCCCATATACCCCCCACCCCAACCCACCCCACTCCTCCCACATCAATAACCTCTTTCATCATTGTGGCATATTCATTGCATTTGGTGAATACATTTTGGAGCACTGCAGCACCGCATGGATAATAGTTTACATTATAGTTTACACTCTCCCCCAGTCCATTCAGTGGGTTATGGCAGGATATGTAATGTCCAGCATCTGTCCCTGCAATATCATTTAGGACAACTCCAAGTCCCAAAAATGCCCCCAACGCCACATCTCTTCTTCCCTCTCCCTGCCCTCAGCAACTACCATGGCCACTTTCTCCACATCACTGCTACAATTTCTTCCATTACTAGTCACAATAGTTCTATAGTAGAATACGAGTAAGTCCACTCTAATCCATATTTTATTCCTCTATCCTGTGAACCCTGGGATGGTGATGTCCACTCCATCTCTAAATCAAGAGGGGGCTTAGATCCCACATGGTTGATGGATGTGATTTTCCTACTTGCAGTTGTAAACACTCTTGTTTCCCTGGTGTGGTGATTGACCATCTTCACCTCCCTGTTGGCTGACCTAGGTAAGTCCAACGAACCAGAAAATAGGAGTTGCAACTCTGCTGAGGCTCAGGGCTCCCATGGCCAGTCCAGAGATTCAAATCTCCTGAGTATACACCAACCCCAGCACCGACTCCAGGTTCAGTGAAAGTGACAGAAGCGGCATGCGTAGAGAGGTCACATCTGAGTCCAATTCCACACATGGAATAATATGGATGAATCTTGAGAACCTTCTGTTGAGTGAAGCAAGCCAGGCATTGAAAGACAAATACTACCTGACCTACTGAGCATTTTAAAAACGTTTTATTGTAGTAACTTTTATATGCGACTCAGAATTTCCCATTTTAACCGTTTTCAAGCACACAATTCAGTGGTGCATTAATTACATTCACGCTATGTTGCTACCATCGCCACCACCCATTCCACCCACCTTTCCATCCCCTTCTCAGCATTTCTTTCTGTGCCAGCATCACCTTTCCGGGCCTCGGGTTTCCTCCCCTGGCAAATGTATGTGGACACAAGCGCGGTTGCTGCCTGCCTGGCTCTACCCTTTCTGAGGGTTGATGAGGTCAGGGATGGGGAAGGGCTTGGGGGAGACCTGGCCTCAGCGCTTCCTGCATCGCGGGGGAACCTCCTTCGCGCTGGGCGGGCCTCTGCGGCCTGCAGGGGAAGACAAAGCGAAGCCGGCGGCCTTGGCCCAGCTGCCCCGCCCGGGAGCCCCTCGGCGCTGGCCCTGGCGGATGACTTCACCGGCTGTGTGGTTGAAACCCGAGCTGCTTGGCTCGGGCTGAGCAGGAAGTTTTTTTCCAGCAGTGGAAGCTTTTGTTCTCAAAGCCTTGATCGTGGGGCAGAGGAATTTCCAGCCAACTGACATCAGCCTGGACCCAGGCCCAAGCCCACCAGGCCTGCAGGGGGGCTGAGGGCGGGGTGCTTGTGGGACAGAAGGTGCAGGGTTTCTGGCACCAGGGGGTCGTCCCCTCTTTCCCCTCACCTGGCTCTAAAGGGTCTGCTGCCCTCCATCCACTCAGGGGGATAACCCTGGAGAAGCTCATTACGCTGAAAGTACCGAGAAAGGAGAGGCAACATGGTTTTTAATTCTGGTCCAGCCACATACTTTTAGCCTAGTGCCTTGGGTCAGGAACTTAACCTTCCCAGGACTCAGTTTCCTCATCTGTAAAGTGAGAATAATAGTAGTACCCACCTTATACCTCCTAGTACTGGGCATTAAATGTAAAGCATCAAAAACTGCCTGGTACATAGTAAATGTTCAGTAAACATCAGCCACAGATTTTGACTGGGCCTAACAAAAGGTCCAGCTCAAAGCCAAAAGTTCCATGATGGTCGGGCCCCTCCTCGGCCTTGCCCTTTCCCTGCTTTTCTGCTGCTGAAATCTGGCTGTGCTGCTCCTCCCAGGAGCACAAATGGTCATCCCCAGAGACAAACTAGGCAGACAGGCAAGGCTTGACTGAAGAATGGATTTCAAGTCTTCTGACACCAGAATGGGGAGGCAGTTTGGAGTAGAAAGGCCTTCTTGAAGCCTGTCAGATCCTCCCACGAGGGTGGCTGCTTCTTCTAAAAAGAGTGTCAAGTCCTAATAGCTTTGGAGCCTTATTGTAGAATCCAAATAGTTACTGTCACAGTTTGATATGGTTATGAATTCCAAAAATAGATACTGGATTATGTTTGTGATCTGGTCTGTACCTGGGCGTGATTGAGTTATGATTGATGCTTTGATTGGGCCACGTCATTAGGGCATTGAGTCGCTGCCCTTGGTGGGTGGGGACCCACAGATAAAAGGCGTGGCACAGAACGGAGTTGAGAGTTCTTAATGTTGGGAGTTCTGATGTTGGAGTTTGATGCTGAAGTCTTAAGCTGGAGGCCCGGGGGAAGAGACAGAGTGGTTTGCCTGATGGTTTACAGCTGACCTTGTGGAGAGAGGCAAAAGCCTAGAGAGCCTCATAGTCTACAGCTGACCTTGTGGAGAAAACAGAGGCACTGAGCCCACAGGAACCCAGGAAACCTGAGACCTCACAGATGTCGGCAGCCATCTTGCTCCAAAACGTGAAAATAGACTTTGGTGAGGGAAGTAACTTATGCTATATGGCCTGGCATCTGTAAACTCCAACCCCAAATAAATACCCTTTATAAAAACCAACCAATTTCTGGTATTTTGCATCAGCACCCCTTTGGCTAATACAGTTACATTACTTCTTTTCCAATCTAAACCCCCTGTACCCTATCCTTAATTTCATCTGCCAAACTCCAATATGAAATATGAAATCTCCCAATAAAGCAATGCCTTCCTTGATTCCCCGGGCAGTAGAATGTGGTAGAAGGAGCCCTGGATAGGGAATCAATGGACTCAGAATTCTAGTTTGTTCACTTGCTGTGTGACCTTGGACAGATGACCTTCCTCTCTGGGTCTTGTTCTCCTTAACTGTAACACGTATGTGTGTACATCTGTGGGCGGTGGGGGGAGGTGGGAGAGGGGTCAGACTCTGCTGCTTTGGCTGGGATGCGAAGGGCCTTCGGATGAAGCTGGCATGTCTTCTTGAATGTCAGTTTCACATGAAGACAAGTAAATTTAGAATATAATTTTTAAACTCCAAAACACACAAGCTCATCACAGAGCACAATGCAAAACTGCAGGAATTTTTAACTGAAAACCTGAGACGTAGGAAAACAGCAGGCTTGTGGCGGTTGTTCCATACCGGAACTTGACCCGAGCTGGGGCGTGATCTCTTTCCCGTGTCCTATAGGGCTTCTTCCTTGGAAGTATTTGAGATGCTTTGGACTAGGTGTTCGCTTAGACCCTCCAATTGAGAGTCCAGAAAGCTTTGGGTTCCGAGCTCCCTCCAGCACACCGAGACTCCCAGGGCCTCTGTCATTCATCACCTCGTCAGAGCCACCTCTTTACTGCACAGGTGGTTGCCAACCCAGGGCAAGAAAGAGGTCTGCCCCTGAAGGAGAAGACCTGCTGGGAGGAGAGACGTGCCAAGGGCCGCCATGGTGGCGGAGGAAACGGAATTAATCCCTGGAGGAAGCAGTCTCTGGCGGCTTTGTGGGAAATTATCTCAGGGCTTCTCCCCACTTCCAATTCCTCTGAGGGTCAAAAGGCAGGAATTTGAACGTGAGAGCCTCTCTTTCCCTCAAGCCCCAGCCCTCTCTGCTGCGGCTCTAGACTTGCCTCTCGCTCCTGCCCAAGTGAATGTCCCAGGTGGTGGCGAGATCGCCACCCCTCCCCTTTAATAAGTAGCCAGCACCAGTTTTATCCAACTGGCTTGAACCTGGGCCGGGAGGAGTTTTTCCCCTGGGTCTGATTAATTTGAGATGACCTGAAGAACGGGTTATTTAAACCTGCAAAACTGAGGCCCTTGTCGGTCTGTCTTTGAAAGGAAGAAGTTAAAATGTGCTATCAATCGGGGAACAATTAGGTTTCAAATGGCTCCCAGAGGAACGCGCTCCTGGGACTCCTGTGGTCAGGGGGCCCGCCAGCATTCCCCCGGGGGCTGCCGCCTCCGCCCCGCCTGGCAGGGAAGGTGAAGGAGCGATGCTCCTCCTTTCGACGGGGCGCATGGACGGCAGGGTGACGGGGTTTGCCACCTCTGGAGATGGAAAAGGCTGGTCTGTTTCTTCCAAACCGGTGGTTCCTCTCTTTAGGAAATTGGGCATTTGAAGAGGCTTCCCTCACCCCATTTGATTCTGATGACAGGCTAAGTGCCCATTTTCTCACTAGCAAGCCATTAGCATGATGTTCAAGATGCAGTCATCCACGACGTGACAGACTGATGCGCTGTTTTATCAAACTGGAGTTGAAGAATAGCCGTGGGAGGAAGAGGATAAGCTTTTGCCGTGAGATCGCGGTTTAGAAGGCCTTGACATCAAATGGGGTTGGAGTGCTGGGACTGCGCCTGGCCCTTTCAGCTCTAGGGTAATGGCCCTAAAGGCCCTTCCTTCATTTACTACTTCATTCCTTCAGCAAATATTTATTGAGTCCCTAAAGATGTGTCCCAGGCACTATTCTGAGCATGGGGGATATAGCAGAGAATAAAACAGAATGCCCTCATGGAACTGACATTCTAGTGGAGGAAGACAATGATAAATAAAATAAATTAGTAAGAGATATACTCTGTCAGGTGATGGTAAGTTCTGGGGAGACAAATCAGCGGGGGAGGGAAGAGGTGTTGTCATTCCGAGAGCTCTGGGAGGTCCTCACTGAGATGCTGATAGCTGAAAAAGGATGCAGGGCAGGAGGACATGTGCCATGCAGACACTTGGGGAAAGAGTGCTCCAGGTAGAGGGACAGCAAAGGCCCTGAGGTAGGAATGAGCCTTATATCTTTGGGAGACCAGGGCTTGTCCAGACTGTATTGGGGCAGAGGTGGAAGGTCGGGGCAGAATAGGAGACAGATAAAGCAGAGCCTCACAGGCCCCTGCATGCACTTTGGACATTTCTCCAACTGAGCTTGGAAGCCATTGGAGGGTCTTAAGCAGATGAGTGATCCACATATTTTATAAACCATTGTTAACTCATCCTCTCATTCATATTATTATATCACCCCCATCCTAAAGGAGGGAAAACAGGTCCACTAAGGTTCAGAGAGTTGCCCACAAGCACACAGTGTAAGCTGCCAGGACTCAAAACCCATCTCTTCTCCCTTCTAATCCAGGGCTCTTTCCACTCACATGTGTAGTTTCCAGTTCTGCTGACTTTTTCTCCTGCCTTTGAAGCAGAGGCCAAAGCCTTAGGACCAGGGAAGGGGCAGACAGCGCTGGCTGTTCTTGCATATGGATCGCTGGGCTCATTTGAGTGTGCTCTGGAAATTGTCAAGTACTGCACAGATGACAAGTGTTAAAAGAGATTATTAAGAAGTTCCCGGTTGTTCCTCCCAAGTCCCCAGTGCCTGACAGTCTTCCACTTGAACTCTGCTGGGAGCTGCTGTTCATCCAGGAAGTCCTCAGTGCCAGCTCCTGTTTCTGTCTTCCCCACTTCCCACATGTGGATCCACTGATTTTACCTGCAGGTCCAATCTTGCCTGGCTTCACAGACCAGTAGGTAGAGGCAAGAAGCACTTACGTGACTGGCTATCAAGTCACCCTTGCTTTTGGGCTGCCCAGCACTGTACCTGGTGCACAGAAGGTGCCCGTGCCTAGTAGTCCCTTTGGGCACTGGGCCATGCCCTCCTGTGTGGCCCTCAGGTATTGGCCCTGCAGCCCGGGCAGCCTTGCTCATCCTCTGAGGACTGGGGGCTGGCCCCAGAGCGGCCCTCACCCAAGGCCGCTGGGTCCTGCTGTAAGTAAACACCCCTGCCTCAACAAATCCAGGAGAGAGGCCCTTGAAAGGAGTTTGAAGGGCACGGGTGCATTTGCCGCCAGAGCGTGGCCGAAGGTTCGAAGACCTTGAATACCCCCTAACCCATCCTCTCAAAGAAAAAGAAAAGAGAGTGAGAGAAGCGAAAAATAGAAGAAAAGCAAAACTGTAAAAGTTAAACAAAACCACCCACAAATAGCCTGGAAAAAAAAAAGACTGTACCATATCATAGCAATTGCGGACAGTTTGGCAGCTGAGCCAGCAGTGACTCATTCCTAGGCTCTGGTTGCATAATCCTTCCCAGCCCAGGCAGGAGAATGAAACTAGGAAACTAACGCAGTGACATTTAGTAGCAAAAAGGAAGCCCACACAACATTTGTGCAAGGCCATCCAAAAATAGCCGGCTCCTCGAGGCTTGAGTTTGGAAACTATGCATTTCACTTAAAATGCCTGAGTTGTGGCATATTTTTCTAGAGCTGCCCACGCCCTAATTCAGTTCATTTCAATTCAGCAAACATTTATTGAAGGCCTACTGTGTGCCAGGCTCTGTGCTAAGCGTTTGGGAATGGGAGATACAGGGACATAGGAGACAGCTATGACGAAAGTACGGAGGGACGAAGGAAGGGATTTGGGGGGCCAAATAGGGACCTCAGCATGGTCCCTTAAAGGAGATAAGGTATGAAGTCCCCAGCATGCTGACGGGCAGACAGGAGGGCTTCTCATTATGGCAGCTATTCCTGCAGCCCTGGAAAAGTTCTGAGTGTTGTGTGTGTGTGTGTACACACACTGCAGGAACAAAAGTGCCATTGGAGAAGCACAAGGCCATAAAGGGACTCAATGAAAGGAGCTCTCCGACCTGGTAGGAGCAATCTGGAGGTCCAGCAGGGAAGAGGAGGCCTTTGAAATGAGCCTTGAAAGACTGCACAGCTGCAAGTATTTCTTCAGTGCCCATGGATTGCCAGACCCGGTGCCAGGCCCTGGGGATGACAGAAGAAAGGAGACGAACTCACCACCAATTAGTAATAATTGTAACAATAAAGACAGTACTACTAATATAGAGAAGCAGTTCGGCGTAATGGCTGTGGGTGCTGGTTGCCTGTGTATAAATCCCAACTCTTTTGCCCACAGCTATGTGGCTTGAGCAAGTTATTTAACCATTCTACACCCCAGTTTACTCCTCTGTAAAATGGGGATTAAAAAATAGCAATTCCTCATAAGGTTGCTATAAAAGTTCATTGAAATGATGCTTGCTAAGCATTTAGCATAGTGCCTGGTACAAAAGAAGTGTTTAATAAAAGTGAACTACCACCATCTTCATCACACCACCATCATCATGCCTCAGTGAGGAGAGGGACGCAGTTCCCCGGGAGCGGAGAAGAGACTGGAGAGTCAGAGAATGCCTCAGAAATGAACGGATAGTCTTGAAATGAGTTTTACCCTATCTTTTTAAATTAAAGTTTTTCATTAGAGAAGTTGTAGGTATCAGAAAAATCATGCAGAAAATAGAGTTCCCATATACTCCCCCCCATAGACATACACACACATATAGTTTTCACTATTATTAATTCTTTGCATTAGTGTGGTACCTTTATTACAATTGATTAAACAATATTATTATAGATACACTATTAACTATAGTCCATGGATTACATTAGGGTTCACTGTTTGTTTTGCACAGTCCATTGTTGATTTTTTAAAATTTTATTCTAGTAGCATTTATACAACTTGAAATTTCTCCCTTCTAAAAACATTCAAATGTATAATTCAGTAGTCTTAATTGCATTCACGATATTGGGCAACCGTCACCACCATCCATTATCACAACTTTTCCATCACCCCAAACAGAAACTCTATACCAATTAAGCATTAACTCCCCATTCCCTATTCCCACTCTAGGCCCTGGTAATCTGTATGCTAGTTTCTGACTCTATGAATTTGCTTATTCTAATTACTTCATACCAGTGAGATAATACAATATTTGTCCTTTGGGCCTGGCTTATTTCATTCAACGATGTCTTCAAGGTTTATTCATGTTGTTGCATGCATCAGAACTTCATTCCTTTTTACAGCTGAATGATTTTCCATCATATGTATATAACTCACTTTGTTTATCCATTCGTCAGTTGATGGGCACTTGGGTGGCTTCCCTCTTTCAGCAACTGTGAATAATGCAGCTATCAGCATTGGTTTGCAAGTATCTGTTTGAGTTCCAGCTTTCAATTCTTTCGGGTCTATACCTAGAAGTGGGATTGCCAGATCATATGGTAGTTCTATACTTAACTTTCTGAGGAACCACCAAACTGTCTTCCACAGCAGCTGTACCATTTTAGACCGCCACCAGCAGTGGACGAGTGTTCCTATTTCTCTACACCCTCTCCAACACTTGTTATTTTCCCTTTTTTAAAATAGTATCCATCCTAGTGAGTGTGAAACAGTACCTTATTGTGGTTTTGATTTGTAGCTAATAATGTTGAACAACTTTTCATGTGCTTTTTGGGCATTTATATATAGTCTTCAGAGAAATGTCTATTCAAATCTTTAGGCCGTTTAAAAATTGGGTTGTTTGTATTTTTGCTTTTGAGCCATAGGATTTCTTTATATATTCTGGATATTCTGGATTGATATTCTAGAAGAATACATAATCGTTTGCCAGGAGGATTTTGGAAGAAAAGACATTCCAGGCAAGGGGACGATATGAGGAAAAATCATGAAAGTGCAGGAGATAAATGTTCAGGAAGCAGGAAATGGCTCTGGCAGAAAGCCAGGCCGAGACGCTGACCTGTACAGAGGGAGAGGGCAAGCAGGAAGGGAGTAAAAATCCTTCCCTCCTTACTTTTTCCAAGCATTCTCCTGGCATATGTCAGGCAGTCAGGAAGTTCCAGGCCTGGATGTGAGCATGGCTCCTCTGAGAGCACGTTGCTCGTCCTGGCTTCTTTCCAGGGGGAGGTAAGAAGCGGTCTTATGGAGAATGCAGCCATGGTTACTATCACATTTTTATTGAGACCTCCATCCCTTTTGTTGCTCCTCAAGACTCCTCAAGATAAATTCATTTTAGAACTCAGCCAGAAAAAAAACTTTTGCTTATTTAATTTTCATAATAACCCCATGAAGTAAGCACTATTATTTTCCCCATTTTACAAATAGAGAAAATGAATCACAAAGGGATTAATTACTTTACCAAAGCCACATAACTAGTAAGTGGCAGAGCAAGGACTCAGATCCTCGGAGTTTGGTCCCAGAGCCTGTGCTCCTAACTCATTTGTGATAGGGAGAGCTCTTCCTTTTTGTATTTCTCTTTTTGCCTTGGATACCAGGGAGCTCAGCTAAGTCTTGCAGTAAAGTTCATTATCTTTCTTTAGCCCAGATTGTCTGGCATAATACTTTCTTTTTTTCCCTTTAAGATCCTCCAGTGTCCAGATCCAAACAGCCAGTCCAGTTTTTCTTCCCACTACATTCCTCTTTGTAATGTGTGCTCCAGGTACTTTAGACTCCTCCCTTTTTTCAGACTTGCTTTGCTTTGTCCTCCCGCCATGCCTTTGTTCACGCCGATCCTCCTATCTGGGATGACTTTCTAACCTCATTCCCTGCTTAATCAGACACTCAATCTTTCCAGGAAGAGAGCATTTTTCACCTTCTGCTTAAAACCCAACCCCTAGGCAGAAATGGTGGCTCCTTCCTCTCCACTGCCTCATTACAGGGGCTTCTCTGTGTAAGATCATTCAGCTGTAGTGGGCACACGAGTGACCTTTAGTGCCTTCACATCCCACATTGACACTTGCTAGCCGTGTAACCTGGGGCAAGTCACTTAACCTATCCTTACTGTTTGTTGGCTCACCTTTAAAAACAGAGATTATTAGTCCCCTTTCACAGATGAGGAAACTGAAACTTTCAAAGGTTAAAAAGCTTACCCAAGATTCCCCAAGCGGTCAGTGGTGGAGTATGTTTAAAGCAAGCAGTAGGACCCGAGAATGCACATGCTTAACCACTGTACTATACCACCTCCCTAAACAATAACCACCACTACTGTTTACTGATCACTTATTATGTGGCAGGCTCTAAGCTAGGCATTTGATGTGACAGCCCATTTAATCTTCACCATTAGCCCCAAAGAAAGATGATTATCCCTCTCACCTGAAAGCCTAAAGCTCCTGCTCCTGTGGGCACCCTGATGGTAGCTTTAGTGGCAACTCAGGTCTTGATGGGGACAAGATAAAAGGACACATTCCAGGAAGCCCAGGCTGAGGGATGAGCAAGGCTGTAACGCAGAAAGAGTGGGAAACTAAGACCAAGGGAAGGACAGGGACGGAGAGTACAGAACAGGGATGGGGAAGGCAGCTGTTTGTTTACAACCGAGGCCCTCCCATGAGCCTCTTCCTGAAGCAGGTTCTCCAGGTCCTGCTTGTCAAAGCTTTGCTGGTCTGGTTCAGGCTGTGTGCTTAGAAGGAATGTTGCTGCCCTGCTGAGGAAATGCTTGGTAACATGGGCCCTCTGCACACACACGGAAAAAAGGTTGGCCTTCTCACTCTCCTCTCCTCTCTCCAACCCCAGGCTTCTCCTGGGGTCAGCACTCCAGGGTGCACTCACTGGTTTCCACATTATGTCATGTGTTCCACAAGAGCCCTCAACAACTAGCACTGGGATTTTTTTTTTCCCCAGAGGGAAGAGGTGTGGTCACAAATAACCGCATCTACCACTACCATTTTTAAAGCCTTAGTCTTATCCAGGACTGGCCCCAAAGAATTCTCACAATTATCCCACGAAGCAGGTATGACTATTAACTCATTTTACAGCTAAGAATTGACTGAGCTGGGATTTGCACCCAGGCCTTCCTGATTCCAAACTATTACTCTCGAATCTTCTCTGGGACTGGGCAGGGAGTGGGATGGAGCATTGTCCTTAGTGGCTAAATCCTAAACCCTCCACTTGTGATTTACCCCATCATTCAACTTGTACTTTTAGCCATGAACTCTATCAAGTCTTGGAGAAGCTAAGAAAAAAAAAAGGCAAATATAATGCCATGTGGTGAAAGGATGCTATGGGAACCCCAAGGAGAGGTACCAGGTCCAGGCTGACGGAGGACTTCACAGGTTTCTTGGAGGATGGAACATCTAAGCTGGAATGTGAAAGATGAGCAAGACCTGACCAGGTAAAGAAAGTGAAAAGTGTATTAGGCAGAGTGAACAGTCTATGCAAAGTGGAGTTGTGGGATTGAGACCTGATCAAGGACACGCTAGTGATTTGGTATGGATAAACCCTGGAATGGATACAACATGGACTTATCTGTCCTTCTAGGGAACTTGGACTTTATCAAGATGCAGTGATAGGGAACCACTGAAGGGTTTCAAACAGGAGAGTGATGTGGTCAGAATCCCATTTTAGTTGAGCACTGCTCTCCCTACTTTAAAAATGGCAGCCGTTACATCATAGATAGTACAGGGATGAAGCCACAGGAGCCCTGATGCTTAATACCAAATGACCTTGGGCAAGTCCCTTCCTCTCTTGGGATTCAGTTTTCCCGTTTGTAAAAATTGAAGAGGTAGACCAGATGGCTCTAGGATCTCTTCCAGCTTTTACAGTCTCAGGAAGAGAAAGCAAACAAACAAACTCTTTCTGGGGAGGCAACAAGGTCACCAGACCTCTTTCCAGCTTTTTGATTCCTCCAGAATGTCCTCCAGAACCCAGAAGGCAGTTGGATATATGAGATTGGCATTCTGGAGAGAAATCTGGTTGAATAGAGAAAGTTGAGAGCTCTCAGTATAGATATTTAAAGCCACAGGACTGGATGAGGTGACTAAGGGAGTGTTGTCACTTTACTCTTCCTGTCTGAAGTGGGGTAATAAGAGAACGTTCCTCATAGGGTTGGTGTGGGGAAGGGGTAGGATGATGTGGGGGGTGGAAAGTAATAAGCTCTATGGTCAGGTACAGTGGGAGAGTGTCAGACAAAGAAACAGAAATTCCCCAGTGGTGAGGAGTTACAGAACCACCAGAATGTAGCTAGAATAAGGTGAGCATGAGGCTGGCAGGGCCTCTGTTCCACCCTATCAGGACTGGGATGCCCAGGCCTCTCTCTAGCTGGGTGCAGGGTGCATAGAGTACTCAGTAAAAAAAAAAGGCCTGGATTAAAAGATCAGGGGGAGTAGGGCACCTAGGAATCATATCTCTGCAGAGAGGATGACTCCACTGCAAGCAGGGGTGGGAGTGGGTTCTGCCATTGATAATCGATGGTAACATTTCCCCTTGTCAAGGTCTTTACTGCTGCCAGAGGAACCCTCCCTCCCTGATCCTCCTTGTGCCCGCCATATTAACAGCTAAATATTAATACCAGGCATCTAAGTCTGCCAGACTGAGCACCTAACATCATCCCATTCCATCTCCACAACAGCCCAGTGAGGAAGATTGTTGCTACTTCACTTCAGAGAGGAAAGGTAAAGTGACAACATCCACTGCCTTGGTCACCCCATCCAGTCCTATGGCTTTAAAAAGCACCTGTACCGAGGGCTCCCACATTTCTCTCACCAACCAGCCATCTCTTCTGAACCCCACACTCATATATCCAACTGCCTTCTGAACATTCCCACACATTGTGAGGTCTAATAGGCCTCACAAACTAAACGCATCTAAAATGGAAATCCTGATCTCTCCACTCCCCTGTGCCAATGGCATCAGCCCCAACTTCCCCATCTCGGTTAATGGCAACTCCGTCCTTCCAGCTTTTCAGGTAGAAAATGTAAGGACCTTCTTTGACTTTTCTGTAGCTCTCATACTCCATATCCAATCCAGCCTGAAGTATATCCAAAATTCATCTCCATCACTACCACCCGGTTTGAGCCGCTATCGTCTCTTACTGAATTAAGGCAGTCATCTCCTGATTCCATCCTTGTTCTATCATTGTCTATTCTCAACATGGCTCTTGACAATATAGGCCAGATCACGTCACCCCTCTGCTCAAGGCCCTCTAACAGCTTTTCCTTCTCATTCAGAATAAAATCCAACCTACAAGGCCCTATGTGTTCTGTTCCCCTTACCTCCTTTCTGATATCATCTCTTACAACTGTCCCCTGTCATTCTGCTTCAGGCACTGGCCCCCAAATTCCTGTCCCAGGGCCTTTACACTTGCTCCTCCCTCTGCCTGGGATACTCTTTCCCAAATAACTGCCTGCCCCACTCTCTTGCTGCCCTTGGGTCTCTGCTCAATGCCAACTTTTCAGAGAGGCTGTGCTGATCATCCTGACTAAAATAGCACTCCCCCGTCTTACTTTCTGTCCCTTTACTCTGCTACATTCTTCCATCTTAACATTTATCACCACTTGATGAATATATTTATTTATCATCTATTTCCCCAGCAAGAATATCACTTCTATCACCCCATGGACCTTGTATTTTTGGTTCATTGTTGTACTTCCGATGCCAAAAACATGGTAGGTTCCCAGGAAGTGTTTTCACACCAACCAAACACCTTGCCCAAGGGCACAAGTCGAGCCCTGGACAATCTGCCTAAAGGTTACCCGCTGAAGCGCTGTGCGGATCTGCCCGGGAGACGAGCCAGGTGAACGCTGAGGTCCCACCAGCTCTTCATTCCTGTAATCTGAGAACAAGGAGGTGGGGCTGGAAGACAGAACTTCCCAGTGTGGCTTTTCCCAGGCCCTTCCAATGCTTGTTGCAGGGTGTGCTTGGTTTTAATGAAGCCGTCCATGGGGTCCCGAAGGGGGGCTTCAGCCTTCCGGAAAAACAGGGAGAAACAAAAGGGAGAAGGGTAAAGGGTAAAGGTGAAGGGACACTGCTCTTCCCTGAGGCCCGCGCAAGCCACTGGCTCCGCTGCGGAGGAAGGCACGGTGGGGCTGGGGTCGCCGCCTCTCGCCCAGTCCCCTCCCCGGGGGCAATTCCAAGGGAGGACACTAACAGAGGCTCCTCTGGGAGGAAGGAGAACGAGAGAAATCAGGAAGACCAAAACAGTGCGAGAAAGAGGCGAGCTCCCCGCTGGCCCCGAGCTTGGAGCACCGGCAGCCCCTCGAGGGGCCCGAGCGCCGCGCCCAGCGGGTCCGGCTCCGCCCCGGGAGAACAGGCCGCGAGCTCGGCTCCAGGTGTCCTTCCGCCCCGACCTGCGGAAGCCGCCCTTGCCCGCCGTCGCTCGCGCCCCTTCCTCGGCCCTCGGCCCCTCACGGTTGCGAGGGCAAGCGGGGTCCCCGCGCCAGGACCGCCGAGGCCGCACCCGCTCCACCGCGGGCGTGCTCTCTACTGGGCATGCGCGCCGGGAGCCGAGGTCCCCAGCTCGCTGCACGCGCCGGCACCTGCGCCACCCGCGCCACCCGCGCCACCCGCGCCACCCGCGCCACCCGCGCCACCCGCGCCACCTGCGCGCGGCACCAGTGATATGCGACCCTGGCCTGGAGGGTCGTGCAGCACCCACCGTAGCCAGGATTCCATTACCCTGGGGTCTCTTCCTTGGCTGTAGCGTCTGATGGCCTTGCGAACCCGATAAAAGGCCATCTGCTGGCTGGGAACCCTGATGGCTGAATCATCTGACCTCTTGGCGGGAGAGGGTGTCTTTCTCTGTCCTGGGGAATCCCAGATGGGCAGACGGCCTGCTTTCTTTGACCCTGGGTGAGGAAGTACGTGCATGTGGAGCTGGAGAAAGGCCCCCGGCTGGAACTTGGGCAACCGGGAGTTCTGTCCCAGAGCTGTGTGACTTTAGATGAGTTACTCACCATCTCAGATTCCCTAACTTAAAGTGAGGGATATAGATGAGATGATCTCTAGGACATGGATTGTGTATTACTTATTGTTTCCCATGGCCATTGATTTGAGAGGTGGGAGAGCACATTCGGTTTAAGAGTGATTGTCTCTATTACAATGTATTCCTGTTGGGATGTGCATGTGTTATTTGAACCAGATGTTCTCATTCCACATGCAGTTATAAATGGCCCCCATTGTCCTGCAGCTGGGGACACAGAATAGAGATTTCACACAGATGCCAAATGCGTCTTAAGGTTCAGTTAAACCCCAAGCTCAAGGGGCCAAACCACAACCCTCTTGGCCAAAGTAAAGCTCCGTTCAAGTCCTACTTCCCACAGACTTCCCTGTACCTTTGAAGAGGGTGATGTACCAGAATTGTGGATCTGTCCCACCTCCTCATGAGAACAGATGAGCCTCAAGGTCAAAGCCAGGGGGAGTGAAGAGTAAGCTATATGGGAATCAGGGTGCACTTGAATGAGGCCCTGGTCTTAAAGACAGAGTCGGCATAGTGCAGGGTGCAGGGGAAATAGGTTTCAGAGTTCTAGATGGAAGCCATCAAGAAAACAGTCCTTCACAGCTTCAGCTGCTCCTGGCATTTGAAAGTACCTCTCCAGTGCCAGGCAATATTATACCTTAATATTATGTAATACCTTGTATTATCCAATATAAGGGTGTATTGTTGAGTCCTTGCTGTAGTTAAAAGATGGGCTCAACTCAGCTGGAGCCCCCTGAAAAGTATACAGAAGGCCCCCCAGATTTGTCTGAAACTGAGGTTCAGAAGTGTGAAATAACTTGTCCAGTGTCACATAGCTGGTGAGTGAGCCACTAGCCCAGCAGGGATTAGTACCCACTGTTTTCAGAGCCCATGTTTTCCCCATAATAATATGGACCACTGTCTAGTTAGGGCTCTGATTTGCCCAGGACTTTGGGTCTATCACATAACTTTTTTCTGGAGGCAGCTCGAGTTCTCATCTGAGCAGGGGATGAAAATCTCTATCTGCTTCTCTGCCAGGGAGTGTCCAGAAGATCCAGGGAGAAGAACCACAGGCAGGGTGACTCCTCAGTGTATGCTCCCTGAGTGAGCGTGAGTTTGGGCATGGGGAGTGGTTGTCCTGCTAGGTGCAGAGGCTGAAGGAGATACTGCCTGAAGGGAGACTCTGGGAGGCCAGGCTGCCAGGCTACCTACTCTACCGCTTCCCCCCCCAACCACATGATCTCTCCAGGCCTCCTTCCCTCAAGTCTGATTACACCAACACCTGGTTTGCATCAAGAAGTTCCTGGCTGCTGGGGGGGAGCCTCTCATGGAAACTTACCCTTATCCCTCCCAATTGCATAGGGCTTTAGACCTCACCAAGTTTTCCCAACCACTTTTTATTTCAATCTCCCCACACCTCCTTGAGGTGAGCAGAAAGGCATTATTATCTTAATTATACAGATACATGGAAGGGACCCTGCAGACCACAGCCCAGGCTCCTCCCTTAGAGAGGATGATAATAAGGCCTGAGAGGAGAAGCCACTTGCCCAAGGCCACAGAGGTAATCAACAGCAGGGCCAGGACAAGAAGTCACCTCTTCCAGCTCACAGGCCAGCGTTCTTGCTTGGCTCAGGGTGTTCAGACCTTTGGGACCTCCTTGGAATTGCCACTTAGAACAAATCCCCTAAATGGTATTTCTCCCATCTGTCTTTTTCTCATGAAAGTCAGAAGATTAGGCAAGACAGATTGTGCCACAGTTCTGACCTGCTTCCTGCACTGGGCTGTGTGAAGGGGTGGGGAGGTGTAAAGGGGATGAGTGGGAAGTCCTCCAGTCCCATTTTGCCCTGCGGCCACATGGCCAGCAGTGGTTGACTTGTGTCCTTTCCCTTTTCCATCCCCTTCTGCAGCCCTGGCCTGTGGTTAGTGCTGACCACAGTGTTCCTCGGGAGCCTGCAAGAACCCTGTTCAGCAAGGGTTCGTTTCATCACAACTGGAGGGCAGAAAAAGTGGACTTCAGACCTTTTTTAATAACCCCAAAGAAGACTGAAACAATTGAGTTTTATCAACAGAAACTTCCATTACCGGAGTATATCTCCCGCTCCCTGAGCTTTCTGCCTAATAGAGTATTGATTAAAACATACATTGCCAAAGTCTAGTCTCAGAGGAGTAGAAGGGGAAAAACCTAAATAATTCAGAAATGTAGAAACCTCTTGTTTTCTTTTCCTTGCTGAAGTTTTACTCCCTCTGATAGATTTTGGAGGGATCCTGCCGAAACAAATCAGTTAAGCAAGTAATAGGCTGAGGTCCAGCCTGAAGCAGAAGTTTTGTGGCTGAACTATAAAAATGTTAAGTGTTGAAGAGTTTATCATGGAAAACCCAGCGGAATTTTAACCAGCAGCTCAAGTGTGTGCTGCTACAAGTCGATGGTTCTCGCAAGCCCTGGGCAGCCGCTGGGTCTTGGTTCCCAGCAGGGAGTGTGTCCTCACTCTGATCCAGCTGAGAAATTCCTCTTCCACGCTGTAACTGGAAATCCTTAACAATTCACCCCCTTCCTCTCAGTAACCACATGTGAGAATGGACTTTATAACTGACTCATCCTATCAATACCATATTAAGGATGTTAATTACTGCCCTTTGGGGTAACTAGGCAACCATCTTGAGCTCAGTTTTCCTCCCCCATGTGATCACAAGCATTCAGTGGCTCCCATTGCCTCTAAGAAAAAGCTTAGATTTCTTTCATTTTTTTAAGAAAAGTTGTAGATTTACAGAAAAATCACGCAGAAAATGGAGTCCCTTTATTAACACTTTGCATTAGTGATATATTTGTTATAATTAATGAAAGATATTATAACCGTACAATTAACTATAGTCCATGGTTTGCATTAGAGTTCACTGTTGTATAGTCCTATGGTGTTTTTTTTTTAATTTTTAAATCCTCATAATGTATATACACCCTAAAATTTCCCCTTTTAGCCATTTTCAAATATATAATTCAGTGCTGTTAATTACATTCACAATGTTGTGCTACCATCACCACCTGTCATTACCAAAACTTTTCCATCACTCCAGATAGAAACCCAGTACAATTTAAGCATTAATTCCCCATTCCCTACCCCTACCCCAGCCCCTGGCCACCTGTATTCTAGCTTCTGTCTCTATGAATTTGGAAAGTTTAGGCTTCTTAGTATAACATCTGGGGTTCTCCCAAATTAGGACTCAAGTATCTTTCCAGCTTCATCTCCACCAACTCCACATCATATACAAGCTGCTCAGTCTTCCTGGGGCCGTGAAATAAAATACTCAGCCTCAGTGACTCCTTCCTTTCCTTCCCCAGCTCCCAGTGCCTTCAACACTGATGCTCTGGGTCCTCTTGTTTGACCGTGACATAATTACAGGTGTGACCAATTTAATCCGTCATCTGTGTATATCTGAGGAACAAAATGATTTGCTCAAGGGTGGGCTGTGTAGTGTTCCACACACAGGAAGGCAAATCATCATAACAACCTATTAGTAGCCTAGAGGCTAGCTCATTTAACTGACCAGCTTTTTTAGGGGTTGTTAGCACATCAAAGAGTATTTATTGAAGTTGGCAAAGTGTCAAATTGTACTTGTGTTCCTCAAACTTCTCCAGAGTCAGGTGATAACATCTGCTTGCTTTTTAGGGGAAAAATAGTTTCCTTTCCCTGAACACTCAGTATCTTTGTTCCCTCTCTTGACTAAGATGTCAAGCTGCCTTGAGTTATTTAAACAGACAGAAAATGTCTTTGTTCCTCAGTGATATTCCTTTTGGATTCCTTTCACTCATGATAAAGAACTCCCCCATTATAAGATGTATTCGCTTGCTTTTAAGAGGACACCCCCTCCCTCCACCTCCACTCCATTTTCTGGTTGCGATCTTTACGGGGGATTGCTCCGGCTCCCTGAAAGGTGTTTCTCTGCCTCTCACACTTCTCCTTTAATGTTGGGATGCAACAATCCCAAACTCCATGTCCCTTTCCCCAAGGAAAACAAACAAAGGAAACCACCCTCCTCCTCTTTTTTAAGGGTGAAGAACTCCATTTTGTAAACATGCCATTTAAGACCCGACCACTGGAAACCAAAAGATGACGCTGCTTTGCCGAAATCAGATAAACGAGGGCGGCTGCGCTGGTTACTGCGGAGACAAAGGCGCACTTTCCGGGATAACGAGAGCCACATTTGGGAGCCTTAGACCCTTGCCCCTTCCTGCTTGCTGAGGCCTCTTGCTTTCGGTTCAACTAGGAGTGGAGGAAGAATAGTTTCTCCTGCTGACTCGCACCATTGTGGAGCCTCAGTTGGGGGTGAGGGAATGGAGCACGAATGGAAGACCCACCTGCCTGGTGCGCAGGGTCTGGGTGGGGCCTGGAGACCCAGGCTTGTAACCTGACTCAGCCAGCTGCTTGGTGGCCCTGATCAAATCATCTTCCCCTCTCTGGGCCTCAGTATCCCCAGCTATAAAATGAGCAAGTTCATTAATTATTTGGTTTGGGTTGCCCCAGAAGCTAAGCTGGGTCAAAGATTCAGGTATAAGCAGCTTATTTGGGAGGCAAGTCCTGGACACGCAGGTCAAGAGGTGTGGAAGCGAGACAGAAGGGCAGGAAGCGGGCACAGGGGTAGCCCAGGCCCTGGGGCATCTGTGGGAGAGAGCATACCTCAGGATTGTTCTACTCAAGGCATAGATCCTTTTTCCTCCTTGATAGAGGCTGTTTCCAGGGGCCTGGACTCTTGGTCACTTTGGCCTGTGCCCACGCTGGCTAGTCCATTCTTGCAGGTCCTGGAAGTAAGCAGCCTTCAGTGTGCAGGTGAATGCTGAGGGGCTGTAATAAGAGACCTCTAACTTCTCTCCAGCCCTGAATAGCTGTTGGTTTACAGCTGGGCCAAATAAATGGATTTAGGGCCTCTATGTGATATGTAGCATGAAAGGACTGCATCCTCTGCAATCAATGCCAGCCTCCTATCTCCTTCCCTAGGATTCCAGATCTCTAGGCTGTTCCCAGGGACTGAGACCAGAGTTCACCTCCAACTGCCTTCCATGGTGAGTTCACCCATGGGCCAGGCAGAAAGCCATGTTCTTAGAGACTCCCTCCCACCTTCCTCTCCCAGTGCCCCCAGGGTGTTGACCCCCTCCTCAGCCTGGTTCCCAAAGCTTTTCAGAGTCTGGTTCTGAGATACCTTTCCAGCCTTATTTTACTTTGGTTCCCAACACAAACCACTCATTGCCATCAGATATGCTCAGAATATCTTTCCTCTTATTGGCCAGTTAAAATTCTAAACATCCTTCAAGGCCCAACCCAAATGTCACCTCCTCCGGGAAGTTCTCCTTGGCCATTGTAAGGCTAGAAACAGCCTCTTCTTGAGCATCTCTTGAGACCTTATTAAACAAGACTCTGGCATTTCTCAAAGACATACCTACTCTGCCTCAAAAGGAAGGCAATCTTCTTTTTAGCACCTGGGTGTCCATCTTCCTGTACCTAGCAAGTGTCCTAGAGATAAGAGGTATTAAAAGAAAGAGTGAACCAATTAATTTGGTTCAGCAAGAGTTTATTGAGCACCTGAGTTAACAGGCACTGTACAAGGAGCAATGAGGTAACTCAAAGATGAATCGGGCGGACTTGGCCCAGTGGTTAGGGCATCCGTCTACCACATGGGAGGTCCGCGGTTCAGACCCCGGGCCTCCTTGACCCGTGTGGAGCTGGCCCATGTGCAACTGATGTGCACAAGGAGTGCCCTGCCATGCAGGGGTGTCCCCCGTGTATGGGGAGCCCCACGCACAAGGAGTGCGCCCCGTAAGGAGAACCGCCCAGTGCGAAAGAAAGTGCAGCCTGTCCAGGAACGGTGCCGCACACATGGAGAGCTGACACAACAAGATGACGCAACAAAAGAAACACAGATTCCCGTGCCACTGATAACAACAGAAGCAGACAAAAGAACATACAGCAAACAGACACAGAGAACAGACAACAGGGGTGGTGGTGGTGGGGGGAAGGGATGATAACTAACTAAATAACTAAATAAATAAATCTTAAAAAAAAAAAAGATGAATCAAATCCCGTCATGGACCTCAAGGATTTTCAAGTCAAAGTTGTCTATGTAATAGAGAGTCAGAATTTGAAAGGATGGCCCTTGGAATCACCAAGCCTAAATCTCGTCCTTCACAGATTGGAAATCACAGAAAAGGAATGACTGGCTTAAGATCACACAGCTAGTGAATAGCTTTACATTTATTTATTAACAATAGAGGGTCCTAGACTTTCTTTCCCATCATTTGGGCAGGTTCAGAGTCAATCTTTCTTTGCTTTTGTCTTCTTCCATTTGGAAGGAAAACGAAATTTAACTGCTTCTCTTTCCGACGAGACAGGACACAGAATAAAAATACCAGTTATATAATCATCATTTGCCTTAGTCATGCAGCGCTGCCAGAGTGCCGTTGGAACAGAGAGATGATTAAGTTAAATGCTGCATATTTATTCCCCTGTGGTCACCCTAATTGGTTCTGCTGCTGTCATTGATTTGACAGGTTATTTTTACTCAGAATGAGCTGGGTTCTTCTGCTAGCTTGTAGATTGACTGTTATTCCAGAGTCCAGGCCGGCAATTGTCCAGAGGCCACAGATGTGGGACGGTGTGCTCTGAGGGTGAGGAGTTGCCCAGCCCAGGCTGGGGAGAACTGAGTTTGTGGTGTGAAAGTGTGAGCGCCTGTGTGTGTGCTGAGGAGGCAGGGCGTGTGTGTAGGAGCTGGGAAGGAGGATAGAGACGCTCAACGCAGTGTTTCAAAGGGAGCCAACTGGGGAGCAGCTAGGAAAAATTTGAACCTAATATAATCCTAGGTTAAGGACTTGATCCTGAGGCCAGAGGGAGCTTTGCTCGGAGCAAAGCAGTGGAGACCTTGGGGGGGGGGGGGCGGGTGGAATTTTCTGCCTAGAGAGCCTTCTGTACTTTTTGTCTATTCCAAGCAGCCACCTCTTCCCACCCCTGCAAATTGCTCCCCCGAGTACAAAGAACATAGAACCAGCATTCTTTGGTAGACTGCAGCACCGGCCACCTACACAGCCTTCTTCAGCTTTGCACACAGCTCAACGCCTATGAGGAGGGGAGAGGGTGTCGGCAAATGCTCAGAAACCCAGGGGGTGTCTCCCACAGTTGGGGAGGGGCTCTTGAGGGAGCTGGCGAGCTGCGGGAGATGCAGGCCAGGGATGACGGCCATTTCAGTGACCACATGTGTGGCCTCGAATATCATCTAGCCTTTGAACCCCAGAGTCCTCTCATCCATGTATCAACATGGGGTAACCGTAGCCTCTGCTGGCCCCTCATTAGCCTGCAATCAGAGTAATCCCAAGTAATAATTACTGAACACATGCATCCTGCTGAGTTGTTTCCTCGCCCGATCACATGTCATCTTCACAGGGCTGTGGAGAAAGTGCTTTCAGTATCATTCTCCCTTGCAGAGAAGGAAACTGAGGCTCGAGAAGATTAATACCTCTTCTTTGGGCACACAGCTCATAAACGGTGGGACTCGGGCAGGCCGACTCCACAGATAACGCTGCGGGAAAGAACATGTTGGAAAGTCAGCCCTGCCACTTGCGGTGACTTCACTTCTCAGACAACCCCCTTCTTGTTTGTAAAATAGGAATAATGATATCCATCGCATATGGTAGTTCTCAGGAATCGGTGAGACAGCTTGTGTCAAGCACCTCATACAGGGCCTGGTATACAGCAGGCATTCGATAAATGTCGGCAGCTTTGCTCCCTTCCACTTATCCAGAAAGCTGAGCCAACTCTTCTGGAGTGGGAGATTTCCTCCGGGGTTTATCACTGAACAAGGGCATGGGCGTCTAACACTAAGCAGGGAAGGGTGAGGGCCACGGCCTAATGGAGGTGTCCCCGGCGGCGCAGGTCCTGAGCCAGGCCCCGCGGAGCCCTCTCTGCCACCCTGCGTTCCGCTGAGCGCCCAGGCAGCTGAGGAGGCTCACACTGGAGCGGGCTGAGGAAGTGAGGTCATAGCTTCTGACAGCGATTCGGAAGTTGGGAGAGGCCTGCCAGCCCCGGCCAGTCGCTGCGCCTTCACAGAGCAGTTGTTTCAAACAGTTCGGCTGGAATTCCAGGCAGGAATGTTCAGCCAACGGCAGCGGGCGAGTGTAAATTCCGGAGGCTGAAGCAGCATTTTGCAGAGAGTTTACTCCTGGTCAGCCTCTGGCCTCAGGCAAGGTCTGGTTGGGAGTGGGAAGTGACCTGAGGCAGGAGCAGGCCCGGGAACCCTGGGAAGCAGCTCCTCCCAAGGCCAAGGGCAAATGGTAGGTACACCTACTGTGCGCCATGCACTTTGACAAGCATGCCACCAATTCATTCTTCCAGCCGGACCCAACAGCATGCAAACAGAAGTCAACTTTACTTTTTTGTATGTCCTTTTTTTAACCTGCTCTCTGGACTTGTTGTCCCCCCAGCTGTCCACCTCCCCACCCCCCACCCCCCCAAATAAAATCTCAGGCAAGTTGTATAGCTTTTCTGGGCACCTTCTATCTCCAAGACAGACTCACCTAAGTAAGCAGAAAAGCTAGTTTAGTTTAATAGCGAATCTCCAAGCTCTTATCCAATTAAAGCTTTCCCTCTCCTCTAGCTGGGGCCTGCTCTAGGCTTAAGACCCAGCAGAGGCGGCCACGGCTGAACTTTGCTTTCTTCACTCCACCTCTGCCCCACAGGTCGCTGCTTCACTGCTCCAGCCCCTGCAGGGCTGGCATAGAGGTGGAGAAGAGGCGAGGGGCAGCAGAGGTACCCCCGCCACCGGTGGGGTGGCACTCTGGCATCATACCTAACTTCCTATCCTGGGCTCTTTTTTGGCCTCATGCTGTGTGGAGTCCATGCTCTCTCCCAGCAGCCACTTCTGGTCTCCCTCAGCCCTGAGCTTTTAGCTGAACGCGGCTCTACTGGAGATCCCTGCCCCATTCCAGGGGTCATGGCCTCCTTGACAGGCAACACTGTGCTGCTCCCTGCTCTAGCCCGTCAACTAGCTTCTCACCTTTTTATTTCCCGGGCCATGCCAGACACCTGCCCTGTGTCTCCCAGACTCTGGGATCACATACCAAGGCTGCCAAGTGGCCTCTTGAAGCGTCTCCTCTTCTCTTTTGCATGTATGTGGAACATATGACACACTTGCAACTCTCTTCAAAGAGTTTCTCACAACCGTCCTCTTTCACTTCCACTCTTTGTTACCTTGGAGATGCTGGCAGAATGTTCCACAATCTCTTAGCAAGTTCTACACAGATGGCCCAGGCCTAGGTTTATGATATGGGGATTCTTGACATTTGTGTTTTTCTAGGTTAGGGCCTTGGATACGTCAGCTGAGATAAAGACAACAAAAGCCAAATGGTAGCATCTTGTTGCTAGAGTTCCTTAAGGTACTCATCTTGAAGATGGGGCACCTGTTTGCCCTGCGTAGTAGGCCCTGTATGCCGGCCGCTACAATAGTCAGCTCAGTTGCATTATTTCAGAGCAATCCCCATTTTACAGAAAGGGAAGCTAAGATAGAGAGGTTAATTGACTATCCCTGAGGTTACAGAGCGAGTTGGTGGTAGAGTTAGGGCTTGAGCCTGGACCCCTGGTCCCAGGTCTAACCTTTTCTACCTCATCACTGCCATTCCTCTCCCCTCTGCACTGACATATATCCTCCACTCCAGCCACTGCCTTTCTCTCTGTTCCCTGAGCACATCTTGGGCTTTCTCATTCTCCATTCTGTGTTTCTGGAATGAACTGCTCCTCCAAAGTGTGTATTCTTTAATGACCAGTTAAAGATGTAACTTCTCTATGAAGTTTAAGATCATCTCCTTCCAAGGTAATTTCTTCCTCCCTGCATGACAAACATTCCTGAATCTAATCATTACCCTGGACTTTGTAATTTCCATTCTCATGCACGTCTTACCGTTTTGTAATTTTTACATCAAGATATCACCTGCAGAAGGGGCATAAGTCTTAAATATACAGCTTGATGAATTTTTTAAATGAATATACCCATGTAACCACCGCTGGATTAAGATATGGAACATTTCCAGAAATCCAGAAGGTTCCTTCATGCTCCTTCACAGTCAGTATCACTCACCATACCACTATAGATTAGTTTTGACCTTCATTGAATGAAATAATTCAGTATTTCCTCTTTTTTATCTGGCTTATTTCACCTATACAATGAGTAGCCAGAGTTCATTTTTTTGTAATATGCCATAATTTATCCAGTCCCTATTGATGATGGACATTTGGGTCATTTCCAGTGTGAGGAAATCTTCAACTGGATTTTTTGGTACATTCTTAAACCTGTCTTTTGGTGGACTTAATTACTCATTTCTGTTGAATCCCTGAGAGTAGACTTTCTGGGTGATGTTTACATATTTTCCATAACATATGCAGTCAAACAGTTTTCCAAAGAGGTTGTACCAATTTACATTGCCACAGGCAAAGTATGGGAGCTCCAGTTCATCCACATACTGGGTAATATTTAGTGTTCTCAGTCTTTTCAATTATAACTTCTAATGAGTGTATAATAATAGCATGACATCATGTTTTCATTTTCATTTTAATTCCCCTGATAATTTAAGATGTTGCACAACTTTTTATATGCTTATTGGCCTTTGGATATCCTCTTTTTTAAAGTGCCATTCAGGTGTTCCACCCATTTTTAAAAATAAAATGATCTTTTTTCTCATGAATCTCTGGAGGTTCCTTTTCTATTCTGGATATGGTCCTCAATTGGATATGTGTATTGCAAATATTCTTTTCCACTCTCTGTCTTGCTTTTTTCCTCTCTTCATGGTCTTTTCTTTTCTCTCTTTTTTTTTCATAAACAGTTCTTAATTTTAATGTAGTCCAGATTATCACTCCTTTCTTTTGTGGTTAGTGTTTTTTTTGTGTGCCCCATTTAAGGAATTTTTGCACTCCAAGGTTGTGAAGATATTCTCCTATGCTCTCTTCTAGAAGCTTTATTTTTCCCATACATACATATATACTTTATGAATATATATATAAACATATATAGTGTTGTTTTGTGTGTTTTAAGTTTTATATAAGTAATATGTAGTACATATTCTGTCACTTGCTTTTTGCACAATAGTATATTTATGAGAGTAATCTTGTTGATAGGTGGAGTTGTCTCTCATTCATTTTTGCTCTGTAAAGTGAATTACAATATAGAAACATGCCACACACACACACAAAAGAAACACACCACAATCAGTTTACCCTTTCTCCTGCCGAGGGGCACTTAGGTTGCTTCTACTTTACACCATTACAAACAACGCCCCGTGAGCACGTGTGCACATGCCTCCTGGGGAGAGGGTGTCACTGGGGTGTCTACTTCACCGAGAGGACTGTGGTTTCAGAGCTGTAGAAACTTGGGACCCTCAGGAGTTGCCTTGGGGCTGCTGCTGAACAGCAGGGGAAGAGACGGGGGTACCGGGCAGGCCTGGCTCTGGGCCCCCCCTCCAGTCACAGCCAGAGATGATTTGTTTTCATGTTTTATGTTTAACTCTTTGTTTGAAAAATGGATTCTGCTTTTTTAATAAAAAGTCTGAAAACAAGTAACTGGCTTAAGAGTGCACTGTGGGAGACAGTCCTAGGATGGGGCTGACGGGCCTGAGCGATTCACCCTGCACCTTGATCTGCGCAGTGCTACCACTTTTCATTGCTAATTAACTCTTCTTATGCACCCTCCCCCCCCCCCCCCGCTGGACTCTTATTTCTATATCAGCTGTCCAGCATGATAAGCATTTGTTGATGGACTGATCGATGGATAACCTTTGAAGAACTTGTTCGTCTTTTTTTTGTACGTCTTAGAGTTCAAAAACCATTTTCCTAGCGCTCCTGCCCTTCAAACCTGTGCCTGCAGACCGGTGGGGATGTTGCAGGGGTGGAGGCGATCTGCGCACTTCACGGAGGAGAATCCTGAGGGTCAGGGAGGTCATGTGACTGGCAGATGCTGGAACCGGGACTTCGACCCCGGCCTTTGACTCCTGGCATTATGCTGATTCCACTTGAGTGTGTGGCCTGAAAAAATGGCCTCAACCCAGGGCCAGTTAATAACGAATTAATTTAAAACATGTGCATCGCCCTTGCAGTGTACAAAGCGCTTTCCCTTACATTGTCCCTTTTCATCTTCACAAACTCTCTGTGGGGTGGATAATCTCCCCCTCCTCCTCCTCCTCCTCTTCCCTCCCCACCCCCCACAGCCCTTTTCACAGAGGGGGGAAAAGAGTGCTCAGAGGGTTGAGGTATCTTGCAACTGGAGAGTGGCCGCGCTACCTTCTACCCAGCTCCCTGCTTTCTCATCCCCGGGGCCTCTGCTTCTTCCCCCTCCTGCCCCCCATGGCAAGCTGACCCCGAGATGTCCTGGGGCAGGCGGGCTTTTCAGTGGCCCTCCGAGTCCACAGGCCATCAGCCTGAAGGCCTGGCCCTTCCGGGCAGGCCCAGGAAACAGGGTTGGCTCTGTGAGCTAAGCAGCCTCTCCCATGAGGCCTGGCGTTGTTGTTCTTATCTAAATAATCTCTGCACAAACATGGCCCTGTTACTCATATATAAGTTATTTGCGATAGCATTGCCCAGAGATGGGGAAATTAGTTCACACTTGAACTGTGTCCCTCAACCTGGTAAAATGAGTGGGGAAATGGAGTTTTTGACCCAGGTCAGCAAAATCCAAAACCTTCTTTCCTGGCATGGCCCCCTCTGCCCTCAATGTCAAGCCTGGGGAGAACCTGTGCTCCTCGTCACACACGGTGGGCCACCCTCCAGGAAAGGCAGACTCCTCCTCTGTCTGGGGCTGAGGGGCGAGCGCTCTCCAGAGGCCAAGGGCTCTCCTCCTTGCTCTGTCTTGCCTGGGTCTCACTGGCACTCAAGGAAAGAAGGAGGACTACGCACAGAAGAAGGGAGTTCTGTTTGATGCTGAACTCAGGCCTTTTGTAAAACAAGTGCTGAAATCAATGCCTGGTTTTCCTCCCCACGGTTAACCAAAATTCTTCAGCTTCTGGAGTTGGCTCTTTCCTACGAAGGCCCTGGAATCAGGGGAAGGGCTTAAGGGGATGTTTTGAAAACGAGGATATATATAACATAGTTCACTGCCTGGCATATGACAGTTGTTAGAATTATTGTTGGGGAGGTAGGTGGTTAGCTGTGTGGTAGGGAAATTGAGAAGATGCTAAGAGCAGTTTTTCTTGGCTGACCATCATGTAAATTTTCAAAGGCTTTCACGTCTGCTCTCTCAGGTGTGTTTATTACCCCAGGTTGAAGGCCCGACCCTCCGAGAAGTTCTATGATGCAACCGAGACACTCATAGTCAATCACATACTGCAGAAAGTGGGGGTTGGGTTTGAAAAGGAATGAGACATAAGATCTTGGCAGAATTCCTGGCAGAGCTGGGAAAAGAGACTTAGTCCCCGGACTCTTAGATCAGCAGATTCTGGTTTCAACAGGATCCTTCCAGAATGTCCAGTTCCGGTCCCTGAATGCAATTCCTGTAGGTCCCAAGGAACACGGACACTACCTATGACTTCTGTCCCACGGCTTTGGAGCAGTGGTGCCTGGGCTATGTGGTCTTGGGATTTCTCGCTCCTCGTTACCATCTTTAGACAAGGAAAATCAAGATTCGAGAGGCTGTAGCTATTGCCCTGCCTGGGTCCTGCTCTGGAGACCTTGTCTGATTCAGTTCTGAGCCTCCTACTAGGACAGGGCTGGGCTAAAGGCTTCAGATGTCCTGAGCCCGAAAGAGAGTGTCTCCCTCATATGAAATTCAAACAAAAACAGTTCTAACTCTGAAAAAGTACCACCCATCCATGCATGCCGAATTCAAAATAGCTTCCTTCTAGAGATTCTGATTGCAAAATCCTGGGTGAGTGCAATGAGGCAGAACTTTCCTCCTCGGGCTGGGGGTGGGACAAGAGGGGAGGGGCTTTGCCCTTGGCCTAAGCACCTGCTTTGCTCTGCCTCCTGGATCACCCAGTCTGCCAGGGGGGCCTTGCACATAGTGGGTGCTCAGCCCATGTATTCTCATGGAAGGAGGTGTGCTCACTTCCCAGAAGAGGACTTAAGCACAAGCTGTATCGCATTGGGGCGTGGGTGGGGACTCTGAGCCAGCTGAGAGAGGCAGAGCAAGAGAGGGAATGTGTGTGGGCTCAGCAACCTTCCTTAGTTCCAGAGGAAGGGACAGCAAAATAAAAACGTGTTGTTCCTGCTCATAATTAATATGTGTTTGGACTTTCCACATCTGGCCAGGCCTCTCTTCTAATGCTGACTGGTTCTTTGTGGACGAGGTTCACACAGAAGGATCAGCTACTAAGCCTGAATGGACTGGCTGGAATGCTGGGCCTGGAATCTCAACTTCACAGAAGATGCAATTCCACCAAGGGTTTTAGAATTTCCTGATGCAGCCCCCCAGCAGATGTCCTAGTATAGGTTTTGCATTCCCACTTAAACCAAGCCTAGATCTGCTTTAAAAATTATAACAATGGCAAAAATACATCTTCATGAATGTATAGCACACCACAAAACCACAGAAAGAGGGGTTTGGGTTTGAGAGGGAATGTTTAATTGCATGTGTTTTAGACAAGTTAAAGACATGGCCTCACTTGGAAAAATCTGAGGGTGGGGAGAGGGGCTTGTGAAAATATGGGTTCCATGCTGGCTGGGAGCTCAATCCACCCTACCCAGCTGAGGCTTCAAGGATGAAGCGTTCCTTTAGGGAGGTGTCTGGACATTTGTTTTCTTTTTTTTCTGTTTTAATTTTTTTCCCCCTTCCCCTCCTCCTGCCCTGCTGTTTTTGCTGTCTATGTTGTCTTTTCTTTTCACTTTCTCTCCTCTAGGATTCACTGTGTTTCAATCCTTGAGACCCCTGATGTGGAGAGAGGTTCCCTGTCAATTGTGCCACCTCAGTTCCTGGTTTCTGCTGCACTTCACCTTAAATCTTCCCTTGTCTCTCTTTTGACGTGCCATCAACTTGCTGTGTGACTCACTTGCAGGGGCACTGGCTTGCCATGTGGGCACGCTTTCTCTCCTTCTTTTTCACCAGGAGGCCCCAGGGATCAAACCAGGTCCTCCCATATGGTAGGTGGAAGCTCTATCACTTGAGCCACATGTGCTTCCTGGACATTTGTTTTTGATGCATTCATTCAAATGTTTATTAGACTGCTTTGTGCCAGGCACTGTTCTGGACACTTGGCAACCCAGACATTAATTAGATGGATGAGTTTCCACTGTGTGTACTCAGGTCAGTGGGAATGGAACTCATATTTTCTGCCTCCTGCATTGAACTATATGCTACCTGAAAGCAGGAGGCCAGATTTTTCTCCTGTGGCATTTCTTCTACAAAGTGCCCTGAACAAGTGTATCCATGGTAGATGCTCAGGCAACCATCCAATGGACTCACAAATGAAAGTAAAATCGTGTGTTCTGACACCTTGAGGGGAGCTGCTCTTTCTTTCCTTCTAACACCTCTTTTTCTGCACTTCTCTCCTGGGCCTCCTGGGTGGCCACAGCAGGATTAGGCTCTGAGAGTGGGGCTATTGATTTAGGCTGACAAAAATTGGAAGTGTTATCCTCCCACAAAGGTTTGCATCTGCTTAGATGATTCCCACAGACAAGAGGAATGTGTCTCTATTAGTGGAATCAGAAAGTCAGTGCTAGAAGGGTCTCAAAGACAAACTGATTTCAGCTAGAAAAATGCTAGCTCCATGGCATAGTTTAATGAGGGATTCCAAGGCAGGCAAGGATGCAGTCATTGATTAGCAATGTCTGCCGTGGGTACTGCAGGGGAGAGTAGTGGAGCTCGGGTCCTATATTTACAGTACCTAAGGCCAGTTCAATCCCTTAAGTCTACAGATGAGAAAACAGATGTGGATGTAAATACATGCAAACTGGGAGCGGGTTCATTGTTAGAACCAGACCCTCCAGGCCTTCCAGACACTGCAGTGAGTTAATTCTCCCACCACTTAACCAGGCTTCAAACACTTCAAAAGCTTTGCAGGCAGAAGGAATTCTTCACCCGATCTCAGCCATCCTCTTTATCTGTGAAGAAGGTCAGCCCTGATGGAGAGCATCCTGCACCATGCTCCTGTGTTTATTTTGGTCTCTCATTTCCTAGTAACTATTTGAGGGCAGAAAATCTGGTGCAACTAATGCTGAGTCTGCAAAAGAAACAATAATATTGTGGTCCAGGTTGTCTGGATTTTAGCAATTGCCCATTAAACCAATCTTAAATCCTACATGCACATGCTGCAGTTTAGGCCTTCTGACATTCCCTAACCCAGGGGCTGAACGAGCACTGGATTGAGAGCCTGGAATGTAAGTGAGGATGCCATGATTTAGTTATGAGACTTTGTGCACGGCACTTTTATCTCTCTAGGCCTCAGTTTCCTAATTATTGATACATTCACCCACCAAACATTTCTTAAACAACTTTGATATGCTTGAGCTTGTGGTAGATTTTGGTGATAGAAAAACAAAACAAAGTTCTTGGCCTTAAGGGGCTTAAAATCTAGTAAGGGATCAGTTAAGTAAACAAATGCATTGATGGATCTGAACAGGATGGAGTGGGAGCTAGTTCCACTCTGGGAGTCAGGGAAGGAAAGTCTTCATGTGTGGGGTGATGCTTCAACCTAGCCTTGAGTGAGGAGTTAGTATTCGCCTATTTGAAGAGGTGGGATATGGTTATTGAAGGGATGGAAAGGGTGTGAGCAAATGCACAGTGGCATGGGAAGAATCAGGAATATTTATGGTGTGCCTGGAGCAGAAGGTGTTGATGATGGCACAGTGAGAGAGAGATGAGGCCAGAGATAGGCTAGTTCATATCTCTCAGTGACTTCTATTCCACATTAAGAATTCTGGACTCTCTTCTATTACCTGTCCTGTCCAATATGGCAGCCAATTGACATATGGATTGAAACACAAGTTTAAAATACACTTGCTTTCAAAGCAAAAAAAGAATGTAAAATATTGATAATTTTTAAAATATTGATTACAAGTTGAAATGACAATATACAGGATATATCGGGTTAAAATATATTATTAAAACTAACTTCACCTTTTTGTTTCCATTTTTTAAAATATGGCATCTAGAAAATTTAAAACTACATATGCAGTTCATATTATATTTCTATCTGACAGCATTGTTGTAGACAATGGCAAATCACTGAAAGGGTTTTTAAAAATGGAGGAGTTGAAGATTAGATTTGTACTTTAGAATCCTCACGCTGGCAGTAAGTAGAGAATGGAGACAATTAGAAAATAATTGTAATAATAAGTGATGATGGAGCCTGAATTAAATGAAGATTTGAGTGCTGGGGAGACAGATTCTACAGGCTTCGATGACTTATTCGATGTGGGAACAAGGGAAGGGAGGGTCTCCAGGTTGCTGGCTTGCAGAGTTGTGGACAGGTGATATATCCCTGGAGGATGGGGGTGAAGGAGAAGGTTCATGGAAGAAGCTTCAGGTCTGAACACTAACTGTGAGGTGCCTGTGGGCTTCTGGAGGTGCGGGTCCAGCTGGCAGTTGCATGTGTGTGCCTGGAGCTCCGGTGAAAGGTTTGGACTGGATACTTAGATTGGGAGTCAGCTTATAAAGGTGAGGTGAGACTCAAGGGTGAACCAGCTCACCCAGGGAAAGTCACTGGCCCCGGGATACTTAAACCTATAAGAAGGCAGGGAAGATGCCTGAAAAATATAGACTATGCTTCCTGCCAAGAGTGACGCCCTAGGACTCTTCACCTTAAGGCAGGCAGCTCTCTGTTTCAGCAGAAGCTTTTTTTCATTTTTCAGTTTCAGAAGAAAACTTGAACAGTCACAGCTAACTCTGAAGCCCTCTGGTCCCATTGGGTGGCGCTAGGGATGACTAAGTGAACGGGTGAGAACAGAAGGGGCCCCTGGTACAATGTCTCTAATAAAGCAGGTGTGGAAAAGATAAGCTTTTCAGGGGGAAATTTGTAATGGAATCAAAAATAGAAATTCTCTTTCTAGAGACTACTTCTAAGAAAATAATCAGAGATATACACAAATGTGTATATGTGAGAATGTTTAAAGCAGCACTTTGAAAAATATCAAATAGAATTGGACCCAACTAAATGTCCAATCGTGGGAAGCTGGTTTAATAAATTTTAGTAGATCCATGCAACAGAATGCCTTACAATCATTAAAAATAATGTAGTAAATATATATTTCTTGACACAGAAAGATGTTCACAGTATAGTAAAGGAAAAAAACTGGTGACTACAGGATGACCACTTCTAGTTAGTGGTTGTTGGGTATCCTCACTGTTGTTAAGAGCAAGAACTGCTGGATTGTCTGTGCAGGGGCACTCATGGACTTCACGCCATGTCTCCGTGTCCTCTGCTGAGAAAAGTGTTTGATAGTAACACTTGCCGCAGACAGTCGTAAAAGCTAAGTCAGGTTATCTAATCCAGGGCAGGTGCTTAGAATGCGCCTGGGAGGGCACACATGAGACCGCAATATGTGTTAGCTTTTGTTATCATTTGTAAAAATAACTTTATTGAGATATCATTCACATACCATCTTAGTTTCCTAGGGCTCTGGTAACAAAGGAACCACACACGAGGAGGCTTCAAAAACAGAAAGTTCTTTTCTCTCGGTTCTGGAGGCTGGAAGTCGAACTGAGACGTCCGCAGGGCCATGCTCCCCAAGACTGCAGGGGAGAGGCCTGCTCGCCTCTTCCTTGGCCTGCAGCTGCAGCACTTGTCTTTGCCTCCATCACAAGGCCTTCTTCTCTCGGTGTCTGTTTGTCTCTGTGTCCAAATTCCCAGTCGGATTGGATTAGGGTCCACTCTAGTCCAGTTTGGCCTCATCTTAACTAATCACGTTTTCTAAGACTCCTATTTCCAAACAAGGTCACATTCACAGGGCCGGGAGTTAGGACTTGAAAATGTTTTTTTGTGGGGGAGGTGGGGGGCAGTTCAACCCAAAACATGTACCATTCAATTGACCTATTCAACCGTACAACCCAGTGGGTTTGGTACGCTCCAAGGGTTTTGCAACCTTCACCACAATCAACTTGAGAACATTTTCATCATCCCAGAAAGAAACCCCGTGCCCATTGGAAATCATTCCCCATCTTCCCTTCCCCAAGCCCCTGGCAACCATTAATCTACTTTCCTTCTCGATGGTCTTCCCTAGTCTAGACGTTCTATAGAAAAGGAATCATATCATATGGGCCTTTTGTGTCTGGCTTCTTTGGTTTAGCATAATGTTTTCAAGGGCCTGCCATAGCACGCATCAGTACTTCATTCCTTTTTATTGCCATAGCTTTTGTTATTGATAGCATTATAAAATTTTAAAAATTTCCCCACAATGAAAACATTTTGCTTTTATACCAACAGCCACCACCCCCAAACTTACCTATCTTTAAGCTAGGGTCCCTCCTTTTGTTTAGGTTGAATGGCTTGGGAGAGGGACAGCTTTCACTTGTCTCCTTAATTTTTATTTCATTCCCTCAAACTCTGAGTCAACCACAGGATGTTCCCACGGGCAGCAGATGCAAAACATTCTATACACGTGTGCTATTTTAAAAGACAGGGACTCCCACTCTTTCTCCTGTCACATACCAGTGCCTGATGACACAGAGGCAGAATCAGGCCTCCCTTCCAGGCTCAGCAATCACTCAGACCTGACCAGACCGTCCAAATAACCACTGCGTCGTTTCCTTGCACTCTCCACAGTCCACATTCTCCATACTGGAGAGGCCTGACTCTGCGTTCACCTGACACATTGTTTTTTTCTTTCAAATCTATTTTAAATGAGATACATACAGCATGTTCACTTCATTTTTAATGTAAAAATAATATGCCAATAAATTAAAAATAATGTAAAAGCATACAATCTTGGTGGTATTATAAACTTTAAAAAAAAATTTGGTGTCCCAATTTTGGGTGACTGTCCATATGCATGTGTGTTTTTGAAAATAAATGCAATGATCATGCTCAACAGTTTTCCAACTAATATTTTTTAGGTCTACATTGCAAATGAAACCTTGGACTGAAGGAGATCCTGGGCCTGAGCCATGGCTGTATTTGTGACTCCAGAAAATGGGCAAGGGAAAACACACGGCCCTCTATAAATAGACATACACACAGTATGCAAAGACAAAAAGATCTGGCCCCAGAGAGAAAACTCCCCCCCCTGCTCCAGGATGCTTTCTAATCAACCCTGGAAACCATCCTGCGGGGTCTGGGGCAGAGGGCCCCACCCTGGGTTGGCAGTCCATGGGCCAGCCCAGGTTTAACAATTGAACTCTCTGCATCTTGGAATCCTCTGTGAAATGACAATAACAATAGCTATCTAGCAGGGCCTGTGCAAACTTTAAACAAGCCCACATCCCTGAAATCCCGGGCCCAGAGTTTGGCCTGGAGCAGACCCACAGATGGCGTTAGTGCCCTGCCCCTCAGTTCCCTAAGCTGTCAGGTGGGGGCAACACCTAAACCTTACTATCTGTAGGGCCTGCCCTGAGGCAGGCGTTTTAAGTAATTTTGTCCGTTTCTTCCACCTATGAGATATCATGAGCACTAGCTGTAAACTGCTGGAAGTCAAAGGCTCTGTCTTTTGAGCACACTAGAGAACAATTAATTCATTGACTGACATGTGTGGAGGACTTTCTAATATTGCAGTTCTGGAACAAAGGTTAAGCACATCATCATTGTACATACAAGAATTCATTTATTTATTTTCTCCTTTTAACCTCGTCCCCCCTATTCCCAGACACCCATTCATATTGTGTTCACTGTGTATCTGTTTGCTTGTATGAGTTCTTTCAAAACATATACTGTGGTTTTGTGACTATGTATTTTTTTTTACATAAGTAACATTATGTTATTTCATTGTCTTATTTTTTTTCACTTGAAACAGTTTTTAAGATCCATCCATCCATTTGCTTTGTGTGCACTGAATCCATTGCTTCTAACTTTTGCATCGTACTTCACAATAGGCACCAACCACATCCATGTATATTGAGAACCTACTATGTGCTTGTGCCAAGCTGTCTACATGAGTTATCTCATGGGCTTCTTACAGCAATCCTCAGAGGTAGGTGTTAGTACAGCTGACATTTTATGGAAAAAGAAACAGAGATACAGAGAGTTAAGTAACTTGCTTGAAGACACACAGCTGGAAGAGACAGAATTTTAACCCAGCTCTCTCTGGTGCCACAAGAAAGCTCACAAAGTGCTACAGATGGCTAGAGAGAGAGGTCAGGCTGCAAAGAGAGGCTTTCTCTTAAGCAGGGGTTCTTAACCCAGGATCTGTGAGCTTGAATTGAAATTCAGAAAAACATTATCCTTGTGGGGACATGTGATATGTTTGTTAAATAATACACACTATAGTGTGGACTTGGTAAGGGCTCTGCGGCTTTCACCTGACCGGCAAAGGGGTTCGTGGAACAGAAAAGGTTAAGAACGCCTGCTGTTAGGCGAGGACTTGGCAGCCTGAGGCTAGCTCCCATCCTGCCTGTGCTACTCACCTCCACAGTGCAAATCGCCTCCCTTCACTGGATGTCAGTTTCCATCCTACAGAATGAGGGCTTTGTGCTGGAGGAGAATTATTTTAATGCTCTTTCTAGATTCACCATTTGTTGATTAAATATCTTCTAGCCAATGGAAAAATAATCTCAGCTGAAGCCAGGTGTTTGTTTCTTTCCGGTATCCTACCCAGGAGTTTCTTCAAAAACCCTTTGGCACTTCGATTTCAGAGCTCCTCCCTGATAGGACTGACTATTCCCAGGTAAACAGAGTCGTTGCTTCCACCCCGTCCCACCTCTCTTGAACTTTGCTCTTACCATGATGAAAAATTATCTGGGCTCTGTTTCTCTTCCAAGGACAACCTTTGCAGAAGCAGACCTGGCTGGGCCTCTGGGGACAAGGTGCTAGAACAGAGTTCCTAACCATTACCCATCCAGAGCCGCCCACCCAGGCACCATCGGGTGAGAGGGGTGGGGGGTATATGGGGACCTCATATTTTTTTAATGTAACATTAAAAAAAAAAAAAAGTAAAGGGAGGGTGCAAGGTCCTCTCAGTTCCAGCAGGAACTGCTTCTTTCCCTCTCCTTGGCCCTTTGTGAAACTGGGCTTATCCTCCCTGACTCTTTAGATGGAAAACCTGAGGCCAGGGCAGAAAGAACCCAGAAACCTCACCTGGACTCACACCTGGGACCGGGACTGTTTTTCTGCATGCACAGCTGTCCCTGCCACACAGATGCTGGCATGGTGAGGGAGGAAGCACAGGAAAGCATGGCTCAGCCATATGAACTAGCTATTGACTAGTTATTTCCTTCTCTCAGAAAAATGAAAGGGCTGAAGGAGGACCCCTTCCAATGTCATGATGTTGGAGTTCCCAGAAAGGGTGGGTGCATGCCAGGCCCTTCCACCACATTCAATCCTCAAAACCGCTCTGCATGGTAAGTCCTGTTTGCTGCATTCTTCCTGCTGAGAGAACGACGCTCAGCAAGGTGAAGGCAGGGAGTCAGGATTCAAACTAGGTCAGTCATTGCCTGACCTAGGAGCCTGAGCTCCTTTGAATTGATCCGGCTGCCTCTCAACAGTTGGACTGTTTGATTTGATGTCAGGCTAAAATCAGCATTTTAGGTTACCGCAAAGGCCTCCCTTTCGCCCATTCTTGCCTACTAAGGTACTCCCTACTTCCTGTGCTTCTCTAAACCATCAGCACCTTGAGGTTAGGGACCTTCATCTTTTGTTTTGGCATTCCAGAACTGAGTAGGAGGCCTGCAAAAGAGAGGTGCCTAATGGATGCTTATCTAACTGAGCTGAGCTCCCTCACCCACACCACTCTTGCCTTTAGCAACCGCCCCAGGATGTTGGTTCGCCAGCTTTACAACACTTGACCATTTGCAAAGCTTTTCACATTAGACTCCTGCAGCCTTCCTAGGTGGTTGAGCACAAAGCTATTTCTAGCTCCATTTTATAGGTGAGTAAACATTTCTTGTAAGGTTACAGCAATGCACCTGTGTAAAGAACTTTTGTTTTGCAAAGAGCTTTGTCAGTGATGGTGTCTTTGCCTTCCACAACTCTGTCAGGCAGCTCAAGAACGTGGCCTGAGGACTCACAAAGCATTGGGTTCAAATCCCAGCTCTGTAGCTTGGAACCCTGTGTAAGCAAGCATTGTAATCTCTCTGTGCTTCGGGGTACCTCTTCTGTAAATTCTGAAGATGATTAAATCAAAGGGAGGCTCTTGAGTTACCTGGAATGAAGACAGCAACAAGGTTGATTGCCTTCTTTCCTTCTCTTTTTCCTTGGGGAAACTGAGGGTTGGGAAGGAGGGAGTGAAACTAAAGAGCCCAATGAGTGAGTGGCACAGGGTTAGCAGGAGGGCCAGCCAGGAATGCGAACCAGGTTGCTTAAGCAGGAGCTGGGTGTCCAAGGCTGCTTCTTGAAGGTGCAGGCATGTGGGAGGAGGGGAGGGCATGAGTACAGTGATCTGGAGCAGCAGCTGACCCGCTGTGGGACCTGCAGCTTCTGGGCTGACTTTGTGGATTCTGCCACACCTCACTGGGCTTTGTAACTCTCCACCCGCTGGAGGGTTTGCAGCTAACTTTTTTTTTTCCCCCTCACCACAGGGGTTTCCTGCTGTTTAAAAACAAAGGCTTTAGACACCGGCTAGGGGCCTGATGGGGGAGGCACAGAAGGATACAGCTCTTGGGGGACTAGAGCAACTCCTGAAAGCAGCTGAGGTTTCTGTATCAGAGGCCCCGAATTCTGCCGGCGAAAAGGAAAAAGCCTCAGAGTCCCCCAATACCCCGGTGTTTCTTTGCTTCCCACCGAGACAAACTTGGAATAAATAAACTTCCCGAATACTCGCCATTTGCCCCACGTTTTGCGATTCATGCTTTGGAAACCGAGCTCCTCAGCCTCTATTTATTGGGTGTCGAATTTCGGAACTTTCTGTATCATAAGATTTCACAACGCCCCGTAACGTGTGCTTTTTAATCAAAGGTAAATTTTAAAGTGTTCCCATTCATTCCTTCAGGTACTCAACAAACGTCTTTTGAGACCCATTTTCTGTCAGGCGCGTGGCCCAAAGGACCCCTGGTTCCAGATAGAGTCCGGGGAGTCTCTAGGATCTCCTAATCTCCACTTCTAAGAGTCCTCTTCTCAACGCCCCCCCGCCTCCGCACACGAAGCCTGGGGCTCTCAGGGTGATCTAACCCAAGAGAGAATAAAATCTGCCCCCGGATTGCCGGCGCGGGCCAAGGCCCCTGACGGTGATCAGCTCGCCTGGCCAAGTGCGCGCCCTTACTTCCTGGGCCTCAGCCTTACGTGCGCCCCCTCTCGGGCCCGAATCTCCTGGGGTGTCCCGCCAACCCCGGACCAGACGGCGCTGATTTGCTGCGAGTCTAACCCTTCCCGGGCAACTCCAGTTGAGCGCCCTCAGAGAGGGTTCCAAAAGCGAACGCCACGGCCTGAGCCCGGCCCTCCCTCCTGGGGCCCCTCTTGTCGCTCCTTTCCCACGACTTCCTCCCCGCGGCCGCCCGACTTCTGGGTCGGGGACGCGCGGGGTTCCGCGCACTCCAGCCTGGGCCGCGGCGGTCTCTGGTCGCCCACGTGGGCATGCTCGGCGCGGGGCGGAGGAAGGCCGGCCGCCCTCCCAGAGCCAGGGGCGGGCAGGGCGCCCGGGGGAGGAGGCGGCGGGGCGCGGAGGAGGAGGCGGGGAGCCCGGGCGGCGAGGGGGCGGTGACAGCGTTTGGAAAGGAGGCTGCACGCGGATTTGCATGAAACACAGACTGGGAGCGGGCGGGAGCGGGAGCGCGAGCGCGGCGTACGCACCGGGCCGGCCGTGCGAGCTAGCGAGCAGGGAGGAGGAGGGAAACTGGGGAGGCGAGGCGCAGAGGCGGAGGGATCTGCGCATCAAAGCGAGCGAGCAGAGCAAAGTTTGGCTCAGGGGTTGGACTTTCCTTCCCGGAGGCGGCACCCAAACAGCTACCCCGTGCGGAAACCCCAACTTTTTTCTGCCATTCCAGTCTCCCTGCCGACACCTCCGCCCGGCGTTCGGGGCCCGCCCGACCCGGCACCGCTGTCGTCCTCCTGCCCGCCTCCCTCGCCTTCTCCCAGCCGTGGGAGCCGCTTGGGGCGCAGGGCCGCGCGCCGAGCCCCGCAGGCTGCAGCGCCGCGGCCCGGCCCGGCGCACGAGAAAGTTCGCCCAGAGTTGAGCGAGAAAGTTCGCCCAGAGCCGAAGTTTGGGCGGCCGCGGCCGGCCCCGGCGGACCTCCCCTCCGCGCCCCCGGCGTCCCGCCGCGCCCAGCCCGGCCGGGGGCGCTCCTCGCCGCCCGCGCGCCCTCCCCAGCCATGTCGTCCATCCTGCCCTTCACCCCCCCGATCGTGAAGCGCCTGCTTGGCTGGAAGAAGGGCGAGCAGAACGGGCAGGAGGAGAAGTGGTGCGAGAAGGCGGTTAAGAGCTTGGTCAAGAAGCTCAAGAAGACCGGGCAGCTGGACGAGCTGGAGAAGGCCATCACCACGCAGAACGTCAACACCAAGTGCATCACCATCCCCAGGTGGGGGGCCGGGGGGATCCGGGGGGCGCGCCGGCCCAGCCCCCTGGCGCTACAGGGCTGGCTTGGTGGGTTTGGAGAGCCACGGCGTGTGCGTGTGTGTAAGGGGGGGGGGGGGGGGGGGAGGCGAGAGCGCGGACAGGAGGCGGGCAGGGGGTCCCCTAACAAAACCCTTCTTGGCTTGCAAATATTCAGAGCCTGGACCTTCCATGCGGTACTCTCGCTTCCAGACTTCACGTTCGCTTTCCACCGCCCCCCCCCCCCCGTGTGTGTGTGTGTGTGTGTGTGTCCACCGCCCCTCCGTGTGTGTGTGTGTGTGTGTGTGTGTGCCGCTGCTGGAATTGACTGCTCCCACCCCGGGACTGGAAGTTGAGGCCCGCTTTGTTCGGCTCCGCGGGCCGCAGCCCCTCCTCCGCCGCCACCGCCGCCTCCCGCCCCGCGGCCCGCGCTCGTGGAGGTGGTGGTGTCTCCCTTTCTTTTCTTCAGTTCTGTCCCCCCTCTTCTTTCCTTCTTAACAGGAATGTAGTCCGTACAGCTGGGGCTGTGGGTGAGGAGCGGGAGCCTAGTGATTGACAGATTCCTTCTTCGTTCTCTCTTTGCCTTCGGGATTAGCATTTTTATCGAGTATTTTTAGACCTGGTGGTGCCAGCCTCCCGCCCCCTCCGAAAGCATGCACTTGAAGTGGCAGCGCAGTGCTCTGACTTTCAAACGGGAGAGACAAGTGTCGGAGAGTAGGGTCTTCCTGTCCGTCCCACCCCCTGCCCCGACTGTTTTGGCTCTCCTTTCAGCTGAAGCGATTGCGCGGTTGAAGCAGAACACAGGGGGGCTAGAGCCGGTTAGATAACAAAACGTACCCTGAAGCGGGCCTCCATAGGCCCTCGCATTCCTGCAGAGCCCTCCTTCCCAAAGCGCTTTGCCATCTGTCTGGACCGCCTTCATCCCCCGGCCTCGCTCTAGCGGGTCCGTCGGGAGCTCACAGATGGCTGGTAGGAGGAGGTCAGTGACTTCTCTCCACTCCCCAGGGCCTTCGCTCAGCTTTAGCGGTGCCTGGCTGGGAACTGGGATGGGGGGCACTTTGGCCTCCCGTCTCTCCCGTCCATCCCCCTTTGAAGTCCATTCTGAACCGGGCACAGGGAGCGTGTATGGGATGGGGGGCCGAGGCTCCAGGGTTCCCTGGCTGCAGAGGAACAAGTTGAGGGCCCCCAGGGCCTGAGCCCAATGGGGATTTTTGTCCTTGCTCCTGGGCCAGGAGTGGACTCCATCCTTGGCCACCTGCTTGGGGCAGCTGTGCAAGGGCTGCCAGCCGTGGCAGGCAGGCACAAAGCAACATCTGTCCACAGGAACCCAGGGCAGGCCCGCTCTGGAAATAAATGCCACATATGGTGGGAGTGCTGACTTAAAAAATAATTGAAAAAAAAAAGCAAAACAAAACTGGGTGGATCCAGTCAATAAAGGGGGACGGAAGGCGGTGAGCTGTCTGGAAGTGCGCTGGGTGTGTGATTGGGAGCCAGAATTGGCTTCAGAGGAGGTGGTGTGATGGCATGGTCAGACAGAACTGACTTCTGAATTCTTTTTTATTCCTTTGGTAGAGATGAGATGTGCTTTCCCCGTTTGGGGCAGGGTCTGCAAAATCTGCCTTCTTACTTGGTGGGGTGCATCAAGGACAAAGACTTTATGAACCACAACAGAGAAGTGATATCAGTCGAAACAAGGAGCAGCAATATAGAGAGTTGCACAGTTTACGAAGCACTTGCACATGGTTTTGTGAGGTCCTCAAAGAGTGAGCCCCCTGGAAAATAGATAAAACAGTTATTATGCTCGAGGCTCTCATTTTTAAAAAGAAAACTTGGGAGGAGAGAGGTGGAAAGATTTGACATAATGGGCATAGGATTCCTTCCCAATCTGGTGCTCTTTTCTGCTACCCCAAAGTGCTTTGAACTTGGAAGGTTCCAAATAAATTCTTTGCTCAATGCTTAAAGCACTGTTAGCTGGTGGGAGTGGGTTGGGGGTGTGGCTCTTCCTTCGCTTTCTTTGCTAAGGCTACTCTGATTTCATCTTTAAGGCCTTAACAGTTTGAAGGACAAGCCTGCCTTTCGCTTGTCTTGGTGGGAGTTTGACCCTCTGTGGAGGTCTGGCTCTGACCTGCCTTTTCCTTTTCCAAAGTCCTCTGAAGCTGAGCCATGTGAACACTTTGGATGTTTCTGGTAGTTCTAGCTGACCTGCCCTGTGGCCTTCTCCTGACTCTTTAGGCCTGGGTATCTCCTACCTGCCTGGCAAGGACCTTATGCCAAGGTAGCTTTTTTTCCATCCTTTCTCAGTTAGGGAAACCCACTTGCTTGGTTGGATCCAGACGAAATGGATTTCCATCCCCGGAGTTTGTGCCCACGTCTGTGGGTCACCTTGTTTCCCTTGGCAACAGCTGCTGCTGTTTTGGTCGTGGGCAGAAAACTAAAGGCCACGTCTTGGGTAGGTGGCCGGCTGGCCTCATGTTAGTGACATTGGTGTGTCTGCTGAGTCCCTTAGACTGTGTCATTGCTTGTCAAACTGTCTGCTTTCTTCATGTAGTTTTTTTGAAGTAGGGCTTGGAAAGCAGACAAAGGGAAATGTTTATTCTGGTCATCCCACTGTGGTAGGGGCACTGGGTGTGTGAAAACGCTAGGAGATCTGGACCCTGGCGTTTAAGGAATCTTCAGACTAAGGAGATTGTGACAAGTGTATTTTGGCTAATATGTAATCATGAGCAGCAACAGCCACATTTGGCAATGTTAGCTGGACGCTAGGCACTTCCAGACCGCATGCTTGATTCTCTGTTACACTGACTTTAACCTGTTTCAGTTATCAGGAGAGCTGGAGTGATACAGGCTTACTAAATATCAAGGATATAAAAGGGATCAATGCCAAGGAAGGGGCAGGACCTTGATTTAGATACACCGACAAAGAGACTCTCAGGATAGTCTGTGGCCTGGCTGGTGGGCAGAACTTAGACAGGTTTTCTAACAACATCTCCCTCCTCACTTGCTCGAGTACCTGAGTAAAGCTGCAGGTATCTTCCAGTTTTATAAGAATGGAATCATGGCATTTGCCATTGAAAGGAAGAGAGGTGTATGCGTGTTATATCAGTAATGAGGAGCCAAGCACATCTAAAAGTGACCTTACTGATAGACACTGATAACTTGTGCCCCCATCAAAGGAATCCACATGTTGGCCTAGTTGTGGCTAGCTGGGCCAAGGTTAAGGCCTTGTTTGTTTGGAAGGGAATTTGCACTTTCTCGTTTCTGAGCACCAGTTCCAGGGGAAGACGTGAGATTTGGACCAAATACCAGGTGTGGCACACAGCATCCCCTCGCTTTCCATGCATCTGATCGTTGAGCGTAGCTTTCTCCGGATATCCATCTGGATTTGGCCAGGCTACTCTCATCCTGGGGAGAAAGGGGAAGGATCCACATCTTTTACACTCCTTTCTCAGACTTCTGGGGACAGACCTGTTACCAGGGCTGCAGATCTACTACCCGCAGATCTCAGCTCTCCTGACCCCTGACCTCTCTGAGCTGCTGCTCAGAGCGCCATTCTCATGTGGCTCCTTGGAATCAAGCCTGCACCCAGCGGCCAGGGGTGGTCCATCCTCTTGCTGCTTTTGTTAACCCTGACTAGGTGAATGCCACACAGGGACAACGGAGAGGGGCCTTCAGGGCAGTCAGTAGCTGCTTGGGGGGCTGGTTCAGAGCCGTGGCTGAGACCAGGAGCCACTTGATGCTCCTTGACACTTAGAACCAAGGGGCATTTGCTGCTTGCATCTAAAAGTTAATTTGTTAGGCTGATGTGTGTTGCAGACAGCCCGTTGATCTTTGTTCACAGCCAGAGCTGGATTCTGTTCATTCAGGAATCTTAACTGGGCCCCGCCCATGTGTGAGTGCGCATTCCCAGTGCCGTTGGAGGGAAACAGAGATAAATTGGAGATGACTCCTATCTGTGAGGAATTTACACTCCAGTCAGGGAAACAGGAAGAGAGCGTTATTTGAGGATTTGACTGCTATTTCTTTCTTATTTCCAGCCATTAGAAGAAATATGAGATTAGAAGAAATATGTGACTTTTGGGGGATGGAGGGGGGTGGGTGGGAAGGAAACCCTGATGTGTCTCTTAAATATGGTAGAACTAGAAAATAAAATGATGGCATCCATCTGTTTTCTCTGGAGAAAGCACAGATTTCAGGTCCTGGGCCTGCCATTTTACATCATGGATGGGTTTGGGAAGTCACTTAATGTCACAGAGCTTTCATGTGAGCACCTATGAAATTGGGGTGAACTAAGGCCCAGGGAAGGGCTTTGTGCACTTGAGAGTTTAACAGGTGTGTGTCATCCTCTGCCATCTTCTTTCATTCATTACTGGGTTATTCAGTTGTTTATTGAGTCTCTATACCTGTATTCAGTGAGCCCACTGTCAAGCCACAAGGGATTCACAAGGTGCCCAGGAGCCCAGGGGATGATGGACAGTTGGTTTGTGGGAGGAGGTGGGGAGAGGGCAGGGCTCAGGGTGAGGCAGGAAACCAAAGCAGGGATAAGAGTTATGAACTGAAAGAACTTTTGGGACTGCAAACTGAGCATGGGAATTTTTGGTACATGGTGATAGCTGCCAACAGGAATGTGGACACCTTTATCGACTGCCTTTTAATAAACTGAGTGCAGCTATGAATTTGTCATCCTACAGCTTGCAATGAAGGGCTAGGGGTCTGGGTAGTAGTTTACTCCACTGTGTCCTGTCTTTGCAGTAAAAAAAATAGTTTGGTACTGCAAACCTGAAATTCAGGTTTCCTTGGTGGAAATGGGGACTTCAGAAATATTACCTCACAATATGACAGAGTATTGATAAAAAGTAGACAATTTGGAGATGATTGTGGAATTTCAGGGCCGTGGTGTGACTTAACTTTTCTGTTCTTTTGTTAACACTTGCTAAAAATAAATCCTGCAAACTTCAATTTCTGAATGGACATAAGAGTTTTTAGTAACTTTTTAAAAAGACTTTGCAAGACATAAACTTTTTAGTGGCAATTTTAACAACATAAAAGTCAGTGAATACAGCAGTCAATTGGTTCTGATGAGAAATGCCAAGAAGTTGATGAAATCAAGAGCATTTGTTTCAAGCTTATCACATCAGGAATCCAATTAAAATGAGTTTTTAAAAAAATAAATATTGGTTTAATAATGTCAACTTGTGATTGCTATATTATTATAATGGAACTAAAATTAACAAGATGTAATGGACTGAGCAACCATTAATTTTTACTCAATATATTAGGAGATTTTAATACCATTTAATGTACACTACAGCCATTATTCTGTGTGAGCTTCTTTATGGAATAAATAGAACCAAGCAGGGCTTGCTTTAAATCGAAATCAGATTTTATTCCCATGACCTTGTTCTTCCACCTCTTTATCTAGTCTGTCCCCCACCTCAGCCTCCTGAAATTCAGTTAAGTTCTCTTAAGGTTGGATGCAGTTTTCTCAATCAACAAGACTCATGAATAGTCCTAATTAACTTTTGCCCCCTTATCTGCTTTGATATACTGACATATTTTAAAAAGAGAAAAATCCATTCTGGCCCCTTCCCCAAACCCACATCTGAAAGCCTTGGTTGACTGGAGAGAGAACTGCCTAAAAAGGCTGCTATGAGAGCAGCCAGCTGGGCATGCCACGGAGGGTTACCAGCCTTTTGCAGAAGAGAGTGCCTGGTGCAGTGTTGGGCCAGGCTGCCTCCTCCCCAAGGAGTGCCTGGAATCTTTTGTTGGACATTGACAGATCCCTGGGCCATGGAACTTTCAGTCTCCCCATCTTCAAGCCTAATGGTTTCTCGAAACAGTTCAAAGTTGATATACCAACCCCATCCTGAAGAAGTTGGTCTAATTTTATTCTATTCCAAGTTTCAGAACAAAGAAGATCCCAAGAGAACTTGTACAATTCGTTTTCTGATTTACATCAGTGCACCTGCCAGGTGCCAAGCCCTGTGCTAAGTAAAAGGGACAATATAGTGGACCAGGCAGACCCAACTCCCACCCTTCTATGTCTTTCAGGCCCCTGGCTGTTAAACTTGGGCTCTTTAGAGTTGTAATACTGGTGTCTGTGTTCACTTTTTGGCTAATTTGTAAATATTACTTCTTGGTGGTAGAAAAACCAAATCCTCCAAGCTCTGCAGTTTATTGACTCCTGACAAGGGTAACGTGTGTATGTAACATTATTCTTTGTTTTGAGTTAATCAACAGTTTTAGAAATAACCAATCTATGGCACAATTCACCCTATCCACTGTTGATTATCTGAGGCCCCTGCTGTAAACAGTAGCCTGCAAAGTGGCACGCTAATACAGAATGTTTTGACAGCAAGCCTCAGTTTGAAATGAAAACACAGTAGAAGCCTATTAATTAAGAAGTTTGGCTAATTCTGGACTAGGCTAAAGTTTACTTAACAAGTTATTTTCCCCCACTGATACTGTCAAAGAAAAGTTAGTAATAAACAAGGTTTTTGGGGTCATTTTGGAGGCAAGAGTCAGCAGACCAGGGTAGATTTTCAGCCTGCCTCTCTGTTTCTGATTAACTGTGTGAGTGGGGCAAGTCACCTAGTTTCTCTGGGCCTCAGATGTTCTCAACTGAAAAATGGGCTCCCATTTGCATGCATCCAGTTGATCAATGACTCACTGGTCTTTCTTAATCATTACTATCTTAAGACCCTATCAGGCTGGTGCCAATTAATTTAGATAAATGAAAGTAATAAAACTTTAATTTTGTCTTTTAATTTTGTATATGTTCCTCTTTCTGCCTCCCCTTGACCTGTGAGTCTAAATCATGGAAGTTTAACTATAAAGGAATGTCAAAATAATGGAATACCAGGATAACGACTCGGAGGCTGTGTGTCTTGAATGCAGTGAACAAGTTGTCTTCTTTTGTTGCTGTTTTTGGCTACTCTCAGGGCAGGAAGTTTACTTCAGTTAATGACCACAGAGGCCTAAAATGGTTAAATGTAAGAGGTAGGCATTATAGAGGATACCTGTGGAAAATGTTTGCTCATATGTCAGAGTTTACCCAGAAAGCTTCCTTTATTTATTTTCAAGCATCTATATAAAGAAAGGCTGCACTTGATTGCGTAAGCATGAGCCTTTTGTTAGGCAGCGTGGAGGTTACAAGTTTAAACCCCAGCTAGGAAATGAAAAGTGAGTTTCCCCCAAAATAGTACTTCTGTGTCACGTGGCGCTCCCTGCTTACATCTGGCAGATTTTTCTCCTGAATGCATTACAGGAAGTTCAGTACTAGAGTATTGTTTAAGAAACACTGTGTAAGGGCTTGCCTTTGAAACCTACAGAATTACAAATCGGGTCGATTTTGCTGCTACGTATTGCATCACAAACTGCCAAGCCAAGTTGTAGCTTTGAGATGTCACCAGGTTTGTAAGTGGGCTTTTGAAAATAGTAATGCATTTCGGGTGTGTGTTTTTTTAAAGGTCTGTTTTTACGCTGTCACAGCTCAAAAATGCCAAAAGGCATTTTTTCCTTAAAAAATCACCTCTGGGCTAAGCCCAAATGTGGAGTAATGGATCCAGAGAGGACTTTTTGAGTAGTTACAAGTGGCTAAAAGCAGACACTGATGATGGAATTGGGTTTTTCCTTTTGCTTCAAATCTTCCCTGGTGTAAACTTTCTCCTACCTTCATCGAATTCATCCTCAAGGTGTGCCTTACTTCTCTGTGTGCATAGGAGGGCAGAAGGAATAAGAATTTGTTCTGCTGCCTCTTTAAACTTTGTGTGTAGTCATTTATCCCTGCCCAGATTCTCAAAATAGTGCTTCGGGGACAAGGACAGAAAGGGAGAGCACAGGGAAGTGGAGAGAGCAAAAAAAGGGCTCTGGAGTCCTGAGTTCAAGGCTGCCATTAACTAGCCATGTAACCTTGGGTACATTTGCTTCATCTTGGTGAATCCGTTTCCTAATCTCTAAAATTAGGGATGGGACCAGTCAACCTACATGAGAAAACAGAGTTCAAGCCCTTGGCCAATATTTTTAGCTCACAGCACACAGTAGGTGCTCAGGAAACTCATTTTCTCTTTCAAGGGGGGAATTTGACTGATGGTGTCAAACGATTCCAGCAGAGGCCCCCCCACCTTTGCTGTCAGAGCTCACCATTTGGAGACCCTAAATTCTTGTGGTGAAAGGACCTACCTCTAGCGCGGGCACACACGCAGCACGTGACCATCCCACCAGCTGGTTTCGGACTCTGGCTGTTGAAAGAGAAACACTTCCTATTCTTAGGTGGTACTGCTCTCCTCCCTCACCTTCTCAGTCATCATTTTTTAAAACATTGTTTGGCCAACTAAAAATAATAGTATTGAAAACAAACTTTGGTGAATCATGAAGAAGAAACGCTGTGACTCACGTGCCTGTCACCGATAGCCTGCCCGTAGGTGCGTGGATGTGCATGATGTTTATTGTTGCTGGTGTCTTGTGGGGCCCAGTCGGGAGGCGGTTCTGACTCTCCCTGAAATACCACCTCATCAGCTGGCTTGGCTCAAGTGGGAATGAATGCTCAGCTCCAGAAACTCCATGGCTTCAAAATGACCTGGACACGGGCGGTGGTATCCTGTAATGCCTTTAGACACGAGTGAGAAGGGCCCATGCCTCGAGGGCCCTGCTTTGCCCTCCTCTGGCAAGACGTCTGTAGGGCCAGGGTCAGGCCTAGAGCCTGCACCCCCTCCCTGCAGACCGCACTCAGTGCCGCGGCCCTGCAGATCCCCATCCCAGGGGGCTCGCGCCTGCTTCCAAGGCCGGCATGGGCCTCTTCCCTCTGTCCCTCTGCCTGTGAGCAGGCTGATTGACAGTGGGCAGTGTGTGTACCCCTGGGCTCGAGGGCTGGGCTAGGGATGCAGGGGGACGGGGGGAATCAGATGGAGCTGGGACTTGTGGCCTGGGGTGTCCATGCACATGTGCAGGAAGCCCCTCATAGTGCGGGATGGCTCTGGGGGAGGGTCGAGACCCGAAGCCGGTGCTGCTTGGGCCTCCACATTCCCATGTGAAACCAAGGTTGTTGTAACGTATTTGTCAAGGTAGGAGGCTAGAACATATTCTGTTTCATAGTTTGTTACCGTGGTTTCTGTCTTTTAAATATGACATATGGTACGTGGACCTTCGTATGTGCTTGTGTGTGTAACACGCATTACAAGTACAGTTGTTTTTTTAGCAGCATCTTCCTGGTGGCCACAACTCAGGGGACACCATTAAATGGAGAGGGTTGTGGGGACTTCCACAGAAATTGATTTCCCTCACCCTGAGCCTAGGTCAGAGTGAATTAAATGCAGATCACAGAGAATGGGGTAGGTATTGCGGCTGCTGTACAGAAAATGGTGCAGAGAGTTGGACACTTGTTTGTCAGACAGATTTATTGAGCGCTGACTTTGTGCTGGGCATCAAGGATATAGTGGTCAAGTCCTATGGCTGAAATGCTTGGGATCCAAAAGGGACGCAGATAATTCCAGTTCCCATGGGCTCATGGGAGAGACACTGTAGTCAAGACTGAACATGTGTTGTTTGGGAGCCCAGAGGAAGAGCAGGGTTCTTTCTGGGGAGTCAGAAGGCTTCACAGAGGAGGTGATGCTGGGAGTGTGGGAGAGGGGTGGAGGCTGCACAGAGGACAGACCAGGCAGGACATGGGGACTGGGGGAGCAGGGCAGGGCAGGGCGGCCGGAGCGTGGAAGAGCGGAGGAGATGGAGAAGGGCTGGAGAAGCAAGTTGCCAAGGATTTGGGTAGGCCAGGCTTGGCTTTTACACCTTGTTAGTAGGTGTCCAGGAGATTTTTTAGTAGGGGAGTGACATGGCTAAAGACACCATTCATATTTCATTTCCTTCCTCCAGCCCATGGCCGGTAACAGCAAGTTTTCTGCCTGAATTATCCAGGTCAGAGTCATAATCCCTTACACCACCATGTGGACAGCTTTAGGCTATGTCTGCACCAGGGTGAAAATGGTGTTTTGTTTACCGGCAGGGGAGAAGACGGACTGTACAGCCAGGAGGGCTCTGGGAGCCCAAGTGTTCAGGTAATTAGCCAGTGAGTCACGGCCCCCTCCACACGGATTCCTTGGGAAGTGAAGCGGAGTATTGCTGGACTCCCCGGTGAGGCCCTGTCACCCCGGGCAGAGGCCTCAAGGGCAGGTCTCTGGGCCTTGCACGGTGCCTTCGTGTGGAATGTCCTTGGCCAGCGTTCTAATTGCTTCCCTGGTGATCCTCTAGACCAGGCTTTCCAATTCCAGAACACCCTGCAGTCCACGGAAATCCCCCAGACACGTAGCGTTAAAGACGTTATATTCCTAAATAAGAGAGTAAAATAGTTCACTTAAATCAGTCTTGTTCATTTATTTTGATCACTGAAATCAAACCATTTAGAGATTCACCCTATCTGTATAGAGCCAGGGATTTTTTATTGTTGTTAATATGAGTTTATAAGTTTTTAAAGGATAAAGTTAGGTGTCCATGGATTCTAGTTCACAGAACTTTTTTTTTTTCAGTATTTAAAAAAACAGCTTTGTTGAGATACAGTTCACATACTGTACAATTCAGTAGTTTGGGGTGTCACTACAGTTGATTTTAGGACATTTGTATCATCCCCAAAGGAAATCCCATGCCCTTTAGTTATTACCTTCCATCTTCCCCCAGCCCTAAGCAACCACTAATCTGCATTCTGTCTCTATGGATTTCCCTTCTCTGGACTTTCATATGGAGTCATATGATATGTAGACTTTGACTTAGAATAATATTTTCAAGAATCATTCAAATTGTAGTGTGTGTTAGCGCTTCGTTTCATGTTGTGGGTGAATAATATCATAGATCATTTTTGGGAATACTGAGAGAACTGAGGCTGGCGATGAGATAAAGGGGTAGCACACAGCAACGGAGAGCCCTGGGTTTATAGTCTGGAGCCCTGGGTTCAAATTCCTGCTCTTGCACTTAGTGCTTGAGTGACCTTGGGCAAGTCACTTGACTTCTTTGAGCCACCCTTTCCTTACCAGTAAAATGGGAAAAATCATACCTCCCTCAGAGGTATTGAAGTTCTTTATTTAGATGAGCTATACATTGAAAGCACTTTGCAAACTATAAACGATTATTCAGTGTCCTCTACAACTTCTTCAGTAGCACAGCCAAAACCATTTCCTCCAGAGACGGAATTAAGGCTTTCAAATCACACCCAGATTTTCACGTGGGGAACTGAACATATTGCACACATTTCATCAGGAATATGATATCAGGGCGCTTGCTGTGAGGACTTCTGCAGGCTGCCGACACCTCACACTGGACGCTCAGGTGAGCTGTTGTTCTTGGCTTTGTCTAAGGATTTGACATCAGAAGATGGTTGATTCGGCCATGGGAACCTTGGAAGGATCACCTGTTGCATTAAGGGGGGTAGGTACTTGCTGATGGACTGAGCACCGCTGTATGCCAGCCATGAGAGTGGGTGGTTTGCTATTTATCTTACTTACTTGTCTCTAGTACTCTGAGAGGGATGGCTTATCCACGTTCATAGAGGAGGAGACTGAAGCTTTGAGAGATCAGCAAACTAGCTCTTTGCCATCTATACTCTGCCCAAGAAAGGGCTACCATCCATGAAATCAATATTATTATATTTGTTTTATAGATGAGAAAGACTCAGATTGCTTAGACACGTAGCTAGGGCAACTGGATAATTTATTGAACAAACTAGGATATTCTGAGAGTGAAAATGGGGCAGCTCTATTAATAATAATTATACTCAGACAGTGGGCATAAACCTGGGCTGTACAGTCAAAGGTCCGGGGTCACCCTGCGTAGCACCGCCTCTACCAACACCTCATCCCTACCTGCCTACCTCCAAGGGGGCTGGGAGGAGCGGACCAGCTAGTTGATGTAAGCGTAAGGGATTGTCTGACTTAGTTACTCCTGTTCTAAGAAAGTGGCTTGTCTAAGTTCACACAGCAAGTTGGCAGCATAATATTTTAAAAGTAGGTGAGGTTTAGAGATAACCCAACAGTGTAAAGTTAGTACTATGAGCACTAGAGTAAACAGGACATTTAGTTGTGCTGTGACTTCTCTGCAGAGGGGGGTAAAGGTGTATGGGAGGTGTAGGGGTGGGGATGGGAGGCCTTTACCTGGCTGTAAAACATCTCCACCCGCATCAGGCTATGTCTCTTTGAAACCCAGGAGATGCCACTACAGTCTCCAAGGTTCTGGGCAACTTGGATGACCTTTATGGCTATGAGCAGAGATTTCTTCTGTGAGCTGATGTCCCCAGCACCCTGCTCCATTTTAGCCGAAACCTCAAAGATACTACTGACTGGGAGCTGGTGAGAGTTTAGTGGATAGCCCTTCTGCTGAAGAATTTTAGAAGGCATTGAGGAAGGGACTAAACATCACAGTAAGCATGCCTTTTTTTCCTCTTTGATTGGGGTAAATGAATGGAATGTGCCAGGACCACTGTGGAACTTGTGGCCCCAAGAAAACTCCCTCTGCCCATTGCATTCTATAGAGGACAGGTAAAGACTTTGTGCTGTTTTCACTCCTGTTCACCTAATTTATTATAAGTGTGGAGAGAACCTCTAACCTCTCCATCCAAACAGTTACTGTGGGTGAGGCCCTGTCTGCTGAGCTCCAAGGAGAGTAGCTGGAGTGACAGAGGCATGGTTACAGGCTGAGAAAGTGAAATGTAAATTCAAACCAAACTTGGCACCCCCTTGGAGAATTCCAGGTGATACTCTGGTGCTCTAGTCATCAGCTTTTGTTGCTCTGCTGCATTTTATAAATAGAACAATATGTATTTCCCCTTTTTTTTCTTACCCCAGAGACACAAGTAGGCCTGTGTGGGAGTATGGGCAGGGTGTATTAATTATTTATGTTTCAGTTCATTGGATAGTCATCATGGGAACTCAGCCCTGGGCTTCGTGGGAATGACTGGGCCATTTTGTGGGTAAGACTGGAATCTGCTTTTGTGTCTCTTGAATTCCACTTCTCACCATTGCCACCCTCTCCTCTGTGGCCAGGGCCCTCAGTCCCTGGATTACTATAGTAAGCTAGTTGGCCCCTTCCCTCTCGCATCCATCCCACCCTCTGTATCAGGACCAGATTTGCTGTATCAAGGGTGCTTTTGGCTGCAAGTAACCTGAAACCCAACTAACAGCTTAAATAGTATAGGAGCTTATTATCACCCCAGAGTGGTCTGGCGGCACCTCGGGAGCCCTCCATCCTTCTGCCTGCCTGCTTCAGCCTGAAGGCATTTTGTCTACAAGCTTGTCCCCTCCTGTTCCAAAGATGGCCACAACTGCTCCAGGCAGTAGCTCTTTACACAGTTGTATCCTGGAGCAGAAAATGGCCATTTCTCCAGGGAGTTTCCTTTATCCAGGTGGAAAACCTTTTCCTCGAGGCCTCCTTGTGTCTCCTTGGCCACTGATGTGTCACAGGCTCATAGCTAAAGCTGTCAGTGGCAGAGACAAGTCATTATAATAAACCTCTTGAGGTTAAGGACCCACAGCCGTTTCTTTGACTCCTTATGGTACTTAGAGCAGTGCCAGGTGTGTAGAGAAATTTAATAAACACTTGTTGGTTGCTGTTTTCCTTCCTCCTCCTCTGAGTGAAACTCCTGAACACTCACCTGATGTCTAGCTAGTTTTTGAGGACATGGCAGTAAACCAGTCAGAGATCAGTTCCTGCCCCCAGAGAGCTTATAGTCGGGATGGAAAGACAATTGTGTAGTTATGTTTGGAACATCTACAGGGGGTAGCCTGGGGCAGCCTACCATGGAGCAGCTTTGGAAGAGGTTCCAAACTGGGGCTCAGGGAGACCATTGGAAGTGAGCCCCACGAGGGGTCTCTTAGGGCCCCGGAATTGCCTCCCTGAGGACCTTATAGCTTGTGACCCGAGCCTGGTTGTTTCCAGCAGTTCACAGTTCTGTCTCCACCCCTCCACCAGTCTTGTTTTCCTGTTCACGAAATGAAGATTAAAAACCTTCCCTTGAGTATAGAGTGGGGGCAGGGTACAGCCCTCCTCCTCCCCCTAGGGGGAATTTTCTAAAGGTTTTTGTGGTATTCTAGCTTCAAAACCATATGCAATTTAATGACATGTTTTGTGTCTTTTGTGTCTCACTTGCTTTGAATCTGCTGGAAACTTTCTCTGAAAGCATACAGATGAAGAAAGAATTCTCTAAATGTTTAGTGGTTAAAAACAAAGTGCTGGCTGATTTATGTAATTTTTTTGTCATTTTCTGATGGAACTTTCTGCTGACCCGGAATACCCTGGAGTCTTCCTGTCACAGTGAGCTAATAACTGCCACCAGGTCTGCAAAGGCTCTTTCATGCCATTCAGAGAAAACGGAGCCTATCCCAAGGCCTCAGGTTTTATTTTGCTCTTAATCTAGGAACTGGGGTAACTTGGGAGCCCAGGGGACATCTCAAAGCTAATTAAAGATGTTTGTTTGAGGTTTCCCTGCTTTTCCTGCTTGATTGAAAGAGTTGCAGTTTATGGTTTGTTGACCAAAAAAAAAAAAATCTATCCCTGCTACCGATGGGGGTTGGTGTGGGGAATCGCACGCTTCAGCAGAAACACGCTGTTGTGACCGAGTACAGAGAGGCACCTCTGAGCACTCAGCCTGGGCCCAGAGCAGCTACTTTCCTTGAAAATTCTTGAGTTTCCAGGAGCAGTGGCCAGGTGAGACCTGTGCGTGAAACCGAGCTAAGTTTTCCCAGCTTGAGGCCTGGAGCCTCTGTTTGGTCAGCGCGTGCTCAGATTCTCCACTCCTGGAGGGAGAGTCAGCGTGTGGGGAGATGGGGGCCCAGCAGCCATTCCAGGGTGCCCCCAACCCTTTGTTTAACCACGGCTGTGGACGCGTGGTCTCAGATGTTTACCATCGCCTGTTTGTAAGAGGAAGTGTGGTCATATTTCTATCTCTCTTGTGGGCTGCACGGCTGCCTTGCTGGGGCTCGTGTGGGCCGTGGTTACCATTAGGAGGAGGAGGAAATAACTACTCACAAAGGGCCTCAGATCCAAGGATCTCTGTGAATGGCACCTTTTTTATTTTTATTTTTTGCCTATCTGCCTTAACTTCAGTGATGAGAAAATTGAATCTTATGTTGGATGTTGCTGTCGCTAAGGAGTTGAGTCAAAATCACAGTTCAGACTTCTCTTGTTGGGTTTCCTATAAGGCCACTCTGGGGGGCTGACTTCCAGATCTGTAGCTCTCCAGAGCTAGAGGCCCTCAGCGTCACACCAGAAACACCGCAGATTCTGCATTTGAAAATGACCTTGTGTCCTTCCCGTTCCTCCTCGCTAGTCTTCATCATCACTGAAACACCCGAGTTCATTGAAGTGTTGAATCAGGGAATGAGCAAACACATGAACACCTGAAAGCATAGAGATTTAGCTTCCTGTTCTCTGGTGAGGCAGGGGGCCCCCTGGCCACACCCTCACTGGTGGAGACTGACTTTACGGACTTTGGGAAAGTCAGCTTGGCCTCTCTGGCTGTCTTCTCATTGATGATGAGAAACCTGAAGAGACAACCTTGTAGGTCTATGTCAACTCTAATATTTCATGACACCACTCTGCCCCCTCTTCCTTGTTTGCTTGCCTTTTGTTGTTTTCTCAATGCACCAAAATCGAGACAGGCCTAAATTTTGTGGGATCTCAATTTTCATCTGATGCTCCCCCCTCTGAGAAGGCCCACTTCTTTGTGACCTTACTTAGTTCCATTATAGTCATTGTTTAATCCTGCAGATCTTAACTGAGCATCTTTAATTGTTAATGGCAATGCTGCCAGGTTCAGTGGCCCAGAAGCTACAGATACCCTGGCGGTTTGAACAGATATAGCCCTGCCCTTACAGAGCTCACATGCTCCTGTTGAAATGGGGCCTTACCAGAGAGCCTGTTCCCCAGGCCAGGGGCAATCAACCTGCGAGCAAAGAGGACTCCTCACTTGGGCCAAAGCATAGGCTTCCTGTGCTTCCAGACACCAACTGTGTTCTAACTGCGGTGCCCGTAAAAATAGGGGAAGGAAGGGAAACGTGTTCACGGGTTGGTTAGAGATTTTGAAACCAACAGTCAGTTCTCTCTTATCCACAAGAATCCAGAATCCAGTGCTGACTTCCCTGTCTCTCACACCTGCAGTAGACAGAGTGCCCTTTCAAGACTGGTTTAGACTGTCTGTGCTAATGGCTTTTCCCGTGAACCTCAGCCAGCCAGCAAGGGTATTCTCTCATGGTTACGTCTTGACCAGTGCGTTCAGGAATCTTTAAAAGAAGCATCATCATCTTTGCCCTCAGTTGTTTTAAGGCCAGTGGGGAGACGGAGACTTTCAGAGATGAAGCAGTTAGAAGGTGATGTCTGAGAGCATACCAGATAAGTCAACAACTGGTCGTTCTTTGATGCTGTTTTTGTGGGCACTGTCAGGGGCTCCCCTGAGATGTGGAGGAGAGGGAATGAGAGGCAGAAGGCCTGAGCTCTAGGCCCGGCTCATCGTGACCTTGGATGTGAGTCCTTTTGCTACCCTGGCCCCTGGTTTCACTCTTCTTCACTGAAGGGGTTGCTTAGCAAGATTTTCAAGTTTCATCTACCTTAAAAATTCTACTTCCTGCACTTGCATTCAAAGAAATGACTCTTTTACTCATTTAGATAGTTTCAGAATCACTGTATGATCACTCTGGGGACTAGAAATTGGGGCCTGCAGTTGAGGGCAGGATGGAAAGAGGTTTGGGATTCTAGGTAAGCTGTGGTAGGTGAGACCCCACTTCCTAATGATTTACATTTTGTTGGGGTCACCATAGAGGGATCTGAATCTCGGCAGCTTATAAAAACTCTGATGCCCAGATCACACCTCAGACCAGTCCATCCAAAACTTCTACAGGTGTGGCCAAGGGAGTCAGTATTTTTAAAGCACCCCAGGTGATTCTAGTGTATAGCCAGAATTGAGACTCAGAGTCATAGATGCTTATGTAAAGCTGTGGTTCAGTGGATGGCATCTGTTCTGGTGGAAAGTGATAGTGGTTGGTTAAAAAAACGCACACATGCACATGCACACAGAAATAAAAAGCATCAGGATTCTAGAAGTGTGTTGATTTGGTAAACACAGCTGCCACTGGGGAATAGGTGACTGAGATTTGGAGCCCTATTTCTCTCATATCTGTGGGTCAGTGGTTTTTCAACACCTGCAACAGTGGTACCACCTGTAGTGTGTTGTACCTGCTCAGGAAACTCAGGGTACTAGTGAGCGGTGGAGCCAAGGTAGGAGCGGGAGAGGATTAAAACAAGCCACACACGGTCGATGCCAGCAGAGCCTGGACAAGGCCCTGGTGGGTGGTGGTGGCTGTGAGAGGGTATAGGAGGGTGTGCTGTGCTCTGGGCCTGCTTTTGGCTGAGAGCATCCTGCTACTTCATCAGCTGCGGCATCTGAACACTCCTCCTTGTGCCTTGTGGTTCGTGCTTTCCTGTAAGCAGTCAATTCCTGCAGCCCACGAATTCCCGTGGGGCACAGCTATCCTGGCTAAAACAGTCATGGAAGTGGCCACACTGGGAAGGAGCTGCAGCCTTGGGATATCTCATTCAGGTGGACGGTGGGCGTGTTTCAGTGGTAGGGATGCGAAGGTGAGTTCCTAAGTGGTGTGAAATGAGCCTTAGGAGTATGGGAACTCTTGCGTTCTGGTCAGCACGGGAGGGTCTCCCAGGTAAAGGGGAGTTTGTGGAGGTTTTTTAACTGACTAGGTTTAGGATGCAGGTGGACACACACAGCCAGATGTAGGTTGCTATCTGTCAGATGAATGAGGAATTTGTCAGTCAGCAAGCATTGATGAAGTGATCAGAGTGCTCAGAGAAATGGAAGATACGGCCCCTGCCTTCAGTTTGCTTACATTCGGACTGGGGTTTGAATACCAAGTATGAAACGATAGCAGTGAATCTGGGTCCTTCTGTGCTGCATTCATATGGTGAGTACTATAGGGTTCACAAGGAGGTGTGGCGGAAGGCAGAAGGGAGCAAATGCATCCAGGAACCCGGACCTGAGCTAGTGAAAGGAGACACGCTGGGCCCAGGTTGGTCATCTTCTCCCTTCTAACCTGAGGCCCATTGTCTCCGTCAGGCAGGCCTGGAGGGCACCCCATTGCTAGCAGGAATGACATTGTGTCCTTGCCCTCTGCTTTCAGGAGTACATTTTCCCACAGGCTTTTTTCTCTTCCTGCCAGGTCCCTGCTTTGATGATCGCCTTTGCCCACCTTAATTTCCTGCTCCTTTCAGTTGGATAGTCTTTTCTCTCTGGACCCCAGAACACCTATGTACTATGGTTGTTCTTGGTTTCAGTAGCCACCTGGCACCCTCTCTGTGGCTGCATTTCAGTGATTGTCTCTGCATCAGAAAACTCAAGTTCGTCCTGTGCTGGAAATGCGTGATCCTCAGTAAATGCAGGGTCGGCTTCGTTAGGCCCAGCCGTGGCCCGGGCTGGCATTTCTCTGTGGGTGATTATTCCAGGTTGCAGGGTCATGAGCTGGACATAATCAGGGGCAGATAAGAAAGCCATATATAGAGCAAAGTACATACTTCTGAAGGTGGGCGGCGGAGGCGTTATATATATGTGTGCACTTGTGTGTGCATGTTTAAAAAAAGACCTATATTTTCTGGGCAGCAGGACTTCAGTTTCCAGTAAACATCTCCGCCCTCTTTACTTTACTTTTTAATTTTGTGTTTATGGTCTCTGTGTTTTAAAATTGTTTTGCTGTTTGGTCAGCTCTGCCTGAAACGGGTGGAGTAAGTCAAGCCCTTTGGAAGCCATGGTTTAAATCAGTTCTTCGAGTTACTCTGGCCTGGCCGATTCCACAGCTCAGACGTGATTACTCAAGCTCACCTAGAAGAATAAAAATAGAAACGGTGAGCATGAGGGTGGCAGGAATATGCATGTATTAGTTTATCATTCATTATCACCTTTAGGCTGGAGGACCCTCCTTCTGTGTGTACTTCTGATCTGGGGTTAGTTTACTCTTTTCCCCTTTTGCCCACTTTGAAGCCTCTGCCCTGGGAATCTGAGCTGCTCGGAGCCCCAAGCCCATGAGTAATTCAGACAGTTCTCCCTGGAGATGGTGGACTGTAGGATAGGATGCACTAGGTTAGGTGTTGCTAAGTGCAAGCGGCCTCTGCTGATCGAGCGCCTCATTCGCGATGCAGTTCATTCTTGGCTTTCCTTGTTGGGTTGGAGGGAAAGCAGAAAGGGGGCAGGGGCTGAGGAAGCCCCTCATGGAAACCCTGGGCCGGGAGTCAGGCTGAGTCCAGGTGGAAACGTGTGAACCGTGGAACAGGGCCGAGAGGGACGCAGGCAGGAAAAGCTCTGGGAGAGGAAGCCACAGAAGCACCAAAGCTCACCAGGGCCCATGTGGTGGGGGCAGTGGCAGAGGAAACACTGGCTGTGTTTTCCTTCTTCTTCACGCTGCTTTTAGTTCCGCACTGCTAGGAAGGCTATTTCAGAATCCTCTCATTGACCAGGAGCAGCTGTCCGGGGGTAATGGGAGAAGGGCGTCCTGCAGCAGCTCAGCCTGGAGTCCGGCAGTGCCAGGGGCATGTGGGGTGGATGGGGCTGACCTCATACCTTTGTCAGGGTGACCTTTCTCCAGACAAAGAGTCCAGGGAACCCCGAAGGGAGGGGCCCTTCCAGAGGGGTGCTTAGCACTCTAACCCGCACAGTTCCCAGAAGGCCGCAAATAAAACTTTTGACGTAGCGCAAACAGCCCTGAGCACGAGCCCCGCTGTATCAGTCAGGGTTCTCTAGAGAAACAGAATCAACAGGAGAGATCTGTCAATAGTATGCGATTCTCTAAGAGTCTCTCACACAGCCATGGGGATGCACAAGTCCAGGTTCCGCAGGCAGGCTGCAACCAGGGGCTGCAATGAAAGTCCAGTGAAGGTTCTTGACGAGTTCTGGGAGATGCTGGCTGTCCAAAGATGAGCTGGGAAATTCCCTCTCAGTGCTGGAATCACTTCCCCTTTTAAGGGATTCCACTGATTGGGTTAAGTGCCACTCATTGCTGATGGCAATCTCCCTGATTGATGTAATTATGATCAGCTATCTATGATCTACCACTGCAGTAAAGTCAATGGTGACTGAAGTCCATAAATGCCCTTGTATGACAGTTAGCCCAGTGCTTGCTCGACCAAACAGCTGGGCACAATCACCTGGTCGAGTTGACACAATAGGCTAACCATCACACCAGGGCGCAGCTTTTCTCTTGCTGAGTAGGGTTTTGGGGGCTTTGGATTGTTGGTTCTGAAGAGCCAGGCTAGGAGACCCCAGAGGGATAGGAGAGACAGCCCGAAGGACAACTCACCCCATCCCAGCCCCAACCGGGTGTGCAGGGCATGGCTACCTTGCTGTTTTTTCAGCAAACTTTTCTTTTCTCTCTCTTTTAGTCTCTCGTTGATTTTGAATAGGAGGGGGAAAAAATAAATTTCCATTGACCTGTGATACTCTTCAGCCTCACAATGGGATGATGTGTAGCGTACTTTATAGTTTGCAGTGCACTTGTCCATTATTTTCTCTCTACAGCAGCCCTGGGTGGAGACTAAGCCCTCATTTGTAGGTGACATGTGCAGGGACAGTTCACATGCTAGTGGAGGGACAGGGACTGAGACCAGTCCTCCAGCTCTTTGACAGCATTTTACCATACCTAGTTGCCTCAAAAGTAAACCACATGGTATGTGTGTGTCCATGCATTTGTGCTCTCCCTATCTCCCTTAGAAAGTAATAGATTATATTATTTTTCAACTGCTCGTCATTGAGAAACTGCAACTTTTCCTATGTACAGTATTTTACCGTTTATAAAGCATGTTCGCAGACAGCGTTTCATTTCATCTCTGTGACAACCCCTGTAAGTAGATGCCAGTCTCAGTGAATAAAGTGAGTAAACAGAGACATGGAGAGGTAGACGGATGAGGCCCAGAGCACACGGCTAGGCAGGGGCTCAGGAGGAGGTGGGTGGCAGCAACTGGATGTGCGGTGGGTAAGTGAGAGGCAGGTGGAGCAGTCCTTGGAGTAATGGGCCATGGACAGCCTTGGGCTTTGCTGTCCTTGCCCGGAAGCTGCGCTTTCTCAGTATGACCCTCTCCCAGAGGGCCTGCTTGTGCCTGCGGATGAGGGGCCCACTCAGGGCAAGTTAAGTGCGGGCGCTGGGGGGTGGTGAGAGGCTGCGTGGGGAGCGACTGGAATCAGGGCCCACTCTTCTCAGGGTGAGAAGTTCAGATTACCAAAAGGTGGACTCTGAAGGTTGTGTCCAGAAGGTGGGACTTGGACTCCGGGCCCCTCTCCTGGTGAGGAGGAAGATCATGGATCTGGAGTTGAAAATTCCACCTTTGCCTCCTAGTAGCAGTGGGATCTTGGCACAGCCCCTTCAGCTCATTGACCCCCAGCTTGGGGGTACGGATATCTCCCGTAGAAGCTGTGGACAGTAAATGGGGCCCTTTCACAGGATGGGCCATATAATAGAAAGTCCCCTGTTTGGAAGTGTCTTGACGCATCATCTAGTCCAGCCTCCTCACTGAGAGAGGGGGAAATTGAGGCTCTCGGAGGTGCAGTGACTTGCCCAAGATCCTACAGTGAACTAATGGCAAAACTGGAGCCAAGGCCAGTTCACTTCAATCCCGTGCCTAGGTTTTTGTCTGCTCATGCTTTGCCTGATTTGGGGGTCCTTGTTCTTGTTTGTTCACAGCCTGGCAAACAGCCATTCCCCCAGAGCAGATAGTTGTCTTCTGGAGTAAAGTCAGCTAGCACCCAGGGATGAAAGTGTGAGGCCACAGATGTCAACTTCCTGGGGAAAGGAGAAGTGGGAGAAGATGGGTGGTCAGCACTCTCTGATGCTTGCTTATAGAGCCTGATGCAAACCAGTGTAGGCTGAGTCACAGTTTTCCACGTGTGCCTGATGGTAAGCATGGGTCACTCACTGAGACATTCCACTCAAGGGTTTGGAAAGTAGACTGAAATTTCCCCTGAAGCCTCCAGGGCTTTTCTCCACCACTCCTGCTCCTCCCATTTCTCTGAGGCTTTAAATCTTCTTTAGCTGAGGTTTGAAAGTAACACATTACAGGGGTAAACCTCCTAGTCCTTTGTGTAGTGTTGTCAGGCTAAAATATTATAAACAGACCACCAAACCGTCTTTGGTCCGAGGCCAAGAACCTTCCCAACTTGAGCATTTGATTATCTGCCACGGTCTTCAGTCCTGAGTCCAGAGGAGGAGATGGTTTATTTCAGGGCCATTAGAGATCCAGTGCAGGAATCCGGTATAATTTATTGTCTTGCTGCCATCTGGTTTCATGGAGTCCATCTCTTTTGGTTTTAATTGTGTTCCTTGGGAGAGGAAAACCCTCAACATGGTGGAAAAAATAAACAGCATCCCCACCCCGCTTCCTTGCCAAGGTGCACATGCATTGCTGCCGCAGTGTGCGTGTGGCTGAACACAGTCCTCTCCTTTGAACGTCCTCATTTAGTTTTCTCCTGCTCCCCCAACAATCTCTGCGATCCTGTCTCCACTGAAGGGTTCCCCATGTGGGTTCCAGGTCAGAGCCCAAAAGAAGAGATGGCCCATGCCCCCAATAACAAAGGGCCGACAGTGGTTTGGAGTGTCACCCAGGATCCTGCCCTTCCCCAGTGGCCGACAGTCCAGCATTGCGGTGATACTCAAGCATCCTCTTTGACGAGTGAGTCACTTAATACCCAGATAACCACCTAGTACTTTCAGGGGAACTGCTGGTGTCATTGTGGCTGTGGCCATGGTTTCTCCAAAATAAGGTGTCTTTAGAAATGAAAGTACAGGGATTGGTTTCGTTAGACTCATTGTCATGGATTCATGGCTCCCCAGTATTTTCCTTATAAAGACTCCCCTTAAATCTTAAGCATGGCACCAAGTTTATATACTTATAATTAATAATTCACACTCTTCTAACATTTTGACAAAAAAGAAAGCCCTCATGGTCTTACCTCTTTTAATTTTTCCACATTACTTTTGAGGATTGTCCATTTGCATAAGTATTTTAAAAGAGTTGTTGCAGCTGAGGTGGTGCAAGAGAGGGTAGCCTCTCTCCCACTCCGGAAGGTCCCGGAATCGGTACCTGGAGCCGCCTAATGAGAATACAAGCAGACACAGAAGAGCACACAGAGAGCAGACAGAGAGGAGGTGAGGAGGGAGAGAAATAAATAAATCTGTAAAAAAAAAAAAAAAAAAAGAAAGAGTTGTCATCAGAGTGTCAGTCAGGGTCTAACCAGAAAACAGGGACTACATCAAGTATTGGCCACAGAGGGAATTTTTTATTTTACTTTTATTGAAGTACCTCATTCATACATGGGCATACATAAACAAGTATATAGGAAAAGTTGTGAACTTACAGAACAAGCATGCATATCATCATACAGGGCCCCCATACATTACCCCACCACCAACACCTTGCAGTGTTGTGAATGAAACATTTGTTACAAACTACGAAAGAGCTTTGTCAAAATATTACTACTAATTATAGCCCATATCTTACATTTGGTGTGTTTTCCCCGTAACCCACTCGACTTTTCACACCTTGTGTTAGTATTATATATTTGTTACGGTTCATGAGCGAACTCGCTCATTTATTCTGTTAACCACACTATCCATCTTCTACCACAGGTTTCCGTGTGTTACACAGTCTCCTGCTTTTTACAGTCTGTTCAGAGTGTATTCTCAGTGGCTTTCATTTTCATCAGAGTTGTGTTGTCTTCACCTCAGTCAATTTTAGAACACTTTCATTATTCAAAAAAGGAAAAATCCCATACCCCCCCATTGTTATTCCTTAGAATTGACGTATCTTTACCATTGCTGCAGAAACAGTACAGTATTTCTGTGAACTATCGCCCATAGTTACATTAGTTGTAATTTTCTCTGACCACAAAGGGAATTTAATACAGGGGCACTTACACAGACGGTAAAGGAGCTGAGAAGCCAAACATGGAAAGGTGAGGCTCCCCAGAACTTAGCAGCAGGAAGCCACTGTCACCATTGGGGAAGGGGTGGTGTCCCCAAGCCCAGGGTCGGGGTCACTGATGGGCCTATCCAGAGGAGATGCAGCTGTTGCCAGGGGGTCCCCAGAGATAGAAAGGGAGGCAGGAGAGAGATCCCCTCGGCTTCTTGCTTCCTTCTGTCTCTCCTGGGAGTGCTCTGTCCTTTCCAAACCCCACCAGGTATCTCCTGAAGTGGGGCCTGGAGATCCAGGGGTCAGCCCTGGGCCATACAGAGCAGGCACCGGAAGATCCAGGAATGAATCTGAGGGCAGTCCTCTGGACAGCACAGGTACAGCCTTCTGTTGTAAGTCGATATTGTTATAAGCCTTTTCCCATGTTTTCACTTGTCTTCATAATTGTACATGACGTTTCATCAAGTGCATGTACCATGCATTGTTAACCATTGCCGAGTTGTTCAGCGAGTGCTTTAAGTTATTATAAATCAGCAGTTCTCAAAGTGCATCAGCACCATCAAGGAACTTGCTAGAAGTGCAGAGCCCGAGACCCCTCCCCAGACCTTCTGAATCAGAAACTCAGGGCTGGGGTCCAGCAGTCTGTCTTAGTAAGCGCTCCAGGGGATGCTGGTGCACGTTCAAGGTAGAGAAGCACTGTGACAGGTGATGCAGCACTGTGTCGGAGGGTGAGTGAGGCAAGCCCACAGGTCTGGTGATTGCTGGAGGGATTCCAAAGCAGTGGGCTATGCAGAAAAGGCACAGGATTCCACGACCTCACACTTCCGGAGTCAAGTCTCACTCTTTCTCTTAATCTCCCTGGGGGCTCTCCTTTCCTCTTTTGTTAAACAATTAAAAATAACCAATCTTGGGGTGGTTAGGAGGAATAAATGAAATAACACCCGTGGTGTTCCTATAATTTGGGTCTTCTGGAGCTTTGGGGAAAGAAATGTGCCTCTGGGCCATGGGGGGTTGGCCCCTGAGCTCATACCTGAGGGATGTGGTCTGAAAATCAGTGATGCATGCCTCGGAGGTTTCCAGACCTGCTTGAAGGCAATGGGAATATCTGCCTGACAATCTGCTATCTACAGCCTATCTTCCCCTCCCCCACCCATGGTACTAACCTGACCCTGTGATGGATTATCATTCTCCTTCTTTGGCCACTTGGTGGAGTGGTAGGAACTCCAGATTCAGAAGCAGGACCCCTGGCTCTCCATGCCACGTGTGTATCCCTGTGCAGGTCACTGGGCTGGTCTGAGCCTCCACCTTTGCTTATCTGTAAAATCTCTACCTTGCCTTCCTCGCTGAACCTCACTGCAAATCAGATGGGATGAAGGACATGAAAACGGGAAGGCCTTAGAGGCCACGCCTCTGCCAGGGCCCGTCTGCCTCCTGGGTGAGCCTCTCATCCAGCCCAGGAGCTGCTTCATGTTTTAGCGCAGGCAGGTTTGGGGGAGTGGATCCTCATCCTGCCAGCCACCTGGACAGTAGGGGCCAGGGCCCTGTACGTGCTTTCCTCTTTTAATCCTTCCAGCAACCCTGGCAAGCAGGGAGTCTTACAAGAAGTAACCACGGCTCAGGAGAAGGGATTGATTAAACCGGATGCCTAGGGGACCACCGGAGGCCTGGTTTGCTCTGAGCCTTCCACCAAGTTGCTGCTAAGAAGGGAAAGAGCACCTGGGTAAATGCTCTTGTCTTGCTGACTTGCTGAGCTGGGTTTGGTCTGCAGCTGTTATTGCAGGTGGAATCAAAGGGCTTATCGGGAGACTGCCTGAAAGAAACAAAGGCTGTCGTTTTGTCCCATCTTCCTGTCTCTGGCAGCTCCTGAAAGAAGTCTCTAGCCACCACCCCACTGTAGATGTCTTTGAAGTTGACACCTATTTCATGCTTCCGCATTAATGGGTGAGGAAGCTGAGGCTCAGAGAAGTCAAATGGTTTATCTGAGGTTATACAGCAAAGCATTTCATCTCCTTGTTCCTGCTGTAGGGCTCTCTGTGTGATACCAAGTGCTTCCCCAACCCAGGCTTGAGTGTCCCCTTCGCTGTTTTTCCAACTTTGCCCATCCTTCCTGGGGAGGAGATCTCAGGTGGGCAGGAGGGTGCCGCAGGCGGCCCAGGCAGGTGGTCTGCTGAGTAGGGAGGCCAGAGGAGCCAGCCCGAGTCCCGGGCAGGTCAGCATCCTCCAGCCAGCAGACATTACCTTATTGTTTGGGTTGCAGCTAGAAATGACCGTTTGGATGGAAGGCACAGCCTCTGGGATGGAGAAGCAGCTGCTCCCCCTTTACCTTGCATTTGGGGGTCAGCAGACACCATCCCACCCAGCGGCTGGGCTGAGGGCGTTTACCTGGCTGCCTTCTAAGGCAGACTCAGCACAAAACAATCGTATTGTTCAAGCTCTCCTCAAAATTGCTACCCTGAGGAGAAAGCTGTGGCAAGGCAGAGTGGAATGTGATAGTGTGGAGCTCAGGGCCTGCTTGGGCAGGTCCCGGTGACTGTAAATAACCATGTTGGAGGCAGTTCCTGAGCTTTTAGGTTATAAATATACATTATTTCTAATGTAGCCAGGAAGATCTGAGGGTCATAATTACCTGAGATCTGCTTTACGAGCATTTAGGACAACACAACGACTGCCCTCCCCTAGGTAAGGGTGGGGCCATGTCCATTTAACAGGTGTCGCAAAGAAGCTTTGTTTTAATTATTTAAGCTCTGGCAGGTTGCAGCTGACTTGCCAAAGCCACGGGCGTGATGTGCCAGGACTTTGGAAATCAGAGTTGCTCTCTTTTTTCCTTCCTTTCCTGTACTTAAATGTGCTTGAGTCTTAACCCAGCTCCACACCACCCAGCCTCTGGGTGGGCTCCAGGGCTGCTTAACGGTCTTGCGGGGGTGGTACATGCTGTGATGAGTCCAGAAAAGTCATCCTGAGCTGGCTGGGCAGGTCTTGGTCAAGTCACTTGACTTCTCTAAGCTTCAGTTTCTCCATGTAAAATGGGGCTAATGATAACGGTCTTTTTGGGTGTTTGTAAGATGGGGTTAATGCACTTACAAAGTGAGCTCCATGTCTGTCACCTTGCCGAGAGCTGGTAAATGGCTGGTTGATGCCTTTTTCTTTCTGTTCCTTCCTTTCTCTTCTCTGGGCATTAACCAGGTGTAGGATGGCTGATTGCTCACCTACCTTGCTTTACTGTGTTGACAAATGAGCTGTCACAAACTGTGGCAACCTCAGAAAGGTTAAACAATGTCAGTGAAGCCTTCGCAGTCTGTCGGGTGTAAGGTGGGTGGACATTTTAATCCAGGTCCTTTGTTGTGTTTCAGTATTGAACTCTCTAGTCAAGAACCCTGGGCCTCTGAGTTTTGGGTCTTGGGCTAATTTGATTTCAGACCAACCAGCCAGCAAAAGAGAGGCGGCCTTGGGAGTATATCTTGAGTCTGCCCTTGACACAACCATGCCTGGCATCAGGGCTGGCTTCGTGGCAGGGGACACATAAAGTCACCCGTGTCCCCATGCTCAGAGGACCCTGTGCTTGGTTTCAAGCTCTGCCATCATTATCTTGAAAGTCTTCATTTGTCTGTGAACTTGTGCTTTATAAATGGGCAGTGGAGTATGTGTGTGAGCAGAGGAGATAAGTGCCGCATGTGTGGCCACTGCTTCCTGTTGCTCCATTTGCATAGAGCATATGCCACACCGTGAGCACAGAATTCTAGGGAACCCATGATGCGTGGGAGTTGGGTGAGCATCAAAGTGAGTACCAGATAAGCCTGTTGTATCTACAGCTGAGTGGGAGGGTGGGGTGTGGGCTGACAGTCCCGAGAGGTCACACTTTCCATTTGAACCAGGGCTTGTTTCGAGTGCAGAAAGGTGATGGTGTTCTAAGAAACAGGAACGACCGAGGAACCCCATCATACCCTTCTCACTCAGGTTACTTCCCTGTATTAGCCCAGCCCTTACGCTGAAAAGGATGACAGAGGGAAGGAAGGGTAAGTCAGCCTCTAGTTTCTTTGCCTTTCAGTCCTTCCTTATTCATCCAGCAGGAGGTAGAGAGTGATAGGAAGTGCACGCAGCAAGAAGTGAAGTAACAAGACTCGAGCTGTTTTGAGCAGCATTTCTCCTGTTCCGGTAAGAGTGAAATATTTAGGCATGTCAAGCTATGAAATACAAACTGTGATTATGGCGATTCCACATGCTAATTAAATACTGTCATATTTACCGTTAAAATCGGCTTTGCATAATACAATGATGAAGGTAAAATACATGCTAATAATTTAAACTTCTGTTTTTTCTTAGAATGACATTAAATAGCAAATAAGAAACATTATGACAAGTCAAGAGAAAGAACAAAAGAAAAACTTCTTTGTTTTAGGACTTTTAATGGTACTTTTTTCTTGCTTTTTTAACAGAGGGCCCCTAATTTCCATTATGCACTGGGCCCCACAAATTATGTAGTCGCCCTGGCTGGCATATTGGGGCTGGAGATCTTTGGGCTAGTCTTGTCCACATGGACCATTTGCCAAACCCCTATTCTTCTCACACTGTCTTCTGGGTTGCAAAGTCAAGAAACAACACATAGGCAGGTAAGCAGGGAAGCTGACCCTGAAGGTTCCAGGCTGTTCCTGGTGATGCTGGATCTGTCGATAGAGGTCGCAGTTGAGGAATTTCAAGACTGCAGACATACCCTTGGAAGTTGTTTTTGGGGGTGCGGGTTACCGTGCATTCACTCTTGTGAATTCTTGAGCAGCCTAGTGTCGAGGGATACACCGCCTAGTGTCGAGGGATACACCGCCAGTGGGCTGAGTCCCAGCCCTGGTGGGTCTCTTTGGGCAAGTTATTTCTGCCTGGGTCTATTTCCGCATCAGGCAGTACTCAGTCTCTTGGTTGTAATGCGGTTGGGAGAGTGTGGGCTACTTGTAGGCTGCATGCTTGGGTTGACTCTCATCTCTGCCTCTTCACTAGTTGAGTGAGTTGGGCAGGTTATCCAGGCCTCCTAGAGCCTCAGATTCCCCATCCATAAAGTGGGGATAGTTGTAGTCATGACCTCAGGGTGGTCATGAGGATTAAATAAGTGCAGTTAACATCGCATCTGGTACGTGGCATTGGATAAAGGCAGTGGTCACAGTGGTGAAGAAGGGAAGGAGGTAGAAACAATTCTTGGAGGTGATAGGACCAAGCTAGGATCATCTTCCAGTGCTTTCTTCAGAGCTGCTGCAAGGGTGAGTGTCCAGGGAGCTGCTGAGCAGCTCTTGGGACTGTTTCAGTAGTTACTGGAAGGAAAGAGAAACCGTAGTGTTTGGAGTCTGAAGACATGGGTCCTGTCCTCACCCTCTGCTGGTGTTAGGACTCGGTGGTGAGTCTTCAGTGTTTATCTAACTCATGCCAGAGGGTCTGTCATGAGAGGCCCTAAGCAGCAGTTGCCTTTGCTTGGGCTTCTGCTCTTCATCTGGGAGAGAAGAGGAGAGGACTTTGATGTCCAGAACTGCTACCCGCCCTGATGTACCATAAACTACCCCTGAGCAGGTTTAGGTTAAAAAAAAAAGAAAACCAGCAGAATTTGGAATTGTTCTCTCACCGAACCACAATGGCAGGTTTCAGGGACTCAGGAAGGGGTGCAACCCAGCCCTGCGGTCTGAGAAACGTCAGATGTTGGGAAGAGAAAGGCCCATGTGAACGTACCAGGGTTTCTTTCTACCCCCTGCCTCCTAAGCCCCGGTAGCTCGTTACTCTCTGGCTAACAGCTTGGCAGCACAGAGGCAAACCACAAAGTACATTTGAGGCCCAGATCTGCTCATTTGGAGGGTGCGGCCACGTTTTTCTCCCACCACAGTGAGCTAATTAAAGAAAACAAGCTTCGGGGTTGGGAGAGAACTGGCCGCAGGGCACTCGGGGAGGACTGCTTTGGTTGAGGAGGCCTGGGGGGGAGGCAGGTGGGAGTGGGCCCTGAGGCCCATGCGCCCCCCAGCATCTCCCCAGGACCTCACTGCCGCTTCACTCTGAGCTCTAAGTGAGGATCTGGGTAGGTGGTCTCCGTCTGTGACGGGGTACCAGGAGATGACGGTGGGAGGCCGTGCTTCCCAAGTGTGGGCTTTTGCCTGTGCCCGACGGTCAGCTCTGTGAGTAGCAGTGAGAAGTCCCGTCTCTGGGACACTGTACTCTGGGTTCGTACACTGGCTTTAGTGAGCGTGGGTGTGACTTCTGTAGTCCCTAGGAGTAAACTAACACTTAAAGTGGCTGTTCTCGTTCCATGTCACAGGGCTGGAAAGGGAGATAAATACGCAGGACTTCAGTGTCCGATCGAGTGTGCTAATTATGGGGGGCGTGAGGGGGGGAGAAGAAGACATCGATATCAATTCCTACTGTCTTGTAACCATGACAGTGGTCTAAAATTGGAGCTCAACTCAAACAGCTGCATACTGTTTTATGGAGAAGGCCTATTGCTGAAGCATTGATTGTGTAAATTGAATTATGTTTTAAGCGTATCAGGAAAACCATTTAAAGGAATCCTGTGGTGATTCATTTTGAAAAATGATGAATTACGCCTCCTCCCTAACCATTTGCTATTTTTGTAAATTTCATGTGGCAAGACCACTTGAAGGAGGGGTCCCACTGTTTTGCGAGCTTACGGTTGTTACTGCATGAAGATGGCGTAGTGCTCAGGTGCTCGAAAGTTGGAGTTGACACATGCTGGTGAACTGAAGAATGTGCAGGACAGCTGCAGAAGCGTCGTCACATATCGAGAGCAGTCGAGAGCCGCCTGGGACCTCACGGGTCATCCAGGCCAGTGATTCTCACGTGAGGTGTCATGATGTGCCACTAGTGAGGAATTTTTGTTATTGACGATGGTGATGAAGGTGACGCTAACATCGAGCACTCACCTTATATAGGTTATCTCAATTATGACTGATAATATTACTGACGTTTGTGAGTGGTTTACCTATCAATTCAGGCGAAGTATATTCTGATGGCATCCTCTCCTTGACTTGGGTTCTGATATGTTTGTGTTTGGTGGGAGAGAGAGGGCACCATCATTTATCTGTGCACTGAGGCCAAAACAAGGTTGGAACTCTTTCATCCAGGTCCACCCTTTCATGAGGAACCAGAGACCGGAGAGGGCTAGTGATTTGCTCAAGGGCACAAAGGCAAGTACCACGGTTGGGATTTAGAGTCCAGCTTCCCCACTTTCCATTAGGAAAATCACAGAGGAAAAAGTGGTTTGTTTTTTTTTTTTTAGCCCCTTTATGTTGCTGTGTCAAGTCTGGGTTGCTGAGGTTCAGCCCTGTTCTGCTTTGGGCGCCCTGGAAAGCTGTCTGTCCTGTGCTGGTGGAACAGACACCCAGGATTTACTCAACGGTCAGGAGGCCCCGGGGCTGTTTAGTAGACATAGCCAAAGGCCGCAGCTGTGCCCCAGTGTGTGTCTAGAACAATTCCATTTGTGCTACTCACTTTCAGCATTTAGCAAAAGGAACCAATTATGTGTAAGCATATACATTTGGGGTTTGATGGGAGACTTACCATGTGACACGGCTGCTGCTTTGCTTTTTTTTTTTTTTAAACTGTGAGCATCTGACACTTAGGAAATAAGAAACTTTCCAGTACCTAATTTGTGCTCACTTTCCTTTCAAACCCTCTTGGCCCCAGCACAGGGTAAATGAAACTGTAGCTTATATTAATATTTACGTTTGGGAGTCAATGACCTGCTTAAACGCTTGGACGTCAGAAAGAGTTTTCGAATTGAGCAAGCCCCCTTCATCTCCCAGCCTCTGGTTGGGTAGTTGATGGGTCTCCTCTCTGGGTGACGCCCCAGCCTGCTGCCCTGGAGGGTGCCCAGTGAAGCGGTGGTGATGACAGTGATGCCGAGGTGGAGCTGTAATTGCTTGAAATGTAGATTTACTCCTTAGGAGAAGCCAAATAAAGTTTCAGACTCTTGGAAGTTTAGTTACTCTCTTGGTAACTGAGGTAAAAGGTCCATGGAGAAGGAATTCCAAGACCTGAGTTTTATTAGCTATGCAACCTTGGGAAAGAGCCCTAATGCTGAGCCGTGGGGCTTCATCTTTAAATGTGAATTACATCCCCGACCTCTCCTGGCGCGTGGAGTTGGTATGGACATTAAAGTGCTTTGTTAACTGCTGAGGCTTTTGCCAAGCTGATTTAGGAAACTGAAGGATGGGTGGGACTAATAGAAATAATGAAAGGACGCAAACTGGTTTGCACTGGGAGTTGTGCTTTGTGGAACAGAATTGAACTTCATTTTCAGAGGCGCCTCGGCTGTGGGAAGCAGGAATTGGAGTGCACGGATATTTATTCCCTGCTGTCAAGTCAGCGGGGTTAGGAGGCACCTGCTCTGTTTTAAGGCCCTGGGAGTAAATCCCGCTCCTGCCCTCCAGTTCACAGTTTGGGTTTTCCTGGGTCTCCTGGAAGGCAAGCATGTTGAAAATAAGAGGACTCGACCCAAAGAATCCTCTCGGCGCCCACCATGCTGGTTAAAGGTGAGTGCTGGGGGAGATGCTGTGTGTGTTTCACAAGGACACCATTTTTATAATGATTTATATTAAGTTGCTTATATTAGGATGTGTATGAGTTTGTGTTGAGAGAGAGGGAAAAAAAGCCAGGAGTGTAAGGATGAGTCAGACTGAACCTCTGTTTTTTCCCTTTTGAAACTCATTACGTTCACAAACATAGCAGTCATGCTCTTGCTCAGAAATGTGTGAAAACCACTTAAAATGTGTGAAATGCGGCCCTTTTGAAAGTATGGCTTACACCCACATTCCCTTGAGCAGTGGAACGGATTTACAGATACTCAGACAGACTTTTCTTCATCTGCAGGAATTTTTGGGTCTGCCCAAACCGACTGTGCGTAGACTGGGCTGCAGGAGATTTGAACCAGGCCCCCGGGGCAGTCGGTTACCCAGGGGGCGTTCTGAGCCTCTCGGGGGTCCTGGTTGGGCAGTAGGAGGGAGTGATCGAGGATGGACCGAGAGGACTGGACATGCTGCGTTTCTGTAGGCAGGCTCTGCAGGCCCCTCAGCCTGGCATGTACAGTTCTCCAGAGCTGACACCTCCCTGGGTTTACCTTCCTATGAACCCTCTGCCCTGCCAGGGGAGGCTTCCCTGCTTTCTCCACATCCCTTGCCATGCTCTGGCTCACCTTGTGGGATGATTCCCCAGATTCTTCATCTTTTTGTGTTTAAAGCCCAGAATAAGACCCATCTCCTTTGTCTTTCTCTTTTTTAAAACTATTCCAGCTCACAGTGAACCCTCTCTTCTTTTGCTGAAGGATCCAGTGAATCACTTCCTGGGTCTGGCACACAGCACATCCTCAGGACATATTTCTGAATATATATTAATTTGTCCTTTTTCCACTCTAGGTAACTTGTCTGAGTGCCATTCATCCTCTCAAATTTGGTTGTTAGCTTCCTTTGTAGGGGCTATGGCTTATGCTTGATTTCTAACTCCCCCCCACTGCAGGGGAAGAGTAGTAGATAAGGCCTTCCAAGGCCTGGGCACTTGGCCGTTTCATGTGGCTTCATACCAGGCACACAGACTCCTCAGGACTCAGGACTCACTTAGCATCACATAAAGCGGGATAGCGAGACCCACTCTGCCTACGTCAGAAGATGGCCATGATGATCAGGGAGGTGACGGATGGCGAGGAAATTCAGAGAGCTGCGTGTCCGTGAGTTATTAATGGTGTCGTGTTGAAGTTATTGATAACTGTGACCCAGCGTGCATGCCGGCCCAGCTCGGGACCACAGGGCGAGCTGGAGAACTGGTGTGTTCTACCGGCCCGGAGGCCAGGACCCTGAGTTCCCGCCGCCCTCCCCGGACCTCAGTGTCCTCCACCTCCACCGCCCCTGCCGACTCTGACACGGGCGGGCATTGCTGCGGGGCCCAGGGGTGAGCTCCCCACCTCTGCTGTAGCTTTCCTAAGCCCAGCTCAGCAGGGAGCTGGGACGCAGCTGAAACAGCTGGGAGAGTTTCCTCCAACTGTTAGTGTTCCTGGGCGGCCATTTCAGCCTGTGACATGGCCGTGAGGGCCCACCACCACCCTACGCCCCTTTCTTTGCACCCAGCTTGTGCTGGATTTCCATAAACACCCACTTTGATTGATTAGAGAGGGGTGTTTGCACTCTTTAAGGTGGCAGAATTCTTTTGCCTTTTCCAGAGGTGTTGACATTTAAGGTTAGTGGGGGTGAGGTGGCTGTGCCACAGTGAGACAGGAAAGCTGGAGGAAGGAAAGGGCCAGTAGCCGAGAACGTGAATATAACAGGCCCCTACTTTAAAAAGTGCCTGCCTCCCGGGTTCCGTTGTGGTGGTGGTCAAAGGTAGGAAGATAGATAGGGTCAGATTTCAGGATACTTCCCTCCCCCCAATCCTGGATCCCAGCTTTTGATGGCTGAGAGCTTTTCCAGGGCAGGCAGGGCAGGGGCTGGCTATTTTCTCCACTTTCGTAACCCCTGTGTTGGGGTTGGTATCATGCTTGGTATTTCAGAGGTGCTCAGTGAGTGAATGAATGAACAAATGGATTTTCTAGTTCTTACCAAAGTAATAGGGTGTTAGTGTATACATAAAATCACAGACAGTAATGGGTTTGATGGGTTAAAAAATACTAATCAATGTACCTGATTATAGAAGATGGAGCTTCTAGGAAGAAAGGATTGCTTGGCGTTTCCTTTGAAGCTGTCCTCTGTCTGGTCCCCCTGCATTTTGCTGTCACTCTCTGTTATTCCTAAGTTCAGGCATATCTGTGACCATCAAGGAGTGAAGGCGCTCCTTCTCTGTTCCCACTTTATTGTGCTGTACACACTGTTAGTCTTAAATATTCATACTGATTGTGGGCAATGCCTTTTTCCAGCTGGTTTCCCATTAATCCTGTAAGCTCTGACAGGCGGCTGAAGGCAGATGACTTTGGCAAGGGGCTTGGCACAAATGGCAGGGTTTACATTGGATCTCTGTATTGGGTGCTATCTTATCACATTTCCTCGATGGTCATTGTCACACAAGAAAGCACTTCCTCTGTGGGTTTTGCCCAGCCTCCTTCCCTTTATGGAGATGATTGGGCAGAGATTAATCCATCAACTGTACTGCGGGAACGAAACCATTTCTCTTAAAAGCTGCGGTCTTGGGTTTCCCAGGAACCTCTTGTCTGCCTCCTTGGGTCCTGGTCCCCCCTACTTTTCCTTGTGACGCCTGCTTTCCATTAGAGCGGTTTGGGGAGGACAGACTTTGTGGCACCTCAAGTGCAAACATATTTGAGTGTTTGATCTCAGGGGGTGTGTTGGTGCTGCTTCTCCTGTCCCACTCCCTGCCTTCTCCCAGGGTTCCCTCAGTGTCAGTGTGCCCGTAGCTCCCTCTTACCCACCAGAGGGGCAGCACCTTTTGTGGGGAAGCCCTGTGGCCAGAACCCCAAAGAAAGAGCCCTTGACCAGCGTTTTTGTCCCAGCTCTGCTGTGTGACCTCAGGCGTGTCACTTGAGTTCTCTGAGCCTCCGTTTTGCCTTGGGAAATGAGAAGGTTAGATGAGGTCACCCCCCACCCCCGAAGGTCTTGCCAGCCTTGTCCTTCTCTGGGGAAGGGGCTGCTGTCTGTGTCCTGCAGTGGGAGCTAAGGCTAGAGGGGTACTTTGGGACGAGACCGAGGCATGCCTCAAAGGCTGCAGAGGAGACTCTGACCTCTGACCCTAGGCAGCAAGTCCACAACACCAAGAAGACACCGGGGCCCAGGGCGTGCATGCCCCACGGAAAGAAGTGGAGTTACTCAGCCCTGTGGAATGCCGAGGCAAGCCCGAGCTTGGGCAGGGCGGCTCGAGGCTTGTGGCGGTAGCCATGGGCAGCACTTCACGGCCCTGAAGAATGGCTACTGTATATACCAGCGATAAATATTAGTCACCCTGGCAGCAGCAGCAGTTTCCTGTGCTGGACTTTGGCACTTCCAGAAAAGAGGAAAGCCGCCGAGCGTTCCTTCCTGACAGGGTACGGGAGGGAGAAACAGGAATGCATCTTTGGGAACACAGGTGCCAAGAAATGCCCTGGCCGGAGGGCTCACAGGATTTCCAAACACGGCGACCCGCCTCTGCCTGAAGCTGCACAGGGCGAGTTTCATAAGGTCAGGGCGGTGGAGGTGAATGTCTGTCCACTGTTTACGCCTTTGCGGGGCTGCTTCGGGGGGCCTTGTTCGAGCAGGTCCCAAATCGAGCCTTTATTTGCCCTCCCTGCCATCTGCCGGCTCTTCTCCAGCCTGCCCGTTCTCGGCGAGAGCCATCACCGTCCACTCGGGCAGGCGTCCTTGTCACCTGCCCACCCCCTGTCGTCCAGTCCACTCCCGAGTCCTATCAGCGCCGCCTCCAGAACATCTAGGCCTGTCGGCTCTCCCGTCTCCCCCGGCCTCCCTCCTGACGGATCTCCCTGCCTCTCCGCGGGGCAGCCAGGGTGATCTCTAGAAAAGATACATCCTGTCACGTGGCTCATCTGCTTCAAACCGTTCCGAGGTTCCGAATCTCCAGCGCGGCTGCGGGGCCTGGCCCAGGCCTGCCTTTCCAGCCTTCCTCCCCAGCGGGGCCTCCTTCCTTCCCCTTCCTCAGGGCCGTCAGCTGTGCGGTTCCTTCTGTCGGGAACGTGCTTCCCCACGGTTTCAGCTGGCTAATGCGAGTCAGGTCTCTGCGTAAACATCAGTCCCCAGCCCACCCTGGTTTTCCCTCCCCCCCAGTTGTATCTCCTGATGCACTCTGTCCTGCTTACGTTTTCTTTCCTTCAGAGTCAGCATCCCACATGGTAGTTATAAATCTGAGGGCTTGTTGTTTGCTGTCCCTCCTCCCCTCCAGGGCAGGGACGTGTCTTTTGTTCTCCCTGGTTTCCGGTGCCCTGGACTGCTGTGGCTGAGTAAATATTTGACTGCATGAATTGCCTGTGGATGCCATACCTGTCTGTGCTGCCGCCGCCCCCACCTGACCCCCAGGGGCTATGTCCCCACTCTGTAGTCCTTACTCAGGGGCCTCTGAGCACCAGCCCTTCCTGGTTTCACTCCTTTGGCATCAAAACTTATCAGTCCCCCATCTTGGCCTTTTGCAAGGTAACACTCCGTCTGATTCCTGAGTTCACACTAAGGTGTTAATGGTGCTAATGAGCTAGTGTTTAGTACCCCAGGGGATGCAGAGCCGACCCCTCCCTGGTGTTTAAAACCCTCTGGTAACCTCCCAGTGTGGCCAAGGTGGAGTCCAGCTCCTTAGCAGGGGTTCCAAGGCCCCATGGGCACAATTTGTCTCCTTCCTACTTCCCGGCCTCAGGATCCCAAGCCTCCAGCCTCTGTCTTCCACCCAGTGCCAAGCGCAGTGCAGCAATAACTGTTTATTAAGTGAATTTAAAAGAAGTAAATCGTAATGACTCATGTTTTAACAGAAGCCTGGGATGCAGTTAGTCAGTCTGGAATGCCAGAGGAATGACCAATGGTGGGAGTTTTCGGCATGGTGACAAGGACAGCGCCTGGACACCAGGAGAGAGGTGGCTTTACCTGGGCTATCTCCCCCACCTCACCCATCACACCCCATAAGCAACCTGTCATTCTGCTGCCAGGGACGAAGCTCATCACCTCTTTGATTTTTGAGGCGCCTAAGGTGTGGGGAGAGTCTTGTCACCGGGTCCTCCCACTCAACTCATCTGTAGGGTGAGGTGGACGAGGCAGCACAGGGATGGGATTATCCCTGATAGCAAAGTGCACCCCGAGCCCCCACCAACTGTCCTGGTCCCTGCCTCAGTTGATAGCTGGAGCCCCTGTCCGTGGTGATTGTGTGGGTGGGGACTCTGTGCCTGCACTGCACCCCACCCCCAGTCTCTTCTCCTTCCTGCCTCACTTGGACGTGGCATGGGCCAGCACAGGCAGAGAAAGGAGGGGCCGTTCTGTTTTTGTTTAAAGAAAACCCTCCTTTTAAGCATTTGTTTTAGTATTGAGTGCAAAGAGGGTGGCAACTGCTGGTGAAGATGCCTTTGGTTTAAAGAAGATTATCAGGGGTGTGAGGCTTCCATGGTTTGGAAAGTCTCCTCCCTCACCTGGATGACCGAGCCTTCTGCACTTGCCCACCGGCCTTCCCTCCCACCTCCTCTGCTCCGTTCTCTGCCCAGAGGAGTCCCGGTGCCTGTGGAATAACTTGGCGTGTCCCTCGAGGGCTGCAGGAGCTCTGCCCTCACCTTGGTGGCTCTGATTTGGAGCGTTCCAGCCTGACAGCTGCAGGTACAAGACTGCATATCGGTTGCACATGGGCATGCGTGTTAAGCATTGTCCAAGGGGTGAATAATTTCAAGGGCAGCTGCCGTCGTGGGAGAGGTCTGTGAATAATTGGTGAAATTAAAAATGATCACTCTTGGCCCAGAAAGATGGAGCATCACCACTCTAAGGGTGTTGGTATCTCCATGCCAGGCCGTTTCTTGCCTCCTCGCTTTGCCTCATGCCCAGACTTGGGATGTCCAAAGCCTGTTCAGCTAGATTCCTCCAAGATGTAGGTGCCTCTTGATCTTGTCCGGGAAGTAGCCTTTGGACCCCCTACCCCTGCCCCAGGCCCCAGCCGTTGCAAAGTGTCCCTCCTCTGTGCCCCTACAGCTGGCCTGAGTGTGCCTAGGTCTTGTCATGCACCTAGATCTATTGAATTCTTCTGTTTCTGGGTCTGTCTTCTCTGTCCCCAGCAGTGAGCCCCTGGAGGGAAGGGCCTCTGGGCATTTATCTCTATGTCAGAAGCTGGCAGGGTGCTGGCACTGGGTCACTCGGTGTGTGTGTCTTTCTGGCCACAGGGTGGCCCCTGCCTTTCTCCATTCTCTCTCCATTGCACTGGTTCTAAGACAGAGCATCTGGCTCTTGCATCCTGCCTGTGGTCTGTGACTTAATATATTGAACAAGACAGTTGTGCTTCATCTCCCTTTGGGAAGAAAAACAAATAGTGGAAAGCTAGATATTTCACTGACTGGAGGTTAAGATAAAAAATCAAAGAAGACACTACTTATTTTGAAGGCTACACAAGTCAGGGTTCATTTAAAATAGACTTAAGTCCATGGGTCGGACTGTCTCTCACAGCTGGGTTCTTCTTGAAGGCACAGGGACCAGTTCTTCCTCACCTCTGTGTCCCCAGAGCCTAGCACAGTGTCTGATAGTGTGGTCATGTGGTCACTTCATAAATACTTCTTGAATGAATGCATAGGATGAATATGCATTTTGGTATTTTTAATGCTGGGTGATTAGAAAATTCCCATGGCTTGTTAATTTGTAAGACATGATTTCCGTTGTAAATTCTTTGTGTGGAGGGATTTGCTTTTTATGCGGAATGCTTGCCTGGACTGAAAAATGCTTTGTGGTAGCAATTTTGAAAAATTGAGTCATTTTGCTCTGATTGGAGCTGTGACTTTGTGCAAGTCACCGTAGCCCTCTGGGACTCGTGGCCCTCATCTGAAAAATGGGTGGGGGGTGAAGGGGTACTGCGTGACTGCTGAGAGCCTCCCAGTGGGATGCTGCAATTCTCACATCCTCCTCTGTAATGATTGGACACCGACCTTCTCCCCAAGGGTTCGTGCTCAGAACTGGAATTATTGACTGCTTTCCAGCGGGTGGAATGCCTGGTTTCTCAGTAGCAGTGAGAAATGTTAATGTGGGGTTATGAAAGCAAGCCGAGGGCCATCGAATAATTAAAACACACACGCACACAAAGAAGGGGGTGGGGGGGAAACACGCTTAATGGACAGGGGATGAGTAAAACCCAATGGTCTGAGAAAACCCCAGAGTTGAACTTCGCATGACCCCGCGTGCTGCCTGCAGTTGCGACACCCGCGTGCCCCTGCGCGCCACGGCTGCTGGGCGAAGGCAGCGGCCCGCGGCCCCACAGGAAGCGGGGGCTGCCGCGTGCCCGGCAGAGCCTGCAGAGCACGCTCCCCTTCCACGGCCCGGTTCCTGCCCTCCCGTGTCTCCAGATTACAGGAAGCCGTAGCTCTCAGGCTCGTCGGGGTGGGAAACCAACCCAGCGCTTCTCACAAAGCACAACCACAGCGCATTAGTGAGGCCGGTGCAGGAGAGAGTTGGCCAAGAAGAGTTTGCTTTTTAGGGCTGCTCTGCCAGAATCAGTGTGTTTCCTTTAAGGGAGGGTGTTAACTGGTGACTTCTGAATCCCTCTAGGTCATCAGTTAATGAACGAATCAATTAACTCCTTCAAAGAACGGAAGACCTTGAAGGCCCTGGGGATGTAGGGATGAATAAGATATGATCTCTGCCCTCGGAGTTCCCTTCAGTTGTTGGAGAGAGACGTGCAAACACACCGAGGTCTAAGGGGCTCAAATCACGGGATGTGCAAGGACCTGTGGAACGCTCAAAGCGTTACCACCCCACTGGGGGAGGGAACCCCAGAACCCCCATCCCACCCCTACCCCCCACCCCCCACTTGTTTTCCACTGAGCCTGGCCCAGTGCAGGGTAGGGAGGAAGATCTGGCTTTAGGGGATGGTGGGCTTAGCAAAGCAGAAGCCTGTGTGTACAAAAGGATGCAGTTCCATGGGTGTCCCCTCCCCTGGTGACAGGACGTACCTCACCCTGTCGTCGTGAGGCTTGGAGACAGTGAGAGGGAAAGGACGGTTCTGAGGTTCTCAGATCCATGCACTCCTTGTCGTTGGGCCCCTCAGCCGTGTTTTGAGCGTCGGTGAAGTGCGTGGGCCTGGCTGTGACGTGTCCCACCTGCCTGTGCGCAGCCTAAGGTCCAGATGGGAGGTAAACCAGAGTCCTGTAAGCCTGATTAAATAGTTACATAATAACCCTGTGTGATGAGTGTTTTCTTTAAATAAACTTTTTATTTTGGAATATAAATTTACAGAAAACTTCCCTGATGACCCAAACAGTTCCTTTATACGCCTCACCCTGACTTCCCTCATGTTACCATCTTAGATTACCACGGGACATTTGTCAAAAGTAGGAAATCAACTCTGGTGTGTTGTTATTAATACAACACTCCGGATTTTATTTAGTAAGGTATTTTTTTAAATAGCAGTCTTAATATCATATAATTGAAATACCATAATTTTCGCCTCTTTAAAAGTATACAAGTCGTTGATATTTAGTGTGTTTACAGAGTGTGTAGCCATCACCCCAGCAAGAAGCCTTGTGCCCATTAGCAGTCTCCACCCATTTCCTCCTCACCCCAGCCCCTGGCAATCACGAATTTACTTTCTGTCCCTCTGGTTTTGCTTGTTCTGGACATGGAATATCAGTGGAATCATATATGTGACCTTCTGGACCTAGCTTCTGCTACTCGGCATGTTTTTCCTAGGTTCATCCGAATTAGCATGTAACAGTACTTGGTTACTTTTTGTGGCTGAATAATATTCCATTTTGCTTATCCATCCATTTAGGTTGTTTCCGCTTTTTGAGGATTATGAGTGTCGTGAGCATCCACGTACAAGTTTTTGTGTGAACGTATGCTGTCACTTCTCTTAGGTATATAGCTAGGAGTGGAATTGCTGGGCCATATGGTAACTCTATATTTAACTTTTTGAGAAATTGCCAAACTGTTTCCGAAGTGGCTGTACCATTTTACAGTCCCACCAACAGTGTATGAGGATTCCAATTTCAGTATTCTCACCAACACTTTTTATTGTCTTATTTTTATTATAACCATCCTAGTGAGTGTGAAGTAATATCTTTCTATGGTTTTGATTTGTATTTCCCTAATGGTTAATCATGTTGAGCATTGTTATTTTTTTGTGCACATCATTTTCTTATGCTTATTGGCCCCTTGTATATCTTCTTTGGAAAAATAATCTACAAATCTTTTGCCCATTTTTAAATTATTTGTCTTTTTCTTGAATTGTTAGAGTTCTTTATTTATTCTAGATAGTAGACTCTTATCAGATGTGATTTGCAAATATTTTATCCCATTCTGGGATTGTTTTCACTTTCTTGATGGTATCCCTTGAAGCACAAAATTTTTTATTTTGATGTGGACCAGTTTACTTTTTTTTTTCTTTTCCCGCTTGTGCATTTGAGGTGATATCAGAGAAACCATTGTCCAACTCAGTCATGAAGATTTACTCCTGTGTTTTTTTAGAGATTTTTAAATATAGTTTTAGCTCTTACATTTTATTTATGATGAAAGCACATTTTTATAATTGTGCTATTAACTCTTGTCCATGGTTTAACTTAGGGTTTACTGTTTCTGTTGTGCAGTACCATGGATTTTTAATAAAATTTTTATTCAAGTAACACATCCGACCTAAAATTTTCCCTTTTAGCCACATTCAAAAATATAATTGTGTGTTGTTAATTCTGTTTACAATGTTGTGCTACCATCACCACCATCCCTTACCAAAACTTTTCCATTGTCCCAAATAGAAATTCTGTGCATTTTAAGCCTTTTAACAATACAGCTTTAGGGTTTACATTTGGGTCTGTATCCGTTTTAAGATAATTTTTTATGTCTATCATGAGGTAGGGGTCCAAATTCATTATTTTACATGTATATATCCAGTTCTTCCAGCACTATTGGTGGAAGAGACTATTCTTTCCCCATTGAATGGTCTTGGCACCCTTGTCAAAAATCAGTTTACCATAGATATGAGTTTATTTTAGACTCTCACTTCTCTTCCTTTGATCTGCATGTCTGTCCTTATGCTAGTACCACACTGTCTTGATTCCTCTTGCTTTGTATTATTAATCAACTTTTTAAATGCATTTTTCATAAATTACCTTTTTCCAAAAAAAAAAAGGGGAGGGGGGAATTAAAGGTAATCCTCAGAAATACAGTGAATAAAAAAGCATAAAGATAGGTAAGGAAATGAAGGAAGGAAGAGGGGAAAAGGTAGAATAATAAGGTATAGCCAGAGGTAACATTAGTACAGAGTACTGCATGTTTTAAAGGTGTGTGAGCTTGTTGGAGGTGGCCTATGAATTTGGCCCTGACCTTCCTAGCAGCCAGAACAAAAAGGGAAATGTGACCTCTTACAAAATTAATGTGTCCATATGATTTAACAAATACTTGGAAGAAGTTCAGTATTTTCATTGATTGCAACAGGAGAGAAATTCTAACATGGGTCTAACAGGAACTTCTCCAGCACATAATTTTTTATTCATGTTAGTTCTGTCGCCTTAGACCAATGGCCCTTTGAAGGCAGGAACTGTGTGTAATTTTGCTCCTATCTCCCCAAAGTGCCCCATAGGAGGTGCTTTACAAAAATTGATTTAATATTTGTGAAATTCTGAATGTTTATTATGTCTTTTGCCAGCATTTCTTCCACCAAGTTGAGATTAATTGGGACCAATTTGGAGGTAGGAACGTGGCGATGATGCCCTCTGGCTGTGTTTTAGCAGTTACTTCTTGCATTCAGCTTCTTGAGAGCCCACTGAGAAGTGGTAAACATTGAGCAGTTGGGTGTGTGTGCCTTGGCTCTGAGCAATGGCAGTGGCTTTGCAGAGAAGGCAAGCAGTGGTGCTTCACCTGCTGTGTTGCCTACTTACCTCTCCACCTCTTTGGTGATGGAGGGTCTTCTCTCTTGCTCACTTTCTCTGAAACGCCTTCCAACTTCCTGCCTGATGGAAAAACCCAGCCTGCGTGAGGGAGGTCCTGACCCACACTGGATAGCTTCTTGTGGAATTGGGGCCACTGCCACCTATGGTTGTGCTTGGCACAGACCTGGCCACTGTGCAAAGAGGCCCACCCACATAGGCTCCCTCACCGCGGGACGGACAAGCTGCCTTTACAGACTACATGTGTCCCCTTGGGTGGCCTTCCCTGATCCCCCATCCCCCACCCATAAAGGGCTTTAGCACTTTTTGGTAGCACTCTTTTTTTTTTTTTTTCTTTTTTAATTAGATTTGGACACCAACCTAGAGGGGAGGTTATCATTTCCCAGTTTATAGAAATGGAACCCCAGAGTGGGTAAGCCAAGTCACAGGTCTAGCGAAACCCAACCCAGGGCACCCTGACTTTTACTTCACCCTGCCCTTCCTCTTCCACCTGCTGGCCTCCAGCCTTTATCTAATTTAGAGGGTTGAGAGGCCCCCTTCTGCCTTGGGCACTTTGGGACAGGTAACCGAAGTTTCCTTTAAAGTTACATTTGCCTCCATGGGAAAGGCTGTCGGCAAACAGCCTCTGGGGAGCACCTTCTGCGCTGGCGGCCAGGGCTGCGGGAGTGCAGGAGAACGCTTGTCATAACACAAGGTGTCCGGCGGCTTGGCTTGCAAAGAACTTCTCACACCTGCCATCTCATTTGAGGCTGGCCACAGCCCTGTGAGGAAGGCAGGGTGCTGGCATCCCGTCGTGCCTGTAGTGACACTGACTTGCCCAAGGTCACCGTGCCGGTCCAGGGTCAGGCCAAGCCAGGTCTCTAACTCCTGGTTCAGTGCTCTGTCCCAGCTGTCAAGCAAGCTGCACAGAAGAGCTAGAATTCCTGGAACTCAGGCTGCCCCTGAACGCCTGCATTTCCTAGATGATGAGACAATAGGAAAGTCTTCTTTGCTCCCACGGAAGTGCTGTCTCACCCACGCCCTCAGGGTTCTTTGTGTCCCTGCAGCACCTTGGCTGTGTTCTTAGAACCAAGCAGAATAGAATCACAAATGAACGTGGCCTCCCTCCACAATGGAAATGTGATGCTAAACAAAAAAGAAACCCCCCAACAAGTTATTTTGGCTTCACCTCTGAGGTCATTTAGTTGCTGTTTCCATCTACTTGGGTATCCAAATCAGTCAACATCTGGGGAGTATTTGCTGTGTTCTTAGTACTGGGCTAGATGCCAAAGAGTCCAACAAGAAAAAGCCATGGGCCCCTCCCAGCACTTTTGTCACAGTCTTGACTGTACCCCTGACCCCAGGTGAGAGACGGGTGCCTTCTGAGCTGCAGCGTCCTCTTCGGTAAAGTGGGGATGGTAGTGTCTTTTGGGCCTCCCTCCTGGAATGATGGCATGACGAGGCTGAAATAAGATTTAATGGCATTAACTCATGCACTCAGCACTGTGCCAGCTCTGGATGCAATGGTGAACAAAGACATTGTACCTGTCTTGAGGCACTTGCAGTCTGGGGAATCCATTCATCCCCAGCGTGGGATTGCAGATCGGAGGAGCTGGGAATGAGAAGTCCAGGGAGCCTGGGAGCTGTAGGCAGAGAGACCTGGTTCCATTGAGCAAGGCTTTCCCAAGGAAGTGATAGTGGAGGTAAAGTCCAGGGGATGAGCAGGAATTCACCCAGAGGAGAGGTGGGTGGCGAGCAGCCTGGGCAGAGGGACCAGCAGGTGTGGAAGTACAAGGTGAGAGGAGCCAGACACATCTAACAACAGAGAGCAGTCCACTGGAGGCCTCTGCGGCATCTCTTCGTTAGCTCAACCCAGCTCCATGCAGTAGGCCTTTCTTGAGCACCTGGTAGGAGCCAAGGGCACCACGAGGGGCTGGGGACATGGAGATGGCAGTGGTTGATACTGCTCACAAGCAGCTCCTGATGATCAGGATGATAGTTGACAGGCTACCTCCAGCTAGAGAGGGAGGTGCTGGAGGGCGCAGCCTTGCTGTCCTCTCCAGGGCCACCGTGCCTGGTGCAGGATGGGCAGAAAGGATTGCACACTGCTGCCGTGGGAGGTAGCTCCATCTCTACCCTAGAACAAGCCCTGGTCCTCAAAAGGAGCTTGGAAATCTTCCCTGCAGATGAGTGGTGTAGCCTCAAGGCAAGGGACCTAAACTTTTGATTCGGGGATCCGTGGCTGGTACGGTGGGGGCGAACAGCAGTGCCCATCTCTTGGGGTTGTGTGGGCGTTGCTGTGCTAATGACCCTGAGCGTGCACCTGGCTGGAGTTGCACACAGGAAAGGGAGCTGCTGATGTACAGTTATGGTTCCTTGCAGTCCTGTGAGAATGAAGTTGAGAACGAGGTCCGAGGAGGAGGCTGTTGCTCAGAGCCTGTGGGATCTCAGTGGACAGATAGGACGCGTGCTCTAGGTGGAGGCAGTGACCAAGCCCCACAGAGTGGGGACACCTATCTGGCATATATTAGAAGAAATTGTCCATTTGTTCAGTGAGCTTGGGCAGATGGTTCTTAGCCACTGGGAAACTACCCAGCCAGCCTTGCTGCTTCCTGGTCTTGTGACCGGCATGTCCGATTTGGCAGGCAAAGATCAGGAGGTGAGAAAGTGGATAAATGCAATGTTTACTGGGGGAAAAAAAGTAAACTGCTTGGAAATCCCCACTTGCCTTCCCTCCAGGAAGCTGTCTGGACTAGCCTACCAGGTTCTCGCCACTCCCAGGCCCTCCATCTCCCCAGCACGTCAATACACATTGATGCCTGCGCTTGTCTGAAGCTTTCACTGCAGCATCTATTGGAGGGCTGGCTCCTTCAGGGCTGGCACTGGCCTATGTAGCAGAATACGTGGGAATAATAATAATCCATTTTGAATGCCTTACCCCGGGAATGGATGAATAGGCAAAGTTTATAGAGGTCTCACAGGCCAAAAATGCTAAGTAGGACACAGGCTGAGGTCTTTTGACCTCAAATCCAGGTGGTTCCCCACCATGCTGTCCTCATGCGGTGTGGCGACCCCGATTTCTGCCAATGGAGAACTTGCTGGCATGGTTTTGTTCAGTCAGGCTGGGAAGGTAGACGAGAACTGGCTTTTGGAAGCAGCAGGGGCCTGAGAGCTCCAGCTCCTTCATTTTGCATAGGAGAAAACCACAGGTCCCAAAGCAGAAGTGGTGGGCCAGCCTTCAGTTCAGGTCCTGAGTCCCAGGCTGATGCTGCCCTTGTGCCACAGAGTGGCTGCTTACTTCTGGTCATTAGGAAATCACTAGGTCCCCAGGTGGGGTCTGAGCAGGTGGTGCTGAGTGTGAGGCTCTGGTGGGTGGGAGGATGTTTCCCTTCCTGCTGGGAATCCATCCAGACTGATGTGAAAGAGATGTGGCTTGTTGAGCATGGATCTGCAAACTCTGTTTACAGAGAGCTGTCTTTAACTGAAACGTGTCCAGAAACGTGACCAAGTGATGATGTTTTAGTGATAATATAGAAAGTAAATAATACTAAGCACAACATACAGATGCTGATTTATAATTGACAGACCTAAAGAGTTGTTCATTTAGCCTGCTCATGTTGGGACCTGGCCACGTGCCCAACTTGGTCCTGGAGTTAGGAAGCCAACAGCCTGTGCCCTCTGACTCACAGAGTAGGGGGAAGACGGTGGTAATTGCAGTGGGGGTGTGTGCTCAGGGCATCCTGGCGACCCACTGAGGGGCTCAACCTGACCAAGAGGGGGCCAAGAGAAGGCTGGGTCGCATAAATGAAAATACAGGTAGAGCATTTCTAACCAGGGTTAGAGCAAAGCAGGTCTAATGTATTTTCGGCCAATAAATGGCAGTTTCCATTATGTTCAATTTCTGGTGCTTTTGACAGTTGCCAAAAAGATAACACCCCATCATCAAGTGATGGTTGGACTCAGGTCGGCAGACTCAGGTGCAAAAAGGTGTATCACCTTTAAGCCAGACTATAACTTTGGGGGAAAGAGATCAGTTCTGCCACACAGGCACCTAAACTAGAGCGCTACATAGAAAATGCCTTTCTACAAGGGGTTTTCCCAACATCAGTTGGAAAATAACCTGTCGAGGCTTTAGGCTCTCCCACTGTGATGTGGAGAGCTGAGTCACGACTGTCCCCTGTGCAGGATAAAAATGCTGGTTTTCTGTTCTCTCTTTCAAGACACCATTCATATGCTGCCTACTTGGTGGTGCCTTCCTGGGGAGCCCCAGCCAGATAGAGCCTTCCTTTTCTCTGAAATCCCATAGCATTTTATCATCACGTGCCCTGAGGAGTGTTCTGTAGTGTCTGGCACAGAACCAGGCACAGAAGTAGAACATCGTGGAGTGCTGGCACGTAACAGCAAATAGTGATGGAGCTCCCGTTTCAGGTGACATAAACCAGCAGCTGGAGAGATGAGTTTCGGGGAAAGGTCTGACCTGAGATATACGTTCCTGAGTCATCGTCACGTGGATGAAGCAGGTGGGAGAGGGTGGGACAAGAAGGGGGACCTCCAGGCTGGCACCTGAGGAACAGCCACATTTAGGGGATGGAAAGAGAGAGAAGCGAGATGGCACATGGTGTGTCACTAAGCCCAGGGTGGTGAGACCCTGTAGTGAAAGGAAGTAAGTGGCTGAGCTGGATGTCGCAGAATATCAAGGATGAACAGCCGGAAGAGCATGCGGTTTGGGTTTTGTAACTCAGAGACCACCGGTGACCTTGGTGAGGGCCGCTGCAGTGGAGCGCGGGCCTGGAACCCGTCGCAGCGAGTTACGCAGTGAATGGAAGGCGAGGAAGTGGAAACAAGGTGTGGGTCACTCCTGCTGGTGGTCCCTTGGTGCTGGGAAGAGAGACTTGGGGTGGGAGCCGGAGAGGAAGCTGGTAGGGATGACCCTGTGGAGGGGGAGAGCCCTGCGTGCTGTCACAGGCCAACCGAACGGGACTGTTTATTAAATGGATGGGCCCCAGCTGAGTTGTAGCTGAGACTTGCCAAAGACATCCGTAAAATTCAAACCTGTACAAAGCAAAGGCGAATGGGGCAAACGGGTTCTGCTGTAAGCTGTTTATAGTCCCAAAATAACATTGCCTAAGATAGTTTCTGAAAAAAAGCCGAGGCAAGTTGGTGTTTTTAAAGTATTAACATGAACTGATTTAGTAAGCCTCTTGCATCTCACTAGGAATAGGCTTCGAGGATGTTCTTCCCACCCCCACCCCTGTTTTCCTAAACAGCTTGCTGCTTTTTGCTTTGCACTAGCCATGAGCCCCTGGAGCGCCCAGGGCGTTTTAGGACCTGGGTTCAGATTTTGCACCAGCTGCTTAATGTGGCAGTGGGAGCGCAGGCCGGGAGAGCCTCTGGCAGCTCAGGAGAGCTGGCCCTGACCTGGGGGCGGGGAGGGGGAGCCAGGACAAGTCTCATGAGCATTCCTTGCTGTCTCTTTGGGTGGACTTCTCACTCTGGGTCTCCCCTTACCGTACACGGAAAGGAAGGTTAAATGCATTTCTGAACTTAGTGGCAGCTTCAGGACTTGAACTCAGACCTGCCTTCTCTAGCAAAGTGCATTTCGTGGTGGTTAAAGGGCCTTGTATCCTCACCTAATGGGTTGGGACTTGTGTGCTTTCAGGGAGGACTTGACTGTATCTGTAATATAATTTGTAATACTTAAGAACTTGGCGTGCTTTAGTCTGTGCAGAGAGACGGGCGGCCTCTGCTTCCTGCGCCAGCCCCGCCATGTCCTGGTCGAGGGGGTGAGGGCCCTTCCCAGGCCAGCCCCGCTGAGTCACACCCCGGCGTGGAGCCCGGTGGGGATTTCCACGCGGCCCCTGTGTTGTCTTCTCCCTGTTTCCTGTCGGGCTCTAACCCAGGCTGGCTGCCAGCGAGTGCCGGTGGGTGCTCCGCACCCCGGCCCCTGCCAACCCGCCTGCCTGGTGGACGTGGTGGGCAGCTCTCACCCCAGCGCTGAAGGTGCCCCCGGCAGGGTACGTCCTGCCGCCTCCATCATTCTGGGTAGGCTGCTCCCTGGAGGCCCCCCCGGGGAGTGCTGCAGATGGGCCGGGGGTGGCTGCCGCCTTAGGAGAAAGGTTTTATTAGGAGCGAGGGTTTGCTCACGGGGTGTGCAGTCTGCAGTGAGCATCTAGGGTTATGAAAACCTATGTTGGTCTAAAATGTGCTAGAACGTTTGTGAAGAAAACGAGACAGACTTTCAGCCATTCGGTTTACATGCTTAAGGGAACACTTTCAGTAGTGAACCTAATTGCTCTAGGTCCTTATAAACCATTCATGTCTATGTCTGCGTAGGCTTCCAGTGCTTCTCCTTCTTGATAATCTGTTTTGATTTTTACATCTCAACTGATAGGACCAATGTACATTCATGCATTTTTTTCCTCCAGAACGTACTATGTCCTAGGTACAGTACTAGGTGATTTACAAATGTTTCCTTATTAGTTCTTATCACAGCTGTCTAAAGCTGCATTGTATAATACGGGAGCCACTAACCACATGTGGCTATTTAAATTTCAGGTAATTAAAATTAAATCAATTTAAAAGTCCTGTTCCTTAGTCATACCAACCACATTTCAAGTGCTCAGTCGCCAGCCACGTGTGGCAAATGGCTACCGCATTGAACAGCATAGAGGAGGACATTTTCATCACCACAGAAAATTCTTTCAGACGGCACTGGTTAAGGGTCTGGATTTACATCCCCATTTTATAGAAGAAGAAACTGAGTGCAACAAGATGTTAGGTTGACTTGACCACTCATAGCCACTAAGTGGCAGATCTGGAGTTTTAACCCAAATGTGTTTTATTCTAAAGGTGCTGCAACTACTTTTTAAATTTCCTTTTATATATTTTTTAAAAAGCATGATCATGATTAACATTTTAGTGGATTCACATACCAGTCCTTTGCTGAATGACCGAATGAAAAATTTCATTTTGCAGTTGAGGAAACAGAAGTGTACACCTTTTTTTTTTTCCTTCTTTCACAAAAGAAATTGAGCTGTAGGCTTCTCACTAGCCTGGGGTGCAGTGAGGGTCAGCTCTCCTGCCCCTCGCCCTGTGCCCCGTCAGCTGTGGGCGGCCGGTTTCTGCTGGTTTCCTTACTGGAGTTTGGGAGTGAGCACGAGTGCTGCTCTCCTCACACTAGGCCCTTAGCCTGTTTGCTATTTGAGGATTTATGTTTTTCCCCCCTTTTGTTACAGCCAAAAGGGGCCTCAGAAAATATATGCTAATGTTATAGCCAAGGATACTGAAGTGTGTGTGTGAGGGGGTAGGTGACGGTCATGCAGCTAGTTAGGAGCTAAGGTGAGCTAGTTCCTAAACGCTTGTTTTCTGATAATGTTAAGAAAGTAAATCACTCTATGGCCAAGGGTAGTTTTTTCATGGAGAGAAAAACCCTTAAAGTCATCAGCCTGCAGTGATGTTTCCTGTGGTCTGAGATGCAGCACAATAGCCTGCTGAAGAACTGGGCTTTAGGGTTCCTACAGACTCGGGTTCAAATCCTGGTCCCACCACTTGGAAGTTAAGGGTCTTTGGGCAAGGACTTAAATTTTCCCAGTGTCAGTTTCTTCATCTGTAAGACAGAAATAAAATGTCTCACTGGCTTTGTTTTAAAGATTAAATTGTAGCACATGTAAGATATTTAACACAACTTCTGTCATACTGTAAATGTTCGTTAAACAGTAGCCATCAATATTCTGTGGTACCTTCACCGACCCCTAGCATTCTAAGTCTGTAGCAGTGCTGGGCACGTAGCAGGCACTTGGATATATCCAGTGTCTAAAGTTGAGAAATGCAGGATAAAACCTCTTTAGAAATGGTCTTTTAGTTACATGTTTCCAAATGACAGGCTCAGTGTTTTTCTGCAACCCTTGGATTTCTTTTCAGGTGAAGGACTTCTAGATTTAAAACAATGGCTCCAACTGCTAATCTGAAAAAGCATAATAAAATACATTCCAGAATGTCTAATAAGTCTAGAAACAGAGAGAAAATAGTGTAACCTGTTTTCCCAGCTCTTTAAATACCCTGTAGAATAAGACTGAAACAAATCCTGGAGAGTAAGCCGCTATCGCTTTTATTTTAAGGCTTTTGTTCCTTTGAAAGAAGACACTGGAGGGGCTGTGCTGGAGCAGCCACAGCTGGCCCTCCACGGCTGGCCCTCCATGGCTGGCCCTCCACGGCTGGCTCTCCACCGCACAGCTACACAGCGTTGATCTCTGCAGGAGAATTCACTTCCTAATCCTGGCCGGAGGGGCCGGAGGATCCTCAGTCTTTAGAAAAAGAGTCTATTATATTTCCCAAAATAAAGGAGCTTGTTGAGGCAGAAGAGTGGATAGGTACTTCCTGGAAATATTGTTAACAGGAACTGGGAGGGGAGAAAGGTTTTTGGCTCTCCTTTAGTTAACTAGGGTATTCATGGACCAGAGTGCCTCATTCCTTCAAACCACAGCTGTTCCCGGCCTCAAATGCGACCAGGCTTGAACAGAAATTAAACAAGGCTGAAAGTAAATGTTCAGGTTTTAATTTCAGGTTTCTACACTATAGCTAGGTGTGATCTGTTTTTTTTCCCCTCCCCTCCACACCCCCCTCCATTTGTCTGCTCTCTGTGTCAGTTCGCTGTGTTCTTCTGGTGCTCTTGTATTCTTGTCAGTGGCCCAGGAATCTGTGTCTCTCTTTGTTGCGTCCTCTTGCTGGGTCAGCTCTCCATGTGGGCGGCCCCACTTCTGGGCAGGCTGCACTTTTTTCGCGCTGGGCGGCTCTCCTTATGGGGCGCACTCCTTGTGCGTGGGGCTCCCCTCCGTGGGGGACACCCCTGCCTGGCACGGCACTTCTTGCGCGCATCAGCACTGCGCCTGGGCCAGCTCCACATGGGTCAGGAGGCCCTGGCTTTGAACCAGGCGCATGCCCTATCCATTGGGCCAAGTCCGCTTCCCTTAGGTGTGATCTTGAGGGTACCTCAAATCTCACAGCACTGTGCCCAAATGAGGGGGGCATCTAGAGGAATTTTAGAAGGAAAAGTATGACAGAGGGACCGCCAGGGAAGGCTAATGGCCAGAAAACCTCAGCAGGTGGCTCTGACTTTGGTGGATTTACCTGGGAGCTGGGTCTGACCTTGCAAATTCAGAAACCTTATTTTGTCAGGCTGAGGGTCAGGATGGCTGACTGCCACAAATCAGCAAGAAGCTGAAAAACTAGTTTATTCGTCTATATTGAGAAGTATAACCACTGTGAGGTCAGGCCCAGGGCATTCTATCCGCATGGGCACTCCACCCAGGAAGCCAAATGGTCAGAGGTCTGGGTGGGTCAGAATTAGGGGTGGAGGGAGTTACAGGAAGCAAACACATTGAGTGGCCTCAGGCCCTGATGGCTGGGTGCATCCCTGCGCGTGTGCAGGCCGACCCGCTGCTGGGCAGGGCAACGCGGGCACTGCTTGCTTGCTGCTGTAGCTCTGCCTTCCAGCTTCTGGTGCTGACCACCCACTTTTGGTGGAGATGAAGACCTGCTCCAGCCCGTGCCTAGCATGGCTGGCTGGCAGCCGTTCTGCCTCTTTGATGTGACTTAGCATCTCTCTGCCTGGATCCATGATGTTGCCTGTAGCTTTAACTGAGGACACTGCCATGTTTTTCCATTGGAAGCAGGGGTTGGAGATTACCCTGCAAGGGATTTGCTTTTCACCTTCCTGGTGCAAATGAACGCGTGAACCAACCCCTCGTCCCTTGGCTACTCTGTCCTGTAACAGCCTCAGGCCCACTCTCTTGACCCACCGCAGATGAAGTCACTAGGGACAGGATGACATGAATTAACCGCTTTTTATGCCTCCCCAGGCCTTTGCACTTCAATAGCACAACAGAGGCATCTGTGCTGGCTTCCATCCAGAGTGCGTGGTATTTATTTTTGATTCGAAATATGAAAAGCATTTTTTTTTTTTTTACGACAACTGACTCCTCTGAGTCATGCCCCGGGGAGCCAACGGCCTGAAATGTGAGCTCGTGCTTGCTGGAGGAGGGGAGCAGAGGCGGCTGCTGCTGACTGAACCAGCGCTGGTGTTAGGTCACTGCTGGATGAAGTGCGCTGACCATAAGAGCAACATGTGGGCAAGAGCGCTGGCGGGGGAGTCATTGGTTGCAGCCGCTCGCTTAACCAGGAACCCCACGGGTGGGGAAGGCTTGCCCCTGGTGAGGAGGAGACGGGCGGTGTGACCCGCGCTGAGCAACCCCGCTTGAGGAGGCGTTATCTTATTTGGCAGGCGGGTTACGTGTGGAGGTGTTGTGTCCTGAAAAACCATACATCTGACGGACAGCCACTGAGCCCCTCGCGGCTGCTCTTTTCCTTCTTGTTTGCTAGGTCCACTCTTCCCAGCAGGTTTAAGAATGTACATAACTCAGGTTTGTCCAGCCCTTGACAGTTCACCTTCATAGACTTCTCGAGTCTCGCAGCCACCCTGTGAGTCGGGTCAGGTGTTAGGATGCACATTTGATAGAAGAGGTGGTTGAGGCTCGAGTTGCGATTCTTGTCCACTCTCGCTTCGTGAGTGCTGGGGCGAGAACCCACAGCACTGTGCCCGGACCCCCAGGCTGCCGGGAGTCCTGGACCACCTGCCTCTACCCTCCTAGCCGGCTAGTAAAGATGAGTGTTACTTGGTCTCTCTCTCCATGCTCTAATGGAATTCCTGGGTGCAATCTGGGAACATGCAATTGAAGCATGCTTTGCAGTGATTCTTAAGGACCCTCAGGTTAAAGTGGCCTATCCCCGCATAAACCTCTCCCCTCAGCCCTGCAACCTGCCTGCTCTTTTGGTATGTATCACCAATTGGAATTAACTTAATGTTTTTACTCTCGGAGGCCCCTCTCGTCCCGTGGAATGCTGGCTCTCTGAGGGCAGGGGCCTCCTCGTCTTGTCCTCAGCTGTATTCTCAGTGCCTTGGACAGTGCCTGGCACCCAGTTGGCCCTCAGTAAATGTTTGTTGAATGAATGAGTGGCTTGTGTGGGAGCGCTCAGACTGGTTCAGGTGTCCATTCTCTGTAGCTTTGAGTAAACGGTATGGTCTGGCTGCGTCTCGGTTTCCTCACCCGTGTGGCGGAGGGCAGGATGCCTCCCTGCCAGCTTCCTGGTGAGGAGAAAAGCCCTCCGACTCCCACACAGTCGGGACGGGCCAGCAAGGTGAGTGCAGCAGAGCCAGCGCCCGCCGCAGCTCCCTGCTGTCTTGGCACGAGCGGCAGGATAACCGTGGCAGTCAGTTTTTCCACTGTCTTCAAGCAAGATCCATTTAGCTCAGATGGACAGACAAGGTGCAGGACTGGACTCCGTGCCACAGGCTAAACACTGGCTGCCCCGGTCCTCAAATCCAAACCAGACGCCGGCGTAAACCCAGATGGCCCGAATGGAGGGCGCTCCCAGAGCCAGGCTCATGAATGGACGAGTAAATATTTACCCTGTCTGAGGTCAAATGTGAACTGTCTAAGCAGGCGTTTTGTTTTTCTGTCTCCTCCCTCTCTGCCTGCTTCCCCTCCCCCCTTAAAAATGGAAAACGAGAGGTCGAGAGGTTAAGAGACTGGCATGTCCTCTGGTCCTGTCTGGAGGCTGCTCCCCCTTCAAGCGCGTCCTCCCTGGAGCCTTCCCAAGGGGCCGGGCCCACCTTGACTTTTTCTTTCCCTGAGCTCCATCCAACCTGCAGGCAGCCTTGACCCCCGGACTCACCCGGGTTAGACAGAGGGGAGGCTTGTTCACTTGCCCTGTCTCCTTCCCCTGCTCACATGTATGCAGTGTTCTTGTATCGTCCTTTCATTTCTCATGTCCTTTGAACCCTGTCTTGTGAATTCCTTAACTCTCAGGGCTGTCTTCTGCACCTTTAAAATGGTTCCTTTGTGGGTTGGTTGGTCTGTTCATTCATCTACTCGCTCATCTACCCAACAGTACACAATTGTGGCGAGCCTCGCCTGTGCCACGCCCTGGGCCGTTCTCCATGTGGCGCTACAGCGACGCACATGTGAGGCTCGCGTGCAAGACCAGAGCCCAGAGGACAGCTTGGGTTGGGGTGACAGGGAGGCGGTTTTTAATGGAGTCGGCAAGAGCTGAGCTTCTGCACCTTGGAAAAATTCAGCCTTGCTAATGAGTTCTGCCTGAAAAAATACCTTATCTGGCCCTGTGCTGGCCACCAGCTCTTTATTTCCTGGTTCCCGCCTGCTGCAGCCTGGCCACAAAGTTCATAGGCCACAAAGTAAAATCCACCTTCCCTATCGCTCACCCCTTTTAAAATGTGACCAATTCTGAGCTAACCGAGCCTCGGCCACATATGGATATGGTTATGCGTGGACTCTGTTTTGTGGTTTGCCTTTTCTTACTTGCTGGGAAATCCTTGGGCCATATTGGTGGGGGGTGGGGATGAGAGGCAGAGCCTCTCTGGGGCTGGCGTTCTTCTGGGATGTTTACCATTTAGAGGCCTCCATGCAAACAAGGAGTGTGGGCTGCCTGCTCGGTCTCATGGGCAATGACGAAGAGCCTGGACTTGGAGCCACAGAGTCCTGGGTTTGAATCCCAGCGATTGCCACTGACCATCTGGCACCTTGGGCAAGTCATTCAATCTTTCTGAGCCTCAGTTTCCTCATCTATAAAATGTGGGTAATAAAATTTACCTTACAGCATTCTTATAAGGATTTATTTATTTTTATTTTTTGAAGATTTATTTATTTTTTTACTTATTTCTCTCCTCTTCCCGGCCCCCTCTCCCCCCGCCCCCAGTTGTCTGCTCTCTGTGTCCATTCGCTGTGTGTTCTTCTGTGACCACTTCTATCCTTAGCAGCAGCACCGGGAATCTGTGTCTCTTTTCATTGCGTCATCTTGCTGTGCCAGCTCTCCATGTGCACGGCGCCATTCTTGGGCAAGCTGCACTTTCTTTTGTGCTGGGCGGCTCTCCTTACGGGGCATACTCCTTGCATGTGGGGCTCCCGTATGCGGGGACACCCCTGCGTGGCACGGCACTCCTTGCGCGCATCAGCACTGCGCATGGGCCAGCTCCACACGGGTCAAGGAGGCCCGGGGTTTGAACCGCACGTGGTAGGCGGACGCCCTATCCATTGGGCCAAGTCAGCTTCCCCTTATAAGGATTTAATGATGACATACATAAAGTCCATGGGCACAGAACCTGACACATAGTGACAACTGGATAAACTCTAAAATCTTAAAGGTTTTATTCATGAGATTCCTTAGAGTAGTTGGCTGTGTACTTTCAGCACTGTGTTATGTACTATGAAAAAATAAACTAGGAGCTAACAGGGGTCAGGAAGGGAATTGTTGTCTGCCAGGGATGGGAATAATGCCCATGGAATAACTGGCATTTGTTTAGTGTTCTAGAACAGTGCTGTCTGATAGAAATATATTGTGAACTATGTATATAATTTTTAATTCTAACCACATTAAAAAAGAAAGACAAAATGTATAATTTAAACGTAATTTAATTTAATATACCCAAAAATATTATCATTCCAGCATCAATATAAAAAAATTATTGAGATATTTTACATTCCTCTTTTCATAGTGTTGAAATCAGGGTGTACTTTATATTTCCAGCACATCTCAAGTTGGACTGGCCACATTTCAAGGCTCAATAGCCACATATGGCTGGTGGCTATAAATTGAAGAGTTAGGCTATAGGATTTCCTTGTTAGATCAGTTGATATCATCTACATTCTGGGGGGAGAGGGGGAACAGAACAATTGTGCTCACAGAGGCTGTGAATTGCTTGGGTTACACGGCCGGTAAAGAGCAGTGTGGGGCTAGAGCTTGAGTCTTCTCTTCACTGAAGAGTAAGGGAAATTTGCATTTTCTGTGTCTACCATGTCCCAGGGGCTGTGCTAGACATGTGACCTTTGTTATTCCATTTAATTCTCACAGCGGCTTTATGTAGTTGATGGAGGTCATGGGCATTTTACCAATGAGGAACTTGAGACTCAGAGGCCAAGTAACTTACACAAGGCCCCACAGGCAAGATGAGGTTGGAATTTGGACCAGGACTTGCTAACTGCAGAGCCAGGTGCTTCCATTACACCTGCCCTCTTTTTTCCTACCCAGAGAGAGAGAATTCACACACAGCAACGCAGACCTAGTGCTCAAGGAAACTTCTAGGGGACTGTAGGGGAGCTATGAGCTGCACAGCCTGTTCAGCAGGGGCCTGGAACTTGCTTTGGTTGGGGAGGGGTGTGTATGTGTGTGTGTGTGTGTGTGTGTGTGAGAGAGAGAGAGAGAGAGAGAGAGAAAAAACAGCATTCCATCTAATTGCAGGTTCTGTCAGAAAGTCAGACAAGTTAAGCCATTGGGGCGGGGAAGTTGGCAGTAGCGAGTAGGGGTATGTGGTGGGGATGGGGAGAGGGTTGTTGGCAGCAATTTTAAAGGCCAGAGCTGGGCTCTGCTCCCCCCGCTGCCTGGGAACTGGGGGTACCTCCTGAGGCTCCACACACACAGCTGAGACTTTCTGCTTGATGAACTCCCAGGAATTCAGGGAGGCTGGATTGAGCAAGCTTTTGAATGTATGAGTACATTTGTGCAGCCACTCACTCAACAAATATTTATTGAATACGTCCTTCAGGCAAGAATTACTGGGTTTTTATCTTGACCTGCGTGATATTGCCTTTACTTCAGATGATGCTTGCAGTTTCCTACCCACTAGTATATTTAGACCCTCAGCCACTCTCTGAAGCATTCAGCATTCTCCCCTTTTTACAGCACAGGAAGCTGAGACTCAAACTTGGGATCCCTTGCAGATGGTCAAATGCCTTCTTAACAGAAGGGTGTAGAACCTCAGAACTAAGGGGTTTGACTCGTTGTCCATTGTCTATCTATTTGTCTAGCCATCCAACCAGCAGACAGTCCTTGCCTTCTATTTGCCAGGCTTTGCATTTGTTTAATTTTATTTTAAAGAGCAATTGCAGTGCTGCTGGATGTTGGATAGTGGCTGAGGTTTATTGCATGCCAGGTGCTGTGTGGGGTGTTTGTCATGGTCTCCTTCAGGGATTCCTCCCATTCCTCTTTTTTTTTTTTTTTTTTTTGAGGTACCAAGCATTAAACTGAAGGCCCTTGTATATGGGAGGCAGTCACTCAACCACTGAGCTATACCCATTCCCCTCAGTCCTCTTTTAAAGAGGAGGAAACTGAAGTTCAGAGGCACATGGGTTTTTGAATATTGCACACAATTTGGGTGGAGCAAAGAGTTGAATCCCTGTATCTTCCAGAGCCTCACCTTAACCTCTGCACTGGTTGCCTCTTACCTGGGTAGAGCACTGATCCTGAAATGAGGCCCAGCCTTGCCAGTACCTTCTTATGAGGCTTTGGGCACATCTAGTCTCTTGTCTGCTCTTCAGTTGTTGTTGTTTTTTCCAGCTGTAAAAATGGTGACAGGAGTAGTTGTTTCACCCTCTTCTGTAGAAATCAGGCTGCCTAAGAGATGATACTTCTTTAGGGCACTGGTTGAGTAAGAGCACGGCATTGGTGAGAGAGACCCCCCCATTAGGGCACCTCTTTGTTGCTCCCATCTATCTCTCTTGCCCTGTCAGTGCAGGACAAGCTTGCCCTCCTAGGGTGGGAGGACTCTCAAGTGGTCATCTGCCTTGAACTGGCAGCCTAAGCTGTCCCAGACTTGGAGAACCAGCCACACTGACGGCCCTCTGAGATGCCTGGCCCTGCAGAGATATGGGATTTCATGTTAGGAAGGGACCCTGGAGAATACTGGCCAAATCCTTCCCTTCAGAGAGGGGAAGCTGAGCCCTAGAGAGACTGACCCTGTAGACTTCATGTTTTAAGTGCTTGAGAGTGTCTCATGCCCCTGTCTGATGAGCAAGCCCCGATGCTGTGAACCTCGTCCTGAGCCTCACGCACTTGACGGGAAGTAGATGCTGAGGACTAAATGCCTGCTGGATGAATGACCCTGCTCCACCACTGCCCCGGTTTTGAAAGGAATAAACTCACTAGCCATTTTCTGAGATGGAACATCAAGGAACATTCACGCTGCACAGTGTTTGGCCCCAGTGGGAATCTGCACGCCCTTCCCATAGGCAAGGTAGAAAGTAGACCAGGTTGGATAGCTTGTGCTTGTTGCCGAGGAGGGGCGGTAATTCCAAGGCTCTGGAATAATGGGTCAGAGAGCACCGGGCAGAGGTCGGGGTTCACCATTAAGTTTCACGTCCTGTGGGACGTTCTGCCCTGTGCACTCCTCCTTGCAAAGCATCAACAGTTTTCCCAGCTGTTCCTTCTTTGACCCGTGCTTTGCACCTCCTCACCTCCTGGTCACTTGCCTGTAAATGCTTGTCCAGCTTGTTTATGGCCCATCCAGTGTTACTCCCAGGACGGGACGCCGCATCCCAGCCAGATGAGCAGAGACCACAACCTCCCTGGCACAGGGTCTGTGCCTCTTTGCCGGACAGTCACTATGAGAATCTGATTCTCTGGAAGGGTAAATTTGAGGATATTTTTGAGCTGCTGGGGGAGATGGAAAAAGCCCTCTTGGATCTCTCATCTCTTCTCTTGCCAGAGGAAAACCCTGTCCCATTCTGCCCTTTTGCACACTTTCGTGCTTATAGCCATAATCTTTCATGTGGTAACGTTAGTTTGCCCCAGATGCCAATATTATATTGCCATTTTTTCCCTGAAAAACCTAATTGGAATTTTTAATGCATTTTGGGGGGATGGGCAGTGTTTCCATTTGTCTCTAAAAACAATGAGAAGGAAAACAAAGTATGATCTTATTGCCAGAAATTATGGAGCCAAATCTGAAATTAATTTACAAAGTCATTAGTATTTTCCATTTGTGAACCCAAAAATGAATGTAAGTGCAGTTCCTTGTAATTAACTACAAATTAGAAAAGAATTGGGAGAATATTTTAGGGGCCGTCACACAAAGCTCCAGCAGTAGCAGATAAGAGTTTTCATTCCAGTCTGTGACTTGGAGAGAGAGTCCGATCGACTCAGATATTCCCCAGAAGAGAGCACTTTTCCAGCAATTTAAAAACTGGCAAGGACCTCGGGAATGATCTGTTCCAGCCTTCTTGTTTTATGAATGAGGCAACCAAAAGAGTGAGGGAGGGTAAGCGACTTGCCCAAAGTCACACAGCTGGCAAGGTCCGAACTGGACGTGACACCAGGCTGCGCACTCCACGGCTGGTGTTCTGGTAGTCATCTGCTTCTGCCTCTCAGGTATGCCCAGGAGATTTCAGAAGCCCGTGCCTAAGGTACTACACCTCGTTCGAACAGGGGAAATGGGATGCTTTGCTCGGTCGTTGTCTTCTGCACGCTCTGGGTTCAGATGTGCTCAGATGCGTGGTTGAAGGCAAAAAGTGGCGGTTTCTCCCCTTCTTGGAGTGTCCTGGTTATTTCCCAAGCTCAGCCCCCAGGCCAGGCCCACCACTGTACACTGAGGCTGCTGGTCTGTGACCGAAGTCAAACGGGCCTGTGGTTAATTAGCAACACACATGCGTCAGTGTTCCGCCGTCTTGCTCTGCGATTCCCCAAGTCCAGAGGAGCTGGGGCTGTAAGATGTCACTGGGCCTTTTTGAAATAGTTTCCCTGGCCCATTCATTTCTCCCGGGTGTGTCTGTGTGCGTGTGTGACAGGCTCAGACCCCACGTTGACAGAACCTCGCTAAGCAAAGCCACTGCCAAGAGTTGACAGTCCTTGCTTCAAATGTTTCCTTTAACAACCGAGCATTTAAAGGACTCTGAGAGGCCCTGGCTTCAAATTCTGCACCAGAATGACCCCACCCTGGCCCCGTGGGCTTGCTTTCCTCTGCCTCTAACACGACACTGAGGGATGAGCAATTAGTAAAGGCACAATTCCTGCTCTAGGTATTGAGAAAAAGCTGGATTACATGGAGCTGTTAAGGGCCATTATACTGGTGATAAATATTTGCAGAGAACATTGTGCCAGGCCCTGTTCTAAGAGCTTTGTGTGTTTTATCTCGTGAACACTCAGTGTGACCATGCAAGACCGACTGGTAATCTTTATTGTATAGACAAGGAAACTGAGGTTTGGAGAAGTGAAATTTAAAGAGCCGGTGAGGGGTGGAGGTGGGATTAGACAGAAGTAGTCTGCCCTTCAGGGCCTCCCTGAGTCCTGCCAGGGGCAGATGTGTGTCACGGGCTGCCTGTTGTTCCAGGCCAGGATGAGTTAGCGCCTGGGGAGGTGCTGTGGACAGAGCTGGCTGGTTGTGGAGTGGCAGGAGAGGAGATGGCAAGGAAGGGCTGCGTTTTAGGAAGGTTTCTTCTCCGTCCTGGGGATGGCATTCTGGGGCTCTGGCACTGTAAGGGGTGAGAAGGGTGGGTTTGTAGGGCGTGGCAGTGACCCCTGCCAAGGATAAGAAAGATGGCTCCCATGAGTCACGCTCTCCCCTGGACAACCCCCCCCCCCTTTCTTTAGAAGGTGCTGGGGATGGAACCCAGGACCTTGTATGTGGAAGTCAGGCACTCAACTTCCGAGCTACATCTGCTCCCCCTCTTTTTCATTTTTAGGTACTGGGGGCTGGAGAATGAACCTGGGACCTCATGTGGGAAGCCGGCACTCAACCACTGAGCTACATCGGGTTCCGGGCATTGGTTTTATCGCTTGCTTTTTTTTTGTTATTGTTTTTGTGTTTTTAGGGAGGCACCTGGAACCGAACCCGTTTAGTTCAGTTCCAGGGAGGCAGGTGCTCAGCTGCTTGAGCCACATCTGCTCTCTGGATCCCTCTTTAAGCCAGAACACTGCTGTTCAGGGGACAGCCCCCAGCCCCAGTCTGATCCCTTGCTGGTTGTATGACCTCGGGCCCATGACTTTGCTGTTTGGAGGCTCAGTTTCCTTATCTGGTAGAAGGGGTCCTAATATCCTTACACCAATAACATCCCACCTCGTTAGCATGGGATGAGCTGATACCTGGAACTTCTTGCAAAGTGCCTGGGACCAAGTAGGCCTTCTCTAAATGATGATTTTTGTTTTCCCTTCTCTTTACTTGTTTTTAGAAATAACTCCTTTTTTCCTGATATAACAATTTTAGAAGACAGAGACAAGTTAATGGTGTTGGTGTATATATTCTTAGGCCAAGAATTTCCCAAGTCTTTACATACCGAAGTACTTTGAACTTTTATTTTCTCAGCTGGGCCGGGGCTGGTTCAAATACCTTCTCCAAAACACCAGAAGTGCTTCCCTGCCTTGGCCCATTGTTGTTGGGGTTGTGTGTGTGTGTGTTTTCAAAGTATTATAAAAAATTTAAAACATGCAAGTTACAGGTAAATTATAACTTACCCCTGTACCTTCCACCCAGATTTTACAAGTGTAAATATTTTTCCATATTTGCTTCAGATGTTTATAATCCTGTCCTTACTTAAAGAAAAGCTTCTGCCATAGACTTCTTTGTTGCCCTCCCCCTCCCCGTTCTTCTCCCTCCCCCCAAGTATTTACTCTCTTGAAATTGGTTTGTATCCTTCCCTGCCAGGTTTTTGTAGCATATTGTTTGTAAAGCCAGATAACCCCATTGGAATGTGTTTAAACCACCAAAGCAAATCATCAGCATTTCAGAGAAACAGCCTGCATATCCAAGGCCAGGGAGAGTCACTCCAGATACCAGAATGATCCACCTACCCCCAAGGAGAAATTCTAAAGTTATAATAAAAATTCACTGTCTCTAACTTAAAACTTGACACGCTTCCCATGCACTTCATGGCAAATAAATGAGAGATTGTGCCCTCTTGAGCTTCCAGGGTCATCCGGCCCTTTCGTGAGTAAATACGTCAGAGTCAATCTTAGAGCAGGTGTTTTGGCTTTTTCTTTCATTCTGTTTTCTCATTGATCATAATTGTAATATCTGCTTACTGTAGACCATTTGGAACATTCAGAGAAGTAAAGGTTAAAATCCCCTCCCACCTCCACCACAGGGAGAGAACTGGAAGTCCCTGGGTTCCTCAGGGAACCAGCACCATGGACACATATTCCTAGGAGGCAGCCCCTGAGCCTGTCTGGCCGGACCCCCATTTTACAATAGGATGTGTGTCCCCATGGTGGGGGAAGTAGTCACATGTCCAAGGCCAGGTCAGCGGTTGGGGCTGGTTCCAGAAGGCAGGGCTCCTGACCACTGACCATCCAGCAAGCTGGGGCCACGCCCTCCAGTGCCTGCTCCTGATCTAGGCTTGGTGACAAGTGCCCAACTGAGGGGAGCTGGAAAGTGTAGCAGGGACCAGGCTGCGTTCTGGTTTTTGCTTGGGACTGACCTTTGACCACCTCCTCTGATAGATTCTGGGACATTTTTCACTCTGCTATTTTGGCACAGATGTTCTTATTTGGTTCATAAATATAAATACTTTCACCAAATTATATCAACACTGCAAGTCAGTTTAATACCTTGGTTCATTTTTTACATACCACAGTTAAACGGTTCCTGAGTTCTTTTTTTTTAAATTAAAATTGTTTTCATAGGATCAGTTCCTTTCCATGTGCCTGGTATAACAAAACTTTGGTTTTTAATTGGTTTGCTGCTGGGCTTTTTGTATTCATTCTCACTTCTGCTATTTCGGGATCTTGTGCCATTATTTCTACCAAGTCCAGTTTTCCTGGGTAAAAATTTGCCTCTCTGAGCTTTTTAGATGAAGACTTTTACTGTCTGCAGTTTTAGCTGTTTTCAGTTTTATTTTGTGTTGGTGTTTTCTATGAAGTTAGTTCTTTTCCTGGAATGCTTTTGCAGTTTTTAGTGTTGTTAAAAGGTGTGATTCTTCCATCCACTTTTAGTCTTCAACAGAGAATGTTTAAAGTGCGTAATTTCAACTATTAAAAGTTTTGTTTGGGGTTAATTTTCAGGGCTTTCCTCCTAGCAACAGAAAAAATGGGAGGTCATAGGGGTCAGCTCTCTCCTAGGAAGGGCTTTGTTGTTTTTATCAGAGTGCCTCCCTTCTGCCCCGTGACCTCCTAAATTCAACTTATTGCCCACAGCCCGGGCAAACGTTAGGAGGGGCAGCTCCAGCGGGTATCCTAGGAAGGCCAGTGCATGGGAGTTAGAAGCCCCACCCCTCTCCTTTTGGGCCTGGTTCCCCATCGGTCCAGGGCGTTGCTGGCCAGAGGGCCATTAATATCTGGCTTCAGCATTCTGCAGGGTGTGTGGGGATGCTCGGAGGGTGGGGAAGCCACTGTTCCTGGAGAAGCGCCCTCCGTGGGTGAAGCACAGGAGTTACTCGTGGCCTTCTGCTCTGGTTCTGGCCCCTTGGCCCCTGCCCCTAGGGGGGCATCAGGGCTGAGGCTGCCGTTGCAGCAGATCAGCGTGAGAGGGCCTGGGACGCGCAGCCGGAGCCGGCTGGCGTGGGGAGCCATTTGCTCCTTTCCAATCATCACTGCGCTGGGACAATTGAACCCCAGGGAACTGAACTCATCTGTGTAAGTAAACATCCATCTCCCCTTAAAGGAAAAGCCCCTGCTCAGGCGCTTGGGCAGCTGGAATGCTGCCCTGTGGGTCTGGGTATTTTTTTGGCCCCTTTTTTCTTTCTTCCTTTGATTTCTTCCAGTCTCCTTCAATTAGGCTCACGACTCTTTCCAGATAGCTATTTGTATATACAAGTCATGCCAGGCATCAAAGTTTGTGTTTGTCTGGATCAATGAAAGCAGCCCTGGCCAGAGTCCAGCTGAGAATTTATAAATACCCTTCAGCTGCGCTTCTCCCATTAACCCTCCAAACCTGAAGCTGTGGACTTGATAAGAGAAGATGGAAAAATAGAATTTCTTTTAATGTGTTTTCTCTCTCCTTTTTGTGGAATTTGATCAGTGTTTAAGCAACTGTAGCTGATTCCCAGCCCACTTCAAAGCAAAGAGCACTTCTCTGCTCCTATTTACAAAATTACCTTTGAGAGACTGAAGCGTTGGAAACACATTTAGACACAGATTGTGCCTTATATTAGCTCTCTGTTGCCCAATAAAACGGGATTGGGCGTATCTGAGGCAACTACCAAAGGAAACTTAAAAACAAATTCCGGCTGAGGCAATTCTCGTGTGATATTTTCGCTTTGGTAAAGAAGAGGGCGAGGGATTTAAGTTTGCATGGACCTGAACGATTTTAAGAATCACATTTTCTTCTTTTTGCTCACATTAGGGGAAAAAAAATAAACCTCAGATGCCCTGTGATATCCAGTTACGTCAGGTTCTCTTATAAAATGTCAAGACAGCAATACTTGATTTCCTGCCTTGCCTTTCTCCACTAGCACGCTGTCTGCTCTTGCCAGAGTTTTTATTAGGGGGAGGGGGCCGTTCTCCTGCCCTCTTCCCTCAATAAAAACCATTCCCTCCCCAGTCTTTAACCCTTTAGAGACTGAGAAGGCAATAATTCTATTTTAGAGTTAAATATAAAACTTCTGTATTAGTTTAGCTGGAATTAAGGTGTGTTAGGAAACACTAAAGAATGCAGCAGCTCAGGTGTGCCCTGGAGCCAGCTGGATGTTGCCCGTTGGGTATGAAAAGCAGCTCACAGTCATCTGCATCCCTTCCGTGGCTCTATATTCACAAAGCATCCCTCCAAAGCTGGGTGGTACCCGGCTATGTTAAAATGCCAGCGAAAATGTAAACTGATAAAAAATGTTGGGTAATGAGATTTTGCTCTTTCAGCAAAATTTTGGCAAGTCACCAGGCAAGGGGCAGGGCTGGGTGGAAACCGTGCCCCTCACTATGACAAGTTGAATGCGTTTGGCCCAAGGAGCTGGGGCGTTTTGGAGGAGACCCCATTATCCTTCCTCAGTAAGTGTTGTTTTATAACTTGCCTGACCATAAAAGCCACCACCCTGTCATATTCTGTGTGTTTCCCTAGTTCCCTGTGAAATTGAGAAAGGCCTGTGTTCTCTCCTTGGACTTCAGACAAGAGAAATGGTGCTGGAGAGTTAGGGTTGATAATTAAAGAGACCCTTCTCTTTCTCTCTCCTTTCTTCTCCCTTCCCTTTTATTTTCTCTCTATCTCTGCCTACCCCCAAGTACGTGGTGCAGTCCTGCCCCTCCCTCCCCCTCTTCCCCCAGCACTCAAGCCTGCCGGCCTCTGGGGCTGGCCACTGCCACGCTGGAAGGAGTCACCATCGAGTTCCAAGCTCCGTTTGAGCCCCACTGTGTGAAGGTGCTCTTTGCGCAGTGAAGACGCAGGAAGTCTCGAGTCTTCAGGCTGAGAAATTAGGCAGAGAGCAAATGGTCTTCTGAGGATCTTGGGTGCAGAAGCCTTAGTGTGAGCCAGGCTTGCCGGGTCTACGGTTGGCAGAGGTTCAAGGTGGCTATACAATTTATTACCCAAACCGGCACTCTGAGAGTAAAAGGGATGCCATTCATAATTACACCAGGACAGTAGGCGTGAATCAGGCTGTCCCCAACAAACCATGGCCCTACAAAGGCGAGTCCCTGGTTCTGTCCATTCCATTTTGCATTTGTAAGAACTGCAGCTTCCCCATTGAAAGGCTAGGCTAAGGTTACAAGTTCAGATGTTCACCGGGCCAGGCAGAGGTGGGAAGGTGAGACAGAACAGAACTGATAGTTCATTCCCTGAGGGGCATTGGTGACTCAGTACCAGCCAGTGGCTGAGAATTGTCACTTTTTTTTTTTAAGAGAAACCAAAAATCTAGATTTTTACCTATGAAATCACCCAGCTTTTAAAAGTTAGTAACTAATTTGAAAATTTAAAAAATACTATGCAGGCCAAGCACAACATCTCTGGGCCACTGCCTGTTTTCAACCTCAGGCCCAGACCCCTTCATCGATGGCCATCTACTGTGTCTCCAAATTCCGGCAGCAGGAAGTTTCTTAAGGAAGTTGCCCTGATTGACCACTGGAGAGGTGGGGAAGAGGAGAGAGGAGCTTGACTTGGCTTCACTTGATCACTCATTTGCACGATGAATATTTACTGAGTGCGGATTATGTTCAGAGCACTTTCTTTGTGTGCTTTGTTTTCTGTTTAACATATTGGAATAAGCTTTGGCTTCCTCATGCCCGTGGACTCTATATCATGCACTGTTGTGGTCTCATGCCTCTCAGGGGCTTAGAACCAGAATGGGTGAATGGGAGGAATCTCAAGAGCAAACAACAGGAGGGAGGACCTGGGGTCCAGTTCTCAGGCCCCCAAATGTTCATTGGATGGCAGCTTGACACAGCAGAAGTTCCTAAGGGTTTGGAGCTTGGAGCAGAGGGATCCTGATCAGGGACACTTGTCCTATGTGGTCCCTGATGGAGCGCCTAGGACCAGTAGGCAGAAGTCACTAAGGAACAGACTGCATTCAGCTCCAGGCATGGTGGAACTTTTTAATAGAGTTCTGCATCCTGGGGTAGTTGGATTAGATGGCCTGTAAGCTGGTCTTTCATTACCTGGAAAGTTTGATACCTTGAGGCTGCCACCTGCCCATCCAGTATCTACTCTTGGGCCATAAACCCTCTCTGGTTAGTGGATCTGATTTCTGAAGGCCTCCCCACAAGATGCTGGTTTATTTGTGTCCTCTGGCAGCTGGATTTAGGGTAAAGTACCCCAGAAAAGCCAGGATATCCAGGTGCCTGGGGATGGGTGGGACAGAGTGGGATGGGGATAGAGAGCCACGCTTGAAGAGGCTGCTCTTGATGTTACAGAATGTCATTTACCACCTCTGATTTGTTGTGTCATGCATTTTAAATTGGAAATAATAGTCCTTACCTTGTAGGATTGTTGGAGGCAGCTAAGGTAGAGAGAGCTTAGGTACTTGCTCAAGGGCACACAGCTGAGCAGTGAGGACCTGGTCTTGGGCCAGGTCGTCTGGCTTCCGCTGCTCTTCTACCCACTGTTTTAAACGGTTGGATTTTTTTTTCTTCCCAATGTCTTTTTTTCCCCCTCTATTGTTTCTAGGACTTTCAGTGTTCACATTTTTAATAGCTAGGTTTTTCCTCCTGTACAATTGGCCAGAAGTAGGAATTCATCACCATCTGTGAACATTTACTGAGCCTCCATGGTTTGTGTGGAATTGTACTAGAAACAGTCGACCCCGAGGCTGGATTGGCAATAAACTAGGTCTTTCTGCAGAACTTTTGAGGACAAATCACCAACGGGTTGGAAAGAATTTCCTGCAGGAATGGTGACACTTGCTTTCTTACCTTGTTAATGCTGCCTCCCACCTTTCTTTACCCCATAGTGTCAGTCTTAAGTATGTTAAGTGCTTTTTCTGCTTAGTGTCCCAGATAGGAGGTTTCCAAATGATGGCCCCTAATCTGCACCCTCTCCAATCTCTAGCTTCTTGATGGACAGGGGCTCAACTTCTTTGTTCTGGAAGTAGGGGCTAGAATAGGGGAGTCTGGAGACGTGAGTCACTGCAGAGGCTGCCAGCATCTAAGGCATTCGAAAACCACTGTGCTAAGTAACTGTGAAGCTGTAGCGACCTCAAAATTTATAGGAGTGGAGCTTACAAAGTAGGTTTGCCATGTTCAAAGCGGCCAGGTAGCTGCCATGTCAATGTACCACGTCAATCTGGAACCCAGGTGCAGGAGCCCTTGTGTGGGAGACGGCTCAGCATCCGGCACATCTGTAGGTTCAAGATCAGGACCTTGCTAGTCATGGCTGGGTAGGAACACCCTCCTCGTTTTCTCTGGCATGTCTTTCTGCTTAGTGGATCTTTCTGGGTTGGGCCAGACACCTGGGTGGGAGAAGCCAGGTTCCAGGGCACCAGTCGTAAGACCACCGAGGAAGGGATGGGGTCCCTGAGTGTCAGTCTTTCTCCAATGCTCATTTGAAATTTGGTGACCCACTTTGGAATAATTTGTCCTTTGGGACTTCTTATTGATGAACAGTTGTTTTCAAGCAGTGTCAGCCCAGAGTGGCACTTTTCAAGTCTTCAGATAATGAATCTGTATATGTTTTTGCATAAATAATTAACTAGCATACCTGAATGTAGCAGATATTCCATACCTACCTTTTCGGTGAAATCTTTAGTGTGTCTATTTGTTACAGTTTTTAATATATCAAGATAGCACATTAATGTTTAAATTTTGGCTTTTTCCAGAATTTGCTGTGCAACGAGCAAAGAACACCTTGGACAATCTATTGGGGTATCAGGGCCCTTTGTTTGCTTTGTTGTGCTTTAAACTCAGGCTTCTCATAACCTTCCCTCAGATTTTTAAGAAGTTAAAAATCATTTTTATTAAGGTATAATTGAAATACAATAAACTGCACATATTTAAGGTATAAGTTTTTTGACATGTGTACATCCATATGCATACACCATCACCACTATCAAAATAATGAATGAACATGTCTCTCACCCCAAAAAGAGTACCTCGTGACCCTAGGCAATCTGCCCCCCACCCATGTTGCTGACTCTGCTGCTCCCCTCCCTGCTTTCTGTCACTGTTCATTAGTTTGCATTTCCTAGCATTTTATATAAATTGAGTCATTCAAAAGGTACTGTTTTTTTTTTTTTTTCGGTCTGGTTTCTTTGACACAGCATAATTTCATACAGCGTGTTTCAATAATTCCTTTTTATTGCTGGGTTATGTTTCATTGTATGGATATGAAAGGAAGGAGTTTCGAACTTAACGTTTCAAGCACAGAGTTTTAGGTAAGAATGTTAGAAATAGGTGAACCATTTAAAATAGTATGTCAAGAGTGTACTTGTACACTTGTGGGGGTTTTTTTATTTTCATTTTTACATTTTCTTACGGAGGGGTATTTTTTGAAAATGTGCTGTAAAAGAGGAAATATTTGTTTAAAACATATTTAGCTCTAACTTTTCACAATTGAATCAATATTTAGTGAATGTCTACTGTGTGCCAGACTGGTGATCTGGCAGGATGCAGAAGGAATAGAAGATTTCGCCTCCCAGCCAGCAGTGGGTTTTCTTATGAGGTTTTACCAGCAGTTAAATAGTGGCACCTACGTCCTACATGGGCTCTAGCTGCAGCGTTTTTAGACTCCTAACTGTGCCATATTTGCAAAAATGTTGAGGTCCTGCCCTCCACAACACAGTCTCATGGAAAGACACTATTCTCTGATTGTGCAGAATGTTGCAGCCTTTATCCCTTCCCTGTCCCGGAATAGGGATGAAATCTCAGAGCTGCCGTTGCTGCGCTTCTCGGATTCCTGCTCTCTGGGCGAGGGAGGAGCAGAGCATTGGGCGAAGGGAGGGGGCGTGTAGGCAGGAAGTTAGCCTTGTGGATTCCCTCAGCCTCACAGAGCCGCACCGCAAAAGGGGTGTGGGGGTGGGTAACCATGGGAGTTGTTTCCAGCCTTGGAAAGGCTGCCAGCAGGAGCCGGCCTGGGGAGGCAGGCGAGATGTGCTTCCTTTTCCTTTGTTCAGTGAAGTTCTCCTGAGGAGAGTCTTCTCTGTGTGAGAAAGTCAACCAGTGAGCCTCTGATTAATAGTCACAGATTGTCAGAGAAGGCACCTCGGACAAATCTGGTCCAGCCTGCACACTCTAGAGATGGGGCCGCTGAGGCTGAGAGAGCAGGAGTGACCTGCACATCGTCACTAACAGCAGAGCTTGGACTCGGGAAACCCAGACTGCTCGCCGCCTGTGAGGTGGAAGTGTCAAGAAGGCTTGGCAAAATTTGATGGGCCTGGAAAGGAGTTGTTACTCTCTCAGCCTCTGCTTAAAGCTGCTTGTACCCTTAAAAATAAAAAAAGACATAAAATAAATTGTCCCCAGTTGATGTTTCTAGAATGTTCTCATATGTCATCGTTTCCTGATCTTGCCAATAACTTGTCGTAGGAATAACTTCAAAATTCAGGGGTAGATGGTCGTGTACCTGTTGGGCAGAATTTTCTGGCACGTGAATGAAAGGCAATAGGCAGCACCTTGTGTTTGTGTAAAAGTTCTCAATTTATGAAGGGCCTTCAAACGCAGTCTCTCACGTGAACTGCTCAACAATCTTCCCAGATGGCCCCTTACTGTGGGTGAGGAAACTGGCCCCTGAGACCTTGCCTAAGGCCTCCCAGGAGCAAGGAGTCAGATTTGGAACCCAGGTTGCAATTCCAAGTACCATGTTCCCACCTTATTCCCTCACAGGATGGGTGGGGTGTGCAGGACAAGAGTGGGAAGAGGCTGAGTTTTCATGTTTGGAGTTCAGAGCTGATCTCTTCTCTTTTGCCTGCTGTGTGACCTTTTGGAAGACTCTTAACCTCTCTGAGCTTCATTGTTGCCCTTTTGGAAAATGGAGACCTGTCTGTCCTACAGGATTAAAGTCTATGCATGTGAAGTACTTAGCACTTGCTCATAGAAACTTAGAACTTGCTCATAGGAAGCAGCTGGTAATTGTTACTGCCTTATGAAGGCAGGGCAAGTGTGGGGAAACTCATCTTGAAAAGGGAGTCTCTAAAGCAGAAGTAAGGATGGATGTGAACATCCCATAGGGTGCCCTTGGCTCTGCGCTTCTCACAAGATAGTCTTAAATGTTTCATGCTTTGGTCCATTGCCTTTGGTGCCTTGCAAAGGAATTCAAGAAGACTGAGGTCCTTGCACATAGTAGGTCCTTAATAAAGGCAGGCTGGCTGAGCAGGTGTGCACCCTGCCCGTGGTTGCTTGGAGCGGCAGAGTGTGTGTACCTATATACACACACACACTATTTAAATAGGACAAAATCCTGGCAGAGACCAGGCTTCTGAGGCGTTAGATATTCAGGCACAAGACAGGTGGCCAGGGCAGCCCCTGGTCCGTGGAGGTGAGGTCCGGAAGGGAGGGTGAGGCTCTCCCGGCTGGAGGTGGCTGTCCCAGGGCATGGTCCTTCGCAGGGCTGAGTGGGGGTCAGAGCAGATGGAGGGGGCGTGGGCAGGAGAGGAGGACCCTTCTCTCAGGTGTGAAGGTTGAATCCCGTCACTCACACCTAGCCCGCTCCCTGTGTTTTGTGTCTTTCCTGGAGGATGTCTCTGCAGAAGTAGTTGCCGCCCTGAGGGGGAGAGGAGAATGAGCCGGTGCCCGTGCCGGGGAGCTGGCACGCCGTGTCTCAGGCTCAGATCTTGTAAGGAGTTGGCACAGAGTTGAGTCGGCGCCTGGAGGAGAGGTGCCCCTTCTCCGTCTCTCCCTCCTTGTGCCTCATATCGGGAACAGGGAGTACCCGGATAACTCAGGAAGTGGCTGTGGTGACTCAGGAGCTAGATAGCCTGACTCATGGGGGTGCTACCTGGTCCCAGAGTTGAACGGCACCCTCTTCGGGGATGCGAAGCAAGCACCCCTGCGAGGCTTCCTCCGCGGTGGCGGTGGCGCCGAGCCTCCCCTGCGCTGCCCGGTCTCTCTGCAGTCCCTCCTGCTTCTCCCTGCAACTTCCAGAGAGCGCGTTTGAGAAAGTCCCCGATTCACTTCCCGTCTCCAGCCCTTGTCGAATGCTCCCCTTCATTGTTCCCAAACAGTCCAGCCCAGTGCCGTGTGGTGGCTGCTGCCCGGGCCCAGGAGGGAGGGGAGAGACAGCTGTCGGCAGAGCACTGGGTATGGGTCCTGGCTTGAAAGAGAGGCCGAAACGGCGCGCGGGGCCCCACCAGCGGGGGGTGCTGAGGTCGGGAAAGCCGCGAAGGCGGTGGCTCCTGCACAGAAACCACCCGGTTCTTCCTGCACTGGGTGGGAGGCCCTGCCTGTGGTTGTGGCGTTAGCGTCTTTGTTCGGTCATGGTGACAGCTGACTTTTTCAGTGCTGGTCGCAGACAGTGTTGTGGCAGTGGATTCCTGGCGTAGAAAATAGAACTCAAATTCACACAGAAGGACCCTTTGGGTAAATCCCAGCCCCTCCTGGGCCTCAGTGTCCTCATGCTGGACCGGGGGTGGGGTGGCGGTGGTGAAGGGGTGTGTACAGAATGGCTGATCTTTAAATGTTCCACCTCCTCCCCCACCTCCCTGGCTCCTGAGCCTCAACTATACCACAGAGGGTCATTTCTAGTCATTCCTGGTGGCCCGCTCGTTCGTTTCATGACCTCTGACGTTTGAGTTCAGCAATTCTGCAGCTTCCCTCACCTTCCTGGGTTGGAACAACTTTCTCTTTCAGGAAGTCGTTTGATACCAATTTAATTCTTTTATACCACATGACAGCTATGACTGCTACTGTTTTATTGATGTTGCATTTGGGTTTGTGGGGGTTTTGTTTTGTTTTCTTTCTTTTGCATCTAACCCACAGAAGGAGGTAAAGTTCTGAAATTTTCTCTCTGTTTGTCGTCTCATTTATAGTAGAGAAGAAAGGAAATTTTGTTGGTAGCCGACGTTCTTGATCATTTATTTGCTCTGCCTCTGCTACTAATGATTCAGGTTTGTTTTCTCCAAGGCCCTGACAGCAGTGAAGGAATGGAAAGTGTCTGACACAGACAACTTTAAGCTACTTCCCACCTTAAATGAATACATTTCACAGGTATTTGGAATGTCACTGCTAGAAGGAGAGGGGACACTAGAGAGCTGGCTGACCCATCCTTTTATAGAGGGGATGACCCACACCTGGAGACCCCCTGCTGTCACAGCCAGAGAGAAGACACACAAGCACTCCGTCTCCTAAGGAATGGCCCAGTGCTTCCGTCCACTCCCTGGGTCAGTCCAGATGTCTGCATGCTTTCTTTACTGGTAGAACTAACCCTGATAAAAATCTCCATTCAACAGATATTTATTGAGCATATTTGTTGCAGAGCCCTCAATCTAATATCATCCTGCAACTTTAGCCACAGAGGACTTCGTTTCTCTCTAGTACGACAAGTGGGCAGAACTTCCTCATTCAAAAGCATTTCAGCTTCACGCACTACCCTGCTGGCTGCTGTAGCATAGCTAACTAGCACCTGTGACCCAGCAGCAGCCCCTGCTGTTTTGAATGGTGCTTCTCAAGATCAGCTGATGGCGTAAAGAAAACTTTGGGTATTGGGTCTCTGGCATTAGATGTACACGGCTGTGGATCCCTGCCCTTTGCTACAGGGCACGAATTCTTAAATGGGTTCACGAAGCTGTGGTGCAGCATGAGGTTTTTGTTTGTTTCCTACATCTTCTGATGGATGCTGTGGAGTTTAGCCAGTTGTTGATACACAGAGTAATAATCCCCTTATGATTACCTCCTTCTGAACAAATGAAACAGTAAGCCCTGTGCTCCATCTGGGCTGCAGGAAAAGTTAAGTTGGTTTTCCTTCCCTCAAGGAGCAAGTTGGCCTAGTTGGGAAGGGACAAGGTGGAAACACATGGAAGTTACTTAGCCCTTCCAAGCCTGTGGTGCTCAGTGATGAGGAGTTTGCATGTAGGACATTCGGGGCTGTAAGGCCTCAGGGAGGAGGGATGAGGAGAGGTCATTCCGGGCAGAAAGAGCCCCAGAACTGGATACTTTTTGAGTTGGAGGAATAATCAAGACCATCATAGGGCTGGAGAGAGCCTTGGTACCCACACATCGTCTTGGCATGCTGCTGCCAGGGGATCTCTGGCTGGGGGATCTGGAAGCCCTTTGTTTAGGTATTATGGCTGCAATGTGTTATCTCTGAGACTTGGGCGAGTTAAGCAGATTGAGCTCCAGGATTTGTTTATTGGGCCTCATAACATCTCAGAGATTCAGTGAACTGGTGGGTGGACAGATTCATGACTGGGACTGGTAGACTGGGTGTGGGAGAGTTGTAGGTATCCAGAACCTACGGTGAGTGGGGGGAGCCTTTCTACACTCCTGATTGTAGTTGCTTTAGGGATGTAGCTTTAGCCAGAAGCCATTTAGTTGATGAAACCAGCTTCAGCACCAAGCACCAGAGGGCTGTTGTCACCCTAACGTTGTCAGTGCTTGCCTCGCTTGTCTGAAGTCCTCCCTTCTTATTTCTCTGGAATTCCTATCTTCCTGCCCACAGGGGTTCTTTGCTGTCTTAGGTAAAATTGCCCCCAGTGAACCAGAACTTTTTGTTTAGATACAATAGGAAGTCTGTACCCTTCCAAGGGAAGGAATGCTAATTGGCTGCCTAACTGTGCTCGGGATTCCAATGCCCAGAATATACAGGACACCCATTCTTTGTTACCGTTTTGGATGGAAATTACTTACATAAGCTGGTAAAGTTTTGGTCTAGAAATAAGCAGTTTGTGGAATGTTAGTGATTGGGGTCCTGAAAATGCTACATTTTCAGTGTGCAAAGGTAGTTTTCAACTTCATGGTCCTTAACTTTTTCTAGAAATGTTGTCATTTTCTCATCCTTACTCCCAGCTACCCAATTCTTACCCTACAGTGGCTGAACCGAAAGGTTTGAGAACTCTGAAGACTTGGAAGGGCTCTTCTAAAAGCAGGCGAAGAGTTGTAAATGTGGGGGGAGTGAGATGTGGGAATGTTCCTGTCCCCATCCATGTTCTGTGGTACTTTGCTAGAATTTGTTGTAAAATATGAGCTTGAGTGAGCACTTGTGCAGAAGCATTACCTTGCGGTTCCAATGTCACCATTGCCCAGTTTACCCATTGCCTGTTCTGTAGCACTTGTGACATTGTTTTATCTCTCTGGCCAGTGACTCATAATTGAGGAAGTCAAAACCGTGCAATTAACACAAAACCTCTTTCTTTGCCCTCTTCACCCCGCCCCCTCCCCCCCAACTCCCCTGGTCACGAATGCCTGCCTGACATTTTCTTTTAAGTCTTTGGAAACCTAGAGATTTGTGTTGATAGCACAAGGCAACCAGTTATTAGTGTCATTGCCCGGTTCTACGTGTTTAACCCCAAAACTCTATGAGATCCTAGAAAAAAGAAGAGAGAAAATCCCACCCCCAAACGTGCAGTCTGCCCACAGGAAGTGATTCATGGTGTGCTGATTCCTGCAAGCCTGATGGGGCAGGAGGTGGGCGGCTGGGAACTGGGTCTGGGAAAAGAGGGCAGGGCCAGGACACTCAGACCTTAATGGTTTCTGCTTTGTGGAAGAAAGTGAAAAACAGAGTGACTAAGAGTCCTGTAATAAGAATTGTTTGTTTAGTGAAGTGAGCAAATATTGAAGTTCACTGGGAGATAAGACATGAGAAATTGCAGTTGTCAGGGAGATGACTTTTCAGTGCCCTGCCCCTTTTGTTTTCTGAGAGCACAGATATTTCTTAATTTTAAGGTATTTATTAGTGGCCAGTCGAGATCTGTGTTTTGATCCCACCCTGCCACCTCTGAGCCTCAGTTTTCTCCAATGCACAGAAGAAGGTCTAAGATGAGATGATTATCCAACAATCTCCAATACCTCTTTTTCCCTTCATTTTACTTTTCGCTCTAAAGACAGACTTTTAAGGCTGACAAAGAGCTTTCCCTAAATGCTCATTTTGGTTTCTACACGTGGAGCATCATGTCATGGAGAAGAAGAATCCTTTCTGTCCTATGTGCTGCTACAAAATAAATTCATCTGCTTTCCCAAAGCAGTTTTTAAACAGAGAGCCTCCACGTGCCTGCTTGCTGCAGAGCAGCCCAGGATGAGGCCTGGCTCACCCAGGACGGCGAGAGAAGCCATCTGAGCACACAGTGCTTCCCGGCTCAGTTCCCGCTTGCATCAAGGGAGCGGTGGGGGGTGGGGGGGGTGCTTGTGATAAAAGCTGGGGTGAAATGAACTTTTACGTTAAGCTCATTAGAACACTGTCAAGGTCTATGTGTAGTCTAAATGTTCCAAGGTGATCTCTTAAAAACAATCTTCAGAATTATTTTCACTCTGAGTGAATGTGAACCAACAGTTTTCCTGCAGAATGAAATGGTCATATGGAGGTTCCGTGAAGACTGACAACTTTTTCCCTACAGTACCTAGAGGCCAACTCAGAGCTCTGTAGCATCTTCCATTTACAACTTGAAAGCTCTTAAGAGCCTGCTGATACTTGAGAAAAAGCAATCTCCAGCGACTGCAGTGGTATTTTTGAGAAAAGCAAAGTTAAGTAGAAAGATCTCAAATGAAATACTTTCTCCTTTCTTTCTTCTCCTCTTCCTCCTCCTCCTCCTCTTATAAGGTAACCACTTTCTTTGCATGGGGGAGAGGAGACTCTGCTCATTTAAATACAGCGTGTTTTGTAGTCATAGAAAACTGGGTTAGGAGTGTAACACAGGTTCAAGACGTCTTTGGGCAGGTCATCCGACATCATGTGGATTTTGCTTCTGTAAAATGGGAGTAATGATACCCACCGCCCAGGATTGCTGGGTCTGGTGAGATAATGAGTGAGAGGTTCAGAAGTTGCTTCTGTCTTCTCCCCTCTTTGCCTGCCCCAGCACATTTCCCTAACCCAGTGGCTCTCGGGGAGGGGGCGGATATGGCGAGGAGTGAATTTGCCCTCCACATTCCATTAGCCAAATCAAGTCAAATTTTTGGTTATCACGTGTGTGTATGGGGGTACTAGTGGCACCTAGTGGGCCAGGGCCAGAGATGCCGCTCAGCCTCCTACAGTGCACAGGACAGCCCCGCCCCCTCCCCTACACACATGCCAACGAATTATCTGGCCCAAAATGTCAGTAGTTCCAAGGTTGAGAAACCCTCGGTCTGATGTTGAAAGTTCTCGGTGTGCTTTTACAGAGGATTATAATCAAGCTGAACTTTCTCCATAAATAAGCTTCCCTCATTTCTAGAAAGTACACGTTCTGTGCCCACCCCTAGCCCTTGGGAGTTGAGATGCTCCGAGGGCCAGGCACTCACTCACCCTGCTTCCTGTGGGGTCCAGCCCTCCAGGGAGGGTAGGACAAGGTGCTGACCTGCCTTTCTCCTCTGAGGGTCCACCCAGCCTCTGGCCCTGGTGCCCTGTCTGCCTGGGGCAGCTCTTGTCGACCTGAGCAAGCTGTTCTGAGAAACTAGCTAGAGACTAAACGCACTCGGGAGGACTGGCTGTTGGCCCAGAAGATAGTGCAGTGGGCTTCAGCCTAGCATTTTTTTTGGTTTTCTCCCAAATGGGCAGCACTAAGGCCTGGATTTTGTCCCTTTGCAGGTTCAGATGACAGCTGAGTTGCTAGTGGTTCAGTGACTGGCATCAAGGGTTATGAAATCCTGTTTTCAGCTCCTCATGGGCCAATCTAAACTGGAACATTAAAAACGTGCTTAGCATACTTACAGGACTTACTGAGAACACTTAAGAAACTGGGGTAAGCACATGGACACTGGCAGAACTTACAGTGAAATCGCGATGATCCAGAACCTACCCAACCACAAACATCCCCTAGTTAGAGCTCTTCTTGGTGGCACCAAATGAGCAGCACAGGCTGATGCTGGAAATGGGGTTAAAAAAAATTAAAAAAGCATTTTGAGAGTTTCTGGGAATAGCATATTCAATGTATAGTCCAATTTCTTTTTGTTGGTAAAAAGTTGCAATGATAGAACAAGGGGTTACACTATACATCTTCTACCTGGAGTCAACGGTTACTTAGTCCCATTTTTTAAAAACAGCTGTCATCCTGAAGATTGAAACCTTCAGACAACTCAAGATGCAATACAACAAAGAAAAAGTTGTTTTGTTGTACTTGATTTACCAAGGTGGAAAAGTGGACTCACTTCCATTTCACAGCCTTCGTCATCACTGTTCCAGTGATGGAGCACTTGAGAGACCTTGTTCCTGTGCTGCATTATTTGTTGGGTGGCCTTGAGCAAGTTGTTTAATACATCTGAGTGTTTGCTCAACCACGAAATGAAGGGAATGTACTAGGTGCTCTCAGAGGTTCCTTACATCTCAACTGTCTACAGTTCTCCAAAGTGGGTTTGCAGGTGGACATTTAGCTTCCACTGACCAGGACACTTGGTCCTTGAATGCACTGTGGATCATCACCTGCAGCCAGGGAGAATTTATGCCCAGAATGAAGGATGCTTTGGATTTAACTGTTTATCAAAGGGAATGGATGCTAAATGAACCCTAAAATCAGATGTCATTCTTGGCAGGTCATATTTTTAGGCCTTTTGTATTTGCTATTCTATTGAGTTGTCCTGGAGCTGTGCATTGCACAGAACAAATAAAGGCAGGTTCTAATACTTGCATATTAAAGAGCAGCCAGAAGAGATTTCAGGGTGGACCACTGTAGCTCAAAAGCCAAGTGGAACAAATGTAAGGGGTCTTTTCAAGTCTCTAGCAGGATCTTTTCTGCTGTCCTAGAAGGTCTGATAAATGAGAACCTAACCCAAATTTGATGTCACATAGGCCTTTCTTTCATTTTGGACCAGAAAACTAATCAACACACACAAAAAAACCTACATATAATACGACATTTAAGGAGAGTTAGAGTATAAAGATTTTACTGTAGGTGAATGAACACAGGAGTGTGTTTGATTATTGTCAAAGAGAGAGAAGTAAGTACTCCTCTCGGGTGCGAGGAGAAATGTATTACATATTCAGGGCAGATGGGCACAGCTGCACCATGTGTGTTTTGGGCAGTATGTGGATGTGTGTGGGTTTGTAGCATTAATTGGTAACTCCCAAATGGGAAACAACTCCTATTTCTTATACTAAAACATAGCAGATGTTAGGAAAAAAGGTAAAGATACAGGAAAAAAAAGAGGTGAAATGGATGCCAGAGGTTTGGTTTTTGAGTTATTATTTGCTGCTTGGGCTCCTTAAAAAATGGGACGTTAGTTGAATTTTGCACAAGTCCACATTTTACCCAGCTTGACTCTGAAAGCCTACAAATAGATTTATTTTGCTCCCAATAAACAAAAACTAAGCCCCTCTGGAATGGTCAGGTCTTATCTTTTTATTTGAAGATTTATTTATTTATCACATCCCACCCCACCCCATCGTCTTCTCTCTGTCCATTTGCTATGTGTTCTTCTGTATCTGCTTATATTCTCATTATGTGACTCCAGGAACTGATCCTGGGACCTTCCAGAGTGGGAGAGAGGTGATCGTTCTCTTGCACCATCTCAGCTCCCTGTTCTGCTACATCTCTTATTGTCTCTCCTCTGTGTCTCTTTTTGTTGCGTCATCTTGCTGCACCAGCTCTCCTTGTTGACTGGCACATCTGTGCAGGGTGGCATTACTATGCAGGGTGGTATTCCCATGTGGGCTGGCACTCCACGTGGGCCAGCTCATCATGCAGGCCAGCTTGCCTTCACCAAGAGGCCCTGGGTATTGAACCCTGGATCTCCTATATGGTAGATGGGAGCCCAACTGCTTGAGCCACATCCATTTCCCTGTTAGGTCTTATCTTGATGTCATATTCAAAGTCAGCAAATAATGGCAAGTTTCATTTAAAGAGTCTGACTCACAGCCTAGGTTCAATTCCTGCCTTCACTTGATACTAACTCTGGGGCCTCAGGAAAGTTGGGTAAACCCTCAGGCACCTTATATTTCCATGAGTATATAAAGATACTGATAGTTATAAGTTTATTGAGAGGACTGGTGTTGCAGAAGTGTATCAGTCAGCTTGTGCTGAGTAACAAACCACCCTAAAACTCAGCAGCTTAGAATAACCACTGATTATGCTTACTCGTTCTTAATGTGGCTTATCTGAACTTGGCTCCCTGATGCAGATTTGGCTCAGGTCTGCTCTGTGTGTGTGCGTTCTGAGGCTCAGGCTGAGGGGACAGCATCTACCTGGTAGAAACCCTTCTTATGGCCATGACAGAGGTGCAAGTGGGCAGACAGAAATATACTTTTGTGCGCTATCCCTTCTACCCACATTCCATTAGCCAAATCAAGTCAATAGCCTAACCAAAAATCAAAGGACAGGAATGTATGGTACACTCATGGTGGGAAGAATGGCAAGGGACTAGACTATCACAGATGTGTGTGTATGATAAATTAGGGCCACCAATTTAATCTCTCAGTCATAAAGTGACCCGCACAGTGCCTGGCATATGGTGGTGATTCCTGCTGTTGTTATTGTTAATACTACTAAATAGAAAGCTGAAAAAGAAAGCTTTTCCCTAAAGCAGGTTGGAAGGTTTAGTATTGAATATATATGTGTGTTAAATAAAATAAGTTTCAACTGAAATATGTTAGTATTAACAAATTCTTCACTTCTTTGTCTCTGGAGACCAGGACAAAGCCTGGGATATGGTAGGTGTTGGGTAACTATTGGATAACTGATAAAAGGCTGATTTCCCTGATAGTGATGCAGCCTGGCCTAACAGATAAAGCACATTTCATGCTGTTCCGCCACCCAGCTCTCCCCGTTTTTCAGTATTGATCAGGGTTTGAATTCTGGCTTTGCCTTTCACAAATCCCTTAGTTCTCTGAACTAGACGGGCATGGGGTCTGCTGGGGCTTTGCTCGATTCTGGGATCTCACAGCAGCAGTGTGCCTGGCACACGGTTGTGCAGAATAGATCCTGGAACGTATCTGCTCTCCTCCCAACCTTCTCCAACCCCCATGTCCAAATTCACTGTTTTTTTGAGTGTCACGGGGAGTGAGTGGTATTTGGCATGAGGTGTGTCCCAGAACCCTTCTTCTCTGCCCCTGGGGAGTCTCTGGCAGGCTCTTACCTTCACCATTGACTTTGGCCTTGGCCATGGCTCCCACCACCATTTAGGGACATTTATGGGTCCCACTTGGAGCCAGTGGGAGGAAACCTGATTTCCTGCCACAGGAAATGGTCCGACTGGTGAGGATATATTGAAGGATGAAAGTCTTCTGTCAAAGGAGCTTGAGGGAGTTGCTGGAGAAGGACTTTTGAGGTTCTCTCCTCAGGAAGCCACTGGATGTGGCAAGAGATCTCAGTGGTAAATGGGGAAGAGGCCCAAAGGCAGCAGATTCCCAGGGCTGCACGCTTAGCCCCAGCAGCTGGTCTTGGGCTAAGGGGAAAGGCTGGGCCAGAGAGAAGTGTGGGTCATAAATAGACCCTTTTCTGTAACCGAGCATGTTTATGGTAACATCAGCCTAGAATTAAACTTATTTATTGGATTTTCTTAAAACGGGCCTGGTGCCTTGTAGACTTGGGGCGGGGGGTAGGGAGGTATACTAAGCACATTGGCTAAATTAAATCCAGCAGCCAAAGCTCCTAATTCAGTATTATTTTGGTAAGCTGTAAGCATTGGTAAGTATTTTGAGTGAAGAAGTAATAAGACCAGGACTGGCCCTGGACAGCCCAGAATCTGCATGAAGAAAAGTAGTCACTGACACGAAGAAGGAAGCAAATGCGATGCCCCCTGTTGTGAGTTTAGGAATTATATGGCCCACAAGCCATACATGGATACATGGACCAGATGACTTGTGGAAAATACTGCCGAACCAGACAGTGGTCACATGCTTGTGGGCTGGAGGGTGGGAACATTGCCTGTCTGTGCCGTCAAAGCACCCGCCCGGCCAGGGCGGAGGACCTACCTGGCAGCCAGGAAAGCAGGGCTCTAGCTCCAGCCCTGCCTGCTGCATGTTGCCGTGTAGTCCTGCGACGTGAGCTTGGCCTCTCGGGCCTACTGGGTCCTCTTCATTGAGGTGGGACGTTTTCAGGCTTTTGCCATTACCCGCCAGCATCGCGGTGGGAATGATGTGAGATAAAAGATAAAAGCCTTGTGAGAATTAAAAGCACCAGGCAGACATGAGATCTCACGGTAACCTGCCCTGCTGTGCATGCAGGTCACAGAAACGGGAGGGACTGGTACTTTTGAGTACCTACTGTGTGCCTTTATTTGCTGGGCACTGTCCTAGGAGTAGAGGCACAACAATAATGACAAATTAGATGCACAGCAATAATGACAAAAGGTTGCTGCCATTTATTGAGCTCTTACTATGGACCAAGGGCTTACTGCATAGAATATCATTTAGTCCTCCCAACAATCCGATAAGCGGGCTTATATTTTACATGAAAAAAATTAAGGTGGAGAAATTAAGTGATTTGCTCAAGGTTGTAAGTACAGTTAGCAAGCACAGAATCAGGATATGAATGTGTTGTTTAGCCAAGTCCAAAGCCCTTGCCCTTTTTATTTTTTTTGAACTTATATTCAATAAACTGCCCATATTTAAAGAGAACAATTTTTAAAATTTGGTACATGTGTTCACTTGTAAGACCACTACTACAATCAGGATGATAAACACATCTGATACATAAATGGAACCATACGGCATGTATTCTTTTATTTTTGGGCATGGGGTGTCTGGCTTCTTTCATGCAATTATTTTGAGATGCATCTCTGTTGTTTCCTATATCAGTAGTTCATTCTTTTATTGCTGAGTAGGATTCCACAGTTTGTCCATTTACCTTTTGCTGAACACTGAGTTATTTATAGATTGGAGGTATTAATAAATAATGAGTAATGTTTATTATTAATAAATAATGAATGTTTAGGCACAAGTCTTTTATGGACATATGTGCATTTCTGTTTTGAGTAAATAGGAGTGGGGTGGCTGCCATACATCATATGGTAGGTGTATGTTTTTAAATTAAGGAACTGCCAAACTGTTTTCCAAACTTGTACTATCATTTATGCTTTCCAGCAGTATATGAAAGTTCTAGTTGCTCCACATTCTTGCCTTTCTAATATCTATGTAAGGGTATCTAGTAGTTTTAATTTGCATTTCTCTCATGAGCAATGATGTTGAACATTTTTTCATGTGCTGATCTGCAGTCTGTATAACTTTTTGTGTAGTATCTATTCAATTTTTAAAAATTGTTTTGTTGCTTTTCTTAATACTGAGTTTTAGGGATTCATTTTATATTCTGGAAACATCTTTTATTAAATATATACTTTAATAATATTTTTTCCCAGTCTGTGGCTTGTCTTTCCATTCTGTTGGTCTCTTTCAAAGACCAGTAGTTTAAATTCTGATGCAGTCCAATTTATCACCAATTTTTTCTTTTATGGGTTGTGCTTTTGGTGTAGTGTCTAAGAAATCTTTGCTTAACCAAAGTCACAAAGATTTTCTTCTATAGTTTCTTCTAGAAGTTTGGTGTTAGGTTTTACATTTAGTTTCTTGACTTGTTTCCAGTTCATTTTGTATAGATATATATATTAAGTTCATTTTTTTGCATATGAGTATCCAGTTTTTATAGCACTATTTATTGAAAAGATTATCCTTTCTCTATTAAATTGTCTTTGCACCTTTGTTGAAAATCAGTTGTCCATATATGTGTAGGTCTATTTCTGGACAATCTTGTTCCACTGATCTACTTGTTAATATTTTTTTTCCTTCTTTATATATTTTTTAATGTTACATTTAAAAAAATGAGGTCCCCATATACCCCCCACCTCCCTCACTCCACTCCTCCCACATCAACAACCTCTTTCATCATCATGGCACATTCATTGCATTTGATGAATAAATACATTTTGGAGCACTGCTGCACCACATGGATAGTGGTTTACATTGTAGTTTACACTCTCCCCCAGTCCTCCCAGTGGGCCATGGTAGGACATACAGTGTCCAGCATCTGTCCCTGCAGTACCACCCAGGACAACTCCAAGTCCTGAAAATGCCCCACATCGTATCTCTTCTTCCCTCTCCCTACCTCAGCAGCTACCGTGGCCACTTTCTCCACTGCTACAATTTCTTCCATTACTAATCACAATAGTTCCATAGCAGAATATCAGTCTACTCTAACCCATACTCTATTCCTCCATCCTGTGGACCCTGGGATGGGTTTCTTGTTAATCTTTATGCCATACAGCCTTGATGACTATAGCTCCCTTGCTTTGAAAGAAATGTCACTGCTCTCAAAATAATTCATGTGTATAGTTTAAAAAATCAAGAAATTCTTGAATTTTTAAAATTTATACTTATTTTTAATTTCCAATTAAAAAAAAATAGCTCCTGGCATCGTTTCAGACTTTCTCTTTTCCCCTTGTTTGGTTCTCTGTGTCCCCTGTTAGAGACTTTCTTTCCTTGATCTGGCTGGGGATTCTTACCTGAGCATTCATGTTTAAGAGCCTGGCAGTAAAAGGCCGATCGGGTGCTCTGTGTGGGGGGCGTGTGGGAACGGGGGCTGGTAGGCAGGTTTCCCTGTATGGCGAGCTGGCAGGGACAGGGCTGTTTTCTTGGGGTGTTTCCAGACGTCTTTTGTAGACCGGGTGGTGTAGTTTCTCCACAGAAGAGCAGAGGAGGGTGGGCCTGGGCCCGGCCACCACTGTACTGGGCGCTGAGCAAGCAGCGGAGCTTTCATGAAATCCAGTCTCCAGCTCTTGTCTGTGCAGGCACCTTCCTGTCTGTGCCCCATGGCTCCTATCCGAGCCGCCCTCTGTGCCTCATTTTCTGTCGAGAGCAAGCCTGTCTCTCCTAGGGTTGGGCAGGTCCTGTTTGGGGTGCACAAGGAGGGCATCTGGGATCTAATGGCCTGTTATCTAGACTTTCAACCCATCCTCCTGCTTTCAGCCTTAACTCAAGAAGTATGTGGTGCCCCAGTTCCCAAGTCTGAGGTTCTGAGGCACAAATGGAATAATTTTTGGTGGCTTCCTCCGCCAGGCTCTTGGTTTCAGCTTATTCCATTTTGCTAAATCTGTCACCATTCAGCCATCTGCTTTCCACTTCCCAGTGCTAGGTTGACATCTTTTGTCTGCTCTCTTCTCTCATTGTCTTGGTGGGGAATATCTTTTTTGGTTTTTTTTTGTCCTTTGGTTTTATTTATTTCTTATTCCTTTCCTAACAGTTTAGTAGTGCTGGGAGGGACAGAGATAAATGCATAAATTCAGTTTGTTGTGTTCAACTCAAGGACATTTCCTATCCTCCTCTCCCCCTTCTACCTCCTCTTCGTCCTAACCTCCCCTTACTTTTGGTGTGGTGTCTAAAAATCTTTGACTACCCCAAGGTCACAAAGATTTTCTCCTCTGTTTTCTTCCAGAAGTTTTATAGTTCTAGGTTCTACATTTAGTTCTATGACCCCTTTCCAGTTAACTTTTAATTTTTCTCTTTCTTCCCCTCCATCCTCTTCTCCCCTCCCCTCCCCCCTTTTTCCTCCTTCCTCCCCCTCCTTCTTTCCTGAACCTTTCTACTACATCATAATTCTTCCATTACCAGCCAAGCCCCTCTGGCTCCAAGAGGAAACAGCTCATGTGACGTAGAAGGGATCAGGTGAGGAATTGGGAGCCTGAGGATCTCTGCCTGCTGGAGTGATAAGCCTTCTGTCCTTCACCTCCTCCTCGACCCAACTTTCCCTTCCTCAACTACAAGCCCAGCAACCTCGACACAGCCCCCTCCCACCCAGACCCACGTGGAGTCAGAGCTGCCGGCGCTGTGTGCCTGTCCCATGTATGCCCACTCGTACCCTCTTCCCTTGCGGGCCCCTGAGCAGGTGGGAGGCTCTGAGTCCGCACTGAATTCTGGTCCTGATCGTTGGAGCAGCCTGTGTGAGCCTGGCTCCCCGCAGGGGGAGCGCGCGGAGCCTCCCTGCACCCCCATGCCCTTCTCTTCCTAAGGGCTCAGGCCTTAACCTAGTGCTAATAGGAACTTGACCTTTGCTATTCTCAGGTTGTCCTCATCACCACCACCCCTCCTCCCACCCTGCATTATTATTTTTTAAAGCAGCAGGGCACCCCCTCCCTCCACAGCCCCACTCCTCCTTCCTGCTGGCCTGAGCCTTTCTCCAGAGCTGCCGGGGACAGGTGCAGGCATCCAAGGGACCAGTCACCCCCACCCCCCAGCCGCAGCAGAGACAGATGTTCAGCTGGCCGTTTTTTGGGGCTTTTGTCAAATACTGAAGAGCAAATGTGACCGGTGATTCCCTAATCTATGGGCACTTGGTAGCTTTGCAAGAGAATGAGAGCAGCTGAATAATTCAGCATCCCCTCTCACCCCTTCCCACTCTCCCTTTCTCTCCTTTCGACTCACCCATTTGTCCAGGACTGGGTTTGGAGAGTGGCTACTGTAGTTTAGAACAATAACTCTTATTTGTGTAGTGTTTTACAAAGCCTTTCTCAGGCTTTCACATGGCCGTGGAGCTTTGTGAGGCTGGTGGAGAGGGAGAACATCCCGGTTTTACAGGTGAGGTCACTGCGGGTCCTGGAGGCACATGACTCACCCAGTGATTCACAGCGAGGAGAGAGTAGAACTTGAGCTTGACCCCTGGCCTCAGGAGTCCACCTTCTGCAGTCTTCCTTCCATACCTCAAGGACGAGTCCCAGGCTGTCCTCTGTCCTCTCTTGTTCTGTCTGATAACAGCCAGCGTTACACACACTCACAGTCTTGCTGAACCCTTCCAGAGACTTCTTATTACTTATAGAGAAAAGGCAGAACTCCTGTCTGCCTCCAGGGCCCTGCGGAGTCAGCCCAGCCTGCCTCCCCAGCCTTATCTTGTACCTGGTTCTCTCCCTCTGTGGTCCAGTCACCCTGGCCTTCATTCAGTTCCTCCAGCCTAATTGTGTTTCTTGCCCTCCTCCCACACCCCTTTGTCTAGTTAGTTCTTACTTATTCTCTAGACCTTCAAGTCAACCATCACCTCCTCAGTGAAGGCTTTTCTAACCCCTCAGCAAAGTGAGCTCATGGTCACTGCTTCCTGCACCTTCAGAACACTTGTCTCTAACTGTAGCTCTGCACGATTGTCTGATTCATACCAGTCTTGCCTGCAGGACCATAAGTCCTAAGGGATCAGGGACCAGGTCTGTTTCCCTCACTACCATATCCCTAGTGCCTGTAGCACTTTGATATTATTGATCAATTCCAAAAAGAAATATTGGATTATGTTTGTAATCTGATCTGTACCTGGGCATGACTGAATTATGATTAGGGTGTTGAGCCCCCACCCACCAAGGGGTAAAAGGCATGGCAAAAACAGAGTTGCGGGTTTTCTGATGTTGGAGTTTTGATGTTGGAGTTTGATACTGAAAACTTAAGCTGGAGCCCCAAGAAGTCAGCATGCAGAGGAAACAGAAGCCAGCACCAGGAAGGAAGGAAACTTAAACCCAGAAAAAAGCAAGCGCAGGAACTTAGGAACCCAGGAAGCCTGAACCCTGGCAGACGTTGGCAGCCATCTTGCTCCAAATAGACTTTGGAAGTAACTTATGCTTTATGGCCTGGTATCTATAAGCTCCTACCCCAAATAAACACCCCTTATAAAAACCAACCAATTTCTGGTATTTTGCATCAGTACCCTTTTGACTGACTAATACAGTGCCGCATTTAAGAGGTGCTCGTAAAATATTTGCTCAGTAAATTAACAATCTCATGGGACTCCAGATGAGTAGAATCTCCTCACCTGTCTAAAACTGGACATCATCTTAAATCCCTTGTCCTTCTAGGAGCCTCCCTATCTCCCTACCTTACTGGTAGTTGACAGTGCTTTCTGCTACTCCCTAGCTCCCCAGTTGTCATGGTCTATACAGTATAGATATACAACATATAGATACACATGATTGTAATGCATATCGCCCGGGTACCTTATGGATATGAATATTCCAATTTTGTAGGCTGGGGTGAGCCTGAGAGCCTGTGTTTTTAACAAGCTTCCAGGTGCTTTCTGTGCTGCTGGTTCAGGATCACACTTGGAGCAATGGGAGTCTCTTATTTTTATGCTTCTCATATTTATTAGAGAAGGTAGGAAGGAAAGTAGGAGTCAAAAGACCTGAGGCTCCCATTGGCTCAGCCATTTAGTGCTCAGTAATCTTTGGCCAAGTAGTTCCTAACCCTGTCCCCCAGCCTCCCTTTCCTTATCTGTGTAGTGTTCTGATAACATTTGCCTCGTTGGAGCATGGCTGTGAGAATCAGAAGAGAGAAATGGATATGAAAGGACTGAGAAAATCTTATAAACCACACTGGTTACTGTTAATCCTGGTAATTATTTGTTCCTTTGCATATCCTGTTTACCTGACTGGATTATAAACTGCTTGAGGGTAGGCAGGTTTATAGAGCCTCCTCTCTGCAAAAATGTCTGAAGAGAACAAGAAAGCCAGGGTTCCTGTCCTCCAGGGGTTCCACCCCCAGTGGTGTGATTGTGTCATAATACACTACCCTAAAACTTAATGGAATAGAAAAACCCAAACATTTAATGTGCTCTCGGATTCCTGGGTCAGGAACTCAGGTAGAGCATAGCATGGATGACTTAGCTCTGTTCTGCTATGTCTGGGGCCTCAACTAGGAAGACTCAGAGACTCAGGGTGTCCGAATGGTTGAGGGCTGGGATTATCTGAGATCTGGTGATTATGCTGGCTGTCAGCCAGAAGCCTCTGCATGACCTCTCCATGTGTGGGCTTTCTCACAGCAAGGTGATTGGGTTCCAAGAGGGAGCATCCCCAAGAAAACAGGGTGGAGGTGCACAGCATTTTTATGATCTAGCCTTAGAAATCACATGGCATCACTTTCACCATACTTTGTATTCAAGGTCCATGAAAGTCTACTAGATTCAAGAGGAGATGGCGACCTGGCCCCCCCCCCATGCAAGATGGGAAGAGTGTCAAGGTCACAGTGGAAGAAGAGCAAATGGGATGGGAGATAGTGTTATGACCATCTTTGGAAAATACAGTATGGGCTGGAAATATTGTAGCCACCACATGGTTTAGTGACACAGATAGTAATTTGTTTCTTGACTGTAAAAGTTGCCTTTTGGCTATGTATATATAATATTGCATATATAAACTATACTTACATAAAATATAAAACTACATTCTAGTTTCCCTGTGGGTCACATGTTTATCTGAAACATCAGTGATGGGGTGATGCTGTAGGGTAATAGGCAGAGAAAAGACTTGCAGTACATTTTTATATAGCTTCCAGGAAATACTTCAGCAGGCCAGCTCTCTAACCATTAGTCATCCCTTTTCATCCAGTACTTCGTGGCCCTGTAACCTCATACAAGTTCCTGGGCCTTAGTTCTCTTATCTGTAAAATAAGGATTATTCGTGAAATGAGATAGCACAGGGGGAAATATATCACCCAACAACGGATGCCTAATAGACTCTCAATACATGGGACTTTCTGCCTCTTCTGTCCCTGAAGGAAGACTCTTCATGGGCGCTAGTCCTCTTTTTTTTTTTTTTTTTTAAGATTTATTTATTTCTCTCCCCTCCCCCCGCCCAGTTGTCTGCTCTGTGTGTCCATTCGCTGTGCGTTCTTCTGTGACTGCTTCTGTCCTTATCAGCGGCACCGGGAATCTGTGTTTCTTTTTGTTGCATCATCTTGTGTCAGCTCTCCGTGTGTACGGTGCCATTCTTGGGCAGGCTGTGCTCTCTTTCACCCTGGGCAGCTCTCCTTATGGGGCGCACTCCTTGCGCGTGGGGCTCCCCTACGTGGGGACACCCCTGCGTGGCAGGGCACTCCTTGCGCGCATCAGCACTGCGCATGGGCCAGCTCCACATGGTCAAGGAGGCCCGGGATTTGAACCGTGGACCTCCCATGTGGTAGGTGGACGCCCTATCCATTGGGCCAAGTCCCCTTCCCTCTAGCCCTCTTATCCGGGTGGGAGAAGCAACCTTCTCCAGACCTGGCCAGTGACATGGGTCACCCCTGGGGTCCAGGCTCTCCTATGAGGGTGGGGTTTTGATGTTCAGATTGCTTTTGCAGAGAGTGGGCTCTCTCTTTGTCTTGCTTTAAAGCTGTAGCCTGTGTGTATGTGTGGGGAGGAGGGGGTGGATGGGATGAGGGGGCAGTTGGGGGCCAGGCTGGCTGCTCTAGTAGCCTGGCCTGAGAAGTGGGGGCATCAGGTCACAGCTGCCTGGGAGCCTAATCACCACAGAGGACGTTGCTTGCATGGGGACAGGGCTCTGGCCATTCGCAGGTGTGCCAGGTGTGTTTGGCCCTGGGTGCAATTGCAGAACCAAGTTCCTGGCTCCCGTCTGCCCAGTGCATGTACCTTGCCTGAGTTCTGAGCTCAGCAGCCTCCAAACTAGGCCGTGGTATGGGTGATTATACCTGGACCAACCTGCAAACAACTCTCCAACTGAAAGGAACTTTAGAGAAATCTGCAGCATAGGCTTTTATCATTTTAAATCCCCTTCATTTCCCTTTTCCCCTCCCTGCTTTTCTCAAATAGTAGCTAAGGAGGGTTCTCCTCTTGCTTTCTGATGTGCAAGCTTTTGGAGGGAGTAGCTGGGTGAATGTCCAGTAGGGCGACAGAGAGGGCCTCTGGGCTTAACCCATGCTGCGCCCCCTTAGCATGGCTGTGGGCCTCGCATCTGTGCTTGAAGAACCCTCATTTTCTTACTCAGTCCAGTTGGCTCAGTCTTCTCGCCCTCTGGGTTGGGACGGGGTCACTGGCTTACGGATGCCTTCTGAGCAGGGTTCAAGCACCAAGCCCCCTTCCTGTGGAGGGGTGCTCTCCTTGGAGCAGGGCTGGTTTGGAGAACATCTCGGCCAGGGTCCCAGTGGGTCCAGTCGCTCCAGCCCCTGGAGGCCCTCAGCCTTCCTTGGTGGACCTCTCTTTTCTTCCCCTGAGGTCCCTTCCATCCACTAACAGTCGTGATTCTTTGATGTTCCCACCTCTATGTCTGAGAGAAATGACAGGGGAGGACTTGATGAAACTCTGCCTGCGAATGCTGGGAGCTGGTGGGCCCTGACTCTGCAGAAGAGCCAAATCCACGTTGCTCCTTTTTGCCTCCCCCCGTCGGGCAGGTCGCTGGATGGCCGGCTGCAGGTGTCCCATCGGAAGGGGCTCCCCCATGTCATCTACTGCCGCCTGTGGCGATGGCCCGACCTGCACAGCCACCACGAGCTGCGGGCCATGGAGCTGTGTGAATTCGCCTTCAATATGAAGAAGGACGAGGTCTGCGTGAATCCCTACCACTATCAGAGAGTAGAGACGCCAGGTATGCACCCGTGGGGCGACGGGGTGCGCAGCCCCCCCAGGGGGCGGGGGCTCGGGGCCGCCTGGGCGTGGGCGCTGACCGGCCTCTGCTCTGTCTCCCCTGGGCAGTTCTACCTCCCGTGTTGGTGCCGCGCCACACAGAGATCCCGGCCGAGTTCCCCCCGCTGGACGACTACAGTCATTCCATCCCCGAAAACACTAACTTCCCGGCGGGCATCGAGCCCCAGAGCAATATTCCAGGTATGCCCTGGGGGCGGAGCAAGCTCCCGCCTCCCCTCCGGCCGCCGCCCGTGGTCACCCCATCACCCCATCTCTGCGCACAGCGCCGGTCCGTGGGCCCCTGACTCAGAACCACATCCCTGTTGGTAGAGGACTCGTGGCCTTAGCTCCCCGCTCACTAATGATGCTTTTTTTGGCACGGAGGAGCGGTGTGACCCTTCCGCCCGCCTGCCTCGGTGCAGTCATTTATTTTGGAAGCGGAAATAGCAATGCTGTGTTTCTCTTGCCGCCCTCGCAGGCCTGGGGCTGGCGCTCAGGCAGGATCCCCGACGGTCTTGGGGCCTGCAGGGGTGGTGGAGAGCCTGGAGAGGCAGTGGGTGAGCCGAGGGTCCTGGCAGCAGCCGGCCCTGGGAGTCAGCTTGGGGCTGTGCCCTTTGGAGGGCTGCGGCTGCTCTTTCTTACAACCTGGGTGGGGGGTGAGGCCAAATGTTGGGTTTTCACTCTGTAGGGAGAAGGGTGAGCCACTCTCTAAGAGAACAAATGCTTTTAGAAGCCTCTCATTTGCATGCAAATAACGTGTGAATCACCAGCACTCTCCCTAGTCCAGGGGAACTGTGCTTGGCGGCACGTGGGCTGCTGCCGGCCTTTGAGAGTTCTCTTTTGGACTTGCCTTTGACCCTGAATTAGTTTAGGGTGCTGAGGTTGGGCTTAAAGCGTCAGGCCTGCCTCGGGTCACAGCCCTTTAGGATCCTTCACACAGGTCACCCTGAATCCTAGAGGACAAGTCACCGGCTCCTCCACTCATTCAGCAGAGCTTAGAGCTAAGTCAGCCTGGGATATGGGCAGGGGTGGGGGGGGCGGTGCGGATCAGAGAACTAGATCACTCGGTTCATGCTGCATTGAACTTGCAACCTACCTGGGAAGCTAAGAAACACCCCTGTAAGACAACAAATAATAACAGCAGATCTGCACAGGAGATAGGAGGGGCCAGAGGACTGAAAATTCTCAGAGGTCAGGGGTCAGCGAGACCCTCCCTGGAGGTATCAGGGCTTAAACCTGACCTTCAAGGATGGGAGAAATTAGCCTGGCAGAGGTTCTAGGATCAGGTCCTTCAGACTTGGGGAATCGGGGAAGATACAGACCAAGGGGGCTATGATCTAAGTGGGGAGCCAGGTGAGGACAGCAGAATCCAGGTGCTGGTGTCCTCGGCCAGAGCACGGCTGCTGTGGCTGCCTGCCCAGGGTTCCTCCAGCACTCTCAATGGCCACGGTGGTGTGGGTGTGTGATGAGACTGCTAAAGGGGTCTCAGAGACCCTGAGCCTTGGGGGCCAGTTAATAAATCACCTTCCTTCTGATTCCCAGAAACCCCACCCCCTGGTTACCTGAGTGAAGATGGAGAAACCAGTGACCACCAGATGAACCACAGCATGGACGCAGGTGAGGGTGAAGCAGAGTGTACTCTTCATCTTAACTGAGGGCCCCCCCCGCCCACCTTCCTGTCCCTCTACCCAGTATTTCAGAGCAGCCACCATGTGCCAGGCACTGAGTAGGCAAGGAACCTAAGCTGGTCACAATTTATGGGGGAAACTGACAAGACAAACGTACCTTACCATGCAGTCTCGTATATGCCCTGATGGAAGATTCCACGTGGCATCAGGGGCATAAAGCAGGGCCACCTAACCCTGTCTGGGGAGGAGGTGTTGGGGGCATGGTGGTGCCTCATCCTGTAGGATTTTCTTGAGCTGAATCGTGAAGATGTGTAGATCTGTGTGATTGGGGCCTGGTAAGTATACAGCCCATGAGCTTGGTGTGGCTGGTACTTACTCCTCCAGAAGGAGGAGAGATGGGACTGCCCATCAGACAGGGCTTGGGAGCCAGGCATCAACTTGGCATTTAGCCTGCGGTGGATGGGGTCCCACAGCAGGATTTCACCAGATCTGTGCCTTTGTGAGATGTTGCTGCAGCAGGGGGGAGGTGGGCTGATGGGGGCAGGGCTGTGGGCTGGCTCACTGGTAAGGAGTCCCCTGAAATAGTTCAGGTAAGATTCAAGGAGAAGCAGAGTAGAGGCAAGGTCCTTGCTGGAGGCCAATTAAGACCCCTGGCGCCGCTCTCTGTGACCAAATGTAATCCACGTGCTCCTGCCATGAGGGACCCGATGCAGTTCTCTCCAGCCACGTCTCCAGATGTTCTCACGTAGTTTGTTACGGGACCACATTGGCTCCAAATCAGCAGTTTCTTGAATTGAACCCCAGTTGCCACATAGAATGTGCACGGCACTGTATGTGGTTGGGCGAGGAGGAGAGGGGAGGGCCACGCACATGTTCCATCCCTGCCCTTGCACGCAGCCCAGAAGAGATTGTGCAGTTCCTGAAAAAAGAATCAGGGAGACTCACAGCTGCCTTGTAAACACAGTTGGGTAAAATCTACCATGGGAATTAGGGCTCTTTTAGTTTAGCACGGTCCCCCTTCCCCAAACACACACATACCCAGTGAGTGGCTGGCAGAGGGAACCCATATGGAATGCATCTAAGGCCTTCCTGTATTTGGAGCCCGGTGACCACTGCAGGCTTGCAGCTCTTAAATGCTGGCATGGGAAGCTAAGCAGCATTTCTCCAGATGCTGTATTTCTTCTCACTTTCCTTTCTCTCTTCCCTCCTGGCTGCTCTTCATATTTGTAGCATGATTACTGTTAGAAAGTAAACAGACTAAAGGAGAGGGTCTGTATTTGGGAAGAGTGGTCACATTTTCACCCTCCTTTTCAAACTCCTTTTTGCCCTGTTTTCTCTGTCTCATCTCCTCCTATAAGTGGACCTACTGGGTCCTGCTGTGAATGTGAATGATTTATGTAAAGTGGAGCCCAGGCTCTGTGGAACCTAGTCAGCCCCAGGAAGGGTAGGCGTGGGGGATGGTCTCCTGTTTATTTTCTGTTCTCATCTCAAAGTTGCCCATTGGGAAGGCAGTCCAGGTACCCCAAGGCTTGATTTCTCTCCCGCTGAGCATGGCTGCACCTCTGGCATGGCTGGAGAATCACCTTGCCCATCCCATATTTCCCATGACACCCACATATACCCATGTGCAGAACAGAGAGAAGTTCCCATAGCTTTCCCAGGTCTTCATGATTCGGGCCACCACTCTGTTCCAGGCATGGTGTGAGCATTTTTATATGTGTGATCCCACTGAATTTTCACATAATACTACACAGTAGATGATCTAATCCACATTTTATATCTGAGGGAATAAATGAAAGCTCAGAGTTTAAACAACTTTGCCAGAATCACATAGCTGATAAGTGGTAGCATGTCTACAACCTGTGACTGTTTCTGAAGATGTGTTACTTCCCTTGGCAGATGAGGTGCCATGGAGGAGCAAAGGACTCATCCCTTGCCCTCAAGGAGATTACAGTTGAGTTAGGAAGAAGAAACAGGCCACTGATGTGAAAGGACTGAGTTATTAAAAACAAACTCTGTAGGGTAGAAGCTCTGTTAACACTTGAGAAGTTAAAGGCCATGATCCGTGATTATGAACTTGACTCCAGGCTTTCAGCTTTTGAGGTTGGCTGGCTTAGAATTAATTTCTGGGGAGCAGGTGTAGCTCAGTGGTTGAGCACCTGCTTTTCATGTTCGAGGTCTTGGGTTCAATCCTTGTACCTCCTGAAAAAAAAAGTAAATTAATTTCCGAGCCATTTTATCAGATACTAGCCCAGGTAGCATTTTTAGCAGACTCTGGAGCTGGCATTTGGCTTTAAAACTCTGAAGAATTCAAAGTATACATACTTGAGGCCAGATGCAGGACCCAGCCAGCAAGGACTGGTAGGTACAGGTTGATTTCAGGGGATAGAGACTGAGAGCTGGTGGAGACAGGTGACCTGGTAGAGCCTGAACCACCAAGCTGTTCATAAGTAAATAACTCTCCATAGCCATGTGACTATGAAGAACGAATGAAGAACAAGAGGAGCTGTTCATTTTGGGGGTGCAACTGATGCCATGCCGATTCTTTCTTCTTTCCGGCATGTGGGGTGGAGAAAGGGTCATCGATAAGAAGAGCTAGTAGGTTGGACTTTTCCCCCACACGCACAAGCATGTCTTACATGAAATACAGTCAGATTGCCAGGTTGCAGGATTTCTGAGGATGTTTGTGAACTTCCTGAAACCTGAGGAAAGGTTTGGAAATTGGTATTTCCGGGTGCCTGAGCAGCTGCAGCCTTTGCTTGAGAGCAGTGGCTGATGGTATCTGGGAGGCCTCAAGCCCCACCTTTCTGGAAGGGCCAGCTCGCTGCTGCCTGGGTCTTCAAGCAGCTGGGGAGAGGGGCTTCCTGGTCCCCTTCACTTTCCTGGAGGCATGTACAGGGCAGTGTACCTCCTCGTTGAGCACTCAGTGGCCCTGAGCCGTGGGTCTTGCTTCGGATCAAAAACCCATCAGGTCATGGGGGGAGCTCTGAGTTCATGCACCCAATCCATTCATTTTACAGATGAAGAGCCTGGGAGCCTGGGAGCAGGCAAGGTGATAGGGTTTGGCCTTCTCCTGGGGCTTGGAGTCTCAGATCAGGGTTAATTCCTGCTGTGGTGAGCTACCCCATCTTGATGTAAGTGTTCAGTAATTTGATTCTCCAGGCCAAGAATCTTTTATGAAGTCTCATAATGCTGTCTCGCCTCGCAGGTTCTCCAAACCTATCCCCGAATCCGATGTCCCCAGCACACAATAACTTGGGTAAGTATTTCATTGTGCATATGACCATAACCCTCTGTAGCTGCAGCCCTGGCTGGTGGCCAGCAGGGAGCGGGGGAGGGAGGTGCTGAAGGGGAGGCTCTTGTCCCCTTTTCCTTGGCCCAGCTCACTCATCAGGTTTCTGGTTACAGTGGTTCTGGGGTCACCCACAGAACGGAGAAACCTGAGAACAGTGGTGGCAGGAGAGGCAACCTTCCGCCCACTTAGTATTTCCCCTGGGTGGTACTTAGACGTGAGTGAATGAAAATCCCCCAAACCTTATGCCCAGGAGGCGAGGGTCTGTGGTCAGCCAAGCATACGTGCGCGGTTTGATACAAGGCCACGAGCAGCTGTGCAGACTCCAGCCCCCTGATTTTCCTACCCTTGTTCCAGATACACTTACTTGGACTTTATCTGAGCATTTCATCTTACAATTATGTAGTTTTTGTTACATAACATAACATAAAAGGAGTTTAAAAAGAAGCAAATGTGCCCATAATCCCATCAGCCTAATGCAACTGCTTTCATTTTATCATGTTCCTTCTGATTTTTGCAGATCAGGTATATATATATATTGTATCTCACCACTACAGTCATAACGTATATTCATTTTTTTTCATTCTCTTTTTCTCTTTACACTATTTCATGAATACATTTCCCTGTTCCATTTACCATGTTGAGTTATCTTACATTTTGGGGCAGTATTTGGACCATCATTTCCATTACCATCCTTCAGATGCTGGACTCCAGGGTTAGTTTTTCTGAAAATCATTTTTATAATCCAGGTGTATCCTTCAGCTCTCTGGCATGGGATGATCTTGCTCTTTTGTGGCATTGGTGTTGAACCTACCAAAAGGTTTAAAAACAAATGAAATATTATATCTGTTTAGTTTTTATTAAGGGGAATTTTTTTTTAAAATGTTGTAGTCTGGTAGTGTTAGAAAATTTGAGTTTGGTTTTGGTTTGGCCTTTACTGCTGAGGCCTGCTTTGTGGCTCTGGAAAAGAAATAGTTAATATTTGAACCTAGTGAGTAAGGGTGGATGGACTGGATTTTGTTCCCCTGTTTGTTTCCAGTCCTTGATTGATAGCATTAGATGAAAAAAATCCATCATTTGGAATATTGGGAGATGCCTGAAAACTCTTTAAAAAAACAGGCTGACAAGTGGCCAGTATGAAATGTGAGTTTAGGGCTCTGTTTTAACATCTTTGTAAAATAATATCACAGTGAGTATAGGACTTTGCAGAGGGAAGGTCAAATTCTCAGTGTGAAAGGACTGTCTGAATGATTAAAAACTAACTCTGTAGGGTGGAAGCTATGTTAACACTTGAGAAACTAAAGGCCGTGATTATAAACTTGACTCTGGGCTTTCACCTTTTGAGGTTGGCTGACTTAGAATTAATTTCTGAGCCATTTTACCGAATGCTGTTCCAGGCAGCACTTTTAGTGGATAAACTTTGGAGCTGGCACTTGGCTTTGAAACCCCAAGGAGCTCACAAGTCAGCTTGGGGGTGGCAGCTGCCCCAACTCAGTGGTTCAGATGTTGTCCCAGGGAGGGTTTGCTGTGCCTTCCCCTCCAGATCTGTGTAGATGAGGATGACAAGATAGTTTTTGAGCTTGGACTTGAGGCAGAGTTCCCTGTTGACATAGCTCTCCATCCTTTCTATTCACCCAAGAGATGAGCGTTATCAGACCATTTCTTCCAAAGGAAGGAATAGTCCTCCCAGGCCTGGCCAGCAGAGAGTGGGTGCCACTTTGTGGTAGGGTAATCAAGTCAGTGATCAAGTTAGGGATAGGACTCTTGGTGAGACACTGATGCCCACAGGTCCGGCTTCCTCTCTGCTTGGTGAGCCCTTACACCCCCACTTCCCACCCATTCCAAACATAATGGCTTTATCCCTCTCCCCCAAATCCTATAGACTCTCAGGGTCATAGCTGAAAGGAGATGACGTGGTAGTGATGATGATGGCAAATGTTACTGAGAAGTTACTACTAAATATTATTCAGCGTGCTTCATGAAATTTAACACAGTCTTCATAACAACCTTATTAGGTAGTAGCATTATAAGTTTTCATTTTATAGGTTAGAGAACCAAGAGACAGGTTATTTAACTCATCCTAGGTCAGACAGCCAGTAAGGAGCCCACTTTGAACTCAGGCTTTGGGGTCCAGAGCATGTCCTCCCATGCACAGCACATTGCTTTGCCGGGTCATTTAGACCAGCTCTCCCCTTTCTCAGAAGAACAAGGCTCAGAGATGGACATTGATTATCTTCTGGTCGGGAGAAGTACCAGGTTGAAGCCCTCAGTGTCCCTTGTGGCTGGGTGGGGGCCATGCCTGCTTGCCTGTCTATGCCTCAGTCATTCATTCCACTGGCACTTCCTGCTCAGTCACTGTGTGCCAGTCTAGGTGTGGGGACTGTAGAGAATCACAAGGTCTTTCTGGCCTTTTTGGGATAAATAAGGCAGGACTATAAATAATCATAAAACAAAAGGAGTGCAGATGAAGTATGCTTGCTGATTGCTCAGTGGAGGGCACAGCAGTTTTCTACCTGGGCCATGCATCTGGGCTGTTACTCATTCACTCAGTCAGCATTGGTTGAGTTCCTGGTATGTACGATGCTGGGGCTACAGAGCTGGGGGGACACGTAGACATTTGCATCTGGGGGGAGGGTTCGAAGTGTCCATGTCCACCTGTAATGCCAAGGAAGCAAGCATAGAGGAGGGGGAACTGCATGTGCCAAAGACGAAAGTTCTGGATGGAGTGGGGAAGACCACAAAGACATTATGACTCGATTATCAGCTGGGCCTTGAATGGCAGGGGGTATATCGAGAGAGAGAAGGAAGGAAGGACTTTGCAGATAGAAGGAATGGCCTGAGAGGGCAGGGTGTGTCCTGAGGATGCTGACATTGTGGTTGGCAGGTGTATAGAGATGACACGAGGGAACGTGAGGCTGAAAGGGCTGTTGGGGCACAAGACGGAGAGCCTCAAATGTCATGCCTGGACCCCTCTTGCCTCCAGGATCAAGTTGTTTGTGGGTTTTGAGCATGCATGTGTGGTTGTGGGCAGGGTGGTGTCTGATGACTGCTTCATAAAGATTAAGCTGGCTACTGTGTGGAACCTTAATTCTGGGGGAAATTCCTGGAGACAAAACAAAACAAAACAAAAATCTCTCAGGAAGCTTTCATAATGCAGAAGGCTGAGATGAGAGCTTTAGAGAAGTGGCAGCAGGGCTGAGTGAGGCATCTGAGTGATGTTCATAGGCCCGAATTGGCAGGATTTACTGACCTGCTGGGAACTGGGAATGTGGTTGAAGGAGAAATCTCTGCTTTAACTGGGAAAGATGGTGAGGGCAGGACACCCAGGAAGTGAGAGATGATGGTGAACTAGAACCAGCTAGAAAGTCAGCAAAGAGGCTGGAGCTGGGATACAGAGTTGGAAGCCATTAGCACGAATGACAGCCATTCCCAAAGAGGGTGAAGTTTGGAAGGTCCGCGCTCTCTGCCCTCTTGGAGCCCTCAAGGCACCCGCCATTAAAGTCCGAGAGGTCTCGCTGCTTCATCCAGCATTTCTCCTACCACTGAACACTTTTCTCTTAATCCCTTTGACCATCCCACAGGTGTCACTTTGGAAACACTGATGACGGTTCAGCTGAAGTCAGATTGGATGAATTCCGCACAGGGGGAGGGACCCCAGATCTAGAAGGAAAAGGGCCAGGGCCAAAGACAGATTCACTGGGGCTCCTGTAGGGAAGGAGTAGGCTGAGGGCCAGGTGGAGAATTGGGGGCCACAGCAGCCAGCAGGGTAGGAGACTCTGAAGGACTGCGGCCAGCGGGCAGCTTCTGCAGAGATGCCAAATGACACACAAGAAAAGGCCTTTGGGTTGGATCATCAGGAGCTTTTGGAGAGCACTTTGCAGTAAGAGGTAGAAGATGACCTCGGTCAGCAATGGGCTGACGGGCGAAGGAAAGGTGGGGGAGCGGAGGCAGCCTTTGCACTTCCCCAGGGCCAATGTGTCCCAGACTGGTGGGATGGAGACAGGTACACAGTGAGCTCTTCTAGAAAAGTCGGGGGCTTTGCCTTGGGACATCTGATTTTTTCTTTAAAAGGAAGTATTATGAAATTATTATATAAAAAGAAATAAAGCATAAAACATCTGGCTCCTTCTTCCGTTTCCTTCCCAGTTCAGGCACTAGCTCCAAGGCTCAGGGCTCAGGAAGGCTGAGCCTCCTGCCAGAATAAAGCCACTTACTTTAATAAAAGTAAGGAGTGGTGACTGGGGAGGTCGTGATTGAGACCCAGGTCAGGGCTCTCAGGAGGCCCTCGGGGCTTTGTTTTCAAGGAAGGGGATATGAGCAGGTGATGTTCCTGTTATTACACTTCGAGTTGGGTGAGTCACCTGGAATTTCCTAAGCGTTTAAGTCAGAGGATTGGGCAAATTGAAGGGAAGGAGGAGGCAGGTGGAGAGGGAGGGGGGAAAAGATAACGAGCTGGATCCTGCCGGGTGAGTAAGTCGTTCCCTGCTTTCAAGTGAGGCATTTGGGTGGAGCCTTGACCGAGGAAAATGAGCAGTTGGGTGCCCTGGAGCAGCAGTTGAGCTGGAGCTGAAGGAGGGGACGCATTCCTCAGGGTGCCGCCTGGCACAGAGGCGCTTCCTGCCCTACCAGGAGAGGCGGGGGCAGCGGGTTCAGCTCCCAGGCCCGCCCCAGGGCAGGGGTCTTGGTGCTGCCACCGGAGGCTCTTCCCTAAGGCCTCCTCTGGCTCTGATGTCCGTGCGCTTGCGAAATCACGAGCAGATTTATTGACAGGAAGTCAGCTGCTGGCTGTACCCTCATGCTTGCTAGGGTCCAGCTCTTGGAATTTGCCACTTTTCTTAGTTGCTCGTTAACTGGTTCTAGGCAAAAAGAGTAAGGGGTTCTTTCTATGTACAACTTGGTTTGTTACTTTCATCCTTAGCAAGAGGATTAGTCTGGATGCTGGTCCAGAGCCCCAGGGAACCAACCCTGTAGCGCAGGCGCCAACACAGAGGCTAGTTCTGCGCGGAGGGTGTAGGGGGATATTTCGTAGCCCCTGAGCTGGGCTTTCAAGGTCGAGTAAGAGCATATGTGACGGGGAGGACCTTCCAGGAGGAGGGAAACGCAGAGACAAAGCTGCGGCCACGTGTGGGGCCGGGAAGCCTGGAGCGTGGCTTCTCCAGGTCAGACGGCCCAGGCCAAGCCGGTCCACTTAGGTTTTGACCTTTAGCCGCGCAGCGCCAGTGCTGCTGGCCTTCGCCGGTTCCCTGCTTTCGGTTTATAGTAGAAAGTCAATTCCCTCCTCTTGCCTCCCTGCCCTCCCTTTCCCTTTACCAGATTTGGATCTCTTGCACATGTTTTTAATAGGCGTCCCTTAATCCAAGTGTTGCCTTCTGGGTTTTATTCTGTTTTCTTTTCCTTAAACAAAACAGAATGTCTCTGCCAGCTTGGAACAGGGCTCAGAACTGAAGCCAGCCAATGCGTTAGGCTGGCAAGGGGCCAGCCACGAATTAAGTGCCCCATGCCACTTGAGAAGTCTGGCTGACACCACACGGTGGGGGCAGGGGCCCAGAATGCTGAAGCTGGAGGCTTCTGCATCGCAAACGCCTCTGCTCGAGGAAGGGAGATTAGTCCAGAACCACTTGTCTGGCCAGAAGCAGAGCCGTTTAAAAGGGCAGGCCTGGGCCCTCCACCTGGAGAAGCCAGCCCGCTCTCCACCGGGGCTGCTTTACCTTAGCCCCTGCAGAGTCGCCCTCCCAGGAGAGCCTCTTACTTTTATATCATCAGGTCCACTTCAAGAAGCAGTCTTGTGTAAAACTGCTTCTGCATATGTTGGGAAACTGCATGCTAGCAGTTATCACTTGAGAGATTTTTTTCAATGATTCACTATCAGGACAAGCTTTGTTTCCCCCACAGAACTAATCATTGTCCGTCCACCAACCAAAGCCACGTAGCATATTATACTCACTTTTTGCCTCACCTAGTACGTTGCTCAGGGCCAAGCTGGGTGCTCTTTCAGTAGCTGTGACCTCCTGTTTACAACCTTCTCCTTTCAAGGATGTCCTGAGTCTTTTGTTTCTCTTGTTCTAACCATGGTGTGGGTAAGTCCTTTGATGGGAAAGAAATGAGGGCATGCATATGGTTTAAAAACAAAAATGCCATTTCAGGAAGAACCCGGGGGTGGTGGCCGTGCTTTTGGTCTTTTGCTCCTCTTATAGACAGACCTTGAAGAGGCAGCTGAGGGGTGGTGGGAGGAAGGAGGGAGGCAGGGAAAGGCCAGGCTGGTTTTCAGTTGTTTACAGAGAAGAGTAAGTGCATGGCTGGGTTGCTGCGCCAGGTCAGTCCTTCTCATGAGCGCAGGTCAGCTCATACGACTATGACTCTGAAATGGCAGCCTTCTAACTTTGCTTTGGCCTGACTACACAGCTACCCCAAACTAGCATCTTCCTAATTAGGTGTCAGGCCTCCTGCATCCAGTGTTTTCTAGGACACTGCAAACACTGTTCAGTGCTTCCCTGCAGGGATGTTTGGAAGAGGGCTCAGATCAGCTTGGGAGGACCTCTTGGACTGGGACCCAGTCCTTCTCTGACTCCTGAGACTCCGGAAGCCCCCACCAGGACATGGCTCTGGTACCACCTTGCCCAATTAATTAGGATGGGTGTGCTGTGTCAGGGTTCCTGGGAGTCTAGTGTGTGCTCACACTCACTCTCTCTCCTGCCTGGGCTAAGCCCAAGGGATGCTGAACCGGGCTTTATAATTTAGGGGTGAGGGTTCTTTGTTGTTTTACACATTACTGAATAAGTCCAGGCAGCTCAGATCAGCCACAGCTGCCTCTTCAGGCTGACCCATGCCAGGAGCACAGTTACCTAGGCGGTCTGCTTTAGATGTCTCTTGGTGTACTGCATTCCTTGTGCCAGCTAGGAAGCTGAGCCCAGAGAGGTCGTTTCCCCAAACTCACAGCAAGGTCAGCAGAGCCTGAGTTAGAACCACATTTTTGCCTGGGTGGGGAAGGCGGTGGCATGTGGCTTGACCACTTTGAATGCTTGGATTGCACTTAGATTTCTTGGATTTTTTTTTTTTTTTTTTAATTTCCAAAGCAACATTGCTCACACGTCAGCGACCACATTGTTTAGAATAGAGCTTATCTCATTGGAATGTTGAAGCTTCTAGTAGCGCCAGACCCAGCCGGGGCTGACAGGGCCCAGCCCACCCTCAGGGACCAGGGCACAGGCCACAGCTGCTCGTGTCCCTGGGGGATGCAGCCCAGGGGCAGGCTCCTGCTCTGGTCATTCCTCCTTTTCCCATTAAATAGCCAAGATTCCCTGCCACTGCCATCATCTTTCCTTGCTCCACCCTAGGAAAAGAAGATTGTGGCAAGGATGTTGCCCCTGTTGAGATGGAGGTGGAAACGGGACAGGATGTTTTCAGGTTCCTGTGAGCAAGGTTATTATAATTGTTAACACCCCTTATTGAGCTCTCACTGTGTGTCCTGCGTTGTTCTCAGTCCTTTCCACGAGTTATCTCAGTCCATCCACAGACAGCCCCAGATGGTAAAAAGATTCCCCCTGTCGGTGGCTAGAGGAGGAGGGTGTGGAAGCTGAGGCCCGGAGAGTGTATGTGGTTCGCACAGTCACAGCTGGTATGTGCCTGAGCGGAGACTGAGCTCTGCTCTGACCGCCAAGCCTGTGCTCCGTGACGTGGTTAAACATCTAAGGCAGTGGTTTTCACCAGGGACAGTTTTCATCTGGCAACATCTGAAGACATTTTTGGTTGTCATAACGTGGTATGGGTACAGGGGCAGGGACGGGTGCTTCTGGCATCTAGCGCGTGGAAGCCAGGGATGCCACTGAGCTTCCTGCAGTGCCCAGGACAGCCCTGACAACAAAGAGCTACCCAGCCCACAATGTCAGTATGCTGCGGTTGAGGCTCCCGGTGGTGGGTGTCCCACCTCTGCAGCCAGGCCTGGGCGTGTTTGGTATAGGAATATTCTTGGTCTGCATCTCCTCCTGTGCCTTGATAATGTCTTCTTTACCCTTAGAAGGAGATCAGAGCTGCTGTGCCCTGCCTGGGGACATCCAAGCAGGACATCCAAGCTGTGCCCTGCCTGGGGACAACTGCAGGGTGGAACAGCTTCTGGTTTTTCTCTTGGGTTCATATACACCTCACAGGCCTGGTGAATGGAGGTCCATGGTGGGTTCTTGCTCCCAGAGATTGACTGGCATGCAGTAAGCAGGGAAGGCTGAGAGGGCAGGAGCAGGATTCTTGGGCATGGCGAGGCTTTCCCATCCTTTTTTCATTCTGAGTCATGTGCTGAGGGCTAACGTGATGGCACAGATGTCATCCTGGGCCCTGGGATCTTATGGCCCAGTTGGGCAGCCAGGAGATCCACAGACACCAGCGCCCACAAAGACACACCCAGAGTCACCAGGCAGCTCCACATATATTTAAGGGCCAGAGTGAATGGTCCAGGCTGAAGGTCAGATGGAAGAGTGAGAATGAGCAGGAGACTCCCTGATGTCCCAACAAATGGGTGGGATTCAGATAGGTGGAGAGCAAGGTTTGGCAGCACTCGGCACTGTCAACTGAGGATCCGTGTGATCCGAGGTATGCAGGTGGTGCTTATGGATAACTGGGCAGGTGTGGAACCTAGAGTGGCTGGAGGTGAGAAAGGACAAGGGAGTCATAGGAAATCAAAGTGAAAGGTGAGGTGGGATCATGAGAGGGACACCTGTATTTGAGGGGTTTCCAACTCTTCTAAGAACCAACCCCTCACAAGATGGCAGTCCTTACTTGTGAATTCCTCAGTTAAAACTGTACAGACTGACAACTCGGACAAATTCAGAGTTTCTTTTAGGTAATTTTGTGTCTTAGCCACCCCAGTGGCATGTAAACCTCTGGGAAAACCGTTTCTGTAATAAGAGACATTGACACAGGTTTATCTGCAGACAGTGCTGGGGGAGTTTATGGATTCACAGGCACCGAACACAATTTGGAACCCATGGGGCTGGTCCAGCCTTTTCATTTTACAGGCTCGGAAACTGCAGCTTGACAGCTTGAGGTTTACTCGAGGCCATACAAAGCCAAAAGCTGAGAGCCCATTTGGCGGCAGGAATGAGTAGGGTCACTTTGGGGCTGGGCGGTGGCCCGTGTAGGGGGGCATGGCCTCACCTGTGGGAGAGCATGCCGGCTCTGTCCAGGGCACTGACATTTTGTGGGTTTGACTTGGCATCTCCTTGCAAACTGCTTCAACCCGGGTCAAGGCCCAGCCAGGTGGGGCAGGGCCTTCGTGAATTAAAAACAATTAAATCAGTGGCTCTTAAACACAAAGTGGCAAGGCTGATGGAATGCTTCTCCAGACACCTAAGCATCTTTTCCCATTGGATCCTACAAGTTTCGTACCATAAAGAGGCATGGGGGCGGGGCTATTATTAATGCTTGCTGAGAAGTGGGGAAACCGAGTCTTCCAGAGCATCCAAGGGCCCCTCTGGGGAGTGGCGGCCAGGCTGACCCACTGACCTGGAACGTGACCTGTCTTCACAGACCTGCAGCCAGTCACCTACTGCGAACCTGCCTTCTGGTGCTCCATCTCCTACTATGAGCTGAACCAGCGTGTTGGGGAGACGTTCCACGCCTCACAGCCGTCTATGACGGTGGACGGCTTCACTGACCCCTCCAACTCGGAGCGCTTCTGCCTCGGGCTGCTGTCCAATGTCAACAGGAACGCTGCGGTGGAGCTCACTAGGAGGCACATCGGTAACCGAAGGACAAAACCCGCCCCCCACCCCTACCCCAGTGCCACGCAGCTCCCCGTAGAACCTCCAGCCCTGGCTGGGAATTAGGGGCAGGACTCTTCCCTGGACCTCGGCCCTCAAATTCCTTATTGCTCTTTTGAAGGCCAGAGTCAAGGTTCCTTGGTCATTCCTACTCAGAGATAAAGATAATCTCTGAAAATCTGGAAGCACAGAGGAAAACTTCGCTTAAGGGGATGAGAAAGGGAAATCTATGAGAGAGGCAACAAATGCAATCAAGTACCGATAGATGAATTAGGTAATCATTCTTTCATGAGTGATGAGTCTAGAAAACTTAGAAAAGGTAAAAAGACAAGAGTGGCCCAAATACCACTACTGTTAGCATTCTGCCTTCTAATACTGAGAACGTAATTTTAAAAAATCATGTAGGGAAGATAAAGCAATTATATAGCACTTGGATTGCTCATAAAATCATCACGCTAAGGATACTCATACTTTTATGATACGGAACCGTAGAACGTGGGGACTTGGAGGGGCTGTACAGATAGCATAGTGGGACATTCTCCAACACCACCCTGGTGCCTGGAGCCCCTTGGGCTGAGCCAGGGGCAAGTCAGGGGCTGCACAGGATCTGCTGCTGAGTGGGATCTGCCGCACTTGAACCCAAGCACCTCCGCTCTTGTCCGTTTTCTATATTGGGCTTTCACAGATTTAATTTGAAGATAGGATTTTATGACTCTAAAAAAGGAAGCTTGGGAATGTCTTGTGTAGGCCAGTGTCCTCATTTTCCAAGAAATAATCTGAGGCAGTTGAGCCTGTAAAACTAGCTCAGTTCTCCTGCCCTCGGGGCTCTTCCCCAGGAGCAGGAAGGGGGCATCCTGCGGCTGAGCGGAGAGCTGATTGCCAGAGCATTTATGTAACTGTTTGGATTGCAGAGCCAATGTTAAAATAATTTCTGTCCATCTGGGGTGAATTTAAGAGATGAAGAAAAAGTAAGTGGTATAAACCTATGGAATGTTTTACAAAGATGCATTGAGGGGAGAAAGGTACGGGGCTGCTAGGGTGTCTGCTGCCTCAGAAGGGGCCCTGTGGGTTGACTCAATGAATCTTTGAATCTTGGAGGGACCAAATAGTAGTGGTGGTAGTAATAGTAATGGCAGCTGAGCTTATGCGGTGCTTACCTCGTGGCTCACGACAGCCTGTAACGTAGGTGTTACTATGATCCCCACCTCACAGACAAGGCAGCCGAGGCACAGAGGCCGAGTGGCCTGACTGAGGCCCATGGCTGGTCAGTGGCAGAGGCTCTTTTCCCTCCTCGTCTGCTTCCTCCCGCCGTGGGCACCCAGCATTGCCCATCATTCCCCCTTCTTGCCCCATTTGCCAGGCCAAGCTGGCAAAATGCCAGTCACCGGGACACCTGCTGCAGGCTCCCCCCTCCTGCCAGCCTCAGCTGGTCCCAGGGCCCGTGAGTGAGGGCGAGGTGCCCTGGCCCAGCCTAACCTGGCTCTCTCTAGGGAGAGGCGTGCGGCTCTACTACATCGGCGGGGAGGTGTTCGCAGAGTGCCTCAGCGACAGTGCGATTTTTGTCCAGTCCCCCAACTGTAACCAGCGCTACGGCTGGCACCCAGCTACCGTCTGCAAGATCCCACCAGGTAACATGCCTCCACCCCTAGGCGGAGCTGTCCTCCTCCTCGGCGCGGGCCCGACGCTGGAAAGGTTTCACCTTTCTCGCCTTTTCCTTCCCCTGCTGTTTTGCCAACTGGAAGTCGCTCGGATCACGTTTCTCTGCGCCTTACTGTCTTACTCTGCTTTCCCCGAGCCCCCAGGGGGCAGGTGCCTTTTACGGTGGGCAACAGCCCCCTGCCCCGCGCCTCAGGCGGTGTGGCTTCCTCCCTCTCTTCGCTCCTTCATTCCGCAAAGATTCACGGCACGAGGGGCGGCCACACCGGGTACTGTGGGGAGACGAGGCGGAGGACGAGGCTCTGATCTTGTCTGCTCAGACCGGGGTATTTAAGGCAAAGAAACGCATGAGTTTAACACAAGGGAGTGCCCAGCACCAGGTGAAGTGAGCGGCGCAGGTGAACTGCACGGGCGGAGGCCCAGAGAGGATGTCGGTGAAGAGCTCACCCTGCAGGAAAGGGTGTCCAGGAAATGTTTAAAAAGTGTGATGGGGCCAGGCCATGGAAGGGCATGAGAAAGTTTTGATTCTCTTCTGAGGCGCCGTGGATGGCTTTCTGAAAGGGCCCAGCGAGGGTACACCAGGGCCTGTTTGGACAGGGCCAGGCCAGGGCAGCAAGGGCAGGCAGGAGCCGATCCCATCCAAGGCCTCTCTAGAAAACCAAGGCAGAAGTCCCAGCCACAGCCTGTGTCTCCCCTGGCGCAAAGCCACCCAGGGTGCAGCCCACAGAACCGATGGCCGGGAGAGCAGGTGGCCAGGGCCACGCTGTCGTTGGCACCACGTGGTGGGACCTTTCCTGCCTACCGAGTAGCAGACGAGAGGAATGATGGGGCCACAGGCAGGGTATGTTCAAGAATGCAGCAAGTCTGAAATGGTTCCGGGGCATGTATGGTTGTGTTTACAGAGTTACATTTATAGCCTTGAGCTCATGTGGTCCTCCCCAGGTTCTCTGGCTCTGTAAGAGAGGAAACTGGTTCAGGGAGGTTAAGCCCCTTGCCCAAGGACACACAGTAAGTGGCTGAGCCAGGACGGCGCCTAGGATGGCCTGACTCACTCCCGGCACTGGTGCTCTTGTGCGTCTTGGCCCTGCTGGAGGCCAGGAGCCTGGTCTGGGCCCTGCTCCACCATACTGCCCCTTGGAGAAAGTGAGAAAGGCCTTGCGTTCTTGGCATCCTGCCCACCCCACCCCACCCCACCCCCACTTCTTTGGTTTGGGCTGAGTTGGTGTGGGTGTGGTTTGTTCACTCACAGACTGTCAGAGTGGGGAGGCCCTCGAAGGCCAGCCCCTTGTTTTACTGAGGCACAGGCACAGGAAGAGAAAGCCACTAACTCAGAGTCACACAGCAAGACTGAGCATAGTGCTGGCCCATTCACAGGTGTCACCTCATCTCACCTTGTGGGCATTTCCGGCATGTGCTTCTGTCTTTGTTTTTCAGGTTGATGCCTTCCTGGCACTCAGGCAGGAAGAAGCCAAACAAGAGGCTTTATTTTAAACTTTACTTGTGCCTGTCTCGGGTTTTACTGTCGAGAATTAGACATTTCCTCCGTGTTGCTGTGAATGGCACCCAGATCCAGCCTTGTGCCCAGAACCCAAACGGCACCCAGATCTCTTGCTCCCTCCTGGCACCAGCATGAGGCAGATTCGGCAGAGGGGTCTGAGGGAAGGGTCCCCAGAGACCCTCGGCTGAGCTTCCTCTCGGTGCCCCAGGCAGGGCAGCCCGTGGGCGGCACTCGCTGCCGTCCTCGCCCGGGTCCCGGGCCTGTCTGGTCCCTGGAGTCCTGCCTTGGCCTCTGTCCCGAGGGACGGCGCACCTCTCCAGACCTTCTCCCGTTCTCAGAGCCCACCGCGCAGGCTTCCTTCTCAGCAGTCCCCCGGCTCGAAGAGCAGGTGCCTGCAGGCCGTGTTTAATCCTCCACCGAGGTCCCCCTCGCCCCGATGTCAGCTGCATCTGCCCCACGGAGTGGCGCAGGGACTGAGTCGCCCTGTCCCTAGCACGGTCCTGAGCGTCGAGTGCGGGGCTGACGCACTGAACAGGCGTGGGCTGCCACCGCCGTTCCGGGTGACCCAGGAGCGCCTCAGCGGGGAGGGGAGAACAGACGCGGCAGCCCTGCGGGCCCACAAGGACTGTTTCTGCTTTGTTGGCAGGATGCAACCTGAAGATCTTCAACAACCAGGAGTTCGCTGCCCTCCTGGCTCAGTCCGTCAACCAGGGCTTCGAGGCCGTCTACCAGCTGACGCGCATGTGTACCATCCGCATGAGTTTTGTCAAAGGCTGGGGAGCAGAGTACAGGTCAGGTCTGGGTGCTGCGTGTACTGGGGGCCCGCTCCAGGTCACTCGGGCCGGCAGCGTGGGGCTTCTCAGCGACGGGCCAGGCCAGCCCTCGCCGCGTGCAGCAGGGAGGCCGTGGGTCGGAGAGAGGCCACGGCCAGGCAGGAAAAGTGGCACAGTGTTCGCCTGCCACTTACCCATTGACAAAGCTTTAAAGAAACGCATTCCATTTCATCCTCAGCACAACGTTGAGAGGGGACATGGGCATCACCCCATTGTACAGATGAAGGAACTAAGGCCCAGGGAGGGAAAATGCCTTGCCTGAAATCACATCATCAGTGGAAAAACTAAGCCTGGTACTACGCCCGCTTGCCTTCTCTCTCGTTCTTCATTTTCCGTTTGAGCAGGCGGCTTTAGAGTGACCCTCTCCAGGAAGTTAAGATTTCTTCCCTTCCTCTGTGGCTCCCTCTCAGACTTGGGGACCGTGGCGATCCTAAGGATCTAGGATATTACAACTGAGAAGCAGAGGAAGGGAGGAGATTTGTACAGTCCTGAAGGTGCAAGGGATGTACGTTTACATGCTCAGAAATGATTTTATTTTTTCAGAATTTTGGGGACTGGTTTAAACACGGTACCACTAACCATCAGGGCTCCACCTGGTCTGCTCGGCTGAATCAGACAATCCTGGTTTGGGTTTGAAGGATCTAGTCCCTTTTCTTTGCACACAGACAGGAGTTTCCCAAGAGGCAGGGCTGCCCCCCTCCTTCTGCTCCACACCCCCACTCTGCGCAGCCCCCGTCTCCCGCGGCAGACGCAGGGGTACCCACACGTCAGCTGGAGCCGGGGCCTCTAAGTTCCTCTCCCCTTCTCTTCATTTTTCCAGATGTTTGGAATCCATTTTGTTTTGCAGTCATTCTGCACCCAGGCCAAACCTATTTCAATATTGGCTCTGGGCCACTGTTTATAATGAAATCCAGATGAGCATGACTTATGGAAAGTCAGATTCTCATTAGAGGATTTCGGTCCAAAAAATTCCCCTCTTCCATTTACCGTAGTTTAGCTGTTGTTGCTCTGAGTCTACCCCACAGTGCCAGGGAACGTGGTACCTTGGTCTCTGGGGTCTATCTGAAATCCGGGATGAGTGACCAGTTGAGCAAAGTGGGCAAACCTCACGAGAACTTAGAACCCAGTTATAATGGCCTGATGAGATGAGCTCAGGCCCGAAGGTGCAGCCGGTGAAATGTTTTAGTAGCCAACTTTTAGCTGTGGCTTACATCACTTTGGGAACAAGAGTGAAAGGTTAGAAAATTAATATATTTTTTAGTGGGGAGGGAAGTATTGAAAAGATGGATGTAAACAGAAAAGAGCAAAGGGGAAGTCCATTTACCCCTTACACGTGGACTACAGTTCAGGGCACCACACCCTGTCCTGCAGGTTCCCCCATCAGGGAAGCATCCCAGGGCCCGGTCAGCGGATCCATTTTAAACACCTCCTACTCAGAAAAAGTATAGATTAAGCAAGAGCACTGGACCTGGCGCAGCAATGCAGCCCCCCAGCTCTATGTGCTGGGAAGAGGCTCCTTGAGGGCGGAAGCCTCTCCCCAGGGGCATGGTAGTAGCACGCAGGCTGTGCTGCCAGCACTCCCAGTCCTGTGCAGCCCCCCGCGTCACCACCACCTGGCAGAGCCGCACGGCAGGCTAACTGGCGGGTACAGCCCCTTCCCAGAACAGTCTTGCCCTCCTCCTGCCTCTTGGGCCAAGGAGAGTAAGGTTTCAGCCCTTCTCTGGGAGGTGTCCGAAAGCAGGGCCCACAGCCCACACATCTCACCTCCAGCTGGCACCAGTGACTCCGGCCTCAGCAGATAGCCTTTGCTCAGTGGAGGCCTCTGGGAGCTCGCCTGAGAGCTGCGTCATCAACCAGCCTGAATTTAGACAGAGTGCTTTGGGGAAAAGAAACGTGTGGCGCGCCTTGGTTTTTTCCAGTAATTGTTCCATGGCTCGCTCTGCTCGTAAGATTTTCCAAAATAAGGCCATAGATGGGAATTATATCAGCACATTGGGAGCCGACAGCGTGCGGACTCTGTTGGCGCTTTGTAAAACACCCTCCTCAATCAGACAGACACGTCATCGCGGCCTGCTGGGGCTCGGTCCAGGTTGGAGATGGGAGGGCTGCAGGTGCCCATCTGTCCAGACGGAGCCAGGGAGGCCACTGCTCAAGCTGGAGGTTCTTGGGTACCTTAGAATGTGCCTTACCTGTTTAACTCCTGAAAAGTCGCCGCCTTCTCCCTTGAGAGTCTGATTAGCTCAAAGTCCTCCCTGGTTGGAGGAGTTTGGCCTGTTAGTTTCAGCGAGTTATTGGTGCCTCCTTGAGGGCAGGGTCCAGCAAGGTAGGATGTATCTCTAGCTTTGGGAAGCAGAAAGAGGTACTCTGCCTGGTAATGTACATGCCTTCAGACCTTTTTAAAGCCATCCTCCACTCCTTTTGCTGTTTCTTGCAGGAGACAGACAGTGACCAGTACCCCCTGCTGGATTGAGCTGCACCTGAATGGCCCTTTGCAGTGGCTCGACAAGGTCCTCACCCAGATGGGCTCGCCAAGCATCCGCTGTTCCAGCGTGTCTTAGAGACATCGAGTGTGATGGGGGAGGGGAGGGGGTGGGCGGGGGGGAAATGGCCATTGAGAAGGTGGAGAAAATTGGAACTGCTCAGCCCAGTGTTGTCACGGAAGAAATTTTGCTCCCCCAACTGAAGCAGCACCAACATGTTTTTCAAAACGCAAAGGTACACGCAGAGATGGATTTTACAAACAGCTGCCTGCCGAACAAATTTAAGTTTGCCCTTTGGACCCAGTTTGAAAGGCAAGAAATGGCTTCTGCGCTAGTGGCTTGAGTGAACAGGTAGTACTTGAGCACCTGCCCTCTCCCCTCAGCCCCTTTCTTTTTAATGACAGCAATCTGGATGTCACGGACCACCAGGAAATGCCCCGCTGTCCAGGACTGGAATGTGGAATTGACCTTAGAAGGGTTCTTTGGGTAGGGGAGCGCCTGCAAGGGCATGAGCGAACCTCACAGCCCAGCTCTCTGGCCCCCTTCAGGCCACCGTTCTGGCAGACTGTGCACCTCGTGACCTGGACTGATGTGCAGGGAGTGGGGGGCAGTTTGTCTGTTTCCCCTCACAACCTCCTGATCGAAATGAGCATTTCAGCAGAACACGCACAAGGGGACAGTGGGAAAAGCTGGCGAGAGCCTCTTCTTCAAGAACTCTCTTATACGTGTCCTTTCTCACTTTGAGAAGTTGGATCTGTTGAAGCTCAGTGTGTATGCAATGTATTGTTTATATTACCACATTAATCTCAGAGAGATTTGAGTCACATTAAGTATCTATGTGAAGCAGGAGGCAGTGGGTTTGCGGTGGCGTTTGGGCTGAGGCAGCACCACACTGAGTGGGTCTCCAGTTTAAGGGCTCACTCTGATTCTGATGCATATGGCTATATTGGTTTATGTAGTCATTTGCACTAATTAAATGAACTTTATCATATGCTCTTTTAAATGTATGTTTTATATTTAAAAAAAAAAATGCTGGGTTGGCACCAGTGTGGAGCCTGGCAGATACTTTGTTCCCTTCTGTCTCCCAAGGTGAAGCTTTCCTAGATTGTGTGAGAAGACACCTGCCAATTTTGGAAACTGAGATATACAGAAGGAAATTCACCAGAAGGGAAAAATCTCAGGCCAATGAAGGCAAATGAAAAGGGCTATTAAATTTTTTTTTTACACCTTTGAAAATTGCAGGCTTGGTGCAAAGAGGTCTGTCATCTTTCCCCTGGGAGCTAAGATTATCTAGCTCATACTAGAGGATCATCAGTGGCAACTATAGCAGTTATACTGTGTAATAAGTACTGCTCCCAGTGGCAATTAGTGAGAAAACTATTATAAATTATTTCAACTGGAAAAAGAAAAAAGAACCTTCCTTTTTACTGGCCTTTTGCAGAATACAGCAGACAGAATTGCCACCTGCAACTGGTACTTTCTTCTTTGCTGCTGTTTTTGTCTGAAATGATTTACCCATTTTTTTTACATGAACTTATACCAGGAAAAATAAAAGGAGTTTCCTATGGAAATCCTGTCTTTTATTCCAGGTGAAGGGGAGAAAGAGCATAATTTTGGCAGGTATAAACTTCAAATGTGATGAAATTTCTGATGCCACCTGAAGATGTTGGGGCTTCCTGGTGTTTCACCTGCAGGATCCTGTGCACCTGAAGCTCTAGCCTTAAGCTTTCCATGTAGGAAAGCTGCCCCCCCCAGCCTCCTGAGGACAAGGGAGAGACTGAAGGAGCACTGCACCAGACTTACCCTAGTCTTGCAGGGCTCTTCACACAGAACCCCTCGCCCCACCGGGTAGGGCCTAGTTCTGCAGGCCTGAAGTTTATGCCTGGTGCAAAATGATCTGTGAGCTGCTGCTTTTTACAAATACAAGAAACCCCTGAATCTCCTGAATGTGCAGTCATACTCCCAGTCATGGTCTGAGAGCCACAGCACAATATTCCACTGTGGCTTCTGCTGGAGCAATCATGGGACCTCTCCTAAAAGCCACCAACAGTGGTTTCTGAGGGCCCGCATGCTCCACTCACTGCACAATCCCATGAGGTTTCCTGTGGCACACAGCTGTCCTCCAGGTACTTGGGAACTGTCTTCAGGTTCAGACTAGTGTTGGTGACCCGGTGGTCACGTTTGCTGCATTTGGACGGTCTTAGAACCCTCAGTATTCAGACCTGAAGGCTACTTCTAAGAGGCATGAAGTTTAGTTTTCTGTTTTTCCAAGGCTACTTGACCCATTTTCTTTATAGAACAGACCATGGAGGAGGTGAGGACGTTATACGTAACTCTACCTTTGGCATCACTGAAAATAAATTGGGCTTTTCCTAGAGGTTAGCAAATGGTGCCATTTGTATCGAGAGAGTGTGACATAGGTGCTGTGGAGATGTATATCAGTGTCCTTTCTTTAAACCACAAAACTAAATTTTTAGTCTTTAAAATTCTGTCGTATGATTATTATTCATACATTAAAAAAAATTTTTAGAGGACAACTGAAAGGGGCAAGAGGAAATGAGAGCAGCTCTGGAGCTGTGACAGATTGCAGTGTTAAGTGGCATTTGTCCAGGTAACATGATAAGGTGTGTTGTCCCCCTGCTTCCCCAAGCATGACGTCTGGCTTGTGCTGACACTGACCTGAGTAGCTAGCACTGGGCCATCTATCTTTATCCTCAGCACCTCCCCGAGGAGCAGACTTTTATTCCCTTTCCTCTGCCACTCCCCCTTCTTCCCAACTTTATTTAGTAACTTAGATCCTCCCAGCACAAATGTAGGTAGCTACCCCAGACGGTTTGGATTAAAGGCCTGTGCTAGAACATCATCTCAGTTGGCCACATTCCTGGCAGGCTGTAGAAGAAATGACATTTTGAGATAAGCCTAGAGTCAGGAGCAGGGACTCTGACTCTTAGGAAGAATACACATGAGGGCAAGGCTGCTGGCAGACTTTTCCATTGTCCTTATGTTGTCTGTGTTGTATTTTTGACTGTGGTGATTAAAAAAAAAACCACAAAACTTTGTTAATGTATTGAAGTGAGCTGCAGCACATATCTTATGCTTAGTTTTTCTCCATCTCCTGTTGGCTTCCTAGAGTTTGGATATAGTCCAGGGCTAAATGCTTTGACTCAAACCACAGAAAAAGGTTTTCTTTAAGTAGCTGTGCATGTCGTACATGTGTGTGTAGTCTGGGAGAAGGCAAATATCTGATTTCATGCTTAGTCAAGCTGCCATTTCTGAGGCTCCAAAATGTTCTTTGCAGAGCCGCAGCTCACTTCAAGGAGAGGTGGTGAAAGGAGACGGCACACTGCTCACGGCTCTGTTTTACCAAGAAGGTTACCAAGAGCAAGAGGGGACACACGTTTTAGCTCCAGGCTCTGTTTCTTACTGTGTTGACTCTGAAGTGACAGAGTTGGGCGTTTTCCCAAAATATAGACATGTCCCCATTTTAGTAGAGGAAAACTTAAACTTGACACAAATGGTACCATTTTGCTCTGTGTGCCATAAATGTTCCCTCGTAGGACCCTTTTAAAGGTAATAGACTATTTTAAAGGAGTATGTCAAGTGGGTGGGTAAAGCAGAAAAAATTACACAAGAAATTATGGATTTGAAAACAAAGATAAGGTATCTCTGAGGAGAGAGCGTAAGGCAGTGGGAAAACCATCTGATGTACAGGCAACTTTTTAAAGACACATCTTTCACAAACTCACCTATTGTGTAAACTGGATTGAGAAATTCTCAGTGATTCTGTAATTGAATTTTCCTTTTTTATGCTGAAGTAATGTATACTCTAGCATTCTGGTGTTTTTATATATTTATATAATAGTTTCTTAAACCATGCAGACAGATAACTATTTAATTTTTTTTAAAAGAAAGTTGGACAGGTCTCTCCCACCAAGGGCAGTGTAGCTGGGAAGAGTCGGGGGCACAGCCAGTTCTGAATGTTGCTTGAGGGTGTTGTGGCTTTTTTTGGCTCAGCATCCAGAAACACCAGCGGAGGCTGGCTGAACAAGCAGCAGCACGTAAAAACAGACAGTTCTGACTCAAATTCAGGAGCTTCGATAGGGAACCTCTGAACGAAGTCCCCCCCCCTCCCAAGGAGCAGAAACTTATACAGAGGGATGGAGCCCCCTTTGTCAGGAAGCCTCTGCTCACCCCCTCTGCTGCTGTGGCAACTTGGGTGTTCTTGACTCTTGTTTGGGTGTTGCGGGGAGGGGAGTAGAACATGGAAGATGTTCATTTTACCTTCACTTCTCAGCCAGCCTGACTTTTAATATCTTTGTAAAAAGCATGTATTTAGAGTGTTCTAGATTTTTCTAACTTTTGTATTTTAAGAGCAGAGCACCTGTTTAAGCATTGTACCCCAATTGTTAAAGATTTGTGTTCTCGCTTTCCTTCTTTCCCCACTGTAAGTGCCCTTCTAATAAACTTTTCATGGAAAAGCTCCTGTGCCAGGAGCTCAGTCTGATTCTTGCTGCCATCTCTGGATAGAGAGAAAAATAAGGGAGCCCAGCAGGGTCCCAGGGACTTGAGAGCTACAGGGAGCAGAGGAAAATGTCTATAAGCCCAAATGTACTTTGGCCAAGGATGTGCCAGGCCACATTCTGTCACGACCTTCACCTCTAGTCACTGGAAGCAAAGTCAAATGTTTTACACTTGGTACGTCTCCCCTGCTCCTCGTACAAGTCCCATAGATGCTATCTCGGCAATACCTTTTTGCATTCATTTCTCCTATACTCAGAGGCTTTTGGCAAATGATTCAATGCCACCACCTCCAGCCCTGCCACCTTTTGCTTCTGTTTATCCTTTCAGCTTGTCTCTTCCATGTTGTTGCTGTGTACTAAATGCCACCAGATTTTCTCACAGTTATGGAGAGAGAGTTTTAGATTCAAAAGTAACTAGATTTCCACACCTTCCAGCTCAAAAAACCACCTCTATTAGGTCCTGTGAAAATACATTTTGAAATCAAAACTGTCAAGGAGAAAGAGACTTCAAAATTGTTTCATTGGCTTATATAGAAAAACATGGTTAAAATATAAAGAGTTATTTGGTTAAGAAGTTGGAGAAGAAGGACAAAATGGAGGCTATCGCCTCTTTACTAGAACTGCTCCTGCCAGACATCAACAACCCTCTTAGTTGCAGTACCCCTCTTGCTTCCCTTTTGGAAAGGCCCTCTCGTCCTTTCTTTTCTTGGGTCCATTCCTCCTCTTCAGTGTTGGTGTTCCCAAGACTCTTTATGTACACCTGACATTCTTCTCTGGGAGATCTCTACCTTCATGATTTCAAACTGTATATATGCTAATGACTCCCCAATCAGTATGTATAGCCCAGACCTCACCACTAAGCTTCATACTCATATACTGCAGCCTGCTGGATACTTGTACATGAGGTACCACAGATGCCTCAAAATCATTTTCCTTATTCAACCATCTCCTCCTCCTTTGTTCTTTAGCTATAAGGACCACCATTTACCTAGCCTATATCCAGGGAATTCATATTCGTACACAATTCCGCACTCCCCATATCTGATCACTCCTGTTTCTTCGATCTCTCTGCTCGAATCCTTTTACTGCCCTATGCTTCAGGCCTCTAGCACCTGGACACCTGCACCAGCTTCCTAAACAGTCTCCTAGTGCCCAGCCTTCTCTCTTTTAAATACATTACCTACACTGCCCCCAGTAAATAACACAAATTCTAAGGTCTTTAACATGGAACGTTTGATGATCATTATTTGATCCCTACCCAGCTCTCATGACTTATACTCTACCACCAAGCAACTTGTAGCTCCTTATAAACCATACATGGCTGTGACTGCTCATGCTGGTTTTTCTGCTTGGGATGGCAACCCCTCATCCCCAATCTACATTCCCCTCACCCCACCCCACCTTTCTGACACACAAAGCCAATCACTTGGCTACTTTTTACCAATGCTTTGAGGCTCAGTTCACACATCTCCTTCAAGAAGCCTCTTGGGCAAATCTCTATAGCCACTGTCTCCTCTGTTTTAACTGCACCTGTCTCCCTCTCTAGGCCATGAGTTCCTTGAGAGTAGGGTTTATTTGTATGCTAGTATCACTGGCTTCTTTTGTCTGTCACATATTTTTGCTGAACAAATGAGTCAATCAGGGCTATATCTATTAGAGCCTACTTCAGCAATATCTTTTGCATCCATTCTCATTGTGCTAACCAACTAGTAAATTTTTATATTGAAGAAGTGCCACCAAGATATAGTTCCTGATTACCATTTATCACAGCTGTTCCAATATTCTAATTTTTCTCCCTCTAGTCCAGGGATAGCAAATATGTGACAAAATTACCACCATTCTCGATTTTTCTACCCATGGCAAAACAACTAATCACAATGGCAGGTCCATTCTCAGTCTCAGAATCCTCAACACAGTTCTCCAGGCATTTATAATTAGTGTTGGCTAATACTGCTGCCAAATTTTCCTGAACAGCAATTATTATTTATAATAATTTCTAAGTTATTTCCAATAATAATTTCTAAGTAATTTCTAATAACTTTTCTGCTCCAAACCTTTAGCTCCTCAGTTACCTGCAGAGTAAGTACAGACTGCACAAGGGGCTATTTCTTTCACCAACACCACTCCATCCTCATCTACCACCATTTCTGTAACTGGACTACTTGACATTTTCCCAGCACAGTCCCTTGCTTTCTTATGCCTTTGTTCATGTTCTGACTTCCACTAAAATTTTTGCTGCCTCCATCCAAATATCTGTCCAAATTTCTAACTTTTTAGGTTCAACACACGTATCACTTCCTCTAAGGGTGGTCCCTGGAACAATTATTAGTGTCACCGGGGATGTTAGAAATGCAAATTCTTATGTAATAAGGATTAAAAATAAAAAGTATATTTAAAAAAAGTAATAACAACAACAAAGAAATGCAAATTCTTAAGCCCCACCCCAGACCTACTAAAGTAGAAATTCTGGGGTGGGGCCTTCCAGGGGTGACCCTGATGTATGCTCAAGTTTGAGAACCACTGTCCTAAGACACACTTTATGCTCTCCCCATATCATTGTGCTCTTTCCTTCCCACAGCAATTAGGCTGGTCCAGTACTTCTCACATTCTGTCCAGCACTTTCTTTTGTGACCTTGCCTTGCTAAACCCCTACTCCCACCTGAGTTAGACTATGAGCTCCTGGAGAAGAGAAACCAAGTCCTGACAAGTCTATATCCTCTGCCACCTTAGGCCAGTGTTGGCTGAACCTTGAATCGTTGTTTTAGCTCTCATCTGGGTAGAAGAAGAAGGTAAGTTACTTTTTCTCAACTAAGTTTGAGGCCACCTCTTTAAGTGCTTCATGAGAATTTCGGGGAGAGGCAAGATTGGTGCAGACCATGTCTTTGGGCTTCAGATTAAAAGAATCGTCTCTCTCCCAAACTATACTGCCTTTACCTAAAGTTTCTACCTTAGGCCTTACTTAGCCCCCATTTTTTTTTTTTGTAGCATTAAAGCCACCTGGTTGATAACAGAAAGGGCAGCAGCAATGATTGGTCACTACCTCTGTAGGAGAGAAAAAGGGTGGCTTCCTAGTCAGCTGGACATGAAGGGCTCTGGGCCTATTAGAACATAAAAAAGGATTTTAAAAGAAAACAGTCTTTTTTCCTCCCCCCCCCCCCCAATCTCCCTGCCTATGTTCCAAAGATGCGGTAATAACCATTAGGGCCAGGTTTTGAGTCAATGCTTTTCCAACTGGAAATAAAGTAGAACTGTAAATCACGAAGAACTGGAATGGGGCTAACCAGTGCTCCAACAAAGGCCCACGCTGTTACTATTATCTTTGTTAATTCTTCATTTCAGAAATCAGAGAAACACCTCAGAATCAAGCAAGAGACTTCCTAGAGTAACTTAATGTATACACTTAACTCTGAGTAAAGATACCTACATTAAAAGCAAGACTTGTAGTGTCCAATACAGACACAAGTAATGGCCAAATATGAAACTTAAAGAATTTCTAAGCCTTTTCTGCAAATGCTTACCTGCCAGTGGTGCAAGGATAGGTCACTAAACTAAATCTTGAGTAGCCTCTAAGGCAAAAACAAGAATTCTGCCCTGCTGGTTCTACTTTTATGAAACATACAAATTATGGGGTTGTTAATAGCCGGGGTGTTGCTTTCATACAGACCCTGTATTAGGGTTCAGTACACTTGACTGGATTTTTCACACTTTCTCCACCTATTGTCCTCTAATAAGTTTGGTATTTAAAAACATGGTGCTATAGCTAAATTGTCTTGTTTATTTTAAAATTTGTTGTGGGGGGTGGTAGAGGGCAAAGCTACCTCTTAGAGCATTCACTGGAACTCTGTCTCCATCAGTCAGAACATTCAATGAATCAGAACCCCTGATGGTACCGGACACATGTTTGCTAAATATAGCTTTGCATCAGCAAACACCAAGCCTCAGAATAGTTCACAGAGCTCTCATCTTACCCTTAGACAGTGATTCTAATAAGACTATTTTTCCACAGCAGGCCAAGGCAGGGCAGGGGACACTCCACGTGTTCTCTCAATGGTCATTGTTAAAGAGACTGACCCAAGGTGAAGGGAATCCAGCAAGCCATAGCAAAAATGTTTCTCCACACCTCTCCACTGCGGGAGCATGAGATGACCATATATCACATTTCACGTGTTAAAAGTAGTTTGCAGGAATGGCCTGACTTGCTCTATGGCTCTTGAACCACATCCCATATTACTCAGCCATCTAAGTCTAGCTTCTCTGAATCTCTAGCTTCTCTGAACTAGATGTGGCCAAGTTCTATAAACAGAGAGCAAGCAAACTGGTTCTGTCAATCTTCTCATACTCTGGCAGGATAGTGTATTTTAAAATTATAAAAATACCTGTCTTCATCATTTAAAAATTATTACATAACACATGACTTAACTCAGGAAAAAAAGTTTATTCTTGTATCCCCCTACCTTCCAACACTTATGATCCTCAAACTCTGTGATGATAGTCAGCAAACTATCAAATATGGGGCCTACTGTGTGCCAGACACTGTGTTAAGCAAATAGAGAAATGTTGGAAGACGAAAAAGCCGAGTCTCTTATTTTAAATCCTGGCTGGGCAGTCCATAACAACGTGTGCTATCACTTACATAGGTCACTTTAGATAGTCTGCAACTTTTATTACAGTATTAGCTCATAATCACTGTACTTAACATGGGCCCTTTAGTAAACACTTAGATACCTTTATTCCATGTGTTCTCTAAAAGGGGGTCAATCTCTCCTGATAGCTGAGGTCTTGAGATGATATTATACATATGCATTGTGGATTCCAAAACAGTGAGTCTGGTAAATTCATAGACTATTCAGTATTCCATTCTCACTCCCTACTAAAAGCAAACAAACAAATACCAAAATCACAATACGCACTAGCAGACTTTAAAATAAATCACATTTTAATTACCTGGCTTTGTTCAATCCACAAAAATCAGTACACAGCTTTTTCTAATATATTTTCCCTATGTGGCCAAATGTATTTTCTAAAACCTTTCACGTTCCACCTTTCATTTTGCAACCCCAGAGCCAACTCCCCTAACATTCCTCATCAATGGCTATTGCAGTCACCTCAAATAATGATGGAGCGGGTGATGAACTATAGTTGCCCATATTGTGTTCTTCACAACAATAAAGAACTAAAATAAAGGTCACCAAGGAAGATAGCTTCCAAAGTCCCCTGGAATACCTTTTCTTGAATGTTTTAACCCTCCTGAAACTTTCCCTCCCTGTGGCTGCCATGGTCTTGAACTTGCAGCACTCCTTTCCTTCTGTCATTTACTTCAGGGGCTGCAAGGCTCGTAAGGTGCTCCTCGGAGGGGGTGTGAAGTATTTCTGTGCTTATGACCTAACCTGTGTTTCTTCCACACTGGGCGAGCGGGTTTGTATCCACAAGCCCACAACCAGCTGCTGTCTTCTGGCAGCACTTTAGACCCTTGGCATTAAGCATAAGTCGTTTTTAAAAGTATCAACATAAAAAAACAGAAATAAGGATTTTATTTGCTGTACTTTCCACTCTTCCTTTGGAAATTTTCTCTTTGGTTCCCCTGAGGCTGACCCCCCCTCAAGCACGACCTTGACCTCTCAAAGGATAAAGAACAAAGGATGTTGCCTGGGGGTGGGAGCCCTGGGAAGTGAGAGGGGAGCAGTCAACCCCCAAGATGCTTAGGAATTCACTGCCCAACATTTCACGTCCTTCCCCACCTCACCCACCCCTTACTGTCACTTCCTTGGCAGTGATCTCTGTTTGGCTTTCAAAAAGAAAAGGGGGAGGGGGACAGTTTGTTGTGAGGGTGTACTGTGTGACAACACAGCTCTGACATCTCAAGTAGTAGGGAAGAACGCTAAGGGAGAAGAGTTTCTTCATGATAATGCTACTGCAAAGATCCTGGTGTATGATCACATATGTTTCCATAGCTAATTTAGGAATTACTTAAGGTTCTCTCCCCCCACACACACACACATACATACACACATATATACAAATACACACACATACCACAACTCTCTTATAGAGAGGTTTGTTTTATCCCTACCAAAGTAAAAAATTCACACTGGTTTTCAGGACTTCCCAGAAGGCGCTCAGACACTATACCTCAAATGAAAAGCCTAGAAGCAGTTTTTTTTTTTAGTTAGAGACTAACCTGGGGCCACTGACTTCGCCCCCACCTATAGTTCAGTGCAGATTACATTTGCAGCTGCCTCCTTTCTTCCCATCAAAAACATCTCAGGTCAGAAGAGCAGGCTCCTTGAAAGCAGTAAAGCAACACTCAACCAGAAAACGCAAAGCATCCAGGGAAGGTGGCACAAGCTCCAGCTCTGTGATAACCAAGTTTGAATGCAGGGAATGCTATTTAGAGAGTCGACCAGGAATGGCTTAGTGGTTTTCTTCTTCTTCTCTAACTTGGACAAATCACACAGACTTCATTCTATCTACCCCGTTCCGAGAACAAAAAGGTATATCTGAAAAACTGTCACTCCTTATAATCATTATACTCCTTACTCTCTCATAATATACTGAGAGAGAAACGATTCCTTAAATCCTTACTAAAATCTAAAATTAAGGAAATCCTACAAACAAGCCAGATGGTCAACATCATAGTGGGAATTTCAGCAAAATATAACTGTGCTGAGTAGGGAAATATTCCCTTAACTCAGATAAAGGGGGTGGCATCTTGGTTAGTCAAATCCCCGTGTGAGTGATTTAATTTTCTTCATCAGATGAAAGGCCTTCAATTTCATCTCTGTCTCCCCCAATTGCCATCCAGAATGCTTTGGCCACCTGTGGACAGAAGCATGCAACAAGTTTTAGGCAACAGTTATATTTCTGCTCGTGCCACATGTCCTACCTGAACTTAATTAAGAACGAACTAAAATTATACTCCTTGCCCTCCAGCCCTCTGGCCATATATATATCAAAAGCTTTGAATACTCCTTGATCCAGGACTTTTACTTCTAGGAATTTATCCCAAGGATGTAATCAGAGATGTGCACAAAGGTGATGTGTCAAGATATGTATAACATCATTATTTATAGAAGCCAAAAAAAAAGGCATATGGCCTAAATGTCCAAAGAGAATGGATAAATAAACTGGATAAATAAATGTATGGTATTCATACAATGGAATACCATAAACGATATAGTTTCCTGCCAAGAACATATGCCCCATTGGTAATATCTAGTTTCCTAGCCCAACAGTTAGAAAGGCAAACATCCCCTGAATCTCAGTGGAAGTTCCACGTCACTCAACATACATTAGAAAATCTTGGCTTAACTGCAGCAACTATATTCTGTATAACTATCCAATTAGTTATAAGTTAATACTCAATGAAAAGCTCACACTAAGACCCTTTAGGAGTTAAAAAAATGTGCTAAGTAATCCTAATGGCACTGGACCTTCTGTTGGTACTCAATAAAAATCTACCGATTGTCTCACCTTTTCCGCATGCAACTTTCTTTGCTCGTGAGGAAGTGTCGCAGCCTTATCTAGGGGGAAAATGTATCTTAAGAAATTCATCAAATACACAGGATAATTTGGAGTGTATGGATGTTCTAACACTAGAAGATGGAAGAAAGGTTTCAAAGACATGCTTATGGTATAGTCATTACAGCTATTAGGAAGTTTTAGTCTTCCAAATTTTCCAGATGGTAATGATGTGAGTAAATTGGTAGGGATCTTACTGATAACATGTTAATGAGGCACACTGAAACAAACAGAGGCAAGAGAAGAAGGAAAAGTAGGAGGAAAGAGTATGAAGAAAGATAAAAATTTTCCCAAGGGAATTTTTACCAAAAAATGGCAAAGTCCCCTGAATACTAAGTTTCTCAAGATAGCTGAGACCAGAGCATGGGATCCAATTCAGCCGTTACGGAGTAAAATCCAACCATAGGAGGTGGATGAGTACCAGTAGGGGAACATGGTAAGACACAAGGGATCTGATTACCTTTCATTTCCTTTAACTTTGAAAACAGTCTTTCAAAATTCTCCAAATCTCCTCCTCCAGTAGTAAGACTGGCTAATTCTTGAATGTCCAAGTCTAACATGGGATCTGAAATTAGGATGTGCCGCATTATTTATGTATGTGCTACATATACACAGAATCCTGAGGCAATCAGTACTAGCTTTGGTGCAGGTGGCCACGGACTGAGTGCCTACTGTGCCCAGCTTGACTGCACACGGGGCTTCACTGTGCCAGGCTCCTGGTGGGGCTCTCACACATGAATAGTCACCAACATTTTCCTAACAACATTGCCGAGAGGTAAGGTATTTCCAATGCAGAGATGAGGAAACTGAAGTTCAGAGTTGAAGTGACTTGCTCAAAGTAGAGCTGTAGTCAGACTCAGGTATTTCCAGCTCTGAAGTCCAGACTCTTACAACTAAGTTACACTGACTCAACAATCAGTGATTAAAATGCCTACCATATTTTACTCTACGGCAGATATTCTCACAATCTATTACTAAACACACCATATTAGATGGTTAGGACAGATATCATTGTCCATATTTTACAGATGAAGAGTCCTGGGTTTAAAAATGAACTCATCTACAATTTCAGTTATTCAGAAGAAGAGAATTATATTTTCTTACTAGAAATCCTTTACTATTTCTACTATAGCATGTTATCTCCTTATCAAAGTTGTTTTCAATCAGAATTATTATTAATTTTCCACTCCAGGCCCACGACCTCTAGAATGTCTTCCCTGACAATCCCAATTTACAGAGGTCCCCTTCCTTGGAATTCTTCCCACACTTAGAGCTTGTAGAACTGTTTTAGCACTTGTATATGTAACTTTGTATTATAACATTTCTCCACCACTACCATAATAAATGCTGTTACAATAAGAGAGTTTATTTTATTTTGTACTGGCACCACTATGAATTTTAACTTACCTGATTCCATTTCATCTTTGCAATAGCCCTGAGATGAAATGTTTGCTATCCCTACCTTACAAAAAAGGAAATCAAGGTCTAGAGGTTAAATAATATACTCAAGTTCCTATCACCACCAGTGGCAGAAAAAAGAACCCAGGTGTACGGGACGCCAAAAGCCATGATTTCAACCACTACAAGTCTGTCTCTACATTGAACTGTAAGCTTCCTGATGACTTACATAATTCTCTGCATCTACCACAACAACATAACAGATCATCTGGTGTTAAAAAGTGCATTTTATTTACTAAATTTGCTGTAGTTCAATAGACATGCCATGTAGGCAGGTGGTATATAGGACTGGAGATAAAAACCTGTGTTTATCTTGTATATAAATGGTAACTGAGCTATGGATGTGGACAGAATCCCTTACTGCTTGAACATAAATTTAGAAGAGGAATTTAGATAGAGCCTGAAGAATGGCAATAGATAAAGGCCAGGTAGAGGAGAGTAAGAGGAGTAATAACCAAAGAAAGAGGAGTAATAACCAAAGAAAGAGGAGTAATAACCAGAGAAATAGCAAGAAAATCAGGACATGTTGTGTTGGGTGAATCAAAAGAAGTTAATGTTTCAAAGAGGGAATGATCCATAATTTTAAATGCTGCCAAGAGGTCAGCCTAAGACGATGACTGTTAAATACTTACTGGATTTAGTGGCGTGAAGGTCAGTGACAGCCTTGACTTAAGAGCTGTTTTGATGGCATAATGGAGACAAAAGTCAGATCTGAGTGAGATGAGCAGTAAATGGAAGGTGAAGAATAGACATGAGTTAAGAGCGAAATGTGGAGTTGAGGAAGGGTTGAGTTTCTGCTGTTTGGTTTTGTTTTTTTACTTTTCATTTGGAAATAATTTTAGTCTTGCAAAAAAGTTGTAAAAATACTACAGAGAATTCCCATATACCATTTACTCACCTTCCCCTACTATTAATATCTTATATAATCATGATACAATTATAAAAATCATGACCTTAATTACTGGTACAATACTACTAACAAAACTAAAGACTTTATTCAGACTTCTCCAGCTTTCCCAGTAATGCCCTCTTTCTGTCTCAGGATCCAAAGCAGGATCCTATGTAGAATTTGGCTGTCAAGTCTCCTTAGTCTCTTCCGATCTGTGTGAGTTTCTTAGTCTTTACTTGTCTTTCATGACCTCAGCCCTTTTGAAGAGTACTGGTCAGTCATTTTAAATAATGAGATTGTCTTGTTTTCTTATTAGTCAAGTGAGATCATGCACTTTTGGCAAGGATACCACAGGGTAATGTGCCATTCTTAGCATACTGGGGGTGGGGGGATAGGGGTGGAGAACATGATGGTGATATGCCTTATTACTTGTGATGCTAACCTGCATCACTTGGTTAGAACATTGTCTGTTGCTTTCTCCAAAGTAAAGTTACTATTTTCCCTTTCGTAATAAATAATTACCTTGGGGGAGATACTTTTAGACTATTCAAATATTGCTTTTCCTTAAACTTTTGTCCACTGATTTTAGTATCAATCAATGGTTCCTGCCTACAACTATTATTTCTGTGGTATTTGCCTAATGGTGATTTTCTATTTCCCTCATTCCTTCCACATTTATTAATCGGAATTTTTCTGTAAGAAAGAAAAGTCCTTTCTCTCGCATTTATTTACATATTGATATTAGTATGGAGTCATGGACTATATATACATTATAGTCCAATACAAGAATATTTTTTGTTGGTCAAATTGCCCAGCTTTGGCCATTGGAAGCTCCTTCAGATTGGTTCCTGTGTTCTTTCTACATAACTCCATTCTTTTTTAAAAACTTTCTTACTTTCTGGCATCACAAAATCCTCTAGGTTCATCTTGTGTTTTCCCTGCCCCAGCCTTGGAATCAACCACCTCTCTAAGGAGCCCTGGTTCCTTTTGTTGGAGAATGGTATTTAGAAAGCAAAATCTAAGTGCTAGTTGTATCTGTTGGTACTCAGTTGTTGTGGCTTCTATACCCTCTCAGTGGAGAGCCCCAGCAAATACGTGTACGTAAACTACTAACACATGCATCCATACTCATCTTTATTTTTCTATCCTTCTAACTGTAACACTACTTTTAAAAACCATGAGTTCACACCAATATCTTCCATTTCAATCTGGTGCCAAAGGGTTCATCCCAGGCTACCCTTTCCTTATTTGTAACATAGTTCTCTGACAGTGAGAAAACACGGCACTTATTATCTACAATATATTTTCTTACTTTTTGCAACCCTAATATTTACATAATTTCAGAATTGCTAACCCATATTCCTGTGAGAAACAAATTTATTAAGTAGAGTTCAGTAATTGTGTTATCTTTATCTTACCTTATAGTACTGTCAGAATACTGTTTTCCAATATTATTAGATTAGTTCTTGTCTTCTCCACCCCTTTCAGTGGGGTTAATGGTTTGTTTTAATGGCAGAGACTTTTGCTGGTTTAAAAAGTCAATAGGAAGGAACCAATTGAGAGGACAAGGTTGAAGAGACTGGAGAAAAGGGATTTCAAGTAACTTTTCTTCTGTATGTTTCTATAATTAATAACTTGAGTTTTTCTATATGTATTATTTTGTAATCAGAAAATAAATTAAAAATTATTACTGTACACGTGCCCTATGTGATATAAGAGAAAGAAGGGATATCAGTAGTTTCACAACAAAAGTACATTTACAGTTATTGTCAACTAAAATCCTTTGCTTTCCAGCTTTTGAACAGTAGACTGGATTCTAGTTCTAATTCCAGGACTTTCTTGCTAGATGCCCTTGGACAAGTTATTAAAATGCTCTGGGCTTTAGCTCCATCTCCACAAAGTAACTTCTCTGCCAAACTTCATTGACAAAGGAAAAAGTGGACATAAAATAGGTTTAAAAGGATGTAAAAGAGCTTAAAATATCAGTTCTAGTATTCTTATCACCACCAATTCTGACTACTGAAAAACTGCATAATATGGAGATAAAAAGCTGTTTTACCACCTCGTTCCATCTGTCTTAGCTAAAATAATCTGAATGAAGATCCTGCCAAAAGAATCATAGAAAAAAGTGGTGCACATGTATTTGTTTTGTATTAATTCTCCTTCCATTTTCTAATAACCATCTACAAGGTTCATACTCTTTTGGGGTGCACTATTAATTTTCCTCCCTTCTCCGTGTGTAGTCAATCTTCCACTAATGATTTATGCTCAGATACCTATCCCAAGTTCCACAGAGCTGTAGCCAAAGAAAGAACTTACCCATAGTACTATCGACCTGGGCGTCTGCTGTATTAGATGCACCACCCCGATGATCCAAGAGGGATTCAGTCCTATCTGCTGCTGGCAAATGGGGCTGCTGTTGAGGAAAATATGCACCAGTGATAACTTAATAGTAGGCTTCTTCAGAGCTACATCCAAGAGAGCATACCTTTTCACTGCCTGGTTGGCTTTAGAGAAAGAGTAGTAAGAGTTAGAGGCAAAAAGAATGAGCAGAGGGATTAATATCACATTAAGAAATAAATACTAGACTTCCAGTCAACTGAGATGGCAGTAAAGACACTCCAGGGTGTCCCCAAAATTTATGAACAAATAGCAAAAAATGGCAGTTAAAGGGTTGCAGTGACTGGGGGAGGGCTGAATCAAGAAAGCTTAAAACATGGTAGGAAAAGCTTCTGGTGTTCTTCCTCCCCTCTCCCCCATCCCCAGCATTATGGGTAGCCAGCCTGCACTCCTACTATGGACTCCTGGCCTGGTTCTGAAGGGAATAGAGTAATTATTCACTATGCACATACTAGGGTGCCTGTACCAATCTATCCAGTGGCAGCTTGAAAAAACTGGACCAGGAAAATGTTCTCTACATCTTCCTCCCAGAACTTGCCCTGCAGGCAGAAGCAGCTTTCAGAGAGCTGAGTCGTGTAAGAAACAATTAAGTCTAAGTGGCCTGGGGAAAAGGATTACCAGCTTTAAGACCTATAATTGAGCACTCAATAAAGGGGAGGGGAGGGGGGTTTGTGTCCTAGGGTGAGTGGAGGGACCATTCAATTTCCTGTAGAAGGGGGAATTCCTGTGGCCAGTGACACAAAGACCCAGGGAGGACTGAGAGAACCCTGCACATCACATTCATCTCACACTGATCTTCTTGATAGGGAGGCTAAATTCTGAAGTACAGCACTAGCCAATGCAGACCTAACCTGCAAAGACTGTGAAAGGTGTTTTTTGAATTGGTTGGTTGTTACCTCCTGGCACTCAACGCAATCTCTGTCATATCCCTAACTGGATGCAAACTCAAGGAAAAAAAATCCTAAAGTCAACACATAAAAATATTAAAATGTACAGTATGCAACAAAAGATTACAGAACAAAGAAACAGGAAATAATGGCCCAATCAAAGAACAAGATAAAAATCTAGAAACCATCAATGAAGAAGACCAGACTTTGGATATAACAGACAATGACTTTTAAAAAACTTAGTATGCTTCAAGGCGATGAAGGAAAACACAGAGAAAGAACTAAAGGATATCAGGAAAACAATAAATGAACAATATGTGAATCCCATTACAGAAATTTTTTTTTTTAAGATTTAAAAAAATTTATTTCCTCCCCCTCCCTCCATTGTCCGCTTTCTGTGTCCATTCACTGTGTGTTCTTCTGTGTCTGCTTGTATTCTCATTAGGTGGCTCCAGGAACCGATCCTGGGACCTTCTGGAGTGGGAGAGGGGCAATCATTCTCTTGTGCCACCTCAACTTCCCAGTCTGCTGCATCTCTTATTATCTCTCCTCTGTGTCTCTTTTGGTTGTGTCATCTTGCTGTGCCAGCTCTCTGCGTGGGCCAGCACTCCTGCACTTACTCTGCGCAGGCCAGCACTCAGTGTGGGGCCAGCTTGCCTTCACCAGGAGGCCCTGGGCATTGAACCCTGGACCTCCTGTATGATAATGGGAGCCCAATTGCTTGAGCCACATCTGCTTCCCTCAATACAGAAATATTAAAAAGAAACAGAAACCATGGAGTTTCAGACCACAATAACATAAAAGAAAAATTCCCCAGGGGGATTCAAAAGGAGATTAGACCTAACAGAAGAATCGCTGAACTTGAAGACAGGATAACTGAAATGACTGAAGAACAGAGAGAACTTAGAATGAAAGAAGTGAACAGAGCCTAAGAGACCTGTGGGATACCACCAAGGGTCCATATACACATTATGGGAGTCCCAAAAGGAGAAGAAAGAGAGAAAGGGGCAGAAGGAATATTCAAAGAAATAATGGCATAAAACTTTACGAATTATTGGAAGACATTAACATGCACATTCAAGAAGCTCAGCAAACCTCAAACAGAATTAACTCAAAGTGAACCAACCCAGGCACATAGTAGAGTTCAAACTGTTGAATGACAATGACAATGAGAGAGTTCTGAATGTTCCAAGAAAAAAAAAGCAACATGTTATATATAAGAGCTCAATAAGATTAGATGCTCATTTCTCATCAGAAACCATGAGGCAAGAAGGCGGGGGGATGAATTATTTTAAATGCTGAAAGAAAAGAATTGCCAGCTAAGAATTTTCTATCTGGCAATAGTGTCTTTTAAAAATAAGGGAGCAACTTAGAGATTCCTAGATAAACAAAAGCTGAGGGAGTTGATCATCACTAGCCCTGCCAAACAAATAATGCTAAAAAGGACTTCTTTAGACTGAAAGGAAAGAACACTAGATAGAGGATCTACAATAAGAAGCATAAAGTAAAGGCCTCCAGTAAAGGTAACCATATGGGTAATTATAAATAAAAGTACTGGGAAACGGACTTTGGCCCAGCGGTTAGGGCGTCCGTCTACCATATGGGAGGTCCGCGGTTCAAACCCCGGCCTCCTTGACCCGTGTGGAGCTGGCCATGCGCAGTGCTGATGCGCGCAAGGAGTGCCGTGCCACGCAAGGGTGTCCCCCGCGTGGGGGAGCCCCACGCGCAAGGAGTGCGCCCGTGAGGAAAGCCGCCCAGCGTGAAAAGAAAGTGCAGCCTGCCCAGGAATGGCGCCGCCCACACTTCCCGTGCCGCTGACGACAACAGAAGCGGACAAAGAAACAAAGACGCAGCAAATAGACACCAAGAACAGACAACCAGGGGAGGGGGGGAAATTAAATAAATAAATAAATCTTTAAAAAAAAATAAATAAATAAATAAATAAATAAAAGTACTATTGTATTGTTTGGTATGTAACTCCACTTCTTACTTCTTACAGGCTCCAAAACGCAAATGCATAAAAGGTAATAATAAATCTATGGTTTTGGGCATATACTTTATAAAGATATAATTTGTACAAAGTAAAATGAAAAAGTGAAAGGATGGAGGGATATAGACAGTGTATATACATGCTATTGAAGTTAGGGTGGTATCATATCAAATATGATTGTTATAGATTTCAGATGTTAAATTTTAACTCCATGGTAACCATAAAGTAAATATCTACGAAAATATATAGATAGGGAAATGAGAAGGGACTTAAAATAGTGCACAAGAACAAAAAAATAAGTATGATTTTTTTCTGAAAGTAGGCATTACAGAAGAATTGAGGATCAAAAAAGATATGACTAGTAAGACCAAATAGCATAATGCTGAAGACTTTCATTATCAGGAGTTACTTTAAATGTAAATAGATTAAATACTCCAGTCAAAAGGCAGAGGTTAGCAGAATGAATAAAAAAGCATAGCCCATTTACAAGCTGTCTATAAGATGCTCACCCTAAATACAAAAGCACAAGTAGGTTGAGAGTGAAAGTATAGGGGAAAAAAAATGTACCATGAAAACAGTAATCAAAAAGAGCTGGGGAAGCTATACTGATATTAGATAAAATAGACTAAGTCAAAAATTGTTAAATGAGACAAAGGTGGTCAATATCGACTGATAAAGAGATAAATTCAATAAGAAGATATGATACAAATATACATGCAACTAACAACAGAGCCCCAAAATATATGAAGCAAATATTGACAGATTTGAAGGGAGAAATAAATATTAATAGAAGACATCAATACACCACTTCCAATAATGGATAGAACATCTAGACAGAAGATCAGTAAGGAACTAGAAGACTTGAACAATACTATAAACCAACTAAACTTAGCATACATAGATAGAACACTTTACCCAACAGCACGGAATACATATTCTCCAGGATGGACCGTATATTAGATCACAAAATAAGTCAGTAAATAAAAATTATGAAATCATATACTGTATCTTCTGTGACCACAATGGAATGAAACTAGAAATCAGAAATAGGAGAACTGGAAAATTCACAAATATGTGGAAACTATATATTCCTAAACAATCAATGGGTCAAAGAAAAAATCCCAAGGAAAATTAGGAAACAGCTTGAGGTGAATACAAATGAAAACACAACATAACAAAACTTATGGGACGTAATTTATAGCTCTAAATGCTTACATTAAAAAAAAAAAAGGTCTCACATTGGAGACCTAACTTCACAACAGGAAGCTCTAGTAAAAGAGCAAAACAAATACAAAGCAAGCAGAAGAAGGAAATAACAAAGATTAGAGCAGATATAAATGAAATAGAGAATAAAAAACAGAAAAATTAACAAAAGCAAAAGTTGGTTCTTGAAAAGATCAAGAAAACCAACAAACCTTTTGCTAGACTGATAAAGAAAAAAAGAGGACACAAATTACTGAAATCATAAAAGAGGGATATTACTACTGCTTCCTCAGAAATAAAAAGAAAGGATAAGAGGATGCTATTAACAATTGTACACCAACAAATTAGATAACCTAGATGAAATGGACAAATTCCTAGAAAAACACAAACGACCTGTACTGACTCAAGAAGAAACAGAAAAATCACAATAGAACAGTAACAAGAGATTGAATCAGTAATCAAAACTCGCCCAACAATGAACAGCTCAGGACCTGATGGATTCACTGGTAATTTTTACCAAACACTTCAAGAATTAACTACTAGCACTGCTCAAACCTTTTCAAAAAAATTGAAAAGGAATTAACACTCCCGAACTCACTCCATGAGACCATTGCCCTAAAACCAAAGCCAAATAAAGATACAAGAAAAGAAAATTACAGACCAATATGTCTTATGAATATAGATGTAAACATCCTCAAGAAAATACTGGCAAACCCAATCCCACACACATTAAAAGAATTACACATAATCAAATGGGATTTATCCCAGGTATGCAAAATTCATTCAACACAAGAAAATCAATTAACATAATACACTACATCAACAGAACAAAGGAAAAAGAAATTACACAATTATTTCAACTGATGCAGAAATGGCACTTGACAAAACCCAGCAGTACATCTTCATAAAAAATACTTAGAAAACTAGGAATACAAGATCAATATGCAAAAAGCAATAGTGTTGCTATACACTAGTAATGAAAAATCTGAAGTAGAAATCAAGAAAAAAAATCATTTACAATAGCAACTAAAAGAATCAGATATTTAAGAATAAATTTAACCAAGATGTAAAAGCCTTGGACAAGGAAAACCAGAAACACTGCTAAAAGAAACCAAAGACCTAAATAAATGGAAGGACATTCCATGTTCATGGATTAGAAGACTAAATATTGCTAAGATGTCAGTTCTGCGTAAAGCAATTTACAGAATCAATGCAATCCCAATCAAAATTCCAACAGCCTTCTTTGCAGAAATGGAAAAGTCAATAATCAAATTTATATGGATGGGTAACAGCCACTGAAGAGCCAAAGCCATCCTGAAAAAGAAGACTAATTGGAGGACTCACACTTCCCATTCTTAAAACTTAGTACAAAGCTCCAGTAAATAAAACAGCATGATATTGGCACAAGGTAGGCATACAGACAAATGGAATCAAACTCAGAGTTCAGAAATCAACCCTCACATTTATGGCAAACTGAGTTTTGACATGGGGGCAAAGACCATTCCATTGGGAAAGAACAATCTCTTTAATAAACAGTGTTGGGAAAACTGTATTTCCATATGCCAAAGAATAAAGGTGGACCCCTGTCCCCGTCTCCTCCCCGCCCAGTATTGGCAGCCGGCGCTGCCCCTCCTTCTCCCCCTCTCCGTCTTCCGCCTAGCCGTTATCTAGACAGCCCACACTTTCCCCTTCCCCTCCCTTGCTCCTAACCTCTTAGCCAGCTTACTGTCCAGTAACCGCCTACGCAAGCAACAGCACCCGCCGGCACCAATCAAGTCCCTTTACGTATCCCTAGACCCTATAAAACCATGTCCCCTTCAACAATAAAGTAGATTTGTGCCTAGACCTTGTCTCCGTGGTGTTCTTGCTTGCACCGCGCGTCCCCCGTGCCTGAGCGGAGAGAGCGAGGGCCCAACGGCTTCGTGCTGAACCCCCTCCTCTCCTTCTACCGCGAGGCAGCCCCCGTCTGGAGAGCCCGCCCGGCCAACCGCGCCGACCCTCCCGGAGGCCCGCCGCTGCCCGCATTTGGCGCCCAACGTGGGGACCCGCTTCTGACGCCCCCCCCCACGTTCTGCTCAAGGTAGGGACTCTTCGGCGTCCAATACCCGACATGGGTGCTTCGCTTTCCTCCCGGCAGGTCCCGCAGGTTCGGGCCCTGGCCGTCCTCTTGGAGACTAACCAAGTCAAAGTCTCCGTCAGACAGCTCCAGCACTACTGGGACTTGCTCCTCCCGTTCAATCCCTGGCTCACTACCTGCCCACTCTGGAGCCCCCAGACTTACGCTAAACTAATTGACCAGGTCACCTCCGCCATGGAACATGAGGGGAAAACGTTTCCTCCCGGTCTTCTACCTGCCCTTGTGGCCATTCGCGCCTGCTTGCAGGGCGTGCCCACTCTCGCGGCTGAGACTTACCCTTGCGACTCCCACGGAAGCGGTGCCTGTGCCGAACACGATTCCCATGCGGACAGTGACACAGAGTCGCTCTCAGCCCAGTTGGAGGCCGCGCTCGAGCTCAACCCCCCACGTGCGGTGGATTCTGACTCTGACCAAGATGGCGAACTTCCGCCTTCTTCTTCGCGGAAGAAGGGGAAGTCGGCTCAAAATGGCGTGAAGTCCGCCCGAGATGACGCACTTCCTCCTTCTTCTTCGAAAAAGGGGAAGAAGCCCAACTCCCCGCCCCTTCCTGCTTCTTCACAGAAGGAGCCTCCGTCTCTATACCCTCCCCTTCCTGTCTGGGTGCCATCTTACCACTACCCGCCTAACCCAGAAACGGAAGTGCCATGTCCGCCATCTTCCGACGATGACCTAGATAACGAGGGTGACCGGCCGCCATCTTATGCGCCGCCACAGCCCCTCCCCCACCGGGACTATCCTTCCCCGCGCGCTGATGAGTCCTTCCTGAAGCCTCCCACCGCCCCGCTCGCTGATCTTTACCCACTAAACCCCAACCGCTCTGCGGCTAATCCCCAAGTGTGGGTCCCATTCTCGCCCAAAGATATGCAGGCCCTCCATGCCGCCATCCGAGAAGACAGGCTCGCCAGCCCCCACGCGCAGGACCTGCTCGAGCGCATGTCCATTGCATGCTGCCTCCCATACGATTGGATCTCTCTCGCTAGGGGCACCCTCCCGCCGGGGCAGTTCGTTGACTGGTGCGCACACTTCGCCGCCGAAAATGAAAGGCAAATCGCCGAAAACACCCGCGACGGCACCCCCTACCCTCCCAATGCGTTCCTTGGACTGGGGCGTTACGCCGCGCCCCTGAGATACGCGGGCCTCCCACAAGGCTTCTTTCTCCAACTGAGGGAGTGCGCCCTTCGGGCTTTCTGTAATTGCGTGGCCTCCGCCCGGGAGCCGCTTACCCGGCTCTTTCAAAAGCCGGAGGAGCCCTTCACCGATTTCATGGCGCACGTCCAGGCCGCTGCCGAGCGCAAGGTAGTCGGCATGCAGGCCCAAACGTCCTTCATCAAGGACCTCCTGCAGGAAGGCGCGAACCCAACATGCAAGGCAATCATCAGACTGCTGAGGGACAAACCCCTCCACGATTGGGTCCTAGCCTGCTCCGGCGTCAACGCCCAGGCCTCCGCCATGGCCCAAGCCATCCTTGCCGCTGTCTCAGCCTCCAACGAGTGTTTTCGCTGCGGCGAGGTTGGTCACTACGCCCGCGAGTGCCCCAACAAGTCGCGACCTCATCCAGGCCCGCCTGAGACGAGCCATCCACCTCGGCCGCCTTCTACCCCGTGCCCGCGATGTGGAAAGGGGTACCATTGGGCCTGCGACCGCCGCGTCCCCAACGTCACTCGCAAGCCTTTAAACGGCCGTGGGGGCAAGCCTCAGCCCCGCGACAAAGAGGCCACAGCGACTCAGCCTCCCCGCCCCTGAAGGTGCTCTGGTCCGTTCCCATTGCACCCTCCACCAAACCTCTTCTCTCCATTCAAGTTTCGGGCCGCTGGCTCACCGGGTTGCTGGATACGGGTGCAGAAATCTCCTGCATCCCGCTCGAACAGGCCGGCCACCTTCCCCTCACCGATGGGCCCCTGGTGGTTGGAGCCACCGGTCAAGCACCCTCCCAGCAGGTCGCCCAAGACATCGCCTGGAGAGACGCAGAGGGTCGCCAAGGAACCTTCCGCCCCCTCGTCCTGAAGGAAATATCACAAGTGCTTTGGGGCCGTGACATCCTGCATCAATCGGGGGCCGTTCTCACCGCATCGCCGCCACAGCTGCCCCCCCAATAGCTTCGGCCATTGTTCACGTTCAACCTCCGGCACCCGTTCCTCTGCAGTGGGATACAGAGGAACCCATCTGGGTGGAACAATGGCCTTTCTCAATCCCTAAGTTGGACATTCTCAAGGGACTGGTAAGCGAACAGCTGCGAGCTGGGCACATCGAGCCCTCCACCAGCCCCTACAATACACCAATATTCTTCATTCAAAAGAAAAGTGGCAAGCCTCGCCTGCTACAGGATTTGCGAGAGATCAACAAGCACATCAAACCAATGGGGTCGCCACAGCCTGGCCCGCCCCATCCCACAGCCATCCCTCGGCATTGGTTCGTCGCTGTCCTGGACATCAAAGACTGTTTCTTCTCTATACCGCTCCACCCGGCCGATCGGCCGAAGTTCGCCTTTACGGTCCCTCAAACCAACCATCGGGAACCAGCTCAACGATATCAGTGGTGCGTGTTACCTCAAGGCATGCAGAACAGCCCCGCCATCTGTCAGTTATACGTTCGGGAAGCCGTCCAGCCGCTCACGCAATACGCCAACATCATCCACTATATGGACGATCTGCTTGTCGCGCATCCCTCCGAATCGGGATTGCGCACCGTGCTCGACCGCCTACTGAGCCACCTGGAAGACTTGAACCTCAAGGTCAATCCATAAAAACTGACCACCCACCCACCATATCAATTCTTGGGGTTCTCCATCACCTCCACCGTGGCACCACAAGCGCCCAGCATCAGGATCCCCGATGTGCTCACGCTCCACGAGCTACAGCAACTTTGCGGTCAAGTCAACTGGCTGCGCCCAGCGCTTCCTATCACCACCCAGCAGCTCCAGCCTCTGTTCCGGCTCCTGTGCTCCAGTGGTCTGCTCTCATCGGTCCCCAACAAAAGAATCCACCTCACCGAAGAGGCGAAGGGAGCTTTACTACAGCTCAACCAGGCCCTCGAGCACTGCCAACTTCAGCGCTACGACCCTGATAAGACATTGCTGGGACTGGTTCTCCCCACACGGGGCACGCCCACTGGCCTGCTCTGGCAGGATGGGCCCCTCCTCTGGGTACATATGGCAAAGAGCAAGCTCAGAAAGATCTGCCCGCAAACCACCCTCTTCGTCCAGCTCGCTACCGCCCTGGTCGATCAGGCCACCCACCACTACGGCTACCCGCCGGACACTCTCGTGTGGCCACTGACTGTGCAACAAACTACCACCTTGCTGCGGGAGTCTTCAGATATGCAGGCGCTCATGGAACTCTACCGAGGGGACTTCGATAACCACTTTCCACAGCATCGGTTACTGCAGGGCCTCCCCCTGCTAGAAATCGCCGCCCCCGGCCATTTCCCTTTTCCGTCCAGCAGGCCTCTTCCAGACACCACCATCATCTTCACAGACGCCTCCAAGACTAAGTTTGCCGCCGTTGTCTTCGCACCCAGCGAGCACCAGCCACGTTCACATGTGCGCCTCCATCAATCCTCTGTGCAAGTGGCCGAACTGCGTGCTGTCATCTTAGCACTCCAAACCCATCCCCACTGTCCACTGAACATCTTTACAGACAGCCTCTACTGCCTACAAGTCTGCCAAGTCATCGCCTTTTCTGCGTTTTTTCCGCCCGACAACTCAGCGAGTGAAAGCATCAACGTCGCTCTCCTGGACCTTCAAGAGCTCATAGAGAACCGCCGACAGCCTTGGTTCATCGCTCACATCCACAGCCATTCCGGCCTTCCCGGCCCTGGCCCACGGCAACCACCTTGCTGATCAGGCCGTTCACCTGCTTCCAGCCGAGACCACCGTCGCAGTCGGAGACCTCATCAATCAGGCCAAGCTGCTGCACGCCAGATTTCACTTCTCAGCAGCTGGCCTCCACAAACTCTTTCCAGACCTCCCAATCCATACCTGCAAACACCTTGTGCGGTCATGCCGAACGTGTGCTCCATTGCTGCCCTTGGGGCCGCTCCAACCACAGGGAGTTAACCCTCGTGGGCTCCGCCCCAATTCCAGATGGCAACTGGACGTCACTCACGTCCCCCAGTTTGGCCGATGGAAATACCTCCACGTAGCCATCGACACCTTCTCTCATCTCTGCTATGCAACCGCGCTCACCGGAGAAACAGCCAAGCACGCCATCCAAGCGCTCAGAGAATCTATTCTTTTCATGGGCGTTCCATGGGACATCAAGACAGACAAAGGACCTGCCTACCGGAGCGCCTCCTTTGCCGAATTCCTCAAGCTCTACGACATCACCCATCACTTCGGCATTCCCTACAATCCGCAGGGACAAGGCCTAGTAGAGCGTGCTCACCAGTCTCTCAAGACCCTCATTCTCAAGACATCTGCCGACCAGCCGCGTCGCACCCCTCGCGACGTCATCACAGAGGCCCTGATCCGACACAACCTGATGACCTTCAATGCCCAAGGCTTTTCACCGGTCCACATGCACTGGGGGCCTACCTTCCAGCCCACCCCTGCACCGCTTGTCCTCTGGCGTGACCCGCAGACCACCCAATGGCATGGACCTGCCCCTCTCTTAGCCCAAGGACGGGGATTCGCCTGCGTTTTCCCTGAATCAGAGCCGCAGCCCATCTGGGTCCCAGGACGTCTCATCAAGCCCCACACCGCCGAGGCTTCCGCTAACGCTGACACCAATGATCCTCCTAACGAGTTGCCTACCTAACTTGCCTCCTTCCCATCGCTGTTTCCTTTGTAGTTTTCTCTCTCTCTTTTGTCTCCACAGATGATTCGCCGCCACGCGGATAGTTCCGTTCTTCCCATTGCCCTCATCGTCATGCTTCCCTTCATCTCCCCGGCCGTTGTCAACTCGGCCCATCAACGCTCCAATTGGACCCTCCAGCGCTGGCAAGAGGAAGCCTTCCTCATCATCAGAAAACTACTGCCCACGCCTGAATCCCCACCCCTCGCCGTTGGCCCCAATAAAGTCCTCAATCCCCCCGCCTCCACCGGGCTAACCCCCTGCCTCAATGTCGCCACCCTCAACGCTACCCATGAGACTTGCCTGCTCATCCTTCTCGCTCCTCGAGTCGTTTACCATTCTGACCACGAATTTTTCCGCCGCGTGCTGAGCAGACAAACCTCCCTCCACTTACAAAGGAGAGAGCCTGTCACCGCAGTCCTAACAGTTGCTACCCTTCTAGGTCTTGCAGGGGCAGGCACAGGGATCACCGCCCTCGCCACACAGTCCTCTGCCCTCTCCTCTCTCAGACAGGCCGTCGACGAAGATATCACCTACCTTCAAAATGCTGTAAAACATCTAAAAAATTCTCTCAATCCTCTCTCTGAGGTAGTCCTCCAGAACCGCCGCGGCCTCGACCTCCTCCTCCTTAAGGAAGGGGGTCTCTGTGCCGCCCTTGGAGAGGAGTGCTGCATATACGCCAACTCCACCGGCTTGGTCGAGGACAACCTGAGAAAGGTCCAGGAGGGATTGGATAAGCGCCGCAAAGAGCGAGAAAATGCGAACTATTTTTCCAGTGTTCTCCATACCCTCCTCCCATACCTCCTTCCATTTTTAGGCCCACTCATCATCATCTTAGCCCTCACTGTAGGACCCTGGGCCGTCAAAAAAATAGTCCACCTCGCCAAAGACCAAGCCAACACGGTATTCAGCTCCTTTGTGCAGGTTCATTATCAACGCCTCGCCACTAAAGAGCCACCACCAAGCCATCCGCCGCGCTCCTCCCGCCCCCGCCGCAAACACCGAACCGCACGCCTGTAACCTCCTGTCTCCCTTTCCTCACTCATCTCCCTCCTTCTCCCCCAATCGGGCGAGGGGTTCAGGAACATCACGACCCCGTTTTGCTGGCAGAGCTCGGTGCGCGCCAGGCGCCGGCGTGCGCCAACCCCAGCAGCAGGCACATGCGTTGGCCAGACGCTGTGTCCTCTGCAGCTGAGAGCAGCTGGGAGGGCCCTCTGCTTCTCGCCGCCAGCCGGTCCTCGTGGTCTCCCTCCTCCCCTCGTCTTACCCCAGTACCCCGTCCCATACTGCCCCTGCTGCCACCAGTTCACCTCCCCCAAAGCACATACTTTTAAACAAAAGGGAGCAATTGTCCCCGTCTCCTCCCCGCCCAGTATTGGCAGCCAGCGCTGCCCCTCCTTCTCCCCCTCTCCGTCTTCCGCCTAGCCGTTATCTAGACAGCCCACACTTTCCCCTTCCCCCCCCTTGCTCCTAACCTCTTAGCCAGCTTACTGTCCAGTAACCGCCTACGCAAGCAACAGCACCCGCCGGCACCAATCAAGTCCCTTTACGTATCCCTAGACCCTATAAAACCATGTCCCCTTCAACAATAAAGTAGACTTGTGCCTAGACCTTGTCTCCGTGGTGTTCTTGCTTGCACCGCGCGTCCCCCGTGCCTGAGCGGAGAGAGCGAGGGCCCAACGGCTTCGTGCCGAACCCCCTCCTCTTCTTCGACCGCGAGGCAGCCCCCGTCCGGAGAGCCCACCCGGCCAACCGCGCCGACCCTCCCGGAGGCCCGCCACTGCCCGCAGACCCCTACCTCATACCACATACAAAAACCAGCTCAAAATGGATCAAAGACCTAAATACAAGAGCCAGAACTATAAAATGCCTAGAAGAAAGTATAGGGAAGCATCTTCAGGACCTTGTGTTAGGCAATAGTTTCTTATACTTTACAATGAAAGCATAAGCAACAAAAGAAAAAATAGATAAATGGGACCTTATCAAATTAAAAACATGTGTACCTCAAAGGGCTTTATCATGAAAGTAAAATGACAACCTATACAATGGGAGAAAATATTTGGAAAGCACATATCCAGTAAGGGTTTAATATCCAGAATATACAGAGAAATCCTTCAACTTTACAACAAAAAGAAAAACAACCCAATTTTAAAGATGGGTAAAAGACTTGAATAGACATCTCTCAAAAGGAGATATATGAATAGCCAAAAGCACATGAAAAGATGCTCAACATCACTGGCCATTAGGGAAATGCAAATCAAAACCACAATGAGACACCATTTCACACACACTAGAATAGATTTTATTAAAAAAACAAACAAAACCAGGAAATTCTAAGTGTTGGAGAGGATGTGGAGAAACAGGAACAATTGTTTATTACTGGCGGGAATGTAAAATGGTGCAGCCATTGTAGAAGACAGTTTGGCAGTTACTCAGTAAGTTAAGTGTAGAATTACTATACGATCCAGCAATTCCACTTCTAGGTATATACCCAAAAGAACTGAAAGCAGGCACTCAAACAGATATTTACACACTGATGTTCACAGCAGCATTATTCACATTTGCCAAGAGCCGAAAGTAATGCAAGTGTCCATCAAAAGATGAATGGATAAATAAAATGTGGTATATACATATAATGGAATATTATTCAGCCATAAAAAGGAATAAAGTCCTGGTACAGGCGACAACCTGGATGAACCTGGAAGACATCATGTTGCGTGAAATATGTCAGGCACAAAAGGACAAATATTGTATGATTTCACTAATAGTAAGTCTAAGCAAATTCAGATTCAGAAACTAGAATACGGGTTATCGGGGCAGAGAAGAAAGGTAGGGAATGGGGAGTTAACAATTAATTGGTATAGAATTTTTTTGGGGGATGATGGAAAATTTTGGTAATGGATGGTGGGGGATGGCATTACAACATTGTGAATGTAATTAACACACTGAATTATATATTTTAATGTGGGTAAAAGAGGAAACTTTAGATTGAATGTATGCTACTAGAATAAAATTTTTCAAAGAAAACCCATAGGTCTGTACAGTGCAGTGAACCATAATGTAAACTATGGACCATAGTTAATGGTATAATTATAAAATTTTTTTAATCAAGTTTCTCAAAGCTATCATACTAACACGAAATGTTAATAACAGGGAAGACTCTGTGTGTTTGTGGGGGGTATTATATGGGAACTCTTATTTTCTGCATGATTTCTCTGTAAACAAACAATCTCTCTAATGAAAAATGTAAAAAAAAAAAAAAAGGGCAAAAAAATTTACTAACCCGGGAGTCAGTTTCCCTCAAGGAAAAACCAAAGTTATGATTTTTTTGAAGACTATCAACACATGGGTTTTTGTTTTTTTTTGTTTAAGATATATTTTGTATTCAAAATGTGAAAATGTATACAATCATAACAGAAACAGCTCATAGGCTGATGAAAAGATCCCTGGAAAGACAATGTGACACAGCATAATTTCCTTTTGGTTCCGGAATGCTGTCCAAGGTGAACTGGAACTAGAAGTCCTAGAGGACAGAGGGCTGAAATAGACTGTAAGCTCACTGAGGGCAGGGACCTTGCCTCAGATTTGAGCACAGGGCCTTATTCACAGGAAACAGTAAAAAAGAAATGTCACTCTTATTTTATATTTAAAAGTTCTAGAGCCAAGATGACACCCCAAGAAAATCCCAGCATATCTTAAAAAGCCATCCTGAAAGGGGTTTACTGTCTTAACAAGGGCTGAACTAGCCTTTTCTCACCGTTGCCAGGGAACAATAAACAGATATTGAACAACAGAGCTGTTTTAGATTCTCCTTTTATCTACTACTTTTAATATTCTTTGCTGCCCCTTAAATGGAAAGAAAAAATATATAAATGGTATAAAGATTAATAATGACAAGGAGAAATTAAAGCCAAAGAGAAGAAAAAAGATCCAAGAAAAAGCTTTACCTCTGAATGACCCATCTCTGCTGACCCAATGGTATGGTTTGCTCCAGCTAATGAGCTAAGAAGACTAAAGCCTTGGTTCCTATCTGAAAAGAAAAAAAGACAATCGCTGAAGTTTTTCATTTACATTGTAAATTGTTAAAATGACTGATGATGAAATAATGGATATTTCCTCGTTATCAAAGCTCTAAGTATAAAAGTCCCATTACAACCAATTATCTTGTGAAAAATTTTTAAAAAATCACAGAATATTAGCATAAGCAGAGCCATTAAACAGCTAAACAAAACAAAAAGTGACTCTTAAATAGTAGTTCTATTTATGAAGATCAAAAACACTGATGTTTTAATAGTCATTTCGTACAAATATTCCAATGTTTTAAACTATCAAAAACATTTTTAGAACACTAAGGCATCAATCAACAGGTAAAAAGGAACATACATACTTTTTGAAATAAAGCAGTTTGATATACTGATCAATTGATATAAATGGGCCATTTGCAGTTAAGGCTCCCAACACTATAGATGTCTGTGTTTACAATAAAGGACAACTCTGGAGTAGAATTTCTAGAAATGATCAAGTGTAAGCACTATCCTTGTTCTACTGATCACTTGGGGCATTTATTAAAACCACACCAGTATTCAAGGAGCCTACATCAAACTCGCTGAATTTAAGAATCTGAATTTAACAAGTCCTCCAGGAGTCTTGGGATCAGGGAAGTTTGAAAAACACAGACTGAGTGGAACACAAAAGCCCACAGTCCAAAAGTCTAGAGCACAGAAGTCAAGGAACTTCTCTCTCAAAAAGACATCTTCCTCCCAGCTTGCCTTTCCTCTCTTCACCCCTTTCCTGAACCCATTCTCACCCTCTCTTTCTTTAAACCACTTACAGACTTCCTACATTCTTCCCACCCACAGGTAAAACCTGTTGTCAGATGCACAATCACATGGAGGTAATCAAGGAAAGAGAAATGTCAGCAGTTTCCCGTTCTTTCCTTTCACTTGGGGAGATGTGTCTTTTAAATTGAATGAAGCCCCAGCTGGGGAACACTGGGCATTAGCCTGCAGCTTTTTTGTGCCGGACTTCTCGTCACCTAAACAGGCACCTCCCTACCTCCTGTACACCACTATCAGCCCACGACCTGGGCTTTTAGGGCCCCCAAAGCAGCACTAAGAGCCTGCAGCTGCCCTATAGCTCCTTTCACACCTCAACTTCAACATTGATGGCATGGTCAAAGGCACACATGAAATCCAGGAACCCCCTTTCACCTCCTAATCTAACTTGCACACTCTGAGGGGTCAAATGCCCGGGTGTGCCCATTCCAAGGACAGGCCACTGACACTTCAAGGTAGGACACAGAGGCTCACAGTCCTGAGAAAAGCATATCCATGCTGTGTCCTAAACTGAGAGACAGTTTCACAGAAGCCGAGGATGTTGGTTTAAACATCAGCATAACTCATTTCTTTTTGGCCAATTTGCTGTTGATTTGAAAGCAGTTGTATGCAGTTATACAATACTTGGATAGGGATTTTAACATGTCTTTAGGATACATGAGAGTTTTATAAGTACGTTAGGCTATTTGCACAAAATTATCTGAGCAATAGAGTAATGCTGTAAGACAGTCCTCACTTCTATTAGTGGAAATAACTTGGATTTTGGGTAATTTTCAAATCTAATTCATAAACCTCTCCATATTCCAACTCCATGGTTTATTTTTCTCCTGTTAGGTACTGCCTAAACTTGGCAAGCCAGATTGCAATTTACAAATATTGCCATACATGTCAGTTTATGCATGTTATTAGATTAAAGCAGTCTTTTTAAAATATCACATTCTTTTCAATGGATGCCTCCGAAGAGGAAAACTGGGATGGTCAGGAGTTGGGTGTAGGAACTAGACTTGTCACTGTATAACTTAAACCTTTTGTACCATTTGCTTATTTTTCCGTATTCATGGACTATCTATTCAAAGAGAATTTCAAAAATTTAATGCCTCAATTCTAATAATGTATAAAATTATGAAAAAGTCAGAATGGTGGGAAGACAACTGAGCTAGTGGTCAGAAAACCTGGATTTCATGCCTGGCATTGTATGATCTTGGACAAATCAATCTCTCTACGTCTCAATTTTTTTATTTGTAAAATGAGATGGTTGCTATATATGGTTGTTGCCCTAGAAGCTCAAGATTTTATAAAGGGGCATTCCTTAGCCTCTCCTGACAGTAACTGGAATTAGGCTTGGTTTTAACTTTTTAAAAATTAATTGAGAAAAAAATAAGAACCTTAAATTTCAGAAGCCTTTTAAGGTTCACAGATGATTGAGTTTACAATCAGGTTTCCAGCTAATTATAATAAGCTGGAAGGACCTTTGCTCTTATAAACAATGGAAAATTTAGTCAACTAACAAGAGCTCATTATGTCCCACTGCTTATATTTGCAGGAAGTTAGAAACTTACACATTTACACAATTAGAAAAATAATTCATTTTGGTGTATTCAAAGCAGATTGCCTGCACTTTAATGTTGCTCAAAAACCGTGGATGAAATTTTATACACCTATGGCTTTAAAGAAATTCTCAATTTTGCCTGGTTCAGTGATTATCAAAATGCTGCCCACGCATGCCCACTGTAAAATTCTTCTTCTCATAGCACAGAATTACTATTTGCTAGATTTTTCTCCCCAGCATTGAGGCAGGACATGGAAATGTCATCCCTATTAAGAAGGATTTATTCCTTTAGCAGGTAGTTGTTGAAATTGGGTCTAGGGAAGTAGATATGGCTCAACTGATAGAGCGTCTGCCTACCACATAGGAGGTCCAGGGTTCAAACCCAGGGACTCTTGGCCCATGTGGTGAGTTGGCCCATGTGCAGCGCTGCCGCGCGCAAGGAGTGCCATGCAACGTAGGGGTGTCCCCCGCATAGGGGAGCCCCACACGCAAGGAGTGTGCCCTGCAAGGAGAGTCGCCCCGCACGAAAAAAGCTCAGCCTGCCCAGGAGTGGCGCCGCACACATGGAGAGCTGATGTAGCAAGATGACGCAACAAAGAGAGACTCAGATTCCCGGTACCACCGAAAATGCAAGCGGACACAGAAGAACACACAGCGAATGGATACAAGGAGCAGATAACAGGGGGAGGTGATAAGGGGAGAGAAATAAATAAATAATAAATCTTTTTTAAAAAAAGGAAAGTTTTACTGATGTTACAAAATACTAGCCTAGGAAGGAATAAATGAATCCATCTACTCAACTGATTCTTTTGGAACTTCAGAACTGCAAAAATCTGCTGTTAAGTGATGCAAGAATAAATTATTCTGGAAGGCATAATAAGGATATTTAAACTCTGGTCCTAAACACATCTACTTTAGTTTCAGTAGACATATGTTGGTGCCAGTGGAATAACAGATAAAAATCATAGTATAATGGAAAAATACAGTGATGTTGGTCACTAGCATAGAGTTCTAGGAAGTGGAAGAAACAAAACTATAGCCTCTAGAATAAAGATTTAAAATGTAAAATTCTTGAGCCTTGTGGAGGAGCCCTCCACCTCCTTTCAAATAAGAAGTTTAAAGAAAACTTGAAATACATGAAATTGTATAATTGTACAGATATGTCTTTACAAATCTAAAGGCCATCTTTTTTTTTTTTTTAAGATTTATTTATTTCTTTCTCTCCCCTCCCCCCACCCACGGTTGTCTGTTCCCTGTGTCTATTTGCTGTGTCTTCTTTGTTGTCAGCGGCACGGGAATCTGTGTTTCTTTTCGTTGCATCATCTTGTGTCAGCTCTCCGTGTGTGCCGCGCCATTCTTGGGCAGGCTGCACTTTCTTTCGTGCTGGGCAGCTCTCCTTACGGGGCGCACTCCTTGCACGTGGGGCTCCCCTACCCGGGGGACACCCCTGAGTGACAGGGCACTCCTTGCGCACATCAGCACTGTGCATGGACCAGCTCCATATGGGTCAAGGAGACCCGGGGTTTGAACCACGGACCTCCCATGTAGTAGACGGACGCCCTAACCACTGGGCCAAGTCCGCCGCCCCTAAAGGGCATCTTTACTTTAGAAATATAAAATGCACTTCAAGTAGTAATTTTGACTAATATAACAATGAGACATTAAGAGAATTAAAAACCTAGGCAAAAAAGGGAAATTTTAGTATGGGTAAAGGAGAAGAGTAGTTTTAAAATATATATCTTTTCCTTCTAATTTTTCTGCTCTTCTCCCACTCCTTCTCTACTATTTTATCAAGGAAATATGATAAGCATATGGATTTGGAGATAAAGTCCTGTGCTGGAATCCTAATTCAACTATTTACTGTGTGGTGTTATGCAAGTTATGTTCCCTTCGTATCTTCATATTAAATTCTTACCATACTAATCTTGCAGGATTGTTGTATGGTTAACAAAAATAATACCTCCAACATTTACTGAGTGTTAAATATTTGCAAAGTAATGTTTTAAGTACTGAATATACAATACTTTAATTCTCACAACTTTATGGGGTAGGTCCTTTATTGTCCTCTTTCCAGGGTAAGCTAAAACTCAGAGAGGTTAACTTGTCCAAAGGCACAGTTGGAACTAGAACTTCAAATCCTGGTCACTCTTTCTCTAAATTCCATACCTTTCCATTAAGCCAAGAGGTCTTGGTAACACATAAAGAGTTAATGCTTGTTGTAGAAATACTGGATATAACACAAACTTGTGTCAAATACAAAAAATGTTTAGTTCTCTTTTGTCAGTAATCCATTATGTCCCAGTTTTAGACTATGATTCTAACTGAATTAAGCTAAACAGCTCAAACTGAATAATCACATACTACTTCGATGCTACTCATTAACTGATCTGAGTCCAGCCTGTTAACTCCCAAAGGCAAAGGTAACAGAAAGCTAGTGGTGAACAGGTGGCTAGGCACCAATGCCCCTTCGCTGTCCCTCAAGTACCTTTTAAGACAGGGTTTCTCAATCTTTGCACTGACATTTGGGATTGGATGATTCTTTGTTGTGGGCAGCTGTCCTTTGTATTATAGGCATCAACCCCCGCCCCCCCCCCCCCCAATGCCTATAGCACTGCCAAATGTCCCTGTGAGGCAAATTCATGCAAGATGAGAACCACTGACACAGAGCTACTAATTAGGAAAGAAAAATTTTAGCTAAACTTCTCATGTTTTAAGTAATTTCTTAAAAAGATTTTCAATGAAGAAAAGAGAATACAAATATTTAAAAGTTTCAGTCTTTACCTTCTGTCATGATCAGGAATATCCTCCCCCTACTCTGGGAAAACTACTCTAGATGATTTTAGCTCATAATCACCTCTCCCTCAGTGCCATTTTCCTTTGCTGTCCTTCCTGTTCAATTAACCATTTAGAGAACATGCTAGTATAAATACTTGTCTTGGGTATATTTGCCATGCTCAACTATGTTATAATAAGCTCCTTGAAGTCAGGAACAGTAGCTAATGGTTCTATACTCCACAGCTACCAGCATAGTGCTAAGTATACAGGGGCATGCTGGAGTATTAGCTGAGAGCCTGATAATGACTGTCAGACACATCCTGCAAGCATTAGCTAAGCTACGGAAATCAGAGAAGTTTTTACATCAAATTTATATATACTACTCAAATACCAAGAATTTCTATGATTCCCAAAATGCCTTAAATGACCTATTATGTAATTTTCATGTTCAAATTTCAATTTTTATTTTCTTTAAAGTATCAATTTTTGGGCATTGACAGTTTAAATTTGATGAATCCCCAAAATAATAAGATTAAATTCTTGAACTAGTCCATTCTTATGGGTGTGGGGCCCCTTGTATTTTTAAAAGATTTATTTTATTTATTTATTTATTCTTCCCCACCCTTGCCCCTGTTGTTTGCGCTTGCTGTCTGCTCTCTGTGTCTGTTTGTTATGTGCTCTCTGTGTCTGCTCGTATTCTTTTTAGGAGGCCCAGGAACCAAACCTGCGACCTCCTATGTGGGAGGGAGGCGCGCAATCGCCTGAGCTACATCCACTCCCTGCTTATTGGGTCTCTCATTTTTCCTTGTTATGTCTCCTCGTTGGAGGGGAAGGCAAGGACCTTGGCAGAAATCGGCCGCCATCTTGCTTCACCTCATGGCAGGACCCCAGGATCACCAGCAGCTAACTTTAGTGAGAAAACATCTCTGATGGTAACTTTTTGGACATTTCACAGCCTCAGAACGGTCTTAATAAATTTTGCAGCATAAATGTCAACCCTTTCCTAGTACTTTGCATTGGCAGGCCTGTGGCAAACTAAGTAAAACAGGCATTATCTTAAAGATGTTCAAGTTGGGAAGTGGACTTGGCCCAATGGATAGGGCGTCCGCCTACCATATGGGAGGTCTGCGATTCAAACCCCGGGCCTCCTTGACCCGTGTGGAACTGGCCCATGAGCAGTGCTGATGCGCGCAAGGAGTGCCGCACCATGCAGGGGTGCCCCCTGTGTAGCGAAGCCCCACGCGCAAGAAGTGCACCCCGTAAGGAGAGCCGCCCAGCGGGAAAGAAAGTGCAGCCTGCCCAGGAATGGCGCCACACACACGGAGAGCTGACGCAAGATGACGTAACAAAAAACAAATACAGATTCCCATGCTGCTGCTAACAACAGAAGCAGACAAAGAACACGCAGCAAATGGACACAGAGAACAGACAACCTGGGCAGGGGGGAAGGGGAGAGAAATAAATAAAAATAAATCTTTAAAAATAAAAAAGATGTTCACATTTTCCCCATATTTTAGTTTTCTTCACATTCCCATCCTATCTCCAAAATGTTTGTCTTTTATTATCAGCATGCTCTTTTCCCTTTTGATAAACATGAACAAACTTCCCATAACCACAACTAAGATATTTCAGTTTATACAGATAAACTGTACCTATTTTTGAATGATATTTTTAAACCACACCACACTATTTGGATAAAAGTTCTTTGAAGAAACTACTTCATTAGCTATGATTCACTAGTGTTGTGGAAATAAGCCTAAACTTTTATTTACTTCTGACTGGTGAACTGAAAGATTTTTTTTGAAATCATAAAAAGAAGAACTGATTTGTTCTCTTTCACTAAACAACTACTTGGAAAGTGTAAAAATCAGAAGTATGTTACTAAAAACAGCATTTATTTAAAGAAATAGATTTAGCCCAGTACCTTGCTCTGCCCTAGCTTTGGCTTCAGTAAAGTAAAACCTCTGCATTTCCTATGACAGACAGTAGGATATCTATCTCTGCTCGAGAGTTAAGAAATTGTTGCTGGATTTTATCTAGGTTCTTGGCTATGCTGCAGAAATGAATTTCAAGAGCATACCGGGTGAGTTAGGTCAGTAATTTATTCGGGTAGGGAAGGACGAGAAATGGGTGAAAATAACAGATTAGGGGTCCCAGATAGAGAGGAAGGGGTGGAAAAGTGATAAAGCGGCCTGATTTGCAGGCTACAATTCCCCATTATACGTTATAAATCCTCAGATATACTTGCGTGGCCACGTGGCGAAGGAAAAATGGCAAGAGCGCGCACAGAGGGCAGGAATGGGTCCAGAGGCCAGAGAGCAGGGTGAGAGTGGCGCACAGACCTCGCATTCTGCTTTATAAACTATTAATTATTCCACTCCTTTGCTAACAGCAGGGGAGGGGTTCCAGCTATTTGCTGTTTTGACTGATTACCCCACCCATCAATTCCCTGTGAGGGCCCAATGATAAAGTCCCTTGGGAATATCCGGGGCTTTTCCTTGCATCCAGAAAAAGTCTTTGTTTGGGATAGCAGAATCCTGGGGGTGGGGGTCCTCCAGCAGCCATCTTGGCGGTTGCTGATGTCCACGTGGACTTCTTGCCAGGTTCCAGATCCATATATTAATTCCCTATCTTACTAGCCTGCCTCAAAATGTTTCTGTTAATAGTTGAAAATATAATGAACAATACTAGAAAATAATCAGACTATATTTTTCCCTTTTTCCTGGTTATAAACTACATGTTCATTATTGAACATCTGGAAAATAGAGAAAAGTATAAAGAAGAAAATTAAATCACTAAACAAGGATGCCGACTAACATTTTGGTATATGTCCTCTAAATTTTTTTTTCCCTATGTGCACACACATACAAATTCTTAATGAACTGAACTAAACATTGAAATGGGTACCATCTTTCCCAAAGTTGTAAAGGAAAGCTTTACACTAATTCTAATAACATTTCCATTGTAAAGTCCTATCTTCAGAGCCTGAAGCACACTCTTTGGAAAAACCTCAAAGGAATGTTTAGTATCAAGTGAAAAATCATTCAGTACCAAATGTGGTTAAGAATGTGTGCAATAAAACAAGACTTTACCACAAAGAAAAAGGCTCACTTTTATGTGGTTCATAACTGGGTCTAAAAATAATTCCAAAAGAAAAGTACAAAAAAATTTTTTGCAAGGTGGCATCAGAACAGTGCCTCTAGCATGACTGATATGAAGAGATATTTCCTATCGTTCATTTACTTATGGATAATTTTAGGGGTGATTTAAAATTTTTAAAAGTCTCATCATTTTCCTCATATTATTTGTTCTTCCCATCTTTTCTGATTCTTCAAAATTCCCTCTTCTCTATATTCTAGTTGTTTCTTACAACACGATTGCCTCCACCAAACTATGCCTTCTAAACACACATACACAAACACACAGAAACCAACATATATAATGTTATTTTATCTTTGACCACAACATTCACATTTAGACAACTGTCAGGGATTATTCATATAGTTTTTTCAGTTCCCAATAGTAAGCACTGGAATTAAAAAAGGGGGCAGAGAGCAATTCAGCCTGACTCAAAGAACTTAGTTTCATAGAATTTAATATCCGAAGGGATCAGTTCTACATTATCCCACAGATCAGAAAAGTCAAGCCAAAGATGAGAGCTATTTTCCCAAGATCATACAGACAGAGACACACCTAACTAGAACCCTAGCCTGATACTCTCTTCATTAACCACTCTTCCTTTCACCAATTTGATGCTATTTTTAAATAAATTAACATTCTTACATTATATTTATGAATTTTTATGAGAATATTTTTTATGACAAGTTAGACTTAAACTTTTATTTAACCATCATTTTTTACTGAAAAAAATTTATATTAAAGGCAACAGCATCTACTTTCTCAGGAGTATAACCCTGGTATCACAGGTAGGCCTCCTGATTTTGGTACTTATTTCTTACTATTGCTCTGCATATCAGTTACAAATGATTCCCTGAACTGGAATCTGAGATTTCTGCCATAATGTTTTGTTACCAAGTAAATTTAGGGAGTTATATATTAATAGATGATCAATTCTTTACATTCATAATGGTAAAACACATAAAACTGACAAGAATTATTTCTATTATTAAAACCCCACTCAATTCTCACGCATCTATGTCTATTAACGATAAAAGATAAAGTGAAAGCAAACCCAAGGCTTTTGGATCCAGTCTCTATAATTATAGCCTACCGCTGGGGGATCAAAGCCACAACTTTGTAATATTTGTTTAGTCTAATTCCTTCTTCACTGATTAGAAACAGTAAAAGATTACAGAGAGTTCCTTCCTTTTCCTCACTCTGCAGTGATATTTGGTTAAAAAGTCATCCAAGAGCCATGGGTGTAGACTAAATCCTCCACAGTACTCCTTAGTGCTCAGGTGGCAAAAGGTTCCCAAATGGTGGCCTTGGGGTAACATTAAACTGCTATTTTAAACAAGGACACCATATAATCCTACTTCCCTATGTGCAACAATTAGTTGACAACTCTGGGGGGAAAAAAACTTGTCAGGTTTCTAACCATCTTCTTTTCCTTGCCCTTAAAATGGACTACTATTTACTATGTACCTCTCAATGCAAAGCCCAGTACCAAGCATCAAGTTTAGATCTTCTAATGATAAAGTATTTTCTAATCACAATCATAATAGAGGGACATTATCAAATTATAATAGGCCCGAATGGTTGGTTTCTACCCTACAAAACAGGCTCTGATAGAGACCTGTGGGTAACTCAACTAGGCAGCTGGGATTTTATATAGATTCCTTTCCTTGACCTTTAGCCATACTTTAGATTCAGGAAATTTAAGGCAAAACTGTATGGGTAAGGTTATACAGAAAGCAAATTGCTGTGGAAAGAGACATTTAGAAAGCATAACCCAACTGTAAAGGCCATCCTAACCACTTCATTTCCTGGACCATTTGAAATCATGCTTTTAATGCAGAGTGGCAATTCTGATTTCCCTAGAAGTTTGACCTTTACAATGAATACAATGACACGTGGGGATTTCCTCTAGGGAAGAATTTAGTATATACAACAGTACCCTCTGCGTTTCTCAATCTTTTTTTCCATTACTGACTTCCCTAAGGAGCCATTTAGACATATTTTTCCTAATCATAATGCCTCCCTCTTAAAATTTTAATATCACAGATACAATATACATATGTTTATATATCTTATGTATATCTGTGCTATAGATATAAAGAGTAAGCTTTTTTTGCCCCCATCCCCAACCAATTTTAACTCCCTTGGGAGAGATAATGCCTCCATTAAGAATGAATGCTTTAGCTTATGAAACAAGACGTTGTAGAGCTAAGGATATAAAACTAAGTTATTTTAAGGTAACACGCAAATTATATCTCTATATCCAGAAGATTTATAATCTCCTACTAGAGTAATAATAATCTGTCTACAACTGTTATACTCTAAATTACCCTGTATGCTCTTCTACTCTGAATTTATATAATGAAAACACCTTAAATGAGCATCTACTATGTACAATTAAGAGTCATAAGTCAACCTAAAAAGAATAATAAATCTGTTGTGGTGCCAAGTATAAGAATTAAAATTAACTGTAAACTATCTCTCTCAAATAATACATAAGTATTTATTACATTAACTATCCAGGACCCTTTACTGTACTTTAGATTAAGTGCAGAAACAATGGGATAGAATTAATATCAACACCATTCAAGAAAGTCTTTTTAGAGGGGTTTATTAAAAAGAAATAAGCAAGGGCTTCCGGTTGACTAAAATGGCAATGGAAGATGCTCCAAGGTGCAGTTACCTCTCTCCTTCCCCTGAATCTTAGAACTACCAAAAAATGACAGAGCCTTCTTTCTCACAACTCCAAAAAACAGTTAAAAAGGTTGCAGTGACTGGGCAACTGCCAAATCATGAAAAGGCAACTTAAAACAGGGTAGGAGGGGAGCGGATGTGGCTCAACCAGTTAGGCACCTGCCCACCACATGGGAGGTCCTGGGTTCAGTTCCTGGTGCCTCCTGGAAAAGGCAAGCAAACAATGAGCAGACAGATTAGAGAACTATCTGGGAGAGAAGAGGATAAATAAAGAAAAATAAATAAATAAATCTTAAAAAACAACAACAACATATTAAGACAAGCTAGTGGTGCCCTTTCTGGCCCCTTCCCCGGCCCCTCTCTATCATGATGTGGAATGTGGAGCCAGCCTATGCTTCCATTATGGGTCCTTGGCCCTGTTCTGGAGGGAACAGAGGCACCCCCATGTGCATACTGGGGTGGCCGTGTATCCATGCCAACCTCTCAGGCGGCAAGTTGAAAGAATGAACCAGGAAAACCTTTTCTAGATACCCCTCTCAGAAGTTGCCTTGTAGGCAGAAGCAACCTACAGACAACTGAGGCAGTGCAAGAAACAACGGATACACCAGCCAAAAACTAAAAAAGGATACTCAATACACTCAGGGAGATGAAAGAAAACACAGGAAAAAACCTAAAGTATATCAAGAAAACAATGAACGAACAATATGAGAATTTCAATAAAGAGAGAACGTTTTAAAACAAAAAAATATTAGAGTTGATAACCACAATACCTGAAATGGAGAATTCCCTGAAGACATTCGACAGCAAATTGAAGCCGAGAAAAGGAAAAAATCAGTGAACTTGAAGCAAAGACAACTGAAATGATTCAGGCTAAGAAGCAGAAAGAAAAAAGGATGAAAAAAAAGTAAACAGAGGCTCAAGACCTGCAGGATATCATCAAGCATTATGGGAGTCCCAGAAAGAGATAAAGGGGCAGAGAGAATATTCAAAGAAATAATGGCAAAAAAAATTTCCCTTATTTAGTGAAAGACATGAATATGTACATTTAAGAAGCCCAGTGAATCCCAAAAAGCATAAACTCACACAGAATTATGTATAGACACGTAGTAGTCAAACAGTCACATGCCAAGCACAAGGAGAGAGAGCTGGAAGCTGTGAGAGAAAAGTAACATGTTATGTATGAGGGAGTTCCAATAAGATTAAGTGCCAATTGCTCATCAGAAACCACAGAGGCAAAGAAGGCAGTGGGATGAATTAAAGTGCTGAAAGAAAACAAACGCCAACAAAGAATTTATATTTGGCAAAAGCATCTTTCAAAAATGAGTGAAAGATTAAGATAGTCCCAGATAAACAAAGCTGAGGGAGTTTGTTACAGGATCTGCCCTACAAGCAATGGTTAAAGGGAGTTTTTCAAACTGAAAGTGGATCTAAGAGGCATAAAAAAATTAAAGATCTCCAGTAAAGGTAACCATATGGGTAATTATAAATGCAAAAACTATCACACTGTATTTTTGTTAATGTAACACCAGTTTTAATTTCTTACAGGTTCTAAAATGCAAATGTATATTTAGTAATGACAGATATTTACATATTTAGTAAGGTTTAGGGCATACGATGTTTAGATCTAATTTTTAATAACAACAAAAAGGTAGCGTGGCGTGAAGGGGTATAGATACAGTGTGTATGCTATTGAAGTTAAGTTGGTAACATATCAGATGTATTGTTATAGATTTAGGATGTTACATTTTAGCTCCATGATAATGACTAAAAAATTGTATGAAAAACATATGGAGAGGGAAACGTGAAGGAACTAAAAATGGTACACCACAAAAAAAAAATCAAATAAATTTGAAAATAGGTATTAATGGAAGAACAGAGAGACTAAAAAGTTAGACAATTTACAAAGACCACATAGGAAATGGCAGAAGAAAGTCCTGCATTATCTATAAGAACACAAATGGATTAAACCCTCCAGTCAACAGAAGAGATTGGCAGAACAGATATATATATATATATACATATATATATGTATGTATGTATATAAAAAGCATGACCCAACTACATACTGTCTCCAAGAGCTTTATCTTAGGTTGAAAGTGAAAGGATGGGGAACATATACCATGCAAATAGTAATCAAAAGAGAGCTGGGGTTATCTATACTGATATTAGATAAAATTAGACTGTTATGAGAGACAAAGGTCAGTATGTACTGATAAAGGTATCACCTCAACAATACAAAACAATTATAAATATATGTGCTCCTAACAGCAACAGTCCCAAACGACATGAAACTAATATTGATAGATTTGAAGGAAAAACAGACAGTTCTACCGTAACTCTAGGAGACTTCAGAACACCACTTTCAATAATGGATAGATTATCTAGACAAAAGATCAATAAGGAAATAGGAGCAAGAACAATACTACAAACCAACAAGATCTAACAGACATAAATAGAACACTTTACCCAAGAGTAGAACACCCATTCTTCTCTAGTATATATGAATTTTCCTGGACATACAAGATATTAGGTCACAAAACAATCATGAATAATTTAAAATATACTGAAATCATACAATATATCATCTCCATCCACAATGGAATTAAGCTAGAAACCAATAAAACTAGAGGAACTGGAAATTCACAAATATGTGGAAATTAAACAAGGCACTCAAACAACCAAAGGATCAAAGAAGAAATCAAAAGGGAAATTAGGAAATATCTTAAGGCAAATGAAAATGAAATCACAACATACCAAAACTGATGTGATACAGCATAGTGCAGAGAAGAAAATGTATTGCTCTAAATACTTACACTAAAAAAAGACAAAAGATCTAAACTCAAGAAACCTAACCACACAATGGGAGAATCTAGAAAATTAATGACAAACTAAACCCAAAGCAAGAAGAAAGATGGAAACAACATAGAACAGAGGGGAGATAAATTATTTAGAGAATAAAAATAAAACAGAGGATCAATGAAACCAAAAAGTTGGTTCTTTGAAAAGATCAATAAAAATGACAAACCTTTCACTAAACTGGCAAAGAAAAAAAGGACACAAATAATTAAAATCAGAAATAAAAAGGGGGGACATTACTACTGACCCCACATTAATAGAATTTTAGGAGGATACTATGAACAACGTGTATGCCAACAAATTAGATGACCTAGATGAAACGGACACATTCCTAAGGACACACAAACTATCTACACAGGCTCAAAAAGAAATGGATCTCAACAGACCAATAATGGTAAAGAAATTGAAGCAGTCACCGAAAAAAATCTCCCAACAAAAAATCTCCAGGACCAGATGGCTTCACTAGTGAATATTTACCAAATCAAATATTTGAAAAAGAATTAATACCAATCCTGCTCAATCATCTGCCAAAAAATTGAAGAGAGGCAACACTTCCTAACTCACTCTATGAGGTCAACATCACCCTAACACCAAAGCCAAATATACTACAAGAAGGGAAAATTAAAGACTGAGATCCCTTATGAATATAGATGCAAACATACTCAACAAAATACTAGCAAACTGAATCCAAAGCACATTAAAAAAAAATCATACACCAAGATTAAGTGGGGCTTATCACTGGTCTACAAAGGGGATTCAACATTAAAAAATCAACTGATGAAATATACCACATGAACAGAAAGAAGGAAAAACCCACTTGATCATCTTAATTAATGCAGAAAAGGCATTTGATGAACTCCAGCAGCGCTTCTTGATCAAAACACTTAGAAAAATAGAAGGAAACTTCCTCAACATTGTAAAGGGCATATATGAAAAACCCACAGCATACATACTTGTGTTATTCCTGATCTTGTGTTATTCACTGTCACAACTGTTATTCAACAATATACTAGAAGTTTTAGTCAAAGCAATCAGGTACAAAAAAGAAATAAAAAACATCAAAATTGGAAAGGAAGACTAAAACTTTTCCTTTTTGCAGATGGCATAATCCTATATTCAGAAAATCCTGAAAATCCACAACAAAGCTACTAGAGCTAATGAATTATTTCAGCAAAGTGGTGGGCTACAAGATCAACAGGAAAAAATCAATAGTGTTTCTGTACACTAGTAATGAAAATATGAAGTGAAAATCAAGAAAAAAATTAAATTTACAATAAAAACTAAAAGACTCAAATATCTACAAATAATTTAAAGAAGGATACAAAGGACTTGTACATGGAAAATTACTAAACGTTACTGAAAGAACTCAAAGGAGACTAAATAAATATAAGGATATTTCACGTTCATGGAGTGGAAGAATAAATATTGTTAAGATGTCAATTCTATCCAAAGCGATTTATACACTCATTGCAATCCCAATCAAAATCTAACAGCCATCTTTGCAGAAATGGAAAAGCCAAGTGCAGCAGTTTGAATTTACTTTATGAATCCCAAAAAGATTATGTTTTAAACTAGTCTATTCCTGGGGGTGTGATACCCTTTGATTGCATTATATTCAACTGAGGGTCCTTTTATTACTTAATAAGATCACTTCAGTGTTTTTGATTGGACTATATCGGTGAGGCAGCCAGCTTGGCTCTCTGCCCTCTGGCTGGGTCTGATATAAACAGAGACACAGAGAGAGACAGACACAGACACAGATAAAAGAAGCTGAAATATTTGATCTGGTCATGTGAGAGAAAGGACTCCAGGTTCCCCCACAGTCGAGCTGCAAGGAGAGAAGCCCCTGAGAAGCTCAAAGAGCTGAAGTCCAGAGAGAGAGATGAGTCATATGCCTGATAGCTTGCAGCTGAACTCAGGAAGAAAGTGGAGCTGCTGAGACTGACAGAGTTGCCAGGTTTGCCTACAGCTGCAGAAAGGTGGAGACCTCAGCAGAGATGGCAGCTATCTTGCTTCACCACACGGCAGCTGAATTTGTTGAGAAAACACTTCATGTGGTATCTTGAGTTGGACTTCACACAGCCTTGGAACTGTAAGCTTTTACCCTAAATAAACACTCTTTATACAAAAGACAACCCATTTCTGGTACTTTGTATCAGCAGTGCTTTGGCAAACTAAAACGCCAATCATCAAATTTATATGGAAGAGAAAAAATAGCTAAAGGCTAGGAGACTGTCTGGAAGGTTGTTCTGGGACTCAGGACACCAGGGGAAGGCAAGACACCACCCAGAAGAGAAATGGGTAAAGGAAAGGAGTCTCAGCTGGCTGAAAAATCCCATGAGTAGAGCTGCAAAAGCAGCAGTGAGGGCCCTTCCCCTCACCTATGGAGCAAATAGCAATGTGCAGACTGCAGGGGCTGTGGACTGCAGTGGCTATACACTGAGAGGGTTACAGGAATCCTCTTGCCCAAGAAAGGGGAGAGAAAGGAACACAGCCTACAGCAAATTCAGATTTTGCCAGCAAACTTGGTCTGCTACACTGGAGGTGTCACATACTTCCAGGCTGGGTAGGTCTCAACACTTTGCCCCAAGGATGGGCAGGGAGATAAAGATAATTTGCCTTCTTAAACACCCTCCCCAAGGCCAGGCTGGTTACTGAAGAGGCAGAGGGAAGAAGGGTGTGGCATACCAAGGGTGGAGAACAAGCTCAGAGAAAGTTTGTGAGGCTTGGCCAGCCCTGAGGACATTGCTTTGATACTGCCTGCCTGAGGAGTTACTCTGAATGCATTTCTCCCCTAGCATCTGGGGTCTGGGCTGAGAGGTCTACCAAAGAGTATCATATCCTGGCCAGACCAGAAGACTGCACGAAACAGGAAAAAAATAATAAAAGAAGCCAGCAGGTGTCTTTATTGCCACCCTCTCCAAGGCACCTGGAAACTGGCCCGCACCCCAATACTGGGTCCTTAGCCCTGGTTTGAGCAGTTAAAAAGAGACAATCCTAAATATCTAGAGCAAGTTGAACCACAAGTCAGAGAACAGTGTAGCACACAGCTACTTAACAGTAAATCCCTAGGCAAGAGAGAGAAATGGAATATGAGTAAATTCAGCATTAGAATCTGATGCAAAACATTACAAATCATACAAAGAAAAAAGAAATGACTCAGGCAAATGAACAAGTCAAAGCTCCAGATGAGTCACAGGACTTGAAATAGTAATCAATGAGGTTCACACAAATCTCCTAAGTCACAAAGAAATAAAGAAGAGAAAAGAAAAAAGAAAAGAAAAGAAAAGAAAAGGGAGGGAAGGAGGGAGGGAGGAAGGGAAGGGAAGGAAGGAAATTAAAAAAACACTGAGTAGAACAAAGAAAATTTTGAAATCTTGGATAGAAAAATAACAGCTTATGGTAATGAAAGACACAATAAATGAGAAAAAATACAATAGAGACACACAATAGCAGATTTGAAATCATGGAAGAAAGAATCAGCAATGTAGAGGAAAGAACAACTGAAATTGAAGAGAAAGAAGAATAGAAAGATAAAAGAATGGAAAAAATTGAGCAGAGGATCAGGGAGTTAAATGATAACATGAAGCATACCAACATATGCTTTATGGGAGTTTCAGAAAGAGACAAGAAGGGAAAAGGGGCAAAAAGAATATTTGAGGGAAAAAATGGCAAAAAACTTCCCAACTCTCATGAAAGACATGAATGTATGTCAGGAAGCACAATACTCAAATTAGAATGAATCCAAACAGACCTCCCCAAGACATATAATAAGCAGAATGCCAAATGCCAAAGATAAAGAAAATTCTGAAAGCAGCAAGGGAAAACTGAAACATGACATACAAGGGACGTCCAATAAGACATAGTGCAAATTTCTCTTCAGAAACCATGGAGGCAAAAAGGCAGTGTTATGATATAATTATGGTACTGAAAGAGAAAAACTGCCAACCAAGAATTTATCTGGCAAAACAGTCCTTCAAATATGATGGCTAGCTTAAAATAGTCACAGATAAATAGAAACCAAGAGAGTTTGTAAGTAAGAATCCAGCTTTGCAGGAAACACTAAAGGAAGTTCTGCAGCCAGAAAAAAAAAAAAAAAAGTATAGAAGTGAAGACTATCAGAAAGGGTAACCAAAAAAGTAAAAAGATGGACAAAAATAAATGACATATGAAAGCCAAAGGGTAAAATAAAATGGTTGAAATAAGTAATGCCTTTACAGTAATAACATTGAATCAAAAGACACGGGCTTAAATGTTGGAGAGGATGTGGAGAGATAGGAACATTTATTCACTACTGGTTGGAATGTACAATGGTACAGCCACTGTGCAGGATTGTTCGGCAGTTCCTAAGGAAGTTGAATATAGACTTGCCATAGACCCAGCAATACCAACTCATAGGTATATACCCAAAAGAACTGAGAGCAGTGACATGAACAGATATCTGCACACCGATGTTCACAGCAGCATTATTCACAATAGCCAAAAGTTGGAAACAACTCAGTTGTCCATCAACTGATGAACAAATAAACAAATTGTGGAGTATAATGGAATATTGTGCAGAGGTAAGGAAAAATGAGGTCATGAAACATATGACAACATGGATGAACCTCGAAGACATTATGTTGAGTGAAGCAAGCCAGACACAAAAGGACAAATACTGTATGACTGCCCTATTATGACCTAAATATATTATGCGAAATATAAATATATTACGTGAAATATGAATATGGGTAGAATTGCACATATAAGACCATTTTTCTTTGAAGCTGTACAAATATAAGTTATTGTACAAAATGTTAATTTCAGGCAAAAAACCCCACATTATATTAATACTAAGTGAAGGAAACCAGAACAGAGTACTACATATTGTATGATACCATTTATATAAAATGTAAATATAAATCAATTTATAAAGATGAAAGGAAATAAGTGGTCATGTAGGTCTGAAGAAAGAAGGCCAAGGGGTGTGGAGTCTTTCTTTTTGGAGTAATGAAAATTGTTCTAAAATGTTTGAGACGATGAATGTACAACATTGTGATTATACTAAAAGCCATTGATTATACACTTTGGCTAGAAGAGCCAGAAACAGCAGCATCTAATCAGGGTATCCCTAAATCATGAGGCAAACTCTGACAAAACTGAAAGAAGGAATGGATGTCAATACAAAAAAAGATGGAGACTTCAACACAATACTCACATCAATAGATAGAAAAACTAAACAGATGATCAACAAGGAATCAGACAACTTGAACTATATGAAGCCAACATCACCCTAATACCAAAACCAGATAAAGACACTACAAGAAAATTATAGACCAATTTCCCTAATGAACATAGATGCAAAAATTCTAAACAAAATACTTCAAATCAAATACAAAAGCATATAAAAACAATTATAAATTATGATCAGGTGGGTTTTATTCTCTGTGTGTTTAAGGGTGGTTCAACATAAGAAAAACAATGAACGTAATATACCACATTAACAAGGGGAAGGGGAAAAACCACATGACTATCTCAATTGATGCAGAAAAGGGATTTGACAAAATCCAGCAGCCTTTCTTGAAAAAACACTTCAGAAGACAGATATAGAAGGAAAGTTCTACAACATAAAAAAGGGTATATACAGGGAAGTGGATGTGGCTCACTGGGAAGTGGATGTGGCTCACTGATAGCGCATCCGCCTACCATACAGGAGGTCCAGGGTTTGAACCCAGGGCCTCCTGGCCCGTGTGGTGAAGTGGCCCACGTGCAGTGCTGCCATGCACAAGGAGTGCCACACAGGGGTGTCCCCCGTGTAGGGGAGCCCCATGCACAAGGAGTGTGCCCGACAAGGAGAGCCACCCTACACACACAAAAAAAAATGCAGCCCACCCAGGAATGGCGCCACACACATGGAGAGCTGACATAGCAAGATGACACAACAAAAAAGAGACACAGATTCCCAGTGCAGCCAAGAATACAAGTGGACACAGAAGAACACACAGCAAATGGACACAAGAGAGCAGACAACAGGGGGCGGGGGGAGGGAAGGGGAGAGAAATAAATAAATAAATCTTTAATAAAACAAACAAACAAACAAACAAACAAACAAAAGGGTATATATGAAAACCCCACAGCCAACATCATACTCAATGGGGAAGAGACTGAAAGCTTTCCCTCTAAGATCAGGAACAAGACAAGGATGCCCACTGTTACCACTGTTATTCAACATTGTGCTAGAAGTTCTAGCTACAGCAATTAGTCAAGAAAAAGAAATAAAAGGCATCCAAATAGGAAAAGAGAAAGTAAAACTCTCATGATTTGCAGATGACATGATCCTATATTTAGAAAATCCTGAGACATCTACAACAAAGCTACCTGAGCTAATAAATGAGTTCAGCAAGGTGGCAGGATACAAGATAAACACACAAACATAAACAGCGTTTCTATATACTAGAAATGAGCAAGCTGCAGAGGAAATTAAGAACAAAATTCCATTTAAAATAGCAACAAAAAAGACTCAGAAATCTAGGAATTAATTTAACCAGGAATGTAAAGGATCTGTATTCCAAAAACTACAAATCACTGCTAAAAGAAATCAAAGACCTAAACAAAGAGAAGGACATTCCTTGTTCATGGATTAAAAGACTAAACATTGTGAGGATACAAATTATACCCAAATTAATTTATAGATTCAAAGCAATACCAATCAAAATTCCAACAGCCTACTTAAAAGAAATAGAAAAGTCAATTACCAAAATTATTTGCAAGGGAAAAGAGTCCCAAATAGCCAAAAACACCCTAAAAAAGAAGAGCGAAGTCAGAGGACTCACATTCCCTGACCTTGAGGTGTATTATAAAGCTACGGTGGTCAAAGCAGCATGGCAATGGCATAAAGACAGACACATTGAGCAATGGAATCGAATTGAGAGTTCAGAAATAGATCCTCACCTTTATGGTCAACTAATTTTCAATAAGCCTACGAAGTCCACTATTCTGGAATAGAACAGTCTCTTAAATAAACAGTGTTGGGAGAACTGGATATCCATAAGCAAAAGAATGAAAGAGGACGCTTATCTCATTCCTATCAACTCAAAATGGATCAATGACCTAAACATAGAAGCCAGGACCATAAAACTAGGAGATAATGTTAAGAAACATCTACAAGACCTGGGGGGGGGGGGGGGGGGTCTCTTTAATCTTATATCCAAAGCACAAGCAACAAAAGAAAAAATAGATAAACGGGACCCTGTCAAAATTAAACACTACTGCACCTCAAAAGACTTTGTGAAGAGGATAAAAAGGCAGCCCAGTGCAGCAGATATAGCTCAGTGGTTGAGTACCAGCTTCCTATGTACGAGGTCCCAGGTTCAGTCCCCAGGCCCAGTACCTACAAAATCAAAACAAAATAAAACAAAACAAAAAATAAGGCAGCCTACTCAATAGGAGAAAATATTTGGAAAGCATATGTCTGACAAGGGTCTAATATCCACAATATATAAAAAGATCCTACAACTCAATAACAACAAATGACCCCCTTGAAAAATGGGCAAAAGAGCTGAATAAACATTTTTCTAAATGAGAAATACAAATACAAATGGAAAAAAAAAACACCTGAAAAAATGCCCAACATCACTGGATATTAGGGAAATAAAAATCAAAGCTACAATGAGATAGCATTTCACACCTACTAGAATGGTCACTATTAATAAAACAGAAAACTACAAGTGATGGAGAGGATGAAGAACGATAGGAACATTTATTCACTGCTGGTGGGAATGTAGAATAGTACATCCATTGTGGAAGACTGTTTGGCCATTCCTAAGGATGTTAAACACAGATCTACCATGTGACCCAGCAATACTGCTACTAGGTATACACCCAGAAGAATTGAGACACGAACAGACACCTGAACACCAATGTTCATAGCGACACTTTTCATAATTGCCAAAAGATGGAAACAACCCAGGTGTCCATCAACTGACAAACAGATAAACTGGTATATACACATGTATTAGCCAGCCAAAGGAGTGCTAATATAAAATACCAGAAATCTGCTGGCTTTTATAAAGGGTAATTATTTGGGATAAAAGCTTACAGTTACAAGGCCCTAAAGAGTACACCCAAAGTCTGGTGCCACATATTGAAGAAGATGGCGGGTGATGTCTGCAAGGGTTCAGCCCTCCTCTTTCCTCTTACGGCTCCGTGGCCCCAGCTTCTGCTCATCTCAGCCGTAGGCTGGCATGAGGCTTGCGTCTCTCTCTTACTGAGGCTCGTTTCTTTCCTGGCTCAGCTGGTCTGGTCTCTTCACAAGGTCAGCTGTAATCTATCAGCCTCATCTCTCTTCCTGGGGCCACAGGATCCTCTGTGAATCTACTTCTGTGTTCTTGAATAAGCATCCCTTTATACAGCCCACCAAGGGGGTGGGGGGGCAACCCTGTTCACCCTAATGACATAGTGGAATCAAAGCCCTAGTCTTGATTTTATAAAGTAAAAGCGAAACCTCTGAATTTAATACAATCAAAGGGATATCACACCCAGAGGAACAGACCAGTTTAAAAACATAATCAATATCCCTTTTTAGAATTTATAAATATTTCAAACTGCCACAACACACAATGGAATATTATTCAGCTGTAAGAAGAAATGAATTCATGAAGCATATGACAACATGGATGAACCTGGAGGACATTGAGTGAAGTAAGCCAGGCACGGAAGACAAATATTGCATGTCTTTGCTATTATAAACTAAATATAATGAGCAAACTCGTGGAGTTAATAGCTAGAATATAAGGTACCAGAGAACAGAACTTGGTTAGAGAATGGAAAGCTGAGGTTTAATCTGGGCAGAATTGGTAAAAAGTTGTTTGTAAATGATTAGAAATGGTGAAAGATCATAGGACTTGTAATTAATAGCATTAACATATGGGTATGATAGTGGGTTTTTTTTGTTTTTCTTTTCTGGAGTAATGAAATTTCTCTAATATTGACTGAAGTGATGAATGCACAACTCAGTGATTATACTAAATGCCACTGATTGCACACTTTAGGTAAATTGTATGGTTTACGAACAACAACAAAAATAATAGGACTGGTTGGGGGAAAAATACACCAAAAGATATGGACTATAGTTAGTAGTAACTCTGACAATGTTCTTCAATAATTTGTTAATAAATGTTTAAAAAAATGGAAGGTATTTGCAGTGGGATGATGTATGGGAGCTCTGTATGATATTATGTATGCTTGTTTTGTAAGTTCACAACTTTAATTGTCTTGGTTTTTTGTGTTTAAGAAGGTACCAGAATTTGAATCCAGGACCTCGTACATGTAAAGCAGGCACTCAACCCCTGAACTACATCTGCTCCCCAAAGAGAGCTGTTGTTTTTATTTCTCAATTGTTTCTGTTTTTAGGAGGTACGGGGATCAAGCCTGGGACCTTGTACATAGGAAGCAGGCACTCAACCACTTGAGCTATACCCGCTCCTCAGTATGCACTTATTGTTCATGTGTGCTGATGTATGAATGATATATTTCAGTTAAATTGCTTGTTTTTGAGATACTGGGACTGAAGAACCTGGGACCTTTTTTCTGGGAAGCTGGTACTCAGCCACTGAACCACAATGGCTCCCCTGAGTTGGGCTTTTCATTTGTTTGCTTGTTGTTTTTTTTTTTAGGAGGCACTGGGAACAGAACCAGGACCTCCCATGTGGGAAACAGTCAGTCAACTGCTTGAGCGATATCCGCTCCCCAATGAATTGTTTTTAAAATGAAAAAAAAAAAATGTATACAGACAGATAAGGGGCCCCAAATAGCCATAACCGTGTTGAGAAAGAAGTTTTAGAGAACACACACTCTTGATTTTAAAACTTATTACAATGCTACAGTAATCAAATCAGCATTGGAATGGTACAAGGACTATAAATCAATGGAATTGAATTGAAAATTCAGGAAAAAAACATGGCATCGATGGCTAATTGGCTTTTGACAAGAGTGTAAAGTCCTCTCAACGAGGAAAGAATAGTCTCTTCAGCAAATGGTGCTAGGAAAGCTGGCTATCCATATGTAAAAAAAAAAGTGATCTCTTACCTCACGCATTACGCAAAAATTAACTCAAAATGGATCAAAAAACCAAAATATGAGAACCCAACTTACAAAAGTCCTACGAGAAAACAAAGGGAAGTACCCTTTGTACCTGTTAGGCAATGGTTTCTCAGATTTTACACCAAAAGCATGAGCAATTAAAGAAAACACAGCTACATGGGACTTCAACAATTTTTAAAATTCTGTGTGTTAAAGGACTTCATCGTGAAAGGAAAAAGACAACCTATAGAAACATGGAAATACTTGGAAACTATATATCTGCTAAGTGGTTAATGTCTAAAATATGCAAAGAAATCCTGTAAGTCAACAACAAAAAGACAAACAGCCCAATTAAAAAATGGGCAAAAGACTTGAATAGACATTTCTCCAAAGCAGATATACAAATGGTTAGAAAGGCACATGAAAAGATGTTCAACATCATTAGCTAATAGGGAAATAAAAATCAAAACCATAAGGGAGCAGAAATGGCTCGAGCAGTTGAGCAACTGCCTCCCACACAGGAGGTCCTGGGTTCAGTTTCCAGTGCCTCCTAACTAAGACAATGAGCACACAGTAAGAAAAAACGAGCAGACAGCAAGCAAAAAAAAAAAGCAAAAATGAGCAAACAAGCAAAAGTAAATAAGCAAAAACCAACGAGCAGTGGCTCAAGCAGGTGAGCACCTGCCTCCCACACGGGAGGTCCTAGGTTCAGTTTCTGGTGTCTCCTAAGAAAAAACAGACAACAAGCAAAACCAACAAGCAAAAACCAATGAGCAAAAATAGAAAGCAAACAGACAAGGGAGTCATGGGGGGGTATTTTTAAAAAAAATACAATGAGATACCATTTCATACCCACTAGAATGGCCATTATTAAAAAAACAGAAAATAACAAGTGTTAAGAGGATGTGGACAAATAGGAACATTTGTTCACTGTTGGTTAGAATATAAAATGGCACAGCTGCTATGGAAAACCATTTGGCAGTTCCTCAGTAAATATAGAATTACTATATGACTCGGCAATCCCACTTGCAAACATACAACCAAAAGAAGTGAAAGCAGGCACTTGAACAGACACTTGCACACTGATGTTCACAGTGACTATTCACAATTGCCAAAAAAGGAAAGCAACCCAAGTATTCAAACAATGATTGGATAAACAAAACATGGCATATACATACAATGCAATGTTATTCAGATGTAAAAAGGAATGAGGCTCTGAAACATGAAACAACATGGATGAACCTTGAAGACATCATTAAATGAAACAGGCCAGACACAAAAGGACAAATATTGTATGATCTCTAAGAAGAAATAATTAGAATAAGCAAAATCTTGGTCAGAAACTAGTATAAATATTTCTGGGCAAGGTCAGGAAGGGGTAAGTAATGCTTATAAAAGAATTTCTGTTCAGGGTGATGGGTAATTTTGGTAATGGATGGTGGCAAGTGTAGTACAACATTGTGAATATAATTAACACTACTGAATTATATATTTGAATATGCTTGAAGGGAACATTTTAGGTATTTTGTATGTTTCTAGAATAAAAATTTTAAAAACACCATAGGTTTCAACACAGTGTAACCTAATGTTAACCACAGACTACAGTTAATAGTACAATTACAATATTCTTTCATCTGCTGTAAAAGTACCACACTAATGCAAGGTGGTAGTAATGGAGGAATACATGGGAATTCTGTATTTTCTACATGATTTTTCTATAACCTACCACTTTTCCAAATGAAAAAAGAAAGAAAAGAAAAAAAAAGAAACAAAAGGCAATAAGTGAGGCCCTGCCCCAATCATTATGGTGATGCTTCTGGGTCTGGCCCCCTACAGAAGCTTTGAACCAGAAGCTGGCTGGCAAGAACTGGCAGAAACATCTTTCTAAGAGTTCCAGAAAAAAGTTAAAGAATCGCAGTCATATGGTAACTGCTGAATCAAGAAAAAGGCCACTTAAAAATGGTAGGATCTCACAGTGCTTACCTGTCCTTTCCACTACCCTGCCGGGGCTCATGTGAAGGCAGCCCGTGCTCCCATGTGGATCCCTGGAAGAGTAAGGCTCAGGCATACACATGGAGAACGTATGTCGGGCCCAATCTGTCTGGTGGTGGCCTGAAGGACTCGCTGACCAGAACTTGCCATGCACATAGACGGCGGCTCACCAGGCTCTCCTTTTATTTCCCTATTGGCTAATGATGTTGAGCAAGGGATTGCTGGCTGTAGGACATACATTGAAGTGTCCAGGATCATGAGGAAACTCTTTCCTAGTGAACTGGGACATTCATATCCATGTAAACAGGAGAATTATTAGGGCCACACATGCATGCCTAAGATAAGATGCATGTGCAGAAAGGATCAAGGAAGCCCCCATGCTTTGGTCTGGTGCTATTCTCCACACTCAATGTATGGATAAGTCCTGAAGGAGAGCACTTGCACAGGTCAATCATCAAAGACTGGGGAAGGTGTTTTCTTTTCTCCCATCTTTTTGTTTGTTTATTTCTTAGCTCCTGGCATTGAAGGAAAGCTCTGTGATAACACTAGCTTGACACAAGCTTAAGAAACAGATGCCTCAGAGTCTAAATTTGAGCAACAGAACACTAAAATATCAAAATGTCCAGGTTTCAACAAAAGATTGCTAAACATACAAGAAACAGGCCCAATCAAAGGAGAAGATTAAAGCATTAGAAACCATCAGGAAGAGGATTAGACCTGGGACAATCCAAAGACTTAAAAAATGGTCCCCAATATGATTAAAGAGCTATAGGAAAACACAAAGAACTAAAGGAAATCAGGGAAACAAGAGCTGAACAGCAAAGAGGAATATCAGCAGAAAGATGGAAATTATAAAAAGGAGTCAAACAGAACTGAAGACCATAGTAACAGAAATTTCAAATTCCCCAGAGTGGTTCATCATCTGATTAAAGCTGGCAAAAGAAAGAATCAGTGAACTTGAAGTTAAGACAATTGAAATCATCTAGTCTGAGGAGAAGGAAGAAAGAAAAAAAGTAAACAGAGCCTGAAGAACCTATGGGATACCATCAAGCATACCAATATATGCATTGTGGAAACATCTGAAGGAGAAGGGAGAAAGGACCAGAGAAAATATTTTTTAAAAACAGTGGCTGAAATTTAACAAAAGACATGAATATATATATCTGAGAAACTCAACAAACTCCAAACAGGGCATATTCTAAGAGACCTACATCACTCCATGTTATACTCCAACAGTCAAATGCCAAAGATAAAGAGAAAAGCAACATGACACATACAAAGGAACCTCAATAAGATTAAGTGCCAATTTCTCATCAGACACCACAAAGGCAAGAAGGCAGTGGGAAGTCATATTTAAAGTATTTATGTCAGTGATTCTCAGCCATGGCTGCATATTAGAATGGTTGAGGTACCTGAATAAATACTGCAGCCACCTCTCCCCTCTCCCTCACTTTCTGAGAGAAATGGTCTGGGTGAGGCACAGACAGTATAGTTTTTAAAAGTTCCCCAGGTGATTTGAATGTGCAGCCACGGCTGGGAGCCACTGAAGGAGAACAACTTCATTTTTCAGATTAAAATAAAATCTAGAGAGCATGAGATCTACTTAAGGTCACACAGCTAAGTGGCAGCGATGGGACTGGAAACCATCACTTGATTCTTTGGAGAAATAGCAGTAAAGGGGAAACTTCATTACAACAAACTCGTTTATAAGGCAATGTGCTATGGTAGCTAAATGCATTGACCTCAAAATCAAATATCTAAGTTCAAATCAGAGCTCTGGTAGTCAAGAGCTCTTAGTTGGATTATCAATAACTTTCTAGTTTAAAACACATTTTGGTTTTAAAAGAAAGAGAAAGAGAAAAGGGGAGAGAGAGAGAGTGAAAGGGAGAACATGAAAAAGAAAAGGTAGTAGAGAAAAAGAGACCTCCAAAATGAACTAGTCTCAGAATCTGCTGGCAGACAAGATTAGAATATTCAAGAAAAGTCCACGGAGGAAGACTCAGTTCATAAGCACTCAGAAAGACCACCAGCAAAGCAAGGCTCTGCAAAGGCCACAGGAGGCAGGTCACCATGGAAGAGTAATACAAACCACCACACATCCATGCAGAGCTCTGTCTGTAATGCAAGATGGTGGCCGTACCAGGATGTCTTTCATGTTTCCTAAGACCTGTGATGCATGCAAATGTCATAATTCCATATGCAAAGCTCCTCCTGGGGAGAAGATAGTTAAGTTTTCTTCGGATCACATAGGCTAGCATCCTCGGAAACAAGGAGCTAAATTAATGACAATATTTTGTGTTTTTTTCTGGTTAATGACAAACTGATATACCAGTACAGTAAAAAGAAAAGAAGAAAGCAAAGACAGTTAAGGGCAAAGAACCATGAAAATTCTACAACATGCCTGTTTGATTTGCAGTTCTTCAAAGAATAGTCTGGTGTCTAAAACAAGTAAAATGCAACATTTATATACTCTAAAGCTCCTTTAAAAATAAAGAAAAATAAATAAAACCAGTATAAAGGGTTCCCTTCCCCCCCAGAAAACACCTAAGACCATACTTCTAAAGTATTAAAATGCATTCAGTCCAGTCTCTCAATTTATACAAATTACAAGGCAGTACTTCTTTCATGTATGAACTTAAGGGGTAGGAATTTTTAAAAAGTGATTGAAGCCAAAGAAGCCTTTCTGAAAATATTTTTCTTAAGTATAGCAAGCACCACTGAATATAATTTTATTCTAAATCAATCCAATTTACATGCTGTATTTTAAATTTATTTTAATAGGGTAGACAGTTTAAAGCAATGCTTTATTATGGTAAATGTGCAACAAAGACTTGCTGAATGAATGAGTAAATAACAACTGAGCCTTAATTCACATTTATTTTGATAAAAGGGAGATGACAACATAGGCTAAAGTCTCCTTATTCCTTCTGAATGTATCAGGGCCTTATTTTGACTGCTATAGCAGTAGAATAAAATCAGACATCTTGGGAAGCAGATTTGGCTCAACTGATAGAGCATCCACCTACCACATTAGAGGTCCAGAGTTCAAATCCAGGGCCTCCTGGCCCATGTGGTGAGCTGGCCCACACACAGTGCTGATGCACACAAGGAGTGCCGTGCCATGCAGGGGTATCCCCTGCATAGGTGAGCCCCATGCTCAAGGAGTGCACCCCGTAAGGAGAGCCACCCTGCACGAAAAAAGCACAGCCTGCCCAGGAGTGGCACCACACACACGGAGGGCTGACATAGCAAGATGATGCAACAAAAAGAGACACAGATTCCCAGTGCTGCTGACAAGAACGCAAGCAGACACAGAAGAACACAGCAAATGGACACAGAGAGCAGACAATGGAGAAGGGGAGAGAAATAAATAAATAAAATATAAAAAATTAATTAAAAAAAAAGAAATATCTTTGCAATTCAACATAATCAACAAATTATATTTCCCCTAGAATGAAAAAATGGGGAAGGAGGAAGGAAAGAAGTGGAGGGGAAAAGGAGGAAGAGGTAACATAAGATGTCAGAAGTGGCCTCTCCAATGATAACAAGGGTTAGGTAAGACTTCAGGCAAGCTAAAAGGGCCCCAATCTTACTTAATTCTCAACAGTCTACCAAAAATTGAAATGAAATATTTTACTTCTATAAAACTGATCTTCTACTTGACCCTTTATCTCAGGGAGGATGGAGTGAGTTCACTGTAAAGGAAGACTTTTTTTTTTATTCCCTTCTGTAGTGTTTCACCTAACACAACATATTTGTTGAGACAGCCAAGTGCTGTAAGAGAGAAAAACATTATAGAAGCAGCAATTCCTAAAGGACTATAAATGGCCAGTATGCGCCAACTGGGCTACCCACTTCAGACGGCATTTCATATCCAGCCTTCCACCCCATGGTCACTGCCACCATATTAGCCCAGGCCCCAATACCTCTTTCCTGAGCTGCTGCAACAGCTGTCTGGACTCCCCAACTTCAGACTGTACCTCCATTTCCTTCAAATGCACCCTGCACACCACCATTACATTAACCTTTCAAAGATGCCCACCTCTTTGCATCACTCCCTTGTATAAAAATCTCTAGTGACTCACCAATTCCTATAGGAAAAAGCCCAGATTCTCCTGCCTGGCATTCAGATCTCTAAGCTAGATCCAACTGCTAGGCAAGATTCCCCTAGTGACATTAGAATGTACAACCATTATTCCTGATGCCACGTTTCCTCCCTGCCTGCCACTCTCCCCTTCACCAACCCCCATCTTCTCCAACCCAAGAAGACTACCATCAAGACCCACTTTCTCTTTTAACCTCTCGGTAGACTCAAGCCCACAGCAACAGCCATTTCTCTGGCCTCTGTGCACTGTTTCTATCAGTCATCCTTCCTTCATCACAGACTGCCTTGCATAGTTACCTGGCATTTTTAAAATGCATACTTTGATTCCACAGCTCAGCTATAGATATGTATTCTTCCAGAGGTATTTCTCAAAGTCAAAGGCAATGCCGGCACATTTTAGGCATGCTATAAATTCCTACTAAATTAACTTTTAAACATATATTCACAAATCACAGAAATGCTACTATTGGCTTTCCTTCAAGTGGGAATTCAAGAACTGGAACAAATCTACAGATTTCACATAATCCTAATGGTTCCACATATATCAGAAAAATTTAAAACTTCCAAGGATCAGGGAGGAAAAATGACTTTTAGTCCAAAGTTACTCACCATTTTTCATTACTACATTGGACCAGACATTGGCATTCAAAGCTTGCACAATTCGCTTTACTCCTGTAGATTCTGGGAAGTCATCTAATCAGGGAGAGGAAATAAATATTTTATACATACATTATGCATACATATATAAATATATATGTATATGTATATTTCCATGCCATAATTTCAAGTAACAGTGGCTTAATTATCTTGTTCTTTAGTTGTTACTTCATACTATAGTTTATGTAATAAGGAAACAAATAAAGCTTAGAGTTCCTGATAAGAATATTCTAGAAACTAATATAATGAAATAAATATATAAGAAGTTTGTAAAATAAAGCCATCCCCAACGCCTCACCAATGGAATCCACTCATATTCTCTTGAAAATTTAAGTTTCCATTAATTATGTAACCCTGGGAGAGTCACAGATATGCCAATCTTGGTTATTTATAGAATATTACTTTCCCAAAGGCAGAAATGGTCTTCTTAGTCTATTATAAAATCCTGTAAATGCCCTATCTTCTGTTGGGAACCACAGAGTAACAATTATTGTTTATGACATGTTCAGAGAACTTCTGGATCAGAGAAAGACAGTTTAAAGTAAGAAGTGAAATTATTGTAATCATAAGTATAAGAGACAGGAAAAGGCCATTTAAGCAAAAGAAAACTAAATATTAGTACTATCCTGCTTCTGGAATTTGACTGATGCTACTCAAAATAACAGGGCAATAATCCCAGTTAACATAGCAATAATAAGGTGGTATTCTTAGCTATAAGATAGGTATGATTATGTACATAGAAATAGAGACTCTTCAGGTATTTAGGATTATAAGACTGTAGATGGAAAATAACAGAGAAATACAGAATATACTCCACCACATCTCTAGTGGGCTGGCCCAGTGCTGAATGGTATTAACAGGAAGAACATAGAACCAGAAACCAGAAGATCTGAGTTTGAATTCAGGCTCTGTCACTTACTAGCTATTTAATCAAGGACAAATCACCAAACCTATCCTCAAAAGAAAAATAAGGATGAAACCACTCTCTGTATACCTCTCCTATAGGAAAGATATGCAAGAATTGACAATTTTCTAGTAGAACCTTATCCACTAGACTGGAAACTCCTTGAAAACAGGAATCATGTCTCTTAAGTTCATTATTCCTAGTGCCTAACACAGTGACTGAAACACAGCAGGCACTCAAGCAACTGTTGAGTTGCTTGGACTGATGAATGATTTAAAAAATATCATCATAACAGAAATAAGGTGAGTATTAAATTGAAAATAATCTACAGAGACGGGTTTATTATCATCAGTGTTTGGATGGAGACATAAAAATATATGTTTATCTTAACTATAAATAATCCAACTCTTGAAAGAATTACTAATACTTTAGGAGAAATAACCAGGAATGAAAAGTATGGTCTGAAGTGAAAAACTAAACCCAACAAGATGAAATTTTATACGAACAAGCATAAGTCCTATATTTATGTTCAAATAATACATGCAAATAAAGAATCGGGGACTATGGCTTGAAACAGTTTCTACCAAAAAATTCTAGGAAGTTTTTTGTTTTTTGTTTTACCTTACCTAAAGATATGTCAAAAAATCTATTTCAAGATTAAGCTGAATTAATAAAAGAACATTATTCAGACAAGAGGCAAGGAGAAGTGTAAGTAGTAAAAAGGAGCAGAGACTACAAAATTAACGAGCTTAAATGGCTCATCTATTGAGTACCAAGGGCAATAGGAAGAAGAGAAAACTCGAGTGCCAGAAATAAACAATCACACACATGCTCACATACATAAAACAGGGCATGAGTTTTGGGTACCTAGAAAACCATGGAGAGGAAAGTTTATTTGTTAATTTTTGGTATTCTTAGAAATTTACAGGGAGAAAAATCAACCCTTGTAGCTCCTCTCTAGGAGGGTTTTATTCTTGAAGGTAACAGCAATTTAGAAAATTCTAAATAAGCCAAAATATAAAAAGACATTTCTTAATTCCTAGGGGGAAAAAAAAAAAAAAAAAAAAATATATATATATATATATATATATATATATATATATATATATATATATATATGACTCCTTATGTCCTGTGTACTTTTATTCATATTGGTTGTCCCTGCCTAGAATGTCTTTGGAACAACTGGCATTTTCCCATGGCCACATTCCCACCAGTCCTCTAACTGCAAGTCTAGTACCTCTTCCACTTCTTCATGGAGTAGTTGACACATAAGAGTTTATGGTGCCAACACACTCCCTAAACTTCTAAACAGAAATAATCTCTCCCATCCCAAAACACTTATGACATTTATGTTATTCTACTTGGAAAATGAATTATTTGTATGCATATTTATCTCTCATACCAGATCATAAGCTTTTGGTGGAGAGCTACTGTGGGTATACTTGGTAGATGTACATGCTAGGAGAAAAGATGAGAAGAGGAATGGAGCAGGGGGAAAAGGGGAAAGGAGAGTTGGAAGTGAGGGTTCAGAAAGTAGTAGAAGGCAGTTAAGTGCAGAGCTACCCCAGAGGGGCCATTCAGGGTCTATTTGTGGTTTCAAATATCCAAAAGATACACAAATAAGTCTGACATGGCCCCAGGGATCATGGGAATTCAATTTTGGGTTACTATGGATTCAAATTAAGAAACATAAACCTGTCTATGAAAATAGGTCTAACCCTCCTTTTTTTGGCTGTGGAGAAAGAACAAAGGAGTGGGGAAATGACAACAATTTAAAGTAGAAATCCTCCACCTTTAATAAGAAAAATAAAGAACATTTTCAAAAGTCCTAAAATGATTGGTGATATAAAATAAATGTACTTTTAAACTAATAGAAAGATCACAACACTGGATTTTGCTTTAACCTTTCCAAATAGCTGGGGGGAAATAATGTTTTTAATTTCACTGTGGGAAGCAGATGTGGCTCAAACAATTGGGTTTCCCCCTACCACATGGGAGGTCATGGGTTTGGTTCCCGGTGCCTCCAGAGAAGGCAAGCTGGCGCAGAAGGCAAGCGTGGTGAGCTGGCATGGCAGGCAGGCATGGCAAGCTGATGCAACAAGATGATGCAACAAAAGAGACACAAAGAGGAAAGACAATGAGACACACAACAAACCGGGGAGCTGAGGTGGCTCAGGTGATTGAGTGCCTCTCTTCTATACAGGGTTCCTGGGTTTGGTTCTCAGTGCCTCCTAAAGAGATGAGCAGACACAGAAAGCACACAGCATATGGACACAGAGAGTAGACAGCGACCGCAAACAACGGGGTGGGCAGGGGGAAGGATAAATAAATAAGTCTTTAAAGAAAGAAATTTCACTGTGATCATTCTTCCCTGAATGTTTTCTACTGACATAAAAATACATACCATCCTCCTCAGGCAACTCCTCTGGATTAAGTTCTACCAATTCAAAGCCATGCTTGATGCACCATTCTTGAGCTTTTTGCCGGTTTACACCTAAAACAATATATAAAAGAATCTTTATAAATAAAAATTTTAAAAAACATGCATACCCCTGCCATACTCTCCACAAATCTCAATTTGTTTCCCTTAATGTCAATGTTACTCAAAGGCATCTAAAATAAATAGAGAAGAAATATTTCTCAACCCCAGTGTCTAGTCTTGAAAAAAAAAAGGAAAAAAATTTTTTTTAAAAATTTCAAATACTAGCAGATTCCGAAGAGATATAACTGAAAATATTTTGGTACACTAATAGTCTTTAGTACTTGATACATATTTTTCTAAGTTTAGGAAACAAATGTATTTAGTTTTCCAAGAAATGACAAACATACATACCAACTACCATTTCACCTGAATGCCTTACCATTTTCCGACACTCTATCACAGACCAAGATCATCACCTCAGGTAACCATGCTTCTGCCAGTGGAAGCCATGAGGAAACACTATCAAGACCAGATTTCTAGAAGGAGAAAAATAAACACACAAACAAAAACAGAAAGAAAAAAAAAAAAAAAAGACATTAAGAAGAGAATTCACAGGGGTAGGGGGGACAAGATAACTTCTTATTCAAGGATACATGGAAAACAAAGTCTTACTTGCGTGCTGTCAAAGTATACCACAAATGCTTGGACAGACTCTGCAATCTCTGCAGTGATGAGAAATCTGTTGGGCACCACACATAGATTGATATCTGCTGAATAGTATTTATTATCAATAGTCCAGGGATAAAATCTCACAGCATCATTGGAAGTCACTTCTGTGATAAGATCTTCTGTCCCAAGTATATCTAAATAAATAATACAACATTACCATGAAAACTATAAAACCAATACACACTGGTCGATTTTCTCAATAAGATACTAAATTAACTTGGTACTTTGGCTGCTTCTCTTTACACAAGGATTTCAACGGCCTTACATTTATTAGGGTATTTTCTTCTCTGATCATTTGATTATAAGAGTAATGAAGACAGATTTAAGTTTTGGCTTTCTTTCCTTAAAGCCACAAAAATTACTGTGGCTAGATCAAACAGTAGTAGAAAACAAAACAGTCATTAAACAAATAATACCCAGAAAAGAGCAAGTGGGAAAGGAAGAAGTCAGCTGTATTTATTTTATTGTTCATGTACTTTATGGAAGATAAAAGATTATAAGAATCTTCAAGAATCTGTAACTATTTTGTACTTATTGCAAGCTAAAAGAAAAAGAGGATTAAGGCTAAAATATTAATAGAGAAGTTACATATATTCCTTGGGCCTAATGCTTAGACATTAATTCAACTAATGAAATAAAAGAACAGATACTGATAAGTGACCTCAATTCCACTTATTTTCATCCTTGTTCCCATTCCATGAAAGTCAACACAAATTCTTGTTTGATGAAGGCACCTCTGGCAAATTTTAAATGTGTACTTGCCAACCAAGCAAATCAAATACTTTAGAATGTAACTAAATCTTTTCAGAATTCCATATGCAACATGAGTATTACCAATAGAAAATCCCTAATAGTAAAATCAAGTCAATGATGAAATAAATATAAACGTGGTCATGGTATCATCAAAAGCCTGTGCTTCCACAATGTCATAGAATATTTAGAATGGGAAGAGACATGAGAAAGTTTCCTAATTCAAACTCCATCTCTCACACCCATACCCCACAACCTCCATTTTACATAGATGTGGAAAATGAGTTGAGAAGTAAAATAACGTGACATTTATTGTATAAGAGTATTAGAAGAATATCCAGAAAAATGGCCACAAACTCCTTTTCAATACATACTAACAAGAACATATAAAATATTCTTCAAGGATGCGGATGTGGATCAACTGATAGAGCATCCCCCTACCATACAGGAGGTCCAGCGTTCAAACCCAGGGCCTCCCGGCCCGTGTGGTAAGCTGGCCCACGTGCAGTGCTGATGTGCGCAAAGATTGCTGTGCCACACAAGGGTGTCCCCCGTGTAGAGGAGCCCCACACGCAAGGAATGCACATGTATTCTTTTCATTGGTTAAGTTTTCTCATGTGATTAAAAGGGATTGGTCTTAATTTAAAAATATAAAATTTAAAATGAGTTTAAGCCTTTACCTTTGATAATAAGGCACAAAATGAAACCTTTTTTTTGTTTTTCACCAAAATCAGAATTGTTACTCAAATTAAGAGAAGGTCTGTACCAATATTTAAAAAATTGAGTTTCTACTGTTTCTTTAAAAAATCAAGTTCTTTCTACTTAATTTCTACCTGAAGTTATAATCTTTTATTTAACATCAATTAATTCCACAGCAGCGAACTGCAATGTCCTCCATGGACTACTAGGACAAGTTCAGGTGGGAAATAAACAGGAGGAACACAGGAGTTATTAAAATCAAAGATTCTGTTTTCATGTAAATTTACATGAAATCTTAGAACAAAGTCTACTTTGTATTCAAGGCTAATTTTCCAAACTTTGAGCAGGTGGCATAGCAATATGTGTCTAAGAGCTGAATAATGTGCAGCCAACACACATACCACAATATACCAATAAAAATACATATGGAACAAGGCAAACTAAACCAAGTAGAGGAGCAAATGAAAGTAGAAACTGATTTTTTAAGGCTGGAAGGAGCCATTATATGGAATCAGTCTTCACTTACAAGGAATTTTTTAAAATCATGAATTCATTTTTTTAAGGGGAGAAGTACAAAGAGTAAAATAATGAATTCATTATTTTCAAAAGGACAAAGTACAAAGAACATGGGACTAATATACCCACCATCTCCACATTCAGTTCTTGATATTTCTTGAACTAGTTAAAAGCGGGAATCAAATTTGAGTTATACTTTTTTGAATTTAGTATCTTCAAATAACATGAAAAAAATTAAGCCAATTAAAATGGCATCTACTTACCAACTGCAATTTAGAATACTTTGATCCATTAAGCATGGTTCATTTTATTGATCATGTTTAGAATACAAGAGCACAAACCAATGTTTGTTACTCAGAACTCTTATAACTTCAATTTTAGCTTGTTCAACAAATGGTGCTTGGAGAACTGGCTATCCATATGCAAAAGAATGAAAGAGGATTACATGTCATACCTTATACAAACATCAACCCAAGATGGATCAAAGACCTAAATATAAGAGCCAAGACCATAAAGACCTTGGAAAACAATGTAGGGAAGCATCTACAGGACCTTGTAATAGAAAATGGCTTCATGAACTTCACACCCAAAGCACAAGCAGCAAAAGAACAAATAGATAAATGGGACCTCCTCCAAATTAAAGCCTTCTGCACCTCAAAGGAGTTTGTCAAGAAAGTGAAAAGACAGCCTACCCAATGGGAGAAAATATTCAGTAACCATATATCTGATAGGAGACTAATATCCAGGATATATAAAGAAATCCTACCTCTCAAAAATAAAAAGTCAAAAAACCTATTTAAAAAATAGGCAAGAGATTTGAACACAGGCTTCTCCAAAGAGAAATACAAATGGCTAAAAAGCACATGAAAAGATGTTCAAAATCACTAGCTATTAGGGAAAGCAAATCAAAACTACAATGAGATACCATCTTACTCCCATTAGACTGGCAGCTATTAAAAAAACAGAAGATTGCAAGTATTGGAGAAGATGTGGAGGAATGGGAACACTCATCCACTGCTAGTGGGAAGGCAGAAGGATCCAGCTATTCTGGAGGACAGTTTAGCAGTTCCTCGATAAACTAAGTATAGATTTGCCATATGACCCAGCAATTCCACTGCTGGGTATATACCCAGAAGAACTGAAAACAAGGACACAAACCAATATATGTACACCAATGTTTATAGCAGCATTATTCACTATTGCCAAAAGTTGGAATCAACCCAAATTGTCCATCAACAGATGAGTGGATAAATAAAATGTGGTATATGCATACAATGGAGTACTACTCAGCTGTAAGAAGGAATACAGTACAAACACATGAGATAACACTGATGAATCTTGAGGACCTTACATTGAGTGAAGCAAGCCAGGCATTGAAGGACAAATACTAGACAACCTCTCTGATATGAATTAAGCAAACCAAGCTGTCTCAGAGAGCTAGAGACTGGAGGATAGGCTTACAGGAAACTGGGGGCAGGGAGAGAGGGGGAGAGGAAGGTTTTGAGCTGATGCCTATTTGGGTGAAATCTACGATTAAGTAGAGGAAAGTAGTAATAAAGGGAAAGGATAAGATGGGGGCATAGGGATATTATTGGGTGGGGCTTTGCAGGCTTAAGGGGGTCAGGGTTGGGAGGATTGGTCAGATGACCCAAGAAATTGGGGGGAGGGTAAAGGGGAACAGATGAACATGGGAGATCATTGGGTATATAGATGAAACTATAATGTTGAGAAAACTCTTCAAAAAATATAATAAGTAAGGGTTACTTCTTAAGGTGCTTAATGGGGGGCATCTGGCACAGGAGTAGGCTTCTAGGGAGTGTGTGAGTACTCATCTTGTCACAGTGTGTTATATCATTGGGTGGAGACCCATATAATGAGTGGGAAGGTGTAACCCAATCCTGGGGAGTCCTGATGTTCTCAAACATAGGGAATGGTGTCTCCCGAGAGAACTAATAACTCCCAATGGGGGAGGACAGTCTAGTGTGTCAAGTCCTCAGCATTGTTGCGAGTATCTGAGAATCTGGTCCTTCAAGCAGTGAAACTCGGTTGTCACCATGGGCCTGAAGGGAGGGGGAGAGAGGAATACAATAGATGGAAGCAGGGTAACTGGGGGACAATGGAAGTGTTTCACAAGACCTTGCAATGATGAATATAAGACATGTTAAATCTCACCAAAAATTTATAAAAGTTAAAATGGAAACCAAAATGGAACCATGTTTGGTAGCTATGTTTCAATATCTATGCATCAACTGCAGTAAATATAACATGAACATGTAACAAGATCATTGCTAGGGAAGGGGGAAAGGGTTTGATGTTGGATATTTAGGAGTCCCCTATATTGTCTACTGACTTTACTGTGATCTAAAATGTTTTTGAAGACAAAATTTAAATAAATTTTAAAAAGGATGTAGACACTGAGGAAGGAATGAAAGAAAATGCCTTGCCACTGTACATACAGGGTAATACCTATTACAGTGATGAAAGGTAAAATGTCAAAAACAAAGTTTTATGATATTTTTCATTTTTAAATACTCCAATTTATTTTTTACTTTTCGTTTTCTAAACTAGTATGTATTCTAATTCTAATCTTTAAACTTATCATTACTATTTCATTTTCCTACTAATTGAATTTGGCAATATATTACGCTTCATTTTTAATAAAGTTTTAGACCACAGAGGGATTCAACTATGGCAGGGGAGGAACACTGGTGTGGGATGTTATTGATGGGGGACACATGGTTGGGAGGGAGTTCTCCAGGGCATGTATCTAGGGTATATAAAAATGTTCAGATATTCGTTGGGTATTTTCATAGTAGTTACAGTTACAAATAACAACTGAGGGAGTGCGGAGTTCCTACCCAGGGAAGTCACATTCCCCAATGGAATAGCAACAATCCCCCAAATGCAAGGGCAAAGACGAGAGAAGAAGGATGGTCCAGTGATGAGCCCTTGATACAGATGACTATGCTTATGAGCCTGTGTGCCTGAAATTTCAACTAGGGCAAGAGCTGCAGGCCTCAAGAGTTACTTCCTGAGAGTCTATATGTTGCTCAAATGTGGCCACTCTCTAAGCCAAACTCAGCTTGTAAATGCATTACCTTCCCCCCAGCATGGGACATGACTCCCAGGGATGAGCCTCCCTTGTGCCAAGGGATTATTACCAATCACCAGCTGGTGATGCAACTACAAAAAGACCTTGAATAAAAGGGGAAATGGCAAAGACAGATGAGTTTATCTGGCTAAGAGACTTCAGAAAGAGTCAGGAGGTCATTAGAGGGGTCGTGCTTATGCACATCTCAGCAGGATCCCAGAGACAGCCAAAGTAGATACAATGCCAAGTACTGGTGCTCCAGAGACACAGAGCTTCTACAGCTATGGCAGATGGCTCTGGAGTTTGGTGCCTTGTCAGTGGGCCCTACTTTGGAATTTGTGCTCCTGAATGTGATGGAGTTGGACTCAGGTGTGACCTTTCTACACATGCCTCTTCTCTCACTTTTTACTGAATCTGTGGTTGGTGCTGGGGTTGGTGTATACCAGGAGACTTGACTCTCTGGACTGTCCAGGTGCCAGCTGGACCCTGAGCCCCAGCAGAGTTGCAACTTCTACTCTCTGGTTCATCGGACTTGCCCAAGTCAGCTAACAGGGAGGTGAAGATGGTCAACCACCATACCAGGGAACAGAGAGTGCCTACAACTACAAGCAGGAGAATTGCATCCATTAGCCATATGGGATCTAAGCCCCCTCTCAATTTAGAGGTGGAGTGGACATCACCATCCCAGGGTCCACAGAATGGAGGAATAAAATATGGATAAGAGTGGACTTACTGGTATTCTACTATAGAACTATTGCAACTAGCAATGGAAGAAATTGTATCATTGATGTGGAAAAAGTGGCCATGGTAGTTGCTGAGGGCAGGGAGAAGGAAGAAGAGATGTGATATGGGGGCATTTTCAGGACTTGGAGTTGTCCTAAATGATACTGCAGGGACAGATGTTGGACATTATATATCCTGCCATAACCCACTGAATATACTGGGGAAGACTGTAAACTACAATGTAAACTATAATCCATGTGGTGCAGCATTTCAAAATGTATTCACCAAATGCAATGAATGTGCCACAATGATGAAAGAGGTTGTCGATGTGGGAAGAGAGGGATGGGGTGGGGTGTGGGGTATATGGGAAGCTCTTATACTCTTTAATGTAACATTTTTTTTGTGATCTATGTATCTTTAAAAAAAAAGAATAAAAAAAAACATTTAAAAAAACCTTCAATTTTATGCTGTCTTTGATATTTAAATGATTAAAATATTTAATTACCACAAAGAAGCTATTTCTCCTTTTTCTAAAACTAGATGAGAATAGAATCAATAAATTGGGAAAATGAGTTTCACATTTTAATTGTTTTAGTTGCTGGGTGGTTTTTCTTGGTTGGTTTGTTTGTTTTGTTAATTCTCTATGCTGCCTAAAACAAGTTGATAGCTCGATTTTCTTATCAGAATATTGTATGTCTAATCAGATACTTTGAGGAAGGCTGCATATGGACTTTATTATCACATCTGTTGCATATTAGAATTAGGGAGAGAATAGGGAAGACTATCTCATTCTAGCTCTTATCAATATTTTAATGCAGAGTTTAATTTAAAAATGTAAATGTCTACACTAAATGTCTTTCCTCCCTTCTTAATTTAACATCAAATTTATTCTTTTAAAAAAACCACATTGTACACATGGCTAAGATTTTCTAGAAATCAGCTAGAACAATTCATTCATTTCACAGATGAGAAAACTGAGGGCCAGAACAAAGAAGCCTTTTGTCTAAAAGTAGCAGAGCCTAAAACGGAATTCCAGTCACTAGCTTTCCCTTTACAGGTTACAGTTTGCAGCATCTGAGCTAGATCACAGTTAAGTCTAATGGTTGTAAGCAAAACTAATCTATGAGTCTAAAGTAACTTCTGCTCTTTTATGAATACCAAAAATAATAGGTATAACCAGGGCACTAGAAGATATGCACCAGCAGCACAATTACTCACCAGAAAACTATCTTTGGGTTTTGGGTATTTATATGTTGAAAATTAAGTCATAGTGATCTTGAGGGGTTTTAGCCAGATTTCCTAAAAAGTTTGCAATGGTTTCCTTTCCTTGCCCTTCATGAAACTGAGTTCTGATGTCATCTACCCTGATATGCACAAACCAGATCAAGAACAGCCTTCCCTCCTCCTGGTGGATGCCAGCCTATCTCATTCACATTGTTGGCAGCCGCCTGGGGGAGCTGCTGTAATACATCATTTTTAGAGATAAAAACTAGCTGATTAATTGCCAGGTCTGTTCTACAAATTTGATTGCATAGCTTGAAAAAGTTAATTTGTAGTGCTTTCAGATGAAAAGCTAAATGTTAACCCAGTTTCACTAGCAAGTATAAACCTTTTACCCAGTTTTGGGTGCAAGTATAAACTAAACCTCTTTCCCTGTTTTAGGAAGCGGAAGCTGTTTTACAGAGTGATCGATTCTCCAGCAATTCCTAATCATTTTCTCATTTCTTTAGTAAATTTATTTACATGAATTAGGGAGCAGTCATTTTCATATGTAAATATCCATTTTCTCCTACACACACATCTCTTTTTGTCTGGGTTGGAGAGGTGATGAGGTTAAGGCTAATGTTAGTGTGTGTGTGGGTGTGCAGGTATGCATTCGTGACAATAATACAAGTGTATAAGTGTATATACATGTATATAATAATACATTAATTTTATTTATTTAATACCCCTCACCCCTCACCCCTCTACCCTAGCCAAAAGAGACAAAATAAGTGCATTCTAAAATAAGTGCATTGATACTGTTTTGGATTACTCATATCTCCTTCATTAGTAGGTTAATTAATGACACTTAATACCAGAAGAATTAATGCATACTTAACTAATGACATTCTTTGTGTTGATACATTGTTCCATGGTTAAATCATATTATCTGCAAAGACAGATATGGGACATGGTATATTCTGCCAGAGTCTACAGTGTGGAATGGGAAGAGTGCAAACTACAGTGTAAACTAAAATACATACTGTGTGGCAATGCTCCAAAGTGTCCATCAATTGCAATGAATGTGCCACATTAATGAGAGAGGTTGTTGGTGTGGGGAAGGGTGGGAGGTGTGGGGAGTGGGGCAAGTAGGAATCCCTTCTATTTTTTAATGTAAAATTTTGTGTAGGTCTAGGTATCTTTTAAAGATAGGTGGAAAATATATTTTTGAAAAAATAAAATTATGTATGAAAGTAAAAAAAAAATCATATTATCCAATGCCCTAAGGGAAGTGAAAGTTGCCACCCTGAGTCAAGATGATCCTTCCAGAAACTAGGCACTCTTCTGAGAACGCAGTTGGTTTTATTCTTTCACACTGAACAGAAACTACCCTTCACAGACAGGAATTCTAACCTCCCACCTCAGATAGAGTTATCCACTCTACTGGAGACCTAAAGTTCCTCTCCCTTTCCATTGTGATGGCAGTGCTAACCAGAACGGGAAGACACAAGGCCCGTATAATAGAACACCACAGACCTGGGGTCAGGCAGATGTGTGTGAATGCTGGCCTCTGTGACAAGTTGGTCCTATTAACTTCTCTGTGTCTCATTCTCCACATCTGCAAATGGGGGCAAAAACACTCCCTCAATGTTTTCTTGTGAAGATTAAAAGAAATGACAGATAAGAAAGCACAGAGTAGGCCCTCAGTAGAAGTTCATTTCCTTCCTTTATAGCTCAGTTTTGTTGCATATGTGACAGTATTCCTAACAAAGAGGTACGTTAAAGAAGCACTGAGGAGTGTTGGTAAGAAACAGTACAATCAGGAAATAATAACCACCTATAAGCTGCTCCAGTTCCTCCCCTCCAGGCCTGACCACTCCCCAAATACGCCTTCTCATTTTTTTCAAGGCAAAGAGACAGAAGAGAAAGAGATTAGGAAAATTATAGGCAGCAGAGTCTGACATCCATTGATATGGAAAGAGAACTGAGCAAAATGTGATTTGGGAAAAAATACAAAACCCAGAATTTTCATTAACCAGCAAGGAAAGGCAAAGAGTGACCTTTAAAAATTATAATGGGTCCATACAATTGCAACCACCTGCAATTCCACAGCCACAGTTTCATGGGTATGTTGTGTGTGTGTGTGTGTGGGGAGAGATATTCTGTCAAATACTTTGTAGAAATTATTAACAGATTACTCCCCTGAGGACTAGAATAGTTCATACTGCTACCATGTAAAGAGGTCTTTGCATCCTGCAGTGGCATTTAAAGGTTAAAACTGTGTGGTGTTATAATTAGGACTTTACACACAAATATTGGGAAATGCATACCTATGATGCCCTGAGTTATGAAAATCATAACCCAGCCTCCTGGGGCAAGTATATGTAATATATCTGTCTTAGTCTATATGACAGATCAATCACTAGAGCAGTAGTAAGTTGTTGAGGGGAAGATAACTGGATTGAGTTAAAGCAACAAGAGACAGATTCTGGTTTGCTTATAACACTTAATAACCTTTCCCTCAAAACACCCATTTCTCTGGTCACACACTAAATTCATATTTCCATATGCTCATGGGCTTTTTATATCACAGTGGAAAAACTTTAAAAGGTGAAGCAGAGGAAATCCAACTCAGCCCTACTTTTTCTCAAGTTTGCTTTCTCCCAATAGCCATCTGGAATTGGTCATCGAAGCATAGTCTTACAGAAATTGGCAGGGGTAGGGGGGATAAGGATGGGAAGAATGGTCTCTGCCTGCCCTCTGAAGATCTCACAACACAGTGAGAGACAAACATGCACACAAGAACATGAAGAAGCTGGGAGAAAGGGAAGGGAGAGTTGGAGGAGTGTTTCATGGGCTAAAGTAGGAGCATCAGCTTCTAAGTTCTACAGATTGCACACAAAGACCACTTTACCAATTCCACTGGCACAGATATGAACATCCCTACCCATGTTTTTTTGCAGGGAACATCCATTACTATTACTTATTTATTTAAAACCACAATTCAAGGTATATACCTAGAGCAGAAGTTCTCTATAGGAAAGTGATTTTGCCCCTTACACCCCCAACCCCATTGAGTATGTCAACATGTAACGACAACTGTGGTTATTACAAGTGGGTAGGTGATACTGGCATCTGGTGGGTAGAAGCCAAGGATGCTGCTAAATATCCTACAAGGCACAGGAAAGCCCCACACAACAATTATCTGTTCCAAAATGTCAACAGTGTCAAGGTTGAGAAACCCTGATCTAAAGCAAAGAAATCTTGTGAAACTGACCTAGCTGTATTCATAATACAAAGTAAAAGCTCTGGAATGCACACTCTGATAATATGTTATCAAGTGACCTCTGATTATTTTAACTATAAAAAAAATTTGTCAATTAATCTTAGATGCTTTGAAAATAATTGATGAATGGCGATTTTCTGGAAGAAAGAATGCGTAAGTGTAAACAGGACGATCAGGAGGTAAAAAATAATTTTTATATATTCAAATGGCAATTTTTAGTATACGAATCAGCTCCAGGTAATAAAACCTTATAAAAAATGTCAAAAATCTGCTCAGGATGACTGTTGTTTGTAGCACATGCTCAGTTATCCTGAAAGAAGGTAAACATGCCACAATGAATTTTTCAAAATAGAATAAGTTTAACAAAGAGCATTTACTCTGTAGTCCCTATATTCAAATATTGAAAATAAGATTGGGCCATTGGAAAGTGTCATAAAGCTAACAAAGCCCATGTCTCAGCATATAAAAGGTCCTCTAATGAACTAAATATATTATGTGGAATACAAATATATTGTGTGAAGTATGAATATGGGTAAAATTGCATATATAAAACAGTTTTTCTTTAAAGCTGAACAAATGTAGGTTAATACTACTAAATATTAATAGTAGACAAAAAATACCAACCATTATACTAAGTGAAGAACACCAGACACAGAGTACTACTACATAGTGTATGATTCCATTTATATAGAATGTAAATATAAGTCAATTGAGAAACAGAGATGTATTCACCAAGTGCAATGAATGTCTCATGATTATGGAGGAGGTTGTTGTTATGGGGGGAGGAGTGGAATGAGGGGGGTGGGAGGGTATATGGGGACCTCGTATTTTTTTAATGTAACATTAAAAAAATAAAGACCAAAACAAAAAGAATTTCATGAAATAAACATCAATCAATAAACCCTAAAAAAAAAAAAAAAGTCAATTGAGAAAGATGAAATTAGATTAGTGGTTAGGCAGAGCTGAGGAAGGAATGCTAAGGGGTATGGAGTCTTTTTGGAGTATTGAAATTGTTCTAAAATTTTTGAGATGATGAATGTTCAACATTATGATTACACTAAAAGCCACTGATTGTCCACTTTGGATAGATCACATGGTATGTGAAAATATCTCAATAAAACTGCTTAATAAACAAATAAATAATAATGAAAGAATAGCCAGAAATAGCAGCTATGTACAGCAGGGGAAACAGAGAGTTTGAGAGGTGAGTAATTTTCTTGTTTGTCTGTTTTTTATTATTATTGCAATAATGAAAACGCTTTAACAATGATTGAAGTGATGAATGCACAACTATGTGATTATATCAAATACCATTGATTATACACTTTAGATAAATTGTATGTTTTATTACTATGTATCAGTAAATTGATTTGTTTAAAAAATAAGGTCCTTTTTAAGAAAAGTAAAATCACCATTAGGCAACACAGTCAAAATATAACAGAAAAAGAAAATAATGGATAAATTGGACTTCAACAAAATTAAAAACGTTTGCACTTCAAGAGACACCATCAAGAAAGTTGAAAGACAAGGCACAGAATGCGAGAAAATACTTGTAAACTAGATATTCAATAAGGGACTTGTGTGCATAATATATAAAGTACTCTTATAATGCAATAAAAAGGCCAAAACGCTTGAATAAACATTTTACCAAAGATATATGAATGTCTAATATTCACATGAAAAGATTCTCAACATTATTAATCATTAGGGATATGAAAATCAAAATCATAAGATATTACTTCACAACCTGTAAAATGGCTATAATAAAAAAATACAGAGAATAAAAAGTGTTGTCAAAGACGTTTCCAAACTGGAACTCTCAAACACTGCCAGTAGCAGTGTAAAATGGTATAGCCACTTAGGAAAACAATTTGGAAATTTCTTAAAATATTAAACATAAATTTACCATATGACCAAGTAATTCCACTCATAGGTATCTACACAAGAGAAATGAAAACATATGTCTGTACAAAAACTTGTACAAGAATGTTCAAAGTGGCATTATTCATAAGACCCAAAACAAGGAAACAACCCAAATGTCTACCAATTGATGAATGGATAAATAAAATGTGGTATATACATACAACGGAATACAAATATTGATACATGCTACAACATGGATGAACCTCGAAAAACATTATGCTAAATCAAAGAAGTGAGAACAGAAGAACACATGTTATATGATTCCATTTATATGGAATGTCCGGAAAAGGCAAATCTATAGAATAGAAAATAGATTAAGTGGTTGCCTAGAGCTGGGCATAGAAATGGGGAATGATGCAAATAGGCACAAAGTTTCTTTCTGGGGTGATGGAAATGTTCTAAAATCAGATGTGGTGATGTGGTGATGGTTGTACAACTCTGTAAATATATTAAAAATCATTGACTTGGATGTAAACTTAAAATAGGTAGATTTGGGGGCATTTAAATTACATCCCAATAAAGCTGCTACCAAGAAAAATTATGGAAACTGGAAAATAACCCCCTATTTTACTGATGAGATAAATGACTAAGGCACATGTTTTAGGTACTTAGAACAATGGATGGCATATACTAAGACATTTAGTAAATATCTATGGAATGAAAGTTAACTTGCTCACAGTCAGATACCTAGAAAGAAGGTAAAATTTGGTGCTGAATCCACAAACCGCCCCCTAAAAAAACCTGGCAGTATTCAGACAGAAATGGAAGTCTCTTCTGTCAGCATCTCAGTGCTGTTTATTACCAAATGATCACATTTTCCTGTCCTGAGCATATGATTTTGATCCAAGCACGATACTACTTTTCTCCACGATACCACTTTTCTCAGCCATCAGGTCTGTATGGAAAATTAAACCCTAAAGAGTTTATTTGTTACTGAACCTAAAACATCACAAAGTCTCTTGAAGAATTTCACAACTGTGCTCATCTGTCTTAATTCATGTCAATCTTTGCTTCCTAGATAAGTAATCATTAGAAATGTGTTTGTGGTATCTGCGAGCATTGGGTTCAACATAAATACATATTGTATCCAGATTATCATTTTTGCCAGATAAATTTAAAACAATTTTAATACTTTAACCTTTTTTAAAAAATGGTTTTATATCAGATTTCATTATTTATTGAGCGCCATTAATTGTTGAGGAACTACACAGGGCACAAGATGATGAACTAAACTATTAGGCCACTGAATACTTTCTAGATGTTTTACTTTTTGCCACACAAAAAAACAAGTAGTTAGAAGGTCCAGAAATAAAGGTGTCTGTCTAGATACACTCAGGGCCTTTCAAGAAGATACAGCACTCTTCATAGCATGAATGGTTTGATGCATTATGATGCATAATACTGTTCCACTGGTGTTTCACTTGCTACTCCTCATACACCAAAAGAACACCGTTTATTGGAAAGACAAACATGATTAGTTCATTCATCAATAATATTAAAAGATTAGTCTATAATTTCACACAAAAACTCAAATTCTCTACTCAATAAGTAAGGAAACAAAGTAGGCACTGTTAGAGGCACTTTCATTTATTATTTAACTTAATATAGTTCACCTATTAAGGCTCCAACTATCATGAAACATATTTTGAGAGTCCTAAAGTTCCCATTTTAGCAGTAAAATCTACTGTAATCACTCTTATCCCTAGCGCCACCTTGAATATATACAATTCTGAAAACCAAGAAGTTTACCATATTCCATAGGTTATAGAAGGACTAGACCTGAACAGTGGCTCCCTAATGTTTATGAGCAAACCACCCTGGCAAGTCACATCTCTGTGCTTCAATCTCTCTCTCTGGGGGTGAATGGGAACCTCATATTTTTTGAATGTAATATTTTTTTAAAAATGAATAAATAAAAATTTTTTAAAAATCTCTCTCTCTCTCTCTCACACACACACACACACACACACTCTCTCTCTCTCTCTCTCTCCCTCCCTCCAAAGATGTACTAGAACATAAAATGGACACTTTTTGTCCCTTGGGTCTGGAGAGAATGTGAACTTGTATTTAAACTTTCCCTCCTTAGGTTGATGTCTTAACATTCCTTAAAAAAAAATTTGTTTAAAGCCCTTTTTTAAGGTTAATTGAAAATTCATAACTATACTAAGAACCAAGATTGACATCTGGTATGATAACATGAGGAGCTCTGCTGACCTGTTTCCCAGTGAAACTAGTAAAAATTACACTTAAAAAAAAAATTAAAACCTCTGGCAATGGTCTTACAGGCAAACAGCAAATGGAGAAACATCTATTCAAAAAAATCTATAAAAACTCGGTAAGAAAGGTGAGAAGCTGTGGTATTTGAACCAAAATCACTCCCTCCTTCCCCCTCCCAGTTCAATGAAGCAGACCACATTCCAGACAGTTACAGCGAAGAATACAGGGCTCAAGAAGCAGGGGTCTCCCTTCTTCCACCAAACTCACAGTCACGGACTGGAGGCGCTACCTGAGGCATGGCACACTGGGAATACTGGAGCTGAGAATGCGGGGCCCAGACAGCCCGTCCCCCAGCTCACGAGGCCTGAGACAGTGGTTCCACGCCAGGTGAGGCAAGCCAGGAAGACTTCAGGTTGTTGTCCATCTCCTCTATTGAGCACTCAGCTCTAACAGCGCCCGTGTTGCTCAGACAGACACATACCATCGTGGTAAAATGCAATAGGTAGATTTGTAGAGCTAATGAAGATACAACCTAGACTGTAGGATGGCTAATTTGCAAGTGAGAGCCAGGGCAATAAGACAGCTAGGAGGAGCCCTCCTAGCTTCAGAACAAATATCCAACCCTGACCTCAGCAGTTAATGGCGGAAAAAGTCAGAATTTGATTGGATTAGTTTGTAGAGGAATTAATGGCCCCAGTACTGTGAAAAACAATAGAGCAATCAGGGGGTAATTAGTGGAGTTGAACAGCTTTCCTTGTGGTTCAAGGAAAGAGTAAAAGAGAGTCTCACCAGTACCACGCCATCCCAGGGTGTACAACTGGGTAAAAAAGGCATCCCTGTAGCAGTGCCTCTTTGAGGAACAGTATCAGACACTTAGCACTGTAGGGGGTTAACAGACTCCAAAAAATTAAGTATCATAGCTTAAAACACACACAAACATTACCCTACCCTCATTACCAATTGAAATCACTGATTCAGTTTAACCATCCTACTTGATGACAACCTAGGCCCTTGTGGTAGAATTTGCTAGCCCCATCTTTTATCCTTTGAAGAAAATAAAGACCTGAAAATATACAATCCAATCAAAGGCAGAGTCCTCCTAACATAACAAAATAAGCAATTTTGCTTAAGCAAAAAGTAGTACTTATTAATATTTCCAGAGTAAACTAAGACTCCACTCAGAATACCTCAAGCTGCTGCAGAAAAATGCAAACCAAAAGATTGAAGTATTTTCCCCTATTCCACTGCTAAACAACATTGGCTAAGCTGCACAACAGCCTCTATCTTGGAAATAAGAATTTTCTCCTTGGTAAATTACTTTAAAATCCTTTTGTAAGTATAGGAATCTGTTAGATCTGGAAACAAGAGCCAGTCTTGAAGAAAAATGCATTTTTCAGGAAGAAACTATTTATAAATGATGTCTGACTTTGCCTGTGTAATTCTCTAAAGCCTAGTTTACCTATCACATCAGTGAGCTAGCTGGTTCTACAATTTAAAAAACCTGACGACCAGAGGATTTTTTTCCTATGGATAAATGCACCTGAATTTCAAATACAATAAGTCAAATTCTTAACTCTACAAGTACAGTGCCTACTACAATTTTAAATAGAGGATTGATTCTTTGGTATTCAAAAATTAGTGTGACATTATAAAGACATCCTGCTGAATGCCACTCCCTGCCCTTAGAAACAGCAAAAAAATAGGCAGATTCAACTTTCTTAAAACTTTGGAAGATGACCGGGACTAGAGAACAACTCACCAAATACTAAATGGGGGTGGGGGGTGGTAGAAAAACACCTAAAAATGGTAGAAGAACAACAGGACAAATTTACCAATCCGGGCCTCTCTCCCATGCTCAGATCTGCGCAGCAGTTTGTACAGCTCATGGCAGTGGCTTGGCAACCTGTGCACACACTCAAGTGCGGGTCCCTGAGGCCCAACCCACCCACAGCGGTGGTTTGGCAGCCTGCTTGCATTCCCAGTGCGGGTCCTTGGGGCCTGATTACTGATGTACCCAACAAAAATATCAGGTTCTAAATATAATGACCCCAACTGGCACCATAGAAGATAGATTCAGGGTCTGGGTCCCTTGGTCTGGATGTCACAGGGGGCAGAAAAGGGGCATGAAAAGGGAAAGCTGAGCCAGAGATGCAAAGCAGACCTAGTACTGAAAGCTGGAGTAAAAATGCAGAGCAGAATGCGGGAGTGGAGCTGAACTGACTACAGCTGCCAGGGAGGAAAAACTGTAATAAAAGCAACGAGCACAGCCCAGAGCTCTGAGAAGAACTCCTTTCTTAGAGGGGAAAGTCACACCGTTCTGGAAAGCTACTGCACATGCCCAGAGCAAGACAAAGGCTCAGAGAGAGCTGAGAACTAAATGCTTAACCACACACTGTTCTACAGGTTCACTATAAACTGGACTAAGTACTGAAGAAGAGTATCAACACATAACTATCTATACTAAAACTTTAGGTAAGAGGAAAAATCTGACTTCCAAAGGGAAGACATCAAAATACTCAAGTGTTCAGACTTCAACAAAAGATCACAAGACATACAAAGAAATGGGAAGAATTGGCCCATGTATTAGTCAGCCAAAGGGGTGCTGATGCAAAATACCACAATCTGGTTGGTTTTTATAAAGGGTATTTATTTGGGGTAGGAGCTTACAGATACCAGGCCATAAAGCATAAGTTACTTCCCTCACCAAAGTCTATTTTCACGTGTTGGAGCAAGATGGCTGCCGACGGCTGCGAGGGTTCAGGCTTCCTGGGTTCCTCCCTTCCAGGGTCTTGCTTCTCTCTGGGTTCAGGGTTCCTCTCTTCCTGGGGCTTCAGCTTAAGGGTTCAGCATCAAACTCCAACATCAAAACTCCAACATCAAAACCCTCAACTCTGCTCTTTGCTATGCCTTTTGTCTGTGAGTTCCCCACCCCTTGGTGGGGACTAATCATACCTCAATCATGCCCAGGTACAGACCAGATCACAAACATAATCCAATATCTGTTTTTGGAATTCATAACCATATCAAACTGCTACAGACCATTCAAAGGGACAAAATAAAATAACAGCAAATGCAGAGACAATGGAATTAATAAAAAATGTTAAGTCAACTCTCCTAAATAAGTTCAATAAGATAAAGGAAAACATGGTTATAAAACTAAAGGAAATTAGGATGATGAATGAACAAAAGGAGGAATTAGAAGTTTTACAAAGGAACTAAACATAACTTTTGGGGATGAAAAACACAATAACAGATATTTAACATACACTAGAGGCATTCAACAGCAGATCTGAACAGGCAGAAGAAAGAATCCGCAAACTAGAAGAAAAGACTCTTTAAATCATTCAGTCTGAAAAGCAGATACAAAGAAGAATGAACAGAAGCAAATGTGGCTCAAGTGATTGGGCTCCCACCCACCACATGGGAGGTCAGTGGTTTGGTTCCTGGTGCCTCCTAAAGAATACAGAGAGCTGGTGTGATGGGCAGGCACGGCAAGCTGACACAACAGGACGACACAACAAGAGACACAAGAAGAAAAACATAATAAGAGACACAACAAAACCAGGGAGCAGAGGTTCCTGGTGCCTCCTAAAGAAGACAAGCAGGACAGTGAGCTGGCGCAATGGTCAGGTGCAGCAAGCTGACACAACAAGATGATGCAACAAGAGACACAAGAGGAAAACACAATGAGAAACAACAAGGCAGGGAACGGAGGTGGCTCAAGCGATTGGATGCCTCCCCCCCACATCGGAGGTCCCAGGTTCAGTTCCTGGTGCCTCCTAAAGAAACAGAAGATGACAGACCCAGCAAGTACAAAACAACGAGGGGGTAGGGAGAGATAAATAAATAAAATAAATCTTAAAAAAAAAAAAATGAAAAAAATCAGCAGACCTAAGGCACCTTGTAGAACAACATGAAGCATACCAACATACACATTTTGGGAGTCCCAGAAAGAGAAAAGAAAGAGAAAGGGGCAGAAAGAATATTTATAGAAGTAATGACTGAAAACTTCCCAAAATTGACAAAAGACATGAATATACATATCCAAGAAGCCCAAAGAACTCTAAACAGGATAAACCCAAAGAGACTGCTCCAAGACATATCAAAATCAAAATGCCAAATGCCAAAGATCAAGAGAGAATTCAGAAAGCAGTAAGGGAGAAACACTCATCATATAAAAGGGAACCTCAATAAGACTAAGCCCCAAGTTTTCATTAGAAATCATAGAGGCAAGAAGGGAGTGAAACAACATATGTAAAGTACCTAAAGAGAGAATTCTTGCCAGCCAAGAATTCTATACCTGGCAAAATTGTCCTTAAACATGAAGTCACATTTAAGACATTCCCAGAAAAACAAAAGGAGTCTGCCACCCCTAGACCTGCCCTACAAGAAACGCTAAAGGGAATTCTTCAGGTTGAAAGGAAAGGGCAGTAGATAGTAGTTTGGAGTTCTATGAAGAAATAAAGAGCACTGATAAAGGTGACTTCATGGGTAAATAGAAATGCTAAAATCTTTGTATTCTTGTTATATAACTCAACCTACTACTTTTAACAAGGTTTAGAATAAAATTGCATAAGAAATAATCGTATATATATGTCATAGGCACAAAAAATATAAACAAGCATGGGAGCAGAAGTGGCTCATGCAGTTGAGCACCCACCTCCCACATAGGAGGTCCCAGATTCAGTTCCTGGTGCCTCCTAAAGAAGACAAAGGCAAACAAACAAGCAGACAATGAACAGGCATTGAGGAGAAAAAAAATAAAACAAGTAGACAACGAGCAAAAACAATGAGCAGACAATACAACAAGCAAAACAATGAGCAGACAATACAATGAGCAAAAACGAGCCAATGAGGAAAAAAAACAACAAGCAAGACAATGAGCAGACAACAAGCAAAAACAAACAAGCAGGGAGTGATGTGGCTCAAGCAGTTGAGTGCCCACCTCCCACATGGAAGGTCCTGGGTTTAGTTCTGGTGCCTCCTAAAGAAAAAACAAGGAGACAATGAGCAGATGACAAGCAAGTCATGGGGGAAGCAATATAAACAAGCAATGTACAACAAAACCACGTAAAGAGGGGGAATGATATAGAAACAGAGACTTCATAGGCTACTGAAGTTAAGTCAGTATCATTTCAAACCAGTTTGTTATAGATTTAGGATGTTAAATATAAATCCCATGGTAACCACAAAGAAAGCATTCAGGATGGGGTCTTAATCCTCTTACTAAAGTCCTTTATAAGAAAATGAAATTCAGACAGAGAAAAAACCATAGAAGCAAAAAGTTGAAATCAACAAAACCCAGAAGAAAAGGGAGAGACTAGCAGACTCCACCATGTGCCTTGCCATGTGATAGATGAACCAAAGATCACTAACAGACGGTCTTCAGGAAGAAAACACTGCTTTGGCGATGCCTTGATTTGGACATTTTCCCAGCTTCAAAACTGTAAATTAATAAATTCCCATTGGTTAAGCTAAGCCATTTCATGGTATTTGTGGGACCAGCCTAGGAAACTAAAATACTCTCCAATCAAAACACGCAGATTGGCAGAAATGGCTAAAAACCATAAACTAATTATATGCTGTTTACAAAAGACTCACCTTAGACCCAAAGAAACAGAGGTTGAAGGTAAAAGGATGTAAAAGACATACATTCCATTCAAAAAGTAACCAGATGGGAGCTGGGGGTAGCTATGCTATTAGCAGACAAAATAGACTAAGTTAAAAGCTTTTACAGAGACAAAGAAGGATACTATATGTTAACAAAAGGGTGAACCCACTAAAGAGAAAATCATAAGCACAGGCACCTAATCACAGAGCTCCAATATATGAAAGAAACATTGACAAAACTGAAGGGAGAAATAGTTCTACAATAATAGTTTGAGACTTCAATACACCACTTTCAAAAGTGAATAGAACATCCAGACATAAGCTCAATAAGGAAACAGGACTTGAACAATACTATAAATGGAGTAGACCTAAGAGACGTATATGGAATACTACACCCAACAAAGCAGAATACACATTCCTCTCAACTGCACATTGATCATTCTCCAGGATATACTATGTGTTAGGTCATAAAACAAGTCTCAGTAAACTTATAAAAGATTGAAATTATACAAAGCATCTTCACCACAGTGAAATAAAGTTAGAAATCACTAAAAGGAAAACTGGAAAATTCACAGATATGTGTTAAATAATCAATGGGTAACAGAAAAAATCACAAGGGAAATGAGGAAACATTTGGAGACAGATGAAAACAAAAACAAAACATACCAAATCTTATTCAATGCAGGGTAGGCAATGCTCAGAGGAAAATTTATAGTTACAAATATCTCTATTAAAAAAAACAATAAAGATGTCAAATCAATAACCTAACTTCACATTTGAAAGAACTAGAAAAAGAAAAGCAAGCAAGCCTAAAGTTAGAAGGAAAAATAATAATAAAGATTAGAGGAGAGATAAATGAAATAAAGAAAAACAAACAATAAAGATGATTGAGAGAATCAATAAAAGCAAAAGTTGGTCCTTTGAAAGGATGAATAAAATTGACAAACCTTTAGCTGGACTAAGCAAGAAAAAAAGAAGACTCAACCAAAATCCAAAATGAAAGTGGGGATATAACCATCGATCTTCTAGAAATTAAAAGGATTATTATGACAATTGTATGTCAGGACCAGACAGTTTCACTGGTACATTCTACTAAACATGCAAAGAAGAATCAACACCAATCCTCAAACTCTTCAAAAACTTGAAGAGGAGGAAACATTTACTAACCCATTCTATGAGGCCTAATACAAAGCCAGATAAATATATCACAAGAACAGAAAACTACAGACCCATTTCCCTGATGAATAAGGAAGCAAAAATCGGCAATAAAATACTAGCAAATCAAATCCACAACATATTAAAAGACTTATACACCAAAATCAAGTGCTATTTATCACAGCTATGCAAGGTTGGTTCAATGTAAGAAAAATCAATGCAATACACCACATTAACAGAATGAAATGAGGAAAAATTACATGATCATTTCTATTGATGCTTGAAAAGGCTTTTGACAAAAACATCCTTTCATGATAAATACACTCAGAAAAATAGAAATAGACGGTAACATCCTCAACATGATAAAGGATATGCATGAAAAACCCAGAGTTAATATTTTACAGCCATACCTTGGTACCTGACTGCTTTAAAACTCTTCAAATTTGGTACTTGACAAATTTTGATGCAAAAATTTTGTTCTGGTATTCTTTATTTAGTACTTGACACGCAAGCTAGAACTTGTCAGTATCAGCTGCCTTATGATTCGCTACCTCTTCCAGGCGAAACAAAGGGTCATGCATTAGTCATGTGGTAGCTCTCGCCCTGTGCACATCCTAATGTGGTCTTATCGTAGCTTCTGTGATCATTTTGTGTATTTTTGCATTTTTTCCCTTATCACAGGCCCTAAGAAAATGAGTGATGGCACTGAGCAGAAAAGAAAGTAATTTTGTACCGCAACTGAGAAAAAAAAGAAATAATAGGTAAAAATCTGAGCAGACTGATCTTGCTAAGGAATATAGTATGCCTAGAACAAGTCTCTACCACCACTAAGAATAAAGACACGATAAAAAAAAAAAAGGGCTGATGTTGTGATGGGAGTTAAAGCAGTAACAAAGCAGCATTCCCAAACACTTGCGGAAGATGAAAAGCTGTTATTAATTTGGGTAAACAAGAAGTAGTTAGTAGGCAACAGTGTATCCAAAGCCATGATATGTGAAAAAGCAGAAGTGTTACATGCCAACCTTTCAAAAAACAAACCAGAACCAGTGATGACAGTGATGGAGGTTTTCAAGGCCAGCCACGGCTGGCTTGATAATTTTAAAGAGGACCAGCACCATAGTGTTGTGAGGCATGGCAAGGGAGTGAGTGCTAATAAAAAGGCTGCTGATGAATTCATTAGTAAATTTCAAGACTACATAGAGGCTGAGGGTTTTATTCTTCATCAAGTTTTTAAACTGTGATGTAACTGGAGTTGTTTGGAGAAAAAATGCTGAGTAGAACCTATATCACAAAAGAGGAGAAGGCATTACCAGGCCAGAATTTGTGGCCAGAAGCTGTGACTCAGAGAGACTTTGAAGGGTTTGAGGCTGACCCCAAGACTGCAGGTGCAGAGGGTAGAGTTGAGCAGGATATTGTATCTTTGGGCCAATAGATGGGTCTGGAGGTCGATGCTGCTGATGTTGAGGCGTTAGTGGAGGAAGATCTTGAAGAGCTCAGCACTGAGAAGCTGCAGGAACTACAGAAGAAGCCACAACAAGAGGTGGCTGAAGAGATTTCTTCAGGTGAGGAGGAGATAAGGGAGGATGTCCCCAGTTCCTTGATAAAAGAAATGTGTGTGAAATGGGCAGAAGTTCAAAACTTTGCAGAGACGTACCACATAGACAAAGCTCTGACAAGCAGAAATGTGAATTTATTGAATGATCAAACAATTTCACACTTTTGAAGAATTCTGAAAAGAAGACAGAAGCAGTCCTCATTGTACATTTTTAGTGAAGGTGACAAAGAATGTGTCAGAGCCTGCAGTGCAAATTGAAAAAAGGAAGAAAATATAACACCTAAAGTGTAAGTGCCTGATGTTCTACTGGAGGGAGACTCTCCTGCCAAGCAACACTCCATGTAACCTCTCCTCTCACCATCCCATTAGGCTATGGACTTTTCTGAGTGCAAGTAAAGTGAAGTTTTTATTTTATTTAATCTAAGTATTTATTAATTTTTTGGTTTATTTCTCATGTAAAGTAATGATATATAACCCTATCCTTTTGCATACTGCCTTAAAAATGTGCATTGTCTTTGGTTTGGGAATGTATTAAATTTATTTACTTTATTCCTTTTAGGAAAAATTTGTTTGGTACCCGTCGTTTTTGGTACTCACTGCGCCTCCTGGAACCAATTAATGACAAGTACTGAGATACCACTGTACTCAATGCCGAAAGACTGAAAATCTTCCCACTGAGATCAGGAACAAGACAAGGATGCCCACTTTACCACTGCTATACAGCATTGTACTGCAAGTCCTTGCAAGAGCAGTTAGGCAAGAAAAATAAATAAAAGGCATCCAAATTGGAAGGGAGAAGTAAAAGTACCACAATAAGCAGCTGACATGATCCTTTATATAGAAAATCCTAAAGAATCCACTAGAAAACTACTAGAATTGATAAACATATTCATCAAAACAAAATTGTAGGCTACAAGATTAACATGCAAAAATCAGTTGTGTTTCTATACATCAGCAAAGATTATTCTGAAATAGAAATTTAAAAAACAGTCCCATTCACAATAGTTCCTAAAAGAATAAAATACCTAGGAATAAATTTAACCAAGGAGGTGAAGGATGTGTATACCAAAAACTGCAAAGCACTGCTTACAGAAATTGAAGACCTAATAAATGACATAGACATCCAGTAGATAGAAGATAGGAAGATAGGAAGACTTAATATTATTAAGATGTCAATACTACCCAAATTGATCTATAAATCTGACACAATACTCATCAAAATCTCACTAACCTTTTTTACAGATATGGAAAATCTGATCCTCAAATTCATCTGAAATCAGAAGGGGTCCCCAAGTGAGGGACGAAACGGGGTCCCTGTTAAGGGACGAGCGGGGTCCCTGTTGCGGGACGAGTGGGGTCCCGTTGTGGGACGAGCGGGGTCCCTGTTAAGGGACGAGTGGGGTCCCGTTGTGGGACGAGAGGGGTCCCTGGCGTGGGGAAGAAAGCCTCGTACGGCCGCTGAGGCTTCCCTCAGGGGTTCCGAAGGCGTGGAGGGCGCACGACCCAGGAAGAAGTCGCGGAGACAGGCTGATGGCACAAGTCTGGTTTATTGCGAAGGGGGATGCAGATTTATAGGATTGGGGAGTGGTGTGGCGGGTTCTGATTGGCTAGGGCAAATGCTGTTTCCATATAAGGCAATGTTCTGGCATTGGGCTAGTGACTGGCCAGTAGAGTATGTGCTAACTCTTGATAGGCTGACACTGTTACTAAGCTGATAGGTGGTTGTAAGCTGTTGCTGGGCAAACAGCGTACTAAGAGATTAGGTTTAAGGGAGGGGGGAGGGGAAGTGAGAGCTGGGCTAGGCGGGAGATAGGAAGGGGGAGGGCGGTGCCGGCTAGCCGTTAGCAGCAAAGGCCTAGTCAGGCGTGGTCCCCTTGTCTAGGCCCAGTGGGCAGAGGCGGTGTCACCTCTTGCCGCACTGTTTGCCACTGAGGCAAGCCGGGTGCCCCTCCTCCCACACCCAAGTAGCCAAATCAATATTGCAAAGTAAGAACAAAAAGGTGGAGGTCTTATACATCCCAATTTCAAACTTAATACAAAGCCACAGTAGTAAAAACAATGTGGTACTGGCATAAAAATAGATAAATCAACCAATGGAATATAAGTGAGAGTCCAGAAATAAACCCCACACATCTATGACCAAATGATTTTTGACAAGGGTGCCAAGTATAGTAATTGGGGAAATAGTCTCTTCAACAAATGGTACTAGGAAAACTGGATACCCACTTGCAAAGGAATGAAGTTAGACCCCTACCTCACACCATATACAAAAATTAACTCTAAATGGAAGGGCCTAAACATAACAGCTGAAAACATGAAACTCCTAGAAGAAAACATGGGGCAGGGAAGGGGTGGGGAACCTTCATAACCTTGGATTTGGTAATGATATCTTAGATATAACACCAAAAGTACAAACAACAAAAGAAAAAATATATAAAATGGACTTCATCAAAATTAAAAACTTTTATATCAAAGGACACTATCAAATATGTAAAAATACAACTACAGGATGGGAGAAAATTACTGCATACCATATATCTAATAAGGGTTTACTATACAGTATATACAAAGAACTGTTACAATTAACAACAAAAAGACAACTCAATTTTAAAATGGGCAGATGACTTGAACAGACTTTTCTCTAAAGAAAGGCACATAAAAAAATGCTCAACATCACTGTTCATTAGGGAAATGCAAATCAAAACCACAAGATACCACTTCACACTTACTAGGGTGGTTATATTATTTAAAAAACAGAAAATAACAAGTGTTGGCTAGAATATAGAGAAATAGGAACCCTTAAACACGGCTGGTGGCACTGTAGGATGGTGCAGCCACTGTGGAAATCAGTTTATTTTCACAAAGTTGAAAATTTAAAAATTACCAAATGCCCTGGCATTTCCACTTATTTGTATATACCCAAAGGAACTGAAAGCAGAGACTTGAACAGATACTTGTATACCAATGTTTATAGCAGCATTATTTACAATACCCAAAAGATGGAAACAACCTAAGTGCCCATCGATGGGTGAATGGATAACAAAACAGGGTAAATCCATACAATGGAATATTATTAAGCTATAAGAAAAGAAAAAGTTCTGATGCATGCTCTAACATGGATGAACCTAATAGACATCACATTGAAATAAGCCAGATACAAAAAGACAAATATTATATGATCTCACTTATATGAAATTATCTAGAAAAATCAAATTTCATAGAGACAAACAGTAGATTATAGATTATCAAGAGGAGTGGCAATTATTGCTTAATGGGTACAGAGTTTCTGTTTGAAGTGGTAAAAACATCGAGGTTATGAATACTGGTGATGGTAGCACAATAATGTGAATGTAATTAATTCTACTGAACTGTACATGTGAAAGTGGTTAAAATGGGAAATTTTGAGTTACATATGTTACTACAATAAAAAGTTAAAAAAATAACTTTTTAAAAAATTAATTAGGAATGCCACAGTCAAGTCAAGAAGCTTTATATAACATAATAAGTAATTAACCCTACAACATAGAATTTTAGATCTAGAAGTGATGTTGGAAATGATATATTAATTCTTCACTTCTAGTGGAGTCAAATGTTAATCCTACAGAGTAAGAGTGAATAACGTACAATATTTCCACTTTTTTTTTGTTTGTTTTTTTTAAGACTTATTTATTTTTATTTATTTCTCTTCTCTTCCCCCCCACCCCAGTTGTCTATTCTCTGTGTCTTTTTGCTGCGTGTTCTTTGCCACTGTTGTTGTCAGCAGCACGGGAATCTGTGTCTCTTTTTCTCGCATCATCTTGTTGTGTCAGCTTTCCGTGTATGCGGCGCCATTCCTGGGCAGGCTGCACTTTCTCTCGCGCTGGGTGGCTCTCCTTACGGGACACACTCCTTGCGCGTGGGGCTCCCCTACGCGGGGGACACCCCTGCGTGGCAGGGCACTCCTTGCGCGCATCAGCACTGCGCATGGGCCAGCTGCACACGGGTCAAGGAGGCCCGGGGTTTGAACCGCGGACCTCCCATGTAGCAGATAGACGCCCTAACCACTGGGCCAAGTCCACCGCCCAATATTTCTACTTTGAGTTCATTCAATTGAGAAAATAAAAATTCAAACATCGTTAAATACTATCAGGCATTCATGTTGCCTTTTCGTTTAAGGAAGTACTGGAGATTGAAACCAGAACCTCACACATACGAACCAGAACCTCACACATATGTAGCTCACACAATACACTGAGCTACACCTGCTCACCCATAATGCTCTTTTAAAATATAGATTCTGTGGGATGAACTTTTTTTTCTCTCCAATCAGAATTAAGATATTAATCATCTTGAAATGGAAATGAAGTGGAGATATTTTAAAACCTTCTTTTAAGAGAGAATCTTCTCGTTTCTTGCACCAACACCAATACCTTAAATTTAAATAGTTCTGACTGTTAACAAATTTTTAACACATTTCATTCACAAGCCTACAAATTTTGAATTTGTACACTAGCTTCTGTGCTTGCTTACTAGCTAAGTACCTCAGGCAAGTCAAATATTATTTCTAAGCTGCAAGTTCTTCATCTGGAGATAACCTCCCTTCACAGAGATTTTAGGACAAAATTAAATGATGTGAAAACATGTTTGGGAAGAGTACTGATATATATATATATATATCTGTTGTGATTACAGATTTCCAAATTCCCATATTTTACAAAAAGAATTTTGCTCCAAATATTCAGATGTCAAAATTGAACTGTTTATAGTTGCCGAGCTGGCATTATATACTCTACACCCAAACTAGTCTCCAGGGGCTTTTCCATCTAAAGCTCCATCTAGGGAAGCAAAATAAGATGTTAAAACTTACATATCTACATTATAATATTTTCATAGGTGGCACATATACCTATTTTCACTGAAGGGCAGGAATAGTATCTTAGTCATCGTTGCAGCCACTGTTAATGGCACAGAGACTAGCTCTGAGCTTAAAAATTATTTTTCAGAATACATTTTCCCAGAATAAAAGTAAAATGTTAATATCAGATATGTGATTGGAAAAAGGTCCCGGAGACTTGGCTTGCATGTTATATATAGCATTGCAGAAGTCCCTTAAGTTTCCTTAGCTTTCATTTCATGTCCCTTTAAAATTCTACACTGTAAGTAATGCCCCTTTTATTTGATAACAGATATCCACCCAGAATACTGTAAGTAAGGCCTCTGAGTGGCAAAAAGAATTTTAAAAGTTTCTCACAAAGGCCATACGTGCACTTTATCCTCAAGTTGAGGCCCACTGGGTTTTTTTGCCCCCACCCTGTTGTTTTTGCTGCTATGTCCATTCGCTGTGTGATCTTCTGTATCTCTGTCTCTTTTTTTTTTTTTCTTTTGGTCTTCTCATCTTTCTCCTCTAGGATTCACCAGAATTCCATCCTGGGGGCCTCTGATGTGGAGAGAGGTTCCCTGCCAATTGCACCACCTTAGTTCCAGTCTCTGCTGGGCTTCACCTTGACTCCCCCCTCCGTTCCCCTTTTATTGCATCATCCTCTTGCTGCGTTTCATTTGCATGGGCACTGGCTCATCACGTGGGCACTTGGCTCACCATGTGGGTACTCGGCTTGCCACATGGGCACCCACTGAGCACTCAGCTCGCGGTGCATGCATGCTTTCTCTTCTTCTTTTTCACCAGGAGGCCCCAGGGATCAAACTCAGGTCCTCCTATGTGGTAGGCAGAGGCCTTATCACTTGAGCCACATCTGCTTCCCATTGCTTTTTATTTTATGTATATTTCTAACAAACTTAGTTCTCTGGCTATGAAATATTTCCCATTATTGGTCAAAAGCAGCAAAATAGATCAGACATTAAAAGAAAAGAGAAGTTGGGGAAACGCTGAAAGTGTCTCTTCCTGCTGTACGCAATGGAACCAAGCCTTTCCAAAAATGTAGATCTGGCTTAATCCAAAACCATACTATGACCTAACTATCACTAAATATTTGACAAAAGTCATTAATTATGATAATTTTGTCAAAGGAAAAACTGAACTGAACAATGTGAAACAGGTAAGGATGATCTGATTCATAGCTACCACAGTAGGGGAGAGAAGAACTCAAGTCTGCTGGAAACAAAGGACAGCAAGCTTTTAAAAGACTATGAATGGGTTGGGAGATGGGAGTGGGTGGGAGGTGTTAGAGATATACTAAGGGTACAATTAGGACCACATGGTTCAGAATGTTTTCCTTTGTGATAATTAGCCCACCTGGAGTCAATAAAGACCAGGAAAGAGGAAGAAGAATAAGGGAAAGGGGGGGGGGGCAGGTGAGGTTAATAACTCAGAATAGCTAGCATCTGAAATCTGTATATTGTCACCTCCCTGTCTGAGTTTTTCTCTGCAGTCCCATAGCTGCAGTATTAGTTTCAAGGTAGACAGGGCCAGGAGGGAACAGTGTTAGGGGTAGGTAAGGAGCAGAGCCACAGCTTCGTCAAGAGAAAGAAAAAGTCCTGGTCAATCTCCATCCCTTATCCCAAAATTAGATTCAAATCAGTGATTTACTTAATTCAATCTTTAATGATGGTAAAGCAGAGGGAATACTCAGCGAATAATTCATTCTAATGCTTCCCACCTCAACTCTACTCTTTAACCTTGGAAGAAATGATAAAGCCCTCTTTTCCAGTTCATTTTTCCTTACTCAAATTATCTCATTAATTTTTTTTAAAATCACATACCACAAATACAATAGCAAAGAAAAAGTCATTAAGTTTAACCTGAGTTGGCTTTTAACTTATTTTAAAAATATAGGGATAAAGTGGCTTATCTTACAGAATTAATCATAACTGTAATGTCTCTAATATATTTGGGAGAAGTATAGTGTTTCTACTTGCCAAATGCAGGTAATCAATACCTCCAAGGCCACTGCCAATTCTGCTCCCAAAACCCCATGATCTAGTACCATGGCCATCATGTTTCTTAAAGACTGGCATTAGACTTTCATATAGCATAGGGGAACTTAATGGAAACAGGTCTTTTGTAAACCTAAATATACCAAGAGTTTTAAGAACCTTGAACAAACTCAGCTATGTTCACTAGATGTAATTTATGATGGAAACTAATTTTATGATGTAATGTTAAGTGAACAAAATCAAGAAAAAAATCATATATTAAATGTAATTTTTTTAAACTATACATTACAAAAACTATGCATTAGGAAGGAATTGCACTGAAATGTCAACAGTATTTGTGCATGGGTAATGAGACTACAGGTGATATTTTCTTTTCTCCACATGCTAAATTTTACCTAATGAGGATGCACTACTTTTACAAAGAAACACTAGTTTAAAAAATAAACAAAAAAACAAAACAAGCACTGCTTAGAGGTAAGGATATACATAATTAGAGCAGTTAGTTATCATTTAGTAACTACTGTAATTAAATTTTTACCCTTGCAAGGAACTTTCTAAGTGACTACATGATAACTAAGTCATAGAATATTTGTACTGGAAGGATATCATGCTTAATTCTGTCATTTGATAGGTGTAGAAAAAAATTATAGCTGAATGATGCTTTACAGTTTACAAATGGCTCTCACAAATATGTCACATCACCTACTAAGGAGCAGAGAAAGAATGTGCTTTAATATTTACTACTTATCAAATGCTTACTATGTGCTAGCCTCTGGGTTAAACACAAGGATGGATTAATTGTTCCCAATTTAGACTTAAGAAAACTGAAAGGCAGAGGTTAAGAACTTGCCCACGATCACACCAGCTAAAAGCCACTGCTCTAACTCAAAGCCATGCATTTAAAGCAGGAGTCTTAAGTTATAATCAACTTCATAGAGCTCTTTAACGACACAGTTGAGCCTAGGACCTAGGCGGTCCTCTCTCTACAACAGTCTCCTTATCTAGGGTTTCTTTTAAGGCAGGGGTTCTTAAGCTTTTTTGTTCCATGTACCCCTTCTCAGAATGTAGTGGCAGTTACTTTTATAACGCTCAACCAGTGTCGGGTCTAACAACTACCATAATTTCGAAGTATGGATGATCGTGATTTTTCTAGATATGCAACTGTAATATGACGTGAACATGACTGTAATGTTATTGCATACATTTGTAAGTGAAGGAAATGCTAGATTTCAGTTAGAGGTCAGAGAAAACAAAATAAGTTGACTTTTTTCAATTCAAGCTCACGGATCCCCTGAAATCTTTCCACGGACCTAACAACCCGTTTTTAAGGATTACAAAGTTTGACAGCCACTATGATGGTCCAGAGGCAAAGGAAAATGGCTTAGTAATACCAAAAAAAAAAAAGAATATTGGTGGTGAGTTTATGCCTCAGAAGGAAGGCAAGGAAAAACTTCGGAGTGGAGAAGACAAGACTAACAAGTGTTATATACATTTAAGGGTAGCCAAACTGAACACATGAAATTCGGAGAAAACACTCCACCCCAAAAGTCAGGACATCAGTGTCATTAATTCCTGCACCCTACACTCATGTAGCTCAATACAGTTTCCAGAGCACCCTTCAGTTCTTTATCTCACTGGATCCTTACAACAACCCGTGGAGTGAGGTGTACTGGGCGCGGAATAACTCCACTTTACGGAAGGAACTGAAACTAACGCAGCAGTGGATCGGACGGGCAGAAAAGCAACCAGATTCAGAATGAACCTCGGATGGCGGGTGGAGTGGCTGGGAACCTCCACCCCGTAAGCCTCAGGCCACCGCCAAGGGGAGAAAGAGCCCAAGGTCCGCGGCGGGACAATGCCCAGGCAGAGGCCTTGGTCCTGGGGCTCTCGCCCGCCGAGGATCAAGAGCTTTGGAGGTGGGTCTAGCTCCCTCGCTACTCACGTTGAACCAGCCGGTCCCCGGTGAAGGTGGAGGAGCAGCTGGTGACAAGCGCACAGGGGACGCCCGCAGCCATAGCTGCGCCAGCAAGCCGGTTCCGTCTGGAAGCCGCTTCCGCCTTGGGCTGCACCACCGCCGCCGCCGCGCGGGGGAGACACGCCAGCCCGAGAGTGTTCTCGGAACGCACTGGCTGCCGAGACTCCTCCCTCATCCCTCTCTTCCGCTCCGGGCTTAGAACCCGCCGGGCCGCGCGTGGTGTTGTCATGGGGACGGACGCCCCAACTCGTAGGCTTCAGTGCCAGGAGACAGCGCCTCCGAGCGGGAGGTAAACCTCTCGGGCCTTAGCCATGGCAGAGGAGACTGCAAACTACGACCCCATCGGATCCATCTTAGTCCAGGTGGGAAACGGGCCTCCTACAGCCCTGCCCAGCTAAACACTTTGGAGCGAGACCCCAGAGCGCCCGCCGATTTGGGGCGCGGCACCAAGACTGCCTCCAGCAAGCACGGGGCTCAAGGGGCTCTGCCCCTCAGAGAACTACAAAACAGACCCTCCTAGGTCTCGCCCGTGGGCCCAAAAACACCCCCACCCCCACCCCCACCCCCCGACACACTTTCACCGCCCTACCTTACCCTGGAGGTTGAGCTTCCCAAGGCACGACCATCCTGCTTCTGGTAAAACTCCTAAGACCTTACACTCGGTTTATCACGCTCACTCCGGAACTTGTCCTTCAGAAAACCACGTCTTGCTTAGAGGTACCATTTAAAAATGTTATGTTCTGAAAAATCTGAACTCATAACTGGGTTCAAGTGTGGAGGAGACAAATCAGACAGAATGGGGCTCTGGGGGAGTCCCTTACATGAGCGCGCATTCATAGGAAAACACATTAATGATAACTTTGATGGCAAATCAAGTTAACGTTTTCAGTATAGAAATGTGATAAATTTTTAAAACTCGGGGAAATAACATTTTCCAAACCTGAGGGGGAAAATATCAAGTCCTGAATTCTCCAGTGTAACTCGATTTTGCAACATTTTCTGAAATGGTTAAGTAAGGAATTTTGTTGTTTTCACACTTATATTCTGTAATTTTTAAATGTTATCGCAACTCTTATATTTCGCTCTATTTGACTAAGGCTTAAAGTCATTTGGCTACAGTCACTTTAGCAGGATACTCTCTCAGGTCTTCAGTGGGTCTAATTATTCTTTAGGTCAGAATTTTGATTTCTTACTTCCCACTGATAGAGACTTTACTAAATTCACCTTTTCCAAAACTCAAACCCGTACACTCACCTAGTTTATCCCCATTGTGAATCTTACTCAGATTTTCCTTCACCATTTATCATCCTCTCTTTCACTCCCCACCCTCCAAATCTATGGCCCATTTTTACAGACCCCCAAACAATTAAAACACTAATGTCAACTCCTACCCAGAAGCAGCCAGTTCTTCCGCATAGTATGCCTCACTCTTTCTACAGGAACAAGTTTCTCTTTAGTTTCCTCAATATTTTCAGACCTACAGCATCTTTTAAAAAAAAGAGTCCAGAATCTGGGCAGAATCTTCCCAGAGCCTCCTGTACCCAATTTCACACCTTCCCTTGAAATAATACTATATCCCAAGACTGTTCCCATTGTGATTTGGCATAGTGTTAACTGAAAATAGTGTTAACTGAAAATCTAGACGAATCCTTTGCACTTCACAGTGGGATCCAGAAGGAGCAGTTTTGTCAACCTAGGATATAACATTAATTGATGTCTGTTGGCACTGAATTGCACAATGGGTCAGAAGAGCTAAGAATAGTCATGTTCATGCTAGGCAGCACCTCCCACTGGTTAAAAGCGTTACTCTGAACCTGCTAAGTGGAGCTGTGTAGAATAAGGGAGCCAACATATTAATCTGATCGAGACTGACGTCTGCATATAATGTAAAATACTCCATGGTAATATGTAGAATATGTATAATAAGGAAATTTGGAAAACCTTCCCTTTCCCAATGAATCCTGAGTATTGTGAGCATATAATACCACTCTCGGACATGGCAACATGGATTCATTCCACTTTGGCATGGAGCTGTGATTTATTTCCTTCTAGCAGGCTACCAACAATCAGCATATCTAGTGGAAAGAACACTTGATTAGAAGTCAGAATGCCAAGTTCTGACCCTGGCTCTAATATTCCCCCAGGTGGATAACTTTAGGCTAGTCATTTCACCTCTCTGGGCCTCAGTTTCCTCTTCTGTAGGATACATAGCTTGAGTTAGATCCATTCTGACTCTAAATTGACTCAATTTCCACAAAGCTACATGATTTCTCTTTATTGTAAAGTGAACTTCCTTCATTGTTAGCTTAGGCAATCAAATTGTTTCTGGCAGTTATGTGTGTGTGTGTGTGTGTGTGTGTGTGTGTGTATAATTGCCTATAAAGCAGAAATACTTTAAATCTCTACTTTTTTACCCTAATACAGCATGTAGCTGTGTCTCAATCAGATACTTTAGGCAACTCTTTAGACCAGTGGTTCTCAAAGTCGTCCTTGGACTAGCACCATCAGAACCACTGGGGATCTTGTGAGAAATGCAAATTCTCAGACCCAAACTAGACTGACTGAATCAGAAAATTTGAGGGTGGAACCCAGCAATTTGTTTTTATAAATCCTTCAGATAATTCTGATGCACGCTCAAGTTTGAAAGTCATTACTTCAGATCACAAAGTAAAATATAAACCATTATATGATTTCAAAGAAAAATTATAACAAAGTTAACATAGCATTTAGTATGTATCATGCACTGCCACAAGTGCTGTATATATTTTAACTCATTTAACACTTAAAAAAGGCCCCCAGGTAAGTCATATTATTATCTGCACATTATGGAAAGGAAACTGATCAGAAATATTAAGTTACTAGTTCAGGGTAACACAGCTAATAAATAGTAGAGCCAGGATTTGACTTAAGACAGAAGGCTCTAGGATCTGTGCTTTCACATACTGCCTTTCATGAGTATTGTGAGTCAACATACATAGAAAATTCAAGCATTCTTCTCAAACCCTTTAAATTCTTCATTCTTGGTATAAAAAGAAAGTTTTCCCTTGCCAATTTACACTATTCTAGATATCTGAACTCTGCCTTTTCCACTAAATTTTCACCAATTTAACTTTATTTATAAGCTACTTATTAACATAAAACATCTTTATTCTGAGAAAGAGCATAATGGTTAAGCATGAAGTTTCTGGAGTCAGACTGCCTGAATTTGAATAGTTCTACCAAATAACCAAATGTATTACCCTGTAAATCTGAGGTTCCCTCAAGTATAAAATGAAGATAATAATATTAAATCCCTCATAGGAGTTTTGTAAGGATTAAAATATAGGCTAATAAAGTATAACACAATAAATGCTGAATCTTTGGATAAACTATTATATCCAGCACAGGATTGAGCCAATAAATACTGAATGATTGGATTATAACCTAGTCATTAATTTAGTCTACAAAAATTAATGTTAGGTTAAAACATGAATGGAGTGAGTGGATGTAGCTCAAGCAGGCAAGAATGAATTTTAGCCCCAACTGACAGGGAAAAAAACTAAGATCCAAAGAGGTAGCATAACTTGCCCAAGGTCATATAACAATTGTATGTTGATCCTTAAATAGGTTATGGCATGTTGTGTAACAATCTTGAAGTGTGATGGTGTTGTCAGGGATGTTCCTAGATGCTTTCTTTTATTAATGATCTTAGAAGCTTTGTTTTTATTCTTCATTAATAATAATGTGGTCTCTTTTAAATATATCTTTACGAATGCTTGCTTGCCCGAACTATTAAATATATGCCGGTACGACAAGGATTATGTAGTCTTGTAATCAAAATTAGGTTATTAGTTATTTTGGAAATCATATTTCAAAAATCCAAATAGTACCAACCTTGGAAATAGTAGATCTAATTGACAATTTAATTTTATATTATCACTATCTTTCTTATCACTTCCTCTGCCTGGTTTGCCTGGAGCATACAATATAAAAATAAATGGGAATAAAGATAGCTAGAAGTGATGAGAATGACTCAGCCAAACTATCTTTAGCAGAGAAGAATAAAGTAGAATTATGAGACCACTTCTGAAAATTAAGGAGTCTGCTTTCATGGTGCTTTTAAATTCTAGAGCAAATCTTTGCTGCATTAAATCTTTCAACTTCCTTATTAAGCAGCCCTGTCCCCAAACTGTCAAAATAATAATCTTCCTCCAAGTAGGAAATATATGGAAAGCCATGTGTTTAATGATCACATAGATAGATGATGGGTGAAATGTAAAATTTCAATACAGTAGATTGGATCTATTTGAAGAAAGAACAATGATTTGGAATTTAACATCTCTTCTGCTATACAAGACTTGTGAAACATTTTCTATAGTACTTGCCTTTACTACAATTATATAGACAGATGGGTAGAAATTAAGAGGGAAGAAGAAAATACCTGGCAAGTAAAGTACAAGTTCTTCAGAAAGATTAAAGGAGAAATTTAATTCAATGAATATTTTACTGAGTGCCAGTTCTGTGCAACAAGTTTCACTGGGTTTTATAATTCAGGAAAGGAGAATTAATATTTGTTGAGTGCTCATCTATGTGGCTAGCACTGTACAAGCACTTTACACACTCTAACTCATTTTATTCTTACCGCCATTCTAAGATCGCTATTAATTATCTCATTTTACAGATGAGAAAGCTAAGCCTCTGAGGTTAAGTAACTATTTTAGTTTCCTAGGCTGCTCAAGCAAATACCATGAAATGGGTCAGATTAAACAATGAGAATTTATTCCCTCATGGTTTTGAGGCTAAATGAAAGTCCAAATCAAGTCGTCATCAAAGCAATGCTCTCTTCCCAAAGACTGGTGTTCTGGGGCTGGCTTATAGGGCAGTGTACATGGCAGCCTCTCCCGACCTCTCTGGTATCTTCTGGGTTCTTTTGAATTTCAGCTTCTTGCATCCCTGGCTTTCTCTGTGTGTGTGTGAATTTCATTCTGCATATAAAGGACTCTAGAAATAGGATTAAGACCTATCCTGACTGGGTTGGACCACACCTTAATTGAAGTACCCTAATCAAAAGACCCTACTTAAAATGGATTCACACCCACAGGGATGGATTAAGGTTAAGAACATGTTTTTCTGGGGTACCTACAGTGCCAAACCATCACAGTAACTTTCTCAAGATCAGTTTAGTAAAGGAGGAAGAAGGGGCCCAGTTAATATTAATATTTGCCTGGCTCCAAAGCCTATATTCATTCATTTTCATCTATTTTACCTCGTTTTCATTCAACAATTCTAAGAGATAGAGTAATTATTCCTTCTTTTTCCCCCTTGATGAAAAAATACAGTGTTCAGAGATTTTGGGTGCCATTGATGGAGATCATGTAACTAGTAAGTGGTAGAGCTAGGAATTCTTTTCAGCTGCCTTTTATTCAGTCCTTACTATGTACCATGCCTACTACATATTATCTCAAAACTCTGAAGAAGTATTATTTTCCACACAAGGCAGCTGAAGAATCCAAATCTTCAGTTTTCTGATGAGTAATACAATGCTGTTTTCACTCTCCCAGCAGCTTATAGGCATAATTATAGAATGACACATGGAGTTACAAATACTAGAAAAGGGAAATTCATTACATTCAAAGGAGGAACCAAAACATGGGCCTAGAAGTGGGACTTGCCCTGGAACTGCATCTTTGTACTTTTCAAATGTCTTTAGATAATAGTAAATCAGCCGGCAGCAATAATTAAGACAAAATAATGCAAAGAAGTACATCTTCATCCATAGTCTTTACAAGAAAGCAGTAGGTGTGTTCAGATTTCAATCTGTGAGCCCTGAAGGCTTTACATGACAATTTGTGCAGAGTACAAATGACCAGATGTGTCTGCCAGTCTGTAATGCCCATAGGTGAAAATATGCAAATTCTGATATTTTGAATACCTGGCTCCATGGAAAAATTCGAGAGTAATCAATAGCATAGGCTGGATCAATGTTTGCGTCCAGCTATACTAATAGAGAAAAAGGTAAACATTTCAAAATGCCTTTAGCAACCCAGTCTGCAGATTGTTATTGGTGTGACTATTGCTGAAACAGGTGTTGGATTCATAAATTTGCATAACAAAATGTTTTTTTGTGGCAGCAACCCATATAATAATTGGTGCCATCTGTATTTATCTGTTGAAATTTGTTGTCTAATATGAATTCATAGACTCTCACACTGTGTAATTTCATAATTTCCATTTTATTCTGAGGGTGCTTGACATCTGGGAGAAATATAAATTGAAGGAAAATGTTAAAATAGTGATATCTGTTGCTTTTTCCTCATGAATCATTTTCATCTTTGACTACATGAAACAAGAACAAGGCCACAGTACCTAGCACTACTTCTTCAGAGCAGAAAGCAGGGAAGATACAGCTAGGATGGAAAACTAACAGGTCCTATCAACATGTTTAGAATATTCTTTTGAAAGGCACTGCTTCCCTTAGGAACTTCTTTTTGTTGGATGTTTTCTTTTCTTGGCTCTTAGAACCAAAGAGAGTCCTTATCAGTGAATATATAAAATCTTTATTATCTTTAGCAATTCAATCACATTGCAAGCCTTTAAAATAAATAACTGTTATAGGGGGCTATTTATATATGTATTCTTTTGATATTTTATGTTTTATACATACAGGTCCATGAAGACCTTTATCAGTTAAAGGAGAAATTAACAAACTTCCCACTTGCAGATAAAGGAGACACACTAGACATTCAGAATCTTGAAACAGCAATCAAAAGGACTGAAATGGGATTAAAAGTAAGTAGAGTTTTAGATATCAAGTAAGTTACTGGAAGGAGATGAAAATTCCTTTAAAAGAAAAGAACTGTGGTTCTTGTAAGACCCTGGGTTATACTGTAACTGAGTTGGACTTGGATGGTCATTAACATTCTCATTCTGTTCCTTTTTGAATAATAATGATAATTATTACTGATTGATTGATTTACATCCTGTCACAGTCCATAAAGAATTTGAGATGTTGATAATGTAAATTTATGCAATGACAACCCCTAACATGTGATTTGATGAAAAGGTCTTAGAATTTAAAAAGAAATTACTATCAGTCCAACAAATCTAAGCAAAATACACTGCAATGTGTATCTAGCAGCTTCACCTGGATTTTAAAAATATAAAAAGTTGACTTTTGCCTAATAGCTTAAATATTTTGAGATTATTCATTCTTTTAATATTGTAATCAGGTGGGTAAAGCAAAAAAAAACCAAACCACCAATTTTGGAGCAGAGATATGAAGTCAATAGAAATATCATCATTACAGATGGATATCTAAGGGAGAATCCAATCTTCATCCTAGAATAATATTCACTTATGAAACAAGGATGCATTAGCTAATGAGGTCCATCTTCCAAATAAGGTCCATCTCCATCTTCTAGACTGCTTACTGTCAAGTGTCTCTGCTCTTGCTTCAGACTTTCACTCTACCGTGTTATCAGCTTCATTTCTCCATTCCTGAGGTTGCGAGAAATGCGAGGTATTTTGTAGCCTCACCAAACTAGCATATCATTGCCCTATTTTACCTGATGGTAAGAGGACTAAACCCAGCTGGAGTCTTTGTAGTGGCCATTTTAAAGAATCTCTTACCTAAAGGCCAAATTCTTTCTTCAGATGCTTACTTCAAGTTCCTATAAGAGAAAGACATTTTTCCATGTCTGTATCACCTAGTAAATTTACCTGAATAAGCAATTTACTGACTATATACACTGTGTCTTTTGTGAAGAGTGCTATAGGTCACCTAAGCTTTGAGTCTCATTTATTTATTATGCTTTTTGGGATAGTTAAAGTAATTTGGCCTTGAGATGCCTAATGAGACCTTAGGCATGTAATAAACACATAGCATGTTGTGTCTTTTGGCTTAATTACACGATTCAGGGTGTTAACCTAATGAAATGGAATAAATTAGCTGAGTATCTTAAGTCCACTATAATGGCCTAAACCTCAACTTTTCTGTAACAGATTCACATCGAAAAGTATTTAAGTGTTGTAAACCATCATGTGTTAACGACTCCTGCTAATGATGAGAACTTATTTCCTCCTCCAGCTTCCAAATGGTAAGCAAAATACCCATTTTTGAACCCAAACTATAAAAAAATAACTTTTCTCATTCCGGTGAAATGACTGTAAGGGCAAAATTTTCTTTACCTTGTTTACATCCCTTCTACTAATTTCAGCGGAAGTCTTGCATAAGAAGTTAAATGGCATAATTTAGACTTTAATGAAGTTTATTCTAGTGAGTTCTAATATAAGACAGTAATTTCAGGGTACTAAGTTTGATCTTACTTTTTTTAAAAAAATATTCAAAATTCACCTCCTAAAGGAAATATTTTAAAGTGAATCAGTTTATACTACTTCATTTCCAGTTCTTGAAATATCATGTGTGTTTTGTTGTAATGATGATTTTGGTATCCAGAGTAAACAAAATATAAAACAAAAATAATAAAATTTTCTTGAAATATTATTCATGTTAATATATGCTAAAAAGCTCTTCCAAAAAATTGAAGAGGAGGGAAAATTACCCGGTACATTTTATGAAGCCAACATCACCCTAATATCAAAGCCAGATAAAGACACAACAAGAAAAGAAAATTACAGACCCATTTCTCTAATGAACATAGATGTAAAAATTCTTAACAAAATACTTGTAGGGAAGCAGTTGTGACTCAACTGATAGAGTGTCCGCCTACCGTATGAAGGATCCAGGGTTAGATACCCAGGGCCTCCTGGCCCGTGTGGTGAACTGGCCCACATGCAGTGCTGCTGTACGCAAGGAGTGCCGTGCCACGCAGGGGTGTCCCCCACATAGAGGAACCCCATGCACAAGGAAAGTGCCCCACAAGGAGAGCCACCCTGCGCAAAAAAAGCACAGCCTGCCCAGGAGGGGAGCCACACACACGGAGAGCTGACACAGCAAGATGACGCAACAAAAAAAGTGACACAATTTCAAGGAGCCACATGACAAAAATGCAAGCGGACACAGAAGAACACAGCGAATAGACAAGAGAGCAGAAAACGGAGGGGTCGGGGAGAGAAATAAATAAATCTTAAAAAAAACAAACTTGTAAATCAAATCCAACAGCATATCAAAAGACTTATACATCATGACCAAGTGGGATTTATTCCTGGTATGCAAGGCCAGTTCAACATAAGAAAATCAATCAACGTAAGACACCACATTAACAAATTGAAGGAAAAAAACATGATAATCTCAATCATGCAGAAAAGGCATTCAACAGAATCCTTTTTTGATAAAAACACTTCACAGAATAGGTATAGAAGGAAATTTTCTCAATATGATAAAAGGCATATATGAAAAACCCATAGCCAACATCATATTCAATGAGGAAAGGTTGAAAGCTTTCCCTCTAAGATCGAGAACAAGACAAGGATGCCCACTGTCACTGTTGTTACTCAATATTTTACTAGAAGTTCTAGCTAGGGCAATTAGACAAGAAAAAAAATTAAAGGCATCTAAATAGGAAAAGAGGAAGTAAAACTCTCACTGTATGTGGATGACATGATCCTGTACTTAGAAAATTCTAAAGTATCCACCACAAAGCTGCTTGAGCTAATAAATGAGTTCAGCAAAGTGGCAGGATACAAGAGCAACACACAAAAATCAGTAATGTTTGTGTACACTAGTATAGAACAATCTGAGGAGGAAATCGGGGGTAAATTCCATTTTCAATAGCAACAAAAAGACTCAAATACCTAGGAATTAATTTAACCAAAGAGGTACAGGACCTATAAGCAGAAAATTACAAAACAATGCTAAAAGAAATTTTAAAAGACCTAAACAAATGGAAAGGCATTCTGTGTTCATGGTTTGGAAGAATAAATATGAAGATGTCAGTTTTACCCAAACTGATTTATAGATTCAATGCAATACCAATCAAAACCCAACAGCTTACTCTACAGAATTAGAAAAGGCAATTACCAAATTCATTTGGAAGGGAAAGTGCACCTGAATATCCAAAATCATTCTAAAAAAGAAGAGTGATGTGGGAGGAATTTCACTGCCAGACCTTGAAACATATTTTGAAGCTACCATAGTCAAAACAGCATGGTACTGGCTTAAAGATAGACACATTGATCAGGGGAATAGAATTGAGAATCCAGAAATAAACCATCACCTATACAATCAACTGGTTTTCGACAAACCCACCTAATTAATGTTAATGGGACAAAACTAATGGCGCTGGGACAACTGGATATCTATTACCAAAAGAATGAAAGAGGACCCTTATTTTACTCTCTATCCAAGAATCAACTCAAAATAGATCAAAGACCTAAATATAAAAGCCAGAATCATAAAACTACTAGAGGAAAATGTAGGGAAACATCTTTAAAACATTGTAATATGTGGGGTTTTTTTGGAACTTAAACCCAAAGCATGTGTAACAAAAGAAAAAATAGATAAATGGGACCTCCTCAAAATTACATACTTTTGCACCTCACAGGACTTTGTCAAAAGGATGAAAAGGCAGCCAACTCAATGAGAGAAAATATTTGGAAATCACATATCCAATAAGGGTTTAATATCAAGGATATATAAAGAGATGTTACAACTCAACAATAAAAAGACAAACAACCTGATTAAAAAATGGGCAAAAGGACAACCAGCAAGATGGCGACAGAGTAAGGAGCTCCTAGAATCAGCTCCTGCTACAGGGCAGTTAGTAAATACCCAGAGCTATCTGGAGCTAGCTGAGGCACCTGTTTGGGGGCTTCAGGAGTCCAGAAGAACATCCTGCCACATCCTTGAAGGAATGGAAGGAGGAAACTGCCCATCTGCAGAGAAGATTCATAAGTAGAGTTCTCCATGCCACAGAGGCTGATGCCCATCTTCTGCTGGAGGCACAAGCCATCTCAGGAGCTGTTCCATGGCTGGAATTGAAAGCTGCACTTCCCCAAAATGGGAGGAAGAGATGGTTGGGCCCCAACTTCAGCTACTGATGAGTAAACTCAGCGGGCTAAAATACAATCCTGAGAACAGCTAAAGTTTGAGCCTGTCCAAGTCAGAAAGAGTCTGGGAGCCACCATCTTAACTCTGCACCTGGCACAAGGGGAAGCGGGGCATACTGAAAATCCCAGCGCTGGTGGGGGCTTGCTTCTTTCCATCCAGGTCAGATGGCAGCTCTAGCCTAGGCCCCAGCACCACCTCTGGCAGGGAGGAAGCTGTGGGGACCTGCAACAGCCTCACTGGAAAACTACTGGCCAAGCCAGAGGCCAGTGATCATCCTACACTAGGGGCACAAGTCGCCCTGGGAGCTATTCTGTGACTGGAATTGGAAGCTCCATTTCCCAAAAACAGGGGAGAAGAAGACAGTTGTCTGCCGATTTTAGCTATTGATTCCTAGACTAAGATGCCTAAGGAATAACCCTAGGAATAGCTGGGGTGTGAATCTGTCCAAGAAGGAAAGAGGCCAGTGGCCGCCATGTTGACTCCACCCCAGCCTGAGGGGAAGCCAGGCTAACTGAAAATCACAGTGATGGTAGGAACCAGTTTCTTTCACCCAGATCAGCCTGCAGCCCTAGACTAGTCTTCAGCCCCGCCTCTGGCGGGGAGGAGGCTGGTGAGCCCTGCACCAGCCTAACCAGGTAACTGTGGGTACCTTTGACTGGCACAGACTGAAAACTGGAAGTCTACCAGGGCAACCCTGGTCATCTTGGACCTACACTGCATAGATTGCTGCCCACATGTGCAGCTCCATCCCCGCCCCAGGCAGGGGGAGAAAGGGGTGTGACCCTTCATCAGTCTCTCTGGGCAACTATAGTCTAGGTTTGCATGACTTGGATTATTCCACACAGCTGTGACTTTGCTCATACCTCTGGCAAAGGAGAAAGTTCAGAGAAGCTTCACTGGTCCCTGGGACAATGAGGGTATCTTAGGCCTCCACAGCTTATAGCACCAGTTACATCCTTGGCTCCTACTTCTCAACCAGCAAGGGAGAAAGGGCAGGAAGCCCTAAACTAATGAGAAAAATTGCACCCAGAATAAATACTCTAGTAAGCCAGATGCCAAGACACCAACAAAAAATTACAATCCACATCAAAAAACAGGAAGATATGGCCCAGTTAAAGGAACAGGATAAGTCTCCAGATGACATAAAGAAATTGAGACAACTAATCAGAGATGTTCAAATAAATATCCTTAATAAATTCAATGAGATGGCCAAAGAGAATAAGGATATTAGGAAGACACTGGATGAGCACAAAGAAGAATTTGAAAGCATACATAGAAAAATAGCAGATCTTATGGGAATGAAAGTTGCAATAAATGAAATTAAAAAAACATTGGATTCATATAATAACAGATTTGAGGAGCAGAAGAATGCATTGGTGAGCTTGAAGAAGTGGCCTCTGATAGCGAACATACAAAAGAAAAGATGAAGAAAAGAATGGGAAAAATTGAACAAGGTCTCAAGGAACTAAATGACAGCAAAAGGTCTGCAAACATACATTGTCATGGGTGTCCCAGAAGGAGAAGAGAAGGGAAAAGGGGCAGAAGGAATATCTGAAGAAACAATGGTAGAAAATTTCCCAACCATATTGAAGGACATAGATATCCCTGTCTAAGGAGCACAATATACTCCCATCTAAAAAAATCCAAATAGACCAACTCCAAGACACATACCCATAAGAATGTCAAAGGCCAAAGACAAAGAGAGAATTCTGAGAGCAGCAAGAGAAAAGCAATGCATGGGAAGCGTACTTGGCCCAGTGGTTAGGGCATCCGTCTACCACATGGGAGGTCCGTGGTTCAAACCCTGGGCCTCCTTGACCCGTGTGGAGTTGGTCCATGCGCATTGCTGATGCGTGCAAGGAGTGCCGTGCCACGCAGGGGTGTCCCCACGTATGGGAGCCCCATGCACAAGGAGTGTGCCCCATAAGGAGAGCTGCCCAGCACAAAAGAAAGTGCAGCCTGCCCAGGAATGGTGCCACACACACAGAGAGCTGACACAACAAGATGACGCAACAAAAGGAAACACAGATTCCCATGCCGCTGACAACAACAGAAGCAGACGAAGAAAGAACATGCAGCAAATGGACACAGAGAACAGACAACTGGGGCGGGGGGAAAAGGGGAGGCAAATAAATAAACAAATGTTTGTTAAAATATCAAAAAGCAATACATAACTTATAAGGGATATCCAGTAAGATTATGTGCTGATTTCTCACCAGAAATGATGGAGGCAAGAAGACAGTGGTCTGATATATTTAAGATACTACAAGAGAAAAACTTCCAGCCAAGAATTTTATATCCAGCAAGGCTGTTTTTCAAAACTGATATTTAAAAAATAATACTAGGATGGGTTGGGGGGAAAACACACCAAATGTAAGATAAGGACTATAATTAGTAGTAAGATTTTTGACAATATTCTTTCATAATTTGTAACAAACGTCTCACAGCAATGCAAGGTGTTGGTGAAAGGTTGATGTTGGGACCCCTGTATGATGTTATGCATGTTTGCTTTGTAAGTTGACAACTTTTACTAAACACTTGTTTATGTATATTCATGATATAATGACAATAATAATAGGGAGGGTTGGGGGAAAAATATTTTGATTAGTAGTAATATATATATATTTTTTAAAGATTTATTTATTTATTTAATTCTCCCCCTCCCCCGGTTGTCTGTTCTCTGTGTCTATTTGCTGCGTCTTGTTTTTTTGTCCCCTTCTGTTGTCGTCAGCTGCACGGGAAGTGTGGGTGGCGCCATTCCTGGGCAGGCTGCACTTTCTTTCGCGCTGGGCAGCTCTCCTTACGGGCACACTCCTTGCGCATGGGGCTCCCCTGCGCGGGGGACACCCCTGCGTGGCATGGCACTCCATGCGCGCATCAGCACTGCGCATGGGCCAGCTCCACACAGGTCAAGGAGGCCCGGGGTTTGAACCGCAGACCTCCCATGTGGTAGACGGACGCCCTAACCACTGGGCCAAGTCCATTTCCCAGTAGTAATATTTTAACAATGCTTTTTAATCATTAGTTAAAAAGGTTAAACAACAATGTAAAGTGTTGGTGGTAGGGTGAGTTATGAGAGTCCTGTATGATGTTATATGTGTTTGTTTTGTAAGTTCACAACTATTACTATACACTCATTGTTTATGTATGTTTGTGTGTGGGTGATAATATTTCAATAAATTAATTTTTTTAAATGAGCAAAAGACTTGAGTAGACATTTGTCCAAAGAAGAAATACGAAAGGCAAAAAAAACACTTGAAGAAATGCTCCACATCACTAATGATTAGGGAAATGCAAATCAAAACTACAATGAGATATCGTTTCACACCTATCAGAATGTCCACTATTAAAAAGACAGAGAACTACAAGTGTTGAAGAGGATGTGGAGAGATAGTAATACTTACTGTTGGTGGGAATGCAAAATGGTATAGCCACTGTGGAGGACTGTTTGACAGTTCCTAAAGAATTTGAATATAGATTTGCCACATGACCCTGCAATACCACTACTGAGTGTATACCCAGAAGGACTGAGAGCAGTGACATAAACAGACATCAGCACACCTATGTTCATAGCAGCATTATTCACGTTTGCCAAAAGTTGGAAAGAACCCAGGTGTCCGTCAACCCATGAATGGATAAACAAACTGTGGTGTGTTCATATGATGGAATATTATGCAGCCGTAAGAAGAAATGAAGTCGTAAAGCATATCACAACGTGGATAAACCTGGAGGACATTATGTTAAGCAAAGCAAGCCAGACACAAAAGGACAAATACTATAGGATTTTGTTACTTTGAACCAAATATATTGTTTAATATATTGTATGATTAAAAAAAAAACTTACATGCATCTAGTACATTTTAATTGAGAAATATGTTTTTATTCAACTGTGTTTTCTTTTTAGTTTTTAAATTGTTTATATTTTTCAGTTATTAAATGTACAAAATAAAGTTTAAAAATATGTTCTAAAAGATTATTTATTAAAAATTGAGTTGAGTTAAAAAGAAGTGACCTCTTACATTACTTTGGACCTCCTTACTTATGGGCTTCCTTAATTTGAATGAAGATAAGTTTATGTATTAAGCTTAAAAATCTTGTAACCCTTATTTGTATTATATGTATATATATCTAGCATAAGTGAAAAATATTGGGCAATGAGGTCATGTTACAGAAATAATCCATAAGGAATCATGGAAAGCTAAAGACTCACCCAAGTCCTAGCACTCAGTATAGAAAAACAGAGGCTGTTGCATAATTATACCTGCCTCTCTTAACCCCATCCAAAGATAGTGCCACAGGCATCCACTGTGCCTTGGTATTGGTAACCCTTTCTTGGTTTTCCCACTTCTACCTGGCTTTTTTGCAAACAAAACTCTGTCATCTGAGGCTACTCTGTTCATTACAGTGTAACTGGATTTTCTCTAGGTTCTTGGCTAAGCTACAAGAAATGAATTTTGGGAGCAAGCCAGTTTAGTTAGGCTAGTAATTTATTAAAGAATGGTGAGAAGAGAAATGGGAGAAAATAACAGATTATGGGTCCCAGGTAGAGAGGAAGGGGCTGAATAGTGATAAAGAGGGCCTATTTACAGACTACAATTCCCCATTATAGATTATAAATCCCCATGTCTCCTTGGTGTTCATCATGGTGGGGGTGGGGAAGATGAGAGCAGGGGTCAAAAGGCAAGAGAAAAGGAAAAAGCCCAGAGCAGGGCTGGTTTGGCCTTTGTGCTTGCTTTTTTTTTTTCTAATTCAGTTTTTTATTTAGCTATTCAAAGTCTTGCATTAAATACATAAACATTAATTTCTAATGTCTTTGGATTCCATTTATAATCATTATATTTGCTTTATAAAGAAATATAGTGACTTAATTAAATAGAATCTGATTATTCCACAGTACTGCAAAACACCATTTAGAGGAATTCTTTTAAATTAGACCACAGGTTCTTGCTTCCTGAGATATGTTACCAATAGAGAGAAGAGACTATACTGACACTGGAATAAGAAGACTAAGTATAAAAAGTACTGGAAGAATAAGCCCCCAAATCATATATAAATATAAGTAAATTATATAAATTCTCTTTTCATTCTTTTTTTGATAGGTTTTGTATATGCCCAATTTTAATAGCCTCTAATCCATAAAATGATTTGTTATTACAACTTTTATATAAAGTCTTCATTTATCCTTTTTTTTTAGACTTTTTTAGTTGTCTTTTTTTTTAAAGATAAATAGATTACACAAAAACGTTATGTTAAAAAACATAAGAGGTTCCCATATACCCCACTCCCCCCGCCCCCCCTCCCGCTCCTCCCACATCAACATGCACTCTCATCAGTAAGGCACATTCATTGCATTTGGTGAATACACCCTGGAGCACTGCCACACCACATGGACCATAGTTTACATTGTAGTTCACACTCTCCCCCAGTCCATCAAGTGGGTTATGGCTGGATAGACAATTTCTGCATCTGTCCCTGCAATATCATTCAGGACAACTCCAAGTCCCAAAAATGCCCCGTATCACACTCTTCCTCCCTCTCCCTGCCCTCAGCAATTCCCGTGGCCATCATCTTCACGTCAATGATACAGTTTCTTCCATTGCTAGAATCACAACAGTTATATAGTAGAATACCAGCAAGTCCACTCCAATCCATATTATATTCCTCCATCTTATGGACCCTGGGATGGCGATGTCCACTCCACCTCTAAATTGAGAAGGGGCTTAGATCCCACATGGCTGATGGATGCAATTCTCCTGCTTGCAGTTGTAGATATTCTCGGTTCCCTGGTGTGGTAGTTGACCATTATCACCTCCCCATCAGCTGATCTGGGTATGTCCAATGAACCATAGAGTAAGTGTTACAACTCTGCTGAGGCTAAGGGCCCAACTGACACATGGACAGTCCAGAGATTCAAGTCTCCCGAGCAAACACAAACCCCAGAACCAATCACAGGTTCAGTAAAAGTGACAGAAGAGGAATGTGTAGAGAGGTCACATTTGAGTCCAACTCCATCACAATCAGGAGCATAAACTCCAAAGTAGGGCCCACTGATAAGGCACTGAACTCCAGAGCCATCTGCCATGACTGGAGGACCTGGGTGTCTCCATAGCCCTCAGGAGCACCAGTACCTGGGGTTGAATCTACCTTGGCTGTCTCTGGGATCCTGCTGAGACGTGCGTAAGAGTGACCCTTCTGATGACCTCCTGGCTCATTTTGAAGTGTCTTAGCCAGATAAACTAATTTGTCTTTACCATTTCCCCCTTTTATTCAAGGTCGTTTTCTAGTTGCATCACCAGCTGGTGATGGTAGTAATCCCTTGGTGCCAGGGAGGCTCATCCCTGGGAGTCATGTCCCATGATGGGGGAAAAGTAATGCATTTACAAGCTGAGTTTGGCTTAGAGAGTGGCCACATTTGAGCAACATGTGGAGGCTCTCAGGAGGTAACACTTAGGCACCCTTTTGCTCTAGGCCTAGTTGAACTTTCAGGCACAGAGACTCATAAGCATAGTCATCAGTATCAAGGGCCCATCACTGGACCATCCTTCTTCTCTGGTCTTTGCCCTTGCACTTGGGGAATTGTTGCTGTTGCATTGGGGAATGCAACAGAGCTCCCCAAGATGGGAACTCTGCACTCCTTCACTTGTCATATGTAACTCTATCCACTATGACAATACCCAACGAACATCTGAACATATCTATATACCCTATTTGCATGGCCTGGAGAACTCTCTGCCACCCATGCATCTCCCATCAATGACACCCCATACCAGTGCTCCTCCCCTGCCATAGCTGAGCCTCTCTGTGATCCAAAACTTCTCCAAAAATGAAGCCTAATATATTGCCAAATTCAATTACTAGGAAAATGAAATAGTATTGACAGGCTTAAGGATTAGAAATAGAATACATAATAATTTAGAAAAACTAAAATAAAGTTAAAAAATAAATTGGGATATTAAAAAATGAAAAATATCATAAAACTTTGTTTTTGGTGTTTTGCCTTTCATCAGAGTAATACATGTTGCCCTGTATATACAGTGGCAAGGCAATCTCCATTCCTTCCTCAGTGTCTACTTCTTCTTTTATTTTGTCTTCTAAAAAGTTTTAGATCACAGTAAAGTCACATATACAATATAGGGGACTCACATATACCCAACGTCAAACCTTTTCCCACTGCCCCAGCAATGATCTTTTTACATGTGGATGTTATATTTGCTACAGCTAATGTACAGATATGGAAACATAGCTATGAACCATGGTACTATTATGGCTTACATTATGGTTTACATTTTAGACTGTACACTTTTATAAATTTTTTGTTACATTATGGTTTACATTTTAGACTATATACTTTCATAAATTTTTGGTGAAATTTAACATGGCTTATATCCATTGTTGCACAAACTTGTAGAACACTTCCGTTGCCTCCCAGTTACCCCCCACTTTCATCCATTCTATTCCTCTCTCCCCTCAGGGCACACAGTGACAACCAACTTCACTGCTTGGAGGGCGTGATTCATAGATCCTTACAACAATGCTGAGGGCTTGTCTGTCCTCCCCCATTGGGAGCCACCCTTGCTCTCTAGAGACACCCTCTCCTCTGTTTGAGAACAACAGTCTGCCCCAAGATGGGAGTACAACACTTTCCCACTCACTGTATGTGTCTCCACCCACTGATATAACACAATATGACAAGATGAACACTCACACACTCCTTAGAAGCCTGCCCCAGGTGCACCCTGGGCCAGATGCCTCCCATTGAACACCCAAAACAAGTAACCATTCTTTATTATATTTTCTAAAGAGTTTTCTCGACATTATAGTTTCCACCATGTACCTGACAATCTCCCATGTTCACCCACTCACCACAAACCCTCTGCCAATTCCATGGGACCATCTGACCCACCCTACCCACCCTAGCCCCCCTCAATCCTGCAAAGGCCCACCCAATAGTATCCCTATGCCCCCGTCTTATCCGTTCACTGCACAACTACTTTCCTCCACTTTATCATAGATTTCGCCCATGTAGGCATTAACTCACAACCTTCCTCTCCCCCCTGTATTAGTCAGGCTTCTCTAGGGAAACAGAATCAACAAGGGATATCTGTCAATAATAAAAGATTTATCAGTCTGTCACACAGCCATGGGGATGCGCAAGTCCAGGTTCCACAGGCAGGCTGCAACCAGGCGCTCCAATGAAAGTCCAATGAAGATTCTTGACTAGTTCCAGGAGATGCTGACTGTCCAAAGAAGTGCTGGGAAATTCTCTCAATGCTGGAATCACTTCCCCTTTTAAGGGATTCAACTGACTGGGTTAAGCATCACTTACTGCTGATGGCAATCTCCCTGATGTGATAATAGCCAACTATCTATGATTTACCACTGCAGTAAAGTCAATGGTGACTAAAGTCCATAAATGCCCTTGTATTACTTTAGCCCAGTGCTTGCTTGACCAAACAACTGGGCACAATTACCTGGCTGAGTTAACACAATACCCTTACTATCATACCCCGTATTTCCTGTAAGCCCATCGTCCAGTCTCTAGCTCTCCGAGAAAACTTGATTTGCTTAATTCATACCAGATAGGTCATGTAGTACTTGTCCTTCAATGCCTGACTTGCTTCACTCAACATAAGGTCTTCAAGATTCGTCATGTTATCCCATGTGTTAGTACTGTATTCTTTCTTACAACTAAGTAGTATTCCATTGTGTGTATATACCACATTTTGTTTATCCATTCATCTGTTGATGGGTATTTGGGTTGATTACAACTTTTGGCAATAGTGAATAATACCACTATGAACATTGGTGGCCATATATCAGTTCGTGTCCTTGTTTTCAGTTCTTCTGGGTATACACCCAGCAGTGGAATTGCTGGGTTGTATGGCAAATCTATAGCTAGTTTTTTTGGAACTGCCATACCATCCTCCAGGATGGCTGGATCCTTCCACATTCCTATCATTAACGGATGAGGGTTCCCATTCTTCTACATCCTCTCCAACGCTTTAGTCCTCTGTTTTTTGGGTTTTTGTTTTTTGTTTTTTGTTTTTTGTTTTTTTGCTGTGTCAGCTCTCCATGTGTGTGGCACCACTCCTGGGCAGGCTGTGCTTTTTTCATTCAGGGCGGCTCTCCTAACAAGGCACACTCCTTGCACATGGGGCTTCCCTACACGGGGTCACCCCTGCATGACACCGCACTCTTTGCGCACATCAGCACTGCATGTGGGCGAGCTCACCACATGGGTCAGGAGGCCCATGGTTCAAACCCAGGGTGGACGCTCTATCAGTTGAGCCACATCCACTTCCCCCTGTTTTTTTTTAATAACCACCAATGATGGGTGTAACATGGTATTTCATTGTAGTTTTGATTTGCATTTCCCTAATAGTTAGTGATGTTGAGCATTTTTTCATGTGCTTTTTGGCCAATTGTATTTCTTCTTTGGAGAAGCATCTGTTCAAATCTCTTGCCCATTTTTTGAATGGGTTGTTTGTGTTTTTATTTTCAAGGTATAGGATTTCTTTTTATATGTTGGATATTAGACTCCTATCAGATATATGGTTACCAATTATTTTCTCCCATTGGGTAGGCTGTCTTTTCACTTTCTTGATAAACTCCTTTGAGGTGCAAAAGGCTTTAATTTTGAGGAGGTCCCATTTATCTATTTTTTCTTTTGCTTCTTGTGTTTTGGGTGTGAAGTGCATGAAGCCATTTCCTATCACAAGGTCCTGTAGATGCTTTCCTACATTATCTTCCAAGGTCTTTATGGTCTTGGCTCTTATATTTAGATCTTTGATCCATCTTGAATTCATTTTTGTATAAGGTGTGAGATGGTAATCCTCTTTCATTCTTTTGGCTATGGTTATCCAGTTGTCCAAGTACCATTTGTTGAAGAAGCCATTCTCTCCAAATTGAGTGGGATTTGTGGCCTTGTCAAATATCAGATGACCGTATATGCAAGGATGTATATCCAAACTCTCAATTTGGTTCCATTGGTCCGTGTGTCTATCCTTGTGCCAATACCATGCTGTTTTGACCACTATAGCTTTGTAATATGTTTTAAAGTCAGGTAGTGTGATTCCTCCAATTTCATTTTTTTTTTCAATGTGTCTTTGGCTATTTGGGGTCTCTTTCCCTTCCAAATAAATTTCATAGTTTTTCCATTTCAGTAAAAAAATGCTGTGTTGATTTTTATTGGGATTGCATTAAATCTGTAGATCAGTTTCTGTAGGATAGACATCTTAATGATATTTAGTCTTCCTATCCATGAACAGGGAATATTCTTTCATTTATTTAAGTCTTCTTTGACTTCCTTTAACAATGTTGTATAGTTTTCTGTGTATGTCTTTTACATCTTTCATTAAATTTATTCCTAGGTATTTGATTTTTTTAATTTACTATTGTAAATGGTATTTTTAAAAATTTCCTCCTTGGATTGCTCAATTATTTGTGTACAGAAATGCTACTGATTTTTGCACATTGATCTAATATCCTGCAACTTTACTGAACTCGTTTATAAATTCTAAAAGCTTTGTTGTAGATTTCTCAAGGCTTTCTATGTACACAATCATATTGTCTGCAAACAGTGAAATTTTGATTTCTTCCATTCCAATTTGGATGCCTTTTATATCTTGTTCTTGCCTCAGTGCTTGAACAAGTACTTCTAACACAGTGTTAAATAGGAGCGGTAATAGTGGACATCCTTGTCTCATTCCTGATCATAGAAGGAAGGATTTTAGGATTTCACCAATGTAAATGATGTTAGCTATGAGCTTTTCATATATACCCTTGATCATGTTCAGAAAGTTTCCTACTATTCCTATTTTTTGCAGTGTTACCTGGAAAGGGTGCTGTATTTTGTCAAATGCTTTTTCTGCATCTACAGATATGATCATGTGATTTTTTTCCTTCAATCTGTTTATGTGGTGTATTATGTTGATTAATTTTCTTATATTAAGCCATCCTTGCATACCAGGGATGAAACCCACTTGGTCATGGTGTATAATTCACTTGACGTGGTGTTGAATATGATTAGCAAGTATTTTGTTGAGGATTTTGGCATCTAGATTCATTAGAGAGACTGGTCTGTAATTTCCCTTTCTTGTGTTCTCTTCATTTGGCTTTGGTATTAGGGTAATGTTGGCATCATAGAATGAGTTAGGCAATGTTCCTTCTATTTAGATTTTTTGGAAGAGTTTAAGCAAGATTGGTTTTAGTTCTTTCCAGAATGTTTTGTAGAATTCACCTGTGAATCCACCTTGCCCAGGGCTCTTCTTAGTTGGGAGATTTTTAATAATTGTTTCTACCTCTTTACTTGTGATTGGTTTGTGAGATCATCAATTTCTTCTTTCATCAATGTAGGCTCCTTGTGTGTTTCTAGGAATTTGTCCATTTCCTCAAAATTGTCCTTCTTGTTGGCATATAGTTTTTCAAAGTATCCTCTTACAATTGTCTTTATTTCTTTGGGATCAGTGGTGATATCCTCTTTCTCATTTCTTATTTTGTGTATTTGCATCTTCTCTTTTTTTTTCATTGTTAGTCTAGCTAAGGGTTTGTCAATTTTATTGATCTTCTCAAAGAACCAGCTCTTTGTTTTATTTTTTCTACTGCTTTCTTATTTTCTATTTCATTTAATTCTGCTCTGTTATTTCATTTTTTCTTCTTCCTTTGGGATTGGTTTGTTGTTGTTTTTTTACTAATTCCTCCAAATGTGCAGTTTGGTCTTCAATTTTAGCTCTTTCTTCTTTTTTGATGTATGAATTTCTGGCTATGAATTTCCCTCTCAGTACAGCTTTTGCTGCATCTCATAAGTTTTGATATGTTGTGTTGTCGTTTTCGTTCATTTCAAGGTAGTCACTGATTTATTTTGAGATTTCCTCCTTGACCCACTGTTTGTTTATTAGTGTGTTCCATATCTTGGTGCCTAATCTGGGTCTCTGGCCCTTGCAATTTCCAGCTCCATTCCACTGTGGTCAGATAAATTATTTTGTATGATTTCAGTGTTTCTGAATTCATTGAGACTTTCTCTGTGGCCTAGCATGTGATTTGTCTTGGAGAACAATCCATGTGCACTTGAGAAGAATGTATATCCGGCTGTATTTGGGTTTAGTGTTCTATATATGTCTTCTAGGTCCAGATCCTCAGATTATTCACAGTCTTTGTTTCTTTATTGATTCTCTTTTGAGATGTTGGTGATAATAATGTATTAAAATCCCTCACTGTAATTGTAGAGGCATCTCTTCCCCCAGTTAGTTTTCCTCCAATTAGTGTTTGCCTCATGTATTTTGAGGTACCCTGGTTAGGTGCATAAATGTTTATGATTGTTCTTTCTTCTTGAAAGATTACCCCTTTTACTAATATATAGTGCCCATCTTTGTCTCTCAAAATAGTTTTGCATTTAAAGTCTATTTTGTCTGATATTAGTATAGGTACTCCTGCCCTTTTTTGGCTATTGTTTGCTTGTAAGATTGTTTTCCAGCTGGTCACTTTCAACCTCTTTGAATCCCTGGGTCTAACATGGCTTTCTTGTAGACAGAATATAGATGGGTCATATTTCCTTATCCATTCTGCCATTCTGTGTCTCTTAACAGGTGAGTTTAATCCATTAACATTCAGTGTATTATTCTCAAGGAATTACTTATATTAACCATATTTTCCTTGGATTTGTGTATGTCATATATTGTTTTTATCTCTCTTTTTGTCTTTTTGGTTGTTCTTACACTCTTCTTCAACTCTGTCTTTACTGTTTTTGTTTTTGTTTTTGTTTCATGTTTGTTTGTTTTTAATTCAGGCAACAATTTTTTTAAAGATTTATTTTTATTTATTTCTCTTCCCTTCTCCCACCCCACCCCAGTTGTCTGTTCTCTGTGTCCATTCACTGTGTGTTCTTCTGTGTCCGCTTCAATTCTTGTCAGTGGCACCAGGCGTCTGTGTCTCTTTTTGTTGCATCATCTTGCTGCCTCAGCTCTCTGTGTGTGTGGCTGCCACTCCTAGGCAGGCTGCACTTTCAATCGTGCAGGCTGCACTTTCTTTTGTGCAGGGTGGCTCTCCTTACAGGACGCAATCCTTGTGAGTGGGGCTCCCCTATGCAGGGGACACCCCCGTGTTGCATGCACTCCTTGTGCACATAGCACTGCATGTGGGCCAGCTCCACACAGGTCAAGGGGGCCCTGGGTTTGAACCGTGGACCTCCCATGTGGTAGGCGGATGCTCTATCTGTTGAGCCAAGTCCGCTTCCCCTGTCTCTGTTTTTTTTTTCTTTCCTCCTGCAGAACTCCCTTTAGTATTTCTTGAAGGGCAGGTTTCTTATTGGCATACTCTTTTAGTTTCTATTTATCTGTGAATATTTTGAAGTCTCCATCACTTTTGAATGCCAGCTTTGCTGAAGAGAGTATTCTTGGCTGGAAATTTTTTTTCTTTTAGTACCTTGACTATGTCATACCACTGCCTACTTGCCTCCATGTTTTCAGATGAGCTGTGAACAGAGCCAGAGATCTTGCACATTCGGCTGAAACTCCTCCACTGAAACAAACCCTCCTTCAGGGTCAACCTGCTCCTCAAAAAAAGTCCCCTTTTAGGGGCAGGATAGACTCTTTACAATTGAATTAACTGTTTGAAAATCTGCCCTTACCCCTTTCTCCCTTTCTCAATTCCCTCTCTCCTGAGGCATCAGTAAACCCCTGTTAGAGCTCCTCTCTGAAATTCAAATGGGACCCTGGTGAACCAAATCACCACAGAAAATAATGACTCTCAGTCTCTGAGAGAGAACACCCACACCTTGCCGGGAACCCAAAATATGTTCTTGGAAGCCTATCAAACAATTCCTACTGTCCACCTCCCTGGGTGTGTTGCACAGGATTAGTTAATTGCCTGGCTCCACCTTCTCTCTGATGTAACCCATAGTGGTTAGGTAAATTGTGCTGCCTCGGCAGACTCACCTCTCCCCTCTTCCTGGTTTCTCCTCAAACCAACAAGTATGCTCCTCAAAACAGTTTGATATAATTAATGAATTTCAAAAAGAAATATTGGATTATGCTTGTAATCTGCTCTGTACCTGGGCATGATTGAGTTTTATGATTAGGGGTGGGGACTCACAGATAAAAGGCACAGCAAAGAACAGAGTTGGAGTTTTGATTTTGGAGTTTGATGCTGAAGACTTAAACTGGAGCCCCAGAAAGTCAGCACACAGAGGAAAGAGAAGCCAGACCCAGGAAAGTAGGAACCTTGAAGCCAGAGTAAAGCAAGCCCGAGGAACGTAGGAACGCAGGAAGCCTGAACTCTTGCAGATGTTGGCAGACATCTTGCTCCAAATAGACTTTGGTAAGGGAAGTAACTTAAGCTTAATGGTCTGGTATCTGTAAGCTCCTACCCCAAATAAATACCCTTTATAAAAACCAACCAATATCTAGTATTTTGCATCAGCACCCCTTTGACTGACTAATGCAGAGGTCCAGACAATTGAACCTGCACTCGTAGGACTCCTCTGCACCCTTCACCAGAACCCTCTCACTCTCGGAGTTTTTCTCCTCTGGCTTCTTGCCCTGGGGGATGTGCAGAAACCCTTGGTTTTACCTTGAGCTAACACTCTTCTTGTCATGGTCTTTCCAGATAGATGTCCAGCAGCCTCCTGCTTTGTGGGTTCCCAGAACAGCTCACCCAGGCCGGATTTTGTCCCCACTCAGCTGGTTTTTTGTAGGAGCGATGATATGGGTGCTCTTATTCTGATGCCATCTTACCCGCCCCCCCCCCGCCCCGCGCTTGCTTTTTAAATTTTTTTAAAAATTTTAAAGTAATTCTTTTTAATGTTACATTAAAAAAAATGAGGTCCCCATATACTCCCCTACCCCCCAACCCTGCCCCCCACAACTTCTTCCATCATCATGGGACACCCACCGCACCTGGTGAATACATCTCTGAGCACTGCTGCACCTCATGGTCAATGGTCCACATTACAGTTTACACTCTCCCCCAGTCCACCCAGTGGGCCATGGGAGGACATACAATGTCCAGTAACTGTCCCTGCAGTACCACCCAGGACATCTCCAAGTCCTGAAACTGCACCCACATCACATCTCTTCTTCCCATTCCCACCCTCAGCACTTTCTCCATCTCAGTGCTACATTTACTTCCATTACTAATCACATTAGTTCCAGAATAGAGTATCACTAAGTCCACTCTAATCTATACTCTATTCCTCCATTCTGTGAACCCTGGGATGGTTATGTCCAGTCCACCTCTGTATCGAGAAGGTGCTTCGATTCCACTTGGATGATGGATGTAATCTACTGTTTGCAGTTGTAGGCACTCTTGGCTCTCTGGTGTAGTGGTTGATCTTCTTCACCTTCCTGTTAGCTGGCTGGGGTAAGTCCAATAAACCAGAGGGTAGGAGTTGCAAGTCTGTTGAGGCTCAGAGCCTGGCTATCACGTGGAGAGTCCAGAGATTCAGGTCCCCTGAATATGCACTAAACCCCAGTGCCAACCACAGGTCTGGTAAAAGTGACAGAAGAGGCTTGTGAACAAAGATCACACCTGAGTCCAACTCCATCACACTCAGGACCACAAACTCCAAAATAGGGCCAACTGTCATAGCACTCAAGTCCATCTGCCATGACCATAGAAACTGTGGGTCTCTATAGCCCTCAGAAGAACCAATATCTGGGGATGTAACTACTTTAGCTGTCCCTGGGACTCTGCTGAGGTGTGCATAAGGGCAACCCCTCTGATGACCTCCTGGCTCTTTTTTGGAGACTCATAGCCATATAAACTCATTTGTCCTTTCCATTTCCCCCTTTAATTCTGGGTCAAAAATCATTTTTAACTTCTGATATTACATGCAGACTGAGATATTCTGCTGGTCTGAGTTGACCCTTTCATTCAAGGTCATTCTCCAGCCACATCATCAGCTGGTACTTGTTAGTAATCCCTCGGTGCCAGGGAGGCTCATCCCCAGGAGTCATGTCCCACTCTGGGGGGAAGGCAATGCATTTACATGCTGAGTTTGGCTTCGAGACTGGCCACATTTGAACAACATGGAGGCTCTCAGGAGGTAAGTCTTAGGCACCCTGCAGCTCTAGGCCTAGTTCTTATTTCAGGCACGCAGGCCCACAAGCATAGTCATTAGCATCAAGGGCTCATTGTTGGGCCATCCTTCCTTATTGGTCTTAGCCGTTGCACTCGGAGGATTGTTGCTGTTCCATTAGGGAATGTGACAGAGCTCCCCAGGCCAGGAACTCAGCACTCCCCCAGCCATTGTTCCCAACTGTAACCACTATGAAAATATCCAAACATTTTTATGCACCCCGCACATAAGCCCTGAGGAACTCCATCCCAACCATGTGCCCCCGACCAATAACACCCCACACTAATATTCCTCCCCCACCACCATTGAACCCCTCTGTGGTTCAAAACCTCCCTGAAAATGAAGCCCAATATATTGCCAGGTTCCATTAATAGTAAAATGGAATATAGTGATGGGTTTAGAGATTAGATATAGAATACATACTAATTTAGAAAAATTAAAGTAAAAATAAATTGGGGTATCAAAAAATTTAAAAATGAAAAAGCTTTGTTTTTGATGTTTTGCCTTTCATCACTGCAGTAAGTGTTGCCCTGTATGCTCATTGGCAAGGCAACTTCTTCCATCTCTTCCTCAGGGTCTATATCCTTTCTTTTTCTTTTTTTCTAATTATTAAGCTTGTCTTCACAAAAGTTTTAGACCACAGTAATTCATATATACAATATACAGTACTCCCACATATTCAACATCAGAGACTTTGTCTGTTCCCCAGCAATAATCTTTTTACATGTTCATACTATATTTACTGCAACTGATGTATAGATATTGAGACAATAGCTTTCAAACAAGGTTACACTTGGGTTTACATTGTGGTCTATCTTTTAGACTATACAATTTTCTAAATTTTTAGTTATCTTATGTTTTACATTGTGATTTATTTTTTAGCCTATAGGCGCCTATATATTTTTCGTGTAAGTTAACATGTCCTATATCCATCCTTGCCTAATCGTGTGGAACACTTCCATTGCCCCACAGTTACACTGATTCTACCTATTCAATACTTCTTCCCCCCTCCCCTCAGGGCCCACAGTGACAATCACTCTTCATTGCTTGAAGGGCCATGTTCAGAGATACTTGCAACAATGTTGAGAGCGTGACATGCTTGACTGCCCTAATGCATTGGGAGCCACGATTTCTCTAGAGAGATACAATTCCCTCTATTTGAGAACATCAGTCCTCCCCAGAATGTGGGCATACTTTCACTCTCATCGTATGAGTTTCCATCCAATGATATAACCCACTACGACAAAATGAGCACTCGGACACTCCCTAGAAGCCTGTCATGTGTCAGATTCTACCCTTTAAGCATCTTTAACAGGTAACCTTCCTTATTATATTTTTGAAAAATTTTTCTCAACAATATACTCTCAACCACATACCTGACAATCTCCTATGTTCATATATTCCCCCACCCTCCTCCCAATTTCTTGGGCCATATTACCCATCCTCCTATCCCTAGCCCCCCTTGAGCCCACAAAGCCATGTCCAAAGGTATCACTATGCCCCCATTTTATCCCTTCCTTGTACAAATACTTACCTCCAGCTTACCATAGATTTCACCCAGGTAGATGTCAGCTCGCAACCTTCCTCTACCCCCCAAATTCCTTTAAGCCTATCATCCAGTCTCTAGCTCTCTGGGGCAGCTTGGTTTGCTCAATTCATATCATTGAGGTCATGTAGTATTTGTCCTTCAATGCCTGAGTTGCTTCACTCAACATAAGGTTCTCAAGATTCATCCATGTTTTCACATGTATTTGTAGTGTATTCGTTCTTAAAGCTGAGTAGTATTCCATTGTATATATATACCACATTTTATTTATCCATTCCTCTGTTGATGGGCATTTGGGTTGATTCCAACTTTTAGCAATAGTGAACAATGCTGTTATGAACATTGGTGTGCATGTATTGGTTCATGTCCTTGTTTTCAGTGCTTCTGGGTATATACCCAGCAGTGGAATAGCTGGGTCATATGGCAAATCTATAGATAGTTTTTTGAGAAACTGCCAAACTGTCCTCCAGAATGGCTGGATCCTTCTGCATTCCCACCAGCAGTGGATGAGTGTTCCCATTCCTCCCCATCCTCTCCAGCACTTGTAGTCTTCTGTTTTTTTGGTTTTTTTTTTTCATAGCTGCCATTCTTATGGGAGTAAGATAGTATCACATTGTAGTTTTGATTTGCATTTCCCTAATAGCCAGAGAGTTGGAGCATTTTTTCATGTGCTTTTTAGCCATTTGTATTTCTTCTTTGGAGAAGTGTCTGTTTAAATCTTTTCCCCATTTTTTATATGGGTTGTTTGTCTTTTTATTTTTAAGATATAGGAGTTCCTTATATATGCAGGATATAAGTCTCCTATCAGATATATGGCTACCAAATATTTTCTCCCATTGTATAGCCTCTCTTTTCACTTTCTTGACAAACTCCTTTGAGGTGCAGAAGGCTTTAATTTTGAGGAAGTCCCATTTATCTATGTGTTCTTTTGCTGCTCGTGCTTTGGGTGTGAAGTTCCTGTAGATGGTTCCCAACATTGCTTTCCAAAGTCTTTATGGTCTTAGTTTTTATATTTAGGTCTCTGATCCATTTTGAGTTGATTTTTGCATAAGGTGTGAGCTGGTAATCCTCTCTCATTCTTTTACATATGGATATCCAGTTCTCTGGGCACCATATGTTGAAGAGGCCATTCTCTCCCAGTTGAGAGGGTTTGGTGGCCTTATCGAATATTATATGACTGTATATATGAGGATCTATATCAGAACTCTCAATTCGGTTCCATTGGTCCGTGTGTCTATCCTTGTGCCAATACCATGCTGTTTTCACTACTGTAGCTTTGTAGTATGTTTTGAAGTCAAGTAGTGTGATTCCTCCAATTTCATTTTTCATTTTCAATATGTCTTTGGCTATTTGGGTCCTCTTTCCTTTCCAAATAAATTTCATAGCTAGTTTTTCTAGTTTATTAAAGAATGCTGTGTTGATTTTTATTGGGATTGCACTGAATGTGTATATCAGTTTTGGTAGGATAGACATCTTAATAATATTTAGTCTTCCTATCCATGAACAGGGAATAGTCTTCCATTTATTTAGGTCTTCTTTGATTTCCTTGAACGGTGTTGTGTAGTTCTCTGTGTATAAGTTTTTTACATCTTTAGTTAAATTTATTCCTAGGTATTTGACTTTTTTATTTACTATTGTAAATGGTATTTGTTTCTTGATTTCCTCCTGAGATTGCTCATTACTGGTGTACAGAAATGCTACTGATTTTTGTACATTGATCTTAAAACCTGTGACTGTACTGAACTCATTTATGACTTCTAGAAGCTTTCTTGTAGACTTGTCAGGGTTTTCTATGTATAGGGTCATGTCATCTGCAAATAATGAAATTTTGACTTCTTCCTTTCCAATTTGAATGCCTTTTATCTCTGGTTCTTGCCTCAGTGCTCAAGCAAGTACTTCTAAGACAATGTTAAATAGAAGGGGTGATAGTGGGCATCCTTGTCTTGTTCCTGATATTAGAGGGAAAGATTTTAGGATTTCACCATTGTAAATGATGTTGGCTGTGGGTTTTTCATATATACCCTTTATCATGTTCAGAAAATTTCCTTGTATTCCAATCTTGTGCAGTGTTTTCATCAAGAATGGGTGCTGTATTTTGTCAAATGCTTTTTCTGCATCTATAGATATGATCATGTGATTTTTTTCCTTCAATCTGTTTATATGGTGTATTACATTAATTGATTTTCTTATGTTGAACCATCCTTGCATACCCGGAATGAATCCCACTTGGTCGTGGTGTATAATTCGTTTAATGTGTTGTTGAATATGATTAGCAAGTATTTTTTTGAGGATTTTTGCATCTAGGTTCATTAGAGAAATTGGTCTGTAATTTTCCTTTCTTGTGGTGTCTTTGTTTGGCTTTGGTACTAGGGTAATGTTGGCATCATAGAATGAGTTAGGCAATGTTCCTTCTGTTTCAATTTTTTGAAAGAGTTTAAGCAAGATTGGTGTTAGTTCTTTCCAGAATGTTTTGTAGAATTCACCTGTGAAGCCATCTGGCCCATGGCTCTTCTTAGTTGGAAGGTTTTTAATAACTGATTCTATCTCTTTATTTGTGATTGGTGTGTTGAAATTGTTAGTTTCTTCTTTTGTCAATAGAGGCTGCTTATGTGTTTCTAGGAATTTGTCCATTTCATCTAAATTGTCCTTCTTGTTGGAATATCGTTTTTTAAAGTATCCTCTTATGATAGTCTTTATTTCTATGGGGTCAGTGGTGATATCTCCTTTCTCATTTCTTATTTTGTGTATTTGCATCTTCTCTCTTTTTTTCATTGTTAGTCTAGCTAAGGGTTTGTCAATTTTATTGATCTTCTCAAGGAACCAGCTTTTGGTTTTGTTTATCTTTTCAAGTGCTTTTTTATTTTCTATTTCATTTAATTCTGCTCTTATCCTTGTTATTTCTTTCTTTCTTCTTCCTTCAGGGTTACTTTGTTATTTTTTCACCAATTCCTCCAAGTGTGCAGTTAGTTCTTCAATTTTAGCTCTTTCTTCTTTTTTGATATATGAATTTATGACTATAAATTTCCCTCTCAGTACTGCTTTTGCTGCATTCCATAAGTTTTGGTATGTTGTGTTATCATTGTCATTAGTTTCAAGGTAGTTATTAATTCCTTTTGAGATTTCCTCCTTGACCCACTGTTTTTCTAAGAGTGTGCTGTTTAATTTCCATATCTTGTTGTAAAATCTGGGCGTCTGGCCCTTGCAGATTTCCAGCTTTCCTCCACTATGGTCAGAGAAATTATTTTGTATGATTTTGATCTTTCTGTATTCATTGAGACTTTCTTTGTGGCCTAGCATATGGTCTATCTTGGAGAATGATCCATGTGCACTTGAGAAAAATACAGTATATCCTGCTGTATTTGGGTGTAATGTTCTGTATATGTCTATTAGGTCCAGCTCCTCTAATATACTGTTCAAAGTTTTTTTTTCTTTATTGATTCTGAGATGTTCTTTACAAAGTTGATAGTGGTGTATTAAAGTCCCCCACTGTAATTGTAGAGGCATCTATTTTTTCACTTAGTTTTTCCAGTGTTTGCCTCACGTATTTGGAGGCGCCCTTGTTAGGAGCATAAATGTTTATGATTGTTCATTCTTCTTGAAGGATTATCCTTTTCACTAATATGTAGTGTCCATCTTTGTCTCTCACAATTGTTTTGCATTTAAAGTCTATTTTGTCTGATATTATTAAAGCTACTCCTGCCCCTTTTTGGTTATTGTTTGCTTGTAAGATTGTTTTCCAGCCATTCACTTTCAACCTCCTTGAATCCCTGGGTCTAAGATGAGTTTCCTGTAAACAACATATAGATGGGTCATATTTCCTTATCCAGTCTACCAATCTTGTCTCTTAACAGATGAGTTTAATCCATTGACATTTAGTGTTATTACTTTCAAGGAATTACTTATATTAGTTTTCTTTGGATTTGTGTTTGTCTTACGTTGTTTGATTTTTTTTTTTTAAAGATTTTTATTTATTTATTTAATTCCCCCTCCTCCCCCGGTTGTCTGTTCTCTGTGTCTATTTGCTGCGTCTTGTTTCTTTTGTTCGCTTCTGTTGTCGTCAGCAGCACTGGAAATGTGGGTGGTGCCATTCCTGGGCAGGCTGCACTTTCTTTTGTGCTGGGCGGCTCTACTTACGGGCGCACTCCTTGCGCGTGGGGCTCCCCTACGCAGGGGACACCCCTGCGTGGCACGGCACTCCTTGCGCACATCAGCACTGCGCATTTGGGCCAGCTCCACACAGGTCAAGGAGGCCTGGGGTTTGAACCGTGGACTTCCCATATGGTAGACAGACGCCCTAACCACTGGGCCAAGACCGTTTCCCTTTTTTTTTTTTTTTTTTTTTTTTGTAGTTTTAGTTGCTCTTACACTCTTCTCCAAATCTGTCTCTCCTGTTTCTTTCCTCCTGCAGAACTCCCTTTAGTTTTTCTTGAAGGGCAGGATTCTGGTTGGCATACTCTCTTAGTTTCTGTTTATCTGTGAATATTTTGAACTCTCCATCAATTTTGTTTTTTTTTTTAATATTTATTTATTATTATTTTTTTTTAATTACATTAAAAAATATATATGAGGTCCCATTCAACCCCACCGCCCCCGCCCCCCACTCCCCCCACAGCAACACTCTCTCCCATCATCGTGATACATCCATTGCACCTGGTAAGTTCATCTCTGAGCATCACTGCACCCCATAGTCAATGGTCCACATCATAGCCCAGACTCTCTCACGTTCCATCCAGTGGGCCCTGGGGGGATCTACAGTGTCCCGTAATTGTCCGTGAAGCACTATCCAGGACAACTCCACGTCCCGAAAACGCCTCCACATCTCATCTCTTCCTCCCGTTCCCCACACCCAGCAGCCCCCATGGCTACCGTTCCCACACCCATTCCACATTTTCTCTGTGGACATTGGATTGGTTGTGTCCATTGCACACCTATGTCAAGTGAGGGCTTAGATTCCACATGGGTACTGGATGCACTCTTCCCGCTTCTAGTTGTAGACACTCTAGGCTCCATGTTGTGGTGGTTGACCTTCTTCAACTCCATGTTAGCTGAGTGGAGTAAGTCGAATAAGTCAAAGTGTAGGAGCTGAAGTCTGTTGAGGCTCTGGGCCTGGGTGTCATATTATCAGTCCAGAGATTCAAATCCCCTACATATATCTTAAACTCAGCACCAACTACAATTTCAATAAAGTAGCATGCAAGTCTTGTGAAAAGAGATCCCCTCTGAGTCCATTTCCATCACGCAGAAACACCAGCTCCAAAGAAGGGCCATCTGTCATGGCAGTGAATCCCTTCTGCCATGACCATAGAACCCGTGGGTCTCTTTATCCCTCAAAAGAACCAATACCTGGGGTTGTATCTACCTTATCTGTCTCTTAGACTCTGTTCAGTTGTACATAGGGGTATTCCTTCTGACAACCTCCAGACTCTTTTTTAGAGACTCACAGCCTTATAATCTCATTTCTTCTTTCCATTTCCCCCTTAAATTAGGTCAAACCGCTTCCCGAAGTCATGTTATTATATGTAGACAGGTATATTCTGCTGTTCCGCATTGAATCTTTAATTCAAGGTCATTTTCTAGTTGCTTCTTCAGCTGGTATGTGGTAGTGATCCCTCGGTGCCAGGGAGGCTCATCCCCGGGTGTCGTGTCCCACGCTGGGGGGAATGCATCACATCTACACGCTGAGTTTGGCTGTGAGAGTGGCCACATTTGAGTAACATGAAGGCTGTCAGGAGGAAACCCCCAGGCACAATGCTACTCTAGGCCTTGTTCTTATTGCAGGTGCATAGGCTCAAAAGTGTAGCCATTAGTATCAAGAGCCCACTGTTGGGCCCTCCTTCCTTCCTGGTTCTTGCCATTGCACCTGGAGGATTGCCGCTGCTCTCCCAGGGCCCACAACAGTGACCCCCCGGCCAGGAGCCCAGTACCCCCCCAGCTGTTGTTTTTAATTGTTTCCACTATGAGTATATATAGACATTACCATATACCCTGGGCATATGCCCTGTATAACTCCCTGTCAACCATATATATCCTGTCAATATCATCCCATATCAGTATTCCTCCGCTGCCATTGTTGAACCACTCTGTGATCCAAAACTTCCCGTAAAGTGAATCCCAACATAATGTCAGCTTCAGAAGAGTCTTAGATCACCAAAATTCATCTATACAATATACAGTATTTCCCCAGATCCACCATAAAACCTTTTCCCTTCCACAGCAATAATCTTTTAACTTATTCATATCATATTTCCTGAAACTGATGTACAGATTCCGAAACTATAGTTTTCAAACAAGGTAACATTTGTGCTTACTATGTGGTCCATACTTTAGGTTGTACAGTTTTCTAAATTTTTTAGTTATCCTATGTTTTGTCTTATGGTTTTCATTATTGGTCTGTCGTCCCCTATATGTTTTTGGTGTAATATTAGCTGTTTTATATTCATCCTCGTGTACTCTCACATAACTCCTCTTTTGCCCCCTTATTTACCTTTGTTCTATCCATTGCACGTCCGTTTTCCCCTCCCCTTAGGGCCCACAACGCCTGCCAATCTAATGCCCTGGGAGCCGTCCTTTCTCACGAGAGATACAGTTCTCTCTATTCGACGGCATTAGTCTTCCCAGGATATGGGTCCACCCCACCCTATGGTAGAACCCACCTTGGCAAAATGAGCCTTCAGCTATTCCCTCCGGAGTCCATCCCGCATCAGACCATACCCCCTGAGCATCCTAACCAGGTGACCCTCCTACTTATACTTTGATACGTTTTACTCAACATTTAGTTCTCAACGAACTTCTGGCACTCTCCCATGTTTGTATGTTGCCCCTCCCTCCCACCTATTTCTTGGACCATATTACCCCTCTTCCCATCCCCAGCCCCCCTCAAACCCAGAAAACCCCACCCGAAGGTAACCCCTTGCCCCCATTTTGTCCCTTCTTTGTGCTCATACTTACCCCCAGCTCATCACAGATTCCACCCCTACAGACATTAACTCACATCCTTCCTCCACCCCCCGATTTCCAGTAAGCCACTTTTCCAGACTCTAGCTCTCTGAGGCAGTTAACTTATTTCATATCATTGAGGTCATATAGTATTTGTCCTTCAATGCCTGGGTTGCTTCACTTAACATAAGATTCTCAAGGTTCATCCATGTTATCATGTGCGATTGTAGTGTATTGGTTCTTACAGCTGAGTAGTATTCCATTGTGTGTATATACCACATTTTATTAATCCACTCATCTGTTGATGGACTTTTGGATTGATTCCAACTTTTGGCGATGGTGAACAATGCTGCTATGAACATTGGTGTACATATATCGGTTTGTGTCCTTGTTTTCAGATCTGATGGGTATATACCCAGCAGTGGTATTGCTGGGTCATATGGCAAATCTATGGATAATTTTTTGAGAAACTGCCAAACTGTCCTCCAGAATGGTTGGATCCTTCTGCATTCCCACCAGCAATGGATGAGTGTTCCCCTTTCTTCACATCCTCTCCAGCATTTGTATTCTACTGTTTTTTTCATGGCTGCCAATCTTATGGGAGTAAGATGGTATCTCATTGTAGTTTTGATTTGCATTTCCCTGATAGCTAGGGATTTGGAGCATTTTTTCATGTGCTTTTTAGCCATTTGTATTTCTTCTTTGGAGAAATGTCTGTTTAAATCTTTTTCCCATTTTTTAAATGGGTTGTTTATCTTTTTGTTTTCGAGATATATGAGTTCTTTATATATGCAAGTTATAAGTCTCTTATCAGATATATGGTTGCCAAATATTTTCTCCCATTGTGTGGGTTCCCTTTTTACTTTCTTGACAAACTCCTTTGAGGTGCAGAAGGCTTTAATTTTGAGGTAGTCCCATTTATCTATTTGTTCTTTTGCTGCTCGTGCTTTTGGTGTGATATTCATGAAGCCATTTCCTATTACAAGGTCCTGTAGATGTTTCCCTACACTGCTTTCTAAGGTCTTTATGGTCTTGGCTCTTATATTTAGGTCTTTGATCCATCTTGAGTTGATCTTTGTATAAGGTGTGAGATGGTAATCCTCTTTCATTCTTCTACTTATGGCTATCCAGTTCTCCAGACACCATTTGTTGAATAGGCCATTCTCTCCCAGTTGAGAGGGTTTGGTGGCTTTATCGAATATTATATGGCTATATACATGAGGTTCTATATCTGAACTTTCAATTCGATTCCATTGGTCTGTGTGTCTCTCCTTATGCCAGTACCATGCTGTTTTCACTACTGTAGCTTTGTAGTATGTTTTGAAGTCAGGAAGTGTGATTCCTCCTATTTCGTTTTTCTTTTTCAATATGTCTTTGGCTATTCGGGGCCTCTTTTTATTCCAAATAAATTTCATAGTTAGTTTTTCTAGTTCCTTAAAGAAGGCTGTGTTGATTTTTATTGGGATTGCATTGAATGTGTAGATCAGTTTTGGTAGGATAGACATCTTAATAATATTCAGTCTTCCAATCCATGAACAGGGAATATTCTTCCATTTATTTAGGTCTTCTTTGATTTCCTTGAACAATCTTGTATAGTTCTCGATGTATAAGTTTTTTACCTCTTTAGTTAAATTTATTCCTAAGTATTTGATTTTTTTATTTACTATTGTGAATGGTATTTGTTTCTTGATTTCCTCCTGATCTTGCTCATTATTGGTGTATAGAAATGCTACTGATTTTTGCGCATTGATCTTATAACCTGCGACTTTGCTAAACTCATTTATGAGTTCTAGGAGCTTTGTTGAAGATCTCTCAGGGTTTTCTATATATAGGATCATGTCATCTGCAAATAATGAAATTTTTACTTCTTCCCTTCCAATTTGGATGCCTTTTATATCTGGTTCTTGTCTCAGTGCTCGAGCCAGTACTTCCAAGACAATGTTAAATAGGAGCGGAGACAATGGGCATCCTTGTCTTGTTCCTGATTTTAGAGGGAAGGGTTTCAGGATTTCGCCATTGTAAACAATGTTGGCTTTAGGTTTTTCATATATACTCTTTATCATGTTCAAAAAGTTTCCTTGTATTCCGATCTTTTGGAGTGTTTTTATCAGGAAGGGGTGCTGTATTTTGTCAAATGCCTTTTCTGCATCTATAGATATAATCATGTGGTTTTTTTCTCTCAATCTGTTTATATGGTGTATTACATTGATTGATTTTCTTATGTTGAACCATCCTTGCATACCTGGGATAAATCCCACTTGGTCATGGTGTATAATTCGTTTAATGTGTTGTTGAATACGATTAGCAAGTATTTTGTTAAGTATTTTTGCGTCTAGGTTCATTAGAGAAATTGGTCTGTAATTTTCCTTTCTTGTGGTGTCTTTGTTTGGCTTTGGTACTAGGGTAATGTTGGCATCATAGAAGGAATTAGGCAGTGTTCCTTCTGTTTCGATTTTTTGGAATAGTTTCAACAGGATTGGTGTTAGTTCTTTCCGGAATGTTTTGTAGAATTCACCTGTGAAGCTGTCTGGCCCTGGGCTCTTCTTAGTTGGGAGATTTTTAATGACTGATTCTATCTCTTTGCTTGTGATTGGTTTGTTAAGATCATCAATTTCTTCTTTCGTCAGTATGGGCTGCTTATGTATTTCTAGGAATTTGTCCATTTCCTCTAAATTGTCATTTTTGTTGGAATATAGTTTTTCAAAGTATCCTCTTATGATAGTCTTTATTTCTGTGGGGTCAGTGGTGATATCACCTTTCTCATTTCTTATTTTGTGTATTTGCATCTTTTCTCTTTTTTTCTTTGTTAGTCTCGCTAAAGGTTTGTCAATTTTGTTGATCTTCTCAAAAAACCAGCTCTTGGTCTTGTTTATTTTTTCAAGTGCTTTCTTATTTTCTATTTCATTTAGTTCTGCTCTTATCTTTGTTATTTCCTTCCTTCTTCTTCCTGTTGGGTACTTTGTTGTTGTTTTTCTAATTCCTTCAAATGTGCAGTTAATTCTTCAATTTCTGCTCTTTCTTCTTTTTTGATATATGAATTTATGGCTATAAATTTCCCTCTCAGTACTGCTTTTGCTGCATCCCATAAATTTTGGTATGTTGTGTTATCATTATCATTTGTTTCAAGGTAGTCATTGATTTCTTTTGAGATTTCCTCTTTGACCCACTGTTTTTCTAAGAGTGTGCTGTTTAATTTCCAAATCGTGGTGTGAAATCTGGGCCTCTGTCCCTTGCAAATTTCCAGCTTGACTCCACTGTGGTCAGAGATATTGTTTTGTATGATTTCGATCTTTCTGAATTCATTAAGCCTTTCTTTGTGGCCTAGCATATGGTCAATCTTGGAGAATGTTCCATGTGCGCTTGAGAAAAATGTATATCCTGCTGTGTTTGGGTATAATGATCTATATATGTCTATTAGATCCAGCTCTTCTAATATACTGTTCAAATGTTTTGTTTCTTTAGTGATTCTCTTTTGAGATGTTCTGTCCAGAGTTGATAGTGGTGTATTAAAATCCCCCACTATAATTGTAGATGCATCTATTCTTTCACTTAGTTTTTCCAGCGTTTGCCTCACATATTTAGAGGCGCCCTTGTTAGGAGCATAAATATTTATGATTGTTCGATCTTCTTGACAAATTGTCCCTTTCACTAAAATATAGTATCCTTCTTTGTCTCTCACAATTGTTTCGCATTTAAAGTCTATTTTGTCTGATATTAATATAGCTACTCCTGCCTTTTTTTGGTTGTTGTTTGCTTGTATGATTGTTTTCCAGCCATTCACTTTCAACCTCCATGAGTCTCTGGGTCTAAGATGTGTCTCTTGTAGGCAGCATATAGATGGGTCGTATTTCCTTATCCAGTGTCCCAGTCTGAATCTTTTGATAGGTGAGTTTAATCCGTTGACATTCAGTGTTACTACGTTTAGAGAGTTATTTATAGTAGCCATATTTTGGTTGGATTTGTGTTTGTTATATTTTGTTTGTATTATTTTATTTTCCCCTTCTATTTTTGTCTTTCTTGTTGCTTTTACACTCTCCTCCATCTCTGACTGTCCTGTTTTTTCCTTTCTTCCTGCAGAATTCCCTTAAGAATTTCTTGAAGGGGAGGTTTCTTGTTGATATACTCTTTCAGTTTCTGTTTATCTGTGAATATTTTGAACTCTCCATCATTTTTGAATGCTAGTTTAGCTGGATAGAGTATTCTTGGTTGGAGATTTTTTTCCTTTAGTACCTTGACTATATCATACCACTGCCTTCTTGCCTCCATCGTTTCAGATGAGAAATCAGCACTTAATCTTATGGAGTTTCCCTTGTATGTGATGGTTTTCTTTTCTCTTGCTGCTTTTAGAATTTTTTCTTTGTCTCGAGCATTGGATAATTTGACAAGTATATGTCTTGGGGTGGGCCTGTTGGGGTTTATGACCAGTGGAGTGCGCTGTGCTTCTTGGATATGTACATCTGTCTCTTTCAGTAGATTTGGGAAGTTTTCATTCATTATTTCCTGCAACACTCCTTCTGACCCCTTTCCCTTCTCTTCTCCTTCTGGAATGCCTATAATACGTATGTTTGAGCGTTTTGCGTTATCATTCAGGTCCCTAAGTCCTATCTGGATTTTTTCTACCTTTTTATTGACCCCTTCTACTATCTGTTTGATTTCCAATGCACTGTCTTCCACATCACTAATTCTCTGCTCTGCCTCTTCTAGTCTGCTGATATTTGCTGCAAGTGTATTTTTGATTTCTTGAATTGTGGTGTTCATTTCCATCATATCTGTTATTTTTTTGCGCATGTCTGCAATTTCCCCTCCAAGTGTTGTCTTCACGCTGTTAACCTCTTTCATTACTTCATCAAATTTGTCGGTGATAAATGTTCTGAGATCTTTCATTGCTTGTGCGAAGTCCTGCCCCCCTTCCTGATTTTCAGTTTGTTGATTGGATTCAGCCATGTTTTCCTGATTACTGGTTTGGTTTGTAGATTTTTGTTGCTGTCTTGTCAACATTTTTTCTTGACGGGTTTAATCAGTTCCTTAGCTTCTTTGTCTAGTCTTGGAGATTAATTAGCTGTTGTTTTTGCGTAAGTGTTATATCTTCTCTTTGTCACTTTGTTCTTCTTATTCCAATTTCTTATTGCTAGTTAAGCTCACTTTAAAGGAAAGTATTAGTGCTGGGGAAAGTCAATTGTGTAAGGAAGGAAAAAGTGTGAAGTAGTATTGGTGATATATGTTTACAAAGCAACAATATGAGTTCTGGGAGGATGGAGGTTAGATCATGTAAATTGTGTAGAGTTATAGTAGTAGGAAAGTACCTATAATGAGGTAGACAACTGAATATGGGAGGAATGTGGTACGTACTAAGAGGCTATTGTTTTCGTGAGAGAGGGAAAGAGAAAAGAAGGGTAATAGTTTCAGGGACGAATACCAGATGGAAAACTAAACAAAGGTATTAGAAATTAAGAGTTAGACACTTTGTGGATCAAAGAAAGGGAGATGGAATATAGGAGAGATAGCAGATGGTGGAGGATATCAAGTTGTAGGGGAAAGGGGATAGTGTAGATAGGCTAAATCTATTCACAGAGAAATGAGGCAGTGGAGGGTGAGGAAACCCAGCAAATGTGAGGTATTTCCTGTAGGACCTATTGTATTGTTAAGGTAAAATAGTATAAGAAGAATATTGGGGACAAGAAAGAGAGGATTGAAAAAAAAAAAAAAAGAACAACAACAACAACAAAAAAAAAAACAAAAACAAAAACAAAAAAACCAAAGAACAGAAACCCCGCCGCCAGGCTCGGCTGGGCTCAGCTGGGCTCCGGTCCCCCGCCCGCCGCCCGCCGCGGCTCGGCTGGGCTCGGCTGAGCTCGGCTTTCCCGCCCGCCACCCGGCGCGGCGCGGCTGGGCTCGGCCCCCCCGCCCGCTGCGGCTCAGCCGGGCTCAGCCGGACTCGGCTTCCCCGCCCACCACCCGCCGCCGCGGCGCAGCGCGGCTTGGCTCTCCCGCCCGCCGCGGCATGACTAGGCTTGGCTGGGTTTGTCTCCTTCGCCCGCTGCCCGCCGCGGCGCAGCGCGGCTCAGCTCTCCCGCCCGCCACCCGCCGCGGTGCTAGCTGCCTCGGCTCCGCCTACCCAAGGAGGGAGTCCTCCACACGTAGCTGGGATCTCCGTGTATATTTCACAGATGGATCCTCTCTGTTACCTTCCCTCCAAATCGATATCCAGACACCTCCGGACCAGGGAAAATCCTGAAACAGCCGGTCCCAAAGAGTCTCCGATGCCTCCCAGCCGATTCCCCCCAGGAGCTAGTAACCGGGAAGTTCACTCAGCCGCCATCTTGCCTCCCCCTCCTGAAAAGTCCCAAATTATATCTTATAGACCAGTCCTTTCCATTACCTTCCCACCAAATCGATGTCCAGACACTTCTTGCCCTGAAAAAATCCCGAAAAAGCCTGGTCCTGGAGAACCTCCAGCGGCGCCCAGCTGCCTCTTCCCATCTCCATCAATTTTGAATGCTAGCTTTGCTGGATAGAGTATTCTTGGTTGGAAATTCTTTTCTTTTAGTACCTTGACAATGTCATACCACTGCCTTCTTGCCTCCATGGTTTCAGATGAGAGATCAGCACTTAATCTTATGGAACCTCCCTTGTATGTGATGGTTCTCTTTTCTCTTGCTGCTTTTAGTATTTTCTCTTTGTCTCGAGCATAGGATAATTTGACAAGTATATGTCTTGGGGTAGGCCTGTTTGGATTTTTGCTGTTCGGGGTGCATTGTGCTTCCTGGACATGTACATCCATCTCCCTCAATAGGTTTGGGAAGTTTTCACCCATTATTTCCTCCAACACCCCTTCTGTCCCCTTTCCCTTCTCTTCTCCTTCTGAGATGCCTATAATGCATATGTTTGTGCATTTTGCAATGTCATTCAGGTCCCTAAGTCCCTGCTGTATTTTTTCTATCTTTTTATCAATTAATTCTAATATCTGTTTGATTTCAGATGTACTGTCTTCCACATCACTAATTCTTTCCTCTGCCTCTTCAAATCTGCTGTTATTCGCTGAGAGTGTATTTTTGATTTCTTGGATTGTGCTATTGATCCCCATCATCTCTGTGATCTTTTTGTGCATGATCACAATTTCTTCTGTATGTTCTCCAAGTGTTTTCTTAATATGCTTAATCTCTTCCTTTACTTCATTGAATTGGTCTATGATACATGTTTTGAGAGCTTTAATTACTTGTTCGGTGTTCCACTTCTCTTCCTGGTTTTTAGTTTGTTCATTGTATTGGGCTATGTTTTCCTGATTATTGGTATGGTCTGTAGTTTTTTGTTGCTGTCTGGTCATCATTTTATCTTGTTGTGTTTATTCTGTTGATTATCTTCTTATTCTAGCCTTGGGATTTATTTAGTTGTTTTTGTGTGTGTATTAAGTCTTTTCTTTGTCATTTTTTTCTTCTTATTCTATTTCCTTGTTGTTGGCTAAGTTCCCTTGAAGGAAATATTAAGTCCAGAGAAAGCAAAAGGGGAAGAAAAGAAAAATATAATAATAGCATTGATAGTGAATGTTAGCAGAAGAACCATATGAGATCTAGGAGAATGGATATAGAACTTTTGGAAGCTGTGTATAGTTATAACCATAAAAAAGTGGAGTACCTATAATGAGATATTAAAGTGAATATGAGGAGGAATATATTATGAATTAAAAGGTCAGTGTGATCAGGAGAGAAGGAAAAAGAAACGAGAGGACAATAACATAGAGTGAATAAATGATAGAAAACAGTTTAGAGGTATTAGAGATAAAAAGTCAGAAAATTGGGGGCTAAACAGAGAGAGGTGGAATGTAAGAGAAACAATAAATGATGGAGGAGAGAATGATGTAAAGGAAAAGGAATAGTGTTGGAAGCCAAAATCAGTACACCCAGAAAAGAGAAAATTGAGGATGAGGAAGCACAGCAAATAAGAAATGTTGCCTGCAGGACTAATAAAAAAAAAAGAAAAAAAGGGGAGCGGGAGAGGAGAAAGAGAGAAGGGAAAAAAAACAGAGAGAGGGGAGGAAAAAGAAAAAGAAAAAGAAAAAAAAGGTGGTGGGAGGGATAAAGAGGAAGAAAAACAAGAAAACAGAAAACAAAAAAGACAGATAAGGCCTCAGGCAAAGAATCCTCTTTGCAATTGAATAAACTGCTTAGGAGTCTGACCTTCCCCCTTTCTCCCTTCCTCACTTCTCTCTCTCCCAAGGCAGCAGGAAGGCTGCATGAGGGCTCCTGTAGGAAATTCAAATGTGTCCTGGTGAACCAACTCACCTGAGAAAATAATGACTTAATTTCTTGAGAGAGCACCCACCCCTTGCCAGAAACCCTAAATATACTATTGGAAGCCTGTAAAGCACATCCTACTGTCCCTCTACCTTAGGTGTGCTACCAGGCGGCTGGTTAATTTTCTGACTCCACCTTCTCCCAGACCAAGTTTCCTACCCCAGGGTGTTTAGATAAATTAGGCTATCTCACCAGATTTGCCTCTTCTCTATTCCTAGGCTCTCCCCAAGTCAGCTAATATCTCCTCCAAACTCAATAAAAAAGGGGTGAACTAGAATATTGCACCTGCACTCCTTGGCCCCTCTGCACCTCCCACCTAGACTCTCCCACTTCTGGAGTTAGTCTGCGTTGGGAGGGGTAGGGCAATGCCAGATTTCTGGGAGTGCTGAGCTCAGGAAACAGCGGCCCAGGAGAATGTGGACTCAGGGTATTTAGCGTGGGCCACGGGAGTTCAGGGGACACAGGCTTGGGGTTCACGCATTTGGGGGACACAGGGCTTGGAGATTCCGCCCCACAACCGGCAGTTCTCAGTGAACACCAGGGCTCTTAGCCCTAGGGGGGGGAGGGATTTACCTTCCCACGGCTTCCGTGCTCAGTGTTAGAAACCCGCAGTTCTACCTAGAGCAAACACCAATTCTCCTGTAGTCTCTCCAGATCGATGTCCAGACACCTCTCGCCCTGCAGGTTCCTGAAACAGCTTGCTCCGGTAGGACTCCATCACCACACAGCCAGTCTTTTGTAAGAGAGATGACGACGGTGTACTTACTCAGATGCCATCTTGCCCTGCCTCCTGTGCTTGCTTTTTGAACCATTAATTGTTCTGCCTCTTTGCTAATGATGGGAGGGGCCCCAGCTGTTTGCTATTATGATTGATTATGCAACCCATCAATCCCCTGGAAGGGCCCAAGAATAAGGCCCCTGGAGAATATTCAGGGCTTCTCCTGGCTTTCAGAGGAAATCTCCTTCTGAGTGGGGGAATCTCACAGGGGACTTCCAGCAGCCATCATGGGGGTACGGATGTCCACATGTTAATGGTGTAGGTTTTTCTGCCAAGTTCCAGATCCGTCTATTGATTCCCTAACTAGCCTGCTTCAACAGTTCCATTCCTACTGCCTATATGGCACTTGTATTAGTTATCTATTGCTGCATAACAAATTACCCAAAATATAATAGCTTAAAATAACAGATACTTAATACTTTCTGTGGGTCAGGAATCTGGACACAGCTTACATAAGTGCCTCTGGCTTAGGGTCTCTCACAAGGCTGAGACCTAAGTGTTAGTAGGAATGATCTCATCTGAAGTTTCAAGTTGGGCAAAGGAGACGGGTAGAGATCGGCTTTCAAGCCCACTCTCACTTTAATTGGCAGGCCTTGAGAGTCTGTTTTAGGCTCCCTGAGTATCTTCACATTGTGATCTGAGAGAGCTAGAGAGTGAAAGAGAGCTCCCCTGGTGGAAATCACTCTTTTGAATCTCAGAAGTGATATTCTATCTATTCTGTTCATTAGAAGTGAGTCAGTAGATCCAGTTCACACTCAAGGGGAAGGCACTATGGAGGGCTTGAATACCAGGGGGTGAGGCTTACTGGGAGCTATCTTGGAGACTGCATACCACAGCAGCCTTCTAGTTATCTTCATGGCCCAGCTTGGGTCTATTTTCTTGATTATCAAGCTTTCCCTTACCTTCTTCAGCTATTTCTGAATTTCATAACATTCAATATCTATAAAAATTATTTGGCATACATCATTTACTGCCTTATATTGGTGATTACTTTTTCACTGTCCTAGATGGGTATGCTTCTAAATAATCCCATCTAATGCCCTAGATGGATGTACTTCTAGGTAAACTGTTTTGCACATGGTAGGGCCTCAATATATGTTTGCTCTTGATGGTAATACTTTATTCTTTCCATGTATGGTATATGAAGCAGATTTATCTATATTATCTCATTTGATCCTTAAAGTAACCATCTCATAATCTTCCTATTGTATTTTATGAATGTGTAAAATGAGGTCATAGAGCTTAAAGGACTTGACCAAAATCTTAAAGTTGATGAATAGAACCAACACTAGAATCCAGATCCCTCAACTTCCAGTATTCTTCTCACTAACCATAATCCTCTTTGTAGTATTAGAATAATTAGCCAAAGTCAATGGATTAAACTTGTGCCTGTATTTGAGGCCCAGAAGATAGGAACCGGTTATGTGAGACTTAATGCTCTTATCTCTCTTAGAAAGCTGGGGAGAATTATAAATAGCTAACCTCTGTCTTCCTGGCAAATTATTGACATGTGATCAGATGATATGTTCTCCTTGGGGAAATGGGAAAAAAGTCATTCCAGAGTGCTGATCTTGAACTGGAAACCTGGAGAAGCATGAAGGTCTGGTATGTCCATGTCATGTGGGTATTTTGATGCAGGGATACTATCTGTCATCATTATTTATTTTTGGTGTCAGCACACTGACTCTCCAAGCTCTATCAAATTCTGGGAGCATGGCTTATCTAAAACCCATACTCTTCCCTTCCCTTGTTCCCTACTTTGGCTTCCTGAATTAGACCTTTCTCTCATATTTAATTCAAGTCAGGAAGTATTAAATGATTTTGTACTATGTGCTAGCACCATGGTTGGTGTGCTATAGAATTCAAAAAAAGGTCTCTACCTTAAGGATCTTAGAGTCTAGACAGAGAGAGACAAATTCTATGCATACAAATGAGCCAAATTATATTGCATGATGGCACATGATTAAAACATGATAGGATATCAGAACATTGAGAGATTCATAAGGGCTACTATGGTCTGGAAAGACATAAAGGGAAAAGTAACACTTAGGCTCAGGTATACAAAAAAGTAAAGAAGTATTTTCCAAGAAGGAAAAAAAGTAGCATGAATGAAGAATCATACAGGAAATAAATAAGGTAGGTTTTTTTCAACTGTTAAGGAAAGGCCATTGTGCCTAGAAGAGAGAAATTGGGAAAAAATGGAATAGTTTAAGTCAATACATATTGGGCTAGAGTTTATTCTAGATAGTACATTTTAAGTTTATCTTCAAAGTCATTGAAGGTTTTTGTGTGAAGTTGTACCATGATGAGATTGCAATTGTATAAAAGATTAATCTAGAAACACTATGTAGAGTGCATTGGAAAGAGTGTAGTCTAAAGGGAGGAAACCAGTGGATAATTTACTGTAATTATCCAAGCATTCATTTACTCATTTATTTATCATTTATTCAACAAACATTTATTGAATAACTTCTATTTACCAAGCACTGTGCTAGATACAGGGAATTTAATTTAGACATGAACCTTGCCTTTGCCACTCAAAGTCTAGCCTGAGGTGCATAGATCTGGACAAAGTTGATGGCAGAGGGAATAAAAGGAAAGGAGAGATTTGAGATATTTGGAAAAGACTCTCAATGAATATGAAATTGGGTATAAATAGAATGAGTGAAACTCAAGAATATCCTCAAGATTTAGAGCTTGTATGCTGAGAAGGTAGAGGAACCATTGATCTATTAATAAAATAACTGAGAAGTCAGCTCGAAGAGAGAAGAGCTAATTTTGTTTCTGACTTTGAGTTTACTTGGAACTTTCCAGTAGAGATGGGATTGGGTTTTGGGGAAACAGACCAAGATACAGGGTTTCATTATGTTAGGTATTTTTCCCTTTTTTATTGTGGTAAAGTATACATAATGTAAAATTTAACATTTGAACCATTTTTAAGTGTACTGTTCAGTGCCATTAAGTACATTTACAATGTTGTATAACCTTCACTGTTATTTATTTCCAGAATGTTTTCCTCATCCCCAATAGGAACTCTGTACTCATTAGACAATAGTTCCTCATTCCCCCTCCCCTAGCCTCTGGTAATCCCTAATCTACTTTCCCTCTATATGAATTTGCTTATTCTACATATCTCATATAAGTGGAATCATACAATATTTGTCCTTTTGTGACTTCTCTCACTTAGCATAATGTTTTCAAGGTTCATTCATGTTGTATCATTTATCAGAATTTTATTCTTTTTTATGGATGAATAATATTCCACTGTATGTATACACATTTTATTCATTCATTCATCTGTCAGTATACACTTGGATGCTTTCTACTTTTTGGCTATTGTGAATAATACTGCTATGAACATTGACAAACAGGTGCCTGTTTGAGTTCTTGCTTTTAATTCTTTGGGATAATATACTGAAGAGTGCAATTGCTGAATCATATAGTAATTTTGTTTAACTTTTTGAGGTACCTCCAAATTATTTTCTACAGTGACTGCACCATTTTACATCCCCACCAACTATGTGTGAGAGTTCTAATTTCTCTACATCCTCACCAACTCCTGATATTTTACGTTTGTGTATTTTATTTATTTTTATTAATAGCCATCCAATGTGTGTAAGTGGTTTTGATTTGCATTTCCCTAATGATTAATGATGTTGAACATCTTTTCATGTGCTTATTGGCCATTTGTATATCTTCTTTGGAGAAATGTCTATTCAGGTCTATAAAGACTACAGAAACTTTTACAACATGTCACTTCTATGACCAACTACAAATACCACAGTAATTTAAATCACTTGCAATTCATTTCTGACTCATAATTACCCAGAGTAAGGCCAGAATCCACAGGTTAAGGGCAATCTTGTATAAGATTGCCCTCCAGGCATCAGTCATGACTTCAGGGGTCCAGGCTGCCCACACTTCTGACGAACAAGCTACAAATTCAAGAGTTCCCACTACTCCTTCAGTTTCAATAATTTGCTAGAACAATTTACAGAACTCATTGAAATCATTATAGTTATGATTATAGTTGTCTTATAGTAAAAGGATACGAATAAGAAGCCAAAAGTAGAGATGCATAGGGCAAAGTCTGCGAAGGACTCAAATGCAAGGTTATGTGAAAACTTGAAAGCGGAGTGCAAGGTTCTGTGTTCTGGAGCCAGAATGCATCACCTTCCAACACATCCATGTATCTATCAATTGTGAAAGTTCATCCTGGGTTCACATCAGAATTCATTACATAGGCATGATTGATGGAATCAATCCTCATGTAGTTGGACTCAATCTCTAGCCTCCCTCCATTTCCAGAGGTTGGGGAGGTTCAACTGACATGAGGGGGTTAAGGCCCAACCCCTTAGTCACATGTTGGTCTTTCTGCTATGACCAGCCCACTACCCTAAGACTGCAGGTGTGGATGATCCTACCCATTCATTTCATTAGCATATGAACTATCAAGTGTGCTCCTGGGCCTACCAGGATTAACAAAATAAGTTCCTATCAAAGGAAATTCAAGGATGTAGAGGTTACCTCCCCAAGAACTGGAAACAAAGACCACCCAAACTTTTATGATTTACAAGTCCTTTGCCCATTCTTTAATTGGGATACTTGTCTTTTCGTTGTTGAACTGTAGAAGTTCTTCATATATTCTAGATATTAAACCCTTATCAGATATATAGTTTGTAATGATTTTCTCCCAATCTGTAGGCTGTCATTTTACTCACTTGATTATATCCTTTGATGCATAACAGTTTTTAATTTTGTCCCTTTTATCTATTATTTCTTTTGTTGCCTGCGTTTTTCTTGTCATATCTAAGAATCTACTGCCAAATGTAAGGTTATGAAGATTTATTCTTATCTTTTCTCCTAAGAGTGTTATGGTTATAGCTTTTATACTTAGGTCATTGGTCCATTTTGAGATAATTTTTATATATGGTATGAGGTAGGGGTCCATTTTCATTCTTTTCCATGTAGATATCCAGTTTTCCCAGTAACATTTCTTGAAGAGACTATTCTTTCCTCATTAATGTACTGGGCATTCTTGTCAAAGATCTGTTGGCCATAGATGTCTGGGTTCATTTCTGTACTCTCAGTTCTATTCCATTGGTCTATATATCTATCCTTATGCCAGTACTACACTTTTTTGATTAATGTAACTTTGTAGTATCATAACCGAATTTTGTCTGTGTTCTTGGCTATGCTGCAGAAATGATTTTCAAGAACATGTCAGGTGAGATAGGCCAGTTATTTATTAAGGTAGGGAGGGAAGAGAAATGGGAGAAAATAACAGATCACAGGTCCCAGGTAGAGAGGAAGGGGCTGAAGAGTGATAAAGCGGGATGATTTACAGATGAGAGTTTCCCATTATAGACTATAAATGTACAGGTTTTACTTGTGTGGCCATCATGGCAGGGGAAAAATGGCAAGAGCAGGGTACAGAGGACAGGAACAGGCACCAGGACAGGGCAGAGGCAAGAGAGAGCAAGACAGCAAGAAGTCTTCATGCTTGATTTTTAAATCATTAATTGTTCCACCACTTTGCTAACTGCACAGGAGGAGTCCCAGCTGTTTGCTGTTTTGATTGATTACCCCACCTACCAATCCTCCAGGAGGGCGTAATGATAAAGTCCTTGGGAAATATCCCGGTCTTCTCCTGGTTTCCAGAGGAAATCTCATTCCAAATAGCATAATCTTGTGGGGAATCTTCAAGCAGCCATCTTTTTTTTTTTTTTTTTCCTTTTTTTTTTTTTATTGACTTTGTAATAATATTACATCAAAAATATATATGTGAGGTCCCATTCAACCCCGCTCCCCCACCCCCCCTCTCCCCCCCCAACAACACTCGTTCCCATCATCATGACACATCCATTGGATTTGGTAAGTACATCTTTGGGCACCTCTGCACCTCATAGCCAATGGTCCACATCATGGCCCATACTCTCCTCCATTCCATCCAGTGGGCCCTGTGAGGATTTACAATGTCCGGTGATTGCCTCTGAAGCACCATCCAGGGCAGCTCCATGTCCCAAAGACACCTCCACCTCTCATCTCTTCCTGCCTTTCCCCATACCCATCGTCCACCATGTCCACTTTTCTCAATCCAATACCACCTCTTCTATGTGGACATTGGATTGGTTGTGTCCATTGCACCTCTATGTCAAGAGGAGGCTCAAATTCCACATGGATGCTGGATGCAATCCTCCCATTTTCAGTTGTAATCACTCTAGGCTCCATGGTGTGGTGATTGTCCTTCTTCAACTCCATCTTAGCTGAGTGTGGTAAGTCCAATAAATCAGATTGTAGGTGCTGGAGTCTGTTGAGGTTCAGGACCTGGCTATCACATTGTCAGTCCAGAGATTCAAATCCCCTAAATATATCTTAAATCCCAACGTTAACTGCACCTCCAGCACATTAGCATGAAAGTCTTATGAAGGGAGATCCCATCTGAGTCCAGATTCATCACACATAAACACCATTTCCAAAGAGGGGCCACCTGCCCTGGTAGTTAACCCCATCGGCCATGGCCATAACTCTCATGGGTCTCTTTAGCCTTCAAAGGAACCAATATCTGGGGGTTGTATCTGCTTTATCTGTCTCTCTGACTCTGCTCAGTTGTGCATGAGAGCAATCCTTCTGCCAGCCTCCAGACTCTTTTTTAGAAACTCGTAGCCATATAAACTCATTTCTCCTTTCCATTTCCCCCTTACTTTAGGTCAAACAGCATTTTAAAGTCATGTTATTTTATGTAGACATGGATATTCTGCTGATCTGCATTGAACCTTCCATATAAGGTCCTTTTCCAGTTGCATCATCAGTTGGTATTTGATAGTGGTCCCTCGTTGCCAGGGAGGCTCGTCCCCGGGTGTCATGTCCCACACTGGAGGGAAGGCATTGCATTTACATGCTGAGTTTGGCTTCGAGACTGGCCACATTTGAGTAACATGAAGGCTGACAGGAGGAAATTCCCAGGCACAATGTTGCTCTAGGCCTTGTTCTTATTTTAGGTTTATCAGCTCACAAGCATAGTCATTAGCATCAGGGGCTCACTGTTGAACCCTCACTCCCTCCAGGTCCCCGCCGCTGTACCTGGGAGACTGTCGCTGCTCCCCTAGGGACTGCGGCAGAGCACCACTGGCCAGGAACCCAGTACCCCCCCTGCTGTGGTTTTTAATTGTTGCCATTATGAGTATATCCAATCATTACCATGCCCCCTGGACATATGCTCTGTACAGCTCCCTGTCAGCCATATATCACCTGTCATTGGTATCCCATAACAGTATCCCTCCATTGCCATTGTTGAAACACTCTGTGGTCCAGAACTCCCCGAAATTTGAAGCCCAATATAATGTCATGGTCCCTTACTAGGGAATGGTATATAGTGATGGGTTTAAAGGATGGATAAAGAACTTGGATAAAGTTAGATAAAGAACTTAGATAAAGAATGTTGACTTGAAAAAATTCCACATCCTATCCTTTTTTTCCCCCCCCCCCCTAATTATTCAGCACTTCTTCACAGGAGTCCTAGACCACAGCAATGCATATATATAATATACAGCACTCCCATACATCCACCACAAAACCTTTTTCCTTCCACAGCGATACTCTTACACACTTTTCACATCATATTTACTTAAGGTGATGTACAGAGTCTGAGATATTAGCTTTCTAACAAGGTAATATCTGTGCTTACATTATGGTGCATACTTTAGGATACACAGTTCTTTACATTTTTAGTTATCCTATGTTTTACATTATGGTTTACATTATCAGTCTGTCATCTCCTATATGTTATGGTGTAATATTACATGTTTTATATCCATCCTTGTGTACTCTCAAAAAACTCCTCTCTTGCCCCCCTTTTACTTTGGTTCGACACATTTGACGTCCATTTTCCCTTCCACCTTGGTGCCCACAGTGACAGCCAACTTTCGTTTCCTGAGGAGCCACTTCCAGAAATAGATGGAATAGTGTTCAGGGCCTAACTTGCTCAACTGCCCCAATGCCCTGGGAGCCACCCTTTCTCTCGAGGGATACAGTTCCCTCTATTTGGTGGCATTAGTCCTCCCCAGGATGTGGGTCCACCCCCTCTCTCACTACTTGGGATTTTACCCCATGGTGTCACCCACTCTGGCAGAATGAGCATTTAGCAAGCAGCCATCTTGGGAGTATCAGTGTCCACATGGACTTCTTGCCAGGTTCCCGATCCATCTATTGATTTCCTATCTAGCCTGCTTCAGTATTATTTTGAAATTGAGCAATGTGAGTCCTCCAACTTTGTTCTTTTTTAGATTATTTTAACTATTTAGGGCCCCTTGCAATTCCATATAAATTTGAAGATCAGCTTTCCTATTTCTTCCAAAAAAGCTGTTGGGATTTTGATAAACATTGTGTTGAATCTGTCAATCACTTTGGGTAGCATTGTCAGCTTAGCAATATTAAGTCTTCCATTCCATGGACATGAGATGTCTTGACATTTATTTAGGTCTCTGATTTCTCTCAGCAGTGTTTTGTAGTTTTCATTGGTTAAATTTATTACTTGACTATTTTAGATGCTATCGTAAATTAAATTGTTTTCTTAATTACCTTTTCAGATTGTTCATTACTGGTGTATAGAAGCACAGCTGATTTTCGTGTGTTCATCTTGTGCCCTGCCACTTTGCTGAATATGTTTATTAGTTCCAATAGCTTTCTTGTGGAGTCTTTGGGATTTTCTAAATATATCATCATGTCATATGCAAACAGAGATGGTTTAATTTCTTCCTTTCCAATTTGCATAACTTTTATTTCTTTTTCTTGTCTAGTTGCTCTGGCTAGAAGTTCCAGGACAGATTTGAAGAGCAGTGGTAAAAGTGGACATCCTTGTCTTGTTCTTGATCTCAAGAACAATGTTTCCTGTCTTTCAGCATTATGATGTTAGTTGTGGGTTTTTCATAAATGCACTTTGCCATGTTGAGAAAGTTCCCTTACACTCCTAGTAATCTGCGTATTTTGTCAGGAAGGGGTGCTGAATTTTGTGAAATCCTTTTTCTGCCTCAATTGAGATGATCATGTATTTTTTCCCTTCATTCTATTAATGTGATATATTATGCTGATTGATTTTTCATATGTTGAACTTCCCTTGATTCCTGAGATAAACCCCACTTGGTCATGGTGTATAACCCACTGTGTTTTAAGTTATAGTATGTTGAAATGAAAGACAAGACCAGGGAAATAGGGCACATGCCAAACTTGAAAAAATCTCAGAGGCAACAAGACTACAAGTCAGGTAAGAAAATGTACATGTGTATAGAGTGTTACTCTTCATGAAGCACCTACACATATGTTTTTTATAAATAATCTTTACAACAACACTGTGAACTAAGTTGTTATTATTCCAGTTTTATAGAAGAAGAAACTATATTGAGTATATTGCCCCAGGTCACATTGCCAAGAAGTCTGCAGGAATTCTAATAAAATTAGAATTTTATTGGTTATAAATCCATTATCTTTTCTGTTATACTAATGGGAGATGATGTTTCCAAGTTTTTTCAGGATTTCAAAAGTCTTTGAAAAAATCATGATTACCCTATAAAATGTTAAAAATATGCTCTTGACTTGAATTAAACAATTCAATAAGATAAAATATGATAGCCCATACTGATTAAATGCTCTGGTTTTAGTCATTTATATATTTAAGTTTTAAATTTAGGAACAAAATATGACTTGAAAATAAGTTAATATATATACCTTTTAAACAAGGAATCTGTAGGGAAAATAATAAAAGGAATTATTGGAGAAGAAAATATTGGAGGTAGCATACCAACTTTTTTTGACTCTTGTGATTCTTAATTTAGAAATCAAGAGAGCCAAGCAGGTCAAAATAGGGACCTTTAATAGATGGCAACCAGATCTGTGGTAGGTAGAGAAACTAGATGGTCAAAAGTTCAAGCATATAAGCAGTAAATAAGAAAGCCTCAGCATGGAGAGGGTGGGGGAAAACTAAACAGAAGAAATGTCTGTCTCCAACTAATTAAAGAGCCCAATACTCAAGTTCTCCTGTCTCCCATCTCCAGCTTTTTCTTTGTCCTCTCATCTTGACAAAAAATAGGGAGTCTGGCTTGTAGGTTTGCGTATTACAATATTTGAAAAGAGCTAATTAGGTAGCAATTATAGCTAGAGAGAACAAAACAGTTTCTGACAGAGACCTTTTCTCATATAGTTCTTCTCCCTTACCAAAAAGTGACCTTGCACCTTTATAGGAGTCTGAAAGAGTGAAGAAAGACATTGACTAGGTCACTGAGTCAGATCCCAGGAGTGGTTCTTGGAGTATATTTTTCTGAATCAATACAATAGTTTAATCATTGGAAGCCTGCTAAGTTTATATAGGTCCTGCAAGCAGATGGTAGGAGCCTCTCTCAGTCACAGCTATGGCTATGTGGTGCTAAAGAGGCATGGAAGTTGAGAATGAAATGAGATAGGCCAAGGTCAGAAAACTGGAGAAAAGCCTGAACAAGGCCTTCAAAGTAAGGAGGCCTACAGCAGTTCCTGGGAGCCAAAGCATGAATCACAGAGAATGGTTCAGAGAGGAAAAGAAGGATCAGCAGTGGATGGAAATGGAAAATAGGAGAATCCAGGAAATCAGAGACTAATGCCTGCGGCTAACATTTTCTAGTCCAAGTTAATAGTCACACCTCGTCCTGCACTTGCAGGGGTGCCCCAAGTACAAACTTGGCTTCTGAGTCTGGCATGGCCTGCTAGGAAATTATATACAAAGCAGCTTGCAGAGGCCAGAATTCCTTCAGGTTCTTATGCCTAGAAAGAAAGTGCCTGGCTAATTTATTGCATTTTTCTTCTGATGTTTCATGATGAAATCCTTATATAACACCCAGGTACAAAGGTGTTTTTTTTCATTTACAGATGGCATAATTCTCTGAGGAGTACATTGTTTAGTCACAACATTGATCCGGATGTTAGAACTGAGTCTTAATTTTATGAAAATTCTGAGCTGGGACAGAAGCTGGATATGGTCTTTTGTCCCACATAGCCATCAAAGAATTTGAGCATGTACCCCTACTATGTGTATTTTAAATTTTTTTTATTTACCTTGTATTGCTGTACTAATATAGTGAATACATTATAAAAATAGACCAACATAGAAATTTTAAATAGTGAGATAAAGATGAAATAAATACTTTTTTTACCTTATTAACACATAAAACTTTTTGCTCTTGCTAAAAATGTTATTAATTATGACATTGTGGTTATTTAATTGTATTAATCATGATGGCTTTGTACTGGCTATAACTAATATCCCAAGTCACACTCTTCACTTAGGTGAGATTCAGCATCGCTGAGAATCAGATCTAAGTCCATATTTTAGTCTTCTGGATAGTTTTTAAGTTTTGGGTGCTTATTGTTTGTTTTATTTTGTTTTGTTTTGCTGATTTTCTGTATACTCATTTATTATCTTTTTAAACTTATTTTTCTTTTTTAAAAAATATTTTATTGGAAAAGTTGTAGTTTTACAGAAAAATGCAAACATTACAGAATTCCCATATACCACCCTCCTTACACATGCAGTTGTATTAGTAATACTTTGTATTAATGTGGAAACTTTGTTACAATTGATGAAACAATAATATTGTAATTATACAATAGCATACAATAGTATACATAGTTTACATTAGGATTCATTTTTTGTATTATTCAGTCTTATGTTTTTAAAAAATGTATTCTAGTAACATATATACAACCTAAAATTTTTCCTTTAACCACATTCTAATATAGAGTTCATTGGAGTTAATTACATTCACAATGATGTGCTACCATCACCACAATCTATTACCAACACTTTTCTATCACCCCAAACAGAAATTCTGTACTAATTAAACATTAACTCCCCATTCCCTACCCCATCCTGGCCCCAGGCATCCAATATTCTTGTTTCTGACTATGTGAATTTACTTATTCTAATTATTTCATGTCATTACTATCCTTTTGTGTCTTACTTACTTCACTCAACATATCTTCAAGGTTCATTCATGTAGTTGCATGTATCAACCTTCATTCCTTTCTGTAGCTGAATAATATTACATTATATGTAATACAACATTTTTGTTTATCTATTCATCTGTTGATGGGCCCTTGGGTTGCTTATATCCTTTGGCTGTTGTGAATAATGTCTCTATGAGCACTGGTGTACAACTAACTGTTTGAGCTCCTGCTTTCAGTTCTTTTGGGTATATACCAAGAAGTGGGATTGACAGGTCATATGATAATTCTATTCTTAACATTCTGAGGAACTACCAAACTGTTTTTCACAGTGGCTGCATCCACTTTATATTCCTACTAACAATGAATGAGTGCTCTTATTTTTCCAAATTCTTTCCATCATTTTTCCTTTTCTATTTTTTAAAAGGAACCATTCTATTGGGTGTGAAATGATATCTCATTGAGGTTATAATTTGCATTTCCCTAATGGCTAATGATGTGAACATCTTTAATGTGCTTACTGGCCATTTGTATATCTTTGGAAAGATTCAAGTCCATTTTTAAAATTAGGTGGTTTATCTTTTTGTCATTGAGTTGTAGGATTCCTTTGTATATTCTGGATATTAAACCCTTATCAGATATGGTTTCCAAACGTTTTTTCCAATTCTGTAGATTGTCATTTTACTTTTATGATGAATTTATTTGTTACACACGTTTTTAATTTTGATGAAGTCCCATTTGTCTGTTTTTTCTTTTGTGGCTCATGCTATTGTTGTAAAGTCTAAGAAACCATTGCCTAGCACAAGGTCCTGAAGATGCTTCCCTACATTTTCTTCTATGAGTTGTATAGTTTGGTTCTTATGTTTAGGTCTTTGAGCCATTTTGAGTTAATTGTTTATATCATGTGAGTTAAGGATCCACCTTCATTCTTTTGCATATGAATATCCAGTTTTCCCAGAACAATTTGTTGAAGAAACTATTCTTTTCCCACTGAGTAGTCTTGGCACCTTTGTCTAAATCAATAGGCCATAGACATGGTTTCTGAACTCCCAATTCAATTCCATTGGTCTATAAATCTGTCTTTGTGCCAGTACCATGCTGTTTTGATTATTGGTACCTTTATAAATATGTTTTGATATTGATATGTGTGTGTCCTTTAACTTCATTCTTCTTTTTCAAGATGGTTTTGGCTTTTTGGAGCATGTTACTATTCCATATAAATGTGATGATTGACTTTTCCATTCCTGCAAAAAAGCCTATTGGAATATGATTAGGAATGCATTAAATCTGTAAGTCACTTTAGGTGGACTTGACATCTTAACAATATTTAGTCTAACAATCCATGAACATGGACTGTTGTTCCATTTATTTAGGTCTTCTTTAATTTTTTTTTTCACAATTTTTTGTAGTTTTCCCTCATGTTTGAAAGAGACTCTTGTCTGATGTTTTAGATTGCTAAGCTGTTCAAAGCAGATATAATAAAATACATTGACTTGAACAATGAGAATTTATTAGCTTACAAGCTTATAGTTTTTAGGACGAGAAAAATGTTCATATCAAGGCATCATTAGGTGATTCTTTCATCCCCAAAACCAGCTGCCAGTAGTCCTGGACTCCTCTGTCACATGAGAAGGCACATGGCAGCACTGTTGGTCTTTTCTTTCTCTTCTGAGTTTTCCTTGCTTTTAGCTTCTTGCTTCTGTGGCTTTCTCTCTCTTTGTCTGAATTTCATTCTCTTATAAACAACCCCAGTAGGAGGATTAAGACATACCCTACGCCATTCCTGAACTGAAATAGCCTTAATAAAGGTCTTACTTATAATAGGTTTACACCTACAGAAATGGATTAGCTTTAAGAGTGTGATTTTTCTGGGGTACATACAGTTTCAAACCACCACACCATATATAAATTTCTTGGCTGGCATTATTTTCTTTCAGCATTTTAAGTATTTCGTCCTACTGTCTTCTTGCATCCATGATGAGAAATCAGCATTTAATCCTGGGTTTCTTTTCTTTCCTTTTATTTTTTTTTCTTTCTATTTCTTTTCTTTTTCTTATTTTTGCATTTCATCTTATCATGGCTCTCTTGTAGATAACAGATTGCTTTTCTCTTGCAACTTTTAGAACTTGTCCTTGTCATTCAACAGTTTTTCTACTAGTATGTTTCTGGGCCTGGTTCTCTTTGAGTTAATCCTATTTGGAGTTCATTGGTCTTTTTGAGTGTTTATATTCATGTCTTCATTTAACTTTGGAAGTTTTCTGCTATTATTTCTTTGAATATTCTCTCTGTGCCTTTCTCTCTCTGTTTCCCCCTCTATCTTTTCCCTGCTGTACATAACTGCTAATCTAAATCCTTCTCTATAAATTTGTTTATATTTATATTTTGTATAGATTGAATCAAACAATATGTATTACTTTGCATCTGGTTTCTTTCATTTAGCATAATTCCTCTTTTTTATGATTGCTAGAAAAATATTAATATATTACTATTCCCTACAGTTCCTAGTTTGCTTTAGGCATATTTCTGCCCAAATACTACCCTATTACTAACATCTTACAGTGTTAACATACATTTGTTCTGATTCATGGGGGAAAAGTCTTATATTTGTACTGTTAACCATACATTGTCCACAAGGGTTCAATATGCAATACAGTCCCATGTTTCCTACTTTACCTTTTCTTCTAGTGACATATGTGACCCTAAACTTTCCCATTCAAACACTATCATACACATATATTAACACTACTAAATACACTCATTATAATGTGTTATCATCATCTCTATCCATTTCCAAACATTTAAAATCAACTTTAGTACAAATTCTGCACAAATTAAGCCTTGGCTCCACATTCTCTATCCTCATTCTAACATCTGGTAGCATATTAGCTCCATGAGTTTGTTTATTATATTTAACCCATATTAGTAGAGATCATACAAATGTGAGAAATTTTCTGCCATTATTTCTTTGAATATTTTCTCTGCCCCTTTCTCTCTTACTTATCCTTCTGGGACGCCCATAATGCACAGTGGTATGCTTGGTGGTATCCCATAGATCCTTAGGCTCTGTTCACTTTTTTCATCCTTTTATCTTTCTGCTCCTCAATCTGAGTCATTTCAATTGTCTTGTCTTCAAGTTCACTGATTCTTTCTTCTACCGGCTCCAATCAATGCTGTTGAAATAATATTCAGAAATATTATTTCTGCAGGGTTCCTTTTTAAAATTACTATCTCTTTATTGAATTCCTCATGTTGTTCAATCATCATTTTCCTGATACCCTTTAGTTCTTTCTCTGTTTCCTTTTATCTCCTTGAGCAGATCAATGATTGAAGTGAATTATCAAAGATCACTTTGTCTGGCATGTCCAAAGTCTGGTGTTCTTCACTGATGGTTTCTGGATTTTTATCTTACTCCTTTGGATAGGCCATCATAGCCTATCTTTGTCTTATAATCTTTTGTTGTACACAGTATATTTTAATATTTTAAGTCATTAACCCTGGGATTTAGTCCCTGAGCTCTGTATTCCTTAAGTTTTATCTAGCTAGTGGTATGATAGAGATTTCCTTGAATGTCAGGAGCTAACTAAAACAAAAAAAACAGTAAAAAATACTTTCACAGTCTTTGCAAATGGGGTCTGCATTGACTGGGCTCTGCTTCAGAGGTTAGCCCTCCTATCAAGAAGAACAGCCTGAGGAGAAAGTGAAGTCTAGGTGGGTCCTCTCTGTCTTTTCTGAGTCTTTGTCTTATCCTGGGATATGCTCACTTTTAGTCTTAGGAATTCCTCCCTTTACAGGAATTCCAATGCCCCCTTTATTCCCTATGAAATAGAAATTCTCCCTCTCAGTGTTCACTATTGTATTTCTTAAAGCAGGTAATCCTTATCCCCGTTCTATTTGGTTTAATTGTTTCTTAACTGCTCTAGCTGTCTGCAAGCTGCTTTTAAGAACAGAGCAAGTTCTGTGAGGATGAGCCAGAGACAAATTTTCTGGCCCAATTTTTCAGGCTGCCAACCATTAGATTGGTAGAAACATACTGGCACCCCAGTATGGGTTACCCTGGTTCCTCTGGAACCAAACCAGGGCCCCATAATGGGAGCACAGGCTGGCTCCACACCGCATCAGGGAGAGGGTAGAGAAAAGGTCGTCAAGGACACTATGAGCTTCTTCTACTGTTTTGGATTTTTTTAAGATTTATTTTATTTATTTATTTCTCCCAACCCCCTTGTTGTTTGTATTTGCTGTGTCTGTTTGTTGTGTGCTGGTCTTCTTTTTTAGGAGGCACAGGGACCCAAACCTGGAACCTCCCATGTGGGAGGGAGGTACCTAATCACTTGAGCCACTTCTGCTTGCTGCTTTGTTTTGTCTCTCATTATGTTTTCCTCCATGTGTCTCTTATTGTGTTATCTTGTTGCATCAGCTCACCTCATTGGCCCATTGCTTGAGCCACATTTGCTTCCCCTTCTACCATTTTTAAAGCTGTGTTTTCTTGATTTGGCACTAGCCCAGTTACTGCACCCTTTAACTGTTTTTTTTCAGAGTTTTGAGGAAGATGGCTCTGCTAGTTTTTGCTAGTTGTTTGAAGATCCTATGTGGGAATGGCATCCTGGAGCATCTTTTACTGCCAACTTCCTTTACCAGAGGCTGGCTCTTCATTTTTACTTTCTCATGTAACTGATGAAATGCTTGTGCTAGTGGTAAAAATGTAAGCCCTTCCTTTTTCCTATTGTTCACTTTTGCTTGTCATCGTTATTTCGAAATGCACTGAGTGTTTTTGAAGGAGTCTTTTTAAGACACTCAGTTTTTTCAGATTTAATTTAGTTAAAACTAAATAATATAATACATAAACCACTTTCTCATGCACAAGTAAACTGTAGTAGGTTCTAATGTTCTAAAAGCAAAGGTACAAGTTCTGGCCCCACTGTTCACCCCCTTGGGTGTGGAGTTTCTGCTCTGAAGATGTTTCCAGAACTGTGGGTGACAGGACTATGGCAGGGGTCTCCAGTGACAAGCTGCATACTAAATAATAGTACAGAATAGTTTCTTATTATGTATTTCTTATTTTGTATTTTCCTTATTTTGTGTTAATAGGCATTCTTATACTTTCTTTGCAAGTCCAAGGGCATTGTCTTTTGTATCACCTAAGATGTGGGCACCCTATTTGAGAGTTCACATGTCTAGAGTGATGATTCTCAACCTTTGGTTTGAAATTCTCTTTCACTGGTTTTCAGATGGGTTCCTGGAACCTGCATTTTAACAAACACTCTGGGTGTTTCTAATGCAGATGATCTTTGGTTGGAATCCCTGGGAAAAGCATGGCTTCCTAGAATCAGTATTTCTTTGACCACATTGAGGACCTGGGACTGGAAATTCTTCTGCCCCATTACTATGAAGGATTGGAATAAACTTCTTCCCCTAGGATTGAGCTGGAAGTGGGACCTGGCAGGCAGGTTGGTAGTAACTTCCAATGTCTGCTTACACTGTGAGCTTGATGGAGTGTCAGAGTCTGTAAGTCCTGGGGCAGCAACCTTTTTCTGAATGGGAGGCATATAATAAGGTCTGCAGATCTCTTTTTCTCCTTTATCAATAGAAGACAATTCCTGTAAGTAGCTGATAATCAAAATTGTTCAAATATATGGGGCTTTACACTATCTTTGAAAATCCAGGAAATGAAGAGAGTTCATTCCAAAAGACTACAACTCCTGGATATACCTTTAAAAATGATTTAGGGAAGCAGATGTGGCTCAAGTGATTGCACTCCTGACTACCATATGGCAGGTCCAGGATTCAATTCCTGGGGCCTCCTGGTGAAGGCAAGCTGGCCTGAGCAGCGAGCTGGCTTGAGTGGGGAGCTGGCCCACATGGAGTGCTGGCCCACGTGGCAAGCTGGCCTGAGCAAAGAGCTGGTGTAGCAAGATGACACAACAAAAAGAGACACAGAGGAGAGATAATAAGAGATGCAGCAGACCAGTGAGCTGAGGTGGCACAAGAGATTGAGCACCTCTCTCCCACTCTGGAAGGTCCCAGGATCGTTCCTGGTACAGCCTAAAGAGAAAACAAGCAGACACAGAAGAACACACAGTGAATGGACACAAGGAGCAGAGAGCAGTGGGGGCGGGGGGATGTAAATAAATAAATAATGATTTAGAACAGATATACAATGGTCATATTCATTCTCATAATCATGATCATCAATATTTTCATAACATTTAGCTTGCAAATGTAAGATTTTTTTTCTTACCTTTTGAGGTAGCTTTTTATCCTCTTCTTTTTATAGATAGGGAAACTGAGGCCCAGAGAGGTTAAGTAAACAAGTCCTTGATTACACAGGTGGTCAATGATGAAGCCCAAACTCCAGTCCAAGAAAATTGTCTGCAATCTAATACTCTTCTTCTACACTGTAGCTGCCTGAAACTAGAAAGCCCAATATTCACAGTTATTTTCCTTTTAGCAAGTATTGCACAAGTGAAAACCTGGTAGTTTTGTCTAGCTAAGATAAAAATCCAGTAGGTACATAGAGTGATAATAATGGGTGGCCACAAAGCCAGATTTTCCCAGCAGTCGTTTAGGAAACAATGATAATGGCATTACCAAAAGTGGAATGTTTTCTCCAAAGAGTTCTTCGCTGCTGGTTTTCATGGATTTTATTGCTTGTGATATCTGCTCACACTATTTTTTTATAATTTTTTTTTTCACACACCCCCCCTCAATTGTCTGCTCTCTGTGTCCATTTGCTGCGTGTTCTTCTGTGACCGCTTCTATCCTTATCTGTGGCACCGGGAATCTGTGTTTCTTTTTGTTGTGTCATCTTGTTGTGTCAGCTCTCTGTGTGTGCGGCGCCATTCCTGGGCAGGCTGTACTTTCTCTCGCGCTGGGTGGCTCTCCTTACGGGGCTCACTCCTTGCACGTGGGGCTCCCCTACGTGGGGGACACCCCTGAGTGGTGGGGCACTCCTTGCGTGCATCAGCACTGCACGCATCAGCACATAACCACATGGGTCAAGGAGGCCCGGGGTTTGAACCGCAGACCTCCCATGTGGTAGGCGGACACCCTATCCATTGGGCCAAGTCCGCTTCCCTCCCACTATTCTTAATCATGTTTTGCTATTGACAGTAGAAGGGGGACTACCATCTGTAACAGTACTATCAGAACTGCACAGAAACCTTCATTTTATACTCTAGGGTACTGGTATTTGAAGAAAAAAAAAAACTAGAACAAAGCAAATAAATGATAGTGAGAAGAAATGAGAGGGAAAGAAGAAGTTTCTGTTGAATGGTTAATATGGATTAGAAGGTACATTTACATTCAATTACTGACACACCGTGGATCCAGTCCATTCTGGGTTGTTAATATGCAGTACACAAATCCCAGTTATATAGAATATGACTATATCCTAGTAACAGAGAGAGATGAAAAATAGGTAATAAAATGTTCACACTTGGTAATCTAGGAGAGAGGTGTCTAGATGTTCACTCTTCCCCCAATTATTTTGCATTTGAAATGTTTAAAAAATTTTTCTTAAAAAGCATCATAAAATAAAAAGATAAAGTATGGTAATAGAAGTCTGAACAGTAGTTGCTTATGGAGGTGGGGATTGACTAGAAGGCATCCATGAGAGAATTTTCTGAGGGAGAAGAAAATACTCTAATACCTCATAAAATTGTACTCTTAAGATCTTACATTTCACTATATGTAAATTTTATCTCAGTTTTGAACAATTAGCATGAGCACAGACAAGAAAGACATTGGGCAGAAAGAGGCACAGCATGTTTGAGCACTGACACCAGGGCAGTTATGTATTCACCTCACCGTTTTCTCATTCTGGGCACTTGGGAAGGTTGTATTTTCCAGGCTTCCTCGAAGTTAGCTTGGGTATCTCGTAACTGCCTTCTGGCCTATGATGTGGAGTGGAAGTAATGTAAGCCACCTCCAGCCTGGCCCTTAAAAGCTTCCTGTGAAATCCTCCAGTCGGTATGTGGTGACCTGGGAAGGAAGTAGCTCCCCTGTGGCACTGCTACCAGAAAGAGGTCTTCACTGGACTGTGACATGAATGAGAAAGGAAAAAAAATTACTGTGGTTATAAAAATAATAGAATGTGCATAATTGTTTTGTGTTCTTAAAATTTGATATTAAATTATATTTTCAGATTGTTACTGTTCTACCTACAACTTATTTTATTAAAGTATAAATGTGTGTTCAAGTTATAAAATTCTCAGGTCTAGGTCTGAAATAAAGGATGAAGGGTTTGGCTGGGGTTGATTTGGACAAGGTTTTATTTAAACTCCAAACCAATATCTTTAAAATGAAGAGGGAAAAAAAGAGAATATATTTTCAAGCAAAGCAAAGTGAAATTCTCCTAAGGTGAGGCCATGTACAGCAGCTGTGTGTAAAGCCTCCGTTAGGTGCCACTGGAAGTTTGAACACTTTATACTCCCATACCTGATTCGTAGAGTTTTTATTAAAATGAACACACAGCTTGTGAAAATCTGAGCTCCTCTGAGCAAAGTTCCCTAGATGTGAAACCTATCCTGTATCCAGTGGTTGAGGAAAACCTATCTACTTTGGCACAAACAAGTCAACTTTCTAAAGAACAACGAATCCTTTGTGGCTATGACAATTTTATTTATCACAAGGAGACAAAACATAATGTTTATGGGTAAGGCTCTTTCTGCAAAGCATTCATCAGATTACCTACCTCCAAATAATGAATTTCACTTTTTTCCCAAAGGCCATAGAGAGAGCATCAAAATAAGTCCCTTTCCCAAACACAGGATAAAAATACGTCTGTTTTTCATAACCCTGTCTTCACCTCTTGCTTCACTTCCTTGATTATTACTCCCACTTTCTCTCATTGTTCTTAGCCTTTAATGTCACTTCCCCAGAGATATACTCCCTGGCTATCCCAATCTACATTATGCTCCTCTCCTAATCTCTTAAAGTACTCAGGACTTCTTAGTAACTTGTTATACTATATAATGATAAATTTACATGTGAGTTCATTTGTTTAATATTTGTATCCCCTAGTAAACTGTAAACTCCATGAAGGTAGTCATCTTTTCTGTTTTTGCTTTATGTTGATTGATTATGTGATTTTTATCACTCACTACTCAGTATAGCACATTGCCTGGTACATAGCCAGCTGCTCAACAAGAATTTGTTGAATAATCGATATTCAAACCTGACAAAGAAAACACCCAAAATAATTACAAATCAATTCCACTTTTAATTCTGCTGTTGAATTCATGTATATTAGCAAAGAGAATCTAGTGGCACATTAATAGTATAATGCACAAAGACCATAAATGCAACATGGCCCACTATGAGAAATCTATTAATATAATTCACATATTAAAAGTTCAAAGAGAAAAAAACATATGATTGTTTCTATCAGTGAAGAGGCATTTAATAAAAGTCAATATCTATTGCAGATTTTAAAAATTAAGTAACTTTCCCAAGGTTGAATTGCTAATAAATGGTGGAGCTGGTATTCAAATCCAGTACTCTTAACCATTAAGCTATATTGCCTACCTATAGTTTATGTTATTAAAATTTTTGTATGAAGAAATGGCACAATGACTTTATGATTACTCTCTGTGATAATGATGCATTTGTACTGGAAAATAAAGCATGGTAAGAATTAAAATGACAAATATATACTTTAAAAAGTATGTAAGTGGAAGAAAGATTAAAAATTTACTTCTTAAATGTTCCAGGGTTTGGCCCAAACTTATAAGCCAAAAAAGAAAACAAAAATTACATACCCATCTGATTGAAAAAGATTAAACAATTTGACAATACTAAATGGCAGAGAGATTTGGAGTAATGTGAACTTTCACTTATAGCTGGTGGGAGTGTAAATTGGAATACCCATTTTGAAAATGTATTCACTATTATGTACTGATATTAAAGATGCATGCACTTTTTCACCCAACAATTCCACTTGTAGGTGTCTTTGTTAGAGCAACACTGTTGAATAGATCTTTATGCAGTGATGGAAATGTTCTATATCTGCACCACCCAGTACAGTAGCCCCTAGCCACATGTGGCTGTTACGCCCTTGAAATGTGGCTAATGTGACTGAAAACTGAGTTAATTTTAATTAATTTAGATTTAAATTTAAATAGCCACATGTGGCAGTGGCTACTGTGTTGGAGAGCCCTAGAGAAACTCATGCACATGTGCACCAGAATATGAATATGGAATGTTTATGGTAGCATTGTTTATAATAACAAAAATGGGAATCAATTCAAATGTCCATCTGCAAAGAATAGACTAATAAATCATGGTATATCCGTATACTAGTGTATACACAGCAGTGAATCTGAACAAACCTCACACAATAATGTGGATGAATCACATGAATATAATGCTGAGTGAAAGATATGAAAGAATACACATTTCTCACGTTTCAAAATTCACACAGAATTGAAAAGAAACAGACAAAACAATTTTTTCTAGGGAAGGATAAACAAAATGATTATCATGAAAGTGATTGTTTTTGCTTGCTTGTTTGTTTTTGCTGTCCTTTTATTTCCTTTTTACAAATAATGCTAAGTAAAAGCCCTATAGTACCCCAAATTTCCAGGCACTAGCCAAAGTTAGGATTGTTTCCATTTGTTCAAGCAATCCAGAACCTCTAAGCTATCATGGCTCACTTTTCCTTAGGGCTTTACTAATAACTCAGGGCCAAGCTCTGTGAGGACCAGGTGGCAGTTTCAGATGGTGTTCTGACCCCTTTTGTTACTTCATCTGGGGAAGCAAGGATATGGGCCATGGTGACATTTGGTCATTATTCTATTTCCACATTTGTTATAGGTTCAGTGGTGGTCAAGTCCCTCTATATTCTCTTTTAAACATTCTAATATAAATGTTAAATTGCAAGCCTCAGTTTCTGGACAAGGGAAATTTTCACAGGATTTTGAAAACATTATATATTTTTCTACAATATGTATGATTTCCATGGTATCACGTCTTTCAAGATACTATCTGTTCCCCAAAAGAGTTGAAGAAAAATAATTAAATGCCTAGAATTTGATTTTTACTAAGGGTTTCTAGAAAGATAGTTTATATATGTCTGTGTAAATACACACACACATATACTCACTGTCCCTCTCTCACACACATGCATGCACATACACACCTACATGCTCTCCCCATACACACTCATACACATACACACACACACACAAACACATGAACCCAACACCACTTGTACACACTGGACAGTTGCATCTTACTTGAAGGATTATCCCTATATATTTCATATAGTTCAAAATGTGCATACTATACAGGTTGTCTTGAAAAAGGCTGACTGGTATTTCTGCTTTCCAGCTGAAGGGGTGTCACCATGTGGGCAATAGCATTAGAAAGAAATGTTCGGAAATTTCTCAGTCTGCTAGTTTTAAGTGTTTTTTTAGCAAATATTTTAATTATGGGAAATTCACATTATTTCACATTTTATGAGTAAAGTATGCTTTATTAATATCCAAATCACTATTTAAACTTTGCATAATGTAAGTGATTATTCTGTAGACCATTTTAAAGAACTGGAACTTGCTTCCAAATTAGAGTTTTAGACATACTGTTGTGCATATATATGTATTCTTACAACTTTATTTGGTTTTACGTTGCTCTCCCTATGAAACTGGCCACTGCTAAATAAGGAAAACCTTTAACTATCTTTGATCCTGAAGTCTTTGTAGTATTATAAAATAGAAAAGGTTTCAATAATCTAAGTACAAATTGCTTAGGGACCTTCATTTTTAAATATACTTAACAATTGGCCATTCTGTGATTTTATTTTATTAAACCAAATGTAGCATTATATATTATTCTTTACCACGAAATTTTTTACAGGGCAGTAATTCTGTCAGTTGTTAGTCATATAGACTCAGCCAAAGACAGAGCTTTAGATTCATGCTATAATGGTCTTATCATACTTCGAAGTTCTTCTATTGAATAAAATAACTGTAGTTTTATAGTGGCAAAAATGCTGAAGATTGGCCTAATTTATTTAGTTGCCAATAGAATATTTCCTATAAATCATAGTCTTAACTAGGAAGCACTGTTTTTTAATTACAATTTGATAAAACTTTAAGAATAGCAATTTTGTATTTTAAATTCGATTTCTTTTTACATAGGTTACTTCCAACTGTAATTGATCAGAAATCATTTATTTTCCCTCTACAACCTGGAGATAAACTTTGGCAACCCCAGAGGCAGAACAGTTCATTTCCACATTCCTTTCCAAGAGTAAAGGTAGGAATAGGGAAATCCATGGAGGCAGAAAGTGAATTAGTAGTCCCCAGGGCCGGGGGCGGGTAATGGAGAATAGCTCCTAGTGGGTCTGAAGTTTCTTTTTGAGTCTGATGAGAATGTTCTAAAATTCTCAACAGTCAGGTTGGTGTACAACTCTGATTATATGAAAAACCACTGAACTGTGCACTTTAAAAGGTAAATTTTATGGCATGTGAAGTATTATGTCAATAAAGCTGTTATAAAAGTATTTTTAAAGAATAAAGGTAGGAAATTTGCTTTGTGTTCTAAATTTAAAAATAACTATAAATATATAAGTCTGTTTCTACAATTTCATTGAATTGTTGGGTCAGAAATGATCATGGGATGGTCAGTTTCTATCACAAAAGAACTTCCTTCAAAAAGCAGTATGAAACAAACACAATATCTTCAAATTTTTTAACAGAGCCCCAGAAGAAAAGTTTCCAAGTACTAAGGAATAAAGCTCAAGAGATTTTATACTTTGCCTCCATTGGGGGTTCTCTCAATTTGATTCCTGTTCCTTCCCTGAGTCCCCAGTAGTAATAATAGCTCACCTTTATTGGGTGCCGGATAATGTTCAGTGCTTGGCGACTATTAATTTATTGAACCTTCAGAATAACCCTAGAAGGAGATGTTGTTATCTTCATTTTTTTGGTGAAAAAAAATCAAGATACAAAGATGATAAATAAGTTGTCCAAGGGAACAAGGCTAATAAATGCCAGAGCCCAGGATTACAATCCAGAAACTAGGGGACCCGAGCTGTGCTCTTCACTGGTGTGGTACCCATTTTTAAATAATAGCTTTATTGAGATATAATTTGCATACCATAAAATTCACCCTTTTATAATGACAGCACAACTCCATGATGAAAATGGGTATACATTTTTAATCGATTGTACCAAGCATAGGACTGTATAATACAATGAAGTCTATGGTGGTAGATGGACTGTGGTTTCAGAAAAAATATGAGAAAGTTCATTTGTGAACTGTAACATATAAATACTAATATGGGGTATTAATAATCAGGTAAGTTGGAGGAAAAGTTTACCAAATGTAAGATATGAGCTATAGTTAGTTGTAATATTTTAACCATGCTCTTCTATAGTTTGTAACAAATATTTCACAACAATGCAACATGTTAGTGGTGGGGTGATGCATGGGAGCCCTGTATGATGATACATGTTTGTTTTATAAGTTCACAACTTATAGTATACATTTATTGTTTATGTATGTTCATGTATGAATGAAATACTTCAGTAAAACTTCTTAATGAAAAAAAAGAAATTCACCCTTTTCAAGTATTCAATTCAGTAGTTTAGTCTATTTACAGAGTTTTACAACCACCATGCGGTTCCCTTTTATTTCAGTAGTTAATATATACATTAAAAAATTGTTTTGAATTGAGAAAGTTATAGGTTTACAGAAAAATCAAATCATGTGAAAAATACAGTGTTCCCATATACTCCCTATTGTTTACATTAGTATGGTACCTTGGTTACAACTGATGAAAGAATATTATAATTGTACGATTAACTATAGTCCATAGTAGACATTAGGGAATCCTCCATATACCTCCTATTATTAACACCTTGCAGTAGTGTGATACATTTGTTACTATTCATGAAAGAACATTTTAATTATTTTACCATTAACTGTATAGTCCATTTACAGAAGTTGTACAATCATGTTTTATCTTTTAATTTTTTTCCAGTAACATATGTCCAACCTTAAATTTCCTCTTTTAACAACACTCGCCCATATACATATATATATCTATTTCAGTGCTGTTAATTACACTCACAATGTTGTGCTAGCATCACCACCATTCATTTTCAAAAGTTCGCAATTGACCCAAATAGAAATTCTGTACAAATTAAGCATTAACTCCCCATTTCCTACCCCCAATCCAGCCCCTGGTAACCTATATTCTAGATTCCAACTCTGTGGGTTTGCTTATTCTAATCGTCTCAAATTAGTGAGATCATACAGTATTTTTCCTTTTGTGTCTGGCTTACTTCAGTCAGTGTCTTCAAAGTTCATCCATATTGTCGCATATATCAGGACTTCATTCCTATTTAATGCTGAATAATATTCCATTATATGTATATACCACATTGTGTTTGTTTATCCATTCATCAGTTGATGTACACTTGGGTTGCTTCCATCTTTTGGCAATTATGAATGATGCCACTGTGAACGTCAGTGTGCAAATATCTGTTCAAGTCCCTGCTTTCAATTCTTTGGGGTATAAACCTAGAGTAGAAGGATTACTGGGTCATATAGTAATTCTATACTTGGGTTTCTGAGAATTGCCAAAATGTCTTCCACAGCAGCTGCACCATTTTTCATTCCCACCCAACAATGAATGAGTGTCCCTATTTCTCCGTATTCTCTCCAACACTTGTAATTTTCTGTTTTTTATTTTTTAATAGTAGCCATTCCATTGGGTGTGAAATGGTATCTCAGTGTGGTTTTGATTTGCATTTCCCTAATTGCTAATGATATTGAGCATCTTTTTCACATATCTTTTAGTCATTTGTATATCCTCTTTGGAGAAATGTCTAGTCAAGTCTTGACACTTTTAAATTGGGTGGTTTGTCTTTTTGTTGATTTGTAAGATTTTGTTGTATATTCTGGATATTAAAACCTTATTGGATATGTGGTTTCCAAGTATTTTCTCCCATTGAGTAGGTCTTTTTACTTGCATGATAAAGTCTTTTGATGTACAAAAACATTTTTCTTTTGGAGAGGTCCCATTTATCTATTTTTTCTTTTGTTGCTTTGTGCTTTCAATATAAAGTCTAAGAAACCATTGCCTAACACAAGACCCTAAAGATGCTTCCCTACATTTGCTTCTAGGAATTTTATTGTCTTGGCTCCTATATTTACATCTTTGATCCATTTTGAATTGATTTTTGTATACAGTATGTGAAAAGTTACTCTTTCATTCTTTTGGATATGGATATCCAGTTCTCCCAGCACCATTTGTTAAAGAGACTATTCTTTCCCAATTGTGTCTGACTTATTCCACTCACTGTCTTCAAGATTTGGCAGCCTTGTCAAAAATCAGTTGACCATAAATGTGAAGGTCTATTTATGAACTCTCAATTTGATTCCATTGGTCTATATGTCTATCATTATGCCAGCACCATGCTTTTTTGTCCACTGTAGTTTGTATTAAGCTTTAAAGTCAGGAAGTGTGAGTCCTCCAACTTCATTCTTCTTTTTCAAGATGGTTTTAGCTATTCAGGGACTCTTACCCTTCCAAATATATTTGATTGTTGCCTTTAAACCTTTCTGCAAAGTAGGCTGTTGGAATTTTGATTGGGATTGCATTGAATTTGTAAATCATTTTGGGTAGAATTGACATCTTAACAATATTTAGTCTTCCAATCCATGAACATGGAATGTCCTTCCATTTGTTTAGATCTTTGATTTCTTTTTATAGATTTTTTAAAAAATTTCTCTCCCTCCCCCCATTATTTGCTCTCTGTGTCCATTCACTGTTATTCTTCTGTGTCCACTTGCATCTTGTCAGCAGCACCAGGAATCTGTGTCTCTTTTTGTTGCATCATATTGCTACATCAGCTCTATGTGTGTGCAGCACCACTCCTGGGCAGGCTTTGCTTTTATCATGTGGGGCGGCTCTCCTTGAGGGGACGCACTCCTTGCACATGGGGCTCCCCTATGCAGGGGACACCTCTGCGTGGCACAGCATTCCTTGTGCACATCAGCACTGCTCGTGGACCAGCTCACTACATGGTTCAGGAGGCCCTGGGTTTGAACGCTGGGCCTCTCATATGGTAGGTGGATGCTCTATCAGTTGAGCCAAATCCACTTCCCCTTTGGTTTCTTTTAGTAAAGTTTTATAGTTTTATAGTAAAGTTTTTTAGTCCTATAGAACGCTGGGCCTCTCATATGGTAGGTGGATGCTCTATCAGTTGAGCCAAATCCACTTCCCCTTTGGTTTCTTTTAGTAAAGTTTTATAGTTTTCTGTGTATAAGTCCTTTATATCCTTGGTTAAATTTATTCGTAGATATTTGATTCCTTTAGTTGCTATGATAAATGGAATTTTTTCCTTCATTGCCTTCTCAGATTGCTCATTACTAGTGTATAGAAACACTACTGCATGTTGATCTTGTACCCCAACACTTTGCTGAATTCATTTGCTAGTTCTAGTAGTTTTGTTTTAGATTTTGGGAGGATTTTCTATATATAGGATCTTGTCACCTACAAATAGTGAAAGCTTTACTTCTTCCTTTCCAATTTGGATACCTTTTTCTTTTTCTGGCCTAACTGCTCTGGCTAAAACTTCCAGTATAATGTTGAATAACAGTAGTGACAGTGGGCATCCTTGTCCTGTTCCTATCTTAGAGGGAAAGCTTTCAGTCTTTCACCACTTAGTGTGATGTTAGTTGTGGGTTTTTAATATATGTCCTTTATCATGTTGAAGAAGTTTCCTTTTATTCCTGTTTTTCTAAGTGTTTTTTTATCAAGAAAGCATACTGGATTTTGTCAAATGCCTTTTCTGCATCAATTGAGATGATCATGTGCTTTTTCTCCACCTTCATTCTGTTAATATTGTGTGTATTATATTAATTGATTTTCTTATGTTGGATCACCTTTGCATACCTAGGACAAAACCCACTTGATCATTGTTTACAATTTAATGTGCTTTTGGATTTGATTTGCAAATACTTTGATGAGGATTTTTGCATCTGTATTCAAAAGAGAAATTGGTCTTTAATTTTCTTTTCTTATAATATCTTTGTGTGGATTTGGTATGAGGGCAATGTTGGCCTCATAGAATGAGTTAGGTAGTATTCCCTCCTGTTCAAATTTTTGGTAGAGTTTGAGCAGGATTGGTGTTAATTCTTCTTGGAATGCTTGGTAAAATTTCCCTGTGAAGCCTTCTGGTCCTGGGCTTTGATGGGAGGTTTTTGATGACTGAATAAATCTCTTTGCTTGTAATTAGTCTATTGAAATCTTCTATTTCTTCCAGAGTCAGTGTAAGTTGTTTGTGTGTTTCTATAATTTGTCCATTTTATTTAGGTTGTCTAACTTGTTGGCATATGTTTGTTCATAGCATCCTCTTACGATACTTTTTATTTCTGTGAGGACAGTAGTAATGTTCTCCCTCTCATTTCTGATTTTATTTATTTGCATCTTCTCTTTTTTCTTCTCTGTCAGTCTAGCCAAGGATTTGTCAATTTTATTGTTCTTTTTAAAGAAACAAAGTTTGATTTTGTTAAGGCTTTCTGTTTGTTTTTTATTCTCTATTGCATTTATTTCCACTCTAATGTTTGTTATTTCTTTCCTTCTGCTTGCTTTGGTTTAGTTTTCTGTTTTTTCCTAGTTCCTCCAGGTTTGCAATTAGGTTTTTGAATTACCTCTTTCATCGTCTTCCTTCCTTCCTTCCTTCCTTCCTTCCTTCCTTCCTTCCTTCCTTCCTTCCTTCCTTCCTTCCTTCCTTCCTTCCTTCCTTCCTTCCTTCCTTCCTTCCTTCCTTCCTTCCTTCCTTCCTTCCTTCCTTCCTTCCTTCCTTCCTTCCTTCCTTCCTTCCTTCCTTCCTTCCTTCCTTCCTTCCTTCCTTCCTTCCTTCCTTCCTTCCTTCCTTCCTTCCTTCCTTCCTTCCTTCCTTCCTTCCTTCCTTCCTTCCTTCCTTCCTTCCTTCCTTCCTTCCTTCCTTCCTCTTTCTTTTCTTTCTTTTCTTTCTTTCTTTCCTGGGGATTGCACCAAGGACCTCATACCTGTGAAGTGCACACTCAACCACTGATCTATACCTTCTCCACTCTTTTATCTTTTTTTTTTTAAGGAGGCATTGGGGATTGAACCCAGAATATTGTACGTGGGAAGCAGGCACTCAACCACTGAGCTACATTCACTCCCTTCATCTTTTTTAATGTAAGCATTTAGGGCTATAAATTTCACTCTCAACACTGCCTTTGCTGCATCCCATAAGTTTTTGGTTTTTTTTTTATCCCCCCCTTGTGACTTTCTGCGTGCTGTCTGCTCTCTGTGTCCATTTTGCTATACGTTCTTCTGTGTCTGCATTTATTTATTTTTCCCTCCCCCCTTGCAGCTTGCTTGCTGTCTTCTCTCCTGTTCATTTGCTGCCGGCTCTTCTGTGTTCTTGCTTGTCTCCCTTCTTTGGTTGCATCACCTTTGCTAAGTCAGTTCTCCACAGCGTCTGCCAGTTGGGCGGCACTCCACAGCATTTGTGGTCCAGGCAGCACTCTGCAGCATCTGTACACCGGGTAGCACTTGTGGGCCAGGCAGCACTCTGCAGCATCTGCAGTTCCACAGTGTGCAGGCAAGCCTGCCTTCACAAGGAGGCCCCAGGACGTGAATCAGGTGCCTCCCATATGGTAGACAGGAGCTCATCTAATTGAGCCACAGCCATTCCCATCCCATAAGTTTTGATATGTTGTATTCTCATTCTCATTCTTCTAAGATATTTACTGATTTCCCTTGTAACTTCTTAGATTGTCATTACTATATAGGCATACTTACTTCAGCCATTTTGTCTTTTGATTCTTTTATGTATCATATTTTTTTGTCTCTATTTTCCTTTATTGTAAACTCCTTTCCTGTATAGTTGATTTTTGTGATATTTCTGACTGATCCCTTTTTCATTTCTATTTCTGGATATTTTAAAAATTATTTTTTGTGGTTACTCTGGGGTCATGCTACACAGCCTACATATATAGCCTTCTACTTTTAAAAGATACCAATTTAGCTTTAATAGCATACACATTCTATGCCCCTGTATCCCTATTTCCTCTCTTAATGTAGTTTTTATCCCACATTACCTCTTTATATTTTGTGTGTCCATTATGAAGAAATATCCCTTTTTCTTGTTCAATTATTCTGATTCTTCTAGGAATTAAAGGGTAGAGTTGTATATTGAAAATACAGTATTAGTGGGTTTTGCATTTAACCTTTTAATTATCTTTACTGAAGATCTTCAGTTCTTCACTCCAATCAAAATCATTCTCTCCTGTCTTTTTATTTCAACCTGCAGAACTCCCTCTAATAATTCTTGTAGGGCAGATCTCTTGTTGACAGACTCTCTCAATTTATGTATATCTGTGAATAGTTTGAAATCTCCTCATTTTGGAGGGTCAGTTTTGCTCAATAAAGTATTTTTGACTGGCAGTTTTTCTCTTTTAGTACCTTAAATATGTCATGCCACTGCTTTCTCACATCCTTGGTTTCTGATGACATATCGGCACTTAGTCTTATTAAGGATCCCTTGTATGTGATAAATTACTTTTCTCATGCTGATTTCAGAATTCTCTTTTTATCTTTGACATTGATATTCTGGTTAGTATCTGTTTCAGAATAGATCTATTATATTTCTTTGTCATAAGAGTTTGGAAATTTTCTGCCATTATTTCCTCAGATATTCTTTCTAGCCCTTTCCCCTACTATTCTCGTCTGGGACACCCATGATTTGTATGTTTGTGCACTGCATGCTGTCACTCAAATCCCTGAGACGCTGCTAATTTTTTTCCTATTCTTTTCTCTATCTGTTCTTTAGACTGTATGATTTCAACTGTCCTGTCTTCTAATTCACTGATTCTTTCTTCTGCCTGTTCACCTACTGTTATATTCCACTAGTGTGTTTTAATCTCCATTATTGTGCCTTTCATCCCCATAATTTTTCTTTTTAATTTTTCAAATTATTCTTTATGCTCACACAGTGTCTTCTTTTTTTAAAATATTTTTTTTTATTTTTAAAGAAGATTTTGGTTACATAAATTCCCATATACCCCACCTTTTCCCCCTCCCATAGTTTCCCACATTAACAACAATCTTTCATTAGTGTGGTACATTTGTTACAATTGATGAACACATATTGAAGCATTGTACTAGCCAAGGAGTATAGTTTACATTATAGTTTATGTGTCACAACAATTTTATTGGTTTTGACAAAATGCATAATGGCCTGTATCTGTCAACACACACTATCTTCTTAATATTCTTTAACTCTATATCCATATTTACTTCATCTCCTTGAATTGATTTAGGAGATTTGTTTGAACTTCTTTGATTAGTTGTTCCACATTCTGTCTCTGAAGTTTTAATTTATTCCCTTGACTGAGCCATATCTTTCTGTTTCTCAGAATGGCTTGTAATTTTTTGCTGTTGTTTGGGCATCAGTTTCTCTTTTTCTATGGGTTTATTGATGATTGACTTTGTGTTATGGCTCCTTTTTGACATTTGTTCCAATTTATTCTGGACTTTTAGATTTGTCCGTATTTGTGCAGATTTTCTCAGCTCTTCTTCATCTGATTCTTGCCCTGGATATGCATTACACTTTTGTGCAATTGTTTCATCTCTAGGAGAAGCTTCCTTTCTTCTGCTCCTTTCCAGAAATTTTGATTCCTAAGATTTGTTTAAAGTCTTCTCTTTCACCCAATGTCCTCTTTCCCTTATACTTTTCAGTTCTGGGACCTGTCCTGTCTTATAGCAGCTCAGTCCCCACCCCACCCTTTCTTTGAGGCTTTTCTGCCTCTTGTTTCTTCCCCAATAGGGTAACCTTCCCAGGAGACCTAAATGGGGTCAATCCAGGAAAGATAGTTAGTCCCAAAAAGTCCATTTTTCATTTAGGTGCTTCTGCCAACAGAGACTGTTGCACACCTTTTGTCAAGGATCCAGGGTCCCTTTTCTCAAAGATCCTACATTTTAGTGGGAGTGTCTAGAAAGACAATTGATAAGAAAATACCAGGTAATAATAAAGGGCCCATGGAAAATAAAACAGAATGCTGTGATAAAGGGAGATAAAACTTCTTCTTATCTTCGTTACTAGTAATACCTACCTACTTCTGTTAAAATTTTCATTTTTTTGCCAAGAATCTCAGGAGGGTCACAGTTGGTCCACAAATGGGATACTGGAGGTCTCTGATTTATAAGAAAAAATGAAATAAAATATCTGAAATTAGGATTATTGAAGAATGTATATTGTTATTATTGTTCCAGAAAAAAATAAAACTATGGTCAGAAATGTATTTACCCCAAAGAGTTTTGAATCCTGGCAAATGATCATAAAGTTAAGGAATCTTAAGTACTGATTATAACCCTGTGTTCTTTTAAATGCTGTAAATGTGGTAAGCATGGGAAAGCTTCATTTAGAAAGGGGCGTGGACTATTTCCCACCCTTACTTTACCTCAAGGGCCTGGACCCCTATTGTTGTTTTATCTCTGATATCAGTGACATCTGCTTAAAAATGCATATCCACTGAAACACAAAAAATAGCTCTAATTTTGCATTGTAATGTCAATGACAAACAGTGCTGTTTTGCCAGCTGTTCCATATGCCTACTACCCTAACATAAAAGCTTGTATTATTAAGTAGTTGTGAAATCCAACTGGGATATTACCACCTTTAATTGCACACTTACAACCTTTTAAACTAGGTAAACCCCAGTTGCTTCTTTAAACTCTCTTTCCCAAAAATTCCATTTCACACCAAAAGGCTTAAATGGCAAACAATTAAGAGTTGCCTAATTGTAATTAAGAATCACAGTTAAGAACTGACTATTAAGCTTCTTTTACATTTGAAAAAGCACACCCAGAGACATTTATAATTTTAAAAAGAAAATTTATACAAATTTCAAGTTTTGAGGATTTCCTTTGAAAAAAAGAATTGGTGGTAAAATATATTGTAATAAAAAATGAGATTTTCATTATTTTCAGATAACGATGAACAATACCATTATAGAATCCACTTTTGCTTTAAAAATACTCATTTGATATCTTCTCCATTTCATCCACAGTAATAACATGCTATCTGTAGTAATTGAAAAACATAATATGAAGATGTAAAAGACAAAGCCAATTGTTTTATCCCTATCCTTTTTCACTCTTTAATCCCATGAGGTAGCCAGTGTTAAGAGCCTGGTTTTTGTTATTCCACACATTTCTCTTTGTTGGTAATACATATACAGAATGGTCATATATGCAGATATATATAGGGTCTGAGTTGGTTATCAATGTTTTTGTTTTACTGAAATAGATTTTATCACAGCAAAGTCTTTAGCTGATCCATTGGGGAGCTCTGGAGCTGGGATGGCATTTAGCATTGTCCAAATTGAGACAAGGGTTTAAGCTTTATACTTTGCATTAACCAGTCATTAGATGTGGCTGCCCTGGACGGAAGGGTAATCTTGGCCTGGACAGTTCCCTTTGGCACAGAACTTAACCCAGTGAGAGGCTCAGCTGTGAGCTACAAGCTAACATTCCTGGCAGTTGGGTGAATGAGTGCTTCAGTCCTGAAGGAGGAATCTGGGAAGCACACTACAGCATCTGCTACACCATTCCCTCTCCTTGACCCTCAGACCTAGAGTTGGTAGTGTGTCCTATTATTGCTATTCTCCAGAGTTCTATACTGTTTCTTATTTCCCTGTTGTCAGCCTGGGAAATAATTCTTTTATGAAATTCTCCTCAAATTACTTAATTTGAACCATCTACTTTCTGCCCAAACCCTAATACCCATGCAATTAATGGCCCAGTCTTTTTTTTTTAAAGATTTATTTTATTTCTTTATTCCCCTCCCCCTCATTGTTTGCACTTGCTGTCTGCTCTCTGTGTCCATTTGCTGTGCTCCTGTGTCTGTTCATCCTCTCTTTAGGAGGAACTCCAAATCAAACCTGGGACCTCCCATGTGGGAGAGAGGCACTCAATTGCTTGAGCCACCTCAGCTCCCTAACGGCCCATTCTTAATTGCTTCTGTGAAAAACTAATTTCCCCATACCTGCATGATTTCATGTAAAAATAAGCCCAAATATAAGCTAAAATTTGTTCCCTCTTTTTAGTGACGAGTACCACCACATACACACTTAGTTGCCTGAGTCAAAATCTTAGCATTAACCTTGACTTCTCTCTATCTTCAGATACTATTGATGCTACCTCCTAAATCTCTCTCCATCCTCTCACCTTAAAACACATCTGTCTTCTGCTTGCTTTAACAGCACATATATTATACTGTAACTGGAACACTACAGAGAAGATTAGCATGGCCCCTGTGCAAGGATGACATGGAAATTCATGAAGCATTCCATATTTTTTTAAAAGATTAAAAAACCACATTTGTCTTTGAATACTAGAAATACAGCAAATATCATAAAGAGGCTTATGCGTAATCTACTAATTTTGGTGTTGAAAACATGCTTGATCTCCTATGTTTTTAAGGTAACATTTTCTGTGATCTGTTATCTTTTAAAAATAAATAAAAAATGTATTTAAAAAAAGAAAAAAAAATGAAAGCATTCTTGGAGTTTTCCTTTCATAATTGCCTTCACAGGCAGTTTGTGAGACATTAATCCAGCTATTAAAAAATTATTGAGTGCCAATCATGTCAGTCACTGTACCAGGCTCTGGGATGCAGAGATGCCAGATACAGGCATGATTCCTTTACACATAGAACTTAATATAGGAACTTTTAGGGTTGTTACATGTTTTGGGACACTACTGGCTTTGAGTGGGTCAGTGCCAGGGATGCTAAACTTTCTACAATGAGTGGGACACTCTGCACAATGAAGAACTCTATCTCTCAAAATGTCAGTAGCAGTCACAATAAAAAATACTGCAGAAAACACAGTCATTATTCACACCAATACCAGCTACCATGGAAGGGACACGATATTTTTGTATCGTTACTATCTCATCCTAGATAGTACCTATTGTCATCCTGGCTACCTACCTGTCACCAGATGTAACTCAGAGTAACTTCTGGCAAAAGCAAAGGGTGAAACTGTTCCAAAAATGTGACATCATAGGACCTGACAGTTCTAAAAGACAGATTCCAAAAACTGGAATATATGCATAGTTTCCCAAATAGTACAATATCTGGCACATATTAAGAGCTCAACATTGGCTACTATTCTTATTAACTTAATTTGTGAATATCCTAGAATCTCAAATTTGGAAGGGATGTCAAGTATCACCTAATTCAACCTACTATCTGATACTCGAGTCCCTTCAGTCTCATCTTTAATAAATGGTCACTGGCTTCATTTTAGATACTTCTAATGACAAAGAACAGTCACTAGAGGTAGCTAGTTTGATTTTGTGACTTTCAAACCCTGGAACTTTTTAGAATCATTGTTACAGACCCATTGGGTATTTCTCGTCAGTCACAGGAGGATAGGTAATCTGTACTTGTCTTAGATCATAGAACTAGGAGATAGCCCCAAAATAACATCTGTTCAGATCTGCCTCCCTCTCAAATTCACTGGGGCTGTCCCTAATAGCCTAAGATTCTAAAGGCTTAAATATAGCCAGTTCAGCCCCTGTATTTTACAGACCAGGAAACTATGGCTCAGAGATTGAAGGTGACTGGTCCAAGGTCAACTAACTAGTTATGATGGCGTTGAATTTGAGCCCTGGTTTTTATGCCTCCCCCAAGCTGTCACACCAATATTTTGCTTCCCCTTTGGCTCTCCTCCATTCCTTCTCAGCTACATTATGATGGCTTTTCTTTATAGCATATCTTAGCTCCAGAACAGTATCAGCCCACTACCTCTTTGCGGCACTTGGGGCTATAGGCATGCATGTTGTCAAGGAAAGCAGTAAAAGATAAGGAGGAGATAGGAAGAAAAAGAGAAAAGTTTATAGGCCAAGAAAGTGTTTGATTTACTTGTTGTGTCTGGCAAGCTAAGTCCAAAATCAATTTCAAAGTAGAAATTCCTAAATTGTTTAGATCAAAGGACCACTTAGAAGTGTGATATATTTGGTAAGTTTGTGGAACAGGGAAAATAAACCCATCCCATTCCTTGAGTTATCCCTTATATTAATTCCTTAGAATGGATCCTCTAACAACAACAACAACAAAACACAAAAAATACATTGTGATCTAGTATGATGAAGCGTTGTACAGCCTTTGTGACTAAGATATGCAGAATCTTCAATTTTGTGAATTTGAATCTAATTGAGAAAGTGATTTTCAAAATTTGACCAAAACTAAAGTTTTGAGGATTTGTGACATTATGAGGAATAATATGGTGAGAGATAAGTCAGAGCAAGTAAGGGTTGCATCACAGATTTTTTTGTGAGTTGTATCTCACTTAATATCAGGGCAGAAAACTTTTCTAGAATGAACCCTGTGTTTTCCTTAAAATGTAAGCCCCATGACAGCAGGGACTTTTGTTTTCCTTTTCTGTGATTTTTTTAAAAACCATTTTATGGTGAAAATATTTAAATATGCCGGGAATAATATATGAACAACCATTGTTTCTGCATCATCTAGATTTTACAATTGCTAGCTGTATCAGTCAGCCAAAGGGGTGCTGATGCAAAGTACCAGAAATCTGTTGGCTTTTATAAAGGGTATTTATTTGGGGTAAAAGCTTACAGTTACAAGGCCTTGAAGAGTCCAGCACAAGGTTGCTTCCTTACCAAACTCTTGCCAAGTGTTAGGGCAAGATGGTGGGGACATCTGTGAGGGTTCATCTTCCTCTTCCCCATGAAGGGTCTGTGGGCCCATCTCCTTCCAATCTCAGCTTAGGCTGGCTTTCTACTCAGGGCTTGTTTCTTTCCAGGCTCAGCTGCTCTGGTCTCTTCATGAGGTCAGCTGTTAACCGTCAGGCAAATGGCTTATTTTTCTTCCCTGGGCCTCTGCCTTGTCTATGGGACTGTCTTCCTCTGTGTTCTTCTGTGTATCTACTTCTGTGTTCTTGACTGAGCATCCATTTATATAGCCCACCAAGGGGAGGGAACTCAACCCTGCATGCCCTCATCTTATCTCCTAGTAACCTATTTTCTAGGTGTTAGCTCTCTGTGTTTATTCTTCATATTTAGTTCATATTAGCGAGACCATATAATATTTGTCCATTTGTGTCTGGATTATTTCATTGAGCATATTGTCTTCAAGGTTCATCCATATTATGATATGCATCCCAATTTCATTTCTTCTTAAAGCAGCATAGTATTCCATCATATATATATATACCACATTTTGTTTATCCATTCATCAGTTGATGCACACTTGGGTTATTTCCATCTTTGGACAATTATGATAATTCCACTATGAACATTGTGTACAAATGTCTGCTTGTGTCACTGTTTTCAGTTGGTCTAAATATATTCCAAGTAGAGGGATTGCTGAATCATATGGCAGATCTATAGTTAGCTTCCTGAGGAACTGCCAAACTCTTCCACAGTGGCTGCACCGTTTCAGAGTTCCATCAACAGTAAAGGAGTGTTCCTATTTCTCCAGGACGTATTGCTTTCTGTTTATTTATAATGTTCATTCTATGAGGTGTGAGATAATATCTCATTGTCATTTTCATCTGCATTTCCCTAATAGCTAGTGATATTGAACATTTTTCATGTGCTTTTTTGCCATTTGCATTTCCTCTTGGGAGAAATGGCCTCATAAGTCTTTTGCCCATTTTTAAATTGATTAGGGAAGCAGACATGGCTTAACTGACAGAGCACCTGTCTACCATATGGAGGGTCCAGGGTTCGATCCTCAGGGTTCTGACCCATGTGCTAAGCTGGCTCATGCACGGTGTTGCCGCGTGCAAGGAGTGCCTTGCCACACAGGGGCGCCCGTGTGTATGGGTGCCCCACGTGCAAAGAGTGCACCCCGCAAGGAGAGCCACCCCACATTAAAAAAGTGCATCCTGCCCAGGAGTGGCGCCACACATGCGGAGAGCTGATGCAGCAATAGGATGCAACAAAAAAGAGACGCAGTTTCCCAGGGCTACCGGATAATGCAAGCAGACGCAGAAGAAAAGAGAGAGCAGACAACGGAGGGGAAAGGGGAGAGAAATAAATAAATGGATAGATATTTTTTTTTAAATGTTGTTCTTTTAAAATAAATAAATAAATAAATAAATTGGATTGCTTGTTCTTTTATTGTTGAGTTGTATCATCTCTTTATATAGCATAGAAATCAAACCTTTATGTGGTTTCCAAATATTTTCTCCCATTATGTGGGCTGTCTTATCACCTTTTTGAGAAAGTTCTTTGAATCACAGAAGTGTTTAAGTCTGTAGAGATCCCATTTATCCATTTTTTCTTTTGTTGCTCATGCTTTTGGTGTAAGGTTTAAGAATCCACCACAGGGAAGTGAATGTGGCCCAAGCAACTGGGCTCCCATCTACCACATAGGAGGTCCAGGGCGTCCTGATAAAGGCGAGCTGGCCTATGCAGAGTGCTGGCCTGCACAGAGAGCTGACCCGGCAAAATGACAATGGAGGGAGGGGGAGAAAAACATAAATAAATCTTTAAAAAAAAAAAAAAAAGAATCTACCACCAACCACCAGGTCTTGAAGATGTTTCTCTACATTTTCTTCTAGGAGTTTTATGGTTTTAGCTTTTATATTGTAAAAGCTTTTGTATTTAGGTCTTTGATCCATTTTGAGTTAATTTTTATATAAGGTATGAGATAGGGATCCTCTTTCTTTCTTTTGAATATGGATATCCAGTCTCCCAGCACTATTTGTTGAATAGACTGTTCTGCCCCAGGTGGGTGACTAGACAGCCTTGTCAAAAATCACTTGACCGAAGATGTGAGGGTCTGTTTATGAGTTCTCAGTTCAGTTCCATTGATCAACTGTCATAGTTAGAACTTACAGCACAATATTGAATAACAGTGGTGACGGTGGTCATCCTTGTCTTGTTCCTGATCTCAGTGGGAAAGCTTTCAGTCTTTCATCACTGAGTACAATGTTAGCTGGGGTTTTTCACATATGCCCTTTATCATGTTGAGAAAGTTTCCTTCAATTCCCATCTTTTAGAATATTTATATCAAGAAAGGAAATTGTATTTTGTCAAATGCCTTTTCTGCATCAATCAAGATGGCTGTGTGGTTTTTCTTCTTTGATTTATTAATGTCGCTGATGGATTTTCTTGTGTTGAGCAATCCCTTTTTGACTGGTATAAAACACACTTGATCATGATGAATAATTCTTTTAATGAGTTGTTGGATTTGATTAGCAAGTATTTTGTTGAGGATTCTTGCATCCATATTCATTAGGGAAATGGGTCTGTAACTTTTTTTTTTTGTAGTATCTTTATCTGGCTTTGTTATTAGGGTGAAATTGGCTTCATAGAATGAGTTTGATAGCATTCCTTCTTGTTCAATTTTTTGGAAGAGTTTGAGTAAGATTGGGGTTAAATCTTTGAATGCTTTGTAGAAGTCTCCTGTGACGCAGTCTGGTCCTGGGCTTTTCATTTTGGGGCATTATTTGATGACTGTTTCAATCTCTTTACTTATGATTGGTTTGTTGAGGTCTTCTATCTTTTTTTAGGGTTAGTGTACATTGTTTGTATGTTCCTAGGAATTTTTCCATTTCATTTACATTGTCTAGTTTGTTGGCATCTATTTGTTCATAATATCCTCTTATGATCTCTTTTATTTCTGTGGAGTCAGTAGTAATGTCCCCATATTCATTTCTGATTTTTAAAATTTGCATCTTCTCTTTTTTTTCCTTTATCAGTCTAAGGGTTTGCTAATTTTGTTAATCTTCCGGAAGAACCAACTTTTGGTTTTATTCTGTTGTTTTTTTGTTCTCAACTTCATTTATTTCTGCTCTGATCTTTATTATTTCATTCCTTCTGCTTGCTTTGGAAATAGTTTGCTGTTCTTTTTCTAGTTTCTCTAGCTGTGTAGTTAGATCATTGATTTTAGTTCTTTTTTAAACTTGAATTTTATTGCATCTTTAAAATATCACAAATAGGTATGGCATCTTGTTGTTCCTACTGCTGCATGATTCTTAGACATTTTATTCATAAGCCTGCTGTACTGTTCCTTTTTTGGAGATATAGATACCATCCAAAGTTTTTCTTATATCTTTGTTTTTAATTGTGGTGGCTTATTGAATTAAAGCAGCTGAATTTGACAGAAGTTCAGTATAATTTCCTTCAAGAATTAATTCATCCTTCTGGGCTTGAGATAATGAACATGTGACACCGGCCCTCATCCAAACCCTGCAAATGTATTTTTCACTCAAGAAATTTCAGATTTCAACCAGAGACCCATTCTCCTGAATAGCAATGTTGATGGGGAAGTGAGCATACACAGACCTCATTTTGTAATAGAAGCCCAAACACCCTGATCACATTCTGTACATGACTACAGATAGTGCGAACTGTACTTTTCCTTTCTATTTTTCCACCATCTGTCAACCCAAAACCTCTTCTTTTTCTTCCCAGTAGCCTGAGTTCTATATTGATGTGATGAAGTCCCTCTGCATGGCTCCTCTGGGGACCTTCACAATAACTGTGTGTCCTCTTCAGTGTGATGTTGACATTTTCTGAAATGTTTACAGTCTGGTTGTAAGAATGGCCTTCATTTTCATGGTAGATGTAGCAGAGACTCTATCTTCTTTTTCTTTTTTATTTATTTATTTATTTCTCTCCCCTTTTCCCCCATTGTCTGCTCTCTGTGTCCATTCGCTGTGTGTTCTTCCGTGTCCACTTGCATTCTTGTCACGGGGCACTGGGAATCTGTGTTTCTTTTCCAGGAATCTGTATTTCTTTTCTGGAAATCTGTGTTGCTTTTCATTGTGTCATCTTGCTGTGTCAGCTCTCCGTGTGTGCAGCGCCATTCTTGGGCAGGCTGCACTTTCTTTTGCACTGGGCGGCTCTCCTTATGGGGCACACTCCTTGCGCGTGGGGCTCCCCTATGTGGGGGACACCCCTGCGTGGCAGGGCACTCCTTGCGCACACCAGCACTGCGCATGGGCCAGATCCACACGGGTCAAGGAGGCCCGAGGTTTGAATCGCGGACCTCCCATGTAGTAGGCGGACGCCCTATCCATTGGGCCAAGTCCGCTTCCCTCTCTCTTCTTTTTTAATGTAAGCATTGAGTGCTATGAATTTCCCTCTCAAAACTGCCTTCACTGCATTCCATAGGTTCTGATAAACTGTGTTCTCATTTTCATTCATCCCGGGATATGTATTGATTTCTCTCTCAATTTCTTCCTTGACCCACTGATCACTTAAGAATGTATTGTTTAATCTCCATATATTTTCTGCCTATTGCTGATTTCCAGCTTTATTCCATATGATCAGAGAAGGTGCTCAATAATCATTTCAATCTTGTTAAATTTATTGAGATCTGTTTTGTGACCCAAAATATGGTCTATCCTGGAGAAAGATTCATGAGCACTTGTATATTCTGCAGTTTTGGGGTACAATATTCTGTATATGTCTATTAGGTTTAGTTCATTTAACATATAATTCAAGCTCTCTGTTTCTTTACTAATCCTCTGCCCAGATGTTCTATCCAATGCTGAGACTGGTGTAGTAAATTCTCCAACTGTTATTGTAGAGACATCTGTGTCTCCTTTCAGTTTTTCCAGTGTTTGCCTCATCTAATTTGGGGCTTCCTGGTTAAATGTATATACATTTATGATTATTATTTCTTCATGGTGAATTGCCCCTTTTATTGATATATAATGTCCTTCCTTGTCCGTAATAACAGTTTTGCTTTTAAAGTCTATTTCATCTGATATAAGTATAGCTACTTCAGCTTCTTTTTTTGTTACTGCTTGCATCTTTTTTCAGGCTTTCATTTTCAATCTATTGGTATCCTTGGGTGTAAGGTGAGTCTCTTGTAGACAGCATATAGGTGATTAATATTTTCTTATCCATTTCACCAGTCTATGTCCTTTGATTGGGGAGTTTAATCCATTAACATTGAATTATTGCAAAGGTAGTTTTTCATCCAGTTTGACCTTTGGGTTTTCTCTGTCATATTTTATTTTCAACACTCTTTTTACACTTTTAGTTACTTTTACTGATATAATCTTCATTTCTAGTCTCTTCCAAACCTCTCTCTCTAGTTTTTTTCTTTGCATGCTGTAGCACTCCCTTATTATTTCCTACAAAACAAAGTCTCTCATTTTTCTGTTTATCTGTGAATTTTCTAAACTCACCCTCATTTTTGAAAGACAATCTTACTAGAGATAAGATTCTTGACAGGCAATTTTTCTCTTGCAATATCTTAAATATATCACACCACTGCTTTCTTGCCTCCAAGGTTTTTGATGTGAAATCAGCACTTAATCTTATTGGGTGTCCATTGTATGTGATGCATTGTTTTTCTTTTTTTACTCTCAGAATTCTCTTTGTCTTTGGCATTTGACATTCTGATTAGTATGTGTCTTGGAGTAGGTCTATTTGGATTTATTTGGATAGGAATATATTGTGCTTCTTGGACACAGATATCTATGTCTTTTAATAAAGTTGGGAAATTTTCCTCCATTATTTCTTCAAATATCCCTTCTGTCCCTTTTCCCTTCTCTTCTCCTGGGACATCCATGTCACTTATGTTTGTATGTCTCTTGCTATCATTTAGTTTCCTGAGACCCTGTTCAATTTTTTCCATTCTTAATCTGTTCTTTTTTATTTTTGTTTTCAGAGGCTATATCTTCCAGCTCTTTGATCCTTTCTTCTGCCTCCTCAAATCTGCTGTTACAGACCTCCAGTGTATTTCTAATTTCATTTATTGTGCCTTTCATTCCCAAAAGATCTGCTGGTTTTTCTGTGTATGTTTTCAAATACTCCTTTGTGCTTACCTAGTGTCTTCTTTTAATATCCTTAATTTCTTTAGCCATCTCAGTGAATTTACTAAGGAGATTTATTTGAGCATCTATAATTAGTTGTCTCAACTCCTTTATGTCATCAGGAGGCTTAGCTTTTTCCTTTGATGGGCCATATCTTCCTGTTCCTTGGTATGGATTGTAATTTTTTGTTGGTGTCTTGGTATCTCATTTACTGGATGTATTTATTCTGGGTGCATTTTCTCTCTTTAGTCTAGGGCTTTCTATTTGATTGGCTTTGTGCTACAGCCCCTTTGATATTTGGTTCAACTTAATTTATAACTTTATAGTGGGTCACGTTTAGCCAATCTGAATTTTTTTGAGCCCTTTTTCATCTGTCTCTTGCCCTTTCTCCCATGCTGGTTGCATAGTAGGAGCCAAGAATGCAGTTGGTACTGCATGGGGGCCAAAGCTGCCCACATTGCCCCAGGGACTGATAAAGCTTCTCCCACCTTTCTCCTCTGCCAGGGGTAGGGATGGAGACACAGGTATGGGCATCAAACTAAGCTGTGTGGGTCAAAACTGACTGTAGGTGCCCAGGTAGACTGAGGAAGCACAGGTCCCCCTCCTCCCCTGCCAGAGGTGGGGCTGGAGTCTCAGGAGTGCTCAACAATCTAGTCCATGTAGGCGAAAGCACCTGCAGTTTCCCTCCAAGGCTGAGGGCGCACTATCCCTTCTGCCTAGTCCATGTGGGTGAAAGCACCTGCAGTTTCCCTGAGATGCTGAGGAAGCAATGTTCCTTTTGCCCTTTCAGGGGCAGGGATGGAACCACAGGATCCCCAAAATCTTGTCTGTGTGGGCCAGAAGGGCTGCAACTACCCAGAGAGGTTGAGGAAACACTGGTCCACTTCTTGTCCTATTGGAGGTGGGGATGGTGCCACATGCATCCAAAAGTCCAGTCCATGCTGGCTGAAATGGGGAAATACTGCCCTGTCCTATCCTATTGGGGGTTGAGGATGGATCCACAGGTGTCTAACAATCTAGTCTGCATGGGCCAAAAACTACTACAGTTGCCTGGAGAGTCTGGTGCAGGTTCCCTAGTTCCCTCCCTACTGGAGGTAGGGCTGAAGCCTAAACTATGGCTGCCATCTGAATTTGGTGGAAAGGAGCTGGTCCCCAACATCAGTGTGATTTTCAATGAGCCCTGCTTCCCCTTATGTTGTGGACAAAGTTTAAAATGGAGACTACCAGTCTTTTTCTAATTTGAACAGGTCCATACTTTAGCTATTCTTTGGATTAGCCTTGAGCCAGCCAAATATACTAATCAGTAGCTGAAGTCAATGCTCAAATGTGTCTTCCTTCCCCATTTTTGGGAAATGTAGCTTCCAACTCCAGCCAAAGAACAGTTCACAAGGCAGCTTGTGTTTCCAGTGGGGCATCAGCACTGGCCTCCATGGTATGGAGTGTTCTACTCACAAATCTTCACTACAGATGGGCAGTCTCCTCCTTCCATTCTTCCAAGGATGTTGCAGGATGCTCGTCTGGTCTCCTAGGCCCCCCAAACAGGTGATTTAGATAGTTCTGGGTGATTACTAACTGCACTGTAGAAGGAGCTAACCCTTGGATCTCCTTACTCTGCCACCATCTTGTCCTTCTCTATTTCTTTGAATTCTTAATGCACTGAGCTCAGAAATGAAGGTTAGGTGGGGTACGATCAATGAAATTTTTGTAGAAGTTACTTCTGAACTGAAATGGTTTCAGAGGCAGAAGGTTTGCTTCTTCCCAGGGTGGGTAGCATTCTCATTGGCTCCATGGCTTTCAGATCACATGACTTCTTCTCCTTTCTATTCCCTCCATTCATTGTTTTAAAAAAAATTCCTTAATGTAACAAATACCCAGTTCATATTCAGATTTCCTCAGTTATCCCCCAAATGAGTTTTATTGTTCTTTTATTCAACACAGGATCTGTTGAGGTTCATCTATTTCATTTGCTTATCTTATTTCTGAGGTCTCTATTACTCTAAAGCAACAGGGCTCTGTTTAATTCATTGCCGTAACCTGTACCTAGACAGTAACTTGCTTGGAATAAGCTCTCAATAGGTGACAGCATCCTGTTTCCTCCACTTACTACCTATACCATGGCAAGTTATTTAACCTCCCTTGCCTCAGTTCCTTCTCTGCAAAATGAGCATAATAATAGAACCTACCTCATAGGGCTGTTGAAAGGATAAATGTGTTAATATATTAAAAAAATATTTGTAACAGTCTGGTACATAGTACTTTTTTCTTTTCTTTTTTTTTTAAGATTTATTTTTATTTATTTCTCTCCCCTTCCCCCTGCCCCCCACCCGTTGTCTGTTCTCTGTGTCCATTTGCTGCGTGTTCTTGTTTTTGTCCGCTTCTGTTGTTATCAGAGGCACGGGAATCTGTGTCTCTTTTTGTTGCATCATCTTGTTGTGTCAGCTCTCTGTGTGCGGCACCATTCCTGGGCAGGCTGCACTTTCTTTCACACTGGGCAGCTCTCCTTATGGGGCACACTCCTTGCGCATGGGGCTCCCCTACATGGGGACATCCCTGCATGGCGCGGCATTCCTTGCGCGCATCAGCACTGTGCATGGGCCAGCTCCACACGGGTCAAGGAGGCCCAGTGTTTGAACCTTGGACCTCCCATGTGGTAGATGGATGCCCTATCCACTAGGGCCAAGGCTGCTTCCCCATAGTACTTTATAACACCAAGTTCTTATTTGTTGTTAACTACTGACCAGTCTCTATTATGTATCGAATATAAGTGCCAGGCAGTATTTTAGGTTTTAGGCATCAGATTTCTCTGCTCCCACGAAGCTTACATTCTGAGGGGCAGGAGAAAATATTAGAGGAACAGACAAAAGATAATTTGAAAAGGAACTATAGAGAATGTTAGTTGGTGAGCAGTAAAGCTGGGGAAGGAACAGAGGGAGTGTTGGGATGGTGACATTTGAGCAGAAGGCTGACTGAAGTGAGGGAGTAAGTCATTTGGATATTTGGAAAAAGAGCATTCCAGGTAGAGGAAACAGTATATGTAATGATCCTGAATTAAGAATGTGAACAGCAAGGAGACTGGAGAGGAGTGTGCAAGGGTGAGAGAGGTAAGAAAAGCAGTAGGGAACCAGATCTTGCAATCATTGTGAGGATTTGGGATATTACTCTGAGCAAGATGGGAAGCCATTGGAAGCTTTTCAGTAGAGGATTGATATGGTGTGATTTGCAATTTGAAAGGGTCACTAAGGCTACTATATTGAGAACGTGATTTAAAAGATTGGGGCGGAAGCAGGGAAACCATTTGGGAATATATGTTAGCCATAATGATGATATCATATCTCAGTCTCACAACATTCTGAGGGATGGAAGCATCATTATCCGCATATTTACAGATGAGGAAACTGATGCTAAAGGAGGATAGTAATTTAAAGCCAAGAAATGACAGAGCTAGAATTCATGCTTAGGTCTATTTGACCCCAAAGCTCTGGCTTTTCTTCACCACTGTTCAAAATATAAAAACTTGAGCTCCCACCTATATTTGTCACAGGGAAACTTATGACCAAAAAAAAAAAAGGCAGCAGAATAAATTCTAGATTTGTCCACAAATGGTCCCAGAAGTCCAGAATTTTCCTGATGTCTCTTTTAATCTTCCCAAAGAAATTTCTCAGTGCAATGCTCCTGATTAAGGTGACCTTTTTTTTTTTTTTTTTTTTGAGGTACCGGGGCCAGGGATTGAACCTAGGACCTTGTATGTGGGAAGCTGGCACTCAACCACTGAGCCACATCAGTTCCCCTGAGTTGTTTTGTCAGTTTTTTCCATTTGTTTACTTGTTGTTTGGTATTTTTTGTTTTTAGGGAACACTGGGAACTGAACCCAGGACCTTGCATGTGGGAAGCAAGCACTCAATCACTAGACCCTTCAGACTAGATCCCTAAATTGCATTGATACCATAAAAAGATTCAATTAGCTACATATATTGACTCATAACACGTTTTCCAGAAATATAAGCTATTACAACTGCAAAGGTACCTGAATTTTATTATATGGTATTCCATGGTTTGGCAACATTTCAAAGGTGGTTTCTAGTGCCTTTCTTTCTGGCTTAGCAGGAGATACTCACTCCTAGTTTTGCAGGAGAGTCATCATTCCCTGGCCACCAACTCCTGAGAGTAGTTGCAGCAAGGGAAGGGAGGTCATGGGGTTAGCAGTTGGCCCGTGTGCCCTCAAAATTGAATAGCAAGTCCATTTTGACACACTACTACTATAAGCTGATGATTGTGTCACTGTGGCATATTGTAAGAATAATGCAAACATAATAAAACTTTAAAATGTCTTTCATCACTGGCGTACTATTTCGTTTCCTCAAATATTTTTATTTTAATGTACTAGATGTTGGAGATGCAAAACTCAGTGTTGTAGATACTCACAGTCTGTAGACAAACATTCTGTAGATGGTGTGATGAGTGCTATAATAGAGGTTTAGAAAAATGCTCTGGTGGGGCTGGAGGAATAAACTAATGCCTGGGCTTTGTCATAACCAGTAAGTGCATCATCTCTAATATCCATTTGAAGCACACCAGTCTGTGACTTCCACTCCCTATTCTTCCAGCTCACATACTTAAGTATATTATTCTAAAAGTTCTTCAGTCATATAACCACTTTCAACCCATTAACCTCTCAGTAATTCACTATCACTTTTGTCTTTTGTCCTTTTCCTCCTTAGACTAATTATATGATTGTAGCAGAAATTGTTGGTTTCCTACCCAATATCCATCCCCCATCTGAATTAAAGAACTGTAATATTATTTAATGTGGCTCATGCCTGCAAGGAATAAGATTCCTCATTTCTAAGCCTTCCTTGAAACTAAGTATGGCCACGTGTACCACTTCTGACCTAAGTAGCAGTCTCCTGGGGGATTGGTTCTGGGAAACCAACCTGATAAACCTGATAGTCATAGCTGGCATGTCCCTTTGCTTCTTCTCCCCTTTCCCCTTTCTTTTTGCCTTTGAACACAGACATGATATCTGGAGTTGTAGCCATTATCTTGCAACCAAGAGATGAGAATCATATGAACAAAAGGCATCATATAAGGATGGTAGAGAAGAATGAGGCAAAGAACTGGGTCTCTGATGGCATCTCTGAGCAGCTGAACCAATGCCAGCAAATTGTCTACTCTGGCATTTGAGAAGAGATGAATAGATCCCAACATGGTTTTCTGTTGTCTGTCAAATCTCTCAGAACTGACCCAGTGGTTCAGCACCTTTTTACCAATTTCCCTTCATTGTGCTTAGTAGGCATACTCAAGCCTACTTAAACCTACTCATCCAAATGCTTGGTATTTGCACCTGAGCAGCTCACTGTGGCTATATTGTATCTTACAACAATGCCAAATGATCTCCCTTAAATTTTGTGACCCAAAATTTCAATTGGGTGCTAAACTCAGCCCAGAAATTGCTAAAAGCTTATAGTTCTGAGGCCATGAAAGTGTCCATATCAAGACACATCAAAGATGCTTTCTCACCAAGCTGCAGCTGTGGTGATCAGGCACATGGCAGGCATAATGGTGGTGTCTCCCAGTCTCTGCCTTCTCCTTCAGATTCCATTTCTTTCAGCTTCTGGCTACCTCCAGCTTCTTTGGGTCTTGTTACTTCAGCTTCTGGCTTCCTGTCTCAGCTTCTAGGAGCTTTTCTCTCTGTGGCCTCCTTTTGTGTCTGTAGCTTTTTATTCCTCTGTTTATAAAGGACACCTGTAAAAGGATTAAGACCTACTCTGGGTCACACGGTCTAATCAAAGGCTCTTAAATGAAGTGATTTAATCAAAAGGTCCCACCTACAATAAGTTTACATGCACAGGAATGGATTAGCTTTAAGAATAGGATTTTCTGGGTCCACAAAAGCTTCACACTGCCATGCTAACCTTCCCATTACCAAATCCATCAATCTCTCTACATCTGAATTGTTTTCTGTGTCTTCTCCCTTGTTATAATGGAAGAAGTGTCCACCTTCCTAATAAGGCCAACCTCTAAAAGCCTTTGCTCATGCAGTTTTTTGTAGATAATTCCCATATCTTTTGATGACTAGTTCAGTTTCTTCACTCAGCTCTCAGTATAATAGTCATCTCCTCAAAGAAGCTGTCATGGTCACCCTACCTAAGAGTCTCCCATCCTAGTTTACATTATCCTAGTTTATATTATTTAGAATACCTATGGCATTATCCTATTCCATTATCCTAGTTTATATTATTTAGAGTACGTATGGCATTCTGAATTGTGGACAAGGATTTATCTTTTTTGTTCACCAAGTTCTAGTAATGTCTCAATAAATGTTTGACTGAATGAATTTTATTGAGTGAGGAGAGATGGGGGTAGAGGAGGCCTTCCAGAAGAGGCTTCACCTGATCTGAGTTCAAGTTTAAATAGAAGTATGCCCAGAAAACACTGAAGAGGAGAAAAGAGGACATTCCCAGAAAAGGGAACAACATGCTCATACACAGAGGTGGAGAAAGCTTGGTGTGTGCGGGGACCTGCTGATCATTCAGCATGAACAGAGTACAGAGCAATCATGAGGGATGGGCACAAGAGATTAGAAAGTAGGAAGGAGGCCAGATCATGCTACCCCAAGGGAAACTATTGGAGGATGTTAAAGAAGTAGGAGACATACACCAGTTAGTAATCAGAGGTTTGGTCTCCCTGGAGATCAGGTAGAAAATGGACTGGAGGCAAGGAGATCCATTTTAGGTGCCATTACTGTGGTTTATGTAATAATCGGTGAAGGTGTGGATCAAAGCAGTGCCTCTGGAGATCAGAGAGTGGGTAAACAATCTGGTAAACAGACAGAAAGTTGAATTAAGAGTGCATCAACCAATATTTCTTTATAATGTGGCAGGATGTTTTTATGGAAAAAGGTTTTAGAATCAGAGAAACTTAAATCCTGACCCCCCCCCCCCCCCCACTTTCCAGTTGTGTGACCTCAAGAAGTCACTTAACTTATGTCCTCCTTGGTAAAGTGGTGGTATCACATACTCCTTCTTGTCGTTTTAAGAACTACGTAAATCAGCTGGATTATGATAACCCTGGGCTTCTGGGAGTTACCTATTACAGTGCCTGATACAGAATGGGAGTTCAATAAATGTTCCCTCCCTCTCCCTGTCTTCCTCTTATTCTCGAATTCATATCCTAAAGGAAGCAGAAAACAGAATGGGCGCATGGGAATAGAAGTAGTCAGGACTTAAGCCTCCGTGAACCTGAGGCATTTACGCAGCAGCTCGGCTATTGCGAAGCAGCATGGAGTTAAGTAATGCTGTGATTGTGGAGGGCTTCTACTTATTCTTCCTTCTAGCCCTCGCAAGGAGATAAGAAAGGAAATCATAGTCTCAGAATGTTAAAGCTGAACTAAAAATACAGTCAGGAATGTTTATGCTTTAATTGCACTTTAATTTTGTTTTGATTTTTAAGAAAAGTGACTTTTGAATAGACACAAAAATAGAATGAACCCCATCTGGCATTAGCTATTTCCCCAGCTTTAGCAGTTACCATAGTTTTATCATTCTTATTTCATCTATCCTCACCACTTTTTTTAAAGCAAATTCTTTTAAAGCAAGTCTCAGATATCACATCATTTTGCCCTTAAATATTTCAGTATTCTCCAATAAGGACATTTTAAAAAACTACTCTCATACCCAATAAATTTAACAATAATTCATTAATATTACATAATGCTTAGTCCATGTTCAGTTTTCCCTGATTGTCTTAAAAAATGTCTTTCTACTGTTGTCTGTTTGAATCAGGATGCAAACAAGGTATATACATTGCAGTGTGGATTATTATTTTTTAATCTTTAAGTTTCCCTCCTTTTAAAAAGGTCATTGATTTGTTTAAGAAAACAGGTTATTTGTCATATAGGCTTTTTCCACAGCCCGGATTTGGCTGATTGCAATTTTGTGGTGTCATTTAACATCTTCCTTTGTCCACAGTATATCTTGTGAACTGGTCATTTTAACTAGAAGCTTGGTCAGATTCAGGTTCCACTGTTTTGTTAGGAATAATTCATAGGTGGTGCTGTGTACTTCCTTTTACAGCATATCAGGAGGCAATTTCCTTTTTCTTTTTTAAATGATGTTGATATTGATCAATGAGTCCAAGTACTATTGGCCTGCTCTATCCATTATAAAGTTCCCTCAACTTTTACCTAATGGTATTGGCAACCGTTGATGTTTACCTAAGTACATTATTTCATTAGGAATTACCAAGTGGTGACTTGATAATTCTATCATTCCTTCTGCATTTTGTTAGCTTCTATAAAGAGGAGCTTTTCTTTATTAACTCTTTGGTAAATCTGAAAAATAATTTTTCAGGAAAAGCAGAATAAATGCTTGAGTCTATCAATTTTCAGAGTAATTTGTCAATTTTATCAATTAGGTTTTGGGGAGCAGAGGGAAATACTATTAAGAACTCATGGATATTTGATGTGTTTCAATCCATTTCAGACATTATTTTTTGGTTAGTGACAGCCCCTTCAAGTTAGATTCTGAATGGTACTTTATAACTTGCAAAATACTTTTATATTAGTCATTTAAAGCTCACCAACAACCCTGTGAGGGTAGGTATTATTACTCAGGTTGATAAATGAGAAATCTGAAGCCCTGGGGGTGAAATGACTCAACCAAGATGATATACAGCTTGAAAGTGAAACACTAGGACTTGATATCTATTGTTCTTTCAATTAAATATAATAATGGTTGAGGGGATCAGAGTGTTAAAAGTGACTAGATTCTTTTTTTTTTTTTTTTTCCTTTCTCTGGTTTTGAAATTAAACAGCAGGTATCTTTAACCAGTGGGAATATGATATTAAGCAATATCCACTTTGGAAGGCATTACTCGTAGCAAACACTGTTGAGAATAACGTTATGCCAATAATACTGTAACTTAGTAAATAGCCTGCTTCAACTTTGTTTGTGAAGCATTTCAATTTTGATTACTCTGTGTGGGATCTACTGCTCAGATGTGTATCATTTTATGGTCTGCCCATGTCTGGGGAGTTGGCATTACATGCTGCCTAGTGTTTTTAATTCAGAAGTTCTTCTAAAAGAAACCTTAGTCTCCTATATTCAAACCCTAGTTTTAATAGCATAAGCTATTTCCTTCTTATATAGCTTTGTGGGCATAGTGATAAAATAAATACCACAAAATCACTGATGAGATGAAAATTGAGCTCCCTGCTTCTGTGCAGCCATGTAGGTAAAACAGTAATTGGCTCTGATAATAACTTTTGTTCTTACAAACCAAAGTCTAAATGAGAGTCACATTTGATATATCTGCTTGTAATTACTATCAAAAGGAAAGAATACAAAGTTTAGCTTGTTTAGTGACTCAAAATAGATGAAATAAATTACTGTCTTTCCTTGACCAATTTAAGAAAAATTTCTGAAGTTATTTCTGATATTTATTTTACTTTTGGTTAAAAAAAAAAAAAAAGATCATCTTCCAGAGTGTGCTTTTCTGCTTAATGGAATGATTAATTTTGTTTTTTATTGTTTAAAGTCTATCATTGTTTTTCTTTTTTTATTAACACTTTTAAAAAAATTAAAGTTAATAGATCACATAGAATGTTACATTAAAAAAAAGTAAGAGGTTCCCATGTAACCCGCTCCCCACCCCCACCCCCTTAATTTTTGTAAATTGTATTTTTTTGAAGACACGTACATCACAAAAAGGGTTACATTATAAAAAAACATAAGAGGTTCCCGTATACCTCCCATCCCCCCACCCCACTCCTCCCACACCAACAATCTTCCCCATCATTGTGGTACATTCATTGCACTCGGCGAACACATTTTGGAGCACTGCTGCACCACATGGATAATAGTTTACCCTGTAGTTCATACTCTCCCCCAGTACATTCAGTGGGTTATAGCAGGATATATAAAGTCCAGCCTCTGACCCTGCAATATCATTTAGGACAATTCCAAGTCCCAAAAATGCCCCCTCATCACATCTCTTCTTCCCTCTCCCTGCCCTCAGCAACTACTGTGGCCACTTTTTCCACGTCAATGATACAATTTCTTCTATTACTTAGTCACAATAGTTTTATAGTAGAGTATCAGTAAGTCCACTCTAATCCATATTTTATTCCTCCATTCTGTGGACCCTGAGATGATGATGTCCACTCCACCTCTATATCAAGAGGGGGCTTAGATTCCACATGAATGATGGATGCAATTCTCCTGCTTGCAGTTGTAGGCATTCTTGGTTCCCTGGTGTGGTAGTTGACCATCTTCACCTCCCTGTTAGCTGAGCTGGGTAAGCCCAAAGAACCAAAGAGTAGGGGTTGCAACTCTCCTGAGGCTCAGGGCCCAGCTGGTACATGGGCAGTCCAGAGATTCAAGTCCCCTGAGTATATAGCATCCCTAGCACCCACCACAGGTTCAGTAAACGTGACAGAAGAGGCATGTATAGAAAGGTCACATCTGAGTTCAGCTCTATCACTTTCAGGAGCACAAATTCCAAAGTAGGGCCCATTGACATGGCACAAAACTCAAAATCCATCTGCCATGACCAAACTTAGAAGCCTTTATTATTTTCTTTCTTAGTGTGCTTTTAAAGGAAAAATAAAATAATGTGTGCTAAATATAATTATTTTGGTATATACATGCTTTGGTGCTAAAATAATATCTATTAGAATATTAATAATTTTATTTTTTTCTATTTTAAAAAAATACTTAGATTATACAAATGTTACATAAAAAATATAGGGGAGTCCCATATGTCTCATTCCCCATGCCTCCCACATTTTCCTACATTAACAATATCCTTCATTAAAGAGGTGCGTTCATTGCTATTGATGAACACATTTTGGAGCATTCACTAATATACTAATATTAATAATTTTAAATACCTTTCCCATAGCTTTAGAATCCAACAATAAAGAATTGAGATTACAAACCATCATTACAATTGGATTTCTATTTCTATTCTGAGTTGTTGTTGTTGTTGTTGTTGAAGGTACTAGGGGCCAGGGATTGAATCTGGAACCTCATATGTGGGAAGTGGTGTTCAGCCACTGAGTCACATCAGCTTCCCTGTGTTGGTGTTTTCATTTGTTTTGCCTTTTGTTTGTTTTTGTTTTTTCAGGATGCACCAAACCCAGGACCTCCCATGTGGGAGATGGGAGCCCAATTGCTTGAGCTACATCTTCTCCTGATTTCTTTTCAAAAAAATATCTGTGCCTAGTACTACAGAAATGTAAAACTGAGCAGCAAAAAACTGGATATTTTTTTTTTGAGGTACCACGGACCTCATAAAATATGAAGTAGGCACTCAACCACTGAGTTACACCTGCTCCCCAACAACTGGATTTTAATTTCAGTTTTAACAAGGATTCTATATTTGATCATTTCCTCCCTACATTAGTCCTATAGTCTCACAAAGTTCGTGGAGCATAATAAAACTAAGAAACCTGCTATGGTCCACTGAGCCAGTGATCCCAGAATTTAAAAATATCTAACAAAACTTACCCATGATAGATGGAGCTATTACCATCAACTGTATCCAGAATACACATTTTAAAAAAACACCCTAATTACAGAAACCACATCCAGTCATTATAATACATATTAGCAATTTCCCGATCCTTGGTAGAATAGAAATTATTCTAAAAGTTTAATTAAGAAGGAAAAAAATTATGTTCAGGTATTAATTTCAATAAAAGTAGCACTCAGCTTCCATGCAAAAACCCCAGAGTAGTGCTGTGAGTGTGGGTTACCCACAGAAGGAAAGCCATTTTTAATTAGACACTACATTATTTTTGTCACTGCATGTACTTCAAGGAAAAGGGAATAGATATTCCTTATTTGCAACCTATATCTCTGCTTGGGTTAAATAAAATGGACAGTTGAGGGCAGTTATATGGAGATTTGATTAAAATACTGAACTAAGATTAAAAAAATAAAAGGCATGTTTGGAGCTTGTATTAAGATATAGTTAGCTTCCGTGTGGAGCTGGCCATGCGCAGCGCTGATGCGCGCAAGGAGTGCCGTGCCGTGCCACGCAAGGGTGTCCCCCGCGTGGGGGAGCCCCACGCGCAAGGAGTGCGCCCGTGAGGAAAGCCGCCCAGCGTGAAAAGAAAGAGCAGCCTGCCCAGGAATGGCGCCGCCCACACTTCCCGTGCCGTGCCGCTGACGACAACAGAAGCGGACAAAGAAACAAGACGCAGCAAATAGACACCAAGAACAGACAACCAGGGGAGGGGGGGGAATTAAATAAAATAAATTTAAAAAAAAAAAAAAAAAAAAAAAAAGATATAGTTAGCTTATCAGAACAGCATACATTCCATAGTGATTTCTGTAGCTTTCTCCTTCACTTTGACCTTAGGCATAGGCCATTTATGAATGCTTATTATAAAAGAAATAACTAGATCATAAACTAATCTATCTGGATCCTACAGCTATTTAACAGTTGCATAAGACCACTATCAAAACTAAGGCACTTAATTGAAAGGAAATCAGTTTTTCAAATTGCTTGAAACACCCCCAACCTCCTAAAAATAAGCCACAAAGGCCAAATAGTGTATGATTCCATTTATATGAAATGTCCAGAATAGGCAACTCTGTAGAGACAGAAGGGAAATTAATGGTTACCGGAGACAGAGGAGATTGGGGAATGGGCAATGACTGCTAATGGGTATGAGGTTTCTTTTTCGGGTGATGAAAATGTTCTGGAATTAGATAGTGGTGATGGTTGCACAGCTTAGTGAATATACTAAAAACCACTGGATTGCACACTTTAAAAGGACATATTTTATGGTATGTTAATTATATCCCAATGAAAAATAGTCACAAAAGACTTTAGAAGCTCTTGGTAATACTATATTCCTTAAGTGCCAGCTTATTTTAGCCTCAAATCATAGACTGTTAAAGCTGGGGAATAATTCCTCAAGAGGCCATCACGCCTCACTGCGGCTTTTGGCAAATAAGACCAGTGAGTTCCAAAGAACTGGCTTACCAGCATTACATACAGGTGGTCCAAGGTAGAGCACGACTGGAACTCAGGTCTCCTGACCCTATCCAGTGCCTCTTTCTATCACCACTGTAATGCCTGCTCCGGTTGCTCATTTTTAAGCATTTTAGCAGTAATTAATTGGACTCATTTAAAATGAGGATTACAGGTTCAAACTAGATGTTTTTATTTTTTTCCAATCAAAGCATAAATTGCTCTTAAAAATAGCAAAATCTCTGTGGAGTAGATACATTTGTTGTCATGAATTTACGAAGTCCAAACTGAGATTTACCTGTAAATAACCCATGAGAAAACTGGTCACATTAACAGACCGAGGGGGCCCTCTACCTGTGTATTTGTAGCATAGATTTCATTGGCAAAATCCTTGACCTGGAAAGCTAAAAATAAATCAAGGCCAGCAGCTATTCTAGGCCTTTATCCACCTTGATTGGCTTCTTGAATTATTTTTGAGAAAGGAATGATATCTGAGGATGCATTTGTGTGAACAGTAGGATACATGGAGGAAAATCTGTGGAAAGTTCCTTTTCTGTGAATAAAAGGGGACAATTAACAGCCTAAATAAAAGATCAACATATATATTTTTTCCTGTGAAAATTACATTAAAATGATTATTTTCAGAGAACTTTGTACTCCTTTGAGGATAGAGAATGTTAGTAAGCATTTTTGTTCATCCAGCATGAAAGTTTCATTGTTTCTTTGTTTCAGCAAAAGATAGGATTGAATGTAAAAATCATGCAGGATCCTGAAAACATCCACCACAGAGCGGCTGTAAATGCGAACTATGGAATCAGTTTGCCTTATATTAATCAGAGAAAAACATGTGTAAGTAATGAGTTGTTTTAATGAGCTCTTAATTTTTTCTAAGAATTGAAATAATTTATTAGTGGTATAAGATATAACGTAGATTTTAAGGAAAGGTATGATCCTTTTGTCCTTGGAATTTTTTTGGTGATAAAATGGAGTGCCTTTCATACTGTTAATAATGAGAAATGATTAATAAAATGTAAACCTATTTTAAAAGATTTGTAGCTTATTTGAATTTCTCTGTTTTATTTATTGATATTCCTAAGTAATCTAGTACTGTAATTTTAACAAGGAGGAAATAATTTAACAACAAAAATAATTAGTAGAGAAATTTTTAATGTTTAAGTTCTTTGATAGTAGGCTTGCCACTAGAAATATCAAAAGACAACAACAGCACAGCATCAGCTGCAAGGATGTATACTCATACATTATGTAAAAATGTAAGAAAATTGTTCTAAATCTGAAGCAAGCAGGGATTACTAATCCTTTATGTCAACAAAGTGATGAGAGGGAAAAATAATCAAATGGAGACTGGAATTCAGAGATCTCCGAGTCTGTGCCTATTCTTGCCTTTGACTTGCTGCTAAATGTCCCAAAGCAAGGATGTTAGTTCCTTTATGTTGTAGGGTTTTCTTAGATTTAGGAGCAGTCTCCATTTCAGTTGGAAAATTATTTTATTTGAGATCTTTTCTCATAGTTAAAAACTTACATATATTTTAAATTACTGAGGTCATAGCTATACATTTTTAACCTTTGGCTTCTCTCAACAGTTCTTGAATTTATGCTTCAGTGAAATCAAAATTAATTTTAGAACTAAATTCCAAAGCCATTTCTAACCAGCATAATAGTCTTTTAGATTAATCTTCCAAATTTCCTACATGGAAATTTTCAACTGCCTACTTCTTTCTTATGACCCTGAAACACATTTTTTTGGTTTCCTTATATGTGCATTATGCTATTCTAACAGGTTTAGTTTAAGAACATTTTATCATAAAAATGCTTTCGTAGCCTAAGAAATAACCAGAAAGTTAGATATTTTTATTCCTGCTGAAACTTTATTTAAAATGGCACTATGAATAAGGTGAAAGTGTTTTCATCTGTTTTCCATGAGCCCAATGCCCTTGAAATAAAAATATTATTTCTCTGGCTGTACAGACAGAAGCAGATTTCCCTTTTGTTGTTAGTGGTTTTCCCTTTCAATCTAGAATTAGTATTGGCTTAACTGGTGGAGTGCAGGGGCTTTGTAGCCCATAGCAATTGCTGCATTTCAGGCAAACTTTTTCTGATGAGTGTTGAAGTTTTGAAAGGCACGTCTTTAGATTTAGACAGGATTATGCTTTGCTTTAATGACTTTGAGTGAAGATTCAGACATAAATAGAGAATCAAAATTATATGCAAAATTTGAGGCTAAATCCTAGTCATTTATTGTATTTTTTTAAAATCCCAAATGGGATGAGAGCCTTGGAATTATGCTCGTGGTCTTTAAACACAGAGGCTTTGGGAAAAATCCTAGTTTGCCTTGTATGACATATAGATAATGAATACTTGTTTACTATATTAAAGATCCCTCCCTTTATTTTTTCATAAAACTTGACTCCATAAAATTCTACACGAGAGCACCTTAAAAATGCATGTGCATTATGTCCATTTTGCTCAAACTGACTCTGGGCATTTCATTTAAAACGGTTGACCCCATCATTTTATATAGATATATATAATGGTATTAACTGAAAAAAATAGTATTTTCCCTTTGGATTTATAAAATAGAAAAATTGTACAAAAAGTCCTGTGAGAGAAATATTTGGGTGTTGTTTTTAAACAATCATGTAGAATATTTGTGAATAAATAGTTGTGACTTACCACCTATAAATGTGCTTTTGAAACCACTTACCCAAAATGAAGCCATGTGTCAAGATTGTGATGTGTAGTCATTTAGAAAAGTAGCATCGAGGCTCATCGTTTTTAGAATCACTAAATACTCAAAGGGGATTATAATTTGTTTACTGAGGGTCATGTATTTCCTTACTTCGTATGAAACTTGCAAAGCTTGTCAAAAACCTGCTAATAATCCTAGGTATTTGTGACAGAGAAAATTTGAATATGTAGCCAATTTGTATTATTAGTCCCTAGAAAGTTGGTATTTTCTCCATGTCTCTTAATAATAAGGGACTGATAAAAGGATTTTTAGTGCATTGGAAACACTTATACCTTATAAACATACTCTCTCTCTCTCACTCGTATCACAAAACTGCTATCAGAAATTTATATCTTGTAACTCTTATGTAATTTACAGAAAAGTATGAAACTCACTGATCATTTTTTTCAATATCTGCTAACTAAAAAACCAACAGCCTTCTTTTCTTTTGAGTAGGTCTTTATAGGTATGAGAAGACAAGAAGAAATCCCTGATCTTGTTTATATTTACTCACTGACATTTAGTTCCAGTTACACTTTATAATGCAACACATTAACAAATCTACAGAAAATTTGACTTTGATTTATTTTTGTTAAATAAAAAGGGTTTCTTAAAAGGCTTGAAACATGTATCTGTTGATATGAATTTTAAAATAAATATTATGAATGCATAACAAAGAGCCAAACAAAACATTGCTTGGAGTTGCTGCACAAATAACTCTGATTATAACTGTTATGACCTAGAAAAGAATCATAAAAACATTTTTCTTTTTGGCAAGATATGAGTTGTTGTAGAATTATACCAGTTCTTTGGTCCCACTTTCCAAATAAATAAATATATAATGCAATGTAAACTTAGAATCTTTTATTTATTCATGAGGTTGAATTTAATACTATTATGATTTCTAGATTTTATGAGTCATATGTTATGCAGTGTTTTTCAGTAACTTAGTTGGGTAGCAACCACACTTCACAAATCATAGTTTCATTCTTCACTGTTTAGCTTGGGATGTACATAGTAATCTCTCTCTCACTGAAAACACATTCATTTCTGAAATGATAAAGTAATGGAAAGTGAGGCAATTGTGTAATGTCAAATGATTAGAAGAAGCATCAGAAGTAAGAGGTGGGGGCAGGGAAGGGGAGAAAGAAGGATGTTCTCAAAACATGATTGTGTTTTAAGCCCATGCATATGGCCACAATTACAGTCACAACATAATTTGGCAACGGTAGCAGAATTAGATTTAAACAAATTGATGTTACACTGCAGTAATTCAGAATGAGCTTGTTGCATTTATAAACCATAACAAGAAGCAGAGTGAATTAATAAACCCTTCTTGTCACTAAAAATGAAAAAGGGAATAATTGCTGAGATGGAGTTAACTTAACAGATGACTATAGTCAGCATCCTTTCAGCCTAGATATGGGAAACTGAAGGTCACCCCCATCTCAGACGACAAAGAGGGAACATTTTGTTGGTAAACAAATTAATCTTTTGAAAGGTCGCCATTTGTTTTAGGTTTTTATCCAGTTCTTGTCATCTGGAATCAGAGATTGACTGTCACTTCACTAGGCAGGGGTGCAGTTGAAGCAGACAAAGCCGCTTCTGTACGTATCAGCATTCCTTGACAAAACTCTGTGCCTGATTGTGATGCTATGGGCTGCTGGTTTACAGCTGTCTCCGGACAAGAACGGAGGCCCACCCCTGAATTCCAATAAGACGGGCCTGCCTATTCCTCCTGCTGTAAGCTGGCCCTCTGCCCACAAGTAAAATGTATTGTAGTTCAAGCCAGCAATTATCTCTTTTACTTCCTTCTGTGCTGCTTCTGTTCCCTTTTTCCAAAAACAGATGTGGGTGTTCACTCAAGTTCTGCATCTATTCTTTCTCACACCTGCCAGGGCAGAATTTTGACAGAGGTAGAGTTTGGGGGAGCCAGCAGACAACAAACACATGTAATTTCTTTGAGAGCAGCTAAAAAACGTTGATTTTTCAGGATGTGTGGAGTCAGCATCATGGTCCCCCTTCCCCCCTTTCCCAGGAGCATTTGGTAAATTAAATTAGTTAAACAAAAGGAAATAGCTTTAAGGACATTCTGAAATGCCAGATCTCTTTATGACACAGTCATTACTCAACGACTGCTATGACACGCACAACATCCTCACTTCTTTCTTTCAAAGAGAATTCTCTTTTCAGGTTGCTTAGAGTTTTCAAAAGAAAAATCAATGACTCTGCATGTTCCTCCCAACTGACAGCCTTTTATAAAAAGCATTTCACCAGTATGGTGGTTTATTGCATTTGTATGTTATTTTTGATATTTAGAATTTAATTTTTTTCAAAGATTTATTTTTTATTTATTTCTCCCCGCCCCACCCCCCCCCCAGTTGTCTGCTCTCTGTGTCCATTCACTGTGTGTTTTAATTCATTATTAGTTTGGAGCAGTGGAAAATCTGAACAAAGCAAGTGATGTTATCATTGGCTGATGTGCAGCGCTCTTACAACAGCCTCCATTCTGGGAGTAGAGAGAGTCAATTAATGTTCATATAAAAAATCTAGCTGGAGTGAGTTCCTCAACTTCTTTAGAACACCCTTTCTTTAGTTTCTCTGCTGACATTGTGCAAGCATTCCCAAATCAACTGTATGCTGAACTCAGAGCACCTTTTAGTTCTTAGCATAGTGATTCTGGGTCAGACTGGTGTGAATTCTTACTAGAGGGTGGACCTCAGAAAAATCTCCATTTCCTCAAGTGTAAAATGGCAATAATAGTATCTATCAAAAGACTGTATTGAGATTTAAATGAGGTGACTCCAAGTACTTCACAAAGGTCCTGGTAAATAGGAAGTGCTCTGCAAATGTCAGCTATTACTACTGGCAATATTCACAAATTGTGTATACTGTGCCATGTTTTATGTTGTCCTTAAAACTTACGTTGTTATGGTACAGATGCAAGAGTGTCCTTTGTTAGCTTGAACAAATGTGTATCACTACTGCAGAGTTTTGGGAATGTGAAGAAACGTGGGAAAAATACAGCTGAAGTAACCTATGGACTGTGGTTAGTAGTAATGATATTCTTGCTTCTATGCAAAAGATGTACTGTGCTGATACTAAAGGTGAACCAAAAGTACACTATGGACATGGTAACAATCAGATGATATTTTATCTGTAGCAAATGACACACCACATTGAGAAGTGTTGATGGAGGGGTGTTGTTTGGGAATTCTGCACATGTGCATGATTGTTTTATAAGTTTACAATTTCTGTCATAAAAAAATATTTTAAAAATAATAACAGGGTGGGTTGGGGGAAAAACACACCAAATGTAAGATAAGGACTATGATTAGTAGTAAGATTTTGACAGTGTTCTTTCATAGTTTGTGACAAACGTCTCATGACAATATGACAATGTCAGGTGTTGGTGAAGGGTTGATGTATGGGACCCCTGTATTATGTTATGCATGTTTGCTTTGTAAGTTCACAACTTTTACTACACACTTAATTATTTATGTATGTTCATATGTAAATGATATAAAGATAATAATAATTGGGAGGGTTGGGGGAAATACTTGTTTAGTAGTAATATTTTGACAATGCTCTATTTTTTTTAAATTTTTTTCTTTATTTTCTTTTAAATGTTGACAATGCTCCTTTAATCATTAGTTAAAAAGGTTTAAAAAACAATGCAAATTATTGGTGGTAGGGTGAGATGTTATATATGTTTGATGTTATATATGTTTCTTTTGTAAGTTCACAACTATTACATACTTTTTATTTATGTATGTTTATGAGAGATATATTTCAATAAATTTTTTTAAAATTAAAAAAAAACAAAAACAAAATAAAACTTACATTGTTGTAGGAGTCAGGGAAGGGAAGCTAAATATTGCTGAGATTTCTTCCAGGAGTTCTATTTAATATTTCATATGATTATGATTATGCTTTCTTTCCCACACAGATCTGAGGACAGAGACATTGTTGTCTATTCTGTTTGTTTTCCAGATCTCTCACCAGACCACGCAGTGTTTTGCACGTAATAGGTATTCAGGAGAAAGCTTATTTTGCTCCCTCATCTGTCCAGTCTCTGCATTAAAACTATATAGCCTGATTCTGTTTAGAAGTGAAGTAATGATTTTGCTGACTCCTAGTAGATCTGGTTGCATAGAACTTGCTTCCACTGGTTCATCTGACAGGATTTACCTGGTGAAACATCCTGGCTCCTGGATTCTTGTTACAACTCTCCCACTAACTAGCTGTTTCCAGGAACAAGTTACTCTACCTCGCTTATTCTCATTTTCCTGAGTCTGGTGTGATGGGAGGGTTTGGAGCTAAGTAAATTAGAGTTTAGGTCTTACCTCTGCTGAAGATCTCAGGTTCTCAGTTTCCTCTTCTATAAAGTCAGGATAATAATGCCTACTAGACAAGGGTGTTATGAGAATTATAGATAATATATTAACGTTTCTTGCACATAGTAGGTGTTTGATAAGGTTCCTGGCTTTCTGAAATAATGAATTAATATTAAAAATCCCAGACTTCCTTCTCTCCTCTTATCCCTGTGCTTTCAGAAAAGGATCTGATTTGGTTCTTTTCACACTCTAGGATAAATGTGCGATAAAGCTTAATTGTTCCAGAGAACCCCAGATGAGTTTCAGGAGCATTGCAAGCATTTAATTTAATTTTTTTTTATATTTATTTAAACTATTTTCAAATGTAACAAAGAACAATGCATATATACTTAAGTTAGGCACCAAATTTTAATGCACTGGATGCCGTGAATGGGTTAATTTATTCTCTCAGGCTGTGTGTGTGTGTGTGTGTGCGCGCACGCGTGCATTTGAGCCTCATATAAAGATGTTTTTTATTAGGTAGGCTATAGCTTTGCACTAGTCATATTTCGAAATTCAAATATGCTCATATATACTCTCCTAAAATTATACAAGTAAATAAGTGAAAATTAAATGAACTAATACAGGCAAAGTTCTTAAAACAATGTCTGGCCCTTAGTAAGTACTCAATTAAATGTTTAGCTAGTTTTAGATACTATGCTAAATATTTATGTATGTTACCTTATTTTACCCTTCCACCTGTAAGGTGTGTCCCATTACTACAACCATTTTACAGGTGAGGAAACAAACTAGGATTAAGTTACTTCCCTAAGGTTATGCAGCAAGTAGGAGAGCCAGGATTCAAATTAATTATTAAATCTATTTGTCAAATCCCCTCGAATTGAGTACTTACTAACTAATCCTTAAGTATTAAGGAACATGGGCTATCATTAGATATTGTTAGTGATTCTATCTTCAAACAAAAAATCCTTAGTACCCTAAATTTTAATTGAAGAACATCCTGAGATTACAAGTACTGTAACAAATTGTTAGCTATTTGAAACTTCTTATCTGATTACATCAGAATTTTCTCTGTCTTATGCAGGCAAAATAAAATATGGAAATAAATTATAGGTTATAATGGACTCAAGACTGCAATTATTACCTATAACTCTTGATTTCATAATCTGCTTTCACTAAAACAGCCTATTGTTTCCATTGTTTCCATTTGTTATATATAAAATTCAACACATAAAATTATACTAAATTCTCAGAAAAACTTGCATTTACTTTACATGTCAGCATTCTATTTAAGGTTGCATTTTGGAAAAAGTTTTTACTACTGAAAGAAAATTTCAAAATCTTTGCCATAGGGTATTACCTCTTCCATTGGTACTTGCGTTTTAACAAGAGCAAATCCTCTATTTAATTAAATCAGAGGAGTTATACTCTATTAAGGGATTTCAAGCATGACTGGACAGGAAGAAGAGGGATTTGGGGGGATCCAGGAAGAGTCTTTGCACTGCCCTAACATCATCCCTAGTCAATGCCTACCTGCTAACAGGACTAGCTCTGCTCCCTAATATGATCTAGCCCCTGTTTACTTTGTGACTTGAGTTTTGTTTCATGCATTTTTAAAAATGTCATTCTGTGGAGTCCGTAGGTTTTACCAGACTGCCAAAAGGATCCAAAGCACCCCTTTTTCGGGTTGCCCCAAAAGTTAGTACTCTCTGTGATAGAACATCTTTTCTTCTACTTCAGGGGTTCTCAAAAAGAGGTCCATGAGCTTGAATTGAAATTCAAAAAAATATTATTCTTGTGGGGACATGTTGGCATGGATGTGACATATTTATTAAATAATACACAGTATAGTGTGGACTTAGTAAGGGTCCATGGTTTTCACCTGACCGGCAAAGGGGTCCATGGAACCAAAAAGGTTAAGAACCCCTGCTCTACATAGATATCCAGTGTAGGGGGACTATGTATCAGTACAGGGAGGTGCCCTGAGAACTGTATTCCTTCAGGATGAAATATTCACTTCTCTTCGTTGGTAGTTGAGGAAACCTACCCAAAAGTGGACAATATCTAAACTGCTCCCCAAGATTTCCATAAGAATTGTATCGCCATAAGTAAAAATATAAAGGTCATACTTTCACCCAACTACTGTTGCTTTCTTATTGCAAAGAAAATGGAACAGCTACAGAAGTGGTAATGCAAGCAGCATTATATTAAGTGTTTCGTTTAAAATGAAGCAAAAGAAAACTACTACAGCAGATAGCACAATCGCATTAGCCACAAGAGAAGTGGGCCTAATTGAATTGTTTTTATCATGGCCCAGGTTAATTATCTACTTAGAAGTACTTGAGATGAATAAATACTATTGCTGTTCTCCAATATGCTAACTCATTGTACCTTAAACTGTGCTTGAATTCAAGTGTACATTCCTAGCCTTTTAAAGCCTCTTTGGTAGAACAAAATTAAGTACCCATAGACTAAAGTGGTTTACCCTACACTTTCTTTAAAAACATAGTCTCTGAATCAGAATGTGTAATGTAAACCCACAAGATATTTATTTGGAGAATTTCCCTCCTATTAGACTGTAAAGTTGGAACAACATGCCACCCAAATACAAACTCAGAGTCTTTTTGATTTCCATCTCTGTCTTCAAAGATAGCCTGAATAAATCCATTTATGGTTGGCAGCTCTGAGATCTGAAAGCAGCCATGTACATTCTAATGGAAAGGGTTGTAGATGAGAGTCAGAGGACTTAGGCATCAATCCTGCCTCTGCCTCTGCTATAACCAAGTTATCTTAGCTATGTCACTTAATCTCATTTTCAATAAAGACTGGAATTTCTCATTTGTGTATCAAGGAGATAAATTGGCTTGCCCAGAGTCATTGCCAGGGCCAGAGTGCTGATTGTCTCCCATATTAATGCTCTTTTGGTGCCTTGAGGAACTGCCACCCTCTTGAGAGACAAAATAGTGATCAGTATAACTGAGGAATGGAGGCAAGCCTTACGTTAGGCCTTAGCAAAACAGATGAACATGGCTAAAGAAGTGGCATTTTAAGCACTAGAAGAAATACAAGCAAAGGCATAGGCAGAGAATGATGAGAGTAAATGAGGATGCTTGAGGCTTTACAACAGGGAAAACCAAAAGATGGGGCTTGATGTGGAGGGCCAACTGACGGATGGCCTTGAATGGGCCACTGAAATCTAAGTGTGTGATCTCAGTTTCAATCATAAAAGGAAGAGGTAAAAGTGACAGCTTCTGAAATTCAAATTTAAAATTTTCCTGAACAATCTCTGTCCCTAGAAATCCTCATTGGTTATTAAACTTTATTTCTTCTCCCTTTGGCTATAGAGTGATAGTCCTTTTTCAAATAGCATTATCTCCTGAGCTTGTTAGATGTTCTTGTCCCTGTCTTATCATAGTTCTATAAGCAAAACCTCTTCCTGATGGTTTACATACAACTCTCTGTCCCTTTCATGTGAATGGCCACTGTGGTAGATTAAAAATGTTCCCCAATTTAGACATGTTCTTGGTCTTGATCCACATTCGTGTGGGTATGAACCCATTATAAATAGGATCTCTTGAAGATCTTATTTTAGTTAATGTGGTCCAGTTGAATGAGGGTGGACTTTAATCTAGGTTACTACAGACCTTTATAAGTAGAAGAAATTCAGACAGAGAGAAAGCCACAGGGAGAAACCAGGAGCCAGAAGTCAATAAAAAACAGAAGAAAAATGGGAGGACATTGCCATGTGACAGGAGTGTGACAGTTTGAAGTTCTGTGAATTTCAGAAAAGAACATGTTCTTTGAATTAATGCATTCCTGTGGGTGGGGGACCATTTGATTGTATTAGATTCAGTAAGAGAATTTTTATTAGATCACCTTTTTTTTCATCTTTCTTTAAAAAAAAAAAGATACATAGATCACATACAATGTTACATTAAAAATATAAGAGTTTCCCCATATACCCCACTCCCCACACCCCCCATTCCTCCCATATCAACAATTTCTTTCATTAGTGTGGTACATTCATTGCATTTGATGAATACATTTTGGAGCACTACTACACAGCATGGATTATAGTTTACATTGTAGTTTAATAGTTTACACTCTCTCCCAGTCCATTCAGTGGGTTATGGCAGTATATATAATGTCCTGCATCTGTCCTTGAAATATCATTCAGGGCAACTTCAAGTCCTGAAAATGTCTCCACATCACACTTTTTTTTCCCTCTCCCTGCCTTCAGCAACTCCCATGGCCACTGTCTCCACATCAGTGATATCATTTCTATTATAATTCTATAGTAGAATACCAGTAAGTCCACTCTAATTCATATTTTATTCCTCCATCCTGAGGACCCTGGGATGGCGGTGCTCATTCTACCTTTAAATTGAGAGGGGGCTTAGATCCCACATGGCTGATGGAAGAGATTGTCCTGCTTGCAGTTGTAGGCTCTCTCAGTTCCTTGGTATGGTGGCTAACCATCCTCACCTCCTTGTTAGTTGACCTGGGTAAGTCCAACGAACTGGAGAGTAGGTCTTGCAACTCTTTTGAGGCTCAGGACCCAGATGGCACATGGACAGTCCAGAGATTCAAGTCTCCTGGGCATACATCGATCCCAACGCCAACCATAGGTTCAATAAAAGTGACAGAAGAGGCATGTGTAGAGAAGTCACATCTGAGCACAAATTCCAAAGTAGAGCCCACTGGCAAGGCACTGAACTCCAGAGCCATCTGCCATGACCAGAGGACCTGGGTGTCTCCATAACCCTCAGGAGCACCAGTACCTGGGGTTATATCTACTTTGGCTATCTCTGAGATCCTGCTGAAACGTGCGTAAGTGTGACCCCTCTGATGACCTCCCAACTCATTTTGAAGTCTCTTAGCCATATAAACTCATTTGTCTTTATCATTTCCCCTTTTATTCAAGGTGTTTTTCTAGTTGCATCACTAGCCAGAGTTTGATAGTAATCCCTTGACACCAGGGAGGCTCATCCCCAGTAAATCACCTTTTGATTAGATCACTTGGCCCTTTGATTGGTCTATGTCAGTGAGGCATGACCCAGGTTAGGTATCCACCCTCTTTGGGAGCCTTATATAAACTGAGAACTGAAAGTAGAAACACACAGAGAGAAAGATAGCCACCATTTTACACTACCATGTGAGAAAGAACTCCAGGAACATTTCTAGCTGCAGAAAGAGAAACCCCAAGAGGCTAAGAGAGAGGCTGCAGGCTAGAATTAGTGAGGCCCTCAAGAGGCTAGGATCACAGAGCAGCTCGAAGCTGAAGGAGTAGGTGAGCCTGGGGGAGAAAACAGAGACTACCAGATACATCGTTTTGCCTTGCCACTTGGCAGGAGTCCAGGATTCAGCAGGAAGACAGTATCTTCACAACCTTGGTACTGTAAGCTTTTACCCTAAAAAATTAATTTCCCATTATAAAAGCCAACCCATTTCTGGTATTTTACATCGGAGGCCTTATCAAACTAAAAGAGCAGGAATCCAAGATATAAGCCAGGGAACCCTAAGGCTTGCTGGCCAGCCAAAATGCTTCTGATCCCAGGAGGAAGAAAGCCTTCTAGTCAACAGCTTGGTTTGGACTTCCGGCCTCTAAATCTGAGAGTCAATAAATTCCTGTTGTTTAAGTGAACTCTATGTGTGGTATTTGTCATAGCAGCCTGGAAAACTAAGAAAGCCCCTCAGGCCTGGCCAATCTAGCTGGATAACTGGGATTTCTTTTCAACCTTCTTTCTTTCTGTCCTAATGATGAATACCCCACTGCCACATAGGAAACTACCTAGCCCCACCCCTCACCTCTCCCTCTAGTTCAGTCAAAAGCAGGACTTGGGTCAAGAATAGTGGCAAGAGAGAAGGGTCGTAAACAGAAGTGATTGGTTCTCCCTTCAAAATCACTTTCTGCCCTCTATATCCCCATTGCCAATTCTCTAACTTCAGCTCTAGACAATATGAGTCCCTTCCCGCAATCTCATCCTTTCACCACTTCCCTGTGGCCACATCTGTTCATGCAAAGAAATGCCCAGGAGACTATCTTAATCCAAGTGTTTCCTGAAATATTGTTGTGTCTCCAAACTTATCACCTGTTTGTGCTAAATGAAAAATAAAGGAAGAAGGTGGTATCATGGGATAGTCTTTTTATTTCCTGACTGACTCCCATTTTTGCAAGAAGTAAAAGCCCTTCAAAAACTTCCAAAATGTTCCTGTTTAGAATGGGAATCACAAACTTGAATCTGCTTGGGACAGGCTGGCAATAAAAGATTGAAATGAGTGGCTGTCAAGTCTAGGTCTGCATTACTAGAGTACTACACTAGAGAGATAAATCCTACCAACTTGAGGCAGCCACCTCAGCTTTAACCCTTTGTAGCTGGGTTTTCAAACTAAGCTGAAATTTCGTATTCACATTGATATGAGAAAGATACTGATTTTAAGTATTTGCCCAAATAATTTAAAGCACACTATGCAGTTCAAAGAAAGTAGTCTCCAGGCTGTACTCAGCTTGCAGGCCAGCAATTTGCATTTCCTGCCTTAGAAATACCAGGAGGTATGGTTTTAAGGTATGATAATACTGGTGTAAAGTAGGGTGTTGACTGGCAGCTTAGAGGCCCCTGGAATGCTCTTACTTTAGTACAGCTCCAGGTTTGACCCTCAATTTCATAGTTGAAACTGAAATTTAATGTCAGGGCACCCACAGTTGGTTAATCACTTGGGTGCAACTGAACACACAAGGGACTAATGTATAAACTTGGAAAGCCACTTTATTTATTCTAAGGAGAACTAAAATGGTCAAGTAGAACTGAATGTTCAAGTCAGCCTAATGAGCATATTGTATCCCGATTGGAAAGCTGTATGGAAAGCCCCGTTAGAAGGCTGGTTAGTGAACAAGGGACTAAGGATAATTACTTGAATGATCTTCATGGTGCGTGGCATCACACATTTATAATCTGATGCATCCATCTGTGAAGCTACACCTGCCAAAAGGATATTGATTTTTTTAAAAATAATTTGGAGCTTTTTTTTTAAAGATTTATTTATTTATCTCCCCACCCCCGTTATCTGTTCTGTGTGTCCATTTGCTGTGTGTTCTTCTGTGTCCGCTTGGATTCTTGTCAGCGGCACTGGGAATCTGTGTCCTTCTTTGTTGCGTCATCTTGCTGCATCAGCTCTCTGCGGCGCCACTCCTGGGCACGCTGTACTTTTTTTGCAAGGGTCAGCTGTCCTTGTGGAGCTCACTCCTTGTGCGTGGGACACCCCTGCGTGGCTTGGCACTCCTTGCGCGCATCAGCACCGCGTGGGGCCAGCTCACCACATGGGTTATATATATGGTAGGCGGACACACTATCAGTTGAGCCAAATCCACTTCCCAGGATATTGATATCAATACATCCAAATAGAGCGAGTGCTGTATGGATACTGAGAAATTCTTTTTTTTTGTAAAGTTTTATTTTACTTATTTATTCCACCCCCCCCCTTGCCACTTGTGCTCACTATCTGCTCTCTGTGTCCATTTGCTGCACATTCTTCTGTGTGTGCTTGTCTTCTCATCTTCTCTTTAGGAGGTACCAGGAGCCGATCCTGGGATCTTCCAACATGGGAGACAGGCACTCAATAGATTGAGCCACTTCAGCTCCCTGGTTTGTTGTGTCTCTCATTGTCTTTCCTCTTTATCTTTTTTTTTTTTTTGCATCATCTTGTTGCATCAGCTCTCCACATGGGCCAGCTTGCCTTCACCAGGAGGACCAGGGAACCAAACCTGGGACCTCCCATGTGGTAGACAGGAGCCCAATTGCTTGAGCCACATCCTCTTCCAACACTGAGAAATTCTGATTCAACTTTAGTAATAATAATAGCTACTATCTGCTTGGAGTTTACTATGTGTACTATGATGCAGTATGCTGACCTCCTTATATCCATGGTCACATTTACCCCAGTGGGATAAGTGATGGTGTCCCCATGCTACTAGTAACTTGCTCCAGTCATACAATTAATAAATGGAAGAGCCCAGATTCAAATCCAGGCCTGATTCTAAAGCCTGTGTCCTTAACTATTGCCTTCCTTTTAAAAAAAAAAAAAAAGATTTTATTATCTGCCCCCCCCCTCATTGTTTGAGCTCACTGTCTGCTCTCTGTGTCCATTTGCTGTGTTCTCTGTGTCTGCTCGTCTTCTCTTTAGGAGGCATTGAACCTGGAACCTCCCATGTGGGAGAAGTGCTCAATCACCTAAGCCACTTCAGCTCCCTGGTTTGTTGTATCTCTCATTGTCTTTCCTCTTTGTGTCTCTTTTATTGCATCATCTTGTTGCATCAGCTCACTGCACCTGCCCACTGTACCAACTCCCTTTCTCCAGGAAGCACTAGAACTGATCCTGGGACTTCCCATGTGGTAGGCGGAAGCCCGATCACTTGAGCCACACCCACTTCCCTATTGCCTTCCTTTTGACTAATTTCTGGCTATCAAAGACCACTTGCCTTCACTGACATATTGCTTCTTGGATAATACTAAGTAGACTACATTCCTACTTGGGGTCTGGGGTCTTTTAAATCAACATCTGTATGGAGCCAATCTCATACATCATGTATTCATTTTCCTAGGTTAACACTCAGAGTTGGCAGTGGGTCGGGGAGGCTGTGCCTCCTTTTGACTACTCTATATTTTTTAGCTAAGTAATTACACCATTCAGAGAAGGAGAAAAACCCTAACTGGGAAAAAACCAGAATATTCCATGAGGAGAAAGAGAAGGAAAAGAAAAGAGGTGAGAGGGAATGCATACATAATGAGAAGTATTCTTAGGGGATTACTTGGCAAGATACTCTATTTCCCTTATCTCTCCACGTTCCCCCAAGTGACTAGTAGCTAGTAGAGGAATGAATTCCCCTTTCCCCATGCCTAGCTGGTGAGAGGCCCAGATATGCTCAGTGGTTAGCTTCAGTTGTATTAATATCTCACAGGAGCTTCCCTGGGGACCTAATCACTTATTTTAAGATTGTTCCTTTTTTTTTTTCAAACTATTTTTTTATTCTGTTTTGCTTTTCTTTTTTCTTTTTATACTTTTTTTATTAAAGTTAATAGATCACAAAGAATGCTACATTAAAATACATTAAAAAATATAAAAAACATAAGAAGTTCCCATATAACCCACCCCCTACCCTCCCACTCCATCATTTTTGTAAATTGTGGTTTTTTTTGAAGATTTGTACATCACCAAAAAAAGTTACATTGAAAAACATAAGAGGTTCCCATTTACCCCCATCCCCCCATCCCACTCCTACCACACCAACAACCTCCCCCATCATTGTGGCACACTCATTGCACTCGGTGAACACATTTTGGAGCACTGGATAATAGTTTACCTTGTAGTTCACACTCTCCCCCAGTACATTCAGTGGGAAGCAGACATGGCTTAACTGATAGAGTGTCTGCCTACCATATGGAGGGTCCAGGGTTCGATCCCCAGGACCTCCTGACCCATGTGGTAAGTGGCCCATGCACAGTGCTGCTGTGCGCAAGGAGTGCCATGCCACACAGGGATGCCACTGCGTAGGGGAGCCCCACGCACAAGGAGTGCACCCTGTAAGGAGAGCCGCCCTGCATCAAAAAAAGCGCAGCCTGCCCAGGAGTGCCACCACACTCACGGAGAGCTGACGCATCAAGAGGATGCACCAAAAAAGGGACACAGTTTCCCATTGCCGTGGGATAATACAAGTGGACGCAGAAGAACACATGTCGAATGGACACAGAGAGCAGACAAGGCGGGGGAAGGGGAGAAAAATAAATAGAATAAATCTTAAAAAAAAAAAAAAAGATTGTTCTTAAGAAAGCCCTTTTCCATTTCTAACCTAAAAGGGACCAACCATTGCAGAAGGCTATCAGAAGAAGTTGTAAAGTGAAAGTTTCCACCACGAGAAGGAATCAATGACCAAGAAAACATTATCCCAACATTCTTTTCTCCACTCAAGGTGTGCATTCTAATATTTGTTTAGTTTAACATGACCATAATGCAAGGGGGTGGAGGATTGGCTTTTTCAGCAAAGGGTTTTAAAAATACTATAACCCTCTTGCTTCCATATAAACATGGAAATTCTGAGGGATGTAAAATTCTCAAGGTTAAGGAATGAACAAACATAAAGGGGAATGCAACTATGAACTAAAGTAGACTTATTATTCTAGTAATGGAAGAACATGTAACATCGATATGAAGGCAGTGATCACTAGAGTTTCTGAGGGAGGGAGAGTGAAGAATAGGTGTAATAGGGGACATTTTTGGGACATTGGAATTGTTCTGCATGACATTGCAATGATGGATATAGGCCATTATACATTTTGTCTAAACCTGTAAAATTGTGTAGTGCAAAGTGTAAATCATAATGTAAACTATAGACCATGGTTAGTAGCAGTGCTTCAATGTGTGTTCATCAATTGTAACAAATGTACCACACTAATGAAAGATGTTGTTAATGGGAAAAAATGTTGGTGGCAGAGGAGGTAGGGTATATAGGAACCTTGTATATTTTCGATGTAACATTTATATAATCTAAAATGTCTTGGGCAGCAGACTTGGCTCAATGGATAGGGCATCCACCTTCCACATGGGAGGTCTGTGGTTCAAACCCCAGGCCTCCTTGACCGGTGTGGAGCTGGCCCATGTGCAGTGCTGATGTGCGTAAGGAGTGCCCTACCACGCAGGGGTGTCCCCCGCGTAGGGGAGCCCCACGTGCAAGGAGTACACCCCATAAGGAGAGCTGCCCAGAGCAAAAGAAAGTGCAGCCTGCCCAAGAATGGTGCCACACACACGGAGAGCTGACACAGCAAAATGATGCAACAAAAAGAAACACAGATTCCCAGTGCCACTGATAAGGATAGAAGTGGTCACAGAGGAACACACAGCGAATGGACACAGAGAGCAGACAACTGGTGGGGGGTAGGGGAAAGGGGAGAGAAATAAATAAAAAATAAATCTTAAAAAAAAAAGGACTCTAAGATTATACTATGAACAATTGTATGCCAACAAATCAGAAAACCTAGACTTTCTTAGAAAGACACAAACTACCTACGTTGACACAAGAAGAAAGAGAATATCTTAACAAACCAATTACTAGTAAAGAGATTGAATCAGTAATCAAAAAACCTCCTGACAAAGAAAAGCTAGGACCAGATATCTTCACAGGGGTATTCTACCAAACATTCCAAGAAGACTTAACTCCAATTCTGCTCATACGTCTTCCAAAAAATTGAAGAGGAGGGAACATTCTCTAATTCATTCTATGAGGTCAACATCACCCTCATACCAAAACAGATAAAGACACCACAAGAAAAGAAAACTACAGACCAATATCTCTTATGAATATAGGTGCAGAAATGCTCAACAAAATACTAGCACACCCAATTCAACAGCATATTAAAAGAATTAGGAGGATTGTGGGAAGATGGTGGCAGACTAACAGGCAGAGCTGAATGTTCTCACAAAAAACAATGCAGAAAGGGCCAAAAACTGTCTGAGGAACTTGCTTAAAGGGTCAGCAGATGAGGATAGTGCTTCACAACTCCCAGGAGGTTGAGAGACAGAAGAAGAAACCAACATGACAAACATGAGTTACCAAGTCCCTGTGGTGACCAGGAAGGGCTCCCCTCCACCACCCCCAAGATATTAAGCTCAGATAAAATCCTGACTTGTTGCAGCCAAATGAGAGGGGAATGGACAATTTCCTCCCTGTCAGCTGTTTCAAGGGAAAAGAAAGGGGAGGTCAGGCTGCTTCTCTTCAATGAATTTGGCCAGCAGAGCCCACTTTGAATCTTTGATCTGGAGATTCAACACAGGAACACTGGAAAGCTGAGACTGAAACCCCTCAGGGGAAAGGTGCACTGATGAACACCATCTGCTGGCCTGTCTGAAAATTGCATGGACAAAAACTGCCACACTCTCTGTATCCAACCCCTGGGAGAAAATGTGTCCCAGAAGTAAGTCACTGACCTGATTTTGAAAACTAAGCTGGGCAATTTTAAAGACTGCAAATAAGTTGAACCAAATATTGAAGAAGAACTGTGAAAAAAGGTAGACAAGAAAGAGAAGTTAGCCCTCAGAGTAAGTTCACCAACATATTCAGATGCTTAGATATCAACAAACAAATACAAGCCATACTAGGAAATAGGAAGAGATAGGCCAAATATCCTGAAGAGATACAGGATTTAAGACAATCAGTGATAATCACACAACTTTCTAAATTACTTCAAAGAATTTAAAGAAAATATGACTAAAGAAATGAAGGATATTAAGAAGACACAGGGAGAGCATAAAGAACAATTTGAAAGCCTGTAAAGAAAAGTAACAGGTCTTATGGGAATGAAAGACAAAGTGGATGAGATTAAAAATACATGAGAAGCACGTAAGAGCAGATTTGAATTGCTCGAAGACAGAATTAGTGATTTCAAAGATAGAACATCTGAACAGGAAAAGACAGGAGACCAGAAAGAGAAGAGAACGGAAAAAATGGAACAGAGTCTTGAAGAATTGAATGACAATGTGGAATGCATAAATATTGGCATTATTGGTGTCCCAGAAGGAGAAGAGAATGGAGAAGGCACAGAAAAAATATTTGAGGAAATAGCGGCCAAAAATTTCCCAACCCTTATGAAGGACATAAATATCAATAACTAACAAGGACAATGTACCCCAAACAATAAATCCAAATAGACTTACCCCAAGACACCTACTATTCAGAATGACAAGTATCAGAGATAAAGAGAGAATTCTGAAAGCAGCAAGAGAAAAACAAAGCATCACACACAAGGGAAACTCAATAACATAAGTGCCAATCTCACATCAGAAACCATGGAGGCAAGAAGAAAGTGGTATGATGTATTTAAGGTACTGAAAGAGAAAAACTGCCAGCCAAGAAATTCTCTATCTGGCAAAGCTGTCCTTCAAAAATGAGAGTGAGTTCAAAGTCTTCATAGACAAACAAAAACTGATAGAATATGTTACCAAAAGACCAGATGCAAGAGATACTAAAGGGGGTACTGCAACCTGAAAGAAAAAAACAAGGGTGAGAGATTTGGAGAAGAGTTTAGAAATGAAGGTTTTTAGAAAGGGTGAACTAAAATATAAGAAGACAGACAATAGAACGATATGACAATAGAAAGCCAAAGGACAAAATGGGTGAAGTAAGTAATGCCTTTACCATAATAACATTGAATATTAATGGATTGAACTTCCCAATCAAAAGACATAGATTGATAGAATGAATTAAAAAATATAAGCCAACTATATCTTGTCTACAAGAGACCCACCAAAGATGTAAGGACACAACCAGGTTAAAAGTGAAAGGTTGGAAAAAGATATTCCATGCAAACAGTAAACAAAACAGAGCTGAAGGAGACCAGATAAATGTAAAATAACAACCTTACAGTATGCGAACACAAGCTACTCAGTGAAACTGGCAAATTGTTCCTGTGATCAGTATTGTGTAACTTTTCTTATACAAAATAAACACTTGATTTTAACTGAGGAGGGCTAGAAAGAGATATATTTTTGAATACTTCATTTTTCTTTAACCTGTTCTTATTCATACTCTTTAATTAAAATAATCTATCTGGATCAATAATGATTTAGCATGACTACTGTTAAACAAGATTCTGAGTTTTTCTGCCACATAAAATTGTGAGTTGGCAAATTTGTTATCTTCTGTAATTCATTCCAAAAAGATGTGAATAATTCCTAAATAGGAATTTGATTATCTAGAAAGAATTATGGCCTAAATGGAAATTAAATAACTAAACCAATAATTTGTTTCATTCGTAGAGATTATTGTGTCCAATAGTTAGAGCTGTAAGATAAAAATTAAAGTTATTGTTATAACTAATTTCTACAATATTTGAATTATTATTTACATTTATAAAGGTTTGTTGGTATGTTATCTATTTTTTTTAATTCATTACATTAAATCAAATGGCCTTGCACTCTTTTTTAAACTTTGTAGTTTCTTTCAATCTATTTTTCTATTTATTTTACAATTTTACAATAAAGGACTTTTTTTTTCTTATCTCCCCCCCGCCCCCACAACCTGCCCCATTGTCTGCTCTCTGTGTCCATTTGCTGTGTGTTCTTCTGTGTCTGTTGTATTCTCATTAGGCAGCTCCAGGAACCCATCTTGGGACCTTCCAGAGTGGCAGAGAGGTGATTGTTCTCTTGCTCCACCTCAGCTCCCTAGTTTGCTGCATCTTATATTGTCTTTTCTCTGTGTCTCTTTTTTGTTGCATCATCTTGCTGCATCAGCTCTCCATGTGAGCAACAGTACTCCTGGGCAGGCTGCACTCCTGCGTGGGTTTTCACTCTTTGAGCAAGGGGCTCTCCTTGCACAGGGGGCACTCCTTGCATGCAGCAGCACTCCTGGTGGGCCAGCTTGCCACACAGGTCAGGAGAACCTGGGTATCGAACCCTGGACCACCTATATGGTGGCAGAAGCTCTATCAGTTGAGCCACATCCATTTCCCAATAAAGGACTTTTTAACAGCTTAAAAAAAGAAGCCTGGGAAGCAGCTATGGTTCAAGCAATTGCACTCCTGTTTATTATATGGAGGACCCAGGTTCAATCTCTAGGACCTCCTGGTAAAAAAAGAAAAGAGGTGTCCCAGCCCTGCACGGTGAGGCACAGGCACCTGTGTGGCGCAGAGAGGAGCAGGCCCCGGTGGGGCAAAGCATTTCACCAAAAAGATGATGACACAACCAGATAGGGAAAAAAAGCCATTGATTATAACTTTGGATAGATCAGATGGTATGTGAATATATCTCAATGAAACTGCTTAATAAACAAATAATTGTGCAAGGATAGCCAGAAATAGCAGCTATGTAAAGCAGGGGGAAAAAAGAAAATGAGAGATGAAGAATTTTCTTATTTGTTTGTTTGTCTGCTTTTTATTATTATTGAAATAATGAAAATGCTTTAATAATGATTGAAGTGATGAATGCACAACTATGTGATTATACGAAATATCATTGATTGTACACTTTGGATAAATTGTATGCTTTATTAATATGTATTAAGAAATTGATTTGTTTAAAAAACAAATGAAAAACCTCCCAAAGATGAAAAGGTGGCTTCACAGGTGAATTTTACCAGTCATTCAAAGATGACCTAATACCAATCTTGCTCAAGCTCTTCAAAAAAAATTTAACAGGAAGGAATGCTACCAAACTCATTTTATGAAGCCAATATCACCCTAATACCAAAACTAGATAAAAATACTACATAAAAAGAAATTTACAGGTGGCAGACCTGGCCCAATGGTTAGGGCATCCATCTACCACATGGGAGGTCTGCGGTTCAAACCCCAGGCCTCCTTGACCCATGTGGAGCTGGCCCATGCACAGTGCTGATGCACGCAAGGAGTGCTGTGCCACGCAAGGGTGTCCCCTGCGTAGGGGAGCCCCACGCACAAGGAGTGTGCCCCGTAAGGAGAGCCACCCAGTGCGAAAGAAAGTGCAGCCTGCCCAGGAATGGTGCCACACACATGGAGAGGTGACACAAAAAGATGACACAACAAAAAGAAACACAGATTCCTATGCTGCTGACAACAATAGAAGCGGACAAAGAAAACAACACAGCAAATAGACACAGAGAACAGACAACCAGGGTGGGGGGGGAGGGGGAGAGAACTAACTAACTAAATAAATCTTTAAAAAAAAAATTTACAAACTAATGTCTCTAATGAATATAGATGCACAAATCCTCAACAAAATACTTGCAAAAAGAACCCATACACACATTAAAAGAATTATACACCATGATCAAGTTGGTTTTATCCCAGGTATGCAAGGGTGGTTCAACACAAGAAAATCAATTAGTGTAATAAACCACATTGATAAATTGAAGAAGAAAAATCACATGAGCCTCTCAATTGGTGCATAAAAGGCATTTGACAAAATACAGCACCATGGGAAAAGGATGTGGCTCAAGTGATAGAGCTTCCACCTACCATATGGGAGAGCCTGAGTTTGATCTCTGGAGCCTCCTGGTGAAAAAGAAGAGAAAGCATGCCTGTGTGGTAAGCCAGTGCCCGCACCAGTGCCCTCGTGGTGAGCCAGTGTCCCACACAAGTGAGTCATACAGCAAGATGATGATGCACCAAAAGAGAGACAAGGTGAAACACAGCAGAAACCAGGAACTGAGGTGGCACAATTGACAGAGAACCTCTCTCCCCATCAGAAGTCTCCAGGATCGAATCCCAGTGAATCCTAGAGGAGAGAAAATGAGAAGAGAAGACAACACAGTCAGCAGAAAAACAGCAGGACAGGAGGAGGGGAAGGAGGGGGAATAAATAAATATATATTTTTAAATTCCTAATCCAAAGTCTTTAAAAAAAAATTACAGCACCTTTTCTTGATAAGAACACTCCAGAAGATAGGAATAGAAGGAAATTTTCTTAATATGGTAAAGTGCATAAATGAAAAACCTACAGATAGTATAGTATTCAATGGTAAAAGACTGAAAGTTTTCCCACTGAGATTAGGAACAAGACAAGGATGCCCACTGCCACCATTGTTATTCAGTATTGTGCTATAGATTCTAGCTAGAGCAATTAGGCTAGATAAAGAAATAAAAGACACCCAAATAAGAAAGGAAAAAGTAAAACTTTCACTATTCACTGATGATATTATCCTACATCTAGAATCTCCTGAATTAGCCACAACAAAGCTATTAGAACTAATAGATGAGTTCAGCAAATTGGCCCAATACAAGATTAATAAGCAAAAATCAATAGTGTTTGTATACACTCTGATATGCATACTGAAGAGGAAATCAGGGGAAAAAATTCCATTTATGATAGCAACTAAAACAATCTAATATTTAGGAATAAACTTATCCAAGGACATAAAGGACCTGTAATCAGAAAAGTATAAAACGTTGCTAAAAGAAACTGAAGAAGACTTAAATAAATGAAAGGACATTCTGTGTTCATGGATTGGAAGTCTAAATATTGTTAAGGGAAGCAGACATGGCTTAACTGATAGAGCATCCATCTACCATATGGAGGGTCCAGGGTGCGAACCCCAGGGCCTCCTGACCCCTGTGGTAAGCTGGCCCACACGTGATGCTGCCACATGCAAGGGGTGCTGTGTTATTCAACATTGTACTGGAAGTTTTTCCCAGAGCAATTTGGCAAGAAAAAAATAATGACATTCCAACTGGAAATGAAGTAGTAAAACTTTCCCTGTTTGCAGATGATATGATCCTATATACAGAAAATCCTGAAAAATCCACAACAAAGCTCCTGGAGCTAGTAGATGAATTCAGCAAAGTGGCAGGGTACAAGATCATCACCCAAAAATCAATAGTTTCTATACACAAGCAACAAACAATCAGAAGAAGAAACCAAGAAAAAAGTTCCATTCACAAAAGCAACCAAAAGGGTCAAATATCTAGGAATAAAGCTAATCAAGGACGTAAAGCACTTGTACTCAGAAAACTACAAAACATTGCTAAAAGAAATTAAAGAAGACCTAAATACATGGAAAGACATTCTATGTTCATGGATTAGAAGACTAAATAGTCTTGAGATGTTAATCCTACCCAAAGCAGTTTATAGATTCACTGCAACCCCAATAAAAATTCCAACAACCTTTTTTGCAGAAATGGAAAAGCCAATCATTAAATTTATATGGAAGGGTCAGGGGCCCTGTAGCAGTTTGATGTCATTTACGAATTCCAAAAATAGACACTGGATTATGTTTGTGAACTGGTCTGGGCATATTAGATTGTATTAGATTCAGAGGTTTCACTTTTACTTGATTAAATAATGATTAAGGTTTTGATTAGGCCATGTCAGTAGGATGACGAGTCCCTGCCCCCAAAAAACAAGTCACAGAAGTTAGTGCCTTGTTTTGAGCTGGAGCTTGGGAAGTAAACACAGAGGAGAAGAACACAGAGGAATAGAGACAGCTCCTCAGACAATGGCAAAGGCCCCAGGAAGAGAGAGAAGCCGTTTGCCTGATAGTCTAAGCTGACCTTGTAGAGAGAAGCAAGCATGAGCTTCAAGAATTGAGCCCCAGAAGAGAGACAAAGCTTAGAGAGCCTGATGGCTAAAGTTTATATTGGAAGAAGCTGGGCCCATGGAGCCTTACAGGAAGAGGAAGGCCAAACATTGGCAGCCATCTTGCTCCAACAGACTTTGTGGCAACAGACTTTGGTGAGAGAAGTAACTTATGCTTTATGGCCTGATGACTGTAAGTTTCTACCCCGAACAAATACCCTTTATAAAAACTAACAGATTTCTGGTATTTTGCATCAGCACCCCTTTGGCTGATGAATACAGGCCCCAAATAGCTAAAGCCATCTTGAAAACGAAGAATGAAATTGGAGCACTCACACATCTTTGTCATAAAACTTATTACAACCAATAGGATTCAAAACATCATGGTACTGGTACAAGGACAGACATATAGCCCAGTGGAATTTAATTGAGAGCTCAGAAACTAACCATTACATTGATGGCCAGTTGATTTTTGACAAGGGAGCAAAGGCCATTCAATTGGAAATGAATAGTCTCAACAAATGGTGCTGGGAAATCTGGCACTCCATCTGCAAAAAAAGAAAAAAGAAAAAAAAGAAAGCAGATGTGGCTCAAGTGATTTTGCTCCCACCTACCACACTGGGAACTGAAGCCAGGACCTTCTAAAGAAGATGAGCAAGACAGCAAGCTGACGTGATGGGCTGATGTGACTGGCTGACACAACAGGCTGGCGTGGCAAGCTGACACAACAAGATGACGCAACAAGAGACACAAGGAGGAAAACATAATGGAGATCCAACAGAGCAGGGAGTGAAGGTGGTTCAAGTAATTAGGCACCTCCCTCCCACAGCAGAGGTCCCAGTTTCAGTTCCCTATGTCTCCTAAAAAAAAGAAGGTGAGCACACAACAGACACAGCAAATGCAAATGAGGGGGTAGGGAGAAATAAATAAAATAAATCTTTTAAAAAATTAATAAAAAAGATATACAAAAATCAACTCAGAATGGATCAAGGACATAAATATAGGCACTAGAACTATCAAACTCCTAGAAGAAAACTTAGATAAGCATCTTCAGGACCTTGTGTTAGGCAATGGTTTCTTAGACTTTAAAGCAGAAACAATAAAAGAAAAAAATAGATAAATAGAATATCATCAAAATTTAAAACTTTTGCACCTCATAGGACTTTATCAAGAAAGTAAAATGACCATCTACACAATGGGAGAAAATAGTTGGAAACCACATAGCTTATAAAGGTTTAATATCCAGAATATATGAAGAAATCCTTGAACTTAATAACAAAAAAACAACCCAATTGAAAAATAGACAAAAGACTTGAATAAATATCTCTCCAAAGAAGATCTACAAATGGCCAGAAGCACAGGAAAAGGTGCTCAACATCATTAGTCATCAGGGAAATGCAAATCAAAACCACAGTGAGATACCTTTCACACTCATTAGAATGGCTGCTATTTGAAAATGGAAATAGCAGGCGTTGGAGAAGGTATGGAGTAATAGAAACACACATTCATTGCTGATGGGAATGTAAAATGGTATTGCCGCTGTGGAAGACACTTTGGTAGTTCCTCAGAAAGCCAAGTATAGAAATACCACATGACCCAGCAAGCACACTTCTTGGTGCATACCCAAAAGAACTGACAGCAGGAACTTGGACAGATTATTTTCACACTGATGTTCATAGCAACATTATTCGGAATTGCCAAAAGATAGAAGCAACCCAAGAGTCTATCAACCAATGAATGGATAAATGTGATATATACATACAATGGCATATTATTCAGCTGTAAAAAACAAATGAAGTTCTGATACGTGCCAACAACGTGGAAGAACCTTGAAGATTTATGTTGAGTGAAATAAGTCAGACACAAAAGGACCAAGATTGTACGATTGCAGCGACGTGAAAAGTTAGAATATGTAAACTTATAGAGTCAGACTCTAGAATATAGGTTACTAGGAGACAGGGTGGGTATAGAGTATGGGAAGTTAAGGCCTAAAATATACAGGGTTCCTCTTTGGAATGATGGAAATGTTTTGGTAATGGATGGTGGTTATGGTAGCACAATATTGTGAACACAATTAACTGTACCTGAAGTATATATCTGAATATGGTTAAAATGGGAAATTTTAGACTGTATAGATGGTAACAATAAAATTTTTTTAAAGGTATGAACTACTCTACTTTAGTTAATAGTACAATTATAAAAATGTGCTATCATCAATTGTAAACAAATGTTCCACACCACTGCAAGGTGTTAGCGTTGGGTGGCATATGGGAATCCTCAATTTTATGCATGATTTTTTTTTCATAATAGAAAAAGAAAAGTGCGAAAAAAAATCTTCCCAGATTTCTTCAGATAGAAATCATTTTCCCTTCCCTCGATCATTATAGCAGGCTTTTTAAAGCATTGACCTTGGATTGGAGGGGATTTTGTTTGTGTCTGTTTCCATTGCTAGACCTCGCCTGTGGCGCCTAACAAAGTGCCTTATGCAGAGCAGTTGCTTAATACATAATTAATGTAATATAATATAATGGAATGAAGAGAAAGGTTTCTGTATAGAAGTGAATGGGTCTGAGAGATTCTAGTACCTTGGGCATGGTTTTGAGAATTACTTCCCCATCAGTCCCCCACCCCCAACCATGGATTCATGAAAGAATCCTAGGACTTGTTCTCTGGGAGGGCTGCTCTGATTCTGATTCATAGCATTTGGTTGTTTTAGAAAGAAAACACGAAGCTTTGTTTTTTGTTTTGTTTTTAGTAATCTTCCCTAATTTTCTAATTATAACTCTTTCCTCACATTCTCTTTGGAGAAAATTTGAAAAATACAGAAGTACAAAGATGAAAATTAAAATGACTTCAGTCCCCCCACCCAGAGATAATTATTATAAACATCTTAATGTATTTTTTGTCCATGTTTCATGTAGGTGTGTATGAGTTCCCTCCCTCCCTCCCCCCCCTTTCTTTTCTGAAGTGGGGAGGAGGATCAAATATACCATAAGGTAAAATGTGCAGGACCTGTGTAAAGAAAACTTTACTGAATGACATCAAAGAAAACTTGAATAAGTTGAAAGATATATTCCTTAAAGGAAGAATGACTATAATAAGGATGCCAGTTCTTTCCAAAGTAATCTTTATATTTAATATAACTCAAAAAAATTCTTATGGGTTTTATTTGGTTTACATGGAATATTAATTTTTCAAGTTGCCAAAATTCATTATCTTGAAGAATAAATGAGCAAAAGGTGCCATTTTTTTTTGCTAAAGAAGACTAATGAAGGTAAACTTTTCATACCACTTATAAAAATATATGATAAAATTATATCATAATTGAAATGGCAAAGAGAAATAAGTTTATATGGCTAAGAGTCTTCAAAAAAGAATTGGGAGGGCATCGGAGGGGTCGCGCTTATGCATGCCTCAGCAGGATCCCAGAGACAGCAAAGTAGATACAACCCAAGATACTCATGCTCTGAGGGCTACAGAGACACCCAGATCCTCAGGTCATAGTAGATGGCTCTGGAGTTCAGTGCCGTGTAAGTGGGCCCTACTTTGGAATTTGTGTTCCTGAGTGTGATGGAGCTGGACTCAGATGTGACCTTTCCACACATGCCTCTTTTGTCACTTTTACTGAACCTGTGGTTGACCCTAGGGTTGGTGTATACTCAGGAGACTTGAATCTCTGGACTGCCCATGTGCCAGCTGGGCCCTGAGCCTCAGCAGAGTTGCAACTCCTACTCTCAGGTCAGCTAACAGGGAGGTGAAGATGGTCAACCACCACACCAGGGAACCGAGAGTGCCTACAACTTCAAACAGGAGAATTGTATACATCATCCCCTCTCGATCTAGAGGTGGAGGGGACATCACCATCCCTGGGTCCACAGGATGGAGGAATAAAATATGGATTAGAGTGGACTTACTGATATTCTACTATAGAACTATTGTGACTAGTAATGGAAGAAATTGTAGCATTGATGTAGAGAAAGTGGCCACAGTAGTTGCTGAGGGCAGGGAGAGGGAAGAAGAGATGTGATGTGGGGGCATTTTTGGGACTTGGAGTTGTCCTAAATGATATTGCAGGGTCAGATGCTGGAGATTATATATCCTGCCAATTACCCACTGGATGTACTGTGGGACAGTGTAAACTACAATGTAAACTATTATCCATGTGGTGCTGCAATGCTCCAAAATGTATTCACCAAATGCAATGAATGTGCCACAAAGATGAAAGAGGTTGTTGATGTGGGAGGAGTGGGGGGGCCAGTATATGGGAACCTCTTATATTTTTCAATGTAACATTTTTTTGTGATCTATGTATCTTCAAAAACTACAGTAAAAAAGTGATGGGGGTGGGGGGTGGGGATTGGGGTATATGGGAACCTCTTATGTTTTTTAATGTAACATTATATGTGATCTATTAACTTTTAAAAAGATAATTAAAAAATAAAATAAAATTTTAAAAATATATGATAAAATTATATCAATTAAAATGGCATGTTATTAGGAGAAAAATGAACATATCAGTGGGATAAAAAAGTGAGCATAGTTATTGACTTTAGTATATGTATTTTTAAAGCTTAGAATATAAAAAAGGTGACACTATAAATCAGTGAGAAAGGGAGGACTTGTTAGATGAATGATGCTGAGTCATTTGGGTAATGATTTTGGGGAAAAAAGCATTAAGTTATATCTTAACCTCATATCCTATACCAAAGAAAACTCCAGATGGATTAAATTAACCTAAAATGTTTTTTAAAAAAGAAAAAGAAAGCAAACCATAAAAAACAAGAACTATTTCTAAAGTTAGTCAAAACAAGTTTGTTTTTAATAACATATAATCTAATACAATATTAACACTCCTCATTACAAGAAGAGTTTGAGTTTACATTGGGCTCCAATCCTGGATCTGTCATTAATTCCTATGTGATTTGGGGGCAAATCATGTATATACTCCTTGGGTCTTAGTTTCTTTTTTTTTTTTTTAATTTATTTCTCTCCCATTACCCTCACCCCTCCCCACCCACCCCCCCCAGTTGTCTGCTCTCTGTGTCCATTCGCTGTGTGTGCTTCTGTGACTGCTTTTATCCTTATCAGCAGCACCAGGAATCTGTGCTTCTTTTTGTTGCATCATCTTGCTGTGTCAGTTCTCCGTGTGTGCAGCGCCATGCTTGGGCAGGCTGCACTTTCTTTCTGCTGGGCAGCTCTCCTTACGGGGCACACTCCTTGCGTGTGGGCTCCCCTATGCGGGAGACACCCCTGCCTGGCAGGGCACTCCTTGCACGCGTCAGCACTGCACGTGGGCCAGCTCCACATGGGCCAAGGAGGCCCGGGGTTTGACCCACGGACCTCCCCCGTGGTAGGTGGACGCCCTAACCACTGGGCCAAGTCTCCTTCCCCTTAGTTTCTTCAGTTGCAGATTCAACCCTAAGAACCTTCCACTACTGACAATCCATAATTCTGATTCTGATTGAAGTCTGTTTCCTTTGGTTCCCTTCCCCATTTAAGATCACCAACATACACCATGTAAAACAAAAGCACACAGGTGAAACTGTTTTCTATTCAGAGTAGAAAAAGTTATTCCAAGTACAAAATGGTCAAACTCCTCCACACACACACACCTATTTTTAAGATGATAATATTTTCCACAAATTTCTTTTGTTAAATGTGTTTTTTAAAATCAGTTAATGTTGTATTTTGAAAATTTTTATTATGGAAACAAATATACAACATAAAATGTCCCATTTTACCCACTTTCAAGTGTACAATTCAGTGGTGTCAGTTACATTCACAATATTGTGCTACTATCACCACCATTCATTACCAAAACTTGTATTTTTAAATGGACTTAGTTTGTATTTGAGGCTAATTACTTCCTTTACTTAAGCAAAAATACCTGAACTGTAAGCACTCCTAGCCTCCTTCCAGGTTTGCTTAGGCATCTCTTTTGCAGACTTTACTGATACAACATAGAAATTATGGCAAAGCCCAGTGGAGTCATTGAAGTACAAGTCTCAATACTGCTCAGGAAGGGATGCCAAATTAAATAAAAAGAGCCCCAGCAGTTTTGCTGCTGTGTGCCAGCCTAACTGCAGGGATGAGGTAAATGAGGACCAAACTTCATTTCACTGATGACCCCAGCCAGTATTTAAACAAAAATGCCTAGAGACTGGCATACTGTTCTATAATGAGGGAATAAATACCAATAGCAAAAATAAGTATTGTAAGTGACAAAATAAACTCATTCCCAAAGTCTTAGTTCTCGACTGAAAGTTCTACCTTTAAATCATTTCCTTTCATGTAGTCCCTAGTAAAGGTTGACACAGTAGATTCTCTCTCAGAATCAATTTATAATATATTGCCCAAAGTTTACATAAGAAAAAATTATGTAGTTTGCAGGCATACCCCAGTTTCTCATTCTGAGGAACATACTTTGGGAAATTTTGCTTAAGTGCTAAATTTTATTTGAACTATTTGTAATGGGAAAATTTCTAGGCTATATTACATACTTTCCTTCCTTAGTCATATTTTACTGGAATTTAATATTTTCTTTTAGAGTTGGAGGCATCCAAACAAATACCACTTTTTTTTGTATTATGTGCTGTACAGGGCCAGTTGAGGTGTGCAGATGCTCACACCCCTGTTATGTATTCAAAATTGTATGTCCTCTGGAGTCTTCTCAACACCATGTCTCTATCTAGGACATTCTTTGAGTCTCTGTTTACAATATCCTTTGTCATTTCTGCTGTTAACCATCCAATTTTCATCTGAAGACCCAATGAAACTCTAAAAACTATGACCCCACATGTGCCTTTTTTGGAGGTAGGGAGAATAAGGGTGGTATCCTTAAGCCCTTCCTATCCTCTGGACTTTGATAATGATGTGGTTTGACTTTTATTAGAAACAAACAATGGAAATAGTGTTTTCTCGAGGTATTGAATCAACCAATCCCATTTCATGGAGTTTTTATTTCGGCTCACTCATATATGAAGTTCCATATTCATATTTGTTCTATACAGTTGAGTGCCAAATATCTGGAAACTGAATAACTTGAGCATTTCTATCTTACAGTTTTCCAATCTGCCTTTTAAATTTATTTCCAAATATAGTGAGATTCCCAAAGGTTTTACATTTGCTTTTCTTTTTGAAAATCTAGTTACATTTTTATTTATAATACCACATATTTATTGATTTCTACATAATTTTCCTTTATGCAATAGCCATGTTATTTAAGAAATACAGGGCTAGTCACATTTACTGTTTCACCTTCTGTCTGTACTTACCTTTTAATGTTAAAGAATTGTCTAATATTAATAATTTATAGCAATATTATTGTTAGCTATGTATTAATCCTTTGAGTCAGTTTTTTCCAAAATGTATTCCAAAGAGTACTGTTTCCTTGGGATGTTAATAGGTATTCCATGAAAGGACAGTTTTGTTGTCCTATAAGATCAGGAAACACAAGGTTAAAGAGAGTCAGATTGATTTTTGTACTGTATGGTCACCGGAAGTCACTAACAAGCAGAGTTGTGCATTAAGAATTTTTAGGAGGGTTGGAGTGCAGTTAGCATTGTTTTCCAAACTTCCTCAAAAGCCTTTTCTGCAGATTAGCTCACAGAACTACATTCTGGGGAAGCGGTTGTGGCTAAACTGATAGTGTCCACCTTCATTTTTGAAAGATATTTTCACTGGATATAGAATTCTGCATTGTCCAAGAATTTTTCTTCTTCAGTGCTTTAGAAGTCCCTTGTTTCTGGTGAGAAGTCAACCACATTTGTGTCATTGATCCCCTGTATGTAATGGGTCGTCTTTTTTTTTTTTTGGCTTCTTTCCAAGATTTTCTCCTTGTCTTTGATTTCCAGCAGTTCTATGTCTATGATGTTCCTAGGAATGGTTTTCTCCACATTTTTCCTTTGTGTTTATCCACTGAGCTTCTTAGATGTGTAAGCTTATGTCTTTCCCTCAGATTGGGAAATACTTTGACCTTTATTTCTTTAAATATTTTTCTCCACAATTCCTTTCTCCTCTCCTTCTGGAATTACATACAGACTATATAGTATGATATTGTCCCACAGATCATCCAGGATCTATTCTTTTACAAAATTTTTTTTCCTTTCTGTCTTTCAGATTGGATAATTTCTTTGGTCTCTCTTCATGTTCACTAACTTTTTCTTTTGCCTGCTCCAGTCTATTGTCAAGTATATTCAATGGATTTTTCATTACAGATACTTTACTTTTCAGTTCTAGAATTTCCAAGTGGTTCTTTTTTATAGTTTTTATTTCTCTGCCAAGATTTCCCATCTAACTCATTATGATATATTTTCCTTTGTGTTTCTGTACATATTTGTAAGAACATTCTTTAAAGTTCTTATCTGCTAATTCCAACCTCTGGGCCATCTTGGGGTCAGTTTATATTACTTCTTTGTCTCTTTGAAAAATTTTTTTTTATTAGAGAAGTTCCAGGTTTACAGAAAAATCATGCAAAAAATACAGAGCTCCCATATACCATCCTATTATTAACACCTTGCTTTAGTGTGGTATATTTGTTACAATAGATGAAACAATATTATTGTAATTAAACTATTAACTACAGTCCATGATTTACATTAGTGTTCACTGTGTTGTACAGTCCTGTTTTTTAAATTTTTATTCTTGTAACAAATATACAACTGTAGCAGTTTGATATTATTTATGAATTCCAAAAAAAGAAGGGTTATGTTTGTAAACTGGTCAGTTTTTCTGGGCATGATCCCCTTGGATTGTATTAGATTCAACTGAGGGAAGTGGACTTGGCTTACCAGATAGAGCATCCACCTACCACATGGGAGGCCCAGGGTTTAAACCCAGGGCCTCCTGACCCGTGTGGTGAGTTGGACCACACACAGTGCTAATGTGCACAAGGAGTGCTGTGCCACGCAGGGGTGTCCCCCATGTAGGGGAGCCCCATGCACAAAGAGTGCACCCTGTAAAGAGAGCTGCCCCATGCAAAAGAAAGTCCAGCCTGCCCAGGAGTGGCACCGCACACATGGAGAGCTGATGCAGCAAGATGATGCAACAAAAAGAGACACAGATTCCCCATGCCGCTGACAAGAATACAAGCGGACACAGAAGAACACACAGCAAATGGACACAGAGAGCAGACATCTTTTTTAAAAAAAGATTCAGCTGAAATGTCTTTGATTAAATTATGTTAGGATTAGGGCTTTGATTTTACCATGTCAGTAAGGTGTAACTCAGTTTTAAGTCCTCATGCCTGCCCCTTTGGTTGGATATATAAATGGACACTCACTCAAGAAGACACACATATTTGACACATATTGTCAAATATATGGTTTTGAAATTTTTTCTCCCATCATGTAGGTTGTCTTTTTACTTTCACAAACAAGTCCTTTGACTCATAAATATTTTTTAATTTGGTGAGGTCCCATTTATCTAGTTTTTCTTTGTTTGTGCTTTTGGTGTAAAGTCTAAAAAACCATTGCCTAACACAAGGTTCAGAAGATACTTCCCATGTATTCCTCTAAGAATCTGATAATTTTGGTTCTTATATTTAAGTCTTTGATCCATTTTGAGTTGACTTTTGTGTATGGTATGAGGTATGAGTCCACCTTCATTCTTTTGCATATGGGCACAAGTTTTCCCAGTATCATTTGTTGAAGAGACTATTCTTTCCCAATTGAGTGGATTTGGCACCCATGTCAAAAATTACTTGGCCATATATTTGAGGGTTGATTTCTGAACTCTCAGTTTGATTACATTGGTCTATATGTTTATCCTTGTGCCAATACCATGCTGTTTTGATTACTGGGTAATATGTTTTAAGATTGGGAAATGTGAATCCTCTAAATTCATTCTTCTTTTTCAAGATGACTTTTGCTATTCTGAGCCTGTTATCCTTCCATATAAATTTGATGTTTGGCTTTTCCCTTTCTGCCAAGCAGACTATTCAAATTTTGATTGGGATTGCATTGAATCTACAAATTGCTTTGGGTAGAATTGACATCTTAATGATATTTAGTCTTCCAGTCCATGAAGCCTGAATATCCTTCTATTTATTTAGATCTTTGATTTCTTTGAGCAATGTTTTGTACTTTTCTGTGTGCAAGTCCTTTATGTCCTTGGTTAGATTTATTTAAATTATTTAGATTTATTCCTAGATATTTGATTCTTTTAGTTGCTATTGTGAATGGAATTTGTTTTTATTTCTTCTTCAGATTGTTCATCACTAGTGCTCTTGTATTCTGCCACTTTGCTGTATTCATTTATTAGTTCTCATATCTTTATTTTAGATTTTTCAGGATTTTCTGTATGTAGAATTGTGCCATCTGCAAATAGGGAACGTTTCCCTTTTTCCTTTACAATTTGGATGACTTTCGTCTCTTTTGCCTAATTCTTCTAGGTAGAACTTACAATACAATGTCGAATAACAGAGGTAACCACGGGCATCCTTAGTAAGAAGTCCAAGGCTGTCAGGGTCATCTAAGATTTGATTCCTTCTATCTCCATGCTCCATTATCTCCTCATTCCAGTGGTTACAGAACATCTTCATTGCAATGGCTGAAGCTGTCTCCTCTCCACATGCACTTTTCAGCCCATAGAAAGAATAGTTTATGGCAAGCACTTTAAGGAAATGAGCTAGAGGTTCTGCTCGCATCCAATTGGCCCGAATTTGGTCACATGTCCTTATTTAACCACTGCGAAGCTGAGAAACTGGATAGGCATATGCTCAGCTAAAACTCAGAATGTTCTATTCTAAAGGACCTAGGAGAGAATGAATAGTTAGGTACCACAATATGAAAGTTAAAGATGATCCAACATTTAAGGACACTTAGTGTCTGTAAAATAGAGAACCCTACAAATGGAAGAGAAGATATATTCAATGATATAATGTTAAAAAAAAAATTCCCAAAAGTGAAGACAGAATTGAATCTGCAGGTGAAAAGATAACATTGAACCCCAGGAAAATTTAATTTAAAATATTTAACATAGAGGTATTGCCTAGTTAAATACCTGAATTCCAGCAACGAAGAGTACTTCAGACATCCAAGAAGAAAGAAAGCAAATCAACTACAAGGGGCAAGATCAGACTGGCCTCAGGTTTCATAGAAATATTTATTGTAGAGACAAAGGTACAATGTCTGCAATGTTTTGAGAAAAGAAAAAATGACTCCAGGTATAATTCAAGTATGAAGGCACAAGGAAATAAAGTTCCCATGAACACTGCTGAAAAGAACTGCTTATGGAAAGTTAACCAATTAAGAGATCAATCAAAATACAGAATTCAGGCACAGAGAAGCCTTGACAAAAGGCTTGGTGAGCATTTAATTCGTTTACATGTAGAACTAATACTAAACAATCATAGAAGTTATGGTTTCAGAACAGAATATGAATATAAATTCAGATGATATAAAATTAATAATGTAGGGAAGCAGACTTGGCCCAATGGATAGGGCGTCCGCCTTCCACATGGGAGGTCCGCAGTTCAAACCCTGGGCCTCCTTGACCCGTGTGGAGCTGGCCCATGCACAGTTCTGATGCGCGCAGGGAGTGCCGTGCCACACAGGCACTCCCTGCGTGGCTTCTCCCATAGGGGAGCCCCACGCGCAAGGAGTGCGCCCCGAAAGGAGAGCCACCCAGCGCGAAAGAAAGTGCAGCCTGCCAAGGAATGGCGCCACACACAAAGAGAGCTGGCACAACAAGATGACACAACAAAAGGAAACACAGATTCCCGGTGCCGCTGATAAGGATAGAAGCTGTCACAGAAGAACACACAGCGAATGGACACACAGAGCAGACACCTGGGGGGTGGGGGGATAAATAAAAAAATAAATCTTAAAAGAAAAACTTTAAAAAATAATGTAATAAAAGTTGAGAGGTGAAGGGAAGAAGATGAAAGTGGCAAAGGAGTTCTAATGTTCTCATCTTTTGAAGTTGAAATATACATTCCAAGATAAAATTAAAACGTGTGGTAAAATTCTAAGTGTTTCTTCACAATCACCTTTATTTAACTATAAACTACTACCTGAGGGATGGCCACCTGTTTTTGTAAATAAAGTTTCATTGGAACATAGCTGTAACTATTTCTTTACTTATTGTCTATAGTTGCTTTCAAGCTACACTGACAGACTTGAACAGAGCCTGCAAAGCCTAAAATAATTACTATCTTGCCCCTTAAGAAAAAAATTTACCAATCCCTGTAGAGGAAAGTTTTTAAATTTAGGAATCTTGTGATAAAGAAATATTTATTTGAGGTTTAATAATTTCTTGACTTTCTTCAACCTTTTTCCTCCTATTCATGTAAATTAATAATGTAATTTAAATATTTTTAAAATAAAACTATATATCAATCATTCCAAAGATGTGAGGGATGATGGATCACCTAATAATACTTGGCATGATTTCTTAAACTTTCATCTTTGTGTTTTTGGCATTGTTTGGTATCTTTATAATGAGCACATATCATTTTTACTAAAATAATAAAATAGAATGCTTTTTTCTATTTGAAAACACTGGAAGCAAATATACTGATATATTAATAGGGGCTAATTCTGGCTAATGAGAATAAGATTGCTGTTTTCTTCTTTAAGATTTTCTATATTTTAAAAATTCCTCCCAAATTTTAAGCTATTATAGAAGGTTTAGGCATAAAATAATAAAGTTCTGAATTAGAATTTAGTTTTAGGAACAGTTATAAAGGACTAGATAGAAGGAATATTGTTCTATTTATATGATTCTATTATAATATCAAATTTGGTACTATATTACACAAACTCCAAAGCATGTTTCCAATGTAAAATATAATATAAATCATGCAATAAAGGAGAAACCAGAAGCAGATGATAATAGAATTCTGTTAGGCAACAGCACATCCATAAAGCTGGTTTATTTAGTTTGCATTAATCCCATCCTTCCTTTCTAGTCTTATCCCCCAACCTACCCGACTCCACCCATTCACTTTGGTTGAAATCTACACGCATTTACTTTGTTGCCACCATTTCTTCCACCTGTAATTGCTTCCTTTTTTCCACCTGATATAATTCAATGCTTCCTTTAAAACTCTAAGGAAATTTTACATCTACTGCAGTACATCTCAATGTTGGCTACACATTAGAATACCCTGAGGAGCATTATAAAAATACCGAGGTCTAGGCCCCAGCCCAGCTATTCAGGTTTAATTGCCCAGGGTTAGTGCCCAGGCAGCAGTATTTTTATAAAGCTCCCTGAGTGGTTCTAGTGTTACAGGCAGGGCTGAGAGCCACTGCTCTACTGTAAGGACTCTGCAGTACCAGCAGAGTTCATTACTCCCTCTTCTGTACTCTCATAGCCCTTAGCTTTTTCATTGCTCATGAAACTTAATGCTCAGTGTATTAAAGTTAGTGTTATATATAGTAAGTGCTCAGTAAATGCTGAAGGTTGTTACAGTCTCTCTCCTTCCAACCAAATGCATGCAGAAGTGGCTGTCTTTACCATGGGAATCGAACGGCAGATTGGGCTGATGTTGACACTACGGGATTTATTTCCATAAGGTCTTGAGGATCTCACCTCCCAAGATAACCCTTTCTTTTTTGCCCCACCCTCCCCACACACACACACACTGTCACTGCCTTTGCAGCATGTGACTTGAGTTTGGCTTTTACATTACTGAGATTAATGCAAATTTTTAAAACCAGCGTTATGAATATGCTAATTGCCTGACAGAATCCAAATATTATCTGCCTCTGACTTCTCCTCTGTGCCATACTTTATATTTTACATTGGTTCCTGCTACTTTAGCTCTTAAGAGTAGGTTGTCAGGTGTACTTTGTCAAAGGCTTTCAGGAAATCCAGATAAATTATGCTGTATGCCCTGAAACTGCTGAACCTATCTTTATATCTTCACAATGTTTAAGTTGACTTTCTTACTTCCTCTGACTTACCTTTACCTCACTGACCCTGATAACAAGCAGACAAATGGAGATCCTACTAATTTTGATATGGAATATCCTCAGCTATGTATGTATCATCTCTGGAGTATAGTACATTGGCATGATTGCCTCAGCTTCCCTGATTAGGAAGAAATCCTGGAAGCTACTCAGTGTCTGGAGGTGAGGTGGGGGAAAAGAAAGCAGAGAATGAGGAAAAGAGACCAAGGTGGATTAGCAAGACCTGAGTTTCATAATAAAACCATCTGCATATGAGTCTGTCGTTCTTATTAAGGCAAGACAGGTAGCCTTTTCTCTTTCCCTTTCAACTCACCTGGAAGATAACAAATTGTACTTCAGTTATTCTTTCCTGTTAAAATACTATTTGTGGTTATTTTAAGCTGTCATGACCAATATCAAAGGGTTCAGTGTACGTGGGGTGGAGGGGTGGCTGTATTATAGTTTCTATTAACTACATGCTGGCTGTGGGGTCCCTAATGTTTTGGTCACACAGATATTTCTCAGCTAATATATATTCATTTTGTTAAGTGACCTTCAACCCCCCAATCTTGAAACTTTTCCCTTTTTCATTAAGGTCACCGTGACCTTAATGAGCAATTAGGTATCATACAATTGAGTCCAGTGGCAAATTTCACTAATGTAAAATCAGATTGATCTTAAAATTGAAAACTCTGTGTATGTTGACTCTATTGTGTGGCCTGAATCAAATCTACTAAGCTTTCTTTCTGTCTTGGGTTCTTTACTAGTTAAACAGCAAATTGTTACCTAGTTCCCTTGGAAATTAGGCAAATTAATTTAATGTTTGGAAAATGACTTGAAAATTTAAGTCAGTCTATAAATACCAAACAGTAGCATCTTCCCTACTGAGAGAGGCCAGGTAATTCATAATCTCCTATAATAAAGGTAAAAATAGTATACTTGAGCTATACAATTAAATGTAATTTATATGTACTACATATAATCTTTAAATCTAGAAACCATTTAATAGAAACAATTCATATTTCATAACTATAATAAAAGCACATTTTATGACTTTAGTAAAAGTAATCATCTAGATACCATGTCTTTAACCATTTCTGAGATCTGCAAAGGGGTCTACTCAGAGTTCATCTGGTGATATATTTATCTTTAAATTCTTCTAGTTTTTTTTAAATCTCAAAACTCTAGTATTTATTTCCCAGTAAATTTGTCTATACAAAAGTTTGCTGTATTCAAAACCTCCTCTGTCAAGATTTAGCACTTTTATATTGTAGTCATTAAAACTGAACAAAATCTTAATAGTTCCTTTATTAACTACTATACTGACTTTGCAATCACAACATGTTAATTGGATTTAATTAACTATTTTGAATTACACAAACTCTTGGTAGTAGACAACAACACAGGGTACTCCTAACATGCAGTTGAAATTGCTATTTTATTAAAACTTAACGAAACTATTCATAATCTTATTTATTGTTTATAAGAGGAAAACTGTGTTTATTGTGAAAGCAAAAATGTCTGCTGAAAATAAATTTTTGATCACCTAGGTGAAGGTTCAGAAGTTAATAAAAGGGTCCACCATTTCTAACCTCACTGTTCTGCCATCTTCTCACCGCATGGATCCCTATTTCACCCCTCTACCAGTCTTACAATCAGATGCCAGTAAAGGTTAGTGATTCAATTGCCATTTATGTGTTTAGGAATGTAAGGGAAAGAGCATTAAGGTGGGATTCAGGGCCTGAGTTCAAATTCTAACTCAACCATTAATTTTCCAAAGTGACCTCGGACAAGTGAAATCAGCACTCTTGCCTGAGTTTCTTTCTCTAAAATTCAGAAGGTTGGACTAGACATCACTAGATCCCCTTCCACCTCTGAAATCCATTGTTCTATGAGTTCAGTATTGATTTAGATATTGGTTTTATTAGGTATTGAAATTATTATGTGTATATGTGACATTAGAACTTATCAAGCTTCTGAGCAGATAGTTTCTGATGCTCTTCTGGTAGCATTTAAAATTTTTATTTCAATGCATTATTATGCAGAAATATGAAGTCTCAATTAATGTATTGAACATTTAAACTCAGTGGTTTAATCTAAATTCCAGTGTTTGTGAAAGCAGTTAATTTCTAATTTTTCAACAAAAGTATCACAGTCATCTCAATATCCCCAGTGCTTAGAACCATGTCTAGCATTTCAAAGGATACTAAGTGTTGGTCAAATGAATAACCAAATGAAAGAGCAAGAAAAAATGACTAAGGACTGTCACAAGTGTAACCTTTTCCACTTCTCCCTGCTATGTAATTTAACTGACTGGAAATCTTATAGAATGCCTAAGTGGATTCCCTTTCCTATCTCAAATTTAACCAGTTTGACCCATCTATATCAGGAGTATTTTGGACCAAAGTTTGGGTCCCAAGGGGATTCTGGTATTTGAGATTCAAACTACTCCATCTTCTAACTACTGTATCCTCTGAGTATTTGTTGTCCTGGTGGTGGAAATATACCAAAAGTCAATAGAACCCAGCATCATTAGTGGAGTCTCTTAATTTGTTAAGCACCCCATAAATGTAAATATTAATTTCCCACCATTGTTCAGAAATCTTTGTAACATAGCTTTATATCAATATATCATATACACAGAATATAAGTAGCAAAATAAATAATTCGTGTTCAACTTTTTCCTAGTTTTGTTGATCTGCATAATATTTATCTTCTGAGAATACTGAATAACACCAGCAGAGCTTCTATTTCTTGCTTTAGTGTCATCTTATACTCTTCCTGGATCAACTTAGGAAGAATGAATGAATCAAGAATCAATCAATCAATCCTTGCCTTAGCAGTAGACACAATAAAAAATCATAAAACAAAGGTAAATCTAGGATCATGGCGACTTCATAAAAAAAAAAAAATCACATTTGCATCCTCAGTTTATCTGCAAGAGAACACATGGCTTACCATAATATATGTAATTAATCAATCTACATATATTTATGTCTGCCATATGTCTGGTACTGTGTAAGGTAATATGAGTGTCAGGAAGGTGTGAGCCACAGAGCTATAGAGACAGCTTTTAGAATTTTTTTCCTACAATTTTTTAGGTGTGCTCAATCTCCTTAAATATTATTTAAGCCTCACCCAAAGTATAGGAAAATCTAGCATAAGGTGAAAGATTAACAATCAGAAGAGAATCATGTTAGAAAATGCAGAATATACCTTCTCTACTTTTTCTTGAATTATCTTGCAAAATCTGAAAAAGAAAGCTATTTTTTTTCCCCTAAATGCTTAATAATACAAGTTTCACAGTATACAGAGCAAATTTTAAATCCAGGTTCTATGTGACCTCAGGCAAGTTGCTCTCTGATCATAAAATAAACTCTAAACTCCAGAACAGGCATGTGGGACCTGGTCTTCACCTTCATCTGCGTTCTCATCTCACAGCACTCTCCTCTAACTCTGCTCCAGCCACGAGGGCCTTCCTGATCAGGTCAACCACGGTCTTACATCAGGCCTTCGCAAGTGCTTTTATCTTCTGCCTATAAAAGTTACCTCCGCGGAACAGGTGTGGCTTAAGCCATTGAGTGCCTGTTTCCCACATGGGAGGTCCTGAATTCGTTCCCCAGTACCTCCTAAAAACAAACAAACAAAACAACAAGCAAACAAATGAAAAACAAAAAAACAAACAACCCAGGGATGCTGATGTGGCTCAGTGGTTGAGCACTGGCTTCCCACAAATGAGGTGCCAGTTTCAATCCCTGGACCCAGTACCTCAAAACAAAAGAAAACAAAACAAAACAAAGCAAACAAACTAAACATGTGTAGGTCAATTACACCTCATTAAAGCTTTTTAAAAAAAGTTGTTCTTTCCAACATCTTCTTTTCCCTTTATAGATTATCACAATTTTTAAGTCCATATTGTGCATTTATTTAATGTAATGTTTTCTCTACCACAAGAGTGTCCATGGGGTATCTTTGGTTCACCACTGCTTATTCAGCCCCCAGAACAGTTCCTGGCATTTAAAAGGCACAAACATTTGTTGGATGAGTGACAGAATGAATGAACTTCCATTTCCAAATATGCCAAGCTAATATATTGTTATGAGAAAGTAATGAGATAATGTGTTAAAGTATAATTTTCAAAAACAGGTAAAATCATGACTCATACAAATAAATACATGTCAAATATTTTATTTAATTCATCAATTAAATGCAGGAATTTGCAAGATGTTACAACCAGTTCAAAGGAGAATCCAAAGAAGAAGCACATTTTTATAACAGGAATATTGAAACAAATTAGCAAATAGATGCAAAGTTGGTTTTTCCATGGAAAGGAGGGCTGTTCCTTAATCACACAGAATTTATATGCGTATTTATAGATAAGAATTATTATTAACCCTAATCTCTACAAAGTTATAAAATAGCCTACTCAAAGACAGGCATGTAACTCCCTAGGTTCAGATAATCACTGGAGACTCCAGCATTCCCTTGAAAGGATATCCCGCAATCTCTTTTGCTTATTCCAAAGTCTTAATTTTTTTTATAACCTTTCCTCCTTTCAATCAAAATGATTTCAAAAAAAAGATTTTATTTTTAGTCACAAAATAAGACTAGTTCTCATTAGGTTTGTCTTGATTATTTATATAGGTGCATCAAGAATTTTAAGTTTGCTTTACTGGAAATTTTTATAAGGAATCGTAGACTGAACTTTTACAAGATTCTATTATTTGTTATACTGAGGCTAGGAAATCAAGCTCAAGAAACTGTCTCCGCCAAATTTCACTTGCAGTACCTATAAATTTGGGTGAATTCCTCTCTTCTTAAGGTGCCCCAAATATCTTAAGGTTCCTGGGCCTTCCAGAAAGTAATCTTTCTTACTGCCTATAAGAATAGGAATTCTGTAAATCATGTACTAGGTCAGTTTTCCTGGGAGGACTTTGTAAACATTCGCTCTGTAAAGTTGAACTTAGTTCTTTAAAAATGACTTGTCAAACCTGATTAAATAAGCATCATTGTCAAAGATGATATTCCGGGAAAGGCCTTGGTTACATAATTAATTTTTGTAATTATACTGTGGTAAAAGGGAGACCAGATCCTTACTGAACCTATGCAAATAACTATATTGCCATGAAAAGTAAGGAGACTCAATAAGAGTTTCTGAATTTGTGGGTGGGGGAAAATACATTTAAAGTATTATAAGTTCAATTTCCTATTCTCTGGGAATTTTAGAAATATATAATTTATATATACAATAAATAAACATATTTATCTCTATAAACCTGTCAGATAAGAGTTCCTTTAAGAGACTTTACAATTTAATTTAATACAAATTAAGACAGGAAAACATTACACACTCACAATAAAAGGTAAAGCCCTTTCTAAATTAAAGACACATAAGCATACAGATACAGAGAGAGTATATAGCCTCAATTCTACAATATTAGCCACAGATCAAAAATAAACATAGAAATCTAAAAATTCACCTGTCTAGATATCAAAGAGCTGTTATACTTCCTTTTGGACATGAAATCCCTAATTGAATTTGAACCCAAAAATAGGCAAATGGACAAACAAAAGATTAAGCAACCAAATTCTCTGCTGTCTCTCATCCAACAAAGAACAGATTGTTGTAAGCCATTAATCTATTTCTAGAGATCACCAAATGGTTGGACTAGAAAACCAAATTCCCAACCAGCTATCAATAGGGAATAAATTATTGGCCATAAATTAACCAAAACCGAAAACAAAAGTTATAGAGTAAAATTAAATTTAGAAACAGAGTCAACGAAGTTTTATTGTCACTTTGGATTCATCTCTGCGAGCCAAGAAAAGATGTGCTTGGGTTTAAGCTGTCTGTGAGGTACACCATTTCTGGTGATGTTTATCCAACTCTGCCAGGTGAATCCACTGGAAATCACGGTGGGACCTCCAAAACTGTTAAGGGTTTAATCTTAAAAAATATATAGTCATATAAAATGAACATGTGTCAAGAATTTTATTGAGCTCCTTGATTAAATGAGGAAATGTGTAAGATGTTACAGTTGAGTTGAAGGAGACTCCAAGGAACAGGCACATTTCTAAATCAAAAATATTGAAATAAATTTGCAAACAAATGTAAAACCTACTTTTTGGGGAGTGTGGGGAAGAAGGAGGGTTGTCCTTCTTTGCACAGAATTTATTTGTCTATCTATAGAGTCATTTGCTATCAGTTTTCAACAAATTAACTTTAATCTTTACAAAGTTGTAAAGTAACCTAATCAATGATAAAGGTGCATAGTCCTATAGGGTCTGATAATCCCCAGAGGTTCCAACATTCCAATGAAAAGATATCCAGTAATCTCTTTTGCTTATTTCAAAGTTTAAAGTTTTTCCTTTCAGTGGTAAATACACATACAACTGTGTGTCTAAAATAAAACAAATTGCTTCAACCAATACTAAAGCAAGGGCTTAAAATGATACTTACATTCTTTAGTATTCTTAGAACAATGAAACTGACCTTAGAAGAAGAAATACATTGAATTATGAGGCCATGTTTTTCACATCTGCAAAAGAGATATTTCTTGCAAATGGTCTTTGATATTTGTAGTTGAAAAGTATTTGCAAAGGCAAAGAACTAGGCTTAATATTTTAAAGTAGTTCAATGTAGCAGGCTTGAATTGTGTTCTGCATCAATAGTTCTTAAATTTTAGAATGCAATAGATTGACCTGGAATGCTTATTTAAAATGTAGATTTCTGGCCCCCACTTCTAATGGTTCTCAAACATGAATGCACATAAATAATGCACAGAGCATCAATAGTGCAGATTTCTAGGCTCAGGCCTCAGTGACTTGCTAGTTCTGGGTGGGGCCTGGGAATCTCCCTTTTTAATAAGAAACTCTACTCCCAAATGATTCTGCAGTAGGTAAACTGAAGATCTCTCTTTGCAATCATTGTTTTACAAGTGAAATATTCTTCAGCTCTCCAGCCTCTCAGTGTTCATTCATCTGAATTCTTATAGCACTAGACTTTGGCATCCCTTAGTAGCAACATAGTATAGTCATAATGGCCATAAGGCAAGTGGAAATAATATTGGGCCCTCTTAGAAAGTGTGGAAACGTCTTAAACTTAGTCCAGCTTGGTACAAAGTTTGTATACTAGGATTTCCTAAGATCCAGAGTTCTTCTCTGTTCCTCTCCTAAGGGAGCAACAAAAAGGTGAAGCCCTACCACAAATTTATTTCAAGTACTCCCAGAGTTTCTGGGTTTCGGACTTCAATACAATAGATCCATATTAATGAAAGTTTTGCCTCTAATAACAGGTTTTGCTCAATTATTCATTTATTGATTTGCTTTTTTATTTATTTAACAATATCTCTTATCCTTAAAAAGATTTGGCACTAGCCATGCTGACAGCGTAAGTTCTAACAATTGGTAATTAGTTGTATTAATATAAACCATGTTCCCTAGTTACGCTAAAATAATCCGTTTGGGCAACTCACATTTTCCAGTGTTATGAAAAATGTTTAAAAATAACTCATTTTTTATAAAACATGATTACTTATAACTCCAGGCACATGGTTTCCAGTATACAGATATTCTTTCTTTTTCAAAACAAAGAATCTCCTTAGTTATTAAGAATGTGTACCTGGGATCTCTGAATTTGAAAAAAGAGCAAGTATTATTGACTGAAAATGATATAAACATAAGGAAGTTTCAGTTTGTCTTTAAATTATGGCAATACCATGTTTTCTTGGGTTAGAATATAAAGTTTAAATAAATGTATACTGTAGCTACTTTTATGTATTCAAAGGATTAAAAGGGACCATAGGTAACTTCACAAATAAGATGATGAATCAAGTAAGATATACTTGTGGAGTCTATAGAGCTCAGACTTCGTGGAAATGCTGGCAGTTAAACTCATATTCTGTTAACCTTCATTTTTAGGGATTTTGAGTATGATGGAACGAGGGTTGATTCCACCAACAGCTAAGATTACCTTTCAGAATCCACCCATTACACCCAGAGCAGCTCCTCTGCATAGTTTTGATGGAGCGTATAAGATTTCAGTCACAGGTAAGACACTCTTGCTAATATGCTTAGTTAGGGATACACGAAAATTACTGCTCCAGAAAATCTAAACTTCTAGCATCCAACCTATATCTTCCAAAACAGTACAAGATTGGAAGCAGATGTGGCTCAAGCGGTTGAGTGCCTGCTTTCCACATAGGAGGGCCCTGATTTGGTTCCCGGAGCCTTCTAAAAAACAACAACCAACCAGCTTAGGAGAGCCAATGTGGCCCAATGATTAAGCACCAGCTTCCCACATACAAGGTCCTGATTTCAAACCCTGGCCCCTGGTAACTCAAAAAAAAAAAAAAAAGAAAAAAGACAACAACAACAAAAAACCCCAACAGGACAAGATGAAAGTTGTAATGATCCTGAGTTTCACTTTACTGAACAAAGTCACCTTAACCAACTTTGTAAAATACTTATTGAGGGTCTGTGCTCTCTGTGTGCTTAGAAGGTTGATATTTTTTAGGGGCTTGCTGTTTGGTTGGGAAAACAGGTCAGATGTAATCAAGATAAATAAAAACTAGTTGGATATTAAAGTCGAGTGCTAGGAGTTCAGAGGAATGACTGCTGAGTGGTGAGATAGAAGACGACTTCAAAGAGGACGCTGGATGAAATGGATGTACTATAGAAAAGCATGAACCTGGGAATTTATTAACTAGTTGCAGAATCTTGGGTAAGACATTTACTTTCTCTGAGACTCAACTTTCCCAATTATAAAATGAGGGGGTTTTGTTAAACTGATTCATCAATTCAACAAGTATTTGTTGAATGCTTGTATTATCCAAGACACCACTTAGATTCTGGAGGTCCAGAGAACAAGGCAGACAACATTTCTTGTCTCATGGTGTTTCCACTCTAGTGGAAGACAGATAATTAGCAGGTAAATAAATTGAGAATTAAACTAGTGATAATTGTTACAAATAAAGTAAAACAAAATTAGTTAGAAAGTGGTAAGGATGGGGTTACTTTGCTTGTGGGGGGAAATCAGAGAATTTATCCCAGAAGAGGTATAATTCTTGAGATGAGATTCAAATGATGAGAAGAAACTAGTCATGTAAAGCTCTATGAAAGAGCATTCCAGATATATGACAGTACAGATGCAAAAGCACTGACAACTAAGGAGGGAATGAGCAAAAAGGCCAAAGTGGCCCGAAGGCCATGAGCAAGAAAGAGAGAAGGAGGAGATGAGGCTGGAGAGAGAGAGGGGATTGCATGATGTAAGCTGGAGCAGAGACTTGGAGTTGTCCGCAATATTTATTCTTCCTTGCTTCTATAGAAATAGAGTTTTGGATAGGCACTGGCAACTCAGCTAAAGACATTTTCCAGACTTCCTTCCAGCCAAGTGTGCCTTGTGACCAGGTTCTGGATGATATGAACTTAAGCAGAAGTGGGAAAGGAAACTTCTGAGTTGTGCCCTTAAGAGGAAAAGGAGCATGGCCTCCCTTTTCCTTTCCTGTCTCTGGCAAGCAGGAATGCAGCTGTGATGAGGAACACTGGAGAGGCCAGTTTGGAGTCAGAGATGGAATTCCATGTTGAGTCTGGGAGAGCTGCCAACTCTGGCCTATCTTTCTTTGGATTGTTAAATAGGAGAGAAATAAAATCTTCATTTAAACCAACGTGTCTTAGGGACTTCCTTTTAAAATATCTTAGATTATACCAGAACAGCATGACAACCTTCCAAATCAAGGGTAGGAATTAAATTTTACTCTAATTACATCAAGAACCCACTGAAAGGTTCAGCAGGAGAGTGGGCTGACCTGATTTATGCGTTAGTAAGACCATTCTGATTGCTTTTAAGATAATGAGTCATAGGGGAGCGTGAGTGGAAGCTAGAAGACTAGTCAAAGGTGATTGAAGTAAACCAGGTAAGAAACAATGATAGATTTGAGAAAGATGGTATCAGAGGAGATGAAAAGCAGGGAACAAATTCAGGTTATGTTTGGAGGTAGAGCCCATAAGAATTGGCTGACGGATAGGGATTAAGGAAAGAAGAGGCATCAAGGATGAAAATGTATGAGTGTACAATGAATATGTATGAACAAGTCACAAACTTTCTATCTATTCTACTGTTGATGAAAATTTCAGTGTTTTTTTAATTGCTATGAAGCTATTATGAATAATACAGCTATGAACATTCATTCTTTTACAAGCCTTTTATTTATTTATTTTTTAAGATTCATTTTTTATTTATTTCTCTCCCCTTCCCTGCCCCAGTTGCCTGCTCTCTGTGTCCATTCGCTGTGTGTTTTTCTGTGTTCATTTGTATTCTTGTCAGTGGCACCCAGGTTCTGTGTCTCTTTGTTGCGTCATCTTGCTGCATCAGCTCTCCGTGTGTGCGGTGCCATTCCTGGGCAGGCTGCACTTTTATCGCGCTGGGTGGCTCTCCTTACGGGGCGCACTCCTTGTGCGTGGGGCTCCCCTATGTGGGGGACACCCCTGCAATGCACAGTACTCCTTGCACGCATCAGCGCTGTGCGTGGGCCAGCTCATCACATGGGTCAGGAGGCCCTGGGTTTGAACCTTGGACCTCCCATGTGGTAGGCAGATGCCCTATCTGTTGGGCCAGATCCGCTTTTAATTCACATATGTATATGTTTCTCTTGAATACATATCAATAAGTAGAATTTCTGGGTTACAGGGTATACATATGCTTAGATTTAGTAGATACCACCAGTTTTCCAAAGTGGTTATACTTATTTATGTTCCCACTAGATGCATTTGAGAGTTCCAGGATGAGTGATGACATCTTTACCAACATTTGGTATTTCCATTTAAAATTTTTTAACCATTCTGAAGAGTCTGTTTTGTTATCTTTTTGTGGGTTTAATTTCAATTTCCCCAATGACCAAAAACTTGAGCAGTTATTTAGTATGTATATTGATGATTTGTGTATCCTCTCTGGGAGAAGTAAATTAAGAATTTACCTTTTTTTTTTTTTTTACAGTTGGGTTGTCCATCCTTTTCTTGGTAATTTATAAGAGTTATTTATATATTCTGGATACTAATATTTTATCAGTTTAATACATTGCAAATAATTTTCCAACTCTATGGCTTGGCATTTCACTCTTAGTGGTATCTTTTAAAAATTAAACTTTTTACTGTGAGGTAATTGAAGATTCACACGTAGTTCTAAGAAATAATACAGTGATATTCTACATACTCTTTATTCAGTTTTCACCCAGGGTAACATCAGGAAAAACTATGGTATAATATCACAACCAGGATATAGATACAGCCAAGAAACAGAACATTTCAGTCTCCAATATGTTTTTCTATTATAGACATACCTGCTTCCCTTCCACACCATACCTCTGTAACATCTGGCAACCACTAATCTGTCCCCCATTTCTATAATTTTGTTATTTCAAGAATCATTCAGTATATAACCATTGGGGTTGGTTTTTTTTCACTCAGCAAAATTCTCTAAAGATTCATTCAAATAGTGTGTATCAATAGTTGGTTCTGGAAACGGACTTTGGCCCAGTGGTTAGGGCGTCCGTCTACCACATGGGAGGTCCGCGGTTCAAGCCCCAGGCCTCCTTGACCCGTGTGGAGCTGGCCATGCGCAGTGCTGACGCGCGCAAGGAGTGCCCTGCCACACAGGGGTGTCCCCCGCGTAGGGGAGCCCCACGCGCAAGGAGTGCACCCATAAGGAGAGCCGCCCAGCGCGAAGGAGGGAGCAGCCTGCCGAGGAATGGCGCCACCCACACTTCCCTAGCCGCTGACGACAACAAAAGTGGACAAAGAAACAAGACGCAGCAAAAAGACACAGAAAACAGACAACCCGGGGAGGGGAGGGGAATTAAATAAAATAAAAATAAATCTTTAAAAAAAAAAAATAGTTGGTTCCTTTTTATTGCTGAATAATATTCCATGATATGAATGCACCACAGTTGTTTAATCGTTCATCATTTGAAGGGCATCTGGGATGTTTCCAGTTTGGGGCTATTATGAATAAAACTGCAATAAACTTTCATATACAAGTTTTATGTGAACACATGTTTTTATTTCTCTAAGATAAATGCCCAGGAGTATAATTGCTGGGTCATATAAGAGTAATGTGTTTCGTTTTCCGAGTGGCTGGACCCTTTTGTATTCCCATGATCAATGTGGGAACTAGTGATCCAGTTTCTTTGCATCCTTGCCAGCATTTCATGTTGTCACTATTTTTTATTTTAAACATTCTAATAGGTGAATAGCGATATCTCATTCTGGTTTTAATTTGTATTTCCCTAATGTTTAAGGATGTTTAACATCTTTTCATGTGCTTATTTGCCATCTGTATATACTCTGGTGAAATTCTCTTCATGTTTTTTGCCCATTTTCTAACGGGACTGTTTATTTTTTACTGTTGAGTTTAATAGTTCACTGGGTTGTACAGTCCCAGGTCTTCTACACTCCATCAAGTGTGTACACTTAGGATTGTGGGAAGATGGTGATGGACTAGCAGGTAGACCTGAATGCCCTCACAAAAACAAGAGAGAAAGAGCCAAAAGCTGTCCAAGGGACCTGCACTGGGGGTCAGCTGACCAGGACAGTGCTACACAACTTCCAGAAGGGTGAGAGACAGAGAGATGAAGAAGCCAAAATGACAAATACCAAGCCACTGTGATGGCTGGGAAGAGCTCCCCTCCCCCACATTGAAGATTTTAAGCTGAGATGAAACACCTGGCTCACTTCAGCCAAATGAGAAGGAAACAGGTATCTTCTTCCCTGACAGCTGTTTCAAGGAAAAAATGGAGGGACGGTCAGGGAGCTTTTCTTCAGTGAATTTGGCCAGCAGAACCAGTGGAGCTTGTCTTTTGATACTCTTCAAAGAATCTTTCACAGAGCAGCAGTTTTTAATTTTCATGAAATCCAATATCAGTTTTTCCTTTTATGGAGCATGCTTTTGGTGTCAAGCCTAAAAACTCTTTGCTTAGCCCTAGGTTCCAAAGATTTTCTCCTATGCTTTTTTGTTTTTAATAATCAATTTTAATTTTAGAGCAGTTTTAGATTTACAGAAAAATTGCCCAGATACAAGAGAATTCCCTATATAGACCCTCCACACTTACATAGTTTCCCCTATTATTAACATCTTGCATTAGTGTGGAACATTTGTTACAACTGATGAACCTATATTGATACACTATTAGTAATTAAACTATAGGTTACATTAGGGTTCACTCTGTGTTGTACAATTCTAGGAGTTTTGACAAATGCATAATACCATGCATCCACCCTTTCGGTATCACAGAGAATAGTTCCACTACCCAAAACGTGCTGTGCTCCACCTGTGCATCCCTGTGTGCCACCCCACTGAACACGTGGCAATCACGGATCTTTTTACTGTCTGTATAGTTTTGCCCTTTCCAGAATGTTGTATAATTGCAACCTTTTAGTATGTAGCCTTTTCAGACTTGTTTCATTCACTAAGGAATGTGTATTTAAGGTTATTTCATGTCTTTTCTTGGTTGTAGGTCATTTCTTTTTATCTCTGAAAAATATTCCATTGTACGAATGCACCACAGTTTATCCAATCACCTATTGAAAAGCATGTTGTTTGCTTCCAGTTTGGAGTAATTATGAATAAAGTTTCTATAAACATTCATGTGGAGGTTTTTGTGTAGTCATAAGTTTTCAACTCCTTTGGATAAATACCTAGAAGTACAATTGCACTTACCATATGGTAAACCTATATTTAGCTTTGTAAGAAACTGCCAAACGGTCTTCCAAAGTGGCTTACCATTTTACATTCCCATCAGCAAAGAATGAGATTTCCTGTTACTTCCTATGGTTTTTCTTTTTTTAAAAATATTTTTTTTATTTACTTTTAAAAGATACATAGATCACACAAAATGTTACATTAAAAAATATAGGAGATTCCCATATGCCCCACTCCCCACACCCCCCACTTTTCCCACATCAACAACTTCTTTCATCAGTGTAGTACATTCATTGCATTTGATGAATACATTTTGGAGCACTGCTACACAGCGTGGATTATAGTTTACATTGTAGTTTACACTCTCTCCCAGTCCATTCAGTGGGTTATGGCAGGATACATAATGTCCCGCATCTGTCCCTGCAATATCATTCAGGAAACCTCCAAGTTTCGAAAATGTTATATACATCTCCTGTTCCCTCTCCCTGCCTTTAGCAACTCCGGTGGCCACTGTCTCCACATCAATGATACAATTTATTCCATTGCTGTGGTCACAATAACTCTATAGTAGAATACCAGTAAGTCCACTCTAGTCCATATTTTATTCCCCAGTCCTGAGAACCTGGAATGGCAATGCCCACTCCACATCTCAATTGAGAGGGGCTTCAATCCCACATGGCTGATGGATGGGATTCTCCTGCCCACAGCTGTAGACTCTTTAGGTTCCTTGGTGTGGTGATTGTCCATCCTCACCTCCCTGTTAGCTGACCTGTGTAAGTCCAATGAACCAGAGAGTAGGTGTTGCAACTCTGCTGAGGCTCAGGATCTAGCTGGCACATAGGCAATCCAGAGATTCAAGTCTCTGGGCATATACCAACCCCACTGCCAACCACAGGTTCAATAAATGTATGTATAGAAAAGTCACATCTGAGTCCAACTCTGTCACACTAAGGAGCACAAATTCCAAAATAGGGCTCACTGGCAAAGCACCAAACTCCAGAGCCATCTGCCATGATTGTAGGACCTGGGTGTCTCTATAGCCCTTAGGAGAACCACTACCTGGAGTAGTATCTACTTTGGCTCTCTATGAGATCTTACTGAGACGCGCATAAGTAAGATCCCTCTGATGACCTCCCAACTCATTTTGAAGTCTCTTAGTCATATAAACTCATTTGTGTTTACCATTTCCCCCTTTTATTCAAGGTTTTTTTCCAGTTGCATCACCAGCCAGTGCTTGGTAGTAATTCCTCAGCACCAAGGACGCTTATCCCCAGGAATCATGTCCCATGCTGGGAGGAATGTAATGCATTTATATGCTGAGTTTAGCTTAGAGAGTGGCCACATTTGAGCAAAATGGAGACTCTCAGGAGGTAACTTTTAGGCACCCTGCAACACTAGGCCAAGTTGAAATTTCAAGCACAACAGGCTTATAAGCATAGTTATCAGTATCAAGGGCCTATCATTGGACCTTCCTTCTCCACTGGTCATCGCCCCTGCACTTGGGGGATTGTTGCTGTTCCATTGGGGAATGCAGCAGAGCCCTCAGGTTGGGAACCCAGCACTCCCTCAGTTGTGTGAATCTCTACCCACTGTGTCAGTACCCAGTGAACATTCTGAACATATCTATATACCCTATATGCATGCCCAGCCCAACTCCCTCCCATGCATCCCCCATCAATGACACCCCACAGCAATGCTCATCCCCTGCCATAGTTGAACCCCTCTGTGATCCAAAACTTCTTCAAAAATGCAGCCTAATATATTGCCAGATTCAATTAATAGAAAAATGAAATAGTAATGATATGTTTAAACATTAGAGATAAAATACATAATAATTTAGAAAAACTAGAATAAAGTAAAAAAAATTGGGAGTATTAAAAAATGAAAAATATGATTAAAAAAACTTTTTTTTTGACATTTCACCTTTCATCATTGTAATAGGTGTTGCCCTGTATGTACAGTGACGATCTCTTCCATTTCCTCCTCAGTGTCTTACCTTTTTGTATTTTTTCATTATGTCTTCAAAGAAGTTTTAGGTCACAACAAAGTCACATACAGCATATAGGGGACTCCCATAATCCCAACATCCTCCCCCTTTTCTCCCTTCCCCACCAATGATCTTTTTACATGTGGATGTTACATTTGCTACACCTGATGTACAAGTATTGAAATATAGCAACTAACCATGGTCAGTAGTTTACATTATGGTTTACATTTTAGACCATACGCTTTTATACATTTTTGGTGAAATTTAACATGGCCTGTACCCATCATTGCACAATCATGCAGAATATTTCCATTGCCCCCCAGTTACCCCCTCTTCCATCTATTCTATTCCTCTCTTCCCGTACCCTCAGGGTCCACAGTGACACCAAGTTTCACTGCTTGATGGACAAGATTCAGATACTTGCAACAATGCTGAAGGCTTGACACACTAATCTGTCCTCCCCCATTAGGTGCTATGCTCTCGAAAGACATCCTCCCCTCTGTTTGAGAACATCGGGCCTCCCCAGGATGGGAGTGCAACACCTTCCTGCTCATTGAATGGGTCTCTGCCCACTGATATAACACACTATGACAAGAGGAGCACTCACACACTCCCTAGAAACCTGCCCCAGGTGCACCCTGTGCTGAATGACCCACATCCAAAATCCTAAACAAATAAACCTTCCCTATTATATGGTCAAAAGAGTTTTCTCAACATTATAGTTTCAACCAGTACCCGCCAATCACCTGCTCCCTCCCCCAACCCTCCCCCCAGTTCCAAGGAACATCCCACTCCTCCTCCCAACCCTAACCCCTATCAATCCTGCAACGCCCAACCCAGCAGTGTCCCTATACCTGTCATCTCCCTTCACTGCACAACTAATTACCTCCATCATATCATAGATTTCACCCGCATGGGCATTGGCTCACAAACTTCCCCTATTTTCTGTAAGTCTATCTTCCAAAATCTAGCTCTCTGAAATGGCTCGATTTGCTTAATTCATATCAAAGAGGTCATGTAGTATTTGTCCTTCAATGCCTGGCTTGCTTCACTCAACATAGGGTCCTTAAGATTCATCCATGTTATCCCGTGTGTTAGTACTGTATTCCTTCTTACAGCTGAGTAGTATTCCATTCTATGTATACACCACATTTTGTTTTTCCATTCATCTGTTGATGGGCATTTGGGTTGATTCCAACTTTTGACAATAGTGAATAATGCTGCTATGAACATGGTGTGCATGTATTGGTTCATGTCCTTGTTTTCAGTTCTTCTGGGTATATAACCAGCAGTGGAATTGCTAGGTCAGATCGATAGTTAGTTTTTTGAGGAACCGCCAAACTGTCCTCCACAATGGCTGGATTATTCTACATTCCCACCAACAGTGGATGTGGGTTCCCATTCCTCCACATCCTCTCCAACACTTGTAGCCCTTTGTTTTTTTAATAACCTCCAGTCTAATGTGTATAAGATAGTATCTCATTGTGGTTTTGATTTGCATTTCCCTAATAGCCAATGATATTGAGCATTTTTCATGTGCTTTTTAGACATTTGTATTTCTTCTTTGGAGAAGTGTCTGTTCAGATCTCTTCCCCATTTTTTGATGGGTTGTTTGTCTTTTTATTTTCAAGATATAAGGATTCTTTATATATGCTTGATATTAGGCTCCTATTAGATATATTTTCCCCCATCGAGTAGGCTGCCTTTACACTTTCTTGACAAACTCCTTTGAGTTGCAAAAGGTTTTAATTTTGAGGAGTCCCCATTTATCTATTTTTCCTTTCATTGCTCATGCTTTGGGTGTGAAGTTCATGAAGCCATTTCCTATTACAAGGTCCATAGATGCTTCCTTACATTATCTTTCAAGGTCTTTATGATCTTGGCTCTTATATTTACATCTTTGATCCCTCTTGAGTTGATTTTTGTATAAGATGTGAGATGATGTTCCTATCTCATTCTTTTGCATATGGATATCCAGTTCTTCAAGCACCATTTGTTGAAGAGGCCGTTCTCTCCCAGTTGAGTGGGCTTGTTGGCCTTGTTGAATATCAGATGATTGTTATATACAAGGATTTATAGCAGAAGTCTCATTTCAGTTCCATTGGTCAATATGTCTATCTTTGTGCCATGCAGTTTTCACCACTGTAACTTTGTAGTTGTTTTAAAGTCAGGTAGTGTGATTCCTCCAATTTCATTTTTCTTTTTCAATGTGTCTTTAGCTATTCAGGGCCTCTTTCCCTTCCAAATAAATTTCATAGTTAGTTTTTCCAGTTCAGTAAAAAAAATGCTGTGTTGATTTTTATTGGGATTGATTTAAATCTGTAGATTAGTTTGGATAGGATAGACATCTTAGTGATATTTAGTCTTCTTATCCATGAACAAGGAATATTCTCCCACTTAGTTAAGTCTTCTTTCATTTCCTTAACAATGTTGTGTAGTTTTCTGTGTATGTCATTTAATCTTTAGTTAAATTTATTCCTAAGTATTTTATTTTTTATTTACTATTGTAAATGGTATTTTTTTTCTTGATTTCCTCTTCAGATTACTCATTATTGGTGTACGGAATGCTACTGATTTTTGTGTGTTGATCTTATAACCTGCAATTTTACTTACTGAACTCATTGATAAGTTCTAAAAGCTTTGTTGTCGATTTCTCAGGGGATTTTTTACGTATAGGATTATGTTGTCTGCAAATAGTGAAATTTTTACTTCTTCCTTTCAAATATGGGTGCTTTTGTATCTTTTCCTTGCCTCAGTGCTCGAGCAAGTACTTCTAACACAATGTTAAATAGGAGGAATGAGAGTGAGTATCCTTGTCTTGTTCTCTATCTTAGAGGGAAAGTTTTCAGGATTTCACCATTGTATATGATGTTAGCTGTGGGTTTTTCATATATACCCTTTATCATGTTCAGAAAGTTTTCTTCTATTCCTATCTTTTGAAGTATTTTTATCAGGAAAGGGTGCTATACTTTGTCAAATGCCTTTTTTGTGTCTATAGATGTGATCATGTGATTTTTTTCTTTTGACCAGTTTATGTGGTATATTACATTGATTTTCTTATGTTGAGCCATCCTTGCATACCAGAGATGAAACCCACTTGGTCATGATGTATAATTTGTTTGATGTGTTGTTGAACACGGTTAGCACATATTTTGTTGAGGATTTTAGTATCTAGGTTCATTAGAGAGATTGGTCTGTACTTCTCCTTTCTTATGGCATCTTTGTTCAGCTTTGGTATCAGGGTAATGTTGACATCATAGAATGAGTTAGGCAATATTCCTTCTACTTTGATTTTTTGCAAGAGTTTAAGCAAGATTGGTGTTAGTTCTTTCTGGAATGTTTGGTAGAATTCACCTGTGAAGCTGTCTGGTCCTGGGCTCTTCTTACTTGGGAGGTTTTTAATGACTGATTCTACCTTTTTACTTGTGATTGGTCTGTTGAGATCATCAATTTCTTCTTTTGTAAATGTAGACTGCTTATGTGTTTCTAAGAATTTGTCCATTTCCTCTAAATTGTCCTTCTTGTTGGCATATAGTTTTTCAAAGTATCCTCTTATGATACTCTTTATTTCTGTGGGGTTTGTGGTGATATCCCCTACTCATTTCTTATTTTGTATATTTGCATCTTCTCTCTTTTTTTTTCTTTCTTAGTCCAGCTAAGGATTTATCAACTTTATTGATCTTCTCAAAGAACCAGCTCTTGGTTTTGTTTATTTTTTCTAGTCCTTTCTTATTTTCTATTTCATTTAGTTCTGCTCTGATCTTTGTTATTTCTTTCTTTCTACTTCCTTTGGGGTTAGTTTGTTGTTCTTTTACCAATTCCTTCAAGTGTGTGGTTAGGTCTCTGAATTTAACTCTCTCTTCTTTTTTGATACATGAACTTATGGCTATGAATTTCCCTCTCAGTATAGCTTTTGCTGCATCCCATTAGTTTTGATATATTGTGTTGTCATTTTCATTCATCCCAAGGTAGTTACTGATCTCTTTTGAGATTGCCTCCTTGACCACTGTTTGTCTAAGAGTGTGTTGCTTAACTTCCATATCTTTGTGCCTAATCTGGTTCTCTGGCCCTTGCAGATTTCCAGCTTCATTCCATTGTGGTCAGGGAAATTACTTTGTATGATTTCAATCTTTCTGAATTCACTGAAACTATCTCTATGGCCTATCATGTGGTCTATCTTGGAGAATGATACATGTGCACTCAAGAAGAATATATATCCTGCTGTATTTGGATGTAGTCTTCTGTATATGTCTATTAGATCCAGAACCTCTAGTATATTGTTCAGAGTCTTTGTTTCTTTATTGATTCTCTGTCAAGATGTTCTGTGTAAGGGTAATAATGGTGTATTAAAGTCCCCCAATATAATTGTAGAGGCATCTATATCTCCCCTTAGTTTTTCCAGTGTTTGTTTCATGTATTTTGAGGCACTCTGGTTAGTGCATAAATGTATATGATTGTTCTTTCTTCTTGAAAGATTAACCCTTTTACAAATATATAGTGTCTGTCTTTGTCTCTTTCAATAGTTTTGCGTTTAAAGACTAATTTGTCCAATATTAGTATAGCTACTCCTGCCATTTTTTGGTTATTGTTTGCATGTAAGATTGTTTTCCAGCCATTCACTTTCAATCTCCTTGAATCCCTGAGTCTATGTGGGTTTCTTATAGACAGCATATAGATGGGTCATATTTCCTTATCCTGTCTGCCAATCTGTGTCTCTTGACTGGTGAGTTTAGTCCATTAACATTCAGTGTTATTACTCTCAAGGAATTACTTATATTAGCCATATTTTCTTTGGGTTTATGTATGTCATATTTTGTTTTTATCTCCTTTTTTTTTTTTTTTTTTTTTTCTTTTTAATTGTTCTTACACTCTCCTCCAACTCTCTCTCCTGTTTTTTCCTTTCAACCTGTAGAATTCCCTTTAGTATTTCTTGAAGGGCATGTTTCTTATTGGCATACTCTTTTAGTTTCTTTTTAGCTGTGATTATTTTGAACTCTCCATCATTTTTGAATGCCAGCTTTGCTGGATAGAGAATTCTTAGCTGAAAGTTTTTTCTTTTAGTACCTTGACTATGTCATACCACTGTCTTCTTGCCTCCATGGTTTCAGATGAGACATCAGTACTTAATCTTAATGAGCTCCCCTTGTATGTAATGGTTCTCCTTTCTCTTGCTGCCTTCAGTATTTTCTCTTTTTCTTGAGCATTGGATAATTTGACAAGTATATGACTTGGAATAGGCCTGCTGAGATTCATACTGTTTAGGGTGTGCTGCTTTCCTGGGTATTTACATCCATCTCCCTCAATTGGGTTGGGAAATTTTCAACTATTATTTCCTCCAACACCCCTTCTGTCCCCTTTCCCTTCTCTTCTCCTTCTGGGATGCCTATAATATGTATGTTTGTGCATTTTGTGTTGTCATTAAAATCTCTAGTCGCTGCTGGGTTTTTTCTATCTTATTATCTACCTGTTCTACTATCTGTTTGATTTCAGATATACTGTCTTCCACATCACTAATTCTTTCCTCTGCCTGTTCAAATCTGCTGTTATTTGCTGAGAGTTAATTTTGATCTCTTGGATTGTGCTACTCATCACCATCATATCCATTATCTTTTTATGTATGTTTATAATTTCTTCATTATGATCTCCCAGTGTTTTCTTAATATCCTTAATCTCTTCCTTCACTTCATTAAGTTGGTCCATGGTTTTCATTGGGACAGCTTTGATTAGTTGTTCAATGTTCTGCTTTTCTTCCTGGTTTTTAGTTTGTTCATTGGACTGGGCCATGTCTTCCTATTTATTGGTATGGTTTGTAATTTTTTGTTGCTGTCTGGTCATATTTTTATCTTGATGGGTTTGTTCAGCTGATTAGCTTTTTACTCTAGTCTAGGGTTTTATTTAGTTGCAGCTTTTATGTATGTTAAGTTTTCTTTTTGACACTTTGTTCTTTTTATTCTATTTCCTTGTTGTTGTCTAAGTTCCCTGGAAGGAAAACAAAATAGGTCCAGAGAAAGCAAAAGAGGTGAAAAAAAGAAAAGGATAATAGTAATATTTTTTCTTTTTTCTTTTTAATAATTTATTTATTTTCCCCCTTCCCCTCCTCTCTCTCTGCTGTTTTTGCTGTCTGTGTTGTCTTCTCTTCTCATTTTCTCTCCTCTAAGATTCACCAGGATTCGATCCTGGAGGCCCCTGTGTGGGCACTGGCTCGCCACATGGGGCAAGTTTTCTCTTCCTTTTCACTGGGAGGCCCAAGGGATCGAACCCAGGACCTCCCATATGGTAGGCAGAAGCCATATCCTCTTCCCATAGTAATATTGATAGTAAAAGTTAGTAGAGGAACCATATAAAACCTAGAGTAAAAGTATAGAATTATAGCAATAAAAAAGTGGAGTACCTACAAGGAAATGGGAAACTGAATATGGAGAAGTATATAGAATTAATTAAAAGGCCAGAGTGATGAGGAGAGAGGGAAAGAGAAATGAAAGGACAAAAAGAGAAAGAGTTAATAAAAGATAGAAAACAGAATAGAAGAGTTAAAATACAAAGCCAGAAAAATTGGGGACTAAACAAAGAGAAGTCAAATATAAGAGCAACAACAGAAAGCAAAAGATAGAAAGATGTAGGAAGGAAAAGAGATAGCATTGGTAGCCAAAGTCAGTACACACAGAAAAGAGGAAATTGAGGATGAAGAAACACAGCAAACAAGAAACAAGCCAGCAGCACCTAATTTTAAAAAATAGAGAAAGAAAAGGAAAAAAAGAGGGGGGAGGATAAAGAGGAAAGAAAGATGGAAAAAAAAACAGACAAACCCACAAGTAAACAGTCAACCAAACACTAAGGAAAAGCAGCCTTCCCTCTTAAGCCCCTGTGGATCTTCTCAGGCTGTCAGTGTTTACAATCAATTACCCTGCAGCCTTCCTACTGCAGATTTTGAAGTGGATTTTAGCAAATAAACTAAATTAAATTATAAAACAAAAGTAACCTTTTTTTCTTTTTTTAGGGAAAATAAAAGACCCAAGTGAAGCTAATACAAGAATAATGTTCTTATTGCTTTCTCTCCCAGGGCAGCAGGACATAATAGCTGCGTGAGAGTTACCTTTTGAAATTCAAATGGGATCCTGGTAACGTAACTCACCACAGATAAAAATGGCTCTCAGACTCTTCAAGAGCACCCTCTCCTTGCAGGGAACCCTAAATATGCTCTTGGAAGCTTATTAAGCGCTTCCTACTGCCGCCTCCCTTAGGGGAGTTGCACAGGACTAGTTAATTGCCTGACTCCACCTTCTCCCAGGCCAATTTTCCCTCTCCCTATCAGGCTGCCTCAGCAAATTTGCCTCTCCCCTCTTCCTGGTGTCTCCTTGAGCCAGCTGGTATGCTCCTCAAAGCTTAAAAAAGGGGGTCCAGGCAATCGACCCTGCACAGGGGAAACCCCTCTCCACCCTCCATCAGAAGCCTCCCACTCTCAAAGTATGCCTCCCCCAGCTGGTGACCAGCAAAAGCTGGGGCTCACCATGGCTTCCTGCCCTGAGAGTGGGGCTTAGCTGTCCCGTAGCTCCAGCCTCAAGCCCAGAAACTCACACTTTTACCTTGAGCAATTAATCTTTTTGTCGTGCTCTCTCCAGATCAATGCCCTGAAGCATCTTGTTTTGTGGGTTCCCAAAACAGCTCACTCAGGCAGGATTTTGCCCCCACTCTGCCATTTTTTGTAAGAGAGATGATGAGTGTGCACTTAATCCAATGCTGTCTTGCCCCTCCCTCCCCTGAGCTTTTTTTCAAACATTATGTTTTAAATCCTGCGATCCATTTTGAGTTAAGGTGTGAAAAGTAGGTCAAGGTTCTTTTTTTTTTTTTTTTTTTTGCCAATGGATATCCAATTGATTCAGCACCATTGCTTAAAAAGGCTATATTTCTACATTTGATTACTTCGCACCTTTGTTAAAAATCAAGGTGAAAGTATTTGTGTGAGTCTATCTCAGAGTTCACTGTTCTGTTACCTTGATCTATGTGTCTATCCCTCTACCAGTACCATAGAGTCGCCATTACTTTACTATATAATGTCTTGAAATTGAGCAGACGGGATCCTCCCAGTTTATTTTCCTTTTTCAAGACTGTTTTAGATACTGTAGTTCCTTTGCCTTCCCATGTAAATTTCCATATAAATCTTATCTATATCTCCAAAAAATCTTTCAGGAATTAAAAAAAATTGTTTTAAAGATATTTAGATTACATAAATGTTACATAAAAAATGTAGGGGATAGAAAGCGCATATGGCTCAATGAATAGAGCACTACCCACCATACAGGAGGTCCAGAGTTCAATACCCAGGACCTCCTGGCCCATGCAGAGTGCTGCCACGTGCAAGGAGTACCACCCTGCACAGGAGTGCCCCCTACGTAGGAGTACTGCCCCACACAGGACTCCCCCCATGCAAGAGAGCCCCCCAACCAACGAATGCTGCCCCACCCAGGAGTGCAGCCCACCCAGGAATGGTGCCGCCCACACAGAGAGCTGATGCAGCAAGATGACGCAACAAAAAGAGACACAGAGAAGAGAAAATATGAGACACAACAAACTAAGCGGAGGTAACATGAGAGTGATCACCTCTTTCCCACTCCAGAGGGTCCCAGGATGAGTTCCCAGAGCCACCTAATGAGAATACAACAGACACAGAAGAACACACAATGAATGGACACAGAGAGCAGACAATGGGGTGAGGGTGGAAAAAAAGGGTGGCGAAATTAAAAATGAAAGTATGGGATTCCCATATGTCCCACTTTGTACCACTCTCATACTTTCCCACATTAACAACATTCTTCATTAGTGTGGTACATTTGTTACACCTGATGAACACATACGGGAGAATTGCCATTAAGTGTGTATTATAGTTTACATTATAGTTTAACTCTCTCCTGCACAATTTTGTAAGTTATGACAACATGTGTAATGGCCTGTATCTGTCATTGCAACGTCATTCAGGACAATTCCAATGTCTCAAAAATACCCCCATATTATTATTCCCTCTCCTCCCCTCAGAACCTCTGGAGGCCACTGCCTCCACATCAATGATATAAGTTCTTTCATTGCTAGAATAGCAATAGGGACCCTGGTGACTTAACTCACTGCAGATAAAAATGGCTTTCAGCCTCTTCAAGAGCACCCACCAGTAAGTCTACTCTAGTCCATCCTTCCTTTCCTTATTCTGAGGATTCTGGGATGGTGATACCTACTCCACCTCTAATTGAGAGGGGACTTAGATCCCATGGGGCACATGAATGGGGCTATCTCACTCACAGAGTCTACAACTCTGTCTGTTCCTTGGAATGGTCATTGTCCATCATCATTTCCTTGTTAATTGTCCTGGGTGAGTCCAGTGAACTGGAGAGTAGGTGTTGCAACTTTGTTGAGATTCAGAGCCCTACTGGCATATGGAAAGTCAAAAGATTTAAGTCTCCTGGACATAAACTTACCAACTCTAGTACTAACTATAGGTTCAAATAGAAGGGCAGAAGAGCCCTGTGTAGGGAAACAATGACTGAGTCCAACTCTGTCACATTGGAAGTGTAAATTCCAAAGCAGGGCCCACTGGCAGGGCACCAAACTCCTGAGCTGTCAGCCCTGCCTGTAGTGTCTGGATATCTCCAGAACCCTCAGTAGCCCCACTATTTGAGGCAGTATTTACTGTGGCAGTCAATGGGATCCTGCTGAGACGTGCATAACTATAATCTCTGGGATGACCTCTCGACTTACTTTGAAGGGTCTTAGCCATATAAATTCATTTGTCTTTACCCTTTCCCCCTTTTGTCAGGGTCTTTTTCCAGTTGCTTTGCTAATTGGTGCTTGGTGGTAATGCCTCAGTGTCAGCGAGCCTCATCCCCAGGAGTCATGTCCCACACTGGGGGGTGGAGGAAGATAATGCATTTATGTGCTGAGTTTGGCTTAGAGAGAGACCACATGTGAGCAACAAGGAGGCGCTCAGGAGGTAACTCTTAGGCAATCTATAATACTAGGCGAAGTTTCAATTTCAAAGAAAAGTTTCATAAGTACAGTCATCAATATCAAGAGCCCATCAATGGTCCATCCTCTTTCACCAATCACTGCCCCTGTACGCAGGGGATTCTTGCTGTCCTTTAGAGAATGTGGCAGGACTCTCCAGGATGAGAATTGGATATTCTTTTGGTTATTGTGTGGAGTTCCACCCACCGTGACAATGCCCCATGAACACTTGAACTTATTCATATGCCTTATAGGTATGCCCCAGATGAACATCCTCCCAAGCATCCCCCATCACTGACACCCCATCTTGCAGGGATTTTGATAGCAATTATTTTAAACCTGTCTATCAATTTGGGAAAAATTGACCTCTTTACTATGTGGAGTCTATCAATAAACATGATATTTCTCTCCAATTATTCAGATATTCTTTGATTTATTTCAATAGTGTTGTATGGTTTTGAGCATACTAACCTGTAAAAATTTTGTTATATTTACACCTAAGTATTTAATTTTTTAGTTATTGTAAATGGTACTGCTCATTTAATTTTGGTGCCCACATGTTTGTAGCTAGTATATAGAATTATAACTGATTTTTTATGTTTTGTTATTTTGTATCATGTGACCTTGCTGAACTCTCTTATTAGTTCTAGCAGTATTTTGCAGATTATACACCATCATATCATCTGTAAATAAAGACAGTTTTTGGCGGCAGACTTGGCCCAGTGGTTAGGGCGTCCGTCTACCACATGGGAGGTCCACGGTTCAAACCCCGGGCCTCCTTGACCCATGTGGAGCTGGCCCACGCACAATGCTGATACACACAAGGAGTGCCCTGCCACGCAGGGGTGTCCCCGCATGGGGGAGCACCACGCGCAAGGAGTGTGCCCCTAAAGGAGAGCTGCCCAGCACGAAAGAAAGTGCAGCCTGCCCAGGAATGGTGCCGCACACACGGAGAGCTGACACAACAAGATGATGCAACAAAAAGAAACACAGATTCCCATGCCACTGACAACAACAGAAGCGGACAAAGGAGACGCAGCAAATAGACACAGAGAACAGACAACCAGGGTGGGGAGAGAAATAAATAAATAAATCTTTTTTTTTTTAATTAAATAAATAAAGACCATTTTATTTTTTTTCTGTTCCAATCTGGATGCCTCTAATTTCCTTTTCTTACCTTGTTGTACTGGCTAGAAGAGCTGGCACTGTGTTGAATAAGAGTGGTAAAAGCAGACATCCTTGCCTTGCTCCTAATCTTATGGAAAAGGCAGTTTTCACCATTGAGTATAATATTATCTACAGGCTTTCAATAAATGGCCTTTATCAAGTTGAGGAAGTTTCCCTCCATCCCTATTTTTTGAAACGTTTTATTATGAATGATGTTAAATTTTGTCAAATACAATCAATTGAAATAGCCCTGTGAGTTTTCTTTGACAATTTGACTATAATGTGGCTTGGTGAAGATTGAAGTTTATTGAGATTCTTGGATGTGTAGATTATGTCTTTCATCAGATTTGGGGAATTTTTGGCCATTATATCTTCAGGTATTCTTTCTGCCCCTTTCTCTCTCTCTTCTTATTCCAGGACAGCCATAATACTTGATGGTATCCCTCAGGCCCCTTAGGCTCTGTTTACTTTTTTTATATTTTTAGGAGGTACTGGGGATTGAACCCAGGGCCACCTCATACATGTGAAGCAGGCACACAACCACTAAGCTACATCTGCTCCCCAATGAGAGTTGTTTTTTTCATTTGTTTTTTGTTTGTTTGTTTGTTTTTAAGAAGTACCATGGGTCAAACCTGAGATCTTGTACAAGGGAAGCAGGGTCTCAACCACTGAGCTACAACCACTCCCCTGTTCACTTTTCTTCATTCTTTCCCCGCCCCAAATGGCTCCCTTATCTGTCTGCTCATTGTCTGCTCATCTTCTTTAGGAGGCACCGGAATCAAACCCAGGACCTCCCATGGGGGAGGAGGGCACCCAATTTCTTGAGCCACATCTACTCCCCCACTATTCAGACTGAATATTTTCAATTGCCCTACCTTCAAATGCTCTGATCCTTCTTCTGCCTGTTCAGATAGACTAGAAACTTCTCTAATGAATTTTTCATTTCAGTTATTGTCCTTTAGCTCTGGAATTCCTTTTTGATTTATTTCTTTTTATAATTTCTGTCTCTTTATTGATATTCTCATCTTGTTCACCCATAATTTTCCTGATTTCCCTTAGTTCTTTGTACATGGTTTTCTTTAGCTCTTTGAGCATATTTAAAACAGTTGATCTAAAGTCTTTTTCTACTAAGTCCAATATGAGGGTTTCCTCAGGAATGGTTTCATCCATTTTTTTCCCCTTTGAATGAACCATGTTTTCCTGTGTCTTTGTATGCCTTGTAGTTTTTTTGCTGAAAACTGGACATTCAAATATTATAATGTGGTAACTGGAAATCAGATTTTACCACTTCCCCAGGGTTTGCTGTTCTTGGTTATTGAAGGCTTAGCTTGAGTTCAGCTAGTGTTTTGCAGAGATTTCCATAAACACCAGGAGCCTCAGCCTTCACTTCCTTCATGCACTGAGACTAGAGATCAGCACTGAGACTAGAGATCAGCCATTGATGAAAGTGTAGGATCTTCTCAGGACTTTTCTGAGCATGTGTCCTATACTGAGAATGTGTGCCTTTCTAAACTCCCCAGAATACAGTGGTTCTCTTTATTTCCCTAATTACTAAAGGAAGCTCTCTCCCTAACTTTTCCTCCAAGGCCTTAGACAGCCTATTGTCTGTCTCACATGGCTGTGAGTTTTCTCATTTGTCTTACATTATTTTTGAGCAATACCCACCGCTTTTCCACCTGGAGTGGGTTCTGAATTAGGCAAAACAGTTACGATCACCTGTGTCAGTCCTTCAGGTAGCCCTCAGACAAGTTAGAATACAGAAACACCATATTTTGCATATAAGGACTGCTCTGCCCCTCCAGAACCAGGGACCAGAGCTCCAAACTGGGAATGCCAGCTGCCACTTCAATACTGCTAATGAGCTGGGGAAGGGGTGGGGCAAGGAAAAGTAAAAATAACCACAAAGTTTTCCTACCACTTTATTTTAACTTTTATTGTGATATATATAACATAAGACATATTTATATAAAACATAAAATCAGCCATTTTAATCCTTTTTAAATATACAGCTCAATACACTTTTACAATACGTGCATCCATCGCCACTATCCATTATCCAATCTTTTCCCTCATTCCAAACACAAACTCTATACCCATGAAGCAATAGCTCCTCATTTCCTCCTTTTCAACCCCTGGTTACCTCTAATCTCCTTTTGTCTTTATGAATCTGCACATTCTATATATTTCCTATAAGTGGAATCATACAATATTTGTCATTTTGTGTCTGGCTTATTTCATTTAGCATTATGTTTTTAAAATTCATCCAGGTTGTGGCACATTGTCAGCATTTCATTCATTTTTATGGCTGAATACTCTTCCCTTTCATTTATATACTATATTACGTTTATCCATTCATCTGTTGATGGGCACTTGGGTTGTGTCCTCCTTTTGGCTGCTGTGAATAATTCTGCTATAAACACTGGTGTACAAGTATCTGCTTCAGTCCCCACTTTCAATTCTTTTTGTTTCCCACCATTTTTAAGTTGCCTTTGTCTTTATTCAGCATTTGCTTAGTTGTATAAACCTTTGACTGTTTTTCCAGTATTCTGGCAAAGTTGGTTCTGATAGTTTCTTTTTGTTTTTAGATGTTTATGTGGAGGAATTTGGTACTGCCTGCTCCACCATTTTGCTGACTTCACTCTCCCTTATTATCCTTTTGATATCGGAAGGATCTGAAGCAATATCCTGTTTCATTTCTGATATTAACAATTTGTGTCTTCTCTCTCTTTTCTTTGTCAACCTTAGTAAAGCTTTGTCAATATTGCTGATCATTTTAAAAGCCAGCTCTAGTGTATCATTGATTTTCTCTATGTTTCAGTTTTCAATTTCATTGATTTTCACTCTTACCTTATTTCCTTTTCTCTACTTACTTTGGGTTTATCTTGATCTTCTTTGCTAGGTTCTTGAGGCAGATGCTTAGATTATTGATTGGAGACCTTTTCCCTTTTCTCATGATGTATTTAGTGCTATAACTTTCCTCTCTAAAAAGTGGTGTCCCATAAATTTTGATATGTTGTATTTTCATTCAGTTTAACTTATATTTTTATTTCCCTTGATACCTCCTCTTTGACCTATAGATTATTTAGAAGTATGTACATGAGTTTCCAAGTGTTTGGAGATTTTCCTAACTTTTAATTTGCTTACATCAAAATTCTAACAACCTTTTTTGCAGCAATGGAAAATTTGATCATCAAATTTATATATAGAAAGAAGCGAATTTGGCTCAATGGAGAGAGTGTCCACCTACCACATGGGAGGTCCAGAGTTCAAACCCAGGGCCTCCTAACCAGTGTGGTGAGCTGGCCCATGCACAGTGCTAATGTGCGCAAGGAGTGCTATACCACGCAGGGGTGTCTCCCGCATAGAGGAGCCCCATGTGCAAGGAGTGCACCCCATAAGGAGAGCTGCCCCACATGAAAAAAGTGCAGCCTGCTCTGGAGTGGTACCGCACACACAGAGAGCTGATGTGGCAAGATGATGCAACAAAAAAGAGACACTGTTTCCCAGTGCCACTGACAAGAATACAAGCAGACACAGAAGAACACACAGCAAATGGACACAGAGAGCAGACAACTGTTGGGGGGGGGGTGGGAAAGTGGGGGGAAGGAAGGAAGGAAGGAAGGGAGGGAGAGAGGGAGGGAGGGAGGGAGGGAGGAACGGTTATTAAAAAAAAAACCCAGGGTCTCCTGACCCATGCGGTGAGGGAGGGAGGGAAGAAAGGGAGGGAGGGAAGGAGGGAGGGAGGAAAGGAAGAAGAAAAGAAAAAAGAAAAGGAAAGAAATTTATTTTTAAAAAAACAAAACCCAGGGTCCTGACCCATGTGGTGAGCTGGCTCACATGCAGTACTGATGTGCTCAAGGGGTGCTGTGCCACACAGGGGAATAGGGGAGCCCAACACACAAGGAATGTGTCCTGTAAGGAGAGCTGCCCCATGTAATAAAAGTGCAACCTGCCCAGGAGTGGTGCCACACACACGGAGAGCTGATGCAGCAAGATGATGCAACAAAAAGAGACACAGGTTCCAGGTACCACTGTCAAGAACACAGGTGGACACAGAAGAACACACAGCAAATGGACACAGACAGACAACTGGGCGGGGGGGGAGAGAAATAAATAAAAAATAAATCTTTTTAAAAAATTATATATAGGAGGGTAAGTGGCTCCAAATAGTTAATATCATCTTTTAAAAGGAATGAATTTGGAGGACTCACACTTCCTAACCTTTAAACTTAAAACAGTATTCAAAACAGTATTCAAAACAGCATGGTATTGGAACAAGGACAGACATATAGACCAATGGAATTGAATTAAGAGCTCAGAAATCAACCCTCACATTTATGGCCAAATGATTTTTTACAAGGGGGAAAAGATCACTCAATTGGGAAAGAGTAATCTCTTCAACAAATAGTGCTTAGAAAACTGGATCTCCATTTGCAAAAAAGAGGAGGACCCCTACTTCATACCTTATACAAAAACCAATCCAAGGCCTAAATATAAGAGCCAGAACTATCAAAATCCTAGAACAAAACATAGGGGACCATCTTCAGGACCCTGTGTTAGGCAATGGCTTCTTAGACTTTACACCCAAAGCATAGGAACCAAAGAAAAAAATTGATAAATTAGACCTCATCAAAATTTTTTAATTTGGGGCCTTAAAGAACTTCTGACCACCTGCATAATGGGAGAAAATATTTGGGAACCACATATCTGATGAAGGTTAAATGTTCAGAATATGTCAAAGAATCTTAATAATCATTAACTTAACAATGAAAATACAAACAACCCAATTTTAAAAATTAACAAAGGACTTGAATAGATATCTCTCCAAAGAAGATTTATAAATGGCAGGAAGATACGTAAAAGATGGTCAACATCATTAGCCATTAGGGAATAGCAAATCAGAACCACAACGAAATACCATTTCACACCCATTAGAATGGCTGCTATTACAGAAACACAAAATAACAAGTGTTGGAGAGGATTCATTCATTTATTCATTGCTGTGGCTGTGGAAAACAGATATTTTGCTGAAGACAGTCCTGAGAAAGTGAGGTACAGAACTACCATATGGCCTGACAATCTCATTTCTAGGTGTATGCCCAGAAATATTGAAAGCACAGACTCAAAAGATGTTGGCCACTGATGCTTATAGTGGCATTATTCACAATTGCCAAAAGATGGAAACAACACAAATGTCCACCAACCAGTGAATGGATAAATAAAACGTGGTATGTACATACAATGGCATATTATTCAGCCATAATTGCTAGAATTTTACATATATGAGAAAGTTATTGGGATGAAAAGCTGGTTTTAATATAAATTCACATCAAAGCATAGCATACTGAAACTACAGAACATAAAACATAAAGAGAAAAAATCTTAAAGATGACCAGATAGAAAAGGCATCTTACCTACAAAGACATAATAAGATTTGCAGCATTCTTCTCAACAGCAAAAAGAGATTTCAAAAAACACTTGTGTACTATAGGAGGTAAAATAACTGTAATCCTAGAATTTTGTTCTAGCATATCTTGTCTTTCAAAGTTGAATATTAAATAATGTTATTTTCAGACATACAAAGACTAAGAAATTTCATTCCCATTTACCCTTGCTGAAAGAATCCCTTCATTAAGAAGAAACAAAATGTGTTAATAAATATACGTAACGGGAACGGACTTTGGCCCAGTGGTTAGGGCGTCCGTCTACCACATGGGAGGTCCGCGGTTCAAGCCCCGGGCCTCCTTGACCCGTGTGGAGCTGGCCCATGCGCAGTGCTGATGCGCGCAAGGAGTGCCGTGCCACACAGGGGTGTCCCCCGCGTAGGGGAGCCCCACGCGCAAGGAGTGCACCCATAAGGAGAGCCGCCCAGCGCGAAGGAGGGAGCAGCCTGCCCAGGAATGGCGCCGCCCACACTTCCCGTGCCACTGACGACAACAGAAGCGGACAAAGAAACAAGACGCAGCAAAAAGACACAGAAAACAGACAACCGGGGGAGGGGAGGGGAATTAAATAAATAAAAATAAATCTTTAAAAAAAAAAAAAAAAAAGATTAATAAAATTGGCAAATATTTAAAAAAAATATATATATATACGTAACTATTGACTATTAATATGATTTTTTAAATTGTATATAAAGAGATGAAACTGAAATTCAAAGCAACAGCAGGGAAGTTGGGAGAAGGAGTTTTTCAAAGGGAACTTAAAACCTGCCAATGTCTTTGACTTATTTAGACAGGGGTAGAAATACTGATTAACTTTAGACTTGTCTAGAAAAATGTAAATTTAAGACATATGCCAAACAATTAGGGGTACAAAAAGTAAAAAATTAGCATGTAGGAATAACCACCAAAAGAATAGAAATAGAATGTATGCCTTTCAAGTTAATGAAGGAAATGAATTGATGGTGACACTGAAAACTTGATCAATATAACAGAAGGCAGAAATGTAGAAAACAAGCAAAGTAAAAAACATGGCAAACAGCAAAACAGAATGATAGAAACAAATTGAAACTTGTCAGTTATTACAAGGAATGTAAATGGATTAATCTTTCATATTAAAATGTATAGAGATGCACAGATTTCATTTTAAATCTCTCCATATGCTATTTTAAAGAAATATACCTAAAATAAAACAGCACAGAAAGGATTAAGAAAAGAGAGAAAGACATGCCACTCAAACACTAAGCCAAAAGATATGGTATGAGCAATAATGATATCAATCTAATGAAATTCAAAATAAAAGCATACTATTAATAGGAGTAATGAAGTACACTACATATTGATAAAATATATAATCCACCAGGGAGATATACTCATAAATCCGGTGTGTGTGCCTAACAGCAAAGCTTAAACACAAAACTGATTGAATTTCAGGAGCAATTGGAAAATCCCCAGTCATAGAAGGAACTTCTAATATAATTCTCTCAGAAGTTAACAGATCAAGGATCCAAACTGTAAAGAAGGGTCTTCAAATGCAACTGACAATCTTAATCCACTGGACTACAAATAACTGCAATCAATAAGCAGAATACACCTTCTTTTCAAGCACACCAAGTATATTTATAAAAAGGATCTAATTTAAAATGCCAAAGAATTCCTATACAGACCGTATTCTGTGACCACAGTAGAATTATTAATAGAAATAAGACTATATATTGAAACTGAAAATCTCACTTTTAAAGATTGTATGGGGGAAGCGGATGTGCCTCAAGCGACTGGGCCCAGTCTGCCATATGAGAGGTCCAGGGTTCAATTCCCAGGGCCTCCTGGAGAAGGCACCCACATGAAGAGCTGGCCTGTGTTGAGAGCTGGCTCAACAAGATGACACAACCAAAAAGAGACAAAGAAGAGACAATGAGAGACACAACAAACCAGGAGCTGAGGTGGCTCAAGCAATTGAGAGCCTCTCTCCCACATCGGAAGGTCCTGGGATCTGTTCCCAGTGCCTTCTAAAGAGAAGATGAGAAGACAAGCAGACACAGAAGAGCTCACAGCAAATGAAAACAGAAAGCAGACAGAAAGCGTAAGTGGCAAGCAGGGGAGGGATAAATTTTTAAAGTAAATAAATCTTTAAAAAAATAAAAATAAGGATTGTATGGGTTAAAGAAGAAATCAGAGGTGAAATTCTGAAATGCTTTGAATCAAATGACAGCTAAAGTATTGCATATCAAAATTTGTGGTATATTATTAAATCAGTTCTTAGAGGGAAACTTATGCTTTTATGTGCATTTAATAGAAAACAAGAACATTTGAAGTGAGCTAAACTCAAAAAGCCAGGAAAGAAAAAGAAAACTGGAAAAAGTGAAAGGAAGAAAATAAAGATAAAAAACAGATATTTTTTACAAAACAAAAACAGTAAAAACAATCCCTTCAGAGTGAGGGTTCAACAGTGAGCCCATGACGCTAATGACTATGCTTGGGAGCTGATAAGCCTAAAATAAGAACAAGGCCTAGAGCAGCATTGTGCCTGGGAATTTCCTCCTGTCAGCCTTCATGTTGCTCAAATGTGGCCAGTCTCGAAGCCAAACTCAGCATGTAAATGCAATGCCTTCCCCCCAGCGTGGGACATGACACCCGGGGATGAGCCTCCCTGGCACCGAGGGACCACTATCAACTACCAACTGATGACGCAACTGGAAAATGACCTCATATGGAAGGTTCAACGCGGATCAGCGGAATATCCCTGTCTACATAAAATAACATGACTTTAAAATGCTGTTTGACCTAATGTAAGGGGGAAATGGAAAGGAGAAATGAGTTTATATGGCTACGAGTCTCTAAAAAAGAGTCTGGAGGCTGTCAGAAGGATTGCCCTTATGCACAACTGAGCAGAGTCAGAGAGACAGATAAAGCAGATACAACCCCCAGATATCGGTTCCTTCGAGGGCTAAAGAGACCCATGGGAGTTATGGTCATGGCCGATGGGGTTAACTACCAGGTCAGATGGCCCCTCTTTGGAACTGGTGTTTATGTGTGACGAATCTGGACTCAGATGGGATCTCTCTTCATAAGACTTTCATGCCAATGTGCTGGAGGTGCAGTTAGTGTAGGGGTTTAAGATATATTTAGGGGATTTGAATCTCTGGACTGACAATGTGATAGCCAGGTCCTGAGCCTCAACAGACTCCAGCACCTACAATCTGACTTATTGGGCTCACCACACTCAGCTAAGATGGAGTTGAAGAAGGACAACCACCACACCATGGAGCCTAGAGTGATTACAACTGAAAGTGGGAGGATTGCATCCAGCATCCAGGTGGAATCTGAGCCTCCTCTTGACATAGAGGTGCAATGGACACAACCAATCCAATGTCCACATAGAAAAGGTGGCATTGGATTGAGAAAAGTGGACATGATGGCTGATGGGTATGGGGAAAGGCAGGAAGAGATGAGAGGTGGAGGCGTCTTTGGGACATGGAGCTGCCCTGGATGGTGCTTCAGGGGCAATCACCGGACATTGTAAATCCTCACAGGGCCCACTGGATGGAATGGGGGAGAGTGTGGGCCATGGTGTGAACCGTTGACCATGGGGTGCGGGGGTGCCCAAAGATATACTTGCCAAATGCAATGGCTGTGTCATGATGATGGGAGGGAGTGTTGCTGAGGGGGGGGAGAGGTGAAGTGGGGGAGGTAGGGTTCAATGGGACCTCATATATATATATTTTTAATGTAATATTATTACAAAGTAAATAAAATAAAATTAAATTAAATTAAAAAAAAACAATCCCTTCAAATAAAAAACTGGCTTATTGAAAAGAATAGTAAAATAGGCAAACCTCTGGCAATAGTGATAAAGAAAGGAAAAGACAAGGCAAAAATAAGCAATATTAAAATGAAAAAAAGACAAATTACCTATCTAGTTAAATTTTTAAAAGTCTTTATGCCAATATATTTTTTAATTAATAGACTTTACTTTTAAAAACAGTTTCAGATTTATAGAAAAACTAATACCCACATACCCTCTGAAACAATACCTCCCAGTTTTCCCTATTAACATCTTGTCTTATTGTGGTATATTTGTTACAATCAATGACCAATATTGATACATTATTATTCACCAAAGTCAATAGTTTACATTAGGATTCACTGTTTGTGTTGTACAGTTCTATGGGTTTTGACAAATATATGTCATGTATTCACCCCTATGATGTCATGCAGAGTAGTTTCACCACCCTAAAAATCTGATGTTCCCCTTAATCATCCCTCCCTTTCTACCCTGAACCCTTCGCAGTCACTGGTCTTTTTAGTCTCTATAGATTTGCCTTTTCCAGAATGTTAAATAATGGAATGATACAGAATGTAACCTTTCCAGACTGCCTTCTTTCACTTAGCAATATGCATTAAGGTTCCTCCATGTCTTTTTTAAGCCAAATAGCTTATTTCTTTTCATTGCTGAACAATATTCCATTGTACGGATGTTGCCAATACATCTTAAAACATGAAATGAAAATTTTCCTAGAAAAAACTAAATTACCAAAATTAACTCAAGAAATAAGAGAAAACCTAAAGAAAACAATACCATTGGATAATTTGAATTGAACACATACATGCATATGTGCATACATACAAATGTATATCAGAGAAAAAGAGACCTCAGATCTTTTATAGGTGAATTGTATGAAACTTTAAAGGATCAGTTAATTCTTATTTTAGTGTTTAGTGTACCAATAATAAGTGATGAACTATCAGAACAAGAAATCAAGAAAAAAACTCCATTCACAATAGCAACTAAAAGAACCAATTATCTAGGAATAAATCTAATCAAAACTGGAGAAGTATAGTATAAGACAACATATAGAGAGATCAGTCTCACTTAGGAACATAGAGGCAAACAGTCTAAATAAAAGTTAGCAGTGTTCTTTAATTTTGATCATTATCAAGAAGGAATTTAAGCAAGATTCAGCATTAGAAAAATCTAACAATTCAGCATATTAAAATCAGATTAAGAAAGAAAAACTCCATGATCATTTCAATATAGACCCTAAAAATCATTCAGTATAATCCAACATTAATGATAAGAAAAACCCTCTGGCAAAGTTGAAGAATATTTTCTGTACCTGATAATATTATCAACCAAAACCCCAGAGAAAACAGTATTGTTATTAAGGCAATTTTAGAAGTATTCTGTTTCTCCATTAAAAGGAGGGACAGTTCAAGGATAACCACTGTTGCCACCATTATTGGACTTTGGACCTGAGGCCCTAACACAAAGGATAGAGGGAAGTAAAATAGGAAGGGAGCGAAGCAGGCAAGCAGGAAGGCCTTCAGGAAGGCTTGTGGCTTCAAATATCAGTAAACCTAACTACCAGTGTCTTACACAATGAGGAGTTTGTCTCACGCACAAGAAATCTGGAAATAAGGATTCTAGGGCAGGTGCTATTATGGAGGGTTGTCACGGAGCTCTTTCAGCTTCCCTTCTTTAGCATGTTTGAATTCATGCTCAAGCTTGCCCCCGTATAAGGTAGCTTCTGCAGACCTGAGCTTTACACATTACAGGAAAGAAAGAGAAAGTAGTCGCCCGTCTTTTCCGAGAAGCCCATGGGTGGACATCCCTTACATTTTCCACTGGTCCCATGGCCACTGGTAGCTATAAAGAAGACTAGGAAAGTGAATATCCATGGATAGGCTTAAGGTTAGGGTTAAGACTAGAGAAATACTTGTAGCAAATATTTAGTATGACAGTTACACTTGATCTAAACCATGTTTGAAAATGTTGTTCCTCTGTTGTACATGAAATAGATTTAATATTTGAGACATATACTAAAAAATGTATTTGTTTGTTTGAAATTCAAAGTTAACTGGGTGCCCTTCATATTTTTTTACTTTTTTTCATTTTTTGCTGAATGTGGCAACCCTAGGAACTGGGCATTTTGTCAGCCTGAAAAATTGATGTTCTATTAGCAAGGAAGAAAGGGGGATGGCTGCTTGACGGGCAAGTATCAGTGGTGCCATAGAAGCATACAAGTTTGTCCAGAAAGACAAGTTTTTTCCCCCTGACATTAACTCTGGCAAAATTTATCATTGAGATTTTCCCAGAAGGATAATCAGGTAGCAAAATGGGCAATGCTTAGAATAGTTTTGTAAAAGATGCAGACACATTCTACAAATGCATGTGTCCCATAAACAAGGCTATATGAAATTATGATTTAGTGACAACATTTCTGTCAGGAACTAAGAAAATATCATCCAGCTACCTTACTTTATTAACTTTTGAAAAAATTCTTAGAGGTACCATTAACTGTGGGTTATACATGTGAAATCACAAATCTTTCCGATCTTTAACCTGCTAAGTTTTATTAAATTTATTAAATGTTAAAGTTTTACTAAAATCCTTTAAAAGTTATTCCTATTGTCAGCTGCTATTTTGTTTCAACATGAGAATTTAACCATAACTCTTACTTGTTTGTAAGAACCTAAAGTTAAACAAAAGAGGTACTGAGTCTTGCAGACAATAGAATTAAGTTTGGTGAATCTGTGGGTTCAAAGCATGCTGGATGCAGGATGTGGACCAGCCCTCAGTAATGAGAGAACAAGATCCCAAGGGAACAGCAGGGTAGGAGAATGTAGAGGTCAAGGAAAAAATGTAGAGAGTTAAAATTGAATCTTCATCCACCATAGAAAACTGGTCAGGCTTGGGGAGAGTGGTAGACGACAAGCCACAGGCAGTCTCACAGCTAGGAAAACTTGCTGAAAGCCAGGTAAACTAGAGAGGTGGTAAAACTGGGTTGGTCAGATCCACCTCTGGTGGAGGTGTTTCAGTGATAAGACTTTGGAATTCCTGATACTTAAGAGGTGAATGAAGCTATTCCTGCAGCCCATTTGAGGCACTCCAAGAGGGACTGAGTCCTAGAGGTGAGATTCTAAATTGTATGCTGATTTTACTAGTGTACTTATTTGACCAACATCTGTCATTTCTTTGTAGACTGTTATTATAGAATTGACAGAAAAGGGGGTGAAAAGAGAGTGAGTTGAAAGAAGGCTCACTTCTTTTATTCAACTAACTATTTAAATAAATAAAGTGTTTGTACTCTTTCTTTGAAAGAGTAGCATAAGGATGCTTCTCCCCTGAGAACATCAGTCTTGGGCTGTTGCTCTCAGGCAACAGGAGAGATGTGGCTTCCCTCCCAAGTGTTACAGAGCATGGAGTCCTCCAGAAGTTGCTGTTTATAGATTTAATTAATTTCAAAAATAATCTTTACAGTTTTTTTTTACTTGTGTTGTTTCCCCAGGTCATTTAAATTCTTTAGAATTGTCTTTTTTAATCACTACACAGTATATTAGTTCATCATATATAGCTGTATTAATTACCTTTTAAATGAACTTGGAAATCTGGCTACTTAAAGAAATCTTATAGCAAAACATCTTATAAAACAAATATTATTCTCTAATTTGCTTACTTTAAAATTTTGCCTTCTTAGGAATAAGAAGGATTATAAGGGTTAAAGAAGGGCCTAAGGTGGGATGACCTTATATTCTGACGGAACTGTTGCCCACCATGCTCTTGACCTAGGAACCCTTTCCTTTTGAAATCAGTGATCATAGATGTTTCATTGAATTGGTACAGGAAAGACTAATAGTGAGCCGTCAGTGGTTGACAGAACCATTTGGCTCTCAAAATGCAAACATAATAGCATCCACCCACTGACTCAGCTTCTCTTTCTGGAAGACGTAATGTTGCACAACCTCCATCCACAGCACCTTTCATTACACCCCCGAAACCACCGTTGCCTCCAGCAGAAGAGAAGAAGGGCCCTGCCAAGAAACGAAGACCAAAGGTATTCATAGTTGTAATGAAAGAAAGAAAATTGTTCTTATTTCTAATATTGTCAGTGAGACTTTTAGTAATCCTCCCATGGTATAGAGTTGCACTTTTCACATAGAAAAAATAAAATTTCAGCTGCCATTGGGATGCATTTGCTTTTTAAAGGGGGATTGTTGTATAAGTTAACTCCACCATGACACTATTAGTGGGATCTAAAAAAAAATTAAATTATGTTGCATTACTTGTTGCAAGGTTGACTGGGAAACCTAGCTAGTCAGGAGTCCAGTAATTTGGAATACAATAGCTATTTCTTTATATCCAAATTTTTATTGTCTAGGGTGTGTTATTGTGAGGTTTTACAATATTTCATTTGTCTTTTTATGCTTAGGATAAAAATGCAAACCCTCTAATTTTGAACAGAATACCTTAATGAGGAAGGGAAGGAATTCTGAATTATCTAACATTAGGACCTCTCAGCACAACATAATTTATCCTCATGGACTTTCCCCCTGTTTGAAACTGGTGGATTTATGTAGCTTGGCCTTGCTTTCTTATGTCTATGGGCTACAGACAGACTTGTGGTAATTGAAACTTTTCACCATGGAAAGGAGACAGCTGGCAGTGTCTTTTTCTGGGCTTACCCTATGTGGTCATCATGTTTACAGCTGCTCCCATAAAAGAAAGAAAGAAAGAAATATTGCAAAGTGGCACAGAAAAAATTAATGCTACTGGGTCTACATAATAACCTATTACCTGTTCTTGCAGACCTTGATCTTTTAATGCCCCAATCTTCCTTAAGATGTTTTCACTGTATTTTCAGCACTGGTGGGGTATTTCCCTTTAAGAGATTTTCCAGGCTGTTTATGTAGCAGCATGTCTTGTGACCCCCTCCAAGTTGCCATGGCAAATATTTGTGTTTCACAAAAAATGTGGGTAAAAAAACATCAATGTAAATGGCCAAATCCCAAGACAGACAGCCCTTCAGGCGAGTGTTTGGCCTGCACCATTATTGTTTCAAATTCAGCTGTTTAACAGGCTGTGAGAAGGCCATGGGCTAATGTGCATAATGGGAACAGGCGGAGGCACCTGTTTTGATTCTCACTGTTCCGTGCTCTCAGGTCCTACTGTTTTATAGATAACAGATCTACAGGTAATACAAATATTATGACTAAGTTTTAGCCAGTAAGTGGTCTAACTCAAAAAATATATGTTTGAAAAATAATGACCTATTTTCTGAGTGCTAATTACCCCTGGCTTTAATTTCCTCTCTGTTGAGTTCACAAAGCTTTCCCCTACTGTTAGGAGCAGTAATATTTAAAGACTATTTCCTGTGGTCCCAGATTGATACATTTCTGAATTGACTCTTCAATAGTAAATGTAATTATTCATATACTTTGTGCAAAGTGTTCTGGACCTAGAAGTTAAAAGACTTAACAGAAGGGCTGCAAACTGCCTTGCAGGTGATCCAACCACTACAGACGTTAGTCTGTCTCCACCATCGGGCAATGTGGTGGCACACAGAGAAGACCATCCTTCTCTAGGTATCCCCGAGAAGTGAGATTTGGCAAAAATTATATTCGTTTTGTAAATATTTTGTCAAACTCCACATTCAAAACAAACAGGACTATTGGCAAGCAAAACATCATTGTTTCTGGGTGTGGGAAAAGTCTTTCTAATTATTAGCTCCAGCCTGCATGGAAAGAGGGAATAGGCTGGCCCAGCGGGGGAAGCAAGAGAAGACGCTGCCCCTTCTATTTGTTTTGTAAAATTGCCCATGAGAGTCATTTTGATTTAAACTGTGTCTCGTTCTTCATTGTAGGGGAAAGGCAAAAGGTCAAGAGGACGTCCCGATAGGAAGGTCTGTAATTTGTGTGACTAGTTGAAATTTGGGGTCTGTCACCTGATGTCCCTTCTTTTTGCTGCAGGGCACAAGTATGGGAGGCAGGTTTGGCAGCTGGAGACTGCAATAGAAGATCTTTCGCTCTTCCATTATAAAAGAAATTTGATCATGTTTTCAGAAAAAAACATAGTCCATTTAAAGTGAAAAACTTTTTTTGCTCTTTGTTGGGACTGAATTACTTCTCAGGCTTTAGTCCAAAAAGGTGATTTAGTATCCTTAAAATTTGGCTGAATCACATCAGCCCTCAACCTCCATCTAAGATTTACATCTTTTAAAAGCACATTTAAAAAGAAATAAAATGTGAAACATAAATTCACTTGTTTCCCAGCATGTGCTTGGGTATATGTGTACATACGTGCACACATGAGCACACACCGAATGTGTGATGTTGTTGGTAAAGGTTTGGGATTTGGAGTTAAGTTGACCACAACAAATAAGGTAGCAAAAAAAGTTGGGAAAATAAAATGGTCTCCACAATATAGCAAGTTAATGCCAGCAAGGAACATTCCATAGGTCCATGTATGAGGAGTGAAAGCCTTGATCTTGAAGCAGGAATGCACTGAATTCTCCTCTATCTAGAACTTTGTGAAACTCACATTCTCTCTACCTCAGTTTCCTCCTCTGACAAACGATGATACTGCCTTTCCTCTACAGGGTTACTGTGAGGATTAGATGAGTAATCTGTGTGAAATGCTTTGAGAACTATAAAGCTAAAAATTAAAAAATAATATTAAAAAAAGAGAGAACTATAAAGTACTTGTTACCATAATTCATCAGTCCATTTTTCAGAGTATCCTCTAGGCCTCCCTTTCTCGGTGATCTTATCAGTAAGAATTTCAGGGGTGCTTAACTACTTTTCAAAGAAAAATAGTCCGCCTTTCTATCCCCTTATCCTGCAACTGGGGCTGCTTGGGCTGTACGTCCCCAGTGATTGCACATAGTCCTTCTGAACCTAAACAAACTGCTCCTTGATAAAACAACCAATGCAATTAGATCCTTCCTAAGCTTCCCTTGACTTGCTTACTGTGAAGGAATTGTGAGCTTGTCTCTGTACTTTAAAAATAGGATGTGCTTTAACAACACTAAGGTGTTAATTATCTGGAATATTTATAACAGCTAACGTTGAATGGGCATATCCTGTGTGCGTGGCACTAAGCACCTTCAGTACCCACTGAATCCTCACAGCAGCCCCAACCTCTGTGCTGTTGTTGCCCCCAAGGCCGCTCAGCTAGTAAAGGGTGCAGAGGATCCTGCTGATGGAATGAGACTCCAGAGTTTGTGCCCTCTCCCACATACCAGGCCAGGAAGTCATCTACACGGGCGAGTTTTCCAAATACTACTACTACTGCTACTATTACTGCTGCTACTACTACTACTACTACTACTACTACTCCTACTACTGCTACTGGCTAACGTGTATTGAGTGCTTACTCTGTACTGGGTTCCTAATGCTTTAAGTGCATTATCTCACTTCATCTTCACATCTCTATGTAGTATATACTGTTATTACTGGAGGAACTGGATACAGAGATGTTAAGCTAATCCAACTACTAAATAACAGAGCCAGAAAACAAAACTAGACCACGTGGCTACCAGAGCCCCAAAGCATTACAAAAATTTGAAAAGTCCCAATCTTATTTATTTATTTATTGAGGTACAGGGCCAGGGATTTAGCCTGGGACCCTGTATGTGGGAAGCCGGTGCTTAACCACTGAGCCACATCAGCTCCCCTGAGTTGGTTTTCTCATTTGTTTGCTTGTTGTTTGTTTTTCTTTGTTTTTTTAGGAGGCACAAGGGATTAAACCAAGGACCTCCCATGTGGGAAGCAGGCACTCAACCACTTGAACCACATCCGCTCCCCTCAATCATTTTTTAATAGAAGTCTTTTAAAAATATATTATATCTCTGCCTTCCTAGTATAATTTGGTACTTTCTCTGGCCACTATCATATATACATTTATCCAATTTTTGTAACTTTTTGTTTCTTTCCTTCAATATCAAGACATAAGTTGTCATCTCTGCTTGTTTCTGTCATGTCTGCTTTTATTGTCTCTAACTTTAATAGCTTTTTCTCTCTTCTAGATCAGTTAGCCAAATAAACAAAACTCCCGAAATTAAGTTCAAGTCAGTCAGGCTCTGCTTAAAAATCCAAGAGTAAAATAATAAACTAAAAGTTGAGTCTGTAACAGTTATTTCAAGAACTCTGAGGCCTTTATCTTCAGGAATCTAGTTCAAAGATTTGAAGTTGCTGAAATTGCCTGCCTCAGCAAATAAATTTATCACAAGGCAGGTATAATAATAACCAAGGAAAGATCCACTTAATTAATATTTTGGCAATAAAAAAACTATTTGCATGGATAAAACAAGCAAATAAATAAATATACTTATTTGACTATAAGGGTTCAGACTAAATTTATGAGAATGTTTGATTCTGGGAAGGGGGTAGAAGAGGAATGAAGCTGAGAAGAAATACAAAGAGGACTTCACTTGTACCTAATAAATAATTTCTTTTCTTTAAAAAATAAATTGTGAAGCAAAGAAGACAAAAGCTTGACCTATGTCCTTGGTAGCTTTTTACATTACTCTCTATGCTTTTTTTATTTTCAATATTTTTCCAAATAAAAAAAAAAAAGAAAAACTTTCCATATAAAAGAAGGGGAAAAAGCCCTATTTCCTAAACCATACCTCTACTGTAAAATTTTCTTTGATATAAAAAGAATGGGTTTGGGTGATAATATTTTAATCTTAAATTTGGGGTCTCACTTCTCTCAGTCATTTTGTGATGTTGTTGTTTTCTTTAGTATTTTCCCAACATACATTCTTGATCCTCTTCATCGAAAATGTGATTATTTTGTAGGTGAGTCAGCTGAAATAGTGGATCAAGTATCATATATGGCATTGAACACATCACTGCCTCTATCTGGTCTCATTTCCCTCCATCTGTATAAGGAGGAGATTGGCCCAGATGAGTGTTTTCAAGGAGCTTCCGTGTGCTCGTAATGCTCATCCCAGCCCCCTACCCCACACCACCAAGGGAAAGGAGAGAAGTGGGAGTTCCCAGCAGGTGGGGCTCTAGGCCCTTCACATGCAGAGAAGCTATGTTGTCTATTATACCTTTTTACTATCAAATTACATGGTATTTAAAGTGTCCCAGGCTTAAAGATAAAAACTTCAAAAAGCATTGGGTGATATCTTGCAGCAGGTTTGCCTTTAACTTGTCACATCTCATGGGGGAATAAGTCTACTTCTTGAAGAGTGCAAAGTGCCTCCCTGGTTGGCTTTGTGCTCTCAGTATAATCCAGGCTCCTTTCTTGGCTTTCCCTAAAGGGTTAAGGAGAATGTGGGTCTTATTTTGATAAGAATTAAAGCTCTGCCATTGGGTGATACATGAGATTCAAAAAGAAGTCCAGGGAAGCAGACTTGGCCCAGTGGTTAGGGCGTCTGTCTACCACATGGGAGGTCCACAGTTCAAACCCCGGGCCTCCTTGACCCGTGTGGAGCTGGTGCACAGTGCTGATGCACGCAAGGAGTGCCCTGCCACGCAGGGGTGTCCCCCGCATAGGGGAGCCCCACACGCAAGGAGTGTGACCCATAAGGAGAGCCACCCAGCGTGAAAGAAAGTGCAGCCTGCCCAGGAATGGCACCGCACACACAGAGAACTGACACAGCAAGATGACGCAACAAAAAGAAACACAGATTCCCATGCCACTGACAACAACAGAAGCAGACAAAGAAAGAACACACAGCAAATAGACACAGAGAACAGACAACCAGGGCAGGGGGTAAGGGGAGAGAAATAAATAAATAAATAAATCTTAAAAAAAAAAAAGTCCAAGGCTGTTTTTTTTTAAGACTCATTTTCCCTCATAAAACTTCATTTGACTTAACATCTTTTCCAGCCTATCAAATATGAAAGAGTAACAGGTAAAGGACAGGTTGACTTTGATGAAGGAGGTTGTAGAAGGAAGGCTGAGCAAGGAGAGTACAGCTTAATAAGGGCTATATGGAGCGTTGTAGGTATAGGGCTGTGGGCATTGGTGAGGCAGTGGTTGCACAAGGCAGGGTATGGAAGAGAAAACACCAAAAGGGAAGAGAGAACGACCAGATAAGGCAGATGGAGAAAGGGTAACAAAAACAAACTTCATCCAGTGTACTTGTTCTCCTTCTCTTTAGTTCCATATGTATTTGGGATGTTTAGGAACAAGATTTTTGTCTTATAGCAACAAAAATAATGTTGTAGAAGTTAAGATATACTAACTAATTGTATGAGCTTGGTCAAGTCACTTAACTACTCTGAGCCTCAGTTTCCTCATCTATGGTAATAATCACACCAACCAGGAGGGAAGCACTTTCAAAGTCTCGTTATACATGTTATCACTCTAATCTTCACTGGAACCCTGCAGGGACCTCTCATTTTTACAGATGAGAAAATTTAGATTCAGAAAGAGTAGTAACTTGCCCAAAAGTAGGTAGCAGATAGTGGCAGAGCTTGGACTTGAACCCAGGTTAGTCTGACTTCAAGGCCAACACTCATTTCCTTGGGCCTAGCAAGGCCTATGGAATAAAAGGCAAAGCCAAATATTCTGCAAGATCCCTCATGCCCTGAAATTCAGGGCGGGATTATGCTGAATCCCTGAACGCTGATTAGGTTAGTCATTCTATCTGAATACAACGTGGATCTTTTAAACAATGCTAGCCAGCTGAGGTTCTAATGTCTACTCTGTACAAACCTCAACACATCATGGACCCTCAAAAAATATTAAAACCAAAGTCAAACAAATGGCATCCCTTGTCTTCAGGGAATAATAAAGACCCCACCTCTGAGAGCACTCCATTCATATTCTGAATCTAAGCTCTCACTTATAGTCATAATGTGCAGGAAGAACTTACTCTTTTTCACACAATGCAATTTCCTAGGCTAATTACTAATATATATATTTGGGTGTCTGAGGAACTAAATATTGGCTCATAGATTCAAAAGTAATTTAGTCTATACTTCTAATCAATGGGACGATTATCATTCTCTAACAAAGATATCCATATTGGATCATCCCAACCAGGAGATAATCCATTTGACCATTTACCACCAGATCTTGCTTATATCTAATTTAGGAGTCCTCAGCAACTTAGGCCTATAGCCATGTGAATGAAAAAAAATTTTTATAAAGACATTCAGCTTAGAGATACATTCTCTTTTTCTGTACTTTTTCTTTATGGTAGTTATTTTTAAATTTTAGAATGTAATAATTTTGCCTCACTCTATAATTTACTGACATATAATCATCTGCCTTCCAATTTTTTTGTTTTAGATTTAGGACTTTCCCTAAATAACTGCTCCCTAAATTCTCAAAGTTACCTAAATTAGTGCTTATACCATGTTAATGAAGAACAAACTTTCCCAGCTAGTTTACTCAGTTACAGCAAGATGCTAATAATTTTGCCAGGACCACAGGTTTGGGCTGTGTGGGCCAGTTAGTGAGTCCAGGAATATCACAAAATTGTGTCCCCGGTCCCAAGAAGGACTAGATGAGAATGTGGATATCGCAACACAGACCCACCCCCACTATAAGGAAATAATTTTGCTATTAAATCAGTAATATCATATTGGAAGTGTAGCACACCTTTACAAGAAGGAAGAAAGAAAGGCAGGGAAAGAGGGTAGAGGGGGGAAAAGACAGAAAGGAAAGGAAGGAAAGGGAGGGAAGGAAGGGAGGGAGGAAGGGAGGAAAACAAATAAGAGTAGACAAGTTCAAGGAGATAAATAGTAAAAGAAGAAAAACAGAAGGAACCAGTACCTGAAACATGGCGTGACCTTTAATCAGGACTCTTATTCCTAGCAGGCTGTGAAGCAGCTTTGTCTTTACCTGCTCAATGGATCTCACAATGCTGATGCACTGCTTTAATTTGGGAAACCTTTCTCTTGAGAGGAATGTCTTTTCTTGCTCTAAGTCTCAAGTGCTCCCAAGTGTGGCATTCTCTGTGACAGATGTACTACATTTATGCTTTAGCTAACTCCAAACCCATAGCTTCCCAGTGCCTGAGTGGTCTATTTGATGTCCAAGAGTGTTTTCCTTTGAGAGCAGGTCTTTACTGGAATACCATCCTAGAAGGTAGGGAGGTGTAATCCCTTTGTTCTAAACACCAACTGGTAAACTCTGTAATCCCACCCCTACCGCAGAGCTGGTTTTCCCCAGGTCTAACTTGCATTTGCTGATGCACATAAATACCCTAGACCTACCCCCTGGAAAAGCGCTGTCCAAGAGAGATTTGAGTCCCTTCCTTTCTGAACTCCTCCCCAGGTTGCCCCATTTTCATAGGTGGTCCCAATTCCACATAACTCTCTGTAGAGATAAGGAATTTAAAAACTGTTAGAACATCTACAAAGAGACCAGATTCTCTGGCAAATCTCCTATCCATAACTCTGCTTCTTATAGGAATTTCAAGGTCTTGTTGACAGGATCAAACATGTGACTGGAAGGCCCAGCCAGCTCCATCCATGTCCATCTGTGATGCTTTTGCATGTCTGTTTCTCACTGATGAAGTACTGCATTCTTCTCTGAATTCCAGCCTTCCCTCCATCAGAACCTATTCTCGAAGTGAGGCAGAAACATAGCCATAGGCCATTTCTGTTGGAACATGTGCCACTTGTCTCCACCAGGAGTTGTAGCTCCTCCTTCCAGCTCTGATCTCTGCTAAAGAAAGCATTGCTTCTCTCAATCTGCTCTTGCCCTTTCAAAAAGAAGGAATTTATTTCCATCTACCAAACAGCTTGCATACTCTTTGATTGGATCAAAAGGAGCTATAGTCTAGGAGAGAAGACTTCTCTCATTGTTCTTATGCCTTATAACAGCTCTTAAATTAAAAGTAAAGCATGAATGTAACATTAAAAAAATAAAGACAAAAAAAAAGTAAAGCGAAGCTCACTGCTGTTTAAAGTCTTCCTCTAAAGTTAAAGGAAATTCCTAATTTGGAATTAACACTTGTTTTTCAGCATTTTTACTTGAGATGATAGTTCTAATTCTTTAATTTCATGGTCTAGAATCTAAGAAAAGAAAAAGAGTTTAAGGTGTGTTTTTTTCTTGTGTTTACTTATTATTGCTTTAATTGTCAATATAACTCTTGGATTACCTTTCTCTTAGGTGGTTTTCTGCCTTGAATTTGTTAATTAATATCAGTTAACATGTATTTAGGAAAGGAAAGGGTAAGCATGAACAATCTAACATAGTAATACTCAAAATGCAGAGTAATATAATCCTACAATTTGGTAAGGGTGGGTTTATACATCTGAAAATGTTGACATATTGGAGACAATCTGTTCCTTAATTCCCTAAGCAATAAAAAGTGATCATCACAGCAGGCTGATACCTGGCTTACTTAGAAGGTGAAATGGGAAACTCTCTCCCCAACACCCCAGACACAGACCATGGGACAGAGTGCCTGTTTTTCTAGTGCTACAGGTTTCAATCATTGAAACATAGTCGTTTCACAGTGGAAATAGACACAACAAATTTTGCTTTTCTCTTTTTCTTTCTTAAAGATGTTTTTGTCATCCAAACCTTTTCTGATTTCATTTTTTAAGTATCATTTACTCATTTTTAATACAACAAAGCATAAAGAAGAAAACAAAACCCCCAAAAAAGCCCATTATCCCATTCTTAAGAGAACCCCACTTGACATTTAAAAATAAAAGTAGTGTATTTTCACAACTTAAAAATTCAATTAGTACAGATAGGGAAAAAAAAAGAAAAGCAAATGCTTACTTGGTTTTATTTGTTATGGCATTTCAGATTCTGATCTAGCTGGTGTCAGCCCCAGATGTGTCCCTAGGAAGTCATCAGATTTAAGAATAAAAGAACGCTTGTCAAGAGAAACCTAGAAAATGAAAGGGATGGGTTTTATAAAACAACCTTGTAAATATTATTAAAAAATCATCCCTTCAATATTAAGAGAAAGTGGCAAAAGAACTCTAAAATTTTTAGAAAGAGGTGACCTGTTAGAAAATCAGCTTTAATTGGCATATTTGAAGTTTTCCTGAAGACTGCAGAGAAAGGCTTCACTCTGTTTTTCAGGATTGGTAAATAAATTATGAACAAGGAAGCAATGACACGTTTCTCTAGGACCACCTGTGCATGGGTATAAAATAAATCCAGAGATTATGGGGTCAGCTGACCATATAAAGTGAAGTAAATACCTAAGTAAATACCTAAATTTATAAAAATGTTAATAGCTTTGTGTGACCCCTAAGGTATTCTTCTGATAATGAGTTTTATGATGTATACTGACTAGATTTTTCTAATGTGTGTGTTAAAACAATAGGATCCATATGCTCAAACACTGATCAGTAAATGATATTTGTGTCTTGACCACTTACTTAAAGGAGATCACAATTATATTTCATTTCTGGCAATACTTTCCTTCCACAGGCTGTGAAAGTCACAACACCTTCTGGAGTTCTGAAAACACCATGGAATTATGACTTTTATATTTATAATGGCATCATAGACAAGACAACCCCAGACTTCTTAGCATTCAAGAAACATTTTAGCTTAGTTTGGGGAAGTATTTTTTCTCTCTTGGAACACATCGAGAAGTTTCTCAAGGACTATGCAATACCAGAAGTCAAAATAAAAGGAAATAAATTGGTGGCCCTGCTTCCAGACTTTGAGTTGAAGAATAAACTTACCAGATATGACTTTCTCTCAGTGTTAGAGAACCCAGTTGATGTTCAAATGATCTTAAATTCTCCAGGTCAGAGGTACAAGGGCCAAGATGGAAAATTGGAAGCCATCATCAAGATCCAAGCCACATGGAAATGCTACAGGGCAAGAAAATTCTTCCTCTTTTATCGCCGGCAGAAGTGGGCATCAGGTGTGATTGCCATTGCTTGGCTTTTACATTGCCATAAGACTCGACTGAAAAAGATCCTGAAGGAGTCACGTCAAAGACACCTGGAGAATTTCCGCATTCGAGCCAAGGTATACAAGGTTGCCAGCTGTTAAGGCAAACCTCTTTTTGTAAACACTTTTTGCTTGAGCAATTGCAATAAGTTGTCTCTTTATCTTCCCTTCCTCTCTCCAACTACCCTCCCTCTCAGCCTCTCTTGCCTTTGGTCTCCTCCAATCATACATTTATTTGTGCATCATTTTTTAGCCCTAATCAGGAGTCTGCCTTTACGGCTGCAAAATCTGTTGCAAATTTTCTATAGAAAAAAGTCCCTTCACTTTGACTAGGGTAGCTCTGTCAGAAAATCAATGTTTTTACTGCGTTACCTTTTCTCACTATATATACCTTCTGGCACTTTAATTTGCTAGGAAAAAAAAATCCTCTCTTGTCTACATTGCTGTCACCACTTTGTCAGAAAGTATTTAAGTTTGCAGACAGCCTTTTAATTAGTGCTCACAATTTCATTTATGTTTGCTTTCTCTTTTTTTCATTCATATTCTGTTAATTAAGTGAGCTGCCTCTAATCTTCCCCTGCCAGTAGCATCATGTAGCCACCTAATTAAATTAATTGGGGAAGATGTTTTAAGTATGTAATTAAATCAATTAATATAATTTATGCCTGGCTTAACTGTACAGTTGAAAAACAGCTGAAGTTTGACTAGATGAATCCACTACAGCTTCCTGTCACTGATCAATGCTCTTCTTGATTTTTAGCATCTGGCAGCCAACTGGAATCGCATCAGGACCTCCAGGAGGACTATTATCCATATCCCATCATTAGGTATAACACTTTTGCCTGCAAATCTATCAGCAACCTCTATTACCCACCACATTATGGCTCCTTGATTGAGTTCAAGGAAGGCCCCTTGTTTTATTCAAATTGGTCTCGGCAGGAAAATGTTCTCGACATGATGAGAGTAATAACACAGGGCCCTCGCTCGAAACGGCGTTTAATTTGGGGATTAAGCAAATAAAGTCATTATGTGGGGGCTGCTATTCAGTGGAGAGGTGATTTGCTGTAATTCGCTTTCATCTGTATGAAATGAACTAAAAAGTTGTATTTTTCCCCCTGAAATAACAGATAATGTTTTCGATCTTCTCTAATGATAGAAGAACGCAGGCTTGTGTGTGTTGTTGCTGTTACGCCAGTAAGCCAGGATATTGCTTGTACACTGTTTTTAATCAAATGTGCAGTCAAAATGATAAGCTACATTCTCTGAAATTATTTAGTTCTAATTACGAGCAGATGGGATGCTTTATTTGCACCTAGGGCGCCTGAGCAAAAGGAAATGCTGTGTGAACAAGAATAATTAAGAAGTTGAATAGTGTTTTTTGCGCTTAAATAATCTGCAGTTTCATGTTAATTAGCACTAATGTAATTATTTAATTACATTTATGAATTGGGAAACTTAAAAGCTGTTGTCTGCAACACGGTGGCAAAATAGGTATGCCAAAATGATGCTGGGAATTTCAGAAATTTGCATGGGAAGTTCTTTTAAAACATGAGCTGCTGTCAAATGTTTGACATTTGTTTGCTTGCTTGCCTCTTTTGTTTGGCCTTTTTTTTTTTTACCTACCTAGTATGCTAATTTTCCCTGGTGATGCCGGATTTTCCAGGCTGACTTGGTAAACTTTAGACAAACGGCAAAACCCACTGAATCTCCATATTATATCTTATCTCTTTGTTAAGGCCTTTTTAGAGTGATGCATCAAGTGATCTATTGAAATAGAATTCTGGATTGCAATTTAGGTGTGTTCATGTGTTGAGGATATGTGTTTGTATACTTATGTAATATAGAAACATAACACATTTAAACAGTAATGTGAAAATTTTTTTAAAATCATGTAACTATAATTAAGATTGTTTTTGAAATTAGTAAGATATTGAGAGTAACAAAGAAATGCAAACTTTCCCAGATTCTAGAGTATTTAGAAGCTAAGTATTTGTAGAAAAGTTAAGAAAGTATCTGAGTTACACAGAGCCTTTTAACTTTGAACTTCTTTAAGGCTCAAGGAAGAAATTAGTTCCTTCATAGGATGTAAGTAAGGTAAGATAGACTTGAATTTCATTCTAACTTAGGTTGTTGGGGAGGGACTACTTTTATACACAAAATTAGTTCACATTGAGAAACTGTACTTGTAATTGATTGCAACCAGAGAGGCTAATTGCAGACCCAATTAACTGACTCAAGGCCTTAGATTAAGGGGCAAGAGCCTTTTGCTTCTACAACGAATTGTGTACCTGACCTGATAGTATGTGGGAAATTTTGTTTTGCTTTCTCCATTATATTCAAAACTAGAAATAAAAATAGAGCCCCACATTGCAGTGTTGATAAACACTAAGGTGTTATAGACACAGTTTCCACAAGCCTCTTCTCTCCTGTGCCCCCAGCTCTGACCCTTCAAAAACCCCATGAAATCAACCCTGCAGAGAAGCTGGATAGAAAGGAGCCTCCAAAAACCAAACATTTTTAAAGTAATGGTCATCAATCTAAATAGGTAATAAAAAGTAATTTTAAATGAAAATGTCTTTTTAATGAAATATAATAACAAAATAAAATGTATCATGGTTCCTGGCAGGAATAGAATTTAGGGTCTTTTTTAAGCAAAATCTGTTAGTCAAATAAAGAACTGCAACAAAGAATCCCAATTCCTTAGAAAAATCAGAGATAAGTGAAAAAAAAAAAAAACCAACAACAAAAAAACACCCCAAAACTAATTCTGCTTCCATTTTCCTTGGCCAAGTTATCTTCCACTTTTAATTTAACCCCTGTTCTTCTTTATTACAAAGCATCATTTGGTGCTGCACTTAAACTCAGAGGCATTTTTTAATATGTTGACATTAAGTATAAGGCTCTGAGGCTGTGAGCAGGTATATGAAGCAGCTCCCAGCCAATTAAACTCCCAGTGATTAGTTTCCCTCTCAATTTTCTTTCTCCTTTAAAATAAAAATAGGTGATACTGTTTTGAGGAGGAATTTTTTTTCTCCGCATAATCTTTTATTTCATTGCCAATTGATTTAATGGCTAAAAGGAATATGTATATTTCAGCTTCATTTTACCCTTTATGCATTATTTCAGCAAATTAATCTTGGTGGTAAAACAATTAGTGGTCTCCAATATATTCCATTCCATAAAATGAGGGTCCTGCCTGTTATTGTGAGGTTCATGAAAAACATTTTCAACAGGTCTGTACTGTCACAAAAGACTAAAAGAGAAGGTAGAAAAACTTATTTCTATGCCTCAAGTGCTCATGAAACAATTGTTTCCTACCTACATGCCCCTTCCCCAAAAAGATAAGAACTCGTGCTCACCTCCATTTGTTAACAGGGCAGGGTGGAGGACTGCAGCCAAGAGTGTTATATTTTGAAAACACGTTTTTACTGCAATGCCAGGCACGTTGGCACCTTTTTACGTTCTCATCTCTGAGGTAACAATTCGAGCCAAATAGTCTCTGAGCCTTTCACTTCATGACTGGGAAGTCAGGACTTTCAAACAAATCATTGCAGTCTTCAACATATATTTTGACAGGTGGTATCATGGAATCCATAGTTTACCTATGGTGTTGTCACACTAGATCCTTGGGACAGATGTACTATTGTGATCTCCAAATTAGCATTTCCCAGAAATATCCAGATCTTTTGGGATCAGAAACAAAATTTACTTAAGCTTTCATATTTCTTTATAGGCCCAACTAAATTTAAAACATAATGTATTCATCCAAGTAATCCAATCCATGCGTGTTCACTGGGTAGATCAGGGTTGGCACTGTGACCCTGTAATATTGAATGATCCAGTTGCTCTTAAGCTATCTGATGCTATACAATGAATACAGAAACAACATTGAACTGGGTGTCAGGTGACACAAGATTATGTGTGTGTGTGTGAAATGGATTTATATTAGGATATGCTCTAAAACGAACCTTATGTGTACACTAAGATAAAATTATAATCTTTGTCATTTTGTTCCTTTTCAACAGAAAGTATTAAAAGGTTTGTTTAGCAGTTCTCCAACTTTTTTGGTCTCAGGACCTCTTTACACTCTTAAAAATTATTCGCCAGGAGTGGATGTAGCTCAAAAGTTGAGTACCTTCTTCCCACGTACCAGGTCCCAGGTTTGATCTCTAGTACCTCCTGAAAACAAACAAACAAACAAAACCAACTCTCACTGGGGAGTGAATATGGCTCAGTGGTTGAATATATATATATATTCAGGACCCTAACGAGCTTGATTTAAGTAGGTTATATCTGTTTATATTTACCATATTAGCAATTAAAACAAAAATTTTAAATATCTTAAATTTGTTTAAAAAACTAATGAAATCATCACCAATGTTAACCTAAATAACATATTTTTATAAAAATAACTATTTTCCAAAACAAAAAAGAGTGACATTGTTTTACAGGTTTGCAAGTCTCTTTAATATCTGGCTTAATTTGAACACAATTGGTTTCTCATATCTGCTTCTGCATTCAATCTGTTGTGATATGTTGTTTTGGTTGAAGCATATAGAGAAATTCCAGCCCTACACAGACAGGTAATTGAAAAAAGGAAATATATTTTACAGCCTTTTCAGATAATTTTGTGTATTTTTCTTTAATGCTAAAACAAAACTTGACAATTGGTGATCCTTAAATATATTAGCTGCTTGTGGAATTTGAACTCATACCAATAAATTGTATTTTATAACTTGTGTGATTGCATGTGAAATTTCGTAGGATTGAAAAGGGCAAGTAACATCTTAGTATGATTTTGAAAATAGTTTTGACCATACAGACCACTTGAAAGAGTCTCGGAGGCCCCCCAGGACCTCCAGAGCACACTTTGAGAGTCATGGCTTTAGTTAAATGCAGTGCTGTGCCAGCCACTGAATAAGGGTTTGTACAAGAGGTAGTCCTCACCCTTTTGAAGGGATGGCTTTCAGAACCACAGTAGAATCCAGATGGGCCCATTTGACTTGAGAAAGTTTTCAGAACTCAACAACTGCTTGAATGTTTACAGTATTTTCTATGGCCTTGTCACAAATTCCCTAATCCCCCTCAGCAGCCTCTCAAAAACAACTCTCAGTTTTCTTTTATAATTAAACTGAAACTGGCTGTGCATTATACAAACCCAGAGAGGCCCCTCTCATGCTCTTTCTTGGTGTCCCACTGTCTTGCTCTCTCAGGATCTTGTGCTTTCATACTTGCACAAGTGATTAAAATCTGGGTATGATCATAATGTCTAGATCACAGTTCTCTAGATTATTGAAATATGCTGATGTGAAATCTAAATGTTTTCTATTAAAGTACCAAAGTTTGCTAATAGTTAACTTTTTAAATGAGGTGGAGTAATTCAAGAGTATGTCCCTAAAATAATGTCGCTCTTGCTCAGCTTTCATCCAGGATGCTTCCTTGAGTGAGAGAGAAAGGGATGTTGTTGCAGGTACTGCTATTGTAACCCTGTCTGTGCCCCTGTCACTATGTAATGCATTTGTTTTGTTTTGTTTTTAAGATTTATTTATTTATTTATTTCTCTCCCCTTCCTCCTCCCCCGCCCCCCCCAAGCCAGTTGTCTGTTCTCTGTCTTTTTGCTGCATCTTCTTCTTTGTCTGCTTCTGTTGTTGTCAGCGGCACGGGAATCTGTGTTTCTTTTTGTTGCTTCATCTTGTGTCAGCTCTCCATGTGTGCAGCACCATTCCTGGGCAGGCTGCACTTTCTTTCGTGCTGGGTAGCTATCCTTACAGGGCGCACTCCTTGCGCGTGGGCTCCCCTATGAAGGGGACACCCCTGCGTGGCACGGCACTCCTTGAGCACATCAGCACTGCGCATGGGCCAGCCCACACAGGTCAAGGAGGCCCGGGGTTTGAACCGCAGACCTCCCATGTGGTAGACAGGATGCTCTAACCACTGGGCCAAAGTCCATCACCACTATGTAATGCATTTGAACATCACTGATCATGTGTTTCAAAATGGGAAAAGGGTTGAGAACTACTGCTCCAGACTGTCAAACTGAGGCATGGAGGACCCATCTCAGATCAGATGAATGGCAACTACTTGGTAACCAGAAGTCTACTGGTAACACCTTCTCTGCCTTGAATACCATTCTTAAGGATTAGGACTTGGAGACTAAATAAACCAGGGGTCAACCACAGTGTCATAAGCAGCGTGTTCAAGAACTGTGATTCTACTGTCAAAATAGGTATACTCCTGTTCCAAGAATGCATTGCTTTGCTCCTGTTCTTGGGTTTCTGTGTTTCCAGTGAAGAAAAGCAGATCTAGTTTACCAGATGCACAGGTAATTAGCATCATCTGATTGGAACAGATAAGGGAGTGGAGGTAGGGATGGGAAAGGGGATGATGATAGAAATGAAGATGGAGAAATGATTGCCAGTAACCTTTGAACATCCTTCGTTCAATAGGGAACCAAAAGTAATTGAATAACTTCAGAGAGACAGCTCTCAAGTGCCCTTCTTTGATGTGGAGGAAATAGTATTTTGGAATTACTCACTTGAGGAAAGGTGGAACACTCTATCAAACTAGGAATATTTTGCAGGTGATGAGGATGGCCATAAGGAAAGAGGCTTTTTTTCCTCTCTATAGTGAAGAGGAAGAGTGTCTCCTCAGGTCAGAGCTGTTTATTCTATGCCAGTGAAGACCTGGGATGAGCTTCAAAGCCCACTCACCATTCTTTGAATCACCAGAAGTTCTCCAGATCAGAGAACCCAGTTTTATAAGAGTTGAGGAGACGGAATGATAAGAACACATGGGGGAAAGGGCTAAGAAGTAAAAGACAGATTCTTTGAGTAGGGTCTTCAGACATTGTTTTCATTCACTCATTAAACTGGGGCTATCAAACAGTGCCTGCTCTAAGGGAGCTTATGGTCTGTTTGCAGGAGGTGCAGAGGAGAAGAGAGTCAGACAAATAAATAAACAAGCAAACAAAGAAATGTGTAATGACAAAATGAGAAAAGCAAAGCGAGGAAAGGGAGCAAAAGAATGATAGTGAGGTGAGACCAAAGACCATCTTAGAAGAGGGTGGTCTGGGAAACGGACTTGGCCCAGGGGTTAGGGCGTCCGTCTACCACATGGGAGGGCCGCGGTTCAGACCCAGGGCCTCCTTGACCCGTGTGGAGCTGGCCCATGCGCAGTGCTGATGCGCACAAGAAGTGCCATGCCACACAGGGGTGTCCCCCGCGTAAGGGAGCCCCACGCGCAAGTAGTGCACCCATAAGGAGAGCCGCCCAGTGCGAAAGAAAGTGCAGCCTGCCCAGGAATGGTGCCTCACACACTTCCCGTGCCGCTGACGACAACAGAAGCGGACAAAGAAACAAGACGCAGCAAAAAGACACAGAGAGAACAGATAACCGGGGGAGGGGGGGCATTAAATAAATAAATAAATCTTTAAAAAAAAAAAAAAAAAAAGAAGAGGGTGGTCTGGCACCACCTGATCGTGATGAGGGCCTATTGGTTGCATAAGCTGAAGAACTGTACCATGATCGCTCAAATAGTTTCGTGCTTGTAATAATAATTTCCCTGTATTTAAGTGAAGTTCCTTTAGGAAATTTCAGTTCAGCTCAGCTGAGGTTAGGAAAGAAATAATAATAACAATAATAAAAACACACTGCATGCTTATTGTGAGTTCTTATTTTGTGCCAGGGATCCTCACCCTCCCTCATCCTTCAATCACAGGTGGAAGAGAAGTGAAATGTCTGAAGGGGTGAGACTGAGTGGGGGTGAGGAGAGTAAACAACTGTATTTGTTTTATATTGCTGCTGTAAGAAATTACCACAAAATTAGTGACTTAAAACAACACAATTCTTTTCTCCCACAGTTCTGCAGTACACAGCTCCAAAATGGGCTAAAATCAAGGTGTCGGCAGCGCCTTGTTCCCTTCTGGAGGCTCTAGGAGAGAATCTGTTTCTTGCCTTTTCCAGCTTTTAGAGACTACCTACTGTCCTTGGCACACAGCCCCTTTCTCCCAGTCACATCTTTCTCTCGCTCTCTACTATTCTGCCTCCTTCTCCCACTCTTCTTGATGATTATATTGGGTTCACCTGGCTAATCCAGGCTAATTTCCTCATTTTAAGGTCAGCGGACTAGCAACCTTAATTCCCTTTGCAACTTTATTCCCCCTTTGATGTGTAACCTAACGTATCCACAGGTCCTGGGGATTAGGTCGTGGACACCTTTGGAAGGCCATTATATCCCCAAGACAACAATGGAAAGGAAACATGAGAAAAAAGTCAAAGGCCCTTTATACTCTCTGGAGTTCTTCTCGGCTTGTATTTGGAAAGTCTTGCCTTTCTCTTATTTTAGAAAACCAAATTTGTCACGAGAGCTGAATATAAAATGTTGTATCCAAACTATATAATAACTTATAGGTTTATGTGATCTTGGACAAGAAACAAGGCACTAATTCTATAACATGACAGGATTGAGGTAGATAGTCCCTCAAAACTTCTCCAGTGTTCCAAACCTGACCTGTGGGGTAGCCATGATTTGTAGATTACATTCCGCAGCGAGGTGTCTCATTGACAGTGGGCGCATCTGCTGAACTTCTCAAAGCCACAACATCCTTGTTGATAATTTTCTGGTTAAGTCACTGTTGAATTTAATATATGCTGCCAGCATTGATGAGGTCTTTCCCCCAGGGTGTCAACACATATATCTATTAGATGTATAAAAGCATAAGAACAAACTTAAAAAAAAATTTTGACTCCCAAATTGCTCAGCTGATAGCTACATACATTTTATTGTATCTTGTCCATACAGAACTGCTTATTCTGCATCACAGAATTTGTTGTTTTCTGCTTCAGAAGTGTACATACCTCATAACATTAAAATACCTTATGTTTATTTAGCAATTTACAATTTAGAAAATGTTTTCACATCTATTATGTCATACAATCCTCTATTACAGTGCTATGAGGTGGTTAATATTCAGTTCTTTAAAATGGGCCTATTTATAGGGTTTAACTGAACATCCAGGTCTATCATGATTTTAAGTAGATATTTTATATGCATCCTCAAACAGTGGTAACAAAACTACCAAGTAATTTGTTGGAAAACTGACCTCAGGATCTTGATTGAAACACAGACTTATTCACTCACATACTGCTTTGTTGTGTATGCCTCAACAAAGTGATCAGACATCTTTTTTATTTTAAATTGGACATCATTTTAATGAGACATTTTACAAAGCCTTTTATCTTTACTTTTGAAAGGAAATGTGTTCATGGAATGCTCTCAAGCATGTTCTTAATCATACTTTATTCTTTAGGCATTTTTCTGCTTCCTTATAGCCCCGATCTGTAAGTTATTCAAAATACTTACATATCTTTCTAAACATTGCTGAGCCCAGATAAATTTACACATATGCAAAAGCCCAAGAGTTATAATATTGCAATCACACAGACAGATGGCTTTGAAATCATAGCTGTCTATTTTAGCTTTCATATGTGGAATGGTTCCCTAAATTATTTGAGAAATTAGTAATTTTTCAAAAATAATTCAAACAACCCATTTGTGCTTCTGCCTCTTTAGTTCTTAAGTTCATATGCATAAAGCAAAAGACAGACTTTTAGATGGATTGTAAGCTCATTTAATTTCCAGACGTTGTCTAGTGTTTAAACACTGACATCAAAGCAAAGAGTCAATTATCAGAGTTCATTTGATCTGAAGCCCTGTTGGCTGAATTGCTATAGTTTTCCTTATGCCAGAAAGGAAATCTGTGTCACATCTCGAAGATGTAGTATGTAAAATCACTTTATCTATAGCACTCTTAGCAGTTTAACTTGAAACATGTGAGCTCACTAACCACAAGGAGGCATTGAAGCATCTCTTCAAAATGTGAAAAGCAATTCTATTTTTTTTAATTGCAACTTTTTTTATACCTGCTTGTAAGTTTGCATGCCTTTTAAGTTCATGTTTTGATCCACTTATTTTCTTTTCGAAAGACCTAAAATATCAGCAGAAAGTGTTGCTGATGTTTCTCTTGTGCATGTGTTTTCCTTCTGCTCTGTTTCCAGCGGAAACGAAGGCAAACTTCAGGGCTTTTATTAGTACGACAAAGTAACCACATTAATCTTTCTTGCCCTTTGAAGGTTAAAATTTCTTTTGACTGTGAGCAGAAGCTTATTTAGTTAGTATTTAGAATTACTTAAATACATATTCCTGACAGCAAGGGCTTTATCTGAAATTTGTGTGTCAGTTTAGAATAATTCTGGGACACATCTTCAAAACACCATATAGGAAGTATAAGTTAAAAAGCCAAAACAGTATTTTTGAACCTGCGCATGATTTTCTTACATGCCATTTTGAACATTCATGTTAAATGTCAGAAATTTGTCCCATGTTTTTATAATACTGATTCCCAGCAGTTAAGTATTGAAAAATATGAACCTCTCTGCTGCAGAATACGCCACTTTGCATAGCTTCCAGAATAATGCCCAATCCTCTAAGAAGCAAGGATCCCATTCTCAGGAGTTACATTGCTTTGGCAAGGCTTCAGATGATTATCCTTTTCTGGAAATGAGACCTGTAACACTTGGAAATGTATCATTTTGCTACATTGACTTGCTATTTCTGGGCTTTGATACCTTGTTTGCCTTTTAGGATATTCCCAGCCTGTGCGAAAACGTATTGCCGATTTGGGCACACAGCAGAACATGCAGCTGGGGAGGCTGTGTGACATCTTAGGTACAGTAGATACTATTACACAAATGATCCTTTGGAATGCTTATCAGTGAATGTTGATAAAACGTTTATGTTTTGTACTGAAAAATGCAACACACAGACTAATTCTTCCTTTCATGTTTTCTCTACAAGGAAAAAAACAGGACAATCGAATGTTTTAAGGAACAGATTTACAGTAGAGTAAACTTGTATAAAAATGACATTTTAACCAGTTTACTTGGGCAGTTTTCTAAATGCTCTTTACTGCAGATTTGGATAAGAATTGCTCTCCCATATAGCCCTCAAATCTTCTCCACTTATTGGATCTTGCAGTTAACAAGGTTAAAATATCATGTACAATCTTGAGAATGAATGGAAGATGGCATCAGAAACAAAACGTTGAGAAAGGATATTAAGAATAAGAGGGGAAGAGATTTTTAAAAGAAGCTTTTATTTAAATATACATCTTCCAATTATTGAAAACAAGAAGTGGTTATGTGGAGGAAATTCTTAGAAATACAGACCTTGATTAAGTGATAGCTACATCTTCTGTTCTGATGCTGGTTTGATCCGTTCTAAATCAGACAACAGTCTAGGGCTAGGATAGAAAGATGCATGAATGTGGTAGCTTTGGTGATACTGTTCAAGGCCCCCGGGCATTCAGGTTATGCTTAAAGAATGTAAGTTGCAGAGGCAAAGCAATAACAGTGGGTCAATTTGGGGGGTATTGGCCAAATATTCAGGGTTAAACAAAAAAGCTAGTTTTAGTTATCAAATAAGAACTTTGTTTCATTAAATTATAAGTTTTTGGCCCTTATTTAAGCAAAACGAGGAAGAATTTTAAATTATCAATGATCAACCTAGCTGGCTCCCTGCAATGACATACTTTACATGATTCATATATATATTTCAGCATCATTATTTTTTTATAAATGCCATTTGGAAGCAAAAAATACATCAGCACTAGAAATTTACAGTGTCCTAAAATAATAATAGTATAATTGCTTTAATCTATTTTCTACACACTCATATTGTTCTTCATCATTACAAAAAAAATGTTTTAATGACTTGAGATTGATTTGTTAGTGCTGAGCTCTTTAAACTAAAAACTTGACTGAGTGGAAACCACTGAAAGTGCAGCAGAGGGCAGACTTTGCTCTAATTTATTTGAATTGATATTTTTCTTCAGCTTTTTTTTAATAACCAAATGTATTTATTTTTTATTTTTTTAAAGATTTGTTTTTTATTTATTTCTCTCCCCTTCCCCCCTCCCCATTGTCTGCTCTCTGTGTCCATTCGTTATGTGTTCTTCTGTGTCAGCTTTGCATTCTTGTCAGCGGCACCAGGAATGTGTGTCTCTTTTTGTTGCATCATATTCCTGCGTCAGCTCTCCATGTGTGTGGCGCCACTCCTGGGCAGACTGCACTTTTTTCATGCGGGGCAGCTCTCCTTACGGGGCACACTCCTTACACATGAGGCTCCCCTACGCAGGGGACACCCCTGCCTGGCACAGCACACCTTGCGTGCATCAGCACTGCACGTGGGCCAGCTCATCACACAGTTCAGGAGGCTCTGGGTTTGAACCCTGGACCTCCCATGTGGTAGGCCGATGCTCTATCAGTTGAGCCAAATCCACTTCCCCAGCTTTTTATATATCTTTCTATATATAGTACAAACCATCACCAAAGAATTTCTTTACAAAAGGTTCTCATTTTTGGAAAAGGACTTGAAAGTATTAGGCTTCTATTTTAAATAATTCAATAATTTAGTCTGTGTTTACCTGCAATGGAGCATTTTGCTAATATTTCTGGAATCTATGAACCAAATGTCTTTTCCTGGTACACTATCATAACAATATAGGAATGCCATCATGAAACCTCTTTTAAGAGGAGTAGTAAACTTTTTAAAATATTAGTTAGAAGGAAGAAAAAGTACTTGCTTGTGAAATAAAGATATGAAACTAGAAAAGATAAGAATTTTGTGGGAGATTAGATGATTATCCTTTTTTAATTTTTAAATACCTGTAAAAGGTGCTGATTTTTCTGCTTATTTGGAGGAGCAAAGATAATCTGATCACACTGGTAAGACTTGTCATTGCAATATTGGTTTTGAAGTCAGGGCTGTCAATTGGAGAGCTCAATAACAAGTATTTTTAATACCTAGATGAGTTAAGCGAGAGAGTGACTCATATTAACTGTTGACTAATAAAGCAACTTTCAACTTCATATTTATTCCTTTCCAAAATTACCTATCAGTTGGTTTTGAATAATTGTAAATTTATGATCAAACCATACTAACACTGGGTATTAATACTAGTGTTACATAGTCCTTTCCCAGAAATACACAGGAAATGTTAAAATTAGCGAAATGATTAGCAAAATGTTATTATTTGTGTCGTAGGAATTTCTTCCCAAGAAAAATCTATTCTTCTTCTACGAAAACATCTGAGCCATTTTTTGTTTGTTTGCTGTTGTGTTTTTCATCCAGTTCTTTGATACTTTTTTAAAAACTGCGAGTTTGGTTTTAAAAACCACTAGTTTGGTAAGACACTAGTCTCTTTTAAAAACACATCATTCAGCAATTGGGCATGTTCTTTACTGCCTCCTGCTTTAATCTATTTTGAAGTTCATGTGGCAATTTGGTTTCAAAATTACACAGGAGCCACAGATGCTTGCCTCCAGAGGGGGAGATTTCTCCTGCATGTCATGAATCCCTCTCCGTGTGTAAGACTCTCCACTTCCTGATTCTCTCTGTTCCCCCAAATCCCTCCAGTCACCCCACAACTATTTATTGAGTGGCTTCTACGTATCAGGGCTTGGGGGAATATGGAGGCTCCTTGCCTCTAGAGAGAGACAAGATCAATACATTTGAAACCCAAGGATAGAACAACAGGGGACAGTACTTATCACTAAATCCCGAGTCCCTGATTAAGAAGTGCAACAGCTGTAGGGGGCAGGATGAGGAATCATCATTGACTGGCCTAGTTCCCCTGGGCCATGGAGCAGATTCATGCACCTGCACCATTCGATGAGCACCTACTATGAGCCAGATACTACCCCAAGTGCTTTATATAAATTCATTCATTTAATACTCTCTCAAACTCTATGCAGCAGGTGGTTTTATTCCCATTTTACAGATGAAGAAACCAATGCTTGGAAAGGTGAAATAACATGCCCAAGGTCCTCAGGCAGCCAAGTCAGAAGTAACCAGTCTAGGCTCTGTGTATTCTGCCAGACTGAAAGAGGAATCTTAAACTTCCCTCATGGCCCTACCTGACAAGGAAATATTTTACAGCACTGTCATCTCTGAACTTCCCCAAGAACCTGGTCTGTACACTTAATTGTGGCCACTACTCTCCAGCATGTTTTACTAGTTGTCCTGCGCATGAAATGCTTGCTGCTCAAGGGCATCTCTGTTGCTTTAATTGCTGTACTTCCTTACCTCCATGTGTTGCCCCTACTAATCAGTCAGCTATTGTATGAATGAATGAATGAGTAAATGAATGACTCCATTGACTGCTGATTTCTTGTCCATACTCCTTAAAAAGATCAGCATCATGGAATGGGTAATCTCTTGTCATTATTCCATTTTGGATGTAATATTTAATTGGGATTTCTTTCTATGTACATAGTAAAAAGCATATCTTTAAAAGAATCATTAAATTAAGACAACGTTTCCTTTAAATGAAGACTCACTAGATGTGCTATTTAAGTGATACACTCTTCTTCGGGAATGGAGCAGGGAAAAGGTTGGTTTCCTGAAATAATCACTGCTATACTCATAATCAGACCATTTATTTGGACAGGATATTCCCTGAATTGGCCCTGTCAAGTCCAGGCAGAATAAGAAATTGCAATTTTATCAACTTTCTAAAGTTAATAGCTCTGTTTTATAATTTACTAAAGTTAATGGGAGAAAAATTGAAAGCAGTATGCAATCCCATTGATGTTAATGGGAGTTGGGTAGCTAAATCCCTACGAATTATTTGAAGGTACTACCTCACCGCCCTCCTTCTGAAGGAATATTGTATCTATTTTGTTGCTAGTTATTTCTCTTTTCTTTAGAGAAATGCTAAAGTGCAGAAAACCCAGTTAAATTGCTAAGATTTATACAAAGGCAGTATAAATTAACTTCAGTGTGGCTTTTGGATTTGCTCTTTATTTTAAACTACTCAGCATCAATCTGATGCCAGGGTTCAAAATGTCATTTACCTTTTTCCCAGTAATTAACACTGTGCCTATTGTTTTTAGATGCCAATGTGAACGTCATCTACATCTGCTCCCATCAGATGAATGATGAGTTACTGCTGTATTACCATAAAATCCTGAGTCTACAGGCAGCTGTCAAATCAGGGAACCTTGAGGACATAAGTGACCTGCAGGACAGGTTCAAAATTATCACCCCTGAAGCTATAAACATCTTCACTGTGAGTTTGTCTTCTAATTACTACGGCTTCAGGGATGCAGTAAAATTAAATTGGAAATTTTATAACTTGCAACGCTCTGGTACACCCCAGTGAAATATTATTGCAAGTTTAACAGTTTTACTGATTAGACTACTAGTTGGACGGCAGGAAATAAATATCCCAGTTTAACTTTCAGACTTAGTAGAGCTACTCCTGCCCAGTTTTTCCGTCGCTGAAAGCCTGATTGCAGTTATTGGGTGTCACCATCAAGTAGGTGAATTTATAACATGTAAGGTCCCTTTTTCTTAATTTTGCAAGGAAGTTACCTAGGCAGAGGAAGGCCAATCCTGCCCAAGTTCAGAAAGCCAGTTAGGAACTGAATCCAGACTGGGGCTCTGGTTTTCTGATTTCTACACTGGTATTGCTTCTTATTCTATGATTTTTTTTTTTCCTTAAGGAAATTTGGCCTGATTTACCATTTCACATGATTCATAAACAACAATGTTCATATTTTTGTGAAAAATTTGAACTTATTTTCTTCTCTATGGCAGAAAACAACTTTTTAAATAATTTTTTTTCATTTTTAAAGAAGCTTTAGATTATATAAATGTTAAATTTAAAAATGTAAGGGGATTTCCATAAGCCCCACTCTCTCCTCCTCCCAGACTTTCCCACATCAACAACATCCCTCATTAGTGTGGTACATTTGTTAGAATTGATAAACACATATTGAAGCATTGCTGCTAACCGTGGATTACAGCTTATATTATAGTTTACCCTCTGTCCTGCACAATCTTGTAGGTCATGACAAAATATATAATGGCCTGTATCTGTCACTGCAATGTTATGCAGGACAACTCCAAAGTCCTGAAAATGCCCCCATACTATACCTATTTTTCCCTGTCCCATCCCTCAGAACCTCCGATGTTCACTGCCTTTGTATCAATAATAAGGTTCTTCCATTGCTAGAATAATAATACTTCTATAATAGAATAATGATAAGTCTACTTTAATCCATTGTTCCTTTCTCAATATTGAGGATTTGGGGAGTGTGATGCCCACTCAGCTTCTATTATAATTGAGAGTGAGCTTAGATCCCATGGGGCAGATGGATGGAACTGTCTTGCTTGCAGTTGCAGAGAATTCTGAGTGGAATCCCATCCCTAGACAAGAACCTTTGGAATATGTATAGGACCACAAGAGCTGCATTCTAGAATAAGGCAGTGTGGGAGATGGTTTCAAGTGAATTTCTCTACATTTTTAACAAGAATTTAAAGTCTCCATGTTAATCGACCAATATTTTAATACCTACTGGACTATGTAATTTTTTTTAAATCTTTTATTTATTTATTTATTTTTAATTACATTATGAAAAATATGAGGTCCCATTCAACCCCACCGCCCCCGCCCCCCACTCCCCCCACAGCAACACTCTCTCCCATCATCATGACACATCCATTGCACCTGGTAAGTTCATCTCTGAGCATCACTGCACCCCATAGTCAATGGTCCACATCATAGCCCAGACTCTCTCACGTTCCATCCAGTGGGCCCTGGGGGGATCTATAATGTCCCGTAATTGTCCATGAAGCACTATCCAGGACAACTCCACGTCCCGAAAATGCCTCCACATCTCATCTCTTCCTCCCGTTCCCCACACCCAGCAGCCACCATGGCTACCGTTCCCACACCCATTCCACATTTTCTCTGTGGACATTGGATTGGTTGTGTCCATTGCACATCTATGTCAAGTGAGGGCTTAGATTCCATATGGGTACTGGATGCACTCCTCCCGCTTCCAGTTGTAGACACTCTAGGCTCCATGTTGTGGTGGTTGACCTTCTTCAACTCCATGCTAGCTGAGTGGAGTAAGTCCAATAAATCAAAGTGTAGGAGCTGAAGTCTGTTGAGGCTCTGGGCCTGGGTGTCATATTATCAGTCCAGAGATTCAAATCCCCTACATATATCTTAAACCCAGCACCGACTACAATTCCAATAAAGTAGCATGCAAGTCTTGTGAAAAGAGATCCCCTCTGAGTCCAATTCCATCACGCAGAAACACCAGCTCCAAAGAAGGACTATCTGTCATGGCAGTGAACCCCTTCTGCCATGACCATAGAACCCGTGGGTCTCTTTATCCCTCAAAAGAACCAATACCTGGGGTTGTATCTACCTTATCTGTCTCTTAGACTCTGTTCAGTTGTACATAGGGGTATTCCTTCTGACAACCTCCAGACTCTTTTTTAGAGACTCACAGCCTTATAATCTCATTTCTCCTTTCCATTTCCCCCTTACATTAGGTCAAACAGCTTCCCGAAGTCATGTCATTATATGTAGACAGGTATATTCTGCTGTTCCGCATTGAATCTTTAATTCAAGGTCATTTTCTAGTTGCTTCTTCAGCTGGTATGTGGTAGTGATCCCTCGGTGCCAGGGAGGCTCATCCCCGGGTGTCATGTCCCATGCTGGGGGGAATGCATCGCATCTACACGCTGAGTTTGGCTGTGAGAGTGGCCACATTTGAGTAACATGCAGGCTGTCAGGAGGAAACCCCCAGGCACAATGCTACTCTAGGCCTTGTTCTTATTGCAGGTGTATAGGCTCAAAAGTGTAACCGTTAGTATCACAAGCCCACTGTTGGGCCCTCCTTCCTTCCTGGTTCTTGCCGTTGCACCTGGAGGATTGCCGCTGCTCTCCCAGGGCCCACAACAGTGACCCCCCCGGCCAGGAGCCCAGTACCCCCCCAGCTGTTGTTTTTGTTTCCACTATGAGTATATATAGACATTACCATATACCCTGGGCATATGCCCTGTATAACTTCCTGTCAACCATATATATCCTGTCAATAACATCCCATATCAGTATTCCTCCGCTGCCATTGTTGAACCACTCTGTGATCCAAAACTTCCCGTAAAGTGAATCCCAACATAAATTTTGAGGAGATTTTTTTTAATAATTAAGGGCTCTGAATTTGCTCATAAAGATAGCTTTCTCCACTTACAAGTGGAATGTGCCCAAGTCAACTAGCTATTGCCATAGAAACTGATTACATGTTTTGCATAGGAAATACATGTGTTGGGAGATACTACCTGTCAACATTACAGATGCATCATTATTTGACAAAAAAATAGGTATGGTGCTGAGCGAAGGCCTGCCAGAACTGAAAAAGGGTTGTTACCACATCTGTATTTTGTGTATTCATTGAATTGGCATCACGGTTTGTTCTCCCTAACAAGATGAAAATTCTTTTTTTTTTCATAATTGGCACCTCAGTACTCCTCCAAAATCCTCTGCTCTGTTGATTTGGCACCACTTGTCTGTGGAAGAGAAATGTAGGGGCAGGACCAAGGGAGAAGTCAAAGAAAGAACAGGGGCAAGTAATCTCTTCTCACTTATATTCTTGGGAATCTCCCAATATCCACCACAAAGATATATTCCCTGGCCCGAAAGGCACAGTTACTGTAGCTATTAGGAAGCAAGGAAGAAAAAGAACTAATCAGGTTTAATTAAGTTCCTGATTTTAATAAAGAGTTTTTGCACATCTGAAAGGTCCATATATGTTGAAAAGACAGGGAAGGGGGAAGGGCCTCTAGATTCTAGAGGGAAAGTGAGTGAACGAACACTTATCAAATGCCTTCTATATTAAGCGCCTAATATACATTTTCTCATTCAATCTTTGGAATAATACAGAAAAGCGGAAATGATCAATCTCCTTTTACAGCAGAGGAAACCAAGGCCCATTTTCTAGTCCAAGTTTACTAGGGGAGCCACAGCATGAACCCCAGAACACTGTCATGAATTCCAATGACTGCTCTGCTCCTGGATGACCTTGTGGCCTCACGCAAGCCCCTTCACCTCTGTGGACCTCTGCTCTTCATCTATAAAATGAGTTGCTGGAGTAAATCATTTCAAAGTCTTTTCCAACTCTATAATTCTACTACCTGAGAAATTTACCTTCTCCAATCCACTCTTTGACTTCTAAGCAGGAGATGGATGGTTAGAAAGCATGCACAGAAGTCAGAGTCAAGGGGACTATCTTTCTTTGTGAGCAGAAACAAGTAGGAAATATTTTATGTACTTATCACTTCTCTTCACAGTTTAAATTTAATTATTTGATTTATTAATCACTCATAGGCAATCAACTCTTTGAAATACAAAAATTAAACTTAGTTTCAAACAAGTTCCTGCTCATGTTTAGGTATTGCTTTTATCATTATTATTATTTGAGAGATGGCGTCAGTGCTGATTTTCATTCGAATGGATGCCTTTGAGGAGATTTTTTTAAAGCATGCCAGAAATCCGTTCGTACATCTCTCCAAGTGATATACAGTGCTTGAATTTGTAATGGTAATATGTGCTGTTATAAAGTCATCATGTCCATTTTTAACATTTGAATGTTTATGAAGACATACTAAACAAATATCTTTTGTCTCAGGTCAAAAAATCTCAGTGGTGATAAATTAACTGTAGCTATAAAGCTATGTCAGGGAAACGGACTTTGGCCCAGTGGTTAGGGCGTCCGTCTACCACATGGGAGGTCCGCGGTTCAAGCCCCGGGCCTCCTTGACCCGTGTGGAGCTGGCCCATGTGCAGTGCTGATGCGCGCAGGAGTGCCCTGCCACGCAGGGGTGTCCCCCGCGTAGGGGAGCCCCACGCGCAAGGAGTGCACCCGTAAGGAGAGCCGCCCAGCGCGAAGGAGGGAGCAGCCTGCCCAGGAATGGTGCCGCCCACACTTCCCGTGCTGCTGACGACAATAGAAGCGGACAAAGAAACAAGACGCAGCAAAAAAGACACAGAAAACAGACAACTGGGGGAGGGGAGGGGAATTAAATAAATAAAAATAAATCTTAAAAAAATTAAAAAAATAAAAATAAATAAAGCTATGTCATATATTAGGAACATTTTAGAATTTGTCATCTGTGCTAATCCACTGCCTGAATCTGATGATATTGATTTTCTCTAAATGTTCACACAAGACCCGCGGACAGTAATGTGTCCTTTGCCATCACTCAGTTATATTCAAATCTTTATTAAACACATCCTGAACACAGTAGGAGCATATCATCTTGCCTGAAGAATAAAGGCCACAAATGACAGTAATACAGAGTCGGGTAGAGTACTTGCCAATAGAGAAAGCAAACTTAGAGAAGACAGAAATCTATCATGACTGGGGCTATGCTCAGAACTTTAACAGCAGGCTCTGTTGCTGCATCTGCCTTCCCCTCATCACATGCCATAAACCCACGAGACCTTTACAACTCAATCTGTAAAATGGGGGGTATTGTGGCAGCTGTGACATGATAGGAAGAGTGCTAACAACTGGGTTCAAATCCTGCGTCTGGTGTTTTTTAGCTGTGTAACTTTGGGTCAATCACTTGAACCTCAATTTCTCCATCTCCAAATTAGAGACTGTTTATTGATATAGTGCTATGTGGACCAAATGAGAGAATACATGTTAAATGCTTTGAACTTGTGAACTTCATGTGAGAAGACTGCCACCTTTGAAATGCTCTTCTGGGCTCCCTGAAGAGCTTACCACACACACTGTAATTCAGATCACTAGTTCTCTCCGACATTTAGTTTTGTTACATTTCCTCATTATAGTCATTTGTGGGAAAAGAGCAACATACACAAGGGGGAAAGGCAGTGATACACCAGATGGGAGACACAAATCCCCTAGGTGCCTAAGAAGCATCAACTGGTTTGTTACCAGCCATTATCTGATGGGACATTAGGAGGTTTCCTAGAACTGTGTCCTCAGAAGTATGTTTTGAAAATAGATCATAAATTATGAGAGAAATAACAGAACATGTTTCATAGGTCTAAGGAGCTTGGAATGTAACATCTAATCTGGAGGAAGGGCCCGATAGGGTAAATCCTATAAATCTTTTTCTCAGAGGGGCCCTTTTTTTTAAGAACTGGAAGGACCCTTAGGGATGACTAGTCCAACCCCTCATTTGCATATGGAGAATGGAGGTTCAATTCTTGGAGAGGGAGAGTTTCTATAGCACCTAGCAAGTAACAAGTTCAGGAAAGACTGAAATCCAGGGACTCTCCTCCAGTCCAGTTCTTTCTCTCATACTCTGAACTTAAACTCAACAACAATCTGCAAACTGGTACAGCTGATGAAAGGCAGCTTTCTTTCTCTGGGTGTGTGTGTCTCCATTTATATTAGACCCAGCAAGAGGGCGGAGACCCAAGCTGTTGGGCCTCCAATCAAAAGCCCTAAATCAGGCTTATCAAGTAATCTAATCAAATTCTCCTTAACTGAATTTAATGCAATCAAAGGGCCCCACACCCACAGGAATGGATTAGTTTAAGAAAATAGTCTTTTTCTGGAATTCACAAAATTCAGACTGTCATGCTAGCTAGCTTTCATCGAGTGCTCTTAGTGTTCAAGGCAGTATAATTGCTGTATGTATATTAGCTCATTTACTCCTCACAGCATCCCCATGAATTGAGTGCTATTATTAGCCTCACTTTGCAGATTAGGAAACTGAGACACAAAGAGAGTGTGTACCTGACCTTTTCAGCTCTCTCTAATAGCACTCATCCTCCCTCCTCCATCCCTCCGAGGTACTCCATGGCTCTTTACTGCTCTTATCTGCCTGGTATTAGGCATTTGCTATGCTCTTGTTTGTGCCTCCACTTCTTGAAAGCAGAGACATGGTTGTATTAGTTTTGGCATGTGCTAACCTTGTCCTTTGCACATATTAGAAATGCCGGAATTCTTATTTAATTGAATGAGACAGTCTGAGACAGTCACATGGATTGCTGAGCTGGGTGTAAATAGTCAAAAATAAAATAAAAAAGAGCTTTCCATTGGTAAATGAATTTGAATCTTGCTGAAAATTCAAAATTTTTCCCACTCATAAATCCTCTCCATAGTTATCGACTAGAACTCTGATAATCATTGTCAAAGTGCATAGTCCCTGAAACAGACTTTGTGGTAGATTTTTGGAAAGAGGGTAGCAAATCAAGTACCTTTTTTCTACTGAATTCTACTGAAGAGTTGCCAGATCAGGAGTCCTATGTGGTGAAAAATACTATAGGACTTCTTTCTTCATTTTTTGGTATTGATTTTCCAGATGCTTTAGTGTTAAACCAAGCCAAAAGTGTTGCAGAGATGAATCACTATTATCCAAAGGCTGCCAGCCTCTTTTCCTTCTGACAGAAGGATAATTCCACATGGATCAAATAAATACAGATGTGTAGTAATTAGTTCTATTCCCAGTGAGCCTATTTCCGAAGCACTAAAGATGTGAGCGATTATGGAGCCTCACCCCAACAGCTTTTATAAATTTAAACTGCTAAACAACAGGATAGGTCATAACCCAGCCTGCTATTAATAATGTATTTATTGTGTGCAACATTATAAATTAGGTGTGTAGAGTATAAAAAAGAACACCTTTTAACATGAATAATATGATCTTTCCCCAGAAGCATCATATGTGCCTGGCCACTCACCTGATGTACAGTCCCAAGGCAATCAAAAGAATCAAAAACCTCATCCAAGGAAAAGTGGCCTACATTGTCAGTGGAGTCCTCCACAGAGATGATTTAGCAGTAGCCGATATGTTAGACATACCCATCCTGGGCACAGAGCCTAAATTAGTTCATCTTTACAGTACCAAGTCTGGAAGGAAACGAGTCTTTGACAGCACCAATGTGCCAGTCCCTCCTGGAATCTGTGGCATCTATAGTCAGCAACAGGTATGTGGGGTGGACAACTGAGGCTCTTTGCACATTTCACATCCTCTTGACCTTATGGTGCATTCAGGTCTATTGGAGCCAGCTCTTCCCAAGGAAGAATATGTGGAACACTTGAATTTATTTGAGGGGATCTACTTTGGGCCTTCATATTTCAAAGTCTCTTCCTCTCTGCCTTGCAGAAATTGCTGGAATTCCCAAAATATTTATTCAATTGGATTAAGACATTAAAGATCCTATTAAAATGTGTGTGTCATTTGGACTAATGCACTAATCTGTTACCAATATTTATGCCTTAGCATGAATTAGTTCATCAGCTAGCCAGTCATTTAGTAGGACCCTAAGAAATGTGAGAGTCAGTTTTGACTAAAAGGAGCAGATTCAGAAAACTTCAGGGAATGAGCCTCTCTGCCCGGCCAAAGAGGTGCACTGTTGCAGAGGCCTGCAGGTATCCTTGGCTTTTTAAAAAAGAAGGAAGGAAGGAAGGAGGGAGGGAGGGAGGGAGGAAACAAGGAAGGATCCATTGGCTCTTCAGGAAGGGTCCATATAGCGGGAGGGAAAGAAGCCCTGAAAGGCAAGCAAAGCAGCTCCAGGGATAAAACTGTCTGCTTCCGTATTTTGCCCTGGACCAGGTCTGTGCTACATTCTTCCAGCATATAGGTCTACATTCTTCCAGCATATAGGGAGGGCCCAAAATAGTTACAGAATTATAATATTAGCCACTAGAAATGTTTTTTTCTTTGAGTCAGTCCTGGCAGGTGTTCTCCCATTTAACTGCCATCCACTCTCATAATAAAGGGAAGAAAAAGACAAATGACTGTCAACACCTCCTAACCTTTATTTCAGTACATCGTTTGATCATTACTCTGAACCAATCACAAATTATTCCGGCCACCCATTTCTTGGGAAACCAAAGAACCATGCACAATTTGGCCATTTATGAGAGACTGTATGCAGGGGTCCCCTTTGTGCTCTCAGTAGCCTGATCATGAATCTCTACACCTCATAGCTGCTGAGCTCAAGAATCAAGACTTTAAACAAATTAGAGACTAGTTTGAAGATACTATTACTCCTAAATTGCCGTAAAGTGTTTCAGTCTTGCTAGCGTGTTCTTCAACAATGTGTGAGCTTATGAAATAAGTGGCTGTTAAAGGTAGCAGAATCTGGGAAAGGCACAGGCAATTGTAGTAGGAGTGGCAGAGAGACACCTGAACTGATGCTTCACTTCCATTATGAATTTGAAGATAACAAGGTGGATTTGCTTGACTCTACATCCCATTGGGATACTTGCCTGGTAGACTTAACGGCATGTGAAATCAAGCATATGCTTAAATAATACAATTCCCCGTGTATACATTACATTAAACAAGCTTCAGAACTTTAAAATGTATGTGCAATGTTGAGTCTTGCTTTCATCTTCACTGATGAGAACTCAAGCAATCTTTGCTCTGGAATATTTTAGGACTTTACATGTTGATTGTGATTAAAGGTGCAGGCACATTTAATGCAGTAAAACTTCCCTCTAGTACTAGTATTTGGAAGTAGGATTAAAAACCTCCTTGTAGACAAATCAAATTTGAGGGAAGTCATGTGCAAATTGGTATAGCAATAAACCAAGGTATAACTGAGTTCTACTTATTTGTAAAACGTATGTCTGAAGTCAACAAAATCTTAAGTTCTCCATTGAGATTTTTTGAGGCAGTGACTAGCCTACCAAACCTATCTGAGGGCATCAGCATTTTGAATTTGCAGACAGTGATGAATCAATACCACTGGCTTTTTACCAATGATCATCATAAACTTAAAGCCAGTGAAATAAAACTGTGATTATTTTAACTTAGGTTAATAAATATTCTTGAATATCAGTTGAAATTTAGTAGTAGTCATTTTTCTATTACTACACTATACCAGGATAAAATGACTGGCAACTAAAAAATTATTACATCTTTGGAACAGAGGGACTCAAACAGAAAATGATAAATGTTTGGAAATAGCATAGAGTCATTTGGTTTAACTAATTTATTTTTTTTAAAAGGTAGCATGAGCACAGTGAGCATTTCCTGTTTTAAGCCATAAAGTAACCGTGCAAGTTCTCTTTCTGGCATGTACTCCATATGAAATATTGACAGCTTTGGTTAAATAATCAAAAATGGCAATGCTATTTTAAAGCACTGTTCAATTTTCACTTAAAGATAACACATAATTCTTTCCAGTGGTGCAGTCTTTACAATACTATTGATCCTTTTCATTACTGTAGGGGATCAAGCAACAGAAGCCCATTTATAGAATTCTCAGAAGCAACAAATAAAAGGATTTGGAAGAAACAGATAATAATTCTGTTAGTAGTTGAAGCTTCCAAATATACGATATGGAATATTACAGAGGCTATGCCAGAACACCTTTCCTTACACTCCTGCAAAATAATTTTATAGGATATTAACTGACCAAAGACCATTTCTACTTCTCCAAAGTTCAATCATAATGAAGCAAAATGCAATTGAATTTAGAATTTGTATCTTCCTAATGTAAAAACACTGGAGAAAGAAGGGATGCCACATTGGAAGGCACATTTTAAAACCTTCCTAGGTTGTGTTCGTGGCCATATGGGGTATAGACTAGAGTACCTGCCATTTAAACACCCAAATTATCCACACCCAAATTATCCACACACTACTTAATAATTAGGGAGCTATGATAACTCCATTTTTACCCTAATTGAATATCCCATAGTTACAGCAGGGGGTTCCAGGAATTCCAAGTGTGGCCATTTTGATATCAGTCCACCCTGCCATGTAGTGTGACATCCCCAGGGAGATTTAAGGGGTAGAACAATTCAAGAGAGTCTCTTTTGTTGTTAATCATAAAAATAGTTATAATACAGCTAGAAACGTCAAAAGAACTATATGTCTTTCACACTCTTTAGTAAAAAAAAAAATTCTATGTGATGGGCAAAGAGAACTATCAAAAGAGAAGAGACTAAGAGTGTTGCAGAATTAAAATGAAAAGAGAAGCCTCAGACTGGGAGAAAATATTTGTAATATTAAGACAAAAACTTGCATCCAGAATATATAAAGAGCACCTACAAATTAACAAACAGTTCAATTCAAAAATGGGCCACTTTACCAAAGAAAATATATGGATGGCCGATTTGAAAAGTGCTTAATATCATTAGTCATCAGAGAAATGTGTATTAAAACCACAATGAAATAATACTTGATGCCCACTAGAATGGCTAATATTTAAAAGGCTCAAAATACCAAATGCAGGTTAGGCTGTGATGCAAACGGAGCCCCCAGACATTGCTGGATAAAAACTGGTAAAACTCCTTTCTTGGAGACATATACCTGCCTTGCAAGCCTGCTATTCCACTTATTGTATACGCAAGAGAAATGAAAACAAATGTACAGTCTTTCGTAAAAAAAAAAAAAAAAGTATTGCAGAGACTTCATAAAGTACAGGAGACCATCCCCCCAAAAGCATGTGGTAGGACCAAGAAAGAGTGCTCAGTATCATTTTGTTACTTTCTGGGACGTTTAGACTAGAAAATCTGATGAGAAAACAAGACAGAAAAAAAGTATTTTGTTATCTAATTACTTACTTTTCTCCACAGCTTTACTAGGGTGGTATTACAATTAAGTAATTTTGCTATAGACTTTCGTCTGGCTCAAACTCATCACAAATGGTCTACTGACTTTAAGAAAAGTGTTTCTCTTGCTCCACCTCTAACTTTCCTTCCAACTCTGCAGGAAGAGAGAGAGAAAAGCACAGTGGAAAGGGAATGAGCAGAGGTTTTGGAATCAGAGCAACCTGGGTCGAATCTCAGCTCTGCCACTCACTGCTGAGTGATCTTGAACAAGTTATTTAAATTCTCTGAGCTTTGGGTTATTTCCACATAAAATGAAACTAATAATGGTGCCTACCTCATAGGTTATTATTGAGAGGCTTAAAAGAGAAAATTCATATTTTTGTTATATTACTGTTATCATTTCGGTATTAGAACTTGGATTTCTACCCCTTAAATTTCCATGCATTTGAGCCCAATACTAGAGGAATCCTGTTTAAAATGAAATGTAGGGTTGCATGTATTCCAGACAAGTTGTGTCCATGACTGTTTTCTCTCCTTTAGCTGACTTGTTCAAATAGTACACTTCATGACAAATAGCCAGTTGGCCAACCCAAAAATGTGTGTGTGTATATATACATATATATGTGTGTTAATGAGGGAAAAATAAATGTTTTCTGGGTTACGATATTTAAAAACTCAACAAAGCTCCAAATAGTTCAAGTTTTCAATATTCTTGAACCTACCAAAAAAAAAATTATTTGATGAATCAATAAGTAAACACATAATTCTCTGAAAAAGAAAGAAAACAATATCCAGTTACAGATAATCAAGGATTCTTTATTTTGCTTACACAAGCCAGCAAAATGATGATTTCAGAATTTCTCAAAAATAAGATGTGCTTTTAAACATGCCTTCATACATCTATCCCTTAAAACCTCTGCCAATCTGTAGCAACTAGATGATCAAATGAATAGACCATTTGAAGTAAAGAGTCATAAGAAGTACAACTATGTAAATAATGTAAAAAAGGAATCCCAAGAAACTAGCAATATTAAAAGCTGCTGTGTTTTTGGCCCCACAGTTGATAGAACAGCTGAGTCAGTTAGTCACCGATAACCTGGAAATCCAACGCTGGCTCTTTAAAATAGACAATGAGATTGGAGGAAACGGGACAGCATTTTGTGACATTCCTTCCTACTTAACGTGCTTCAAGTGGATCCGAAAGGAGAGTAGCAGATATGGCCAAGAAAACTGGACCAAGAAATGGGCACATGTGAGTGTTCAGAGGTGACTTATATCCACAGTTATCTGTGAACAGTTACAAGAAGAAGCAAAAGGCTCAGGTAGGAGATGAAAATACTTTGTTCAAGACTCAGCTTTGCCACCTGCCCACACCTTAGGCGAGTCTATTTTCTTCTCTTGGGCCTTACTCCTTATATACAAAATGAATGGGGTTGATTAGAAAATTTTGAATAACCCTCTTTTGGGCTCTAAAGGCTTCATTCATGTCTTCAAATTGATTATGATAATTAGGAAGTAATTTTTTTTTACCATGTTCAGGTAAAATTACAAATTTCATCATTTCCTTTAAGTGGGTCTAGATCATATGCTTCTAACAAGTGTTATTATTAAACTAGATGTTTTTATTATGAGAAATTCTATTAGTGAATAGTTATCACCTGGGAGCTAATGTATAAGAGTATTCTGTTAGCATTCATATGTCTTTGAAGACACTTCAAGGACATTTGTGCAAATGCTGGTGCCTATGAAAGGCTGAGCAATAGATAGGAAGTCTTAAGTATACGAGTAGATATGTTAATATGAGTAGATTTTCCCATATATGTTCGTGGAAGGATGAATTATACAACCTCTCAGTCTATTCCACATTTACTTAATAATTAAAATAATTTTATGTAGTTTAATACATGAATTAAGCCTGCTATTCTAAAGACTGCCTCAATTTGCATCCAGGTGCCTAGACTTGCCTGGTTTCTCTGAATCCCAAGTCTGTTTTGGCTGACCCACTGGTTAAAGCATAACTGATTAGGAAGTACAGACGCAAATTCCCTTAACTGGTTTCTTCCCTACCCGCATACATAGCAGTGGGCTGTGCAAAGTGATTTGCATCTGCTTTGAGCATCCCACTACAGAAGTATATGAATCAAGACACAAGTGATAGAAAGGGAGGAGTACACTAGAGGGAATCACATTATTCTTGTAAAAGTGAAATGATGAATAAATCTAGAGAACAGTCAGAAGAGAGAATTCCCTTTGACAAATGTTTCTATTCTCCCCATGATCTATTCAGGGCCTTCCCCCCACATCAGTGAATGGACTAAATGCAGTACCTGTCACTGCCAGCTTTTTGTGTATTATTTAAGGGATACCAAAATGAATTACTCTTCTAGAAAAAAATAAAACAAGGAAAATGTATTTAACTTTGAGGCCCATAGAGGTTTCCCTTGCATTCTTTTTTAACTGGATTTTATTTTGTATTGCATAGAGTTTTATTTTTAAAGTGAAACTTTGAGATTAAACTATGAAAATATGACTTTTGTGTTAACTTTAAAAATTGAAATGTTTTTGGTGCCAAATGCTTGCTGGTCTCAATATTTCAAACAATATTTTTAAAGGACACTGGACTATGATAAATTTGAAATGTTTGACTTTAATTGTTTAAAAATTAATACTGACATATAGCCAAATTGTACTTAGAAATCTGACTGTACATTATCTAATTTCAATTATTATAAACTATATCATTAAAAATTATCACCAAATACATTTGGCGTTATTGTTAATGTTATTAAATGTGAAACTCTTGACTAACTTATAGTCTATCTAAATCATTTTCAAAACTTAACAAAGGAAAAAATAATTACTCAGGAATCCTTTACAGTCTGAGGCCAGTGCTTAAGCATGATGTGGTGAGAAGCCAAAAATAATTAAAAAATAAATCAGTTCTAAAAGCTTTTTTAATTTTAATTTTAATTTTTTATGGGAGACTATTAACTTTCTTTTTCCTTCAAAGTTAAATTGCATCCAGAGTAGTAGAAAGCTGTTGTAGCAATAGTAGTGAAGCTGCTGAGAATTTAGGATTAGGCTTCTCTTTTGTTCTAGAAGACCATTGTAATAGTATACATTTAGACATCAAAGCATTACTTTATGGGAACAGGCATGTTTTAATGTCCTATTACAGTTGTAGACCTGTTTGTTTCAATAATGAAGATGTTGTGTCATCAAGCCTAGCTTGGCACATACAAAACATATGCTGGCAGGTTATTAGAAATTTCAGCTTCTTGATGAAAGACTATCCTGCAGGCTAAGAGTCCAGAGAAAGACTCCATTCCGGGAGAATTATTAGAAATGAGAATATGACTGTAAGCAGTAAATTATGATAATACTTACAAATAGCATCATTTGCATAGCAGTTTATGACACGATACCATGAGTTTTCTCATTGGTATGATGTAGGCAACAGATTAAAAACAGTGCTGTTTATGTGAATTTGAACTGTTTTGAAATTCTCTTGCATTTTATGCAGATATTGATTTTAGATGTAGGCATTATTCGGTGTAAACTCAAGTATCTAATATAAAGATTCTCTCTTTTTGCACCTATTTTAGAAACAGTTATTTGACTATTTGGAGTTGAGACTTGAAGCAAAGTCATGGAGTCAACAGATGCTAAAAAGCTGTAGTCACATTTAAAATATCGATATAAACATGTAGGTGATTTTAGGAAAAACAGAATGTTACATGATGACCACAGTGACAACAGAGCATGACTCTCATTTTTTTCTTGGTGGCTTTTTCCCTTGAGTTGATCAAAGAGAAGTCCCCAACTGATACCATTGTCTCACCTTGAAAAATCTCCAGATGGAAGGAAGTCATGGAGTCAATCACCATCACTCCCCTTTTGCCAAGGAGGGAGGGCTACTCTGGGTTAAAAATATACTTCCACATCTCTTTCTGTCCCCTCTCCTTCCTGCTTTCTTCTGCCCTTTGAGGAACTCCATCCACCACCACCACAAAGCCTTTGTGCTTTTATCACCTTACTCGCTAACAAAACTACCTCCCACAAAGGTTCCAGTAAACTCTTTCACTTAGGTACTTAATGCTTGTTGAGGTTGAATGAATTCACACACTTAAATACATTCTGAACGCTTCACTCCCCAACCAGAAGTATTTATTTTCATTTAGTACGAGTAAAGGTATATGGGCATAAGCAAAGGATGGCACACTTGTATGGGAGGAACCTTCCTGGGCACGCTCACTGAAAGTGCAGGGATGCTCAGACCTTTGCTTCTTGTGGCTTTTTTTCTTTTTTCTGTTTTTTTATTTAAAGCAAAATCCCTCAATTCCTGGGACATTGGCTCGGTAGCAGTGTTGCTGTTGGTGATACTGCTTTGCAAGAGATCTCTGTAGAACAGTTTCTCTGCATAAAGAGCTAAGCCAGTTTACTTTCATTTTCTCATGTGCAGCCCTGCTTTGATTTCTTGTTACCCAGGTGAGACTGGGATTTGGGACTCTTGGCATCACAATTTTACTACTTACCGAAAAAAGGAGAAAAAGAAAATTAAACTGGCTTTTTTTTTTTTTAATCCTCCCCCCTTGTGGCTTTTTGTGTGCTGTCTGCTCTCTGTGTCCACTCGCTGTATGTTCTTCAGTGTCTGTATTTATCTATTTTATTTCCCCTCCCCCATTGCAGCTTGCTTGCTCTCTGCTCTCTGTGTCCAGTTGCTGTGGGCTCTTCTGTGTTCTCACTTGTCTCCCTTCTTTTCATTGCATCACCTTGCTGAGCCTGCTCTCTGCGGCGTCCTCTGTGGGCCGGGCAGCGCTCCGCCATAGCTGTTTCCCTGAACTGGCTCTTGAATGCTTCTATTAAATATTACTATTTCTCACCCTTTGCAAGAGCAGTTTTACCTTTATTTGTGCATGGGTGTACTTTGTTACATTTGATATTAATTTGGGGATCACCAAAGAAAATATATAGAACCTAATCCAAGGCAGCCAAGCCTAGAAAAGATAGATAAACCTCAGTTGCTGGTTTGCTTCCTTGCAGAACCATGTCCGCAAACAAAATCCACTCGTACAAAAGAGAACCATCAACCAGCCAGTGCATTAGAATTCTCTATTATCTCCATCATGAAGATCTCTGTCCATTCAGAATGATCATGAATGGTCATGGGAGCCACTGTAAGATGGCTAAACTTGGTGCCTTGTATGGAATTTATTGGGTATTTATTAGATAATCCCAGATAGCTAATGCCTCACAACCATATAATTTTTTAAAAAGTTAAAAGACAATATTACAAGATTCAAGAAATAGTTAAACAAATAAGCACATAATCACTTTTCCGAAGCATAATTACTTTCATTTTTCTGTATAAATTTCCAAATGTGCAATATTTCTCATAGCTGTAATAATAGTATACATGCTATTTTAACATCAAATCTTAAAACATTCTCCTTGTTTATATGTGGTCTTCACAATTTATGGCTGTATAATATTCCTTTGTATTGATTTATTCTAATTATTAAGCCATTCAACTAAGTTGTAAATTTAGTTAATTTCCAGGTTTGCTTTTCTTTTAGAGGGGAGACTTGTTTTTATTTTTTATTTTGGTGCACATCTCTTTTTTATTCTGTTGAATTATTTCCCTAGGAGAGAAACCCAGGAGTAGAGCATTACATATTGCCATATTACTTTCTAAGAAGGTTGTACTAATTTCCAAAGCTACCAACAGAGAACAAGCATATGAGTTTTATGACAACCTTAGCAGCATTGGGTATTAACTGTTTACACTTTTATTTTAGATGTGTAAATGCATCTTATGGCTACTATTGTTTGATCACTAGCAAGGGATATCCTTTTTTCATGTCCTTATTTACTATTTGTATTTCATATCAAAAATATAACTTCTTGGTGGGACATCAAGAAAAAAATCTTAAGTTCACATTTTTTCTAATTATTAAACTACATATAAATGATTTTTTTATTTGTTTATATTTATATCTTAAAATCTTGACTTTCTTAGATAATCTTTATTTATTTGGTAGTAGCCAGAATACCAGCGTACACATGATATTAAAAATTTTTTATAGATCCATGAATCCACTGTGAAGGTCATTACATCTCCCTATATTTCTCCCTAATAATAATAGTAATAACAATAATATCAACAACACAGTAATAAATGTGAAAAATACCTACTAGGTGCCAGGCATTGTACTAAGTACTTTACATTAATTAACTCATTCAATCTCAGAAAATACCTATACTAATTTACTTCCACACCAATTTGATAAGGCAGGTATTGTTATTCTATTTCCACATGGAGAAATTGATGCTCTGGGAGTTAAGTGCCTTGCCTAAGTTCATACAGCTCGTAAATGATGGCACCTAGTTTGGAAGCCACATCTGATTCCTCCTAGCCCAGTGCTCTTGCCACATAGAGCTGATTCCATTTAGAAAAGACTCTCTTGTTTGAAAATCCCAGACTAGTACTGTGTGCTGCCCTTGTGGCAAACATCCCTCAACTTAGCAGCCATTGTTCTCAAATTTCTTCCCTTTTCTTGATGACAGCAGAGCTAGCATGATGTTTTCCTGCGAAGCAGCAAGCTGGGGGAGGAGGGTTAGGAGGAGGTGGGAGCTCAGAAGAGGAGGAGCCCTGTTGGGGGTACCTGGGATTCATCTTTTGCACCCCAACTACCTCACATGCCTGCATATGCGCATGGGTTTTGAGAGAGAATTTTAGATAGCACCCTTTGATCGTTCATGCGGTGAAAGATTTCAGAGCCTTTCTCAATTTAATGCACTCTCACGATCATTTTAGTAGAGCCTGTAAATTCCCAAAAAGCTTTGAGTAGCCTATCTTCACGATCAGATGTAACATTAAAAAAAATAGTCAGCATTTAAAACGCTGTTTGTTCACAAGCCTCTCCTGTTACTTTTACGGCATCTGTAGTTGTTGCTGGGGTTTAGTGTACACCCAGGGGACCTGAATCTCTGGACTGACCATGTGATAGCCAGGCCCTGAGCCTCAACAGACTTCAGCTCCTACACTCTGGTTTATTGGACTTACCCCACTCAGCTAACATGGAGGTGAAGAAGGTCACCCACCACACCAGGGAGCCTAGAGTGCCTACAACTGAAAGCAGGAGAATTGCATCCAGCATCCATGTGGAATCTAAGCCCCCCTCTTGACATAGATGTGGAGTGGACATCACCATTCCAAGGTCCACAGGATGGAGGAATAGAGTATGGATTAGAGTGGACTTACCGATATTCTATTCATGAACTATTGTGATTAGTAATGGAAGAAAATATGGCATTGGTGTGGAGAAAGTGGCCATGGTGGCTGTTGGGGGTAGGGAGTGGGAGGAAGAGATGTGATGTGGGGGCATTTTCGGGACTTGGAGTTGTCCTGGGTGGCGCTGCAGGGACAGTTACTGGACATTGTATGTCCTCCCATGGCCCACTGGGTGGACTGTGGGAGAGTGAGGGCTATGGTGTGGACCATTGACCATGAGGTGCAGCGGTGCTCAGAGATGTAGTCACCAAGTGCAATGAATGTCTCATGATGATGGAGGAGGTGGTTGTTATGGGGGGAGGAGTGGGGTGAGGGGGGTGGGAGTATATGGGGACCTCATATTTTTTTAATGTAACATTAAAAAAATAAAGACAAAAAAAATTAATGCAAAAAAAAACCTCTGTTTAATAGGAAGCCAAATATGTTCATTTGTTTTTGTTTTTTAGTCTCCTTTCCAGATTGACTTGCTAATCTTCTTATAAACCGAATGAGTGTTGCAATAGGATAATGAATGTTCCAGAAAACTGAAAGGTCGTCTGAAAGGTCATCTGGCCTCGTAGTCAGGAGCTCAGACTGCAGAACCAGAAGTACCTAGCATAGACTCCCACACTTACCAGGGGGAGCCATGGGCAAAAAGCGTCAACTCTCCAAGTCTCCATTTCCTCATCTGGGAGAGAGGAATAATATTAGCGGGGTGGCAATGAGAATTCAATGAGGTAACCCTTGTGAACTGGTTAGCAATGTTCTTAAAAAGGTTTCAAGAAATGCTTCCTACTGTTTATTGTGAATATGGCCACAAAGAAATTGTATTACAGTCAACTACAGGTAACACTGGACAAGTCCTTACAACTTAATATTTCTTTGGTGATTTAGAAGATCCTTTAGAATCTTGAAAGCTTCCAGGACATTGTTCTATGCATCAATTATTGTTATACAGGGTTTGGCTGTTGAAAGTACAGAATGTTGATCTAATTGTGTCTTCCTTATGATTTACCCAGATAATGCCTTTTTTAAAAAAAATTAAACCTTGCTAGCAGACTGATTTCTTATCACTTGTAAATAGAAAACAATTCCAGTTCTTTGAACTTACTACATGTTGCATAAAGAAGCATTGACTTGATAAGGAGAGATTATTCTGACCAAAAGATTGAGACCCAGTTGCTTCATTTTCTGGTTCCAGTTGGTGTCTTTTCTAATTAGTGTAGCAGCACGTCACCACCATCATCGGAAAGCCTTAATCATTTACATATTTTTCCTTATCTCTGAAAATGGCTTAGAATGTTTTCTTCCAGTTCAATGATTATTTTCAAGAAGGTGCCAGGATTGAATTTGAGGTGCTTCTCTGTGCCTGAGGAAGATGACAGAAGAACGAAAATTGCCTCCCTAAGTTAAATGAAAGCCAGGGTACCCTTCCGAGGACCTGTAATAATCAGCTATACAAGCTGTTGGTTTGTGTGTCCTATTGATTTAATATGCTTCTAATCAGTACATAAAGCTATGGGCCTGCAGTGTTAATTTTTCATATGCTTACAAAGTACCCTTTGATTTTCTGTCACACGTTAATTACAGCGTTTTGCCATTAAATAGGAAGCTTTGTGTAAACTAATTACTAGGTAATCATTGTCTACTGCAAGCGTGCTGTTTGTACCTTTTATTTTATTCTAAAAATGCACAGATCTCACAGTCTGAAAACACTCTACCTTCCAGCCATTAGCTCTCACTAATTCATAGCATTATTGTGGTGAGAGTGTAGGAGTTGTAATTGTTGTGGTATCAGAGCTGTTAATTACCGGAGTAAACAGTTGAAATGGTGCCAAGGTCTATTGTACAAGGCAGAGAAAAGGAGGTTTAAATGTTACTCCCACCATCTGGGGACTGGAGGAGAGGCAAATGCTCAAAAACAGCAGTGAGGCGCTATCGCCACTTCAGCTCCAGGGTTGGCGGCCATATGGATCCAGAATATTTTGAATCAATTGAATTTAACTGCCAGTTTTTCACAATAACAGCATGGAAGGAAGGAATAAAGCAAAAGATTAGAGGAACAAGAATTCAGTTAGTGTTTTCACATCTCAGAAGTCCCCCTTAGAGTTCTTTTGGAAATATGTGCTTTGCTAAAACCCACAAAGCAGGCGTGTGTATTTGGAACAGATTCAGAATGAGTTTTACTCTCCTCTGACGGTGACTGTGCCATTTGCTTCTAGTCATCTGTCCTCAGTGCCCCTCGGTGAGAGAGGGATGCCCTTGAGAAGACGCGACTTTCATGTAACTGTGCCAGATCAAAAAAATCCTCCTTTTTGGAATTCATTGATTTATTACCCTAGTATTTTAATGAGCATGGTCTGTAGAAAGAGAACAAAAACATATCCTACTACTACATTTGCCTCAAGTACACACATATCTGTAGGTATGTAGGTAGGTAAGAAAAGTAGCCACCTGTCATTCCTTTTGCACAAAATTATAATATAGATTCTTCTGATAGTCTTTCAACTCATTCCTCTCTCCCATCTCTTGAATGAAAAAAATCAAGTCCACAGAGCACATTATTTTCTTTTTTTAAATTCTCAATTAAACATCTTTAATCAGCATATGCAGTTTTCTTAACCAACACTATTTCTCTAACTAGAAGAAACCTATTACTAGCAATAATAATTATGGCTACTTCCACCTATGGTGGGTCTTCAAACTGTGTGGTTTCTGCTTTAAAATATTGCACAATCTCTCAAAAGAGTCATATGTATTTACTCGATATCACTCTTATATTTAATATAACCTCCTTTAACACCATTTTCCATTTTTAAAAAATCAGCCACTTGCTGCTGTAACTACTTTTCAATATCATTCTAAGAACATGAACATATCCTTCTTTTTTTAAATCACCCTGGATTATTTATTTTTAATTGTTCTTTAACAGATGTTAAAGCGATTCGGGGTGTCGTGTAAACAATTCCTTTAAAGAGAAAGATCACAACAGCCACATGCACCACAAACCTAGGGCGGTGTTTGGCGGGCTTTTATGATGGCAGTTTGGGCCTGAGGGGAAATTTTCCTGCCTTTGTGTATGTGCAAAGTTCAATTAAGAATTTCAAGAAGCGCTTAATCTTTATCTATTGAAACCCCAGCATGCAGTGCGACAGGGTGAGCCTAGAAAGAAAACCATAGCCCCCTGTGGTGAGGGGGGAAAGAAACAGCAGTTTAAGTGCTGGAAAGTTGAAAAGGAATGAACCTTTGTAGTGTTTCTGGTCGGGGGCAGAGCAGTTGTTCTGAGCTTTGGAATGGAGGCACAACATATGTGCCTCGGTTGGACAAAACGCTTCTCAAGTCAAATCAGCTGTGAGGCCTGCATGTTGGTGCAAGGTGGAGGCCTAGATAATGAGGGACAGACTCCTCCAGAAGCAGCGAGTGGATAATGCTACATAAGTATGGAATTATATACCGCATTTTCACCATTCTGTTTAATGAGAGCCGCCACCGCAGCGAATCACTTGCCACACAGCCGAAATGGGCCATTAGCTATCAAGGGAAAATTGTCTTTGCCGCTTTCAGCAGATGGAGCAAATATTTTACAAAGCAATTTTACATACCAAAAACATTTGTGTGCCTTGGTAATGTTGGCTGTTTTACATTATGTTACCTTCTACAGCAGCATAATTTTCCATCTCATCGAAGGCAAAGTTGGCATTTTTGAATTTTAAATCTCAATTAACAATTAAACATGGATTATTAAAGCAGTCCTTAAACTTTAAGTAGGTGTGGGAAGTAGTTTATGACTTGCCGAAGACATTTCCATTTTTTCTTCATCCTCTCAGCATATTTTTGCACTCTAAAGAGGGACTATTTCTAATGATCTTAATGGAAAGGAATGAGTGAAAACTTCACTATTGATTGCAGAATGAGAGTAACCAGTGCTTAGGGTGATCAGAGCATTTGCTGCTTAAAATATCCATCATGGATTGTGGGTACAAAGTTTGGCTCACCAATTTGTATCAGTTTAAAATGTTTAAGTTTCATGTAACAGAAAATCCAACTCAAAATGACTTTTATTTCTTATCTTCTCAGTTAACTGAAAATCCAAAAATAGGTCTGACTTCAGGGAAGGCTTACTCCACTGGCTCAGTGATATTACCAAGGATCCAGTTACTTTCCATCTCTCCTCTGTACTTCTTCTAGTATCTGCCTCATTCTAAGGTTGACCGTCCTCATGGTTGCAAGATGGCTACTAGCAGTCCCCGGAAATCTTGTCCTTGGTCAAGGCAATATAAAGAGAAAACCTCTCACCAGGTGGCATTCTCAAAAGAGCATGAAGCTTAAATCTCTCTGAGGTCCCAGCCAATTTGGTTGGCCTGAAGTGGTCCTGTGCCCATCCCTGAACCAATCCTTGTGGCCAGAATATTGCTTTGATTATCAGGCACCCATCCTTGAAGCTGAGGATAGAGTCACTCTCAATTAACTTGCATGACTAAGAATAAGGATGGGGCAGTTCCTGAAAGAAAGCATATCATTACCTTAAAAGAGGAGACATTGATGCTAGGCAGCCAACATCAGATGTCCATGCTACCATGTTTTCATAAATCTGACATAAATTTGTGAAAATCTAACTAACCTTGATTGACCATTTGTGCCAATTGATGGCAATTACAAACGCAGATCCTATTGCACAATGGCCTGCTGTTAGCAATTGGATTTGAATCAGTTTTGCTACTTCGTGGTTGTGTGGTATCCCTGTCTTTGAAGTGGGGATAATCCTAAGCACCTTTCATGGTGCCCCACCCTTTTCTATATCCTCAGAAAGAGGCAGCAGGGATGGTAGAGTCCAAAGGCAGCCAAGAGCTTCTGCACTCTCTCTATGTGACTGTAGAAGCCCCCATTCCTTCTTCTGTTATGTGAGACATTTGTCCTAGATAACCATATGGCCCCTTTCAACATCGTTTTGACCTTTGACATCCTGCCATTCTCTACGCTTCCATTTAGGGAAACTGGAAGCCTCTATAAAGCAGGACCATATAGGCAAGCTCTCCTTAGTTTTCTCTTTTGAATACCATCAAACAACATCTGAAGTGAGATATTGGGGGTGATTAGCCAAAAAGTTATTTTACTTAACTCACCACTGCAGATTTATCAAAGAAGTACGAGTTTGGGTGGGATTGATATTTAAATCATTCTAATTTGTATTCCTTCTTCCTCTTCTCCCACCCTCCCCAGTACACATGGGTACACACACACACACACACACACACACACACACACACACACACTTGGAATTTACTTGATTGGGAAAGCTAACTCTCTGGAGTTTGAAGTAGTTTTAGTCATTGAGGGCAGTATTAAATTGGATATGCTAGTGGCTTCCCCTGAGATAGCCTGAATATTTCAGTCAAATATTTTATTCCTTCAAATTTATACTTTCTTAATAGAAAAAAAAGAGCTGATATACAAGGTCCATGCTTGATACGTGAAAATTTCTAAGATGCATTGGTCAGGCTGATGGAGACTCTATGCCTACTACAGATATTCTGGAAGCTTTCAAGGTCATTGCTACTGTTGACATATTCTGAGAAGTAAATGTGGGCCATGGACAAAGGTTAAATAAGCATGTGCATTGATGAAAATGGGACTGACATTACTTCTGGGTGGGAATTGCTCTGGAGCTATCAGCTCATCAAAGGCCAGCCTGGAATGTGATTGCCAAAGCCAGAGCAATCATGAGGGAATGAAAATCTGGAGTTCTGAGTTTTGTCAAAAAGTAAAGTGTATTTTTTTTCACTTTTGTTTATCATTTGCAAGGTATGTATTTTCCTTTCTAGACCTCCAGAGTTATTAGCTCTAAATGGTCTGTTTAGTATGGATGATAGGATCTCTGAAACACCTGGATGTTAATTACGGAAAAGAAACTTTCTAACTACTAATTTCACAAGTTTGTAAGAAAGAGAAGATGTGCCCCATTTCTGGCTTATAGCAGTCTTTCTATCTTTCTATATATATATATATATATATATATAGAAAGACTTTGGGAGGGTTTTTAAAAAAAGGAAGAGAGTAAGCTAGTCAAGGGTTCCTCTGATCCCAGGGCTTTCTTCCTTCAATTATGGGCTGAAAATCACTCAGAACCCAACAACTCAGTGAGTGATCTTAGGCAAGTCTCTGTTCTAGGTTCCTCAGCCTCCCATTTGTAAAGAAGAGAGGGAGGACAATACTGTGCTTGCCTACCTCAGAATGTTGCAGTAAAGGCCAAATATGTGAGCCTGCTGTGAAAGAGAATGTATTTCATAAATACTGTTCTGATGTTTCACACGAATTTAGGGCTTCGTTTGGCATGATTTCAAACGTATGAGTATGTGTAGTTTGTTCTAGATAGAATAAACATGAATAGCTACAAATCTTCCTTACCAAATCTGTCCTTAAAGTTATGGTAATTCTGTTTAAAAGCAAAATGATAATCACTACAGAACAGAATCTCCCCCCAAAACAGCTCTTGCATCTGGCATTGGTAGGCCCTTTGCAGCCATTGAGACCGTGTTGCTTTTAAGAGAAGGCAGCGGGAAGCGGACTTGGCCCAATGGATAGGGCATCGGTCTACCACATGGGAGGTCCAAGGTTCAAACCTGGGGCCTCCTTGACCCATGTGGAGCTGGCCCACATGCAGTGCTGATGCACGCAAGGAGTGCCCTGCCACGCAGGGGTGTCCCCCACGTAGGGGAGCCCCACACGCAAGGAGTGCTCCCCGTAAGGAGAGCTGCCCAGCGCGAAAGAAAGTGCAGCCTGTCCAGGAATGGCACTGCACACAAGGAGAGCTGACACAGCAAGATGATGCAACAAAAAGAAACACAGATTCCCAGTGCCGCTGATAAGGATAAAAGTGGTCACAGAAGAACACACAGTGAATGGGCACAAAGAGCAGACAACTGGGGTGGGGAGGGAGAGAAATTTTAAAAAAAGAGAGAGAGAGAGAAGGCAGCATTCTTAGCTGCTTGTACCACTGCGGTGATGGAATCCTTTGGTTCTAGATCTAAGCTCTGACCTGACCCACCAGTTTACAGGTGGGTTCTGAGTTCCGAGCAGAAACTGGGATTGTGTGGCCGGGGCAGGGGGCGAGGGGTGGGGTGGGGGGGTTGGTTAGTAAAAATCAAGCTCTTAGAAGAATGTTTTTTGTTGCTGCATTGTTTTGAATGCCCAAGTAGCGATTCCTGCTGTAGTCTTGTTTGGGGGAATGAAGGGGCAATTCTCTCTCTTTGGCCATCCTTAGTATAATCTTTATATTTCCCATCAGATGCTTTCAAAATAGAGATAAATTTGGGAAGCGAATTTGGCTTAACAATAAGCATCCGCCTACCACATGGGAGGTCCCGGGTTCGAACACAGGGCCTCTGCCACTGCATGGCCCACATGCAGTGCTGATGCACGCAAGGAGTGCTGTGCCACACAGGGGTGTCCCCCGTGTAGGGGAGCCCCACGCGCAAGGAGTGTGCCCCTTAAGGAGAGCAGCCCAGGACAAAAGAAGTGCAGCCTGCCCAGGAGTGGTGCCACACACATGGAGAGCTGATGCAGCAAGATGACACAACAAAACGAGACACAGATTCCAGGTGCTGCTGACAAGGATATAAGTGGACACAGAAGAATACACAGTGAATGGACACAGAAAGCAAACAACTGGGAGGGGGGGATGGGCAGGGAAGGGGAGAGAAATAAAATAAAAATAAATAAATCCTTAAAAAAAGAGATAAATTGAACAGTCAAGACACTACCATTATTCTTCTCCGTGGCTTTTTCTAAGAGAGTTTATCATGGCCACAAGCTGCCTGCCTTAGCCCCAGCATCCCCCATTGAACGTCCCCTTGCCAGTGCCTTCAGCAGTGTACTTCTTATGACGAGACATGGCTCATCTTCCGGATTCCTACAGAAGACTTTCTTCTAGGAAAATTTACCCCCTGGCTGTGACTTTGTGCACAGCAAAAACACTAAATGTCAAGGCAGAAGTGTTGGCTTTGTAAGCAGAGACAGGAGCAGCAGCCTGGCTGAGTGTCCAGATGCCTCATGCAAGCATCATCCTTATGGGTTAATCCTTTCCCTCACATAGCATGTTGCATGGGAGGTGATGCCTCATAAATATCACCTCATTCATCTTCTCAATGCCCCTCAGAGGTAGGCAATACCATAAAATAAGCCCAGGAAGAATTGGTGGTTCTTAAGTGGTTATCCACCCCCCCACCCCCCCACCCCCCCACCAGGTGATTCCTAGATACCTGGGAGGGAACCTGTTGAGAGGTTTCACCTTTCTCTTATTCTGTACCATCAGCAGTTAAGGGCTGGGTCCTTGTGTTTATCACCATCAGGATTCATTCCACAAACATTTAGTGTCCCCTCTGCCAGGCACTGGGGAGACTGACCTCAAAGCCACTGACCCTGCCGTTAAGGAGCTCCAGGAGAGCTGGAGAGCATTGAGGACACCTGCTGGTGCTGGCACAAAAGGCTTTCTGGAGGCGGTGTGATTGGAACTAACTCATAAAAGATGAGGAGGGAGAGGAGGGAGACTGCACCAGGGCAGTTTAGGGGGAGGCTGGGAGCTGGAGAGGAGAAAAGTGAGGCTATATAAGGAGGCTGAGGCCAGATCATGACTGGCCTTCTTCCTGTGTCATGCCGAGGAGTCTGGACTTGATCCTCAACTGATGGGGATCAAGTTTCAAGATTTAGGTAGAATATTAATCAGGGTTCTCTGGGGAAACAGAACTGACAGGAGATATCTGTAAATACGAGTTTGTGTTTTTTTTAATAAAAATTGTCTTATGCAACTATGGGGATAAAGGAGTTCAAATTCCTTAGGGTAAGCCACAGGCTGCAAACTCCAATGAAGGCTTTTGATGAATTCCCAAGGAGAAGTTGGCTGGATGAAGCAGAGCTGGAAATTCTCTCTTTTGACTGCTGAGATCATCACTTCTCCTTTTAAGGCCGTCAGCTGATTAGATGAGACATCTCTCATTGTTGAAAGCAATCTCCTCAGTTCATTGTGAATGTAATTAGCTCTAGGTGCAATAAACTTAGGGATAATTTAAATCCCGAGAGTTGTCCTGTAACAATCAGGCCAGCACTTGCTTGACCAAACAACTGGGCACTATCACCTGGCCAAGCTGACACATGAACTTAACCATCGCAGGCAGCAAAGCTTTTTTTTTTAATTTTTTACTTTTTTATCTGGTTGCGTCACTGTCTTTTTTCGTGTGTTGCTTCACCGCGCAAGGGCCTGCACCTCTCTGCCAGGTCTGGGACACCTTTTTTCTTTTTTTTACCAGGAGGTCCTGGGGATCAAACCTAGGTCCTCTATGTGATAAATGGGAGCTCAACTGCTTGAGCCACAGCTGCTTCCGTTACCTGCTCTTTCACTGCTTTCTCTCCATCCCCACCCTCCAAAACACATAAACACTCTTTCCTCTAGGACAATTACTTAAAAGGCCTATTATTCTGTAATTTTAAAAAGCATGGGTAAACAGATGAATAAATGAACAAATGATTTTTCTTTGGAATATCTTGATGTGACTGACCATATGGCAGGGAATTGGGTAAATGGTTTAACAATTTTCAAAAGTGGTCCAAGGCACCCTGTCAGTGGGCCTTATTTTGGAATATATACTCTCCAATATATCAGAGTTAGACTCATTCACAATTCCCCTACACAAGGGTCTTCTGCCCCTTTTATCTGAACCTATAATTAGCACTATACTTATTAATTATATGTTCCAGAGACTTAAATCTTTGGTCTGTTCATATGCCAGTTGAGCCCTGAATCTTAGCAGAGTTGCAGCACCTACTCTCCAGTTCACTGGACTCACCAAGAACAACTGAGAAAAGGATGATGATGGACAATGCCCATCCCCCAAAAAAAGAGTATCTACAACTGCCAAGCGAAACAGTTCCATCCATCTGTCCCATGGAATCTAAGCCCCCTCTCAATCAGAAAGAGTGGGCATCACCATCCCAAAATGGGGAATGATCAATGGATCAGTGGACTTAAAGTAGACTTATTATTCTACTATTATTGTATTATAGACATTATTATTCCAACAATGGAAAAACTTGTATCATTGATATAAGGCATTGACCACCAGAGGTTCTGAGGGGAGGGAGAAGGAAGAAGAGGTGCAAGATGGGGGCATTTTTGGGACACTGGAATTCTTCTGCATGACATTGCAATGATGGATACAGGCCAATATACATTTTGTCAAATAAAATTGTGTGGGGCAAAGTGTAAATTATAATGTAAACTGTAGTCCACAATTAGTATCAATGTTTCAGTGTGTGTTCATCAACTGTAACAAAAGTACCACGCCAATGAAAGATGTTGTTAATGTGGGAGTGGGTGGGTTATATAAGAATCCCCTATATTTTTTATGTAAAAATAAAATAAAAACATTTTTTTAAAAGTGGGTCAAGGAAAGCCTCTTCAATCAAGGTAGAAAAAGAAACCTCCACTTTCCTGGGAGAGGCCTGATCTACAAGGCTTCCTTTCACTGACATTCAGTTTTCCCAAACAAGTTAGGAATCTAAAGCCATGTTCCTTCATCCCAGCTTTGGCTCACTCTTCATGAATCAGAGACAATTGTTCTTCTTTGATCTAGTAGGAAGGTTTTAACAAAAGCAAATATCAAACAAAAAGGAAGACGGGTTAGGAAGACGGTGTTCAAAGAGGGAAGAAAGAGGAGGGGATCCAAGTGGCTGGCCCTGTCTTTCGTGTGCTTGTTTATGATTTAGATTCAGGGCTTTGGAAACATCAAGCAATTTACAGTAAAGATGAGAGAAAACATGTGCATTGCATAAGATATGGAGGGAGGAAGGCCCGTGGCTTTGGCAACAATCTTCCTTCCTCCGCATCACAAGGGCCATGCTGGTGGCATGAGCCTCTTCCCCAGCCCTTCTTAGCAGTCCTCCCTCCAGCCATGCCGTGAGTCAACCTGAGCCACGTGGGGGCCAGAGCACTCTCTCTGTTCCTCATGGTATTTTTGTTTTGTGTGTCAAGCACTTACTACGCTAACTAATGACACTCTCTCACTAGGATTTTCTGGATATTTTAGAAATTGTTCAGATTATTTGGACCTGCCTAGAGCATACTCTCAGATGTTTGTCTTCTAGTGTAGATTTTTAGAGGGCATTGGACCAAGAATGAACCAGAAGTTCCAAGGAGTTGGGGAGAAGGGGTGATTACTTTTTAATGTGGGAAATTGGAAATAAGTGAGTATGCAGATCATTTCTAAGATACCTTCCAGTCCCATCCCCCAAAGCTGATGGTTTTTCACTTCCTCCAGTTACTGGGTGTGCACTCTAAGATTTGCAAGATCCCTGCAACCCAAAGAAAGTCTAGGCTTTTTAAAATTTTTATCAGTGTCCCATATTTTAAATATGAATACCACCCATGGTTTTGTATCCAATGCCCTGCTCCACTTTTGACAGAAATAAAATCTGAAGAGGTTCCTTCTATTTGAACTTTTTTATATATAATCTAAGGGCAAGAGCATTATAACCTGTGACATAAAAAAATTGTCTTGGTATACCAAGGCCTTTTATATTAAAAAGCCCGACTTTGTACTCCTTAAAGGATTTCCTACTGTTTTCATTTTGACAGGGGACTCTGTAGGGCAGAGGTGAGGAATGGGGAGTTAATACTTAATTTGTACATAGATTCAGTTTGGGGTGATGGACAGGTTTTGATAATAGATGGTGGTGATGGTAGCACATTGTTGTGAATGTAATTAATACTGCTGAATTGTACATTTGAAAGAGGTTAAATTGGGAAATTTTATGTTGTATATATGAGACTGACTGACTCTGTAGTCTTTGGGTTGTTTTACTGATGACTTGGGACGAGTCTCAAGTCTAGACAGATGAGTGTGGCCTAGTGGGGGATGTCAGGAAGAGTGAGGCCCCAATTCCTCTTTCCACCCCACTCTTCTTATCTGTCTCTACCTAAAATTTCATCTTTGGAGCTTCAGCCTATAGTATAAGGCTTTTATCCTGTGGTTGTAGGATGTAGCATCCCACCATCACGGCAGAGAAAACACAGATGAAAAGAGATGGAGGTGCCAAAGAAAGGCTTTGCCAACTCCATAATTTCACCCAAAGTCATAAAATTAGGATCATAAAATTTCTAAAATTCTAAGATCTAAAGAATCTTGGGGGCAAGATAGTTAACCCACATTTTACATAAAGGGAAACTGAGGTCCAGAGTGGGGCGGCACACTGCCCAAGAACACTCGGCTGATTAGAGGCTGCAGTAGGTCTGAATCCTGGGTTTCCTGACACCCAGAGAGAAGGCTGCTTCTCGGAGACAACAGCACTATTATCAGCAATTTTAGGGGGCCAAATCACTTTGAAATAAGAACACTGAAATGGCTGGAAAAATAGAGAAAATTTTCAAAATGGCTTTCTGACTCTGGGTAAACAGTAACCACATTTTTTTTGCCTGTTGGAGGCCTGGTTTTTAATCACTCCACAAGCAGTTTTCATTTCTGTAGTAAAATTGCTTGTGGTTCTATTTAATTTGTTTCTGCAGGAGCCAGCTTTGGTGAAGATCTCCCAGGAGCTGGCGGGCATTTTAGCACAGCACGCACAGCCAGTCAATGAGAAACGGTTCCCAACGTGGGAGAAATTCCTCCAAACATTTCTCAGTCAAGGTAAATAAGACTGTAAAATTTCTACTGAGGATTAGTTGCTACACAACCTTGAATTCTAGTTTTGGGTCAACCTGGAGCCAATTTAAATACTTTGCATCTCTTATGTCGTTTTAGAAAAGTTCTCCTTTGAGCAGATATTTTTCTTTTTAAAATATTGCCTAAATATTTATCTTGCACCCGGCCTCTTAAGTAAATAGGAATTGGGCATACCATGCATAGCTCGAGATTCCAGAACCTTTTTTTTTTGGTACCACAGACTTCTTCTAACATGTGGGCTTTGAAATCGGATGACCTGGGTCTGGATCTCACCCATGCCCTTGAACAAGATTCTTAAGCTCTTGGAGGCCCAGTTTCTCCACTTTCTTACCTCACAGGGTTGTTGGGAGAATTCAGTGAAACACAGATGCAAATGTCTGATTCATGAAGCCTTGCACAAAATTCGTCTTTAATAAATGTTAGTTTCCCTTCCACTTTCTAAGAGAGAAGAAATGGTCTCATTTCCAAATCTGAAGGTAGAATTTCCAAATAAGGGTCCTCTACAGTGTAGAAACAAACCAGCCTCCACTCCTTTCATCATCATCATCCTAACATGCTCATTTTCTAATGACATTAGGAGGTCCACGAATAAGGGAAAAATGGTGTGGATGCTGCTTATTTCCAGTCACAGAGGTCCCTGTGTGAGTGCTGCACAGAAGCAAGCCCATTCAGTGCCCCCTCACTCTCTAGGAGGCTGCAGTTTAAGGCAGGTATTCCTATGTGGTTACCCATGTGAATAATAAGAGAAAGATAAGCAAAGGAAAAAAATGCTGCAGTTATCTTTCCATTCTATTCACTCCTGATCCACTGGATCCACCTCTTCCAAGACTTTTGTTTCACTCAATATGCCCCCAGGAAGGTAAAAAGTAGGTTAAGGGGCTAAACTCTATAAAGAGGAGTTCAGGAAGCAGGACATAATTGGCTCTTTTTAAGAATATAGAGAAAGAGTTATTGTGGGTTCACAGAACAATCATGCATAAAATACAGGATTCTCATATACCACCCTTTTATTAACAACTTGCATTGGTGTGGAATAATTGTTACAATTGATCAGAGCACATTTTTATAATTGTGCTATTAACTATAGTTCATGGGTTAACTTAGGGTTCACTGTGTTGTACAGGTCTGTGGATCTTTTTAAAATTATTTTTATTCTAGTAACATATGCACAACCTAAAATGTCCTCCTTTTAACCACATTAAAATGTATACATAGATGGCACTTTAAAAGACAAAGGGAAAATTTGATAGCAGCCTTTCAGGGTGTAAAATAGCTATCAAGTAGTAATTAATAATAATAATAGAAGAAGGGGAAGAAGGGAAGTTGAAAGAGTTAGCAGATGATAATCACAGCAGCAACACGATGATAATAGTAGACAGTGTTTATTATGTACCAGGCACTATTCTTTTTTTTTTTAATATTTATTTATTTATTTATTTTTATTTATTTATTTCTCTCCCCTTCCCCTGCCCCAGTTGTCTGTTCTCTGTGTCTATTTGCTGCATGTTCTTCTTTGTCCGCTTCTGTTGTTGTCAGCAGCATGGGAATCTGTGTTTCTTTTGTTGCGTCATCTTGTTGTGTCAGCTCTCGGTGTGGGCGGCACCATTCCTGGGCAGGCTGCACTTTCTTTTGCACTGGGCGGCTCTCCTTACGGGGCACACTCCTTGCGCGTGAGGCTCCCCTACGCGCGGGACACCCCTGCGTGGCACGGCACTCCTTGTGCACATCAGCACTGCGCATGGGCCAGCTGCACACGGGTCAAGGAGGCCCGGGGTTTGAACCGCGGCCCTCCCATGTGGTAGACGGACGCCCTAACCACTGGGCCAAGTCCACTTCCCATACCAGGCACTATTCTAAGCACACATGTATCAACTTATTTAATCCTCCCAACCATCCCATGCAGTGATTACCTGTTTTATAGTAGAAGAAACTGAGGTACAAAAGATTAAGTAAGAGATGATAAAAAAGACTTTTTATCATCTCTTACTTAATCTTTTGTGTTGTGCTCCAGGAATCTTGGCCCCAGCCAGGGGGTTTTTTATCAAGGCACAAAGCTCATTGTATGAGATAGTATCAGAAAGAACAGGCATGTAGGTTGTCCTAGAACACTGGCTGCAGGGAGAGTGCAGTGAACACCTTATTGTAAATGTTTTTAATCAAGGGGCTGGTAACCAGTCATCTCACAAGAATTGTTGAAAAAGTTCTCTTCACTGAGAGGGGATTATGCCACCTGACCTCCAGTGCCATCTCAACCCTAAAATTCTGTTATGCAAATTTCCACATGAACCTACCACCAAAAAATGAGTCAACCCCACACTTAAATGAAAAATAAGGTACCTACAGCAAAAATTGGTCAAGAACAAGGGATTTTTTAAGATGAGAGGGAAGACCACGAAGATCTCCAGGTCAGGATATTAGGAAGTTTCCAGACCTTTCAAGGTCAACCTGCAAAGCTTTTCTCTAAAATATTTACTTTCATGTGAGTTTGTAGATGAGGAAGGGTTTTCCCTCCACTATCCCACCTGAGCTGTTTAACCACAAGCTAAGCCTTTACCTCTGCCTCCTGCTCATCTCTATCCTTTCTTCTCACCTGTGTTGCAAATGTCATGCTTATTTATGGGATGCAGAACAAACTTCATTAACTGAATTTTACAGAAAAGGAAACTGAGGCACAGTGCTAGAAAGTGACTCAGGCAAAATTACACAACAAATAAGTGGTGAATGGGGAATGCAAAGTTAAGTGCTACAATCTTAGCATGTCTGCAACATTAGTTTTTGGTAAGTCACGGGTTTTTGAAGCCTCTACCTGGCCCCAAGTCCCACCTATACAGCAGGCCCTGCATGAATGTTCACTGAATGAGCTAGGTCATCCTCCTAGGTTTCCTGCTCTAATGCCACCATCTCCCACTATCTTCCCCTGTTAACCTGGTTCATTCCAGTACAGACAAACTGGCTTGAAATAAATGTCAAAAGTCATCTTGTAAGTCATGAAGGATAATGTGTTTCCACTAAGGTACTCAACACAGGTGACAGTTAAAATCACAAAGTTAACTGACTCAGAAAGACTCACTGGTTTTCCCATTTGCTTTTTTTGTGGCCTTTTGTGTTATCTGTGTTTGCCTCACTCAGCAACTCATATTTATTTATTTATTTATTTTAATTTCTCTCCCCTCCCCCCCCAGTGGTCTGCTCTCTGTGTCCATTCGCTGTGTGTTCTTCTGTGACCACTTCTGTCCTTATCAGTGGCACTGGGAATCTGTGTTTCTTTTTGTTGCATCATCTTGTTGTGTCAGCTCTCCATGTGTGCGGCGCCATTCCTGGGCAGGCTGCACTTTCTTTCCCGCTGGGCAGCTCTCCTTACGGGGCGCACTCCTTGCGCATGAGGCTCCCCTATGCGGGGGACACCCCAGTGTGGCACATCAAGGAGGCTTCCCATGCAACTCATATTTAGGTACAGTACGTAGTAGTAGGGCTCCTTTGAAGAAAAGCATGCCTTGAATCAAACTAAAAGATTAGGAGTTCAGTATGTGCTTTCCAAAATCAGTTTTCTCAGGGCGACAGACTTGGCCCAGTGGATAGGGCATCCGCCTACCACATGGGAGGTCTGCGGTTCAAACCCCGGGCCTCCTTGACCCGTGTGGAGCTGGCCCATGCACAGTGCTGATGCGCGCAAGGAGTGCCCTGCCACGCAAGAGTGTACCCTGCGTAGGGGAGCCCCATGCACAAGGAGTGCATCCCGTAAGGAAAGCCGCCCAGCGCAAAAGAAATTTCAGCCTGCCCAGGAATGGCACTGCACACATAGAGAGCTGACACAACAAGATGGCGCAACAAAAAGAAACAGATTCCCGTGCTGCTGACAACAGAAGCGGACAAAGAAGACACAGCAAACAGACACAGAGTTGGGGGGGGGGGGGGGGAAGGGAGAGAAATAATAAACAAATAAATCTTTAAAAGAATAATAATTTTAAAAATCAGTTTTCTCTCTGAAACTCAGCTTTTTTTAGGACCAGCAAAGACCAAATTTATAGACATTTAAGGAAAGTGCCTTTTTTGTATAAAGTAACAGTGATTTCATTTAAGAATTGATAAAATCTTAGGATTTAACCTTATATGCCATTCAAAGCATGTGGCTTACATCTGTAGGCAGAGATCACCCCACCCCAGCAAAGTTGAGAAATCCAGGCCAAGTGTATCTTAATATTAACAGGCTCCAGAGCCTGTCCTATCTAGGGAACACTTAGTTGTTTTTGCTTTTTAATTAATTTATCTAATTGTTTACAAGTAAGATTTTTTTTTAATTTTTTTTTAAATAAAAGAATTGTTTTATACAAGCAAGTCTGCTATAACAAAATTCCACAAAGGGGAAGGCTCACAGTTTGGAAGCTAGAAGTCCAAAATCAAGGAATCAGCAAGCCGTGACTTCTCCAGTCTATAGCCTTCTGATGGTGGCTCGCTGGCATGTCATGGCTCCATGTCTTCTTCCATGTCCTCCTTTGGCTCAAACTTCTGTGTCTAAATTCCCTTTGTTTCTGAAGCCTCTAGTCAGACCGAATAGAGGCCCACCCTAACTCAGTTTGACCTAATCTTAACAGGGTCTTCGAAGGTCCTGTTTACAAAAGAATTCACACCCACAGGGCTGGGAGTAAGGATTTGATCACATCTTCATGCGGGACATGAGTCAGTCTACCACAGGGGGGGGTGTATACAGTAAGATTAATAAATAAGGCCTAAAAGCAGAAAATCAGGGCCATGTAACACTTGTGGAAACTACTGTGCTAGCCCACAAAACTAGCCAGGGCTAATAATTGCCATGATTGAGCATCAGATTTGTCTCTATGTTTGTTGGTACTTACAGAGCAAAAAGTAAATTATGATTAATGATAAAGTTCTCATTACCAGGAAAACGGAAGCACACCTATTCTTCAAGAGAAGCTGCATCTTCTGGCTCTATGTTTTTAAAAAATGTTTTAGGAGTCCTCTGGCCATCATAATAATAAATGTTCTTTTGTGCCTGATAGAAGGCCCAAGCCTGAACCCGTACACCTTCAAAATGCAGTGAAGTTGAACAGAAAGAGCGTTGGTCATCAAGATATAAACTGCAGACGATGGGCAGCAGATTATGTGGACTGTGGACTATCTCCCAGGGGGGATTTGCCCCTAGTCTTTGGGTTCCCCATTTATGTAATGAATGAGCATAGACTTAATGATCTTTATGGTGTCTTCCTATTTGTAATCAAAATTAAAACTATCATTCATTGAGCCCTACTATGTGCCAAGCACTGGGCTAAAGACTTTAGACACAGTATCTAAGGTTCACAACAATCCAGTAAAGTACCTTTATTATGCCCATTTTACAGATGAGGAAAAGGAGGTTCAGGGAAATTAAACTACTTGCCCAAAGTCTCACAAGATATGGCAGATCCAGGAGCTAAGCCCAAGTCCATCTGCCAAAACCTGAGCTTTTTCCTACAGCTCTAATGAGCCAAGTCCGGGTGACGTCATCCTTTTATCTACTCCATGCTTTTCCCACCAGGGGGCGTGATCGAAGCGTTCCCTCCCACAGAAAGTATCACCAACCTGACTGTGGACATGCTGATAGAGCCCAGTGGAGAAATCCGGATGCTGTCAACAGGGGACCAGTTTCATGCAGATGGCCCCCTGATCTCTTCTGGTACCACCATGCCTCAGACCTCCGTGAATCCCCAAGTTCTCAAGTCCCTGTGCCTCCAAATTGGAAATGCCTGTAAAATGAGAGATGTAATTGGTTACTTCTCTATAGACCTGGTGACTTTTATTGATCCAAGCACAATGGAACAGCAGGTAAGTTGAATGGTGCCAGTGCAATACTAAAATAGGTAGACTCATAACTTCCACGCCCCCATGCAACAGGGAGTATGCAGGAGCTTCTGAAATTCACTGCTCCTCTGATGAGCTAACTATAAATTCAGCATTTACACAGTTTGTGCCAATCCATGCGAGACCAGACTTTATGTCTGGAAATATAGGGCGAGGATCATTTCATTCAGTACAGTTAGAGTTTAAATGACTGAAACTCATCCTGCATAGCTCTGTCAATTGGGTCCTCAATTCTGCACGTTAGTGCTATGCCTCGGTCTTATCATGAAACTCTCTGTCACCCAGGAGCGTAACCTGCTTGAAACCTGTTCTTAAATAGAACATCAATCTCTAGAAAGGAGTTGAGTCCTTGTTTCTGTTCCTTATCAGTAGTCTACCAGGAACTTATTTACCCAATATTTCTTTTGCAAAAATGTATTGGAAAATATTTCAGAACAACTAAAAAGGTGCAAATAATAATACAATGAATATTATGTGCTCCTACCCAACTTGGAAATAAAATGGTGCCAACATTTATTCCAGTCTTGGGTACCCTTTCCCCATTGTACAGTCCTTCCTCCTCCCAGATGTAGCCACTGTCTTACATTTGGGGTTTCAATTCCCCTCCATATCTTTTTTTTTTTTTTTTAAAGATTTATTTATTTATTTTAATTCCCCCCCTCCCCTGGTTGTCTGTTCTACCAAGAACAGTCTATTTGCTGCGTCTTGTTTCTTTGTCCGCTTCTGTTGTCGTCAGCTGCACGGGAAGTGTGGGCGGCGCCATTCCTGGGCAGGCTGCACTTTCTTTTCACGCTGGGCGGCTTTCCTCACGGGCGCACTCCTTGCGCGTGGGGCTCCCCCACGCGGGGGACACCCTTGCGTGGCACGGCACTCCTTGCGCGCATCAGCACTGCACATGGCCAGCTCCACACGGGTCGAGGAGGCCCGGGGTTTGAACCGCGGACCTCCCATATGGTAGACGGACGCCCTAACCACTGGGCCAAAGTCCGTTTCCCTCCCCTCCATATCTTTACACTTTCACAGTTCATGGATGTATCCGTAAATAATGTATAGTTTCATTGCGCATATTTTACAACTTTTTTATAGCTGATAATACCCTTATATTATTATTCTACAATTTGCATTTATTTGTTCAATATTATATTGCTAAGATTCATCATGTGCATGTGTGTGTGGTTCTGAAGAATATTCCAGATAAATAATTTTGAACCTTTTTTGCTTTGGCATTTTCAAAATTATAATGTTTAGATTCACTGCTACATTGCAGGACTCATTTTTTTTAATTGTTCAATTGCTCTTCTTCTACTGTTGGGTGACCAGACCTCTGTCTAAAGGATGCAGTAGCCTCCTGCCCTCCCTCCCTTGATATCCTCTGGCCATCCAGCATTTTAAATATACTTTAGTTGTTCTATATTCATTATTCTCAGTTTTATGGTTCTCCATTTCAGTCGGCCGATGGTTTCAAAGTGCGAGTTTATGTTTTTGGCAGTTTTCAGCTTGTTCAATAATCATTTTCCATTTGCCTTCTCATGCCCTCCATGGCTTTTACGTTCTGTTCTCAGCCCCACACATAAAGAGAGAAAAGGACAAACTGGAGGTCATTCAGAAATCTCTCTGGGGTCAGGAGAGGACAAAGAAAGAACGTTTCCTTGGTGGAGGAGCTGGGTGGCAGGGAAGCAGTGGAAGAAAGGCAGGGTGAGCAGCCCTTCGCAAACATTCGTCATGAGAAAGGATGAAATCTGTGATTCCCTGGGGTGGGAGGGAGGATGGAACTTCAGAGACAGTTGTAGTTTTAATTTGCGTTGGTGTAGGGAGAATTGCACATAGAGACAGGGGTCTTCTCCAAACACAGAGCAGGTCCTGTCCCAGGACATGGCACCTTCTGGGCTTCTGCAATAAAGGTCCCACCCTTCACTTTGCCACCCGGGCCTTGTCTCACCTTACCCCTCCCACTTTTTCTCTCTTCTTCAGCCACATGGGCCTCTCTGGGTCTCTCATTCATCCTGCTACACTCTGCCACAGGGCCTTTACTCAAGCTACCCCTCTGCCCAAAATGTCCGTGCCTCTTCTTCTTACCTAGTTAACTCCCCTCCCATCCTTGATATTTCAAGACAAGCCACACTTTTTCAGGGAAGCCTTTCCTGACCTCCCTGACAAAGTCAGCTCCCCTGCTTTAGGTTCTCATCTTGTATGCCTCATACCATTATCCCAGTTGCTATTTTAAACTTATTTACATGATTATCTGATTACTATCTATCTCCACCTCTAAACTGTAAGGTCCCTAAGGAGAGATGCAGTGTCTCTTTTTGTTCCCTATTGTTTTCTCAGCAGTTATCTCATCCTGGCACAAGTAGGTGGTCAGTAAATATGAGCTAAAAGAATGAATAAACAAACGTGAAGGTTTTCTAGCAGATGCTGCACAGTGTATGTCCAGTTAAGGCTATTAGAGAAGGAACTCAGACATTAGCCGGATTGGTGGAATATATGACTAGTAACCCAAGATTCACTGGTTTTGTCATCCCATCACTTCTCCTTGCCCTTTCCTGTTAGTACTTGAGTATTTGGCCATTTGTGTTAAAATTTCAAGAGAACATTGGAGGATGTTCTCAGTGAGCTTACCAAAGGGTAGTATATTAGCTCTCTGTATATAGTAGATTGTTTACAAAACCACTAGCATATTGTCTAGCCATTTTGCAAATGGTATCACCTCAGACAGCCCTTCATTTCTTTTCTAATCAACCTGCTTTCTGGTGCTAGGGAAGAGACTGATATGTTATCATTTTTTTGCTATCAAACAGATAAAAAAAAATATTATCTTGTTTTACTTAGCATGTCTTTGATTACTTAGTGTGGATGACATCTTTTCATATGTTCTTTGGCCATTTATGTATCTGTCTTAATTGTTTGATCATATCTTTTGCCCCTTTTAAAATTGGGCTACAATACAAATGTTGATTTGTAGAAGCTCTTTGTATATAAGGAACACTAACCCTTTGACTGTTACACACGTTGCAAATATCTTTTCCCAGACTATCATTTGTAGCTTTTTTTCTTTTTTTTCCCTGTCATGTTTTTCCACTATAAAATCACGATTTTTCCCTTTGTAATTGTTTAGTAATATTTTGTGGGGAGGTGTTCCAATGTTACACAAGTATTTTGCTCCTCATCAGATTTCCACCCATTGCCTGAATCAAGCACCACTACGACAGTGGTGATTTTCTATTTCCATCATTCCTTCTACATGTATTAGCTTGCATCCTACTACCGTAAGGAAGAGTTTTTTTCCTTTTCATCCTTTCATTAATATATGTATGCTTTTATTTATTTATATATATGTTTGGACTCAGAATTCTATTTTATTCAATTGTCTCTATTTTGATAGTTTCATTATTTTTATGCTCAGTTGTTCCAAATTTATCCAGTGGGAGCCCTTTCAGGGTGGTTCCTGTGTCTTTTGATATGTCCCCATCATTCTTTGGGCATTTTTTTTTACTTTCTGGCACAATAAGCTATTCCAGGCTCATCTTACATTTTTCCCTGCCCTGTCTCTAGCATCAACTGTTTCTCCAAAAAGCTCTGGTTCCTTTTAGTGAAGGACGGTGTGTTAGTTCTGCTGATGCAAAATACCAGAAATGAGTTGGCTTTTATAAAGGGTATTTATTTGGGGTAGAAGCTTACAGTCTTACAGTCACAAGGCCATAAAGAGTAAGTTACTGCCCTCACCCAAGTCTGTTGCCACGTGTTAGAGCGAGATAGCTGCCTGTCTCTGAGAGGGTTCAGCCTTCCTCTTCCTCCTAAGGCTCCACGGTCCCCGCTTCTTCCCATCTCAGCAGTAGGCTGGCATAAGGCTCGTCTCCCCAGGGCTCCTTTCTTTCCAGGATTTCTCAGCTGTTCAGGAATGTGGTCTCTTCAAACTATCAGTTTGCAAACTATCAGGCAAAAGGCTCGGCTCTCTCTCTGGGCTCCAGTGTCCAACACAAAACTCTCTGTGTTCTTCTCTGTGTATTTACTTCCCTGTCTGTGATTGAGCATCTGTTTATATGGCCCACAAAGGGGCTGGGGGGCAGAGCAGCTGTGGCTCAAGTAATTACCTTATGGAGGACCCAGGTTCAGTCCCCAGGACCTCCTGGTAAAAAAGAAAAAAGGTGTCCCAGACCTGCGTGACACGGCGCAGGCCCCCGCGTGGTGTGGAGATAGGTGCAGGCCCCCTGCAGTGAAGCAAAGCACCACAAAGATGATGCCGCATCCAGATAGAGAAAAGAGGGGGAGGGACGCAAACCAAGTCGCCCTAATGACATGGTCAAATAAAAGCCCCGATCTTGATTTAATGAACTAAAAGCGAAATCTCTGTATCTAATACAATCTAATACAGCCAGAGGAACAGACCAGTTTACAAACACAATCCAATATCTATTTTTGGAATTCATAAACAATACCAAACTGCCACAAATGGTTTTTTGATTTTGTTGTTGTTTTTAAGATTTATTTTTTTAAATTTATTTCTCTCCCCTTCCCGCCCCCCCAGTTGTCTGCTCTCTGTATCTATTCACTGTGTGTTCTTCTTTGACCACTTCTATCCTTATCAATGGCACCAGGAATCTGTGTTTCTTTTTGTTGCTTCATCTTGTTGTGTCAGCTCTCCGTGTGTGTGTGTGTGTGTGGCACCATTCTGGGCAGGCTGCACTTTCTTTTGCGCTGGGCAGCTCTCGTTATGGGGCGCACTCCTTGCACGTGGGGCTCCCCTACGCAGGGGACACCCCTGCGCGGCAAGGCACTCCTTGCACACATCAGCACTGCATGTGGGCTAGCTCCACATGGGTCAAGGAGGCCCGGCGTTTGAATCACAGACCTCCCATATGGTAGACAGACACCATATCCATTGGGCCAAGTCCTCTTCCCACACAAATGGTTTTAAGAAACGAATATCTGGGCTCTCGATATCCTCATTGCTCCTAGATTGTCATTCCTGCTGGTTCCTCTTAGTGGATGGAGCTCAAAAAGGAAACAAATTCTGCATGAGAGCCTCCAAAAGGAACTCAGCCCTGCTGACATCTTGATTCTTGCCTAGTAGAATAATATACTTATGTTGTGTTAAACCAGTAAATTGGTGGCAATTTGTTATAGCAGCAACAGGAAATTCATACCAAAGGTGATTTCTATTCTGTTCATTAGGCTTTCTGTTTTTGTATTTTCGAAAGTAAGCAGGTATTGGGAAGTGGACTTGGCCCAATGGATAGGGCATCTGCCTGCCACATGGGAGGTCCAAGGTTCAAACCCCGGGCCTCCTTGACCCATGTGGAGCTGGCCCATGCGCAGTGCTGATGCACACAAGGAGTGCCGTGCCACGCAGTGGTGTCCCCTGCATAGGGGAGCCCCAGGTACAAGGAGTGCACCCCATAAGGAGAGCCACCCAGCGCGAAAGAAAGTGCAGCCTGCCCAAGAATGGTGCCACACACACACACACACACACACACACGGAGAGCTGACGCAACAAGATGATGCAACAAAAAGAAACATAGATTCCTGGTGCTGCTGGTAAGGATAGAAGCGGTCAAAGAAGAACACACAGTGAATGGACACAGAGAGCAGACAACTGGGGGGGGAGGGGAGAGAAATAAATAAATCTTAAAAAAAAAAGTAAGCAGGCATTATATTTTTAATCAGAAAAAGTATATGAATAGTCATAATTTTGTATAAAATGTTATGGTTTAACAAAGCACTGTCACATACATCATCTTACATACGCACATGTCTTGTACTAGACAGAGGAGGCAAAAACCAGAGGTGACAATCCATTTCAAATTCCTGTTCTCTGGCCCCCTCTGGGCCCCCATAACTTATCAGGCTGGCATGACAGGCACCAATGTGACTGGAGCTGAGGAAAGGTAGATAAAATGACAATGGTGTACCAAGGATTGGTCCACAACTATAAATCAACTCCAGATGAGAGTGTGAAAAATCCCATCCAGACCTAAGGAGATGTCAGGTTCTAGGGTAGCAGAATGGAGGAACAGTTTTGAAAACGTAGGATTTAAATATTGGGAACATCAGGTAGAACAGGATCGTTCAATTAAAGGGAAAAGGGCCAGTCCCTGGGAAATGGAGCTGGTAGGAACAGGGCCAGTGCACTAGATACAAGATTCCAACACCCCAGGAAGGCGGACATTCAGGCCTTCAGCAGCTCCATGAAGAACACATGGAGCTACAAGATACGTGGAGCATCTGGGAGCTATGTTAGTGTCCTGGCCTTCCTGTGTGAGGCGAGGAGGGGGCTCTGCCCCATGTGGCAGGAAAGGGATCTGACCCTTAAACAAAGCAGCAAAAGCTATTTCCAAACCCTAATAGGTTCTGGAGCCAGAGCCATTGATGGACAGGTATCTAGTGGGATCCAGGAAGGATATGAAGCATCTACCGGAGGCTCAATGCAAGTAGCTGGAGTGGAACTTTGGATAGATGAGGGACTAACACATTCATTTAGCCAACACCTTCCAAAGACCTACTCTGCCCCATGCTTGGTGCTGAGGGGACAGGGATAAACAAGACATGTTCCTGGCCATCTAGAAGCTCATTTCATAGCCATCATTCAGTTTTACTTGACAAAGATGCACATAATTGTATTGTACTCTTTTATTGGTCCTTAGTCATAAATATTATCTCTACGAGATTTTTTAATCCTCAAGAAAATGCACTGCGCCTCCATTTTTTACTTCTTCGTGATGTCGGACACAAAGCTGGGCATAATCAACCAAATTCTAGAAGATCCAAATCTGTTGAGCCTGTTTATTCACTTTTGGGAAAATCTAAGAGAAAGAACAATGGTTTATTGAGCATCTACTGTGTTCAAGCCACCATGCTAGGTGCTAGAGAGACTGTGAAGATGCAAAAGACAGGAGGTGCCTGCCCTTATGGAGTTCACAATCTAGGTGGGAGACAGGCTTGAAAAGTGAACCACAGGAAAAGGCTTAAGTGACAACTACATAGAACAATACAAGAGACAAGAAAAAAGTAATATCAATTTAATTGCCAAATGATTTGCTACATGAATTCAGAAAAGAAAGAGACCCCTTCTGTTTGGAGCAATCAAAAAAGGTTTCTACAAAGTAGGTGGGATTTGAGCTGAAGGATAATTAGGATTTGAAGGAGAATAAGAAAGAGTATATTCCAAATGAGAGAGACGATATGAAGGGTGGTAGTAGAAAAGCACAAGATACAGATGGGTAAAAAATAATGATCTAAGTCTTAAAAACACCACATCTGACTTGGTTCATATAAATATGCATTTATCTATCATTCTCTAAACAGCTGGATTGGCAAAGATGTAAACTATTGAAATCCCCAGATTAAAGGCTTGTTTGTTTCTGGATAGTTGTGAACTTTTGAAACAACTATCTGTTATGGACAATGATAGTTACTACTTTTTTATAGAAAGAAAGGAAATCCAATCTTTAAGTAAAGAGTTCAGATGGAAAAACAGCTGCAGGTGACTAGTAGTAGCCTTTCTAGATACATAAGGTAGCTACAAAAGGAAATGAGATTTGCCACAAAGTACAAATTTTGAGGAAAGAAAAAAATGAGACCCTGATGTATCTTAGCATATCCTGAAAATTGTTTCTAAAAGTTGTTAAATACAGATTTATCAGCCTAGAAAAGAGATATCTGAAAATATTTTCATTGTGATGAATAATGGGTTCCGATCCCAGTCTTTCCACTGATATGTTGTGATACTTTAGAAAACTCGTTTGACCTCTCTGAGTCGTATTTTGGTTTTTTTTCCATTGACAAATGGTGAATTCCTGCCTTCCATCTCACAGGCTGTTCTGAAAGGCTGAGCAGATACAAGGTGCTGTTCTTATTCAATTAAATGGTATAACCACATGTAAAACTATCACATAAGCCCTCAGCAGGTTCTCAAACTGTGAGTTGAATCTGAATTGAATTTGAATTATTTTTAAAAGTCAGTGAGCATTTTCATCATCTCAAAGAGATATATAAGCATAAAAAACGAATACATTTATTTCTGTGAATGGAAAAAAACAAGGTCTACAGAAATATCATAATCCCTACTTGTTCATTGCTGAAACCCCAGCACCTAGCACCGTGTCTAGCATATAATAGATGCTCAATAAGTATTTATTAAATGAATGAAGGAATACTTCTTTCCCAATCTCCTTTCAGTACTATCATTTGCAAGACCTCCCTATCCCTGTTTTCAAGATATATGAAGTTTCACTAAAGGAGTTCAATGAGATTTACTTTTTCTTAGGGAAGGTATTTTATTTTTATTTAAGAAGGTTAACAGTGTACATCTAAATTAAAATTCAGGGAAATGGATGTGGCTCAACCAATTGGGCTCCCATCTACCATTTGGAGGTCCAGGGTTCAATGCCCAGGACCTCCTGGTGAGGGTAAGCTGGCCCACGTGGTGAGCTGGCCCATGCAGAGTGCCGGCCCATGTAGGAAATTTCGCCCCGTGGAAGAGTGCTGCCCTGTGTGGGAATGCTGTCCCACAAAAGAAAGCCACTCTGCACAGGAGTGCAGTCCAACACAGAGAGCTGGCGCAGCAAGATGACGCAACAAGAGACACAGAGGAGAGAAAAAAAGATGTAGCAGAACAGGGAGCAAAGGTGGTGCAAGAGAGTAATCACCTCTCTCCCACTCTGGAAGAGCCTAAGATCAGTTCCCGGAGTTGCCTGATGGGAATACAAGCAGACACAGAAAGAACACACAGTGAATGGACAGAGAGAGCAGACAGTGGTGGGCGGTGGGGAGAGAAATAAATAAAAATTGATTAATTAATTAATTAAAATTCAGTAGGTCTTTAGTATAAACTGAAGTGCCTATTATAATTCAGTATTTTTAAATGCTGTAATAGGCAGGTTGTTAATCACAAGTTAATACATAATGAAAGGAAAATAGTTCCCAAAGGGTTTTGAAGCACTGAAGTAAAAGACCCATCCCTTTAAAAGGTCTGAATCTTTATGTCAGTGAAAGACACCTGTAATGTGTAATAGTAGCAATGATGATGGTGGTGAGGATTTCTACAGTAAGCACAATGGTGACAAATTTTAAAGTGAAAATCATCATTCCGGTTTTTAACACTGATAGTGCAGATAAACTAAGGGCCAACTTTGCTATATATAATATTACCATTTGTGACTATTAAATGTTTGGTTAACTCCTTTAACAGTGTAAAACTCTCCATTCAGGAAGATTGAAGCTACGTCTAATATCAACTCTTGGGTAGAATTTTGGTTGGTCCACATGTAATAAACCTAGTTCCTTTGTATATGTTCAGTTGTTCCACCCACAACTTCTTCAGATGCCAACTTTTGTCTGAAGATCCTGTTTTGTTTCAAATGAAATCAAGATACATTTTTCTAGACTCTTGAGGCCTTTAGCCAACTTCAATCACCAGAGCCATTGCCAGGGTAGAGAAAATCTGGGCATTCACGCTGTATCCTGTGTATGTCAGGATACATCCTGTATGTTTCCGCAGGACTCAGAAAGGCAGCAGATAAGGGAGAAGGAACTGGCTCCCTGCTAATACTAGAAGTATGAGAGGATTCTCTGCATGGATTTACCGCTTGTCCCCTACCACCACAAAAGCTGCTTCCAGCTGTCAACTGCGGCCAAGACTTTTTCTGTGATAAACTTTTCCAAGCGAAGTTGCCCTTAACGTTCTTTGTAACTTAATTTTGCCTGTACCATAATGTTGGAGTGACAAAGCACAGAGCAGTTTGCTCTAGGTCTTACCTATCTCTTAGAACAGCCTTGAGCCACCCTTACACCATATGGCACTAGCTGCTTTTCTCATCTGTCACATCCAGAGGATTCTCCAGGACACGCAGGCAGAACCGCTTGGTGGCTTCCATGTTCAGTAAGTGCTTTCTTATGCCTGGGCTTTAGCACATATTAACTCCCTCCCCACACTTGGCCTTGCCTTTCTTTTCTGTCAATATTCAACTTCCCTTCCTTCAAAACATGTTTCAAAATCCAGTTCCTCATGGAAACCCACTTTAATTAATTCCTTTTCAATCACCCTTTCATCCTCTATTGTCTAAGCGCTAGGCATAATTTTGAGGATCAGAGGAATTATTAATGGTAACATCAACTATTTATTGAATTTTTGCCATGTACCAGTTGCTACTTTATGTATTTTATACTAAGTCACCCTGAGAAGTGGGAATTATAATCCCTAATTTACAGAGGAGGAAATTGAGGCGACGGACTTGGCCCAGTGGTTAGGGCGTCTGTCTACCACATGGGAGGTCCACGGTTCAAACCCCGGGCCTCCTTGACTCGTGTGGAGCTGGCCCACATGCAGTGCTGATGCTCACAAGGAGTGCCCTGCCACGCAGGGGTGTCTCCTGCGTAGGGGAGCCCTACACGCAAGGACTGTACACCATAAGGAGAGCTGCCCAGTGCAAAAGAAAGTGCAGCCTGCCCAGGAATGGCGCTGCACACACGGAGAGCTGACACAGCAAGATGACGCAACAGAAAGAAACACAGATTCCCATGCCGCTGACAACAACAGAAGTGAGCAAAGAAAACGCAGCAAAATAGACACAGAGAACAGACAACCGTGGGGGGGGGGGGGGGAAGGGGAGAGAAATAAATAAAGAAATCTTTTTTAAAAGAAAAGAAATCGAGACTGCAGTGACTCATTCAAGGTCACACAGCTACGAAACGGCAAATCTGGGATCCAAACCATGACTCATCTGACTGCAAAGCCTGCGCTCCTTCTCTCATAGCAGATACTTGCTGTGGGGCTGCACTGGATTGATGGGGACTTCCTTTGTAAGTATCTCTCTCCACCAAAGTCACCAAAGAAAATGTATGCTTCTCTTGTACATGCTCAATATGCTTGCTGAATTGAATTGAATAGCTTAAAGCCAGAACACGTATCTCCAATTTTTTAAAATATATTCCATCCTTGTGCTCAGCACATAAGGTAATCATTAAATGCTAATGACTAAGTGAAATGGAATAAAATCAGTGTTGTAGTAGCCATTTTTAAGCTTTAAGAGTTTAAATGTGCAGCCCATACACAACACCACAGCTGGGAGCGCCATATTGCCGTTAAGCCAGAAGGTGGATTCATGGGATGGGAACATTGAAAACAGACATCACAAGAATGGTTTCCAAACCACTTTCTACAAATAGGTACTGCTTTCTCCTCATAATAATTTCACAATGATTAGCCTGCTAGGTGAGAAATCCCAGGCAAAAAAACCTTACCGTCAGAGGAGTTTAGAATTACTCCTAAAGAACTGGGTCAATATTTGTGGTGAGATGGACAAAAGGTAAAGTCATTTCTATCTAGCTGGCCAGAAATGTAAGAGAACTGACATCCAGATTTCTATAATGTGTTTTATCTTTCAGGATAAATGCCTTTGTTCTTATAATTAGATTGATGAAATGCAATCTCACATTCCCACACATATGGATATCAAAATGTGTATTTGGTGAGGAAGAGTGTCTTACTAAAGAATTCTGCTTCCTTTTGCTTTCTTTGCTCATAGCACAAATTTTCCCACTTTTTGGCAAACCCTCACAATGTCACTTTTTAACTTAATTAAATATATAGGCAATTACTGACACCATCTGTCTTCACAGAAAAAGAACAAGAAGTGACACAAAAGACTGGAATTCTGAAAAGGATTTTTAGCAAACAAAATCTTCTATCTCCAATACAGTAGTACTGATTTCATAGGAGACCTGTTATTTTAAATCAAAGTTTCTTTAAAATAGTGAATTTGAGCTCTACTTAACATGCAGTGGCTTTTGGTATTTTTTTTTAAAGAAAATATCAAGCAATCCATTGCTTTTTCAGTAAAACAAAACTTAAACCCGTCATTGAACATCTGTTACTAGCACAGTCTAACACAGCACTTAAAATCCTTTAAAACCCCAAAAACCTTTATAAAGTTTCATGAATCTTTTGCATAAATAGAATGGTTTTAACAATACGTATATTCCTTTAAACATATATTTTGCTTTCTTAAACATAATATTCTTTGTGTTCTCTGCTGTTCCAAGCCCTGATAAATAAATAAAAGGGCTCTCGCCTCTCAGGGAGTCGGCTCCTCCTCTATCATGTCACATTCCCAGCCCATCTGAGAACAACTATCTAACTCTGTTTTTCAGCCTCTTTAGATATTTCCACAAATGTCTTGAAATAGAAATGATAATAAACCAATCCATCGAAACTTGACCAGGCTAATTTAGGAACCAATACAAAGTACAAGTCCAAATAAAGTAAGGAAATTTACCCTCCATAAGAGGAGCATAGACAGGAAATACAAAGGAATTCTAAAAAACAGTCACATATGACTCCAAGAAGAGCATGGGGTTCCCCTGACACTGGCAGCTACCACCACAGAGGGAGGACAACTGTGTGCCCCCGCAACTCTTCCCTGGACTAGAAGGAGCACATTTTGAACCCCATGTGGTAGCAACTAAGTGCCCTACCCTTGTGAAGAGAAGTTTAATGAAAATGTGCACAGGGTCATGGCCCCAATCAGTGCAATGATTTGACAACAACGTTTGCCTTCCCTTTCTGTTTCCTCGACAGCTCTGGTAAAACAAAATGTTTTGTAAAGAACAACTTCTGTTACAGAATGTGTAAGCAAGAAACAGGCCTTTCAGAGCTATGGCCTTGAAGTTGGTCTAGCCTAATCCGCTCTAACCTAGAGGAGGCGTGAAACTCCAACAGGGAAAGAGACATGACTAGGAGCAGAGTTCCAGCCAGAGCTCAGATCTCTTTATCTCAAGTCCAAGGCAAGTGTTTTCTACACTTGGAGAATTCTTAAGAGAGGAGAACTAGATCAAGAGCAGGGGGCTCTCTTATTCTTATCTTTATCCTGCACTGCGCTCTTGATAAAAGCAATGCTCAGTAAATATTTGTTAAAAGGACTATGCACAGGAATCTTCTCCAATGAGTAAGTAGCATGTAGATTGAATTGTGTACCCCCATTTGGTCATGTTCTTGGGTCTCGGTCCACATTCTGGTGGGTGTGAACCCATTGTAAGTAAGATCTCTTCGAGACGTAACTTCAGCCAAGGTGTGGTTCAACTGAATCAGGTTGGACTTTAATCCGGGTGAATGGAGTCCTTTGTAAGCAGAGTGAAAGTCAGATGGTGGGAAGCAGATTTGGCTCAACTGATAGAGCGTCTACCTACCACATGGAAGGTCCAGGGTTCGAACCCAGGGCCTCCTTGACCCATGTGGAGCTGGCCTACACACAGCGCTGATGCACACAAGGAGTGCCGTGCCACGCAGGGGTGTCCCCTGTGTAGGGGAGCCCCACAAGGAGTACGCCCCATAAGGGGGGCCACCCCACCCGATAAAAGTGCAGCCCGCCCAGGAGTGGTGCTGCACACATGGAGAGCTGACACAGCAAGATGACACAACAAAAAGAGACACAGATTTCCAGTGCTGCTGATAAGAATACAAGCAGACACAGAAGAACACACAGCGAATGGACACAGAGAGCAGACAATGGTGGGGGGGAAGGGGAGAGAAATAAATAAAAACTAAAAAAAACAAACAAAAAAGATGGTGAGAGAAGCCATGGCAAGCAGCCCAAAGCTGCAAGCTAACAGAACCCAGAAGAGAAAAGAGAAGACACCGCCATGTACATGGCACGTGACAGAAAAGCCAAGGACCAAACATTGCCAGCAGCCAGTCCCATAACGCCATAGTCTTCTGGGAGAAATCATCAGCTTGTTTTCTCCTAGCCTCAAAACCAGGGGCCAATAAAGTTTTATTGTTTAAGCCAACCCATTGTTTGATATTTGTTTTAGCAGCTGGAAGGCTAATACAGAGAGCTATGTAACAAGAGCTTTTTGAAAACCCATACACAACCCTTTTCAATGTCATTTGTAGTATGATTGAAAGGAGCACTTCTGAATTAAACAAATCATTCACCAGTGCTGACATTTATAGCATGAAAATTAAAGAAGAATAACAATATACAGTGTGGGATTACTATATTGAATTACCAAGGAAGAACCATATATAATTACTAGACCTAGAAACCTATAATAGGTTATAAAAATCAGACTTTCATGTTTATTGCAGTTTAGTGCTCAATACCAAAATAAGAGAGTAGCCTTCCAAAACGTCATAATAAAAAAGTAAGGAAGTACTTTTTCTAAAATAAAAAGAAATAAAGATGTAATTCTAAACCTTTAAGAATATAAATAATATCATTTAGGCTATCAGTCTTGAAGAGCAGTAAAGGAAGATCAGACATTTTTAAAGGTAGTGGGGAAATAACGTGGAAAAGGAAGGCCAGAGTAAATGAAGAGATTTGTGATTTTTTTTAACTTAAGTAAAAAAATATAAGTACAGCTGCTGTTCATTTAGTTTTAAATTTCAAGATTTTCCCTTTCGGATCCCAAAATTAATTTTGAATATAGTTCGTGCCCCTCCTGAAAGAATTTCCAGGGTTACAGAGATGCTTCTGGCAGTATGAATAAATTGGGCTCTCAATGCCAGTAATGAAACGGAAATCACAGAAAGAGCTGGTCTTTCGTTTCAGCTATTCCCCTAATACTGTGTGACCTGAGTAAGTCGTTTCACCTCTCAGAGTCTTCCTGCATAACTTGAGGAGGTGGGAATGATGGAAGTAATTCTAAGTCAGCCAGGACAGGCTTGTTCTACACCTCTCTGGGCCCTGGGTATTTTTAGTTTAGAGATTTCACTCACCTTATGTCATATCAAACATATTAAAATGCACCCATATCCCACATGGAATGTGATTTAGACCTAAATGTATGAGTTGGGTTGCACTTGACTGACTTGATCCATTTTGTTGATAATTTTTAAGGATGTTATCATTATTTTGCAGTTTTCTTTTCATAATTGGGGGCCAGTAATACTTTTTTCAGAACCCATCCATTTCGGAGGCCTTTGGAAATCATGACGGCACTAGACCTGATGGGCTACCCTGCCCTGAGTGCCAAGTGGCTGGCCCAGCTTCCCGCTGCCCCTGGCCCTTGTGACTCCAAAGGCCTAACATAAGGCAAGGCCGAAGTGGGTGGAACAGAGCACGGAGCAGCGATTTAAGTCCTGCCCAGAAGGATAAATAGGATCCACCGAGAGAGAGGGCAAGACCACCAAGATGAACACAAAGGGGGTCAATTGTTGTTGATCAGGGCCCAGAGTGACTGCCCCAGACGGTACTTCTTCACCTCTCCAAGAGTCTGAGCCATCCCAGCAGTTGCCACTAGATGGCAATACGCCAAGAGGCTGCAGTCTCCTCACCCTGACTGTAGATTTTTTTTTTTTTACTTTATTTTTAAAGACATTTGAGATTATAGAAAAGTTACATGGAAAATACAGGTGATTCCCATATACCCCACCCCCTTCCCCCTTCACATTTTCCCCTATTAATAACATCTTTCCTTAGTGTGGTACATTTGTTACAATTGATGAACACATATAGAAGCATTGCTACTAACCATGGTCTATAGTTTACATTATAGTTTACACTTTGCATCATATAATTTTATAGATTTTGACAAAAATGTATAATGGCCTGAATCCTATTCTTTCCTCTCTCTCCCCTCAGAAGCTCTGGTGACCACTGCCTTTATGCCATTGATACGAGTTCTTCCTTTACTAGAATAATAATGTCTACTTTGGTCCATGGTTGCATTCCCCCCTTACATTTGCTCACTCCTCAATCTTGAGGATTTGGGGATGGTGATGCCCACTCTGCTTCTGAATGAGAGAGGGCTTAGATCCCCTGGGGCAGACGGATGGAACTGTTTTGCTTGCAGTTGTAGATACTCTGTTTCTTGGGATGGGCATTGTCCCTCATCATCATTTTGTTAATTGTCCTGGTTGAGTCCGATGAACTGGAGAGCAGGTTTTGGCTGCAACTCTGCTGAGAATCAGGGCTCAACCAGCATATGAACAGACCAAAGATATAAGTCTCTGGGACATATATTTAACAGGTTTAGTGCTAATTATAGGTTCAAATAAAAGGGGCAGAAAACCCATGTGTAGGGACATTATAAATGAGTCTAACTCTGTTACATTGGAGAAATAGGTTAACATATATTCCAAGCTAAGACCCACCAATGGGTGCCGATTTCCTGGGGTTGTGTGTCCTGCCTATACTGTCCCGATGATGCTGGAATGATGCTGGGGCTCTCCCGAGCACCCCTGCTTGAGGCTTTGTTTACTGTGGCAGTTAATGAGACCCTCCTGAGATGTGCATGAGCATAACCTCTGGAATGACCTCCCAACTCTTTGAAATCTCTTAGCTGTAAAAACTCTTTCATATTTAACATTTCTTTCTTTGGGTCTCGGTCCTTTTCCAAATGCATCACTAGTTGGCGCTTGGTAATAATCGCTGGGTGGAGGGGTCGGGGGGTTGGGGGGGAAGGCAGTGAGCTTATATGGCTTAGAGAGAGCCACGTTTGAGTAACAAGGAGGTTTTCAGGAGATAACTCTTAGGCAATAGATATTACTAGTTTCAATTATATAAGAATAAGGTTCTTAACTACAAGCATTAAGACCAAGGACCTGGCTTATTGGTCTGTCCTCTTTCACTAGGCACTGCCTATGTACTCTAGAGATTCTTGTCACTCTATTAGAGAAGGTGGCAGTACTCCCTAGGATGGAAATTTAATATGTTGTTGGTTATTGCATGGGTCTCTACCCACTGAGCTAACACCCCATGACCATATGAACACATTCATATTCCATAGAGGTATGCCCCTGGTGCACCCTTCCCATATATCCCCCCACCACCAACACTCTGCACCAGTGATCCTTCCCTGTCATAGTTTTAACTTTTCTGTAATCTAAAACCTCCCAAAAACAAAGCCAAAAAAAAAAAGTCTTGCATTGTGCCTTTCATCACCATAAAATCTGTTATCTTTTATGTATGTTTAAAATTTCTTCTATATGTTCCGCCAGTGTCTTACCAAATAACATAGTCGAATCAATATTTTATTCACAGAAAGCTTTTACAGTACAGCGTACTAACTTTAAAATGAACTAACCGAGGTTCTGGAGCCTATTTTTAAACAGCATCTGAGTGGAGGTAAATATGTTCCCAGTATCTGAGAAGCAGGCAAGACAACAGCCAAGCCAGTGAGTTCCTACACCTACCCCTGGCAGTCAAAGAGGAAAGAAAAAGTCAGGGTCCACAACAGATTTGTGTCTGTCAGGCCCCTGCAATAATAATCTTGCACACTATCTCATATATAGTCACTGAATCCTCACAACAGCCCTCAAAAATAGATACCATCAGGTCTGTGTTTACAGACAAGGAAACTGAGGCCCAGAGAAGGAAAGGAAATTGCTTAAGATCACACATAGACAGCAAATCGCAAAGCCAGCTAAGTCTTGTGATACTGGTCCAGTGCTCTTTCCCTTCCAGGGAAGCCACTTTTCTCCCTCAATATATAGCCTTCTCCATTTCCCATTATCTTTGGTTTCTCCAGAGAAACAGAACCAACAGGGTGTGTATGTGTGTGTGTGTAAAGAGAGAGAAGGCGGAGGGTATATTTATTTTTTTAATTGGCTCCCAGGATTGTGGGGCTGGCAACTCTGAGAGCCATAGGAAAGGTCAGCAGGCCGTAAATAAATTCCAGTAAGAGTGATTTTGCAGCCTTGAGTCCAAAATCCATAAGGGAGGCTGGTAGACTGGAAATTCTGAGGGGAGGTGATGTTGTAGCCTTGAGAGAGAATTCCCTTCTCGGAACCCTCAGTTCTTTGACCTTAAAGCTTCCAAATGATTGGATGAGGCCCACCAACATTATCAAGGGTAATCTTTACTTAAAGCAACTGATAGTAGTGTAGGGCTAATTACATCTGTGGAAAACCAGCCCAGCAACATGTAGGCCAGTGTTTTACCAAACAACTGGACACCATAAGCAACCAGGTTAAAATTAGCCATCACAACCCTCAAGCTGCGACGACTTCTTTTCCCTACCAAGCTGCTCCTATCCTTCTCTACCTTATTTTATCTTGGCCTAAACATGATGAGAAGCAGGAAGAGCTGCCCCTGCCTGTGCCTCCCAGGGAAGGCCTCAGGCCCTACACACCTCCTGTCTCCCTAGCCAAGGAGAATCTTGAGCCCAAAGCCCAAAAGTGACAGTAGTAGAAAAGATACCTCTCCCAGGAACCGATTCTGCTTTATTCCTGCAACTCAGCCAAGCACATTCTCCATGATTTAACAGCTGAGAAAGGAGAAAAGTGCCTGAGGTCTATTTCCATCTTCTAGAATGCCATTTAACAAAGACATTTCAAACACAACATACCCAAACTCAAAATCTTGATTTTACCCTCTAAACTGTTCCTCAAGCAGTCTGTCCTTCTCAATAATGGGTATGTCATCCTTCCATTTTTTCAAGGCAAAAATCTTGGAGACATCTTCGACTCCTCTCTCTCTCACATCCCTTATCCAACCCATCGGCAAGTCCTTCTGATTCCACTTTTAAAGTGTCTCTGCAATACAACACCTGCTCCCCCCTCCACTGTTATTTACCATCTTATCTCAACCACCACCATCTTTCACCAGATTCTTGCAATATCCTCCTCCCTGGCCTCCCTGATTCCTTCCTTGCCCCTTCATGGTCTGTTCTCCTCAATGCAACCAAAGTAATCATTAAAAAATATGTGAGGGAAACGGACTTTGGCCCAGTGGTTAGGGCGTCCGTCTACCATATGGGAGGTCCGCGGTTCAGACCCCGGGCCTCCTTGACCCGTGTGCAGCTGGCCCATGCGCAGTGCTGATGCGCGCAAGGAGTGCCGTGCCACGCAAGGGTGTCCCCCGCGTGGGGGAGCCCCACGCGCAAGGAGTGCGCCTGTGAGGAAAGCCGCCCAGCGTGAAAAGAAAGAGCAGCCTGCCCAGGAATGGTGCCGCCCACACTTCCCGTGCCGCTGACGACAACAGAAGCGGACAACAGAAGCCGACAAAGAAACAAGACGCAGCAAATCGACACCAAGAACAGACAACCGGGGGAGGGGGGGAAATTAAATAAAATAAATAAATCTTTAAAAAAAAATATGTGAGATCATGTCATTCCTCCACTCAACACTGTTCAGTGGCTTTCTATCCCACTTAGAGTAAAACTTTGAATCCTCACCATCATCTGCAGATGCTCCCAACTCCCTTTGTGACCAATCCCCAACCATCTCTTCATTGCTCACTGCACTCCCATTAACCTGGTCTCATTGCTGATCCTGGAACACACCAAGCATGCTCTGTCTCAGAGCCTTTGTACCTGTCTTGTTCTCTAAGTTCCCTTAGGTCTCTGCTCCATGGCCCTCTCCTCAGAGAGGCCCTCCCTGACTGACTTACCTTGTATTAAATATCACCCAAGTCACTCTTTTACTTCCCTTATCCTGTTTTATTTTTATAGCATGTATTACCGCCTCAAACATGTACATATATATGTAAATATATATGCAGTAAATACACACATGCATGTGAATCTATACATATATATGTCTATTTATGTCTATCATTTGTCTCCTCTCCAACAGAATGGAAACTTAGTCTGTTTCATTCACTGCTGAATCCTTGGGGCCTATAAAAGTACTTGGTACTTAGTATATCTTTGTAGAGTGACTGAGTGAATATGTGAAGTATTTAGTGAGTCCTACTCTGTGTCAGGCACTGAGGTGGGTTCCATTGAGGTAGTGAGGCCCCTCCTCTTCAGGAACTCATGGAGGAGCAGAAAAGACATAAATAACTACTGAATGGGTACTAAGCACTATGATGGAGGAAGACTGGGGTGCTAGGGGAGCACAGAAGAAGGCACATAAAATGTCCTTGGGGAAGCAGATTTGGCTCAATGGATAGGGCATCTGCCTACCACATGGGAGGTCCAGGGTTCAAACTCAGGGCCTCCTGACCCATGTGATGAGCTGGCCCATGCACAGTGCTGATGCGCACAAGAAGTGCCATGCCACGCAGGGGTGCCCCTGTGCAGGGGAGCCCCATGCACAAAGAGTGTGCCCTGTAAGGAAAGCTGCCCAGCACGAAAAAAGTGCAACCGGCCCAGGAGTGGCGCCGCACACACAGAGAGCTGACACAGCAAGATGATGCAACAAAAAGAGACACAGATTCCTGGTGCTGCTGACAAGAATACAAGTGGACACAGAAGAACACACAGCAAATGGACACAGAGAGCAGACAATGGGGTGGGGTGGGAGGGAAGGGGAGAGAAATAAATTTTTAAAAATCTTAAAAAAAAAAAAAGTCCTTGAATATCCAGTCCGAGCTTCTGATATCTAAAGGATGTGAAGGTATAATGGAGCTCAGCGGTGGGTGTCAAGGAACAGTTTTAGAGAGAAACTGAAGGCTCAAGAGAAAGATCATGTCCTATTATTGAACTAGCTTTAGAATAAGCTAGGAAAGCAAAAGGAAAATAGAAGAAAAAGACCATTGTGGTCTCCCAAAAAAAGAAGTCATCTTTTTCCCTCTAATGCTCAGGACCATTATTTCTGTCTGTGAATTGCACCGGATGCTGCTAACACATTCCTTTTCCCACTTGGTCCCATTTTCCCTAGGCAGGGACAAGCTGCATCCCTGTCCCGATCCATCCCAGGCCTCCAGGTTGCCTCTGCAGTTATGAGAAGAAAATAAGCTCTTGCCTCTTCATCTCAGTCAAGTCATTGAGGACAGAGTGAACCTTGGTGCCCATGGCAACCAGAGGTGCTAAATTGACCTGTACAGATTAGCTATACCTATGAGCACCCATGGGGTCTTCTTTTTCTTTTAAAGATTTATTTTATTTATTTCTCTCCCCTTCCCCACCCCAGTTGTCTGTTCTCTGTCTCTATTTGCTGTGTGTTCTTCTTTGTCCGCTTCTGTTGTTGTCTGCAGCATGGGAATCTGTGTCTCTTTTTGCTGCGTCATCTTGTTGCATCAGCTCTCCGTGTGTGCTGCACCATTCCTGGGCAGGTTGCACTTTGTTTCACGCTGGGCAGCTCTCCTTGTGGGGCGCAGTCCTTGCATGTGGGGTTGCCCTACACGGGGGACACCCCTGCGTGGCAGGGCACTCCTTGCGTGCATCAGCACTGCACATGGGCCAGCTCCACACGGGTCAAGGAGGCCCGGGGTTTGAACCGCAGACCTCCCATGTGGTAGACGGACACCCTAACCACTGCGCCAAGTCCGCTTCTCCCCATGGGGGTCTTGACTGAGGTTTTGGTCTTGATCTAGGAAAGATCAAGTGGTCCATGATAGATGGATTTCCTGTCAGATTAGAGCATGAAGAAATGAACATGGCCAGAGATGGGGCTCACACATCCCTCAGCCAAGATGAGTTTCTGAGGAGGATATGTATGTAACAGCACATGCTCTGAAGACCTAATTCCACCTCGAGGTGGGTGAATCTGCCTCTTACAGTTGGCTTTGCTGATGGACTTGTCTTTTGTATCCCAAAAAATTCTCCACCAGGTGGTAAATATTCCCAGTTCTTAGTTAGCCTCATAGATATTTCTGGAAGTGACTGAGAGAGGTCCATGAGGACCATTATTGGAGGAATTAGTCAAAGGAAGTATGGCCCCAAGAGGTGACTGCCTAGGATCAGGAGTGTTTGCCTCAGACCTTGGTACTGAGAGCTGGGGCCTCAACAAGTCACTATTGGGAACCATGTGATCCTCTCTTTACAAAAAAACAAGTAAGAAGAAAATATCTTGAGTTGGGTCTGCAAAACATCTATGGTTTCCGAAAGCTCTAAAATTCTGTGATTCTTCCATTAATGTTATTTGATCTATAAGGTTGGCAAGACCAAACACTTTGTATCAGCAATGTACTTTCATTGGAGATGGTCACAGAGTCTAGGTCTGGAGATATCTGCCCACATCTGTATGCTCTGCCACCCATCCATCCTGTCTGTCATGGGCAGAGACTGAAGAAGTAGGGAAGAGCAGGTGGCCTCCATCCACATAGAATACCTGAGGCAGAAAGGACTCAATATTGGGCCTCTCTCCCACTCCTCCACACACAAAAGCATGCTATTGTCTTTTCATCTCAAAGTTTGCAGCCCAAACAGGATCTAGAACCCAGAAACACAACAATTCTGGGCAAGCTCCCCTCTGCCTGACCCTGTTTCTGGTTCTTACAAGTTTGTTTAAAGGTTAAGGAGGGGATTCCCATATGCTTCTTTAAAAATAAAAATATTTCAAAAAATTTAAAAAAAAAGAAAATGTAATTTATAGTAAATGTTCAGTAAGTGGCAGATTATTTAATTCCCTATAATAAAAAGGACATATTGTGAATACACACACACACACATTTATTTTTGCACGACTTGAGAGTAAAGTTGCATACATGATGAACTTATGGAACTTCATTATCAAAGGGTTCAGAAAAAACATGCATATATATATATATACATGGATATATATATATTCATATACATACATAGGCATATATGCATATATATATGAGAGAGAGGAAGTGCTTAAATGATAGAGCAAATGGGGCAAAATATTAAAAGTAGGTGAAAATGGGTAAAGGTTATATGGGTGTTCTATGTACTAGCCTTCTTATTATAACTTTTCTTTAAGTTTGAAATTATTTCCAAATAATATGAAAAGGTTAAAAAAAAAGGTTGATGAGGGTGCAGTTTCATTATGTTCTGCCCATTTTGCCCCAGGTGTTCCCCAGCAGCTGCTGTGAGCCTTGCTGTCAGTGCAGTACCAGTCAGGGCCATGGAAAGCTGTGGTCCCTCCAACATTTCTCCTACCCACTCCCACTGGCCCTCCCCCTTTGCAGCAGTTGCAATGGACTTTTTGTAACCAATCCAATAGAAATATCATGTAAGTTCCAAATGCAATGTAATTTTTAATTTTTTGGCAGCTTTATTTAAAAAAGGAAAAAGAAATAGGTGGAACTAATTTTAATAATGTTTTGATTAACCTAACATAACCAAAATGTTGTTAGTTCAATGTGAAATCAACACAAAAAATATTAATGTGATATTTTACACTCCTTTTTGCATCTCGTCTTTGAAATCTGGTGTATTTTACATTTACAGCACATCTCCATTTGGACCAGCTACATTTCAAGTGCACAATAACTAATGTGCCTAGTGGCTACCATATTAGATAGTGCAAATCTAGAATATACATGCTAGCCTGTATATAATTGCACTTAAGGTAATTCTGCTAAGACTAGCATTAACATTTTGTTATATTCTAACCCAGTCTTTTCTATGTATAACATTATTTTTGCAAAGCTGAAGTCATATTGCTTATCTAATTTTATAGCCTCTTTTTGCTATTTTATGCATCTTCCTTAATCATCAAATGAATTAACAGTCATCGTCTTTAATGATAATATTATAGACATCTCATCACTTGGATGTGTCATAGTTTTCTTACTCAATGCCCAAATGTTGGACAATTGCAGTTTTTCAATATTACAGGTAATGGTAAGATGAAATTTTTTGTGTTGCTTATGCTTCTTTCTTAGGGCCTTGATCTAAATCTCTCTAGTAATCTAGCCATTTTTAACAAATTGATTTTTTTTTCTTCTTTGTTTTTTTATGTTACATTCAAAAAATATGAGGTCCCCATATACCTCCCAACCCCTCACCCCACTCCTCCCACATCAACAACCTCTTTCATCATCGTGGCACATTCATTGCATTTGGTGAATACATTTTGGAGCACTGCTGCACCACATGGATAGTGGTTTACATCATAGTTTATACTCTCCCCCAATCCTCCCAGTGGGCCCTGGCAGGACATACAATGTCCAGCATCTGTCCCTGCAGTACCACCCAGGACAACTCCAAGTCCTAAAAATGCCCCCACATCATATCTCTTCTTCCCTCTCCCTACCCTCAGCAGCTACTGTGGCCACTTTCTCCACATCAATGCTACAATTTCTTCCGTTACTAATCACAATAGTTCCAGAAGAGAATATCAGTAAGTCCACTCTAATCCATACTCTATTCCTCCAGCCTGTGGACCCTGGGATGGTTATGTCCACTCCCCCTCTATATCAAGAGGGGCTTAGATTCCACATCATTAATCAGTCAAACAGCTATCAACAAGTGATTTATGATTGGGAGCTGAGACTTCTTAGGTTCTTGTCCAACCCCTCTGATACCTGGGTCTGTAACCTAGGGCAAACCACTTGACTTCTCACACCAGAGTTTGTTCTATTTATAAAGTAATCATTGTAGTAGATGATTTTTAAGGGTCTCTCCAGCTCCAACCTTCAGTAATGATTTTCCCTCACATTTTTTTAAAGATTTATTTTATTTATTCCCCTCCATTCTCCCTTTTGTCTGCTCTCTGTGTCCATTCTCTGTGTGTTCTTCTGTGTCTGCTTGTATTCTCATTAGGCAGCTCCGGAACTGATACTGGGAACTTCCAGAGTGAGAGAGAGGTGACTACTCTCTTGCCACCTCAGCTCCCCTGTTCTTATCGTCTCTCCTCTGTGTCTCTTGTTGCATCATCTTGCTGTGCCAGCTCTCCACATCGGCCAGCACTCCTGCACAGGGCGGCTTTCCTGTGCGGAGCGACATTCCCATGCAGAGCGGCACTCCTGCGTGGGGCCATATTTCCGAGTGGGCCAGCATTCCACGGGGGCCAGCTTGCCCTCACCAGGAGGCCCTGTGCATCAAACCCTGGACCTCCTGTATGGTAAACGGGAGCCCAATTGGTTGAGCCACATCCGTTTCCCCCTCACTTTTACATCTAATCAGTTAACCTGTCAAGCAAGGCATTACGAGTCCTGCAAATCATGTCAAAGTCACCTCCTAAACATTTTTAAATCCACCCACTTCTCTCCACCCCCATTTGTCCTGCCTTTGGAACAGCCACCATCATTGCCCATCTAAATGATGATGGGAGTCTGCAATGCTTAGGTTAGGTTAACACAAAAGGCCAAAACCAAGAATAAGATTAAATAAGATAATATGTGTGGAAGTATGAGCACAGAGGAGGTGCTCAGTGAATATTTGCTGGATCTGAATCTGAAACCAGCTTCAAGAGATCCACCTAGAACCTGGTCCTGAAAAGTTGCAGAGGCATTCGCTATAAAGTATTAGAGATGCACACCACTGATGTGCCCTGCTGCATGCCAAGTCCTGCCCCAGACTTTGGGTGCTGTGGAAAGACAAAGACTCTGCAGCCTCCCTTAAAGGGCTGACAGTTGGGGAGGAGAGAGTGGTAGGAGCCCCTTTACACAAAACAAGCATGCCTCAGGCAGCATCTTCAATGGAAAAACCAGATGGAGAGCAGAACAATTATCTGAGCAATACCAGCAAGCCTGCTGTTGAGAAAAAAGGCTTAAGGAAATTTGTTTTCCTATTCCCTTTGTGAACCAAAGGGTTAGAACAGCCTTGAGAAACAAAAGTACCCCTGTTCTAAAAAGATCAGAGTTCTGGTCATGTAATCTATGATCTTAGGCAAACCATGAATCTTCTATTTGCGACTCAATATCCCCTTCGGTAAAATGGGGATATGACTCCAACCTAACCAACTATTTGAGTTGTTGTGAGCCTGAACACAATGACGTATGGGGAAAACGGTGATTAAATGGAACAATCTGGAGAGTAGGTGTGGCTCAGTGGTGAGCACTTGCTTCCCATGTACAAGGTCCCAGGCTCAATTCTGGTACCTCTTGTTTAAAATAATAAAATTAAATTTGGAAATGTTGTATTGTATAAAAAATGGAACAATCTCATATCTACATAGACAATTGAAAATGTGCCTCCTTAGATTCTAATTCTCTTAAAGGAAATGTTTAATAATCACAATTAACATTTGTATTGAATTTTACACTGTATAAGGCTCTTTTACGTGCATTTATTTTATTATGTTTTCAAACCCCTAAGTAGTAGGTATTATCATCCGTTCCTCTCACACTTAAGGAAACTGAGATTGACACAAGCGTTTTAAAAAGTCACCCGAGGTTACATTGCTTGTAAGGACCAGATACAGGCACTCTAACTCCTTGGTTCTCACTCTTTTCCCTACACGGTGCAGCCTTACTATTAAAATTCTTATCACCAAAATATTACTATCATTAACATAAATAATAATATTTGTCACATACATTTCCCTTTTATCAAGGGTACTGTCGCCTCTAAATAGAAGCTCTGGAGGAAAAAAGTGCCTGAATTTGAATCAAATGTGGAAGAACAATACGTTCACTTTCTTGTTTTAAGGGAAAGTAGCTGTTCCCATCTGATTTGCATTTTATTCCATGCAGCAGGAAATATTTAAGTTGACAAATAGGATATTTACTACTGCAACAGATACTTGGCAGTTAGTTTTTAACAATTGTTGCAAATGTGATTTATTTGCTATTATACAAGGGCATTACTGTGAGAATATGACTCCTGAAATTAGCTTCAGTTTAGCAAGGGGCCTTGACAGCTTGACCCCTTAATATCCTTATAATGATGCCATTTACATTCAATGCTTACTCAAGTCACTCACTGCTAGATTTGTTTGAGAGGAGTCCACACTAGGGCAGATGTATTATGTATTTTAACATACCGAGTTGGTGTGTGGGGCACATGTAGGCCTTCTAAGAGGGAAAAATATTTAATCAAGTCTTCATGAAAATGTGTTAGTTTCCAACTTCCTACAGTGAAAATGCATTACTGCTAATTACAGCATACTCCAGAAATACAATACTTCATGTTTTCTCTGCAAGACATTGCCATGGCATGGATTATATTAAACAAGAACGTGTTTTGGTCTTCCACATATTTAATTTCTTATCTTTGGGAAATTGGTACAGGTTGAGCATTGGCGGGGCCAGGATCAGTTATTTCTCTTCCACCAAGGAATGGGAAAAAGGTGCACTTCATGGCCAGGCAGAACTGGATTCAAGTTGCACCACCCTCACTTCCTGGCTATAGGGACTTGGGCACCTCTCTGAGCCTCTGTTTCTTCATCTGTGATGTGGAAATGATATTTTCTGGGTTATAAATATCTGAGATGTTGATGGTAAAGCACCTGGTACATTGTAGGTACTAAATAAATGAGAGATATCGTGTTTGGTTGCATTAAAGCTCATATGTCACCTTCTCCATGAAGTAGCCCTGACTTCCCTAGCAAACCCAGTCTGTCCTTCGTTTCTGCTTTACGAGTACTCTGTTACATTTCTTTATTATATTAGATTTTACATTGTGTTGTAATTAATTGAATAGGCATGCATCTGTTGTCTCCTTTTCAATGGCAAGAACCATGCCTATTTACCTAGTCAGAGGTAATAGTACCTAGCATATCCAATGCCTAATCTAGGATATGCCTTAAGCATTGAACTGGCAAGCATTCTGAGGAGTGCTTCGGGGTTCAGTGCGGGGGGGGGGGTTGAATTGATAAGGACAATGAAGAATGTCTGCCACAGGAGGGGCGAGAGATAGCATGTGACCCACTTTTGCTCATAATAGGACATAATAGATGCTCAGTGAATATTGGTCAAAAGAATTAGTGGACATTACTCAATTGTCTGCTAGCTTATATCTTACAGTTTACAACTATCTATTTTTCAAAGCACTTCCATTTTTATTGCAGCGTTGTTTCCTTCTGGTCCGACAGTTGTGGATGCTATGACAAAATGATGAAGTGACTTTCCTGTACTCTCATAGTAAAATGGTGGTAGAGCTAAGACTTACAGGCCACTGCAAGTTTCCTTAAAGTATCTTATTGACATTCCCAGAGAGGCAGTCACTGCTATTTCCAAACTCAGGCCAAACTGCGCTTTCCTCGTATTTATTCATGCTATCAGACTCAGCTCCCCCTCTTTCTGTTCCACTTTAGTTCCCCACCTTCTGAAGCATCTGTCCAGGCTCATTCTCAGTAGAAAACATTGCACTGGCCACTTTAGAAATGCCAAACCACAGGCAGAAAAATCAAAGTCAATGCCAGCCTTTTAGGACTGGACCTCTCTGTTAGATTATCTTGACCAGGTATTTTCTTTCTGCAGTTTCCCACAAGAACCTAGAATCTTTTGAATTATAATCAGTTTATCATAATGGTTACAGTTAAAAATGACAACTGAGGGAGTGCTGAGTTCCTAGCCAGGGGAGCTCTATCACATTCCCTAATGGAACAGCAACAATGTCCCAAGTGCAACGACAAAGACCAAAAAAAAAGGATGGTCCAATAATGAGCCCTTGATACTAATGCCCATGCTTGTGAACCTGTGCGCCTGAAATAAGAACAAGGCCTAGAGCTGCAGGGTGCCTAACAGTTAACTTCTGAGAAACTCCATGTTGCTCAAATGTGGTCAGTCTTGAAGCCAAACTCAGCACGTAAATGCATTGCCTTCCCCCCAGTATGGGACATGACTCCCGGGAATGAGCCTCCCTGGCACCGAGGGATTACTACCAAGTACCAGCTGATGATGTAACTAGAAAATGACCTTGAATAAAAGGGTCAACTCAGACCAGCAGAATATCTCAGCCTACATATAATATCAGGAGTTAAAAATGCTTTTTGGCCTGAATAAAAGGAGGAAATGGAAAGGACAAATGAGTTTATATAGCTATGAGTCTCCAAAAAAGAGCTAGGAGGTTATCAGAGGGGTCGCCCTTATGCACACCTCAGCAGAGTCCTGGAGACAGATAAAGTAGATAAAACCCCAGGTATTGGTTCTTCTGAGGGCTACAGAGACCCACAGGTTCTATGGTCATGGCAGATGGAGTTCAGTGCCATGTCAGTTGGCCCTTCTTTGGAGTTTGTGTTTCTGTGTGATAGAGCTGGACTCATATGTGATCTTTGTTCACAAGCCTCTTCTGTTACTTTTACCGGACCTGTGGTTGGTACTGGGGTTTAGTGTATACCCAGGGGACCTGAATCTCTGGACTGTCCATGTGATAGCCAGGCCCTGAGCCTCAACAGACTAGCAACTCCTACACTCTGGTTTATTGGACTTACCCCAATCAGCTAACATGGAGGTGAAGAAAGTCAACCACCACACCAGAGAGTCAAGAGTGCCTACAACTAAAAGCAGGAGAATTGCATCCATTATCCATGTGGAATCTAAGCCCCCTCTTGATATAGATGTGAAGTGGGCACAACCATTCCAGGGTCCACAGGATGGAGGAATGGAGTATGGATTAGAGTGGACTTACTGATATTCTATTCGTGAACTATTGTGATTAGTAATCAAAGAAAATGTAGCATTGATTTGGAGAAAGCGGCCATGGTAGCTGCTGAGGGTAGGGAGTGGGAAGTAGAAACGTGATGTAGGGGCATTTTCAGGACTTGGAGTTGTCCTGGGTGGTACTGCGCGGACAGTTACTGGACATTGTATGTCCTCCCATGGCCCACTGGGTGGCCTGGGGGAGAGTGTAAACTATAATGTGGACCATTGACCATGTGATGCAGCAGTGCTCAGAGATGTATTCCCCAAGTGCAGTGAATGTCCCATGATGATGGAGGAGGTTGTTGTTATGGGAGGAGTGGGGTGAGGGGGGTGGGGAGTATATGGGGACCTCATATTTTTTAATGTAACATTAAAAAAATAAAGACAAAAAAAAAAAAGAATCAGTTTAGAGGCTTTATCCCTCAATTTAATGGTATAGAAACAGAAGCAAAAATCTCAACTCCTTTAAGTCACATGCTCACTGGTTTAGTTTGCTCTGATAGCTTTGGTCAGGTTAGGGGTAATTTGGGGCTTTCTCTCCAATTTGCTCATGTTACTCTCACTTCTGTGGCTCCTATTTTAATCAGGTGTGGGCAACAGATCTCGACCTGTCCTATAGTGACCAGCTGGCCCTGACTCAGCTCGCCTTATATCTGACAAACGGCCATCTGGATTGCGGTATGAGCACCTTTGAAGTGCCCTCCTTTGTTCCAAAGAAAGAGAAGGAAGTGAGCCGTGTGGAAGCCCTGTCAGTGCCGGTAAGCAACAGATGCTTCCTGATTGTCCGCTGTGTTCTGCAACACTTGACTGCTACTTACTGAGCTCTTGCTCTGTGCTGGGCTCTTTGAGTATAGAAAGAAGAAATTCCCTCAGGCAAATCACTTAACCTTTCTGAAATGGGTTCCAGGAAGGTTTTATGACTGTATTGGTCAGAAAAAGGGAAGAAGGCCCTCGAAAGAAGCAGCACTATGTGGACTGTGAAGAAGGAGCATGGGCTTTGCAGGGGGTAGACCTGTTTGAATGTCCCCTTCAGCTCTCTTCTCAAATCACTTTCCTGGCCAAGTACATCTGTACCCACTGCTTCAATATGCAGCTATTTCTGACAAAACCAGTCTTTCTCTAGGACAGACCTCTTTTCTGAACTTCCAACTCCTAGAGCCAATATTCCACAGAACTTCTCTGTTTTGAGCCCCCAGAGTCAAATGACCCAAACTGCATTCATCCCTCTCTTCCCACCCTGCTATTCTTCCTCTTGGAGAATCAGGCCAGAGGCTGAGAAGACACTCGCCACATCCAAATTCAATCAGCAACCCTGTCATTCTATCCCTGCAAGTGCCTCAAATCTAGCTTCTTCTCTCTACATACTAATACTGCCTTAGTTTTGGCTTCATCATCTCTCATGCCGAGTGTTATAATAGCTCCTTACTAAGATTCCCTGCCTCTGGTCTATCCTCTCACTCCAAACACATGCTGCAGTCAAGGTACTCAAGACAAAAGGCAAATCTGAGCTCGGAGCTCCCCTGCTTACAGCTTTTCAATGACTCCTGTCATCTGCAGGAAAATCCCAACTTCCCTGCTTGGTTAATGAAGCCCCTCGTGCTCTGCCTCTTTCCACTGCTCCATCTCCCACCTCACCACTAGCCCCATCCTTGGGGTGGCTGCCGCAGCATGGCTAACAGTCCTGGGGCTTTTTGAAGTTTACCACCATCAAAAGCCCTGGTCTGGGTAACAGAGTACATTCCTATGTGAGGTAAATGGCTGCTCGGCTGAGCAAGCTAGATTAGTCATGGGGAAGGACAGCAAAGCTTAAGAGGACAAGGTGATCCTCATTGTGGGTGAGTTATGAGAGCATATTGGGGCTCTCTGGCTACAGATGCTCTTTTAGAACATGAAACTACTTGAAATGCAAATATATCAGATAGTTAAGAGAGGAATTCCTATGTTTAAAAGCACTCCTACCAAGGTGACCCAGAGATACCTTTTTAGGGCAGCATCTCCTGCCTTTCTGTTGAACCTCTTCAGATCCAGGAGACGCCTCTGGGTTTAAAGAAGCCTTGTTCGACTCTGCTTAGGGTCCCCAGGATCACCTTCCTTGGCAGAAGCTCAGCGTGCACTCAGAAGGGTATACCCTACCTGTCCTATGGGGCTTAGGCCGCCACCTCCTCCTCCTTCTCAGTCCACTTGTTCTGTGAAATACCAGCAAGGGCCTTGCCTACAGTCATCCCCTTTGTCTCTTTGCTTATTAAGAAGAAAAGCAGAGTTGGATTGGGCAGGAGAAACAGATCCCTGTTAATTAGGTCCCAGGACCTTGCTGAGACTATCACAGGTCTGTGGCCGCTACCCTTACCATAGAGACCTATGGGACCCCAAGTTCAGTACCCTAGGAAGGGACAGCAGTAAACCTTGAGCTCTTCTATCTTGGTGAACCTAACTCCATGCCATGTCTAAAAGGAAGCTGCAAGCTGAGTTAGTATTCAATACAAGACTTCCAAAAACAATTTGCTGCATATAAGTATGTTGCTTCAGAAGGTTGTAAGCAGAAATTGTACTTTGAATTAAAAGCACCCTACTATTTTCCCCAATCTTGTATATAACTTTCATTTCTAGCTACAGGCAACATATGGGAATTCTCCTGTGATCAAGAGTCTTAAACACTTTTAGGAAATGCCTGCACGTAAGAGGGAAGCAGTATGATCTTCAATAATTCAAATGTCTCTACAATCACTGAAGAGAGCCTGTGCATGTTTTCGGATGTAGGGACAAATTGAAAGGGCTTTGGGTTTTAGAAAGTGAAATGGATGTTCTCGCCCTGGTGCCACTGTGTGTGTATGTGTGTGCACGTGTGCACATATGATAGAAGTGAGTGGGTAATTTTTTAAAAGAAGCATGGACATATACACACACTACTACTTACAACTAAATTGAAGTTTTCTAGACAAGTTTGAACAGAGCACATACAGATCTAATGCCTATAAAATGCCTCCAGCTTGAGCCTATTCCTTTAATAATATACTATGCAAGGGAAAAGCAAAACTTCCCTGGACTCTAGAAAGAGCTGTTGTGCTACATCAGAAACAGGTGGCAAAGAACTATTATTTAGACCTGGGTGGACCAGATGAATAAGCTTCTGATCGAATGTCCTCCATAAACAATTGCTTGAAGGTATAAATGAGATCTGATAAGTCTGAGACATGCATGTTCTATATAAGAAAAGGGATCACTTAACAACTTTTTAACTTTTAGTTAAAGGTCTGCCTGTATTGGCATGAATTATTATCCTTCTCTATCAGTTTTCATTCCTCCTTTCTCTTTCCAAACTCTCAATGCCACAGTCAGTGAATGACCAAAAGGGACCATCTTTGCAAACATCTTAAAACAACCCAAGTCATTTATAAGCATTTTAACAGCACATGATCTGTAATGAATGATTAAGTAAAACCTTTTGTGTTAAATTATGATGTTAATAATGATTCTGCCTCCTGTAATTTATTATGAATTCAAATGCTTCGGGTTTGATTTTGATAGAATGCAACAACAGAGTTTATGTGATGACTTTATTTTTAGAACTCCTTCTTTGAAGGCACACATTTCCCTGCTACTGCTGCTACTGTAATTATGTACAAAACCAATCACTCATTAGAGTTAGGATACATTATCTTCTAGACAGATGAGGCTAAATAAGCAACACATTAATAATTCAGGGAGCAGTTCATTATGCATGTGGATGCCTGCTTCGTAACTGAAATAAGAACCTCATCAGCCTCTGCCAACCCTTAAACAATAGTTCTGTGTTATTGCAGCCACATTCAAGTTTACGCTTGTTAAACTGCTACTTGGATTATTTTATCAAACATTCATTTATTTCTGGTCCCTTACTGCCGAGAACAGATTTTGGAAGCTCCTTTTTTAAGTTAATGATTTGAGCAATGGGTGTTATTAATTCTCAGAATATTATAAACATGATTAATTTTCAGGCAGAGATTTATTACATAAGTATTTCAACTATGTCAACTGAAATGCATCACTGTCAAAACAAGTATCATGGCGAAAATAGAATATGCTCTACATTTCAAGTGCTGATGCTCAGAACTAAATCAATTTAAATTGTGGCTGAAGCAAAATTATATTCTCCAGTGAAAAGGAAGTATTTCGAGCTTCCTTCATTTGGCTTGAAGCATTCTTGTTAGATTTTGATTTAGAAAGGTAGTTTGATAAGACTAGGCTTCTACCAATAATCTTTTGTCTTCTATTTTTTTCATGTTTTACTAGAAAAAGCTAACCTCTAAAATTCCCACACATTCCAAAGGTAGCCAGTGAAAATTTGCAGGGAAGAGCACTGGTCCGGGAGTCAGGATCATGAATTCTGATCCTCTCAGTTTCCTCATTTGTAAAACAAGGGAGGGCTAAATGATCCCCAGATGTCTCTTGAGGAATTTGACTTTGGGGAACCTGTAGAATGGGAGCCAGGCGGCCTCACTTGTGGTGTTATGCTGCAGGGTAGAGCATCTGCTGTGAGAAGACACAGGTAGGTCCATTGCTCTGTACCACATCCTTCCGTTTAAAGGTCTTTCTCTTCCAGAATCTTTTTTTCTTTTCTCCCCTCATCCCCCCAAGTTGTCTGCTCGCTGTGTTCATTTGCTGTATGTTCTGTGACAGTTTCTATCCTTATTAGCGGCACCCGGAATCTGTGTTTCTTTTTTGTTGCGTCATCTTGTTGTGTCAGCTCTCCGTGTGTGCGGCACCATTCTTGGGCAGGCTGCACTTTCTTTCATGCTCTCCTTACAGGGTGCACTCCTTGCACGTGGGGCTGCCCTACGCGGGGGACACCCTGTGTGGCACGGCACTCCTTGTGCGCATCAGCACTGTGCACAGGCCAGCTCCACATGGGTCAAGGAGGTCTAGGGTTTGAACTGCGGACCTCCCATGTGGTAGACGGACGCCCTATCCATTGGGCCAAGTCCGCTTTCCTCTTTCAGAGTCTTTTAGAAAGAGGTAATGTTGCTGTACAGATTGCATCCTTAGCTATTAAAAATAGCTACCTCAGAAGAATCAACTAGAAGTAAATTCAGCAGGTATTTACGGAACATCTATTTTGCGTCAAGGACTCTACTAAACACAGAGGATGTAAGCAAAGTAACAAAGTCCTTGCTGTCAAAGATCTCATTTATTGGAGGACACAGTGAGGTCAGCAAATAACTATAGTACATATGATACTAACATAGAAATGTATCACACCTTTATTCTATGGCAGGCACTTGACTAAGTGTTATACACAATAAATCTTTATGATAATGCAATATATTATGTAGATGCTGTTATAATGCCCATTTTCAGATAAGGAAATTCAGGCTAAAAGATGTTAAGCAACTTGCTAAAGGTCACTCAGGTGTTGAAGCCAGGATGTGACCCCAGATCTGTCAGGTTCTAAATCCAGTGTGCCAATGTGTTTAACCATTGTGCTATCCAATGTGCTTTACATTGGCTGCAAGTCAATGATCTGGCACCAGAGTGGAGCTGAAGTTCATTCCTGGAGAGGATTCACTTGCCCGAGTGATAGGGTTGTTTCCTGGCATATCGCCCTTATCCACTGGCTTGTAACCAGCTGTGAGCTAGGCCAACACTCGGTGAGCACTGAATGGGTCACTGAATGATGATGGCATAGTCAGGGATTTTAAAAAGGAAATGTATGGATGGAAATGGCGCAGATTTCCTGGATAGCACAGATTTCCAAATAAACAATGAGAAATATGGAAAAGGTCATATCACTTATGTTCTGAATCTTACTTTTTCCCTGGAGAGTTTTTCATACCAGTTCATTAAGAACACTCTCAAATGAATTCAGCAAAGTTGTGGGTATAAGAGCAATACACAATAATCGGTTGTGTTTTTATAAACCAGCAATGAACAATCTAAAAGGAAATGAAGAAAACAATTCTGTTGAAAATAGTGTCTTACAGAGTGCAATATCTAAGAACAAATTTAATCAAGGAACTAAAAGATTTTTACACTGAAAATGACAAAAATTGCTGTAAGAAATTAAAGAAGACCTAAAGAAATGGAAAGACATTCCATGCCCAAGGATTGAAAGACTTAATATTGTTAAGATATCAATACTACCCAAAACCATCTACAGATTCAATGCAATCCCAATCCAAATTCCAACAGCTGAGGAGTGGATGTGTCACAAGCAGTTGGGCACCCACCTCCCACATGGGAGGTCACAGGTTCAGTTCTCAGTGCCTCCTAAAGAAGAGCAGACAATGAGCAGAAACAATGAGAAGAGACAATGAGCAGACATAGCAAGCAGACACAATGAGCAGACAACAAGCAGATAGACGAGGGAACTATCTCAGGGATATCCTTTAATGTTCTCTAAAAAACAAATTCCAACAGCCATTTTTGCAGAAATGTAAAAGTCAATTCATAAATTCATATGGAATTGCAAGGTGCCTCAAATAGCAAAACAATCTTGAAAAGAACAAAGTTAGGGATCTCACATTTCCCAATTTCAAAATTTACTACAAAGTTATTGTACTCAAAACTGTGTGGTACTGGTATAAGCAATTTGAAAGTCCAGAGATAAACTCTAACATCTATAGCCAAATGATTTTTAACAAGAGTGCCAAGTGCACTCAGTGGGGAAAGAACAGCCTCTTCAGCAATGGTGCTGGGACAACTGTATATCCACATGCAAAAGAATGACACTGAACCCTATTTTATATTATATACAGAAGTGAACTCAAGATAGATGAACAAACTGAATATAAGAGCTAAAACCATAAAACTCTTAGATGAAAACATAGGAGGAAATCTTCAGGTTGTATTTGGCAATGGATTCTTAGACATGACACTAAATTAAAAATAGATAGGAAGAGGCATGGCTCAACTGATAGAGTGTCTGCCTACCATATGGAGGGTCTAGGGTTTGATACCCAGGACCTCCTGACCCATGTGGTGAGCTGGTCCATGCGCACTGCTGCTACTCAGAAGGATTGCCATGCCATGCAGGGGTGCCCCCACATAGGGGTGCCCCATGCGCAAGGAGTGTGCCCCACAAGGAGAGCCACCCCACGTGAAAAAAGTGCAGCCTGCTCAGGAGTGGTGCCACACACATGGAGATCTGACGCAGCAAGATGACACAACAAAAAAGAGATGCAATTTCCCAGTGCCGTCTGATAATCGAAGCGGACGCAGAAGAATACACAGCGAGTGGACACTGAGAGCAGACAATGGGGAGGGGAAGAGAAATAAATGAAATAAATCTTTTAAAAAAATAGGTAAAATGGTGTTCCTCAAAACTAAGAATTTATGTGCATCAAAGAGCATTAATCAAGAAAGTGAAAAGATAACCCACAGAATGGAAGAAAATATTTCAAAATTATATATCTGATGCCAGATATATATTTAATATCCAGAATATATAGAATGCCTACAACTCAATAACAAAATGACAACCCAATTAAAAAATGGACCAAGGACTTGAATAGACATTTATCCAAAAAAGATATTGAAATGGCCAACAAGCACATGAAAAGATGTTCAACATCATTAGTCATTAAGGAAATACAAATCAAATCACAATGAAATGCCATTTCACACCCTCTAAGATGGCTGCTATTAAATAAACAGGAAATAAGTCTTGGTGAGAATGTGGAGAAATTGCAACCCTCATGTTTGCTGATGGAAATAAAACATGGTACAGGCCCTGTGGAAAACATTTTGGCGGTTCTTCAAACAAGTAAACATGGAATTACCATGTGACCAAGCAATTTCATTCCTTTGTATGTGCCCCAAATAATTGGCAGCAGGTACTCAAACAGATTCTTGTAAACTGATGTTCTTAGCACCATTACTTACAAAAGCTAAAAGGTAGAAACAACCCAAGTGTCCATGAACAAACAGATGGATAAACAAAATATGGTACATAAATACAATGGAACATTATTATTCAGCCATAAAAGAGATGAAGTTCTAGTACAAAATAGACAAAACCTGAAAACAGTATGCTAAGTGAAATAAGCCAGACACATAAGGACAAATAATGCATGACTCCACTTACATAAAATATCTAGAATAAGCAAATTCATTGAGACAAAGAGGCTGCTGGGGGTAGGGAGTGGGAGGAAGAGATGTGATGTGGGGGCATTTTCGGGGGTTGGAGTTGTCCTGGGTGGTGCTGCAAGGACAGTTACCGGACATTGTATGTCCTCGCATGGTCCACTGGGTGGACTGTGGGAGAGTGTGGGCTATGGTGTGGACAACTGACCATGACGTGCAGCAGTGCTCAGAGATGTATTCACCAAGTGCAATGAATGTCTCATGATGATGGAGGAGGTTATTGTTATGGGGGAAGGAGTGGGGTGGGAGGTATATGGGGACCTCATATTTTTTTTAATGTAACATTAAAAAAATAAATAAAGACAAAAAAATGAAAAAAAAAAGTCACTTAGAAATTACCAGAGGGAGGGGGAATGATGAGTGTATTAGTCAGCCAAAGTCTGGTACTGATGCAAAGTACCAGAAATCTGTTGGCTTTTATAACGGGTATTTATTTGGGGTGAAATCTTGCAGTTAAAAGATCCTAGAGAGTCTAACTCAAGGTTGCTTTCTCACCAAAGTCAGTTGCCACGAGTTGAAGCAAGATGGTTGCCAATCTCTATGCGGGTTCAGCTTCCCTCTCTCAGCTACAGGTTGGCATAGGGCATGTTTCTTCTTGGGCTTTCTCAGCACAGCAGACTATCAGGCAAATCGATCATCTCTCTTGCCAGGGCCACAGGATCAAAATTCTCTCCTCTGCCATATCTATCAAGCTCTCTCTCGCCCTGTATATCTTCTTCTGTGTCTTCTTGAGTGAGTGCCCATTTATATCCACCCATCAAGGGGGCGGGGACTTAACCTGAATTACACCCTATTGATGTAGTCAAATCAAAGCCTAATCTTAATGATTTGATCAAAGACATCTCAGCTGAATCTAATACAATCAAAGGGTGTTATGCCCAGAGGGACAGATCAGTTTACAAACATAATCCTTACCTTTTTGGGGATTCATAAATAATCTCAAACTGCCACAGTGAATGGGTACAGAGTTTCTGTTAGGGGTGATGAAAACGTTTGTGTGTTTTTTTAAAGCTTTATTTATTTATCTCCGCCCCCTCCCCCCCATCCCGGTTGTCTGTTCTCTGTGTCTTTTTGCTGCGTCGCCTTCTTTGTCCGCTTCTGTTGTCAGCAGCATGGGAATCTGTGTTTCTTTTTGTTGCATCATCTTGTTGTGTCAGCTCTCCGTGTGTGCGGCGCCATTCCTGGGCAGACTGCACTTTCTTTCGCGCTGGGCCGCTCTCCTTACAGGGTGCACTCCTTGCATGTGGGGCTCCCCTACGCAGGGGACACCCTGCGTGGCAGGGCACTCCTTGCACGCATCAGCACAGCGCATGGGCCAGCTCTACATGGGTCAAGGAGGCCCGGGGTTTGAACCGCAGACCTCCCATGTGGTAGACAGACGCCCTAACCACTGGGCCAAGTCCGCCTTCGAAAACGTTTGTTAATGGAAGGCAGTTATAGTGGCACAACATTGTAAATGTAATTAATGCCACTGAGTTGTACACTTAAAGATAGTTAAAATGGCAACTTTATGTTTTATATACAGATCCAATTTTTAAAAAGGATATGGAAACAATTGTAGGGGAGTGGGAGAACACTCATTTCTTTTTAAAGCTACATAATATTCCATTGCATGGTTGTGCCATAGTTTACTTACCCTTTCCTCTATTAGTAGATTTGGGATTGTTTCCAGTTTTTCATATTACAAATAATGCTGTGGTTTGTATATACATCATTTTGTACATGTCTGAGGCATATTTTAGACTATATTCCCAAAAGTAGAATTGCTGGATCAAAGAACATATGTATTTTTAATTCTGATAGGTATTTCTAAATTCTGATTTTTTTTTTTATCCTTGGCAAACTGAAATGGATTGTACAGCATCAGAGAAAATAGATTACACAAACCAAAATTTAATGATATCTCTATTTGTACAATGCTTTGTGATTAAATATGCACGAGTTTATTTGGTCTCCACAATAACCCCAAGAAATAGAGGTGACAGGGATTATTACATCCATTTTACAGAATAGAAAACAGAGATCAAGCAAAGTTAAATGAACTGCCCAAGGTCATATAGTTTATAGTTAATAGGTAGCAAAGCCCAGGTTTTCTAATTCAATTCCCTTTTTTTTTTTTTAAAGATGTATTGTTTTTATTTCATTTATTTATTCTCCTTCCTTCCTTGTTGTTTGCACTCGCTGTCTGCCATCAGCTCTCCATGGCAGCACGGGCCACCTTGCCTTCACCAGGAGGCCCCGGGAATCGAACCAGGACCTCCCATATGGTAGCTGGGAGCCCAATCACCTGAGCCACATACACCCTCTCAATTCCCCTTTTAAAGTAAAGATTTACTGCTTGGTTGGTTGCCATTTTCTTATTTGAAATAATTGATCTTATTTGCAAAATTATTTAGTTTAATATGTGATAATAATAGCTAACATTATTGAGTGCTTATTATGGGCCAGATACAGTTTCAAGGTCTTTGTGTACTCATTTAATCATCACAGCAATACCCGTAGGACTGTGAGGAAGGAAAACTGCAATCTTTCTTCATAGAGAGAAAGAAACCTCAGAACAGCCTTTCTATTTGCTGCCCAGGAATCATGTTCTATTGGAAAGTGAGCTATTCTGCCATGCTTTTGAGCTGAGGTACATAGCATTGAACTGGATCCTGCAACCAGATGCCCACCTGCCTCTCTCACTGATTTGGACCTCATCTTGGTTTTGCTAGTTGTATTATCCAGGGTTCTCTAGGGAAACAGAATCAACAAGAGATATCTGACAACAGTATGCCATTTTATAAGAGTCTCTCACACAACCGTGGGGATGCACAAGTCCAGGTTCCGCAGGCAGGCTTCAACCAGGGTCTCTGATGAAAGTCCAGTAAAGGTTCTTGATGAGTTCTGGGGGACGTTGGCTGTCCAAAGACGAGCTGAGAAATTCTCGCTCAATGCTGGAATCATTTCCCCTTTTAAGGCATTTAACTGATTGGATAAAGCATCACTTATTGCTAATGGCAATCTCCTTGATTGATGTAATTGTAATCAGCTATCTATGATTTACCACTGCAGTAAAGTCAATGGTGACTAAAGTCTGTAAATGCCCTTGTATTACAGTTAGCCCAGTGCTTGCTTGACCAAACAACTGGGCACAATTACCTGGTCAAGTTGAAACAATAGCCTAACCATCACACTAGTTTATATAGTATGGCAGCATAAGACAAGTTAAGAACACAAAAATAACCTTGGAATTATCTTGTGAATTCATGGTAATTGCCACACAATTATATGCTTGGTAACCACAATGGAATTCCAAATATTTACAGTTCACTTCCATATACAAAAGCTCAGGCTTCTGGGCCTTCATTGTGAAGACATGAGCATGGCACAGCCCGGCATGGCAGGGCAAGCAGACCTGGTAGCCATACCCCTCCAGGCTGACTATAGAGCTGAGCCAGAATGTCTTTTAGATGGTTCTTGTGACAGAACAATGCTTTCCTCCAAAAGGTGTCCTCGAGAGTGCAAAGCCTGGAGTGATTGACCTGAGCTGTCATTCTCTAGGGAGGCTTATGACTGTCCTCTGTGATTTGTATCACGCACCTCTGCCCCAAAGCAGAAGTCTCTTAAATTGTCCTTTGAAGAGTTTCTAAGTCTTCTCTAAGATGTGGCTGAGTACCGACTTCCCATGTATGAGGTCCCAGGTTCAATTTCCAGTACCTCCCAAAAAAATAATAATATCAAGTCTTCTCTAAGTCAGAAGAAGTGCTATCCACATTTCTATTTCATTTATTCATTCTTTCTTTCATTCGAGAAACACTAAGCACCTGTCCTAGGCTGACATCCTGCATAGCACTGGGGATTCAAAACCCAAACCGTGCCTACCCTCAGTCATGTAAGGGAGACAACCAGAGAAACAACTTGCTATAGGTCAGTGTGATAACAAAGTACAGTTGTGAGGAATATCATGGTCAAATAGATTTTATTTAGCGGGGAAAAAAAATCCTTATGGCTACAAATGGGGCAATGCTAATGGAGCAATGGTGCACAACTCAAGATGCATTAGCCTTTGGGGGCCTAACGTTTTTGTAGATGTGGACTCTGGTTAAATGTATGAAGAGCAACCTAAATTAATGGCAATGGTGTGACCATCCGTTACAGTTCTTGATGCAAATGTTGAAAGCAAAGGATATAATATATGGAGGAAATAATGTCACAAAAAGTCAGCATGAAACCTGTTTCTGTGTGTGTGTGTGTGTGTGAGACAGAGACAGAGACAGAGACAGAGATGCAGGAGGAGAAAGGGCGTTCATTGTTTGCTGAGCATTCAGTCAGCCCAATGCCTCTGTGTTATCTTACAGAAAGAGATTGAGCCCACTGTCAGACTACTGATAAATTTTGAGTCATTGTGATCCTTTGCAGCCAGTTTTGGACACCTCCTTTTCCTTCTCCTATTCCAAGTCACTGCTTAAGTCCAGGCATCTGGTTGCCCAGTACTTGAGAGTGCCCAAGGATCAAGATGGGCCAATCACCTTCATTTTCTATGCCCTAAGTTGGCCATGGCCCAATATGCAGTTCTCCAAATTTTCAGTTATCTAAGGACAAACACAGCTGATTGTCAAAGGCAAATACCATATCTCACAAGGGGCACTCTGTACTTCCTTGCCTCTGTTGCCAGGATCCAAAACTTTACCTTGTGCATATTATATTTTAAACATTTATAGGAAATACACAATCAAAATTTTTTAGCCTTACCATAACGAGTATCCTTGGGAGAGTTCCCATTGATAGGCAAGCAATAGACACAAAGAGTAGCATCCAAAGAAAACAACTGAAATAAAAATTCTAACATTCATCCCCTCAAAGAGATGGAACATAACTCCCCACTCCTTGAGAGTGGGCTACACTTAGTGACTTGCTTCCAGAGTCTGGTCTGGAAAGGGAGCAAGGGGTAACTTACAAAGGAGAAGCCTGGCAGATACTGCCTTAGCCAAGTCATTAAGACTAACATCATGAGTGAGCAGTCACACTGACAGTAGGGAGCCTCGATGAGATGTGCTAAAATTGGTGCCTCACCTCTCTGGCCTTCCTCACCCAAGCCCATAATTGCAGTCTAACCATGAGAAAACCATCAAACAAACCCAAACATTCTACAAAATCCCTAGCCGTTACTTCTCAAAACTGTCAGTGTCATCAAAAACAAGGGAAGTCTGAGGAAACTGTCACAGCCTAGAGGAGCCTAAGGAAACATGATGACTAAATGTGGTAGGTATCCTTGGTGGGGACACTGGAATAGAAAAAGGACATAAGGGAAAAACTAATGAAATCTGAAAAAAAATAGGTACTTTTGTCAATAGTGGTGTTCCCAAACTGGTTCCTTAGTTGTGACAAATGTACCCTGGCAATGTACGATGTTAACAAATGGGAAACAGTGTGTGGTATATGGGAATTTTCTGTCTTATCTTTGCAACTTTTCTGTAAATCTACAACTATTCTAAAATTAAAAATTTATTTAAATATATATATTTTTAAATTCTAACATTCAGCTGCGGTCATTTCCAGCCATGGGCAACCACTCGCTATGCAGTGATGACCACCCAGCTGAGGCACAGCAATCTCTCGCTGATTTTCCACTATGTTTTACTCCAGATGTGCAAGGCCCATGGCATCGGCTATGACATTCAGGTATGTAGGGCTACACTTGGCCTGGATGGACCAAATGCAGGGCTGTGGGTGATCTAATCAGCTAACAATTTGGTGCCCCTTCGAATAGATATTCTTTAACTATTATTAGTTCAACATGTATTTAGAGAAAGGCTGAGTGCAGCCTGGGGAAGGGTGAAAAGGTGGCACCACCAATGGTGGCACTTAGTCCTGGGAAGTTCAGCTCTGTCCCCAGACTTGTAGTCCCCCCACCTTCAATGGAGAAACAAGAGCCCTCAGCTCACCAGACTTGGGAGGCATTTCAGGGACCATCTCTAAATCCTGAAGCAGACCCTGAGCTTCCCAACCTCACTCAAAGTTACTTATCAACAAATTATCCTCCTAAGTACATATAGTAGTTTCTTTCTGGGAGGAGTTCTGCTAAAAAAAAAACTTGTTTTCTCCATTTCGGATCAATTTCTCATGATGGTGATGGTCCCTACCCAGCTGTCCCATCCCTTAATCCAGGTTTGTAGCTGGATGGGGCCAAATGGGAGGTAATGTCTTCTATCCAAACCAGAATTCCATTTTGTGATTAGAGACTCAAGATACTCTGGAGTGATAGTTTTATGTTCTTCCACTTTGATACAGATTTTCAAATCTCTGATTCTCAGGGCTCGTCTAAGGCCCTGAGTGGCCCTGTGCACTCTTACATGTGGAAGACCCATCCCACATCACATCAAACATATTAAAATGTATTCACCTCCCACATGAAATATATTTTACATATAACAATATAAGAATTGAGCAGTAACTAGTTAATTGAATGTTTAGATTTGTAGATAATCAAATTGATAATTTTTTTTCATACTTGAGAGGCAATAAAATTTTCAGGGGTCAAATATTTTTATAGGTCCTTAAAAGCATACAGACCTTAGACAGGGGCTAGCAGTGAATGCCTGGCTGACATGTTCAATAGCTTCTGAGCTGCCAGTGCACTGTTAGAGGGTACCTAAGGCACTTGGTTAGATTGATTTGTGCTGTTTGCAAATACATATAATAGAACCCATATTCCCTTGCAAATTATGTTAAAATTGATAAAATACAGAAAGAATGAAAAGGCAGGTTGAAATGATTTACTTGAAATTAATTGTGCATCTGCGGCACACAATCCTTTTGGCATTAGTTTTTAGCCCCAAGCTGATTAAACCAATCACTTCTATGTACAGGAAGATGGCTGAATCTAACTCTAGCTTTATCCCAAATCTACTTTTAATTTATTTAAAAATATCAAAGCAGGGAAACGGACTTGGCCCAGTGGTTAGGGCATCCGTCTACCACATGGAAGGTCCGCGGTTCAAACCCCGGGCCTCCTTGACCCGTGTGGAGCTGGCCCACGCACAGTGCTGATGCGCACAAGAGTGTCGTGCCACGCAGGGGTGTCCCCGCGTGGGGGAGCCCCACGCGCAAGGAGTGCACCCAGTAAGGAGAGCCGCCCAGCGTGAAAGAAAGTAAAGCCTGCCCAGGAATGGCGCCGCACACATGGAGAGCTGACACAAGATGATGCAACAAAAAGAAACACAGATTCCCAGTGCCGCTGACAACAACAGAAGCAGACGAAGAAGAATACGCAGTGAATAGATACAGAGAACAGACAACTGGGGTGGGGGGGGTGGGGGGGGTGGGGAGGGGAGAGAAATAAATAAATAAATCTTAAAAAAAAAAAAAATCAAAGCAAAACAAGCCCCATGAGTAGGCATATTTGGCAGGGAAGTTCTTCTGCCCCAAAGAAAGCATGTTTCATCACTTTCTATTCCCTGGCATTATTATTAGAGATTTATTTCTTTGTCTAAAACTTTGTACTTGAAGTTCTAGTAGCTTTGGGGAAAGCAAAGCACCTAAGTTTCTAAGTTGCTTAAACATTTGCACATCTTAGTTGATCACCTCCATTTCTAAGAAGAGATGTTAGTGGGGAAAACATCCAGTTAAGGCCTTGGGATCTGAAATGGTTGGATGGTAAAGAGGAAGGGGTTCTACTGCAGGTCATGGAGCTCACTGAGGAGGGCTACAAAAAGGGGAGGGTAGAGAGGCACCAAAGACATAGCCAACATAGACTCTGCCTCCAGTTTACCTGTGGTAGACAACTGAAAAATGATGAAAGACAAAATGGGAGAGAAAGAGAAATATAGATTGGGGGTAATGAAGTGATGGAAAGATAGGAAGAAAAAAGGATTATAGAAGAGGATAAAATTTATAGAGTAAAAGAATCCATGAAAAAAAAGGAGGAGGAGATAAATAGAAAGAAAAAGATCAAATAATAAACTGAAGTTAAAAAGAGAGAAAAAGAGAAGAAAACAGAGTCATGAAAATCTGGGGTGGTAAGAAGAGGTGATGTGAGTATTCAGAAAATTTGGAAATTCTCCAGCAATATCCTTGCTCTAATTTTTCTGAGTTGGGTTCTCATCATTCCATCCCTACCCCTGGACAGGATTATCCACCTGCTTTCTTACTTGCCTTTTTTGGTGATGAATCAAGTGAACAAGTGATGAATCAACATCTACCCTGGCCAGTCACTACTGAGCTAAGCACGTTTACTTCATTATCATTAATCTTCATACCTGTCCTGTAAGAAGGTATTATCTCTACCACTGACAGGTGAGGAACTTGGGCTTAAAAAGTTTAAGAACTTTCCCTAGGTCCCACAGTCAGGCATTTTTGTGAAGTGAGATTTGAATCCATAATTGTCCATGAAGTCGAATTAAGTATAGTTGTTTGGAGCTGTATGTACCACAGAAAAACATGTTCTTAAATCTAGTCCATTCCTGTGGGTGTGAACTCATTGTAAGTAGGACCTTCTGATGAGGTTACTTCAGTTAAGGTGTGGCCCACCTCAATCAGGATGGATCTTAATCCTATTACTAGAGTCCTTTATAAGCAGAATAAAATTCAGACACAGCGAGAGAAAGCCCCAGAGGGAGAAGCCAGAAGCTGAAATCAGTGGAACCTGAAAGAGAAGGGAGAGGCCAGGGGAGGCCGCCAAGTGCATCGCCATGAGACAGAGGCACCCAAGTCCAAGGATCACGGGCAGCCAGCCCCAGACCACCAGCCCTTGGGAGGAAACCATTGTCTGTGTGACCCCTTGATTTGGAGCTAATAAATTTCCATTGTTTAAGCAAACCTATTGCATGGTATTTGCCTGAGCAGCCGTGGAAACTAAAACATCAAGCAAGATTATTTCTCTCATACACGGTGTCCCTTGCGTCCCCTTTCCCCCCAAGGACTGTTTCCCATTAACCAGATGTATTTTTAAAATATTATTACCAACCAAACCCAAGAATTCTAGAACTCAATTCAATTGAAATAGTATTTCCAGGTATCACTTATATATATGTGCCTAGCACAAACTTCTCTTCATAGCCTCTATTATATCTCACCTTACAAAAGAAAAAAAGATGACATGTTAAACAATTAACTTCCTTAAAATTTTATTGCCCCTTTGGGTCATGCTGAGTCTAAAAATGAAATCACTTACCTTACCCTAATTCCAGTGTAACCTCTGCTACCTGCTCCCAGTTTGGTCAAATTTAATGTGGGCTCTCTTTTGAGAAATGTAACAATACATCGGTGTCAATGCTACCAAAACAAGAGTCTTCAAAAGTCCTTACTCTTGACATTATGTTTTTTTCTTCCCATTATTATCACAAAATATCAGATGATGTTTCTTGTTCAGAGTCTCAGGAGAAAAAAGGGAAATGCGATCACCCTATGAGTTTATTTTTCCTTGCTGAATATTTGAAGGATGCATTACGGAGTTAGGAAGCAACTTGGTGGGTCTCATGCCTGGATTTTCTGTAATGCAACAGAATACCCCCACTGATTTCCTAATGAAATGAGGCTGTAATGAAAGCCATATGGAGAAAAGCGTCATGTTTACTGCCTGTGACAGTGTGGGGCAGGGCTAGTCTCATACACATACATAGGCAGTGCGCCATGGTCCTAAATACCTCCACAACTGCCAACAATCATTTCCTCGGGTTAGGGTATTACCATGGTGGCAATTGTTAGGGCTGTTCACAATATTCCGATTTTCCTCCTACCATGCACATAAACAAAATTACACTTCCTCAACTCTGCCCTGAAATTAGGCATGGCCATCTAACTTGTTTTGATATATGTCCATTATACGGAGAAGTCGCTAAGAGCCACTGCATGGCTCACCATAGCCCTGTTCCTGCCTTGGCGATCATGGAAGCACATTGAGACAGAGCCTCCTTCAGTCTGGGTCTGTGATGGTTAGGCTATTGTGTCAATTAGGCCAAGTAATTGTGCCCAGTTGTTTGGTTAAGAAAGCACTGGGCTAACTGTGATACAAGGGCATTTATGGACTTTAGTCACCATTGACTTTACTGCAGTAGTAAATCATAGATAGCTGATAACAATACATCAATCAGGGAGATTGCCATCAGCAATGAGAGATGCTTTATCCAATCAGTTGAATGCCTTAAAAGGGGAAGTGATTCCAAAATTGAGTGAGAATTTCCCAACTCGTCTTTGGACAGCCAACGTCTCCCAGAACTCGTCAAGAACCTTCACTGGACTTTCATCAGAGCCCGTGGTTGAAGCCTGCCTGTGGAACCTAGACTTGTGCATCCTCATGGCTGCACGAGAGACTCTCATAAAATCTCAAACTGTTGACAGATATCTCTTATTGATTCTGTTTCCCTAGAGAACCCTGAATAATACAGGGTCTCTGAGTGGACCAACCATTTTGGAAATGGACCTTTGATAAGATCTATGCTTTTGTTGTTATAAGCATCTTAGAATTGCTGTTGTTTTAAATTACTGCAGCATAACTTGGTATCAGGAGATACTTAGTATCAGAAGAAATTGCTGTCAAAACAGAAACCTAAAATTTAGGTCTTGGTTTGATGTTCAGGCAGTGAGTTCAAGGAAACTTAATGGAAATTAGAGAGCCAGCAACGTCATAGTGGTGAAATATTTGTTAAAACTGTCACTTGTGATAACTTAGAAGGCAAATACTAAATGTCATATGCCTATAGCTCTAGGAGAAGCAGTTGGTAAATATAATGTCAATAGTATATGTTGGTCATTGTTCACTGCATTTGGCAAGGTACTATAAGAAAATTAAAAGTTTCTAAATGAATTAGCCAGTTTGTGAGTAGAAATGAAAGAACATAGAGATCCCCGAAATTTTGTACTTTGCAGAGTTGGAAAAGCAGAACTGATTTTAAACTTCAAAGGAAGGATTAAAAAATTGAAAAAACTTTTGCACAAGAAAGGTCAATTAAATCTTAGACTTGTAGTTAAGGGTCAAATTAAAGATATGGTTACAATCTACTGTTAGAACTTCTGAATAGATTATGATATCTCAGGATAAAGAGCCAACAAAGTTTGTGGCATCCAGTAAATCTTTTCATTTGGACAGAATATCTCAAAGAAAAGAGACAAAAATATAGCTCTCCCACTGAAGCCTGATGGCACAAGATTCCTAAAATTAATTCAAGAGAAAGAGAGAGGCATAGAAGGCCAAAAGCAAAGAAATACAGAAAATCTCAAAAGTGTATCTAGAAAAGAAATGTGGATGTAGCTGTTGACTGAGAGCATGTAGATTAGAAACGAATTTTTTGTGGGTGTACAAATGGCAAGAGAAATATCAGACTGGATTATATAAGGGACTGTCACTGTTAAGATTTAAGGCAACCCTTGGGCCCTCAACCATCTATAATAAGGAGATAGCCTGAGAAATTTTTTTAGGAAGTACTGGGGATTGAACCCAGAGCCTCATACATGGGAAGCAAGCACTCAGTCACTAAGCTACATCCACCCCCCCAGTGAAAGAGTTGGTTTTTTCGTTTGTTTGTTTGTTTTTAGGAGGTATTACGTAGGGATGGAACCCAAGACCTTGTACATGGGAAGCAGGCTTTCAATCACTTGAGCTACATCCATCCTCCTGAGAAAGTTTTGAAGCTCCTAAAAACAGTATAAACTCCAATTCCCACTTCTGATGTGGCCAAGGAGGATTATGGGAAAGAAAGACATTCCCACAAAGAATGGTGGCCCAGTGAACCCTATTATGGGAGTGGAATCAAACCTAATCAAAGTATATTTCTCACCCAAAGAATAGGGACCATCAAAATGTTTGCTCAGTGGTATTTCAGAATTGCTATAGACCACTGTCTTCTAATTATCTCTCATTCCTTCCTTTTCCAAATAGGAGTATTTATTGCAGTTATCCTGTCCCAGCTATACCAGTATTTGGGCAGCGGAGAGCAGAGCAGATGATTTTTTTGTTCTTTTATTTCATGGGTTTTCAGATCAAAACAGCCAGACCTGATCCAGACATAGATACCATGGCTCATCCAATTATTAATATGATAGTATTTTATATCTTATAAATTACTTTCATATTTTATGTGATTCTTATTACAACTTTGAACTTAGATTTTTTTAAGATTTATTTATTTGTTTGTTTGTTTTCCCCCTTTCCCCTCCTCCCGCCCTGCTGTTTTTGCTGTCTGTATTGTCTTCTCATTTTCTCTCTTCTAGGATTCACTGGGATTCAATCCTGGAGACCTCTGATGGGGAGAGAGGTTCCCTATCAATTGTGCCACCTCAGTTCCTGGTTTCTGCTGCACTTTACCTTGACTCTCCCTTTGTCTCTCTTTTGATTCATCATCATCTTGCTGTGTGACTCACTTGCAGGGGCACTGGCTTACCACACGGGGCACTCACGCAGGCACTGGCTTGCCGCATGGGCATGCTTTCTCTTCTTCTTTTTCACCAGGAGGCCCCAGGGAACAAACCCAAGTCCTGCCACATGGTAGGCAGAAACTCTATCACTGAGCCACATCCGCTTCCCTTGAAGCTAGATATTATTGTCCTGATTTTGAAGATAAGGAAGCTGAGGCTTAGAAAGATTGTGGCTTTGCAAGTTTACATAGCAAAAAAATAATTATTTACTAATGTGCTTTCAGAAAACTAGCTTGAAAAAAAATTTTACAAAAGAGTAAAATTTTAAATTTGGTTGAAGGGGAGAAAGATGGATAAAAAGAAACAAAAGGTCTATAGCCTAAAGTGGTACTTAGGAAAATAGGTCTGAACAGGATACTACAATCGGAAATCTGATAGCCAGAGAGGACCACAAGGAAGCATACGGTCAAGGGGACTTTCAGATCATTGGTGGTAGACATAGGTAGATCAATTTGCCTAAGGAAAATGTTGACTACATTGAGGTTTAGCTTTGGCGAGCTGCTTAAGTGTAGACTTTTATGCTCCTCACATATAAAATAAATTTTTTTCTGAGGTTTTAAGGAAGGACAGTTTTGAGTAAGCCTTTTAACTACTGATAAGGCTGAGAAGATTCCTGGTTTCCTTTCTTGGAGAGTTATAAATGTCCTGCCAAATGTAGACTTCCCATTCTGGCCATGAAAAAGTAGTTTCTATCTCACTAACTTCCTTGCCAAAAACAATTATAAAAGCTGGACAAAAATATATCAAACTGCTTCAAGGCATTGGACAACAACCAAAACAAGCAGTACTTGAGAAATTACAATCCTTAAGAACTGGATGCATATAAGGTGAGTGCCATATTCACTCCATTTTTTTCTTAAGGACATTTCCAAAGTGTGTGAAGGAATAGACCTCAAACAGAAGGCACAATTTTACTGTGCTGAGGAGACAAAGACCAGAGTTCAGGACCCAAACTGTCTGTGATGTGAGGGGCAAAATCCCAAAACAAAGGTGTTAAAAGAAAAGTGAACCCAAAAGTCTGTGTATTTGCGCGCAGTGCTGATGCACGCAAGGTGTGCCGTGCCACACGGGAGTGTCCCCCGCGTAGGGGAGCCCCACGCGCAAGGAGTGCGCCCAGTAAGGAGAGCCGCCCAGCGCGAGAGAAAGTGCAGCCTGCCCAGGAATGGTGCCGCCCACACTTCCCACGACAACAGAAGCGGACAAAGAAACAAGACGCAGCAAATAGGCACAGAGAACAGACAACTGGGGAAGGCGGGGGAAATTAAATAAATAAATAAATCTTAAAAAAAAAAAAGTCTATGTATTTGTACCATTCAGATAATTCATGGACTCCTGCGCTGCATATGTGCAGATCACATTCCAAGAAATTCAATAGAAAATGGTAGCTGGGAAGGTAAAGATCTGGACAACAATTTCAAAAACCACATGATGCTGGGAAGAAAGAGATTGGAGTTCATGCCCTGCTAAGTTGGAAGAGTTTTAATAAACACCCAGGTTTTCAGTGGAAATTTCAAAAGGACTAAGCTCTGGAAGTGGAACCCTCACCTAGAAAAATGACCAAGGAGTAAAGGGAAAACTTAACTGGACCACCACCAACAATGTCTAAAATTAACCCTTGAAAGAGCAAGATGAGGTATTAATACTCTATTTGCCTGCCAAAAGAAAACCAAACCCTCTTTGAAGGAAGATAGCATCATCTGGAGACTGTATAACTTTTTTATTTTTGATGGCCAACATCCAATCAAAAATCACAAAGCATGCTAGAAGACAGGACTAAATAATTTAAAACAAAGGGGAGAAAAGACCCACAGGTGATTCAGATATTGGAGTTATCAGACAGGGACTTTAAAATAATTATGACTGAGGGAAGTGGATTTGACTTAATGGATAGGGCATCCGCCTACCACATGGGAGGTCCAAGGTTCAAACTCAGGGCCTCCTCACCCATGTGATGAGCTGGCCCATGCACAGTGCTGATGCGCACAAGGAGTGCTGTGCCACGCAGGGGTGTCCCCCATGGAGGGGAGCCCCATGCACAAGGAGTGCGCCCCATAAGGAGAATCACCAAGAGCGAAAAAGTGCACCCTGCCCCAGAGTGGTGCTGCACACATGGAGAGCTAACACAGCAAGATGACGCAACAGAAAGAAACACAAAGTCCCAGTGCCGCTGACAAGAATATAAGCGGACACAAAGAACACACAGCAAATGGACACAGAGAGCAGACAACTGGGAGGGGGAAGGGAGGGAAGGGAAGGGGAGAGAAATAAATTTTAAAAATAATAAAATAAAATAATTATGATTGAGGAGTGGGTATAGCTCAGTGGTTGAGTGCCTGCTTCTCATGTATGAGGTCCCAGGTTCAATCCCTTGTACCTCCTTAAAAAAAAAAAAAAAACTAAGATTAATATGTTCAAGAAAATAGAGGAAAAGGTTAATAATCTCACAAGAGACCTAGAAAATAGTTTCTTTTAAGAGTCAAGTGGAAATTCTAGAATTAAAAACAATTATAGCCAAAATTAAGAGTTCAATATATGAATTTAATAGGAGATTAGCAGAACAAACAATAAACTGGAGGAAAGTGCAGTGGGAAATATTCAGATTTAAACACAGTGGGGAAATATTGAGAATCTAGAAAGGAGCTTAAGAGATATATGGGGGAAGTGGCTATGGCTCCATGAAGAGAGCTTCTGCCTACCATATAGGAAGCCCAGGATTTGACACCCAGGGCCTCCTGGCCCGTGGGGTGAGCTTCCCATGTGGAGTGCTGCCACACACAAGGAGCGTCGCCCCACACTGGGGTGCCCCCATGCAAGGAGTGGCCCCTGAGCGACGGAGTACAGCTCTGCGCAGGAGAGCAGACCACCTAGGAGTGGTGCTGCCCTCACAGAGAGCTGACACAGCAAGATGATGCAACCAAGAAAAAGAGAAGCAAAGAAGAGACAATATGAAATGCAGCAAACTAGGGAGCTGAGGTGGAGCAAGAGAATGATCACCTCTCAACCACTCCAGAAGGTCCCAGGATGGGTTCCTGGAGCTGCCTAATGAGAACACAGCAGACACAGAAGAGCACACAGTGAATAGACATAGAGAGCAGACAATGCAGGTGGGGGGCGGGGGGGAGAATTAAGAAAAAAAAGAGAGAGATAGGGGACGTGAAGGAAAAAGTCTAACATTCTTGTGAGTAACGAATCAGAAAGAAAGAACAGAGCAGTTTTAAGTGAGTACTGGCTGAGCATTTTGCAAAACTCATGAAAAATATCAAACCATATATTCCAAGAAGCAGTATAAGGTAAGATAAATACAAAGAAAATCACACCTGAAATTAAAGAGAAAGAGAAAATTCTTAAAAGTAGCTAGAAGAGGGAAGCGGCTGTGGCTCAATCAGTTGAGCTCCTGTCTACCATATGGGAGGCCGTGGGTTTGCATCCCAGGGCCTCCTTGTGAAGGCAGGCTCACCCGCACACCATGGAGAGCCATCGGCCCACAAGCACTGCAGAGTGCTACCTGGCCCGCAAGCACCACTGAGTGCCGCCGGCCTGCAAGCACCGCAGAGAGCCGACTCAGCAAGGTGACGCAACAAAAAGGGAGATAAGTAAAAACACAGAAGAACATGCAGCAAATAGACACAGAGAGTAGACAACAAGCAAGCCACAAGGTGGGGGGGGAATAAATAAAAATAAATACAGACACACAGAATAATGCACAGCAAATGGACACAGAGAGCAGACAGCAAGCAAGCCGCAAGGGGGGAGGGGTGGGAATAAAAAAAAAGTAGCCAGAAGAAAAAGATATATTACAGTATATTCAAAGGAGCAACAATAAAACTGGTGACAACTGACTTTCCAACAGAATCTATGAAAGCCAAAGACCATAAGATCATAATTTTAAAAGTTGTGAAACTAAAAATCCTGGCAACCAAGAATTCTATTCCCAGTGGGAGAAAAAATCCAATAAATATCCCACCAGTCCCTGGGAATGAAAGAGCTATGTACTTGTTCTCTGCATATGGGGATTAGGTGCCAGATTATTACTAATGCTATCCCTCAGCACAGAACTATTTAAACCAAAGATAAATGTAAAATTCTGAAATAGGAACCACTTGTTCTAAGTGATTTCTTACAGTTGTATTAACATCAGAGCCCTAGGATAGCACTGAGCAATAGAAATATAATGCAAGCCACAAATGTGAACCACATATATAATTTAAATTTTTCGGGGTCATATTTTTTAAAAGTAAAAGAAACAGGAGAAATTAATTTTAAAGATATACTTTGTTTAGTGCAGTATATCCAAGATATTATCATTTCAACATTCAATAAATATAAAATTATTAATGAGATAGTTTACATTTTTTGTACCATGTCTTTGAAATCTACAGCACATCTCAATCTGTACTACCTATATTTCAAGTGCTCAGTAGCCCAATGTGAAAACCATATTTTGAATAGCACAGCAAGGATGCAAAGGGCCTTACAGATCAACTAGCCAGTGGTTCTCACCCCTGGATGCCCATTAGAATGAACAGAATAAGGAGTTTTAAAGACCACAGATGCCCAGAAGGGCCAGGATTAAGATGCAGCAAGCGACGCACTTACCTCAGGCACAAGATTTAAGGGAATGTCCAAAAATGATTCAGTAATAAAGAGAAATTATATTTTAATGTACTATATTTTTAAATCAAAATCAATGCAAAAAAAATCATGATGGGCAAAATATTGAAGTTTTAAGTAAAAACAGGGTGGTCAGTATTATTATTTTTCCCTTTACCTCAGGCTCCAGTATGGCTCAATATGGCACTGTGCCCAGGGCCCACTCCAGACCAACTCAATCAGTATTTCAGGAGGTAGGTCTGAGGCAATATATTTTTTAAAGATCCCAGATCTTTCTAACATGAAGGTAGTATTAAGAAGTAGTGTTCTTGTTTCTTTCCCGGGTTTTGGCACCAAAAAAAAAAAAAACATTGTTCTAGTCCAATGTCCCTCCTAATGCTTGGATTTCCTGATAAAGTTGGCAGTTGATGGGAAGTCATCATTCTGGCATATAATTTCTTCTGCCAAATCCCCAAAATGTAGTCTTCTTTTCGGACTACCAGTGACAGAGCTCACAACTTCGCTCAGCAGCTCTTTCTGCTCTTGGAAGAAACTCCAGTGTTACCTCTCTTATTTATTTGGAGAGAACTGCTAAAAGATAATTTTCAAAAAAGGGAAAAAAATCATGTCTCTCATACAGATATAAAACTAAACACACCATAAAGATTTTATGTAAAAGGGGGAATCAGGCAGATGTTATAACCAGTTCAAAAGAGAATCCAAAAAGTAGACATTTTTGTAGATCAGGAATATTAACATGAATATGTGAAGGAGGCAAAACTGGTTTTCTCCACAGGCAAGGAAGGCAAATCAATTGAACCTCTAACAGACTGGATGGAATTTGCTTGTCTGAAAGTCACCTACAACTTATAGAGTTGTAAAATAACTCTTATCAAACTGATAAGGCAGTAGGGTATGCTATAGACAACATATAATTTACCATTTAAGTATAGATCATTTTCCACACAAGTTGCTTCCCTGTGTGTGTTTTTTTTAAACCTATTTTTCTTAAAACAGTGATTTTCATTTTTTTTAAACTTTTTTAAAATTCATTTATTTCACAGATTTTTTTGTCTTTATTTATTTTTTATGTTACATTAAAAAAATATGAGGTCCCCATATACCCTCCACCCCCTTTACCCCACTCGTCCCATAACAACAACCTCCTCCATCATCATAGGACATTCATTGCACTTGGTGACTACATCTCTGAGCACCGCTGCACCACATGGTCAATGGTCCACATTATAATTTACACTCTCCCTCAGTCCACCCAGTGGGCCATGGGAGGACATACAATGTCCAGTAACTGTCCCTGCAGTACCACCCAGGACAATTCCAAGTCCTGAAAATGCCCCCACATCATGTCTCTTTTTCCCACTCCCTATCAAAATTTTGATACGTATGAGAATCATCCAGGAAGTGAGCCAAAAGGCAGATTCCCTTCCAAAGATTCTGAGCTTTGTTGATGCCCATGAAAATGCCTTTTAAACGGACATACTAGATGAACCTGCTGTAGGTCATCTAAGAATCATACTTGAAAAACCATACTTGAAAAGCCTTTCCAATTGTGCTTCTCACAATATCTGAAGGTAGTTCTAGAATCCAGTTCAGATCAGGATACTGATGGTATTATTGGAGTACATTTTCCTTGCTTTATTTCCAAGATAATATGCTATTTCTTTCCTCCCCACTTGAATCTTACAGGACAGACAAGGAACAGTGTTTATATTATACGAACACTTGAAGAGAGAGAAGTTGGGAATGTTGTGAGTATGATGTGTTTCTATGTGATGCATTTTAATCAGCCTGCTAATTTATTGGAAATCCATTTTATTTAATTAGGTCTACAAGTATTTCATAACATGATTTGAAATGCATAGGTGGGGGTTCACAAATAAACTGACTGATTATCCCACAGTGATGGATAAGAGATTAGTTTTAAAAAACATGCCACATTAAAACACATATACATATAGTGCACAACAAATCTGCTTGCTGGGGAATCAGCTCAGATGTCCCAATTCTAACTTATTAGGAAACTCTTCCTGCCCTATAGTTCTCTACTTTCTAACATATACAGCAGTATAGACATCATGGCCTCACATACAGAGATAGTCTCATAAAAACTAACCGAATAAGAAACAATTCCCTTACTAAGCAATGATGTTCCTAAACAGCTTCTGTTTCTTCCAGGTGGTCAGTTTTCTGCAAACTGGCCAAAAGAGATACAGACTAAAACAAGCATGTGGTTATTCTACTACCTTCAACAAAGGTGCACCCCTGTGCTCAGTACAGGGGTTCTTTGGAGCCCCTATCCAAAGAACAGATCTTTGTCCTACCAGCGCATTACAGTTATAACAGGCCATTGTCACGATAGTGCTATTCACCTTCATCCATTCCTTCAAACTTAAGTAAATACTTCAGTTTCTTTCACTTTAGAGCTAGAATGTGGCTACAAATTTTCTAGTGCCTATTGTCTTAAAGAGTCTTATCAATGGGGAAGAGTAGAAGCTAGCTGTCAAGTCCAGCCCTACAGTCCTAACCTTTTCCCAAGATCCTATAAACATGCAAAGTCTATTGGATCTTGTTCATAGAGTCCTTTCACTGTTCATTTTGGCCCTCCACTCAACCTTTTTGTTACACGGCCACGTTAGCAACAGAAAGGAGACCTCAATCCATAGCATCCCACCAAGCATGCTTTCACCTAGTATGCCCAGATATTCAGGTCCAGAATGATAATAGGGCCAGGGACACTCTGGCCATGTGCAGAGAAGGAGCTGCCCTTTGCTTCCCAGTGATGGTCTATCCCTCAGGGTTCTGATTTACCTATCAGAAAATTAGAAAGCCAGGCAAGTTCTAGGTGTTAAAGATACAGCAGTGAACCAAACTGACAAATCCTGGCCCTCTTAATACTGACACCCCAGTGGGGTAAACAGGCAGTAAATAAATATGGTATAGAGTGTCAGGTAAATATGCTATAATTGTGGGCAAGCAGGGAAAAGGAAAGCAGCAGCCTACTGGTAGCCAGAACACCAGAGATGAAAAATGTCCTGTTCTACTCCTTCCAAACTGTCATTATGATGCCAGGACTGTAGCAGTACTTAGGCTACCAGGCAGCTACTGGGACAGGAGAACCAAGCAGTTGACCAGATGTGAGGTTGGCAAGGTGGACAGTAAGATATTTGTATTTCCCAGAGGTCAAGCCCATTCACAAAGTTATGAGTCCCAGCAGGAAAGGTTCAGGTTCCAGTATATGTCTAAGCTCAGAAATTCAGATAAATGGGTTAGTTAAGTACAAGAACTAGGAATCAAACCACAGAGATGTGAACTCTGGTATATTTGGGCACAGGCTGGTATGAAAGGTAAACTGCAAAGGACTAGTTGGGCCAGGACTGGAATGAGACAAATTTATATGCCCATGGGATGTGGCTGAGAGAGAGGATCTCCCTTTAGGTTATGGGAGAAGAGCAGCCAAACAGGCCAAATTCAGGATCCAGGAGGTTCAGGTGCCTGGAGCAGGCAGCATAGCATCAGAGCAATTCCTCCTGAAAAGAATTACAGGATGTCCTAAGGGCTAGGTGGGGTCAGCCAGACATAGAGCCCAAGAGGAGGCCACTTTCAGAGACCCAGGCCAGCAGACCAGGCTTGAAGAAAGCCTGTCGGCAGGTTACAGAGCCCAGCAGAGGCTGGCCACAAGAGCAGGGCTTATGTCCCAGAATTGAGGGGATGAGACAGGGATTGAGCTAACAGGGCAGAGGCAGAAATCCCAGAATATGGGCCACAGGAAGGTTTATTCAGGGGGGTGCACAGGCACAGGGGAACCAGGCGAGAGGAAACTGTTCCAGAATTTAGGGGTTAGGAGAAGAGACTGTTTCATGAACAAGGAAGCCCTCAATCATCAAACCGAGCTAGCAGCAAGGCTGACTTGACGCTGAAGCCTACAGAGTGAATAATTAGGCTGGTAACGAAGAGGAACTCCCCCAGCTGTCCCCACACCTGCACCTGAGATTTCAGCAAGAATGCTTTGACCTACAGGTTAGCTTCCGTGGTAGAACTAGTCCTACTCGTGTACCTTCTAGATGGGTACTGCTACTCACAGGTTCTACAGAGAGGGCACCATTGCATGGGCCTCCTGAAAGACTAGAGCCTTATCTGGTGCTTTCTGTTCCATCTTATTCTCATCCTCTACTGCAGTGACAGAACCAGAGAATGTTAGGGCAGAGAAGGACCTTGGAAAGTGATCACCCTCATATTACAGATGGAGAAACAGGCTTAGAGGGAGGAAGAGATTTGTTGGGATCAAACAGGGGTCATCCGTCTCCTGGTCCTGAACCAGTGTTCTTTTCTCTACACTGCAAAGTCTATATTGAGCAGCTGCCTTGTACAGGGAGCCCTGTTTTGTAATTCAGAGATTCTCAGCCTGTTGTGAGGTACATCACTACTTGTATAAGTTTGTACAGAATTTACTAATTTACTTTTTCTGAATATTAGGTAGGATTCAGGATTGTCCCTGTAATTCTCACTTGATTCTGACTGTGCTTTCTTAAGCATGAGATAAAAGAGCAGAATTATAGCTAGCATATCAAGAATTGCACAGAGGTGTGAGCATGGGAAGTGAAGAAGAGCTGATTTAATAAACAATGGCCGGGAGACAATTTGTGTTCTCTGAAAAGGCAAAGAAGAGCAAATATAAACTTTTCTTTTTGCTTTGCATAATTTTCTCTGGAGTTTTCATGGGAAGCTTTCCATGAGATGACTGGGCTTTGTTTTGCTTTATTGCCATCAGGTCAGGTTAGGGGAAGAACTTCAATCAGCCATCTCTTTAGGAAAGGTGAGGCTCCAAGAAGGGATGACCGTACAGATCAAAGGTGTGTGGTTTGACTTTGCTGGAATAATTTCATACCAAGTCCATTTAGTCAGGGATATTTCTGGGCGTAGGAGAATTTGAGGAGAAATTCCAAGGAAAGGAAAATGAATGAAACCCTAGAAGAGAGTTAATTAATAGAGGAGGGGATTTAGAGTCCCCCAGGAAGCTGAGGAGGGAGTTTTGAAATATATATATGTATATTTTAAAGCACAGGCCCCAATCTTTAGTGTACATATGTAAGAATCACCTGATGAGTATGTTGAAACTACACATTCCTGGACCCCAAGTCCAAAGATTCTGATTTTGTTAATTTGGAGTAGAGCCCAATAATCTACTGTTTTAAGAAACACCCAGGGTCTAATACATACTGACTTTGTGGCAACAAAATGCACATCACTTAAAAGGATTACCAACTCTGAGGTTGCCTCTGACCATTATTTATTTTCTTAAAAGACAAGATGTTGATGTTCAGCAATTATAAGGTATGTGTATATGGGGGTGGGGGTGGAGTCTTGAATTTTAAGGTGCATACTCACTGCAGACTCAAAAGTGCAGATTCACTGATCTAGTCCAATCCCTTCATTTCAGAAAAGAGGAAGTGAAGACCCAGAGAGTTCAAGTAATTTCTCCAAAGTCACACTATTAGTCAGTGGCAAGATAAAGAGCCCTGGCCTCATCTTGTGGCCTGGGAAGCTCTCCACTCCCACCCTGACCCAAGGAAAAGCCCCATCTGCCCAGAGGGCAGTCATTCTAAAAGGGCCTCCACCTTAGACTCTAAGGTGACTTGTTAAACAGGTAACAATTGGGAAAGAAGTCATTTCAAAGTTTTAGTCAGCTGCCTTAAGGGTTCACCACCTCAAGTCAGAACAACTTTTTAAAATTAATTCATTCATTTAATATTTTTTTCCATCTGATAAAGAAAGTTCAAAAAGTAGCTAGAGGGAAGCAGATGTGGCTCAAGTGATAAGGCCTCCACCTACCATATGGGAGGACCTGGGTTGGATCCCTGGGGCCTCATGGTGAAAAAGAAGAGAAAGCATGCCCGCGTGGTGAGCCAGTGCCCACATGGCGAGCTGAGTGCCCGTGCAGAGAGCCAAGTGCCCATGTGGCAAGCTGAGTACCCATGTGGGTGCCCACATGGCAAGTCAAGAGCTCACATGGTGAACTGAGTACCCACACAAGTGCCTGCGCGGCGAGCTGAGTGCCCGTGCAGCGAGCTGAGTGCCCGTGTGGTGAGCCAAGTGCCTATACAAGTGAGTCACGCAGCAAGATGATGATGCAACAAAAGAGAGACCAAAGAGGAGAGTCAAGGTGAAGTGCAGCAGAGACCAGGAACTGAGGTGGCGCAATTGACAGGGAACCTCTCTCCACATCAGAGGTTCCCAGGATCGAATCCTGGTAAATCCTAGAGGAGAAAGAGGAGAAGAGAAGACAAAAAGAGAAATAGATACAGAAGATCACACAGTGAATGGACATAAACAGCAAAAACAGCAGAGCAGGGGAGGGGAAGGGGAAGGAAAAATAAGTAGCTACAGGGAGCAGATGTTGCTCAAGTGGTTGAGCTCCTCCCTCCCACATGGGAGGTCCCAGGTTTGGTCCCTGATGCCTCCTGAAAAAAAAGCAAAAACAAACAAGCAAAACAAATGAAAAAAAAAAACAATCAAGGAAGCAGATGTGACTCAGTGGTTGAGCACCAGCCTCCCACATACAAGATCCCAGGTTCAACCCGCGGTCCCTGGTAGCTAAAAAAAAAAAAACGAAAAATACTCTGGAATTTTGTTTCCCAGTTAAAACTCAAAATGATCTGATTGTTTCAGAAATTTCACTGACCACACTATAAAACCACAGATTGGTTTGCAAGTTGTCTCTGAAATCTCTTTGAAGGGAGGTGTATTTTAACTTTATAAAGACAGCTGCTCATGAGTGGGCACACTCTCCTCTGGGTGGGACACTCTCATGGGTGGGACGCTCTCATAAGCAGCAGGAGTCACTTGTACACATGAAACAGAATGTAAACCCCAGACAAGTCTCCAGAATACTGTGGTGCAAATGTCTCTGTAAGCAGGAAATTGTTAGGCATGAATTTTGCTTTGCAACAATTCATTTAAACAATTTTTAAAATGAGTTAATACTACTGTCCTAGCTCAACAGTCACCTTTTGCTAGGAATGACTGAACCTATTGCTATATTCTGCCAAGTTGATTAATAAAAAAATATTTATTACACAAATCCTTTTTGTTGACAAGTTAAAATGGAGTCTCATCTTTCATATCTCCCTGAAGATTGCCACCTTGTGAGATTGAAAATACTCATTAAATTCCATCACCAGACAGGCACAAATGAGAGGGTGATTGTTTTTAAGCATGTGAGGGGAATCGTTGGTAAACTCATTTGTTTGGATATCATTAACAGAACAATCGGCAAGGATCTCCAGGGGGTCCTCATGACCTTTGCTCGCAATCTCTTCATCATCCATCAAGAAATATCAGCACCTAATATGCAAGGCGAGACCAATTTTAAGGTGAGGTGTTAATTAACTAACGATCCCGGTTAATTTCTGTACAACGGCTGAAAGTACCTCATGCTGTATTGTAAACAAGTGCTAAACCATGTTTTTTTTTAAATTGTAAGCAGTACATATTTTACAATGTGCAGGGTCATTATTGTACGGTTCCCACTGAACTTGTTAGTTAAATTTCATAGTTTGAAACTTTTTCTTTGAAATATAGTAGACTTTCTTTAACTTGCTGCCATTTCCAAATCCACGCTCACACAATAACAGATCTTTCTGATGTCCGAGCTGAAGCTGAAACGTCACAATGGAACCAAAACAGGCTGTCACAATGAAAAACTTTGACTGTAATCTACCTATACTTCAGGTAATACAATGTCTGCCTAAGGATTCCTGAGGAACCCCAGTTTCTAGAGCCAGAGAAGTTCAGAGACCCAGGAAGGACAAAATGTGGCAGTGAGAATCAAGAGAAAACCCTAGCCTATATGTGGATCAGCTGCCCCATCCCATTTCTCCAAACTGGAGAAATCTGCTTCCCATGATTGCTCTTTAAAGGGTTTTGTGGGAAGCAGATACGGCTTAGGCAACTGGGCTCCCACATACCACATAGGAGGTTGCTGGTTTGGATCCCAGTGCCTCCTAAGGAAGACAGCAAGCTGGCATGACAGGTGGGCACCCAAGCTGACACAAGAGACACAAGAAGCAAAAAACATAATGAAAGGGAAGCAGATTTGGCCCAATGGATAGGGCGTCTGCCTGCCATACGGGAGGCCCAAGGTTCAAACCCAGGGCCTCCTGACCCGTGTGGAGCTGGCCCACACGCAGTGCTGATGCACACAAGCAGTGCCATGCCACGCAGGGGTATCCCCCATGTAGGGGAGCCCCATGTGCAAGGAGTATGCCCCCATAAGGAGAGCTGCCCAGCGCGTAAAGAGTGCAGCCTGCTCAGGAGTGGCACCGCACACACAGAGAGTTGACACGGCAAGAAGATGCAACAAAAAGAGACACAGATTCCCAGTGCCACTGACAAGAATGCAAGCGGTCACAGAAGAACATGCAGCAAATGGACACAGAGAGGAGACAAAACGGGGGGGGGGGGGGGCGGGTGGAGGAGAGGGGAGAGAAATAAATAAAAAATAAATCTTTAAAAATATATATAATGAGAGACACAACAAAGCAGGGAGCCGAGGTTCCTGGTACTTCCTAAAGAAGACAGCAAGCTGATGCAAAGGGCAGGTGTGGTGAGCTGATACAACAAGAAGATGCAACAAGAAACAAGGGGAGGAAAAACAGAGCAGGAGACTTAACAAAGCAGGGAGTGGTGGTGGCTCTAGCAATTAGGCTCTCTCCCACATCAGAGGCTCCCGTTTCAGCTCCTGGTTCCTCCTAAAGAAACAAGAAAGACAGACACAGCAAGTGAAAAACAACAAGGGGGTGGGGAGAAATTTAAAAAAATAAAAATAAATCTTTAAAGTGATTTTGTGACCTGGAAGAATGACCATGATTTTCCCACAATGTGGAAAAATGAAAAATGGACCCAGTGTTACATCAACTTTCATTGATCCTGAAGGGCCTATGTTCATCATTTATATCCTAAGACCCTGACAGCTAGCATCATTTTATCTGTTACTGCCATGTGCAACAATCTGACCCTGTCTGTATGCAATCAGTTTAGCCTGACCAAATATAGCTAATAATCAAATTCAGACAGTTTTCCCAAAATCCATATAAACTAAGACACTGAGCTTGGACCTGAGGTTGGCAAAACCAACCACTCTTGACAGAATAGTCTATTTCTGGCAGTGGACTTGGCCCAGTGGTTAGGGCGTCCGTCTACCACATGGGAGGTCCATGGTTCAAACCCCAGGCCTCCTTGACCCATGTGGAGGTGGCCCATGCGCAGTGCTGATGCGCGCAAGGAGTGCCGTGCCACACAGGGGTGTCCCCCGCGTACGGGAGCCCCACGCGCAAGGAGTGCACTCCTAAGGAGAGCCGCCCAGCGTGAAAGAAAGTGCAGCCTGCCCAGGAAAGGCGCCACACACACGGAGAGCTGACACAACAAGATGACGCAACAAAAAGAAACACAGATTCCCATGCCGCTGACAATAACATAGGCGGACAAAGAAGAAGATGCAACAAATAGACACAGAGAACAGACAACTGGGGTCGGGGAAGGGGAGAGAAATAAATAAATAAATCTTTTTTTTAAAAAAAAGAGTCTATTTCTCTGCCCTTTCTCTGACTTTCAAAATCATTAAGTCAGATGTTCTCAGGTGGCTCCTAAATATCTCACGGTTTCTAGCCTGATTCTCAAATGAATCGTTATCTTGATTTTTCACTCTCAATAGAAATTCGACAAGACAAAATCTTCAAATCTCACTAAACAGGAATGATAACAATTACTTGAAAGGTTATTCCACTGAAAGGTGAAGTAGTTTCATCTTTGGTAATATTTCAGTTTACTACCTAAAGGCATTCTAATAGATATTTTCAGTTTATAAACAAGGACTTATCAGCGAGATGTTACATCATCTTGTTGGGTTGAATTTAAAATAGAAATGTGTTAACAACAGCAACAACAAAAGGATTTGACAAATTCAATATCCTTTCATGCTAAAAACACCCAACAAACTGCAAGGAGAAAGAACTTCCTCGCCCTGATAAGGACATCTACAAAACCCACAGCTAACATCATCCTTAATGGTGAAGGAGGGAAGACTTTCCCTCTGAGTTCATTCTCACCATTTCTGTTCATCATTGTACTGGAGTTTCCAGCCAGGGCAGTTAAGCAAGAAAAAGAAATAAAAGGCAATCTGGTTAGAAAGGAAGAAGTAAAACTATCTCTATTTGCAGATGACATGATTTTGTAAAGAGAAAATCCAAAGAAATCCGCATACATACACAAAAGCACAGTAGAGCTAATAAATGAGTTCAGCAAGACTACAGGACACAAAATGAACATATTAAAAATCAGTTGTATATCTATACATTAGCAAGAAACAGTCCAAAAATGAAATTAAGAAAATAATTCCGTTTACAATAGCGTCAAAAAGATTAATACACTTAGGGGTAAATTTAACAAAAGGAGGGCAATACTTGTACACTGAAAACTATAAAACATTACAGAAAGAAATTAAAGATGAAGAAATAGGGAGTGGATGTGACTCAAGCAGTTGAGTGCCTGCTTCCCACATGGGAGGTCCTGAGTTCAGTTCCCGGTACCTCCTTAAAAAAAAAAAAAAACAAGCAAAACTAACAAGAAAACCAAGTCAGGGGAGCCAATGTGGCTCAGTGGTTGAGTGCCAGCTTCCCACATATGAGGTCCCAGGTTCAAAACCGGCCCCCAATACCTAAAATAAATAAATGAATAAATAAATGGAATAAATAAATGGAAAAACAGCCCATGTTCCTTGATTGGAAGACTTGATAATGTTAAAATAGCAATATACCCTAAACTGATCTAAAGATTCAATGCAATCCTTATCAAGATCCCAGCAGACCTTTTTTGCAGAAATGGACAATTCCTACAGAAATGTAAGGACCCAGAATAGCCAAGATGACTTTGAAAAAGTTGGAGGACTCACACTTCTCAATTTAAAACCTTACTACAAAGCTACAGTAGTCAAGTCCGGGTGGTATTAGGTTAAGAATAGATATATAGATCAATGGAATAGAATTAAGATTATCATTTGATTTTTGACAAAGGTGTCAAGATAATTCAAGGGGAAGGAATAGTCTTTTTAACAAATGGTCGCAGGAAAACTGAATATCCACATGCCAAAGAATTGAGTTGGGCCATTAACTTAGACCATCTACAAATTTTAACTTTAAATAGATCAAAATTTAAATATAAGACCTAAAATGACAACTCATAAGAAAACATTGGTGTAAATCTTTTTGACCAAGGATTTGGCAAAAGATTCTTAGATATAACACCAAAAGCAAGAACAACAAAAGGAAAAAATAGATCCATTGGACTTCAACATTTTAACGTTTTGTGCTGCAAAGGACACTATCAAGAAAGTGAAAAGACAATCCACAGAATGGGAGAAAATATTTGGAAATCATACACCTGCTAAGAGTCTAGTATCCGGAATATACAAAGAACTTCTACAATTCAATGATCAAAAAATAAATAGCCCAACTTCTAAAATGAGCAAAAGATTTGAGTAGACATTTCTTCAAAGAAGATATACAAATGGCCAATGACCAATGAAAAGAAGCTCAACATCATTATTTATTAGTGACATGTAAATCAAAACCACAATAAGATACCATTTCACACCCACTAGGATGCCTATAATCAAAAAGGCAGACAATAATAAGTGTGGACAAGGATGTGGAGAAAATGGAACCTACATACATTGCTGGTGGGGATGTAAAATAGTGCAGCTGCTGTGTAAAAGTTGGCAGTTCCTCAAAAAGTAAAACGTAGAGTTATCATATGACCCAGTAATTCTACCCCTAAGTATATACCCAAAGGAATTGAAAACATATGTTCACACAAAAACTTGTACACGAACATTCACAGAAATGTTATTTCATAATAACTAAAAAAGTGGGAAGCAACCCAAATGTCCATCAACTGATGAACAGATAAAATGTTACATATACACACAATGGAATTTTATTCAGCCATAAAAAGTTGTGAAGTACAATACATGCTACAACATGGATGATCCATGAAAAGATTACACTAAGTGAAAGAAACCAGACACAAACGGCCATGTATTGTGCAATTCCATTTATATGAAATGTCCAGGATCGGCAAATCCATAGAGACAAAATGTAGATGAGTGGTTGCCAGGGGCTGGGGACAGGAGAGAATAGAGAGTGACTACTAATGGGGATGAGTATCTTTTAGGGATGATGAAAATGTTCTGGAATTTGATAGTGGTGATGGTTGCAAAACCTCATGAATAAACTAAAACCAATTCATCAGTCATAAAATTAATCTGACAAATTCCTATAAAAATGTCTAAATTCTTTCTCTCAAGTTTTTAATTATTTCATCAAGAATGGTAACCAACAATTTGTGGATGGGTGCCAGTGGGCATAACACACTTCAAGTAGAACTGGTCTAGATCATACTTAACTCCCAAAAGGAACAGATGCTTGGTGATGGGGGGGGAGGGAGGAGGGAGGTTGTTTTAAGAGGTCTTTAACTAGTGAATATTATTTTTATTGTTCATTTACAGACCACCATTGATGATATTGAAACCATTCTGGGAGTAACAGAGGAAAACAAAATGAAATTTGAAGAAGAGCTACAGTCCAAAGATAATAAAAACCTCTCTAAGCCTGATAAATGAACCTAGAATACTTAATACCCATTTTGCAACCCAGTCTGGAGCAAAAAAGACAGCAATCCTTTTTCTGTTTGTTAGAATTAAAAGGAGGAGGGGGTTGTTTGTTTTGTTTGCTAGGAGGTAAATCAGAACTTGGTGAGATTATAATGCAATGCTCTTTTTAAAATTGTTTATTAAGTGATCTTATTTTACTTATTAAACCAGAACCTATTTGTATATTCACTGGAGAGTGTTTGACAATCCCTTCTTCTTCCACCACCCAGGGGAAAAGAAAAATCTGATAATAAAGTTGCAGGTCTTACTGATATCATCTCTGCATCTACCTCTTTATAAGCTTCAGGATTATGGAGCTTTTATCTTTCATGTTTTATGACATTTTCTCCTCCTATTTCCGATAGTAATTTGTCTTTTGTTATTTAAAACATTGAATAAAGGCTTAACCATTGCTATTTGGCAAAGCATGTATTTTTTTAAGAGAAAATTACATTTATGTACATTTTAAAGTGACCCTTTATCATTCATTGTACCAAGCTACTATTTGTTACGGTTGCTGCCATTTTTCAAAAAATAGGGTAAGCCAACATCTAGTTAACAAAGCTTCAGAATTTATCTAGGTGGCAGCATCTGCTCTTAGTTTAAGGCACCATGCACTATGAGCCCTCTAGCTTGAATAAACATTTGTATTCTCTTGTTCTCTGTTTAAGACAGCAGTAAGATTTTCACAAGCTTAGTTCAAAATCACCTTTTAAAGGATAAATTGATAAAATTATGCAGTACTGACAATAACTCTCAGTGCTTGCTTTAATAATTGTCTGAAAATATTTCTCCTTCAGTCAGCTTTACCAAAGGGTGCAGTATGCAAGTTGCAGCTCCAAACACATGTAGTTGTTACAAAGAATGACTTTCATATCTTAAAAACATTTGTCAATGTGAGGGAGAGGGTGGTATTTTTTCCCTTACGGAATTCCCATAATTTCTTAATTGTGCCTATGCCACCGGCTAAGAGTGGCTGCAATAACATTAAGGCAGCATTTGTGTGTGTCAGCTTTTGTTTTGCTGTAGTTGGAAATACATTAATTAGCCAGATTTCCTGCCTGTACTAGGTACAAGGATGACCTCTTTTTCTTGCCAGATTGCTCTAATCCATATGAGGGGCCCATTGTCCAGACACTTGACGGATAGGAAGTACTACATGCCCATTAGAGTCGCACCTCAATTGAAGCCAGAGAAACATAAGGTCCAAGAGACTCATTAGTTCACTGGCACAATTGTGTCCTGAGAGTAAATGAAACCCTCTGTCTCCTTATGGCTGTCATCTGCTATGGACTTTAAAAGAAAACTGCTTCTGGTTTGTTCAGCACAGCAGTGAATTCATTGAGTTTACTTTCTTGCACCTTTTTAACCCACATGATTGGTTTCTCAAACAATGCCACTTTCCTTCTTTGCTTCTATCATTAGCATACACCACGGAATGCCTGTTTCCAAATTTAGATCTTATGTTCAAATTCAAGTCTCACTAGAAAGTGACTGGAAGTTTGGTTCTCTACCTAAAAACCTACAGCTTCAAAATGAGAAAAAATTGGTATAATAAAACATCTACTTCAAGTAATTAAGTGGAGGAAGCCAGAGGACCAGATTAAATTAGTGAAATGTTTTAATTACAGAATATTTGAAAAGACACATAATCCTTCATCTGTTAGCACATAATATGTTACAAAGAATCTGTTCTCTTGGTAAGCTAAGGTTGAAAAAAAATTTATATGTGTATTATGCCTCTAGTATCCTAAATAAACTAGTTGAGATGAATTACTGAGCTATTACTATTCTAACTGAGAAACCAAAATCTTTGTTGGTGAGAGGATTCTTTGAAAAAATGTGCCATTTATCAGGAAGGTTTGGGGAGAAGCCTGCACTCAACAGTAGAGGTATTTTTGTATGAGAAAGGACCCATTGTTTAATATTGAGTGTTTGCAATGGTTGGAGAAGCAAATTGTATTAGCCTTTTAGGAGCTTATTATGGATGACTTATCTCTCTTTACATACTACCCATTTAATACTGATTTTAAAGAAGCCAAATAGATGATAATAAGTAGTTCAACTGATAACCTGTGCTACTACCTACTTACCTACCTTCCACTATCTACTTATATTTACCATTTATAGAACACTCACTCTGGGTTAAATATCTAATATACTAGAAGCTTTATATACATTATTTTATTTCATCTTCCCAACAACCCCATGCAGGTAAATACTACAACTGTTCTTACTTTACACATAAGGAAACAGGTTTTTTGAGGGTTTCTTACCTCATGTCTCAGGTCTGAATGAAATCTAGGATTTGCATTCTTTTACCACAAATTCTAGCATTTTGTATAAAGTAGGAAGGCTCAGTTTCACTTGCTCCAGGTCATGTAAGGGATTTGAACAAATTATAGTCAGTTGCTTAAAGTATAGAAGGACCATTTGATTTACAGATACTTCCTGATGATAAAATAAACTTGGACAACTGACAGTGTCACAAGGCATGATTTTGGGATCAAAGAAATTAGGAGAGGGAAACGGACTTGGCCCAGTGGTTAGGGCGTCCGTCTACCACATGGGAGGTCCGCGGTTCAAACCCCTGGCCTCCTTGACCCGTGTGGAGCTGGCCATGCGCAGTGCTGATGCACGCAAGGAGTGCCGTGCCACGCAGGGGTGTCCCCCGTGTAGGGGAGCCCCACGCGCAAGGAGTGCGCCCGTAAGGAGAGCCGCCCAGCGCGAAAGAAAGTGCAGCCTGCCAGGAATGGTGCCGCCCACACTTCCTGTGCCGCTGATGACAACAGAAGCGGACAAAGAAAACAAGACGCAGCAAATAGACACAGAGAACAGACAACGGGGGGGGGGGGGGGGGGGGGGGGAGGGGGGAATTAAATAAATAATCTTTAAAAAAAAAAAAAGAAATTAGGAGAAAGAGAGTGATGCTTGTAGAATTCTATAGTGATGGGTCACAAGACTTTGGGCTGATGGAAGTTCACTAGTTCTCCAGAGAGTGTGGAAGTTGAGAACTCATGCCTGCACTTGCTTGAAAGATGGTTTTGAGGTGAAGAAACAGTAGAAGGGTTAAGAAGGTGCTTCCATAAGGATGTACAATAACCTGAGAGGAATCTGGGGAGCATTCATTCATCTATATCATCCTAAGAATAGCGAACATCCTACTTTTCAAGTATAAAAATATGTGCTTTACCAAAAGTGATATATTAGTAACTATCTGATAGCTTTAACAATTAATAATCATTTGTATTCATCTGGCACCTTTCTTCTAAAGAGCTCAAAGCAGTTTACATTTGTTATCTCATTAATTCCCAACACTGTCCCTGTAGGGAAGGTAATAAGTATTTTAACATTTAAATGTTTATCTTTCAGGACTTCTCAAGCATACATTAATTATATTTCCAAAAAGGTAAACGTTCATTAGTTTTATTTTACTGTTCCTCTGGCTTCAATGTGCATAACAAATTTGTTGAGGGAAACGGACTTGGCCCAGTGGTTAGGGCGTCCGTCTACCACATGGGAGGTCCGCGGTTCAAACCCCAGGCCTCCTTGACCCGTGTGGAGCTGGCCCATGCGCAGTGCTGATGCGCGCAAGGAGTGCCGAGCCACGTAGGGGAGCCCCACGCGCAAGGAGTGTGCCCTGTAAGGAGAGCCGCCCAGCTCGAAAGGAAGTGCAGCCTGCCCAGGAATGGCGCCGCCCACACTTCCTGTGCCGCTGACGACAACAGAAGCCGACAAAGAAACAAGAGCAGCAAATAGACACAGAGAACAGACAACGGGGGGGGGGGGGGGGGGGGGAATTAAATAAATAAATCTTTTTAAAAAAACAAATTTGTTGAACTCTTTAAGTGTACTAATCATAATAAATCTTATTTGGAAAACTCTAAATTAAGTTGCCAAGATGATGAAGGTAGAGGTTGGGAGGAGGAAGCATTTGGCTTTGCTTATCTCATTGGAAAAAGTTTGGTGCAATCCATTGCAAATGCAGATGAAATGTGAAGTGGCTCTTCCATATCTTTTCTACATCATTCCTTCTGAAAAGTGTGCTATAGGAAGGTAAAGACGGTATCTAAAAACCTGAGGTGAAATGAAGTGCTATATAGAAATTTGTCTTATCAAGGATTTTGTCAACATGGAACAGAAACCCAGTATATTCCATTAGGAGATAATACCCCAAAGAGTCACAAGGATAGAGCCAGAAACTTGCCTTCCCAACTCTCCCTCTCTCCGGTCTGGGCATACCTTCCTCAATTTCCTACTAGAAAAACGGCAATAATACCTGCTCCTTAGGGAAGCAGTAGAGATTAATTAGCCAATGTTGAGAGTGTTTCAAAGATAAAATGTTCTACATAAATGTTTAAGTATTATTATTACATTGCTACTTCAAATGGAAGTTTTAACTTTGAAATGTGATTATACACTTTAAAAAAAAGAAACCGTTCATAACCACATATATAGGTTTATTTTTCACTCTAACAATCTAACTCATGGTTGTGAAACTTTATTGCGCTTGATGGAGGGCCCTGGCTTTTATTAGTTTTAAACTGCTGGTTTCTGGGGTATTTATGTAAATGAGGGAAAGATACCAAAACAGTAAATAATAAGCATGTCCCTGCTGTTTAAAAATCTGTTGGCAAAAACAACTTTTGTTTTGTTATAAGAAGACCCTAAACATAGCACAGAAAAATATGGCCTTGGCATTTATGCATAAAATAGGTTATTTTTTAAATGGTGTTTTTCCCTCCAAGCATTTCTGCTTCATTTCCACAGTTGTCTCCATATTTGTATGTGTGTCACCAGAGAGAGAGAGAGAGAGGCGAGTCAAATGGTACATTTTAAGAATTTTTTTATTTAACAAACTGTTATAAAGTATACCAGATGGCTAATTATAGCTCCCAGAAACAAAAGGCCACACCTCAGTTTATTGTAGTCTCTTCATAAGCAATGATATGATGAAATCATGGCCCCATAAACTTAACAACAAAACAGCCAACCTTCCAATGGTTACAAAATAAACTCCAAATTAAAATTAAAATTTTCATTGATTTAAAGATTCATGCCACTTTAATTCCCAGCAGATGACACAAAATATTCACTCTGCAACCACTGAAAGTTTTGAAAATTACCCAGGTACACATTCTTTATTTCCAGTTCCCTGTTATAAAGCTTTCCCACTCACTTTTTTGTTGTTTTGTTTTTCAGTGAAACACCTATCCATATCCCTAAGCCAAATTAATAGATAATTTGCAACAGTAGTGAAAAATCAGAAAAGGTCTAAATATTCAAAAATAGGAAACTGCTTACAAATAATGGACTAGCTATAAAATAACCTCTATAAAGCCATTAAAAATTCATATATTACTAGACCTACCCTATGATTCAGTCATTCCACTCATAGGCATTTCCTCAGGAAAAAAGGAAGCACGTGTCCACACAAAGTCTCAGACCTGAACCTTCATGGCTACTTTATTTGTAGTCATGAAAAATTAGAAAAAAAACAAATTTCCATCAACAGTCAATGGATAAAACAAAATGTGGTATATCCCTACAGGGGAGTACTACTTGGCAAGGAAAAGGAACGAACTATTGATAACCTCAACAACAGATGAATCTCAAAATAATTATGTTGATTAAAAAAAAACAACAAGGAAAATACATATCCATTTACATAAAATTCTAGAATATCCAAACTGTAGAGACAGGAAGTAGATGAGTGGTTGCCTGGGGGTGGGAAACGGGGTATGGAGGGGGTGAGGAGGAACAGAAGGATTACAAACGGGCAGGGGGAAAATCCTGGGAATGATGGATATTTTCACTGTCTTAAATGTGAAAATGGTTTCTTGGGTATAAACATGTCAAAATTTATCAAATTGTACACCTCAAATATAATTTTGAATGTCAATTATACCTCAATAAAGATGTTTAAAAAAATGTATCAAGAGAATATATCACGTTATTAGAAAATGAAGTAATATGTAGTTATACCAAAACAATGGTTTTTAATGATAACCAGAACTATGGTTACAATTACATAGTCCAACACAAACCTGTGGGTGCATCAGGAGTTGGCAAGTTACACAATAATGAGGGGAACGCTGGGTACAGGAAGAAAAGCTGCCCCAGGGCCTCAGGAGCGAGGCTAATAGGACCTCTCCCTGTGATCCCGCCAGTGCTCACCGCTGGAGTTCATCTGGCCAGGGCCAAAGCCACCTCAGTCCCTACCACCCCAGCCGCCTCGGAAGCCCTCCTGGTAGCTGCCTGTTCAGACCCTCCTCAACCACCTTGGGATCATCTCCATAGTTACCCCATGCGAGAGCTTCCCGGTCCACTCCTGTGCCCTCAGGCTTAGGGGCCTGACCGCTATGGTTGTAACCACTACCACCCCGGCCGTGGGCCCACAGTCCTGCTGGCCTGCCCCATAGCCGCCACCGCTGCCCTGGCCTGGAGTGCCATAACCACCACCGCCACCGCCACCACTCACATTTGACTGATCTTGGCCATGGTTACCGCCCCTGCCCCCACTGCCACTGTTGCACTAGTTCTGCTGTCCCTAGTGCTGAGGGACTTACAGGACCTTTGCTGCTGTCCACCATAGCCAGCCTGAACAGCCCACCCTGGGGCTGTCCATGACTGCTGCCCTGAGAAGTGCTGCCATAGCTCCCCGAGGTGCTGCTGGGAGCGAACTGTTGGCCGCAGCCTAGGTAGAGGACGGCTGCCAGCAAGATGATTGGGAGCTCTGGCTACTGCCACAGCCACCAGTCGAGTCACATCCCTGGGGAGCTGACCGGGTGCCACAGCCTATGTTCTGGGTCTGCCCATAAGAAGAAACATAGCTGCTCTGGCCACAGCCTGAAGTGTCCCGTGACTGGCTGAAACCACTGTGACTCTGCTGCTGTCCATTGGGTTGCTCGCTCGGTTGGGAGGAGCCCTGCCCAGGCTGGGTCTGGTGGGTCCAGTAGCTTCAGGTTGCTCGTGGTGTGTAGTCCCGGGTCCATGTCTGCACACGTGCACACAAGCCAACAATCAAAAAAGTTCCGCCATTACAGAGCATCAGCACCTCGAGGACAGAACTGAAGAGGCATGTTTCAAAACAGCAGGAAAATTATGACTCTAGTTATGTCTTTTTTAAAGTGAGTACATATGTGTAAGATTGTAAAGATAACCACCAAAACGTTAACCATGGTTACCTCTTATTGATGGAATTTTCTTCTTTCTGTATTTTCTGTTTTATAATGAACCTGGTTTTAATTACTGGAGCAAATGGACAACATTTTTTCTAAATTTTTTGGTGGGAAAGGGCTAGGGAAAAAATATTTATGAATGTCTTCATTATAAGTTCCTATGTTCTGGGCGGCGGACTTGGCCCAGTGGTTAGGGCATCCGTCTACCACATGGGAGGTCCATGGTTCAAACCCCGAGCTTCCTTGACCCGTGTGCAGCTGGCCCATGCGCAGTGCTGATGTGCGCAAGGAGTGCCCTGCCACGCAGGGGTGTCCCCCGTGTAGGGGAGCCCCACGCGCAAGGAGTGCGCCCCGTAAGGAGAGCCACCCAGTGCAAAAGAAAGTGCAGCCTGCCCAGGAATGGTGCCGCCCACACCGAGAGCTGACACAACAAGATGACGCAACAAAAAGAAACACAGATTTCCGTGCCGCTGACAACAACAGAAGTGGACAAAAGAAGAGCAGCAAATAGACACAGAGAACAGACAACTGGGGTGAGGTGGGGTGGGGAAAAGGGAGAGAAATAAATAAATAAATCTTTAAAAAAAAAAAAAAGTTCCTATGTTCTACTACTCAAAGTGATAGTAAACTTTGGACATGGACTGGAAATGTCATAACCAAGCTCCCGGAGCTGTCACCAGAGAGTAATAGCACGTGTTCTAGCACCATGGACCAAATTATAAACTTGATGTCCTTATTCTAAATATTCTAAAGTCCGCATTAGATCATGGCTTTAGTGCCATGCCTACTCCAGGAGAGCATGCATAAAAGGGTAAATGTCTCTGCTCACTTGCAAATATTTGGAGGGACTGAATAGTGATTATATGGAATATCTAGTTATTCCAAATGGGGATTACATACCTGATTATCTACTTTAGATTTAAATGTCTTAATGGGTTCTAGTTCCAGTTCTTACCTGGGATCTACTTCTTTTCTGACCCTTTTGTGTTTTTGTCATAGACAAAATAAGAAAGCGGAACTGATATTTAAGCTTCCTCCCAGCTCTAATGTTCTATGGTTCTATGCCACCATCATCAAAGTATTAAAAGGGCAAAGTTTTATATATCACACAAGTAGAGGACGTCTTCTAGCTTTTTGCCATTTATTGGAAACAGTGGATGAAAATATTTGAAAATATTTTGCAACATTGTACAACTTCTTAAACTTCCCATCTAATATCCAAAATGGCTGTGGCTTTAAATAGCTACAAATTATTTCATAATTTTAAAATAGTTCATTGAGACAGGAACATTTTTCTCTTAGAAGGAATCCTTTTGACTGAAGTTAGCAGCAAATCATAATCTATCTTTCAGAACGAGATCATATCTTCCATTCCTTAGGTTGAAAACATTTTTATCTGAACTGCTGTTATGTGTACCTAGTACACAAGTAGAACTTAGTGTAAATAGATGGAATAGAGGTAGAATAAAAAGCTTGACCTGCATTTCTGTCCATGCATACCAGAGCTTATCTCCTTTTTATATTTGCTTTGCAAAGACAGGGTGGCTAGCTGGGATACTGTCTCTGAGCTTTAATCTATGTGGAGACCCAAAAAGAGATGGAAAATTTGTTTCCAACATTCCAAACTACTTCATTTGCTATGTAGCATATGTTCCTGGACAACTGCTCAAATGAGACATAATAAGACAGTGAAACTAGTTTAATTCTATCTCCTAAAGACTTCCTAAAATGTCACTGTGTTTCCTGGCTGTCTTTACAAGCAGGCAGGAGCAGCCTTTCTAGGAAGTGTTCTGACTTCCATGCAGCAAGCAAGGCTTGAAGTATTCGACATCCTCCGAAGACCACGCTGATGCTATAACCAAAAGTTATGGCTGAAAAGCTTCTTGGAACTTCTTTGCCATGGGAGAAATTTCTCTTCTCCCTTTATTCTCACTTCCAACTGACAGATTCTTGGCACTAAAACCCGTGAGAACAAAAACTTGTGGATGATATAAGCTTTTTAAAACTACTTATGAGCATTTTTCTTAAGATTATTTTGCCTCTCAGTACACCTGCATAGGGTTTTTAAATTTTTCTAATTACAGAAACATATGCTCATTACAAAAGATAAATAGGATCATATGGCTTCTTCAAAAACAAACAAAAAATTCAAAAAACACTTTGAAAAACAGAAAAACACAGGGAAGAATGTTTTTTGTTTGTTTTTAAATCAACTGGTATTCCTCCACTGTTAAGGTTTTGGTGTGTAGCTGCTTGTCTTAGTTTTCCAGGCTGCTATGACAAATACATATAATGGGTTGACTTAACCACGTGAATTTATTGGTTCACCAGTTCAGAGGCAGAAAGACCAAATGAAGATGTTGACTAAAGGGTTTGCTTCCTTCCAGGCTGGCTGGCAATCCTTCAGGTTTATTGGCTTTCCTGTCACATGGCAAGGTCCTCTCCTTTCTCTTACAGGTTCTGTTGACTTCTGGCTTTCAGGACCTCCCCATGGCTTTCTCTCACTATGTCTGAATTTCTTTTGCTTATACAGGACTCCGGTAATGGGCTTGAAGGTCTAACCTCATTCAGTTGGGCCACACAACGAGAAATATCAATCTTCAACAGATCCTATACAAATGGGTTCAATCCACCTGAATACAGATCAAGACCAAGAACATGCCTAAACTGGGGTACATAATTCAATCCACCACACTGCTATTTCCACCTAGAACCTCTATATCTGTCATTCCTTCTGCTTGGTACAATCTTCCCACAGCATTTATCAGCTCACTTCCTTGCTGCATTCAGGTTTCTACTCAACTGTCACCTCATCACAGGGGCCCTCCCCAACTACTCTCACTGAAGCAGCAGCACCACTATTCTCTACTCTTACTGTGCTTTATTTTTCTTCAAAGCACTTAACACTATGTGATCTTACATAGTAGCTTTCTTTACATTTTGTTATCTGTCTCACCCAATGAATTGTAAGCTTAGTGGTATATCCTCAGCTCCTAGAACAGTAGCTATGGGTAGCAAGAGTTATTCTAGGGAAGCGGACTTGGCCCAATGGATAGGGTGTCTGCCTACCACATGGGCGGCAACAAAAAGAAACACAGATTCCCTGTGCCTCTGATAAGGATACAAGTGGTCACAGAAGAACACACAGCGAACGGACACAGAGAGCAGAAACTGGGGCGGGGGAAAGGGGAGAGAAATAAATAAAAAATAAATCTTAAAAAAAAAAGTTATTCTATTAATACATTTGTGTTTGTTCTTTTATCAAACATATTGAGTTCATTTTACCTGGAGTCTTTTATCTTTGCAAATCTAACTTTTTAAAAAGAACATACCAGACAATGTTTTTGTAGACTATATTTTTCTCTTAGCAATATTTTATGAAGACACATTGGAAATTCTTACCCAATGCAATTTTTTTTTTTTTAGGTACTGGGTCAGGGATTGAACCCAGGACCTCATATGTTCAGTGCTTCCACTGAACCACATCAGCTCCCTTGAGTTGGTGTTTTCATTTATTTGCTTGTTTTTGTTTTTGTTTTTGTTTAGCAGGCACTAGAGACCAAACCCAGGGCCTCCTGTGTGGGAAGCACGCACTCAATGCCTTCAGCCACATCTGCTCCCCCAATGCAAATTTAAAGCAGCAGTAAGGATGTTAAAAATCCCCTATTGTTAGACCAGTACATGGGCATTTTGTTGCATCCTTCAAATACATATCATGTTACTATCAATCAGTTAAGAAAGTTATTAGTAGTATTCATAATGCCTTATATTCATATGATACTTTACACTTTACAAAGTATTTCCATTTCTCATTTGATCTTCACAATACACTCAAGAGGTAAACAGAGCAGAAGCTTTCTCTATTTAAAGCTAAGAAAAAAAATTCAGAGAGGTTAAATAATTTCCCTAAAATAATAAAGCCAGTAATAGGGAGTCCAGATTCAATTTTTTTAAAAGATTTTTTAAAAAAATTTCTCTCCCCCAATGTCCCCATTGTCTGCTCTCTGTGCCCATTTGCTGTGTGTTCTTCTGTGAAGCACCAGGAATCTATGCTTCTTTTTGTTGAGTCATCTTGTTGTGTCAGCTCTTCGTGTGCACGGTGCCATTCTTGGGCAGGCTGCACTTTCTTTAGCGCTGGGCGGCTCTCCTTATGGGGTGCACTCCTTGTGCGTGGGGCTCCCCTACGCTGGAGGACACCCCTGCGTGGCAGGGCACTCCTTGCGTGCATCAGCACTGCACATGGGTCAGCTCCACACGGGTCAAGGAGGCCCAGGGTTTGAACCGCAGACCTCCCACGTGGAAGGCGGACCCCTATTCATTGGGCCCAATTTGCTTCCCCAGATTCAAATTTATGTCTATGCATCTCTGAAGCCTGGATGCTTTTGACTGCACTCATCGTCCCTGGTTGACATCTTCATTTTACAGATGAGTGATACATGTTTGGAGAAGGGGGGAGTGATGTGCCCGGGGTCATATAGCTTCTTCCAGAAAGAGTATAGATAGGATAGAACCCAGGACCCTTGACTTCTTGTCCAAAGTTCCTCTCAATACACCATGCTGGCTCCACAAATCAGAAGAAAATCCTAAATTACTGCATAGTTAAAAAGGTGACGGATGCATGTTGTTATATTCTGAAGATTACACAGTATATTTGCTTAGTGCCACGAAGTGCTAACCTGATGACACTTGCAATCCTGAGCTTATTTGATGTGGTTGGGAAGCAAATGAGATTCCAGTGCTCCTGTTGCGTATAGGAGCTCAATGAGCATTTCCTGCATGGCGGGGAGGTGCCCTATATTTACAGTATTTGATCCAGTTTAACAGCAAGATCTAATGTTGAAATTAGCCTCGTAAAAGTTTTTATCCTAGTTCAGACAGAAACAAGATTCGAAAATTATGACTAACAATTTTTCATGAGTTGATTTATCTGAATAAAACTTATAAGGTTTTGAACCATTAAGCATTCAATTTAAAAAGAAAAAACTTGGTGTGCTGAAGAATAAACTGAGAAATGGAACAGATTTGTTTCTTGTAATAATTATGAGCAATATCTCAAACTCAGCATCCTTAGACCATTGAGCTGTGTAGGATGAATGTGCTAATTAATCAATTACTACCCAACAATGTACCCTGTTTATTTACTGTAATGCACCAGAAACGTGTGCGGAACTGGTAATTATTAATCATCTTCAGTAACAAATATGACTCAAGTTCACCTTCATATAATTAATAGAGCATGTAGTTAGCTTTTACCATCTTACTTTATTAGAAACAGCAATAAGGAATAAAAAGAAAGAGCTGAACCACAAGTTGTGGTTCACTGAAATGCTGGCTTAGACCAATGTACATATTACCTGGAGCAGCAGAATTACTCATACCCATCCAAATTATGGCCAGATGCTCTCTCCCTTAAAACCCAAGTTAAAAAACAAAACAAAACAAAAAACAGCTATTTATTTTGCATAATTTCAGACTTAGAGAAAAGTTGTAAAAACAGGTCAAAGAGTTCCCATATACTCTTTACTCAAATTCCCCAAATAAAATCCAGGTTTTGGGGCTTGATGACTTAGGAATGTGAGTTGATGGCATCCACCTCCTTAGCCCATGGCTTTCAATTTTAAAGATATCTTGAAGGTACTTTTCACTTTACCTACAAATAGTTGTTTTATATCAAATTTTGCAAGTGACATATGCTCAGTTCTTAAAATCATTCTTAAAAAATACATATCATGGAAGGCAACGCTATATATACCCCAAAATTTCCTTTAAGCCAGATAGACTACTGAGTTAGATGGACCATACTTTGGATCTAGAAGGCCATTTCCTGCATCTTTATTAATTGTGCAACTTCTAATGGATGCTAAGTGTCGGCTACATTTATAGCTGAATCTGGCATCACCTGAGTCTTTAAAAGTGTAGTCAAAGCATGGGGTTTTGAGGTTTGCCACTGTAGGTTCAAATCCCAGCCCCACTGTCTACCTGCTCTATGACTACAAGCCAATATTTTAACCTCTCTAACCTCTGACTTTTAATTTCCTTACCTGGAAAGAGTAAGTATATTAAACCCTGCTTTGGAGTGTGGTTTAAATGAGCCAATAAGTATACACCACTGAGCACATAATAAGTATTCAATAACTGGTAGATATCATTAAGTTGATATTATTACCGTGTGTGGCCACTATTTAGCTAAAGAAACTGAAATGTGCACATACAAATAAAAAGGCACTTTATACAATTGAGTCTGTAAGTGTAGATGAACATTTTGAAAGTTTTCTCTTGAAGGAAAAAACAGAATCAAATTAAATGTTATTGTACAGTAAATTAAAAACCTAACCTATCTGAAAATACCAGCATAACTTTATTTCAAAAGCCTGACCTGACAAATCATAAATCAGAGGGTGGGCTACTGGATTTCCATTATAAAATGATTCAAGGCCCCTTTAAATGGAGAGCCCCCTTAGGGCATCTCAGTATTTGTTTATAGATCATTAACTACTTGACAGTGAGCCTGGGGAGGGGGCAGAGAAACTTACAGCTAAAGAGCTAAGGGCTGTTGTCGGTTGAAGATCAGCATCAAAGCCAAAATATCTTTGAAATTCCATATGAAAATATGATTTGTGCTACCAAAATTTCATATGCTTTCCATGAATGTATCTGTTGTTAAGACAAAGCTCACTTTACTAAGCTCACTGTGACCCATGTGACCTGGTCAATTTACAAATTTTCAAATGCTACAAAAACACTGCAGATTATGAAGATTCGTAATATTGGAAACATGCCCTTTAAAAGGATTGTGTTATCTACCAGAGTAAATCCTTATCTGGTTTCAAAAAATCACAAATCTGTCTCTTTGCTGCGGGATTCTAGAGTATTAGCGTGCATAGCAGGCAAAGGAAGTAGAAATGTTGCCTAAAGCAAAGTTCACTGAAAGTCAGGAGGCCAGGATTTTTATTCTTGGTGCCATTATATGGCCTTGGACAAGTCCTTTATCTATTCTGTAGTTTAATATCTCTACCAAAAGGAAATTAAAAATGCTGACCCTACATATTGTAATATCCTTTCTCCAACATCCCTCAGACACCCTAATTAAATTTACTTCATATACTTTTCCCCCCATGCATTCAACTAGTAGAGTGCCTGCTATATATCAAGTACTGCCCTAGATGCTGGGATTACAAACTTTACCAAAACGGACATAAGTCCCTGTCCTAATGAAGTTTACATTCCAATGGAGGGAGATCATTAGCATAGTTCAGACACAAGATGCTTTTCAACAAGGTCTGTGTCTGTACCTATTATTTTAACTTGTAAAATGTTATACAAAATAATTCTCCCGACTCTCTTCTTTGTAATGGCAGCTCCAGCTGCCAGCAGAGACTCCTTGGGGGCTCTTAGGACATCAATCAGTTCCACAGAAGGACTCAAGAAGACCTAGACAAGAATACAGCAGTTCTTCCTTTCCTAATGACTTCTGTCATAACTCAGTACTTCCATGAGGATAATTTTGCATATAACCCATGTGAATTGTCCTTGCCAGGGCAGACACGAGGATACAGGGATGAGCAGCAGGCAGCACTGGATGTGGGAAGGATCAGTGAACCTTCTCCCAGCTGTGGGTGTCAGTCTTGCCCACTTCTGGTACTAGTTTGGCTTAGAGGACACTGAGATATTAAGCAGGTTGGGGTTCCTAGGAGACCTGGCTCGGTGGATCCTTCGGGTGTCTGTTTTTAAGTTCCAAAATATGCTGTACTATAAATTGGGGCAGCAGCATCTCCATGGCCCTTTTTCCTTGAACGAAAATTCCTAAGCCCCAAACTGAACATTTTAAATGAAATCCCAAATGGAAAGATTTCTATTGCTTTTCCTAATTCCTTTTTTACCAACATGCTGACATATGCACCCAGTATTTTTCCTGTAATTCTTCTCTAAGAATGACAGTTAATTGAAATCTATATGCCAACCCTACTTGTTTTAAATCGCACTATTAGAAATGTGTGAGTAAATTCGGATCTTATAGTAAGGTTGGAAAAACAAGACAAGAATAAATATTCTATGTATGTACAAGATTAAGTTGGAGTCATGTTCCCACTGATGTATTCTGGGTGAAGACAATAAACACTAATGCACTAGTGATAGGATATATATTACTTGTATAACTCTTTTTTGTCATTTTCAAATTTTTATTGAAAAAAACATATATACATGTAGAAAAGTGCACATATATGTGTTCAGTTCAAAGGATTTTCACAAACTGAATACACAAATAATAAAGCCAGAACACAGATCAAGAAAGAGAATAATCCCATTCTCTGAAAGAACCTTCATGCTCCTTGCAGTCCTTGGCTCCCCTGTTCTGCTAAGGGGGGTCACTATCCTGACTTCAATCAGTATAGAGGAGTTTTTACCTATTTTCATGCTTTATATAAATGGAATGATACAGGACATATTTTTTAGTGTCTGGCTTATTTCATTGTACCTGTAGTGGTGTCACACTGGTTTCAATTTCCATTTCTCATAGGATTATTGAAATTAAGCTACATCTCACATGTTCATTGGACATCTGGGTGCTCTCCTTTGTGAAGGGTCTGTTCAATTTTGGTCTACTTTTCTATTGAGCTGTGCTTCTCTTATTGACTTGTAGGGGTATATTCTAGATACCAAGAGCTTTGGCAGATGACACGTTTTGCAAATACTTCTCCTGTTCTGTGGGTTACCTTTTCACTTCTTAATACTGTCTTTTTATGACCAGAAGTTCTAAATTTTAATATAGTTCCATTTATCAATTTTGTAGGACTCATATTTAATACATTCTGAGGATCAAAAATGTCCTAGGTGACTTTAAAACAAAAACAAGGAGGCTAAGTCCCTTTCTTCTAGGAACTCCACGATATATTCACACACATGCTAAATGTTGTACACAGTATCACTCTATAGTTACTTTAAGGAATTCTTCCTAAAGGATATGCCATTTCTCTGTTTTGTTGAAAACTGAGTAGTCATGTATTTAATGCATTTAATTCTTAATTACTAGACAAGATTTTGGATTTAAAAAATTTTTTAAAAATATTTATTTATTTAATCCCCCCCCTATTTAATGCATTTACTTCTTAATTACTAGACAAGATTTTGGATTTAAAAAAAAATTTTTTTTTTAATATTTATTTAATCCCCCCCCCCACTCCGGTTGTCTGTTCTCTGTGTCCATTTGCTGGGTCTTGTTTCTTTGTCTGCTTCTGTTGTCGCCAGCGGCACGGGAAGTGTGGGTGGCACCATTCCTGGGCAGGCTGCACTTTTCTTTCGCCCTGGGCAGCTCTTCTTATGGGGTGCACGGGGTGCACTCCTTGCGTGTAGGGGAGCGTGGGGGACACCCCTGCGTGAGGGGGCACTCCTTGCGTGCATCAGCAGTGTGCATGGGCCAGCTCCACAAGGGTCAAGGAAGCCCAGGGTTTGAACTGGGGACCTCCCATGTGGGAGACAGAGGCCCTAACCACTGGGCCAAGTCCGTTTCCCTTAAAAAAATTTGACTTAAGGCTTTTGAATGCCAACTGCAGAAATATCACTAAGCCCTTTGTTCAATGGTCATCAAGCACTGGAAATGAAAAGAAAACCAAGTCTCTGACCTCAGGTGGGTTTTTTGAGAAATTATGTAATTTCAAGTATGAAAGTAGTACCAAACAATGTTTAAGTCAGAAGAGGTTGAAACAACCTCATTGTTATGGTTTTGTATTTACCTACAAAGTTGGTGCTAAATATTTGAACTTGTAATAAACTTTAGTGACAAAACACAAGTTATACTTTATTTGATATGTTGGTGTCTGTGACAGATTTGTTTCAAAAAGGACTTTTATACTACATTTTTATTTTGAAAAGTGCAGTACTAAATCACCTTCCTTGTCTATCAGCCTTCCTCTAGCATGCCTTCTGCAAATCTAACCACACATCTCCACCTAAAACCTTTTAAAAATGTCTAATAGGGAATCCTATAAAACAAGGTTCAAATTCTTTGCATGGCTACAGATCCCCCAAGATTTGGCACATGGTGGTGGGTGCTCAATAAATGTCTGGTGAATGAATAAAAAATTAAAGAATGTTACACACTGTCTTATATCCCTTTTGAGGTTTCAACCACAGAAATAGTAATTTTTACAAGATACTTACACATAATAATCTCATTTTCATACAGAGTTTTCAACATACATGATCTTAGTTTATGTATCGTTTCTCCAAAAAAGATAAGTTTAGGATAAATAAGAGGAAATGCTTCTTTAGAAAGTAGGTGTAAATAAGTTATCCCAAAAGGTTGCCAAGTTTGAGAAAAGATTTTCCTAAGGTAATAAATTGATAATGGGTGACTCTTCTGATCTAGCATTTACCAGGCTCTTAGGAGGGATTTATATATATATATATATATATATTTTTTTTTTTAATTAACTTTTTTATTTGGGAATATCTGGGGCACATTTTAGACAGCCAACATGATAGTGAGGATCTAAACACAAAAGCACTCTCGACTTCACGAGCCACTGCGAATCCGGAGAGCTGCCTTTTAACTCACTTTAACGGTCGAACTTTTCTTAGGAATCCCTCGCTCGGGTCACTGCTCCACTGCCGCCGCGGGACCTCTGTGCGCACGCGCCGCCGCGCCCCGGGGGCTCTCGCGCGCTCGCGCGGGGCCCGTCGGGCGTTCCCGTCGCTCGCTTCGGGGGGCGGGCCTGCGCGCGCGAGCCCGCGGCCCCGCCCCCAGCGGCGCGCGCCCCCCCCCCCGTCGGCCGCGGGCACGGGCCTGCCGGCCTGGCGCGGCGGAGGGGCGGGGGACGCCTGCGAGGCCGGCATGGAGGCCCTGCGGAGGGCCCACGAGACCGTGCTCCGGCTGCTGCTGGGCGGCCCCTGGGCCTCGGGATCCGCCTCGGGCCTGAAGCCCGGCGCCTCGGAGGTGCTGACGCGGCATCTGCTGCAGCGACGCCTGCCGCACTGGACCTCCTTCTGCGTGCCCTACAGCGCCGTCCGCAACGACCAGTTCGGCCTTTCGCATTTCAACTGGCCCGTGCAGGGCACCAACTACCACGTCCTGCGCACCGGCTGCTTTCCCTTCATCAAGTACCACTGCTCCAAGGCCCCCTGGCAGGACCTGGCCCCGCAGAACCGCTTCTTCACGGCGCTCAAGGTCGTCAACCTCGGTGAGTGGCCCGGGCCAGTGCCCCGCGCGGGGGCGAGGGCCGCGCCGACCCCGTGAAGCACGGCCACCGTGAGGCTCGCCGCGCGTGGATGACGCCCCGCCGATTACAAAGCACCCTGACAAACTTCAGCTCCCAGAGGTCGAAACGCAGGCCGAGGGCAGGCCACGTCGGCGCGGGGTGGCCGCGTCCCGGGCCGGAGTAGGCGCGTCCTGTGCGCCCTTGGTTCGCCACACTTTGCACAGGGCTGTTCGGTGTCCCAGCCACTGCCCTCCCGGCCCCCATCCTCCCTGCAGGCTTCTTAGGACCCGGCTTTGGCTTTGGTCTTTTTTATTCTCCACCCACCAGGCGCTTACCAAGATCAGGTTGTAGGCTCCTGGGCTGGTTTTCCCCCGAACTGGTTTATCTACAGGCCTGTACTGAGGGACCACCTTGCGCCACCTCTGGGGAAGGGGCATTCCAGTCTCCTTTCTGCCACCGGTAACCTACGTTGGGGAGCAAGGAGGAGGTTGTAAGGAAACATCCCCCCTGGAAAGGGGCCCTTAAGTTAAGAAACATTAAGGAGCATGGCAGGATTCCTTCCCATGAATATCACTTTGTGGGTGCATTTATAGTTACAAAATGAAACTATTTTTAAAATATTTTTGTTTTCTTTGTAAGAAATTGCAACAAATTCGTTTTTACTGAAAGCACTAAAGATTTTCACCAGACGTTAGGTTCTTCAGATACTAGGCCTAAAAGATACTGGCTTTCCCTCTTTAATATTAGTATGATTTCATGGTACTTGTATGTTCTGTTTCTGAGGATATTTAATCTTGCTGGATATTTTATTTTGGTTTAAATGACAGAAGAGCCATCAACATTGACATGGGTGTGTTTTTTATTAGGTTAGTGAAAAACAGTCACCTCAAGATGCTTTGAACCTATTAATAGCTGATATCACATTAATCAAGATTTCACTAATTTAAAATCTTGACATGGGAGCCAGAGCATGTTACCCAACCAGTTTTTTAAAAATCATAATTAAAGCTAACCCCCTATGTAACTGTACTAGTATTTTGTTATTAATCTTATAGCTCATTAAATTTAAATATGGTGTGTGTATTTTTGTTTATAACAACACATGTCAGTCATGAGATTTTTGAGCCGTTCCTCCATCGGGAATGTCCTGGGCTCAGTCCCATATGGAGAAGATTATTTAGCAATGTGTAAGCCTTTAAAAATATGTCTGTTATTTGACTGATGGACTACATAGAGCATGCTCACCAATTTTGAGGTTGATAGGAAATTTAGGGGTCAGGTGACTTAGAAAATTCAATTGAAAATCATTTGGCCGGGCTGGAGTGATGACTAGCTTCAAGGACAACACGATTATTTTAGCATTTTCAGAAGCAGAAGAAATCATTCTTCCCAAATGTAAGAATAGATAAGGAAAAGTGTAACAGAGGGTATAGGTAAACCCTGAGCCAAATGTGTTTTTTAAAATTTGTCATTTAAAACCTAACAATTTAAGAACATCTTAATGATTTGAGGGGTGGGAATGGGGTTCTCTTTCAAATATAGATAGTAGGAAATCTAAAAAAAAAAAAGTAGGATACTCGTAAAGAGCAGTTGTAGTTTTGTTTGTTTATTTTTGAGTGTGGAAGAGATTGAAAAACGATTTTAATACTCTTCATGGTAACTAATCCTATACTATTGGAAATTCTAAAAATCCTACTTAAATGGGAATAAGAATTTTGAGTTAAACAAAAAGGAGAACTTTCTTTCCATACGTGCTTTAATTCAAATTGGCTTATATTTAAAGGGAATTTTTTTAAAGAATGTTATATATACCAATTTAATATAACAGTACTGTTTATTTTCATCTGAAGGTAGAGAATGTGAATGAAATGATAGAATCTTTTTCTATTCTGTGATGCACAATTGCCCCTCTGGATCATCAAGGACATATTCTATTAATAAGAATATTTAGGATTTTATTCCCCTTCTTCCCTTCCAATTAGTAATTATCAGAGTAATTCATTTTTCCATTTTGTAAATAATAAAGATTTCTGTTTTACCCATTTGTTCCCTTTCTCCCGCCTTCCCTTCAGTAGGAGCTGACATTTTACTGATGGTTTATCAGACTGGGTGTCCTGCTGGGAAGTAGATTGAGATTTAAGAAAAGCAACTTACCATTGGAATGAATGGGTAATGGGAGACTTGCTAAGAAGTTCTAATTTTTTTAAGTGCTTAATTTGACAGTAGTTTACCTACTGTTCAGCTGGCTCAAAATGAATTATTATGTAGAGAACTGACTTTTAAATTCATTTTGATGTTATGATATATTTCATTCAATCTGGAAAAAATTTAATTTTTCATGGGATCTTTTTGGACTTTAGTGCATACAAACTACAGATAAAGATTTTTAATGTATTAACTATATAGGTGGCAAATCTTCCCATTTAGTGTATTAGCCTGATTGCATTAATTAAATAGATGGCAGGGAAAAATTTCTGACTCCTATATCACAACTCCATCCACTGTCAAAGACCATTACTGAAAATGGTTCCTAGTTGTTAATAAGAGAAAATATAATTATTAAGCTAGTAATCTTTGATTAGTCTTCCATTTAAGCCAGAAAAAAATGTGTGATTTTTCAAAAGTATGAATTTTTAAAAGTATCAATGTTTTCACTGAAACCTGGGATGAATACTGCAAACAAGATTCTCAATGTTACCAGCCATTCCTTAAATTTATGTCCTTAGATTGGTATTATTTTACATATTTTACTCTCAATATGTTTAGAAAATTAATAATTGCTTATGGAACCTGTTTTTTTCTTCCTCCATTGCTTTTCAGCATTTGAAATTGTGATACTATATTTTAAATGTATTTTTTATTGCAACTAACTGTTCCCTCTACTCTTCCCTCACCTCTTCTATATCTTGTTCTTTTCTTGACTGTCCCTCTCCAACCTTCTGCCACTTGCCTTTTTTCCTTTTCCATTTAAATGGTTTATAAATAGCTTTACAAGTCAAGTTTTTGTGGGGACTTTGTGATATTCCCTTGAGGCATTTAGAGATTCTTTCGGGTATTACCAGGGCAAAGAAGGCTGTATGCTGTAAAAGGTTTCATGGATAATTCACATTTCAGAGAACGTGTGATAGTGACAAACTGTGACTCAGTATATTCCTAAAAATAGAGAGGTGCCAACCTGAATGAGCACTTTCCCCCTCTTCTCTTTGCCAGCTAGTGATACTTCTGATTAATTTCTGGCATCACAGTGGCTGGAATGAAGAAGCTTCAGGGAATAAGCACAAAGTAGTCCAACACACACAAAAAGAGCATTAATACAGCAAATATATACTTACAGAAAAATAAGGGAAAAAAGTAGTAATATGATTTGTCCTGAGCATGTGTTGATTTCCCTATTAACTAGAAAGAGATTTTCCCAAAGTATAGCTATGCTTTTAAATGATCACTTTCTGCTCAGCTCTCATAAGAAAGCAATACAATTAATACTTGTGCAGTGCATACAATATTTGTTATTGATCCATGTGCTGGGCATATGTCTTTAACATGTTAATAGTCAATGATTTTAAACAAGTGCCTGAAGAAAGATAAGGATTGTATAAAATTTCTTTTGTGTCCAATGCAGTATCAAATGCATATAAGTATTTTTAATCCCTAATTCTGGGTAGTTTGTATTTAGTTTCATGTATCACAATTGGCAACTAATTTCAAATGTAACAGCAAAATCGTATCAAATGGAAATGTTCCAAAGAAGAAACACATTGTTGGAGTCTATATTCTTACTTCAAATAGGTTAAAACAAGATTGTTGTTGAATTTGTTATAAAAATACTGCAAAGTGTTTCTTTTTCATGCCTATTGTTACTCTAAAATCGCTTCCAGTTAAGTTTATCTTAGGTTTTAAAAGGCAACTATTTGATCCAGTTTAAGTCATACAGAAATTACTTTAGCTATCACTGTTACTAATTTGAAGAAAGATAACATTGACCTAGTAAATTAAGCTCCAGGCTGATAATCAGGAGAATGTACAACTAAATTAATAAATATTCTTCTGTTTGCATATTTGTGAAAAGAATATAGAATTACTTTACAATTATTTGAAGGTAATAAATTAGTGCTTGTAAAGTGCTTTGAACTAAAATATATACCAGTCTTACCTACTTTTAAAAATCTGTGACAGAGGTCACCATGTTCCACAAACATAGATGAAATTGAGCTCTTAGGTAATTAGTCAGCGTTGAGTAGTATTTTTATAATTTTTTGACATTGCAGAAATGTATTGTGTGATTGTACCATGACCAATATATGGATGCATGATTATTAACTATTAATATTTATAAATAACATATTCATTTGCTTTCTAGGTATTCCAACATTATTATATGGACTTGGCTCCTGGTTATTTGCCAGAGTCACTGAGACTGTACATACAAGTTATGGACCAATAACAATTTATTTTCTAAATAAAGAAGATGAAGATGCCATGTATTGAAATTGTGCATTGGAGAACATAAATACCAGAAGATTTTCTCTTGTGTATATGTGCAATATTTATTTTTGATCTTTAAAATAAAACTTTTGCAAACACCATTTTCTTTTTACGCTGTCTGGTTCTTTAAGATAAATCATTACCCTCAAGAGGTGAAGCTTTTCATACATTGTTATATATTGCATACTCTGTTTAGCCAGTAGGAACTACAAATGTGAAGTTTCACACCAGTTATTTCCTAAAGCTACAGATAAAACTACAGATAAAAAAATAATTATAATGTATATAGATTCTATGGTTAGGTACTAACAATTTAAATCAACCATTTGATGAGAAAATACAGATGCCCAAACAAAGGAGGAAAGGGGAAAAATCTTTCATGTAACACTGGTAAAAGTAGAGGATACTAGGTTATATGGTAAAGATAATGTTTATGTAATTGGCAAATCTAAAATTGAGAAAAAATCTGATTACAATCTGAAACATAGACCATTTAGCCACCAGGATTTTTAATGGAAATGTTTTAAAGCCCTTATGCTACTTACCTGGATGAGGGATCAGGGCGTAATACTGAAATTTATTGTTCCTTAAAGAATCTAATCCCATACTACATTTTTTAAAAATGCAATAACATCTCTGTGGTTAATACAAATGCAGCAAGGTGAATGAAATTGACTTAAGTTAAACTAGCATGCTGGTAAGCTGTAAGAACAATTAAGATCTAGAAAAACCTAAAAAGATAAATTTGGTAACTGTTTATATAAGCAATTAGCTAAAATGGTACATATCCATAGATTTATAGAGAATTAGAAGTAAGCTGAAAGTTTAAAGACCTGGTGGCAGTTTTGTATTAGAATTTTATTAAGTTAATTGCATTTTTGAAAGCAAAGTCATTTAAAAATTTTTATCCTTAGGGGTAGTTACAAAATACCCAGACAAATGGCAAATTTCAGAAATTTGAAGTAATTTAGAGAGAACTAAGTAGAAGTACTTAATTTCTAAACCAATGTGTGTTTAAGATTTATGATCTCTTCCATAAGTACAAATATACATTATATATCATCTTATGTTAATGTTTTGCTGGTATTCTGCAGTGTTTACACATTTTTGTAGCCAAATTTATTATAAAATTGAATCTAAACAATATTTGGCTGCTTACTCCTGGCAAGTCAGGGAAGAAAGTGAGTGGAAGTGTTTGAGGTGAAAGCACCAGAACAATGAAGCAATACAAACTGACTTCCTTGAAGGTAGTCATTTAAAATGAGCTACATAAAGTGAACTGTTCTTCAAATATACATAGTGTTCACTTGTCTAAAAGCAACTCTAAATAACACTTTAATCAAAGAAGTGCTTATGCCAATATATTTAGTCCAGAAGAATATACTTGACACTAGTTAAATGAATCGCTTACACAAAGGAGATAGTGTAACATTAAGCTTCATTAATAATACAACTGACTATTAGCATTTTGCAAGGAAGGCTAGAACTGATTTCCTCTATAACGGGCAAAGTTAAATAACTATAGCTCATAAGTTTTAAGTCAAATACTGCTCATTCGTTGCTGTTGGTCTTGTCAATACTTGCTATAAAGATTTGGTCTCAGCACAAGGCTGATAAAATGGTTTTTAATTACCAGACTATAAATACAGCTTTTCAGTAGAGTTGCACCTCTTTTTCTCACTGGCCTGTTTGATTTCTGATAATCTGTCCTGCTGACTCTGCTTACCTGTTTTTCAATAGCTACAGTCAGTGTGACTTCTTGTCCATATGGTGATAGGTAAGTCTCCTTGGAGAACATCTTTGACAAACTACCTTATTGATCTCTGTAATTCTCTGCTGCTTGCAGCATTAAATAGAGCCTTGATTTCTGCTGGTGTGCTCACTGTGTAACAATTAAGCAAATGTAATATTTTCTTGTATTACATGAAAGTCAATAGACCTCTTGCTCTTATGGAGTTGATCATGGTGAAGGATGAACTTAACAGTGGCTAAGGGCATGGTTCAAATATTAAAATATCACTCACTGCACTTACTAAGTCTTATGGTGAACCTTTAGTGTGAAAAATACTCCCCGTTGAACAGTAGTGGTTTCTTTAAAGTTGGATTTTACATCGACAAATTGTGGCCTAAAAGGGATAAAGTATAAATGTTGCAAGTTGGGAGACTGATTCTATTTTTAGCATTAGTGCTGTCTTACTTTTTTACCTCAGGCTAATAACTTTACTTCTTTCTATCTTAATGGGCTTTTTTTCCATCTGTAATCTAAGAAGAACACAAGAAGGCTTTCTAAAAATGTAACATGAATATGCTTGTAAGTAAACATCAGTTTTACATCAAAGTAATCCTCAATCTTCTCTATTACATATATTTAAAAGACTTTATTTAGGGAAGTGGATGTGGCTCAAGTGACTGAGCTCCCGCCTACTACACAGGAAGCCCCAGTTCGGTTCCCAAGCACGCAAGGAACAGACACCAAGCACAATCAACAAGGGGGTGGGGAGAAATAAATAAATCTTAAAAAAAAAGGGGGGGTCTTCATTAATAAAAAGGTTTTTGAAAATAAGGTCAGGGTAAGAGGGAGAGACACCTGAAGACATTTTGTATGAATGTGTCTGTGCACATGCCTGCTATTCTTAAATTGGCAAGGAGGGTTCTGAATGGATCCTGCCCTTCTGGTTTTTTCAGTTGTGAAACAACCATAGACATCTTTAATGCCTATTCTTATTCAATGGGATTTTGTCTTTAAAATAAGGCAAAACTATTTTTTTAATGAAGATGTGTTTTTAGTATAATCTTGAATATCTTTCATAGTTCTTTTATCCAAATCAATTATCAAGTACTGGAAGAAATTTCTAGTCAAAACACTTAGTTCTGGGAAGTAGATGTGGCTCAACTGATAGAGTACCTGCCTACCACATAGGAGGTCCAGGGTTTGATACCCAGGCCTCCTGGCCTGTGTGGTGAGCTGGCCCATGTGCACTGCTGCTGCACACAAGGAGTGCCATGCCACGCAGGGGTGTCCCCTGCATGGGGGTGCTGAACACACAAGGAGTGCACCCTGCAAGGAGAGCCGCCCTGGGCGAAAAAAGTGCAGCCTGCTCAGGGGTGGCACTGCACACACAGAGAGCTGATGCCTCAAGATGATGCAACAACAGCAACAAAAGAGACACAGATTCCTGGTGCCGCCTGACAAGAATGCAAGCGGACACAGAAGAACATACACAGCGAACGGACACAGCAGACAATGGGGGTGGGGGAGGGAGGGAGAGAAATAAATTAAAATCTTTAAAAAGAAACTCAGTTCCTTGGGTAAGTTATGAACCATCATTAAGATACAATGATAGAGTTGGGGGCATGAAAGAGGTTGCTAAAAAAATCCCTTGTTTCTCACTGCTGCTGTCTTAATGCACCAAACTGTGGAAACAGTTATAACTTCTATTATCACACATGTTTGGTCACTAACTTAATATTTAGCTAGTAGTTGACTTCAGTAAATATGGAAACATTAAATTATTAAAAGCCATATGCATTTCTTTTAAAATGTGTATTTTATTTTATGTCATTATTATTTATTGTCACTTGACACTATAAGCATAGAACATCTGTAATTCTTCGTGAAATATCTCTTAACTCAATTAAAGAATGAATGATGTTTAATGAGTGTGATGACATAAAAGGCCAGGATCTTCGTTTCACTTCACTTAAAAGCTAATGCAGATAACAGAAACCTTATCCTAAAGCTAGTGGATCAGGTATCTACTTTTTTTCAACACTTGCCATTCAGACAGTAATGACGTTTGGGGCATCTTAACCTAAACAAGTATTTAGCATTACATCTCACCTGGGTCAACAGTCTAGGGTATCAGAGTTAAACTGTGTTACTGTAAATTAATGGAAAATGTAACTGCACTTTGCTGAAAGATCAATGTCCAATAAAGGCTGCACAATCAAATCTTGTTGCAATGATTGAGATCTTTAATTGCCTTTCAAAGATAAGGTGGTAATCAACATAGCTTTAAGTGATCTTTTTTACTAGTTCAATTACATGCTAATGACTAGTGCCAAGTCAGAATCTTTAACTACTTATACTTATTAAATCTTATGTTCGTAATGAAAAATTACTTAAGCTACACAATCGATAGAACACAAATCTTAATTACTATATTTCACGTATATACCATTATATGTACTTTCCCAACAATAAGAGGTACTATTATCAGTCACCACATTCCACTGTGTATTTTTCTAGTATAAACTAGAGATCAGATGTTGAGAATATTTTTTCCTTTAATGAAAATGTGGCGAAAATAGTTCCCACTAACACAGATTGGCCATCAAGCTACTTCTCAGAAATCCGTGCAGCTAATTAAGAGTACTTATACAATTGGGATAAAATAAATCTAAGTTATTTTTATTAAGTATATTTCTAAAAGTTCAGTTAGCTTTCTATTAAAGAGACTGTGGTTTCACATAGAGCCTATAAAATCCCCCATTTTGGGAAAGGATAAAAGTAAAGGCAAACAACAAAAGAAAAAAACCCAGATAATTTGAACTTCATTAAAATTGGACTTCAACATACATTGTCAAAAGACATTATCAAAGAAAGTAGAAAGAAAACTCACAGAATGGGAGAAAATAGTTGCAAACCATATGTATGCAGAACATATAAAGAACTCTTACAACTCACAATAAAAAGACAACAATTGAAAAATGGATTTGAACAGACATTTTTCCAAAGAAGATATACTAATGGCTATTAAGCACATGAGAAGGTGTTCAACATCATTAACAATTATGGACATCAAAACCACAATGAGATACCACCTTACATCCACAAGGATTGCTACAATAAGAAAGAGATAATAACAAGTGTAGGAGAAAATGGAGCCCTCATACGCTGCTAGTGTGACTATAAAATGGACAGGTTTATCACAGAATCCAGCAATTTTACCATATGACCTAGCAATTCTACTCCCAGAGAACTGGAAACATTCCTTTATACAAAAACTTATACATGAATGTTCATAGAAGCATTATTCACTCACAAAAAAGTGTAAATAACTCAATATTCATTTATTAATTGATGAATGAATAAATAAAATGTGGTATAGTCATACAATGGAATATTATTCAGCAAAAAAAAAGGAATAAGTACTGATACGTGCTACAGCATGGATGAACCTTTAAAACATTACACTAAATCAAAGAAGACAGTCACAAAAGACCACATATTATATGGTTCCATTAATTTGAAATGTCCAGAATAGGCAACTCCATAGACAAAGATTACTGGTTGTCTAGTGCTGGGGAGGTTAGGGAGAAATGGGATGTTTAAATGGGTGAATTGTATGGCATGTGAATTTTATCTCAATAAACCTGTTAAAAATTAATAAAGATCCGGTCAAACTATGATAAAATATAATTGTAAGATGACTATAGAAAATAACTGAATTTAGAAAAATGTGAGAGATTAAACAAAACATGTTAATTTAACATCATTTTATATGTTGTAGTGATGGAACTTTCAAAATTTTAGTTAAGAAAACTAGTTGTAATTAAGTAGAAGAAATCTCATTTGGGATCACTTTAAAGAGCATTAAGAAAAGTATATACTTAGTGTGAAATTATTTAAGATAAGACCAAAGAGGGAAGCGGATGTAGCTCAAGTGATGGAGGACCATGTGGAAGGACCCGGGTTCAATCCCTGGTGCCTCCCAGTGAAAAAGAAGAAGAGAAAGAGTGCACACATGGCCAACCAGAGCCTGCACAAGTGTCTGCATGGTGAGCACAAGTGCCCGTGTGGTGAGCCAGTGCCCAGCTAGTGAGTCACACAGTAAGATGATGATGCATCAAAAGAGAGACAAGGGAAGAGTCAAGGTGAAGCACAGAAGAAACCAGGAACTGAGGTGACACAATTGACAGGGAAACTCACTCCACATCAGAGGTTCCCAGGATCAAATCCCAGTAAATCCTAGAGGAGAGAAAATGAGAAGAGATGTCAACACAGACAGCAAAAACAGCAGGGTAGGAGGCAGGGAGGGGGAAAAATAAATCTTTAAAAAAACTAACAACAACAACAAAAAACAGACCAAAGAAAAGGATATAAAATGTTAGCAGATGAAAATATTCTCTTTTAGATCCTAGTTACTGGATAAAGAATATTAGCTACTACTCATGTGAGGTTTTATATAGTATTGCTTATGGCTATTTTAGTTGCACTTATATCATTTTAAATACAGTTTATGAACATTGTACTACTCCATTATATTATTATTTATCTTCAGAGATATTTATAGTATCAATTTAAAAGCTGTAAAACTTCATGAAAAGTAGCTTAAACCCAAGGATTTTGAAAAATAAAAGCATTCAGTTTTAAAAAGGAAACCATGGTAGCTGTACTTCTTAAAGAAGATTTGAAGTTTTTGTTGTTGTTGATAGAGTTATGAACCTTATAAACTCAGTATTTTTAGTTAACCTAAATACATAAATCTATTTGAATTCATCTTATGAAAAGAAATATGTCATTAGATATATGATCATTATATGCTTTAGTGATTCATGGACCTTGTTACATACATGCTTTGTAATGTATGAATTATTTAGTAAGAAAAATCACAATAATTTTGTTGTTACTCAAAAATTTATGGGTTGGCAGAAACAATTATGCAGCCCCTGAAGCTGGTATGTTAAGGTAACATCATTAACACTATGTAGTATGATTTTTTTTAAGTAATTATTTGACATACCCTTTACTACTACTGCTAGAATTTATCAGTGATTTTATAATAATCTGTAAGCAGAACATTGAATTTACTAAGCACAAAGTGATTAATTTTTCTCTATTTTTATGTATGTGAATGATTCAAAATCAAAACTGAAAAGTTGTCTACCCCGAACCTAAAGGAAGAAAATAAAAATATATAAAAGTTAATACTCTAGTAAATACATATAAATTTAAAACTCCACTTAATGAAAGTGGATATTTAGCTCAAGAAATATAGATGCTTAAAAACTGGATGAAAATAATTCATAGGAGCAGGAGATTATATTGTAACCTTTCTTTACACATGGAATCAAGGCCCTTAGAGTGAAATAAGCACTGATATTTTAGTTTCTTATGCTTTCAAAGGTCCAAATTTATAAAATGAAGGAACCAAGAATTTGAAAATTTGAATAAAAATCTAGTGCCACTTGATTTTAGATCACATTTTAAAAATCAACATTCATTCATTCAAGAAATGTTTTCTCACAGATCATGTTGAAGGCAAATTTTAGTAACTTTACCTTCCAACAAAATCTAGGAGTTCTGAATCTACATATAAGGTCTATTCAAGCCATACTGAAAAAGACAGTTTTTGTACACAACTGGATAAGAATCAAGTGTTATTAATTTTTATATTTCCAATAATTATCATCTAATGAAGGTTCTATGTTGAATGAATATGTGGGGATTTAAAAATTAGAAAAAAATTGCCTTTTAAAAAATAGCTTTACTATGCAGCAAGATGATGCAACAAAATGAGACAGATTCTGGGTGCCGCTGACAAGAATACAAGCAGACACAGAAGAACACACAGTGAATGGACAGAGAGAGCAGACAACTGGGGGGGGGTGGGGTGGGGAAGGGGAGAAAAATAAATTTAAAAATCTTAAAAAAAGCTTTAAAAAAGGATACTTTAATTGAAAATCACATGGATATTTTAAAAGTACAGCAACAAATTTCAGAATATTACCTCGTAATGAATTAACTTACTGAGCAATTACACTGTTCAATGTATTCTGAAAAATAGAAGATTGGAATCTTATAGGATTATGCTTTTGAGGTAGTTCAAAAGGTGCATCTAATTTCCCATGCAGGAATATTGCTATTTTAAAGTAAACCTTAGAAAGATATTTAGAAGTAAATGAAGTGAAACACTAAACAGAAAGTACTAGGATCAGTTAAGACTTATTCTTTTTAAATAGTACTAGAAATAATGCATGAGGAGGCAAGAATAATTTGAGTTGTAAAAAAGGTGAATAGTTTACTTCATGAAACAGCAAGTTCTCTGTTATTGGAGATGTTCAGAGTTTTGCATGACAATTCTTTAGGTATTTGTGGAGAGAATTCTTCAGTTGGGCAGGGGATTATTTGATGATTTCATAAATTCTCTTTAACTCTGAAATTTTGTCATCATTCTTGCATGCCTGTGCTTGATTCCCATTATGTTATTTAGTTTGGTTATTTGCTGCTTTTCTACTATGTGTGTCATACAAAGAACCTTGTTTTGAGGACAAAAGATTTGGCTTAAGTTCTTGCTTGACTATTACTGGTTGAATAACTTTGAGAAAAATTAGAGCTTTCCAAGCCTGTCTTCACCTATACAATAAGGAGTTTGCCTAACACATAGATGGCATTTATTTGTGTCAAGTTCTAGTCTAAGCACTTAACATATATTAACACACTTAATCTTCTCATAACAATCCTATGAGATCAGCACTATTCATATGCCCATTTTTTAGCTGTGGGAATCCAAGAGGTCCTGTGAAAAGTCAAGCAAAATGTGTTACTCTAATCCTGGCAATCTGAGTAAAGAGCCCATGCTCTGGCCACTGCTGTACACTTGTTCTGAGGATGCACAGGATAATGATGTCAGATAAAGGATGCAGAAGTGTTCTGAAAGCTGTAAAGTACTTAGAAAATGTGAGTTGTGTTTTATTATTGTTACTACTACTACATATAAAGAATATAATACAGATATACTTAAATAATGAGAAGATGGGAATAAAGTTTAAATGATTTATAGAAACACAAGCCTATTCTACCTAATGGAAACTGTATTGTATGTATATAAATGAAATCTAATGGCACTTAGTGATTAGTGAATTAGTTCACTTTAGAGCATTTAAAATTGATAGTGCTTGGCACACAGTAGATCCTCCATGAATATCTGTTGAATAGCTCTTTCTGCCTCTGCCTGAGTGCTGGAACTGTTCCTATCGTTCTTTTCCGTTTCTGCCAGAACAGAAGAGGAGCAAACTTTCCTATCATACTTTCGGGGGATCTGTTTTCATTTTTATTCATGTTTCTTCATATTTTAGCAACATGAGAAAAGTATTTATGTTCATTATTTTGCTATTATTATTGTAAATATATCTTTTAAAAATTAAATTTTCTAAGACATTTCTGTTGGTGTGTAGAAATGTAATTTGCTATTTTTAAAGAATGTCTTATTTTAGAATAATTTGATATTTGTAGAAAAGTTGCAAAAATAGTATGTAAATCTTTAACGCAGATTCTCCCAATGTTAGTCATACATAACCCCTGCATGTTTGTCAAAATTAAGAGATTAGGGAGCTGATGTGGCTCAAGCAGTTGAGCCCCTGCTTCCCACATGGGAAGTTCCCAGTGCCTCCTGAAAAATGCAAAAACAAACAACAAGCAAAAAAATCATTAAACCAACTCAGGGGAGCCGATGTAGCTCAGTGGTTGAGTGCCGGCTTCTCAGATATGAAGTCCAGGGTTCAATTCCCAGCCCCCGGTACCTCCAAAAAACCATCAAAAACAAAAAAACCACCCCAAAACAAACAAAAAACCCTAAGAGATTAACATTAATATAATACTATTAACCAAACTACAGACTTCATTTCAATTATACCTGTTATCCCACTAACAACCTTTTTCTGTCCCAGGACCCTAACCAGGGTACCACATTATATTTGGTCGAAATAACTCTTTAGCCTCATCAAATCTGTGATCATTTCCTAGACTTTTCTTTTTTTTTGCCTTTCTTTCATGGTCTTATGAGTTTTGAGGAGTATTGGTCAAGTATTTTGTAAAATATTTCTCAGTGTGTGTTTGTCTGAGGTAGTCTCACGATAAGATTGGGGTTATGTTTGGGGGAGATATATACACGGGGGAAAGACAGAGTTTAAAAAAAAAAAGAAGTAAGTTAGGAAAGGGGATTAGGAATTGTGCTCAGTGGTTGAGTGCCTGCTTCCCACATAGGAGGTCCAGGCTTCAATCCCTGGTACCTTCTTTAAAAAAAAAATCATCTTATACCTAACATTTCAGAAACATGCCCCTTTTCAGGTAAGCTCATCAGTTAATAGGAGTCAATATGGGTCCGTTTTCATATTCCTTAGTGTTATTATTACACTGCTGAGCAGCATTGTTTTAATCTCCCCCTCCTGTATTCAGCATACACCAGTGTCTTAGCATTTACCCTGTCTTAGCATTTAGCACTATCTAACATAAGTTTTACTCACTTGTTTGTCTGTCTCCACCACCTGACTATAACTTCATTAAGGGAGAGAATTTTTATTACACGTATTGAGAAGTCCATCAAGTAGGAAAAGTACAAGAAAGCAAGAGTCTTTTACTATAGTAAATCTGCTTTATGATTCCCTCACTACCTCAGCCAGTCCCTTTCCTGACTTATATCTATTAGTACATATATGTACGCATATATATGTATATATACACACACATACATGCATTATATGTGTATTTATGGCATCAAAAATGTTAAGATTACATATAACTTCAATGCGAAAATTAAATATACCTTAAATTCAGACAATAGAGCTTATTCTACTTGGTAAAGATATCTGAAAGTGGTATTTTATGTTTGTGACCCCAAATGGAAATGGTCCAATATTTGTGACTATGATGTTTCTTGCAGCAAGAATTCTAGTTTTCTGGAATACCCCTGCTGAAACTATCTAGGTTGAGAATTTTCACTATGTAAAAGCTATGAAGAACTGAAGTATGATTACATCTGACTCTGCAAATATTGGGAAAATCTTACGAGTTTGCCATTAGTCTAAAAAAAACTTCAGAATATTTATGCAAATTTAGTTTTCCCTTGGTACTATGAATAAAAAAGACATTTTAATAAATCATAGTTTCATGGAAAAATCTCCATTTTGCGGTCTATTTTCTCAAATAATAGAAAATGAATCATCAATAAAATGTACATGGGGACATTGGGCAAAGGTTTATTTTTCACAGGACTTAAGTGTGGATAGAAAGGGGTAATTCCTAGAATATCTGGATGATATGACTGAATGTCTACCTAATTTATTAAATTACAATAATTGAAGAGAGATAATTTATCTCCCACAGTGGCCTTTCAAGTCAAATATAAAAACAGTTTAGGCAGAAAAAAAACATGGGGAAAATTTTGTGGAATGACCAGTATTTTAATTAGTTTTCTTTCACATGTAATCAACTCTCTGATTGTTAAAGTGGAATTTGACACACCTCCCCCACCGGGTTTATTCAAAATTCATCCCAGAAGCAAAGTCGAATTGAGCATCTTCATCAAAAAGAGATAAAGGACGAATCTGTACGTAGCAATTCATAAGCAAACTTCTTGTAGGCACCTTAGTTCAACAAGATTATGCACTTTAAAATATGAGGTAACAAGGCATTTTAAAATAACCAAGGGTTATTGCTACTACCATGATATCACCGATTGCGTAAGCATTGCAATCTAGCTGAAAATTTATGGACTAGATAGGGTTATTTTTGTAACGGTTTAATAACAGGGGATGATCCCACTACCGCAGCTGTCGCCAGGCCATTAAACTCTTCAAATGAATTTCTTTACGGTTGCTTCTGAATAAGGGGCTGTTTGTTATTTCAGGGCACTCGTGGGGAAAAGAACCTCACTGAAAAAATCCACAAAGGCTTTGCTAATGTGGGAGAAAGAGCATGATCCTCTGGACCTCTGACTTGGAGAAGGAAAAAAACGACAATTGTTTTTTGAGTTCTTGCTTTGCTCTTGCTGATTTGATGCACAACCCCTTACAAATATTTAGGTGCACGGCTTGACTAAAGAGGAACAAACGGGAGCCGTAGTCCCGTAGTCTTTCCGCTTTAAGCCTTAATGAGCTTTTGGCGGACTCCAGCCCTAGTTCAGTTTTCTCCTTCGTTTGTTAGAATTTTTTTTTCACCTCGCAGACTTTAACAGGATGGGGAAAGGAAACCGCCATCACCAGTCTCGCCGCGGCAAGGAGGGTCTCACCCGTGAGCAGGACCCGTTCCTCTCCTCACTCACGCCGGGTCGCCGCGCGCTACTTCCTCGGGTCCCGCCCGCCGAAGCCGCGGAGGCGGGCCTGTCCGGGAGTTGCCCTCTTCCAACATGGCGCCGCAGGAGGCGGGTCCCGCTCGTGGGTTCCCGGGGTTCCGGCGCGGTGCGTTTTGGTTCCGGAGTAACAGTGTCCTCGCCACCGCCTTCCTCCTCCTCCCGCGGCTGCCGCCGCTGCTTCCTCCGGGACGCGCGGCCTCGGGCGGCCGGAGCTGCGCCCACGTGTGCCGCTCCCTCTGGCTCGCGGTGAGGCAGAAGACTCGCTCCCTGACTGTCCCGCGAAGGCCCTCTCGGCTTTCTAGTGGTCTGAGGCTCCGGGGCTCCTTCCGATCAGCCTCGTTCTCGGTTTCCTCCAGTCGGGGACCCTCCCCTCGTCCACCAAGGAGGAGTGGACGCCTCCCGCTTTATCTCTCCCAAACGGGCCTCTCTGTGCTGTCTCCTCATCCCCACACAGACGGCAGAGAGCTTCTTGATCCCATTTTGTCCCCTTCTCCAACTCCAGAACCTTCCGAACTCTAGTTCGTACTGGTCCCTGCCCCCTCCACTGCCCTCCTTCACGGGGAGACCCCATACTTAACCCATACAGCCTAGTCCGGGCTCGGTGGCTGCGGGCTCCCCTTCACCCTCCACACCCCTCTTTTCGTCCTTCCCCCACTCCTCTTTGCCCTTTTCTTGGAGTTTCCAACCAAACCAAGGGTCAGTGGGTACCCTCTAGTCCAGGATGTGAACCCTTTTCATCTGTAATGCTGTGGCTGGCCCTTGGCCCCTTCCCTGCCATGGAGAACCAGGTGCTGGTGATTCGCATCAAGATTCCAAATAGTGGCGCAGTGGACTGGACAGTGCACTCTGGGCCGCAGTTGCTCTTCAGGGATGTGCTGGTGAGTGGTAATTTCAGTGTCCAAATCCCAGCGAGGGCACTCAGGGACTTGGGGATTTAGCATCTTGATTACTGAGCCTTTCACTGTGGCCTGAGCTAGTGGTAGTGGCCACTGCTGTCCTCCTGTGGGGGCAGCTTTCTTGCTTCAAGCACAAGCATTGATTAATTGCAAAAACTGAAACCTGGCAAATGTGCAGAGCCTTGGGGAAATAGAGATGAATCATACAGAACCCCTGCCCGCAAGGAGTTCACAGCCTAGACTGGGACATACACATAGAAGCAACTAACTGGAATATGAAAAGCAGAGTCTACAATAGAAGTGCCCCCCGCTCCAGCCATGTTTAGAGGAATGTCCCTGGCTTGATTCCAGCCATGTCTTTCTACTGAGTTCTCTTACTCTGATGACCAGTGGAAAAAGGGAAATGAGGGTACATTAATTTACCATGTTTCAGCAAACCTAAGACATCATCCATTGTAAGACATGCAATTATCTTATGTGCCACTAAGAAAAAAAGAGCTGCCCATAAAACTATGACATGCCATCCATTGTTTAAAAAAAAAGGTCCAATTTCGGAGATGTTAAAATAGGGAGAAAATGTACATCTTAGAATCGATGATGTATTTACCTTTCAGAATACTTGGAATGTATTTCCAATTAAATCATGGAATATTAGAGCAAAGTGTAACCTTGGAGGGGTAGCCCGTTTAGCTCACTTAACTTTTTGCAGTTAGTAAGGATCAATGAAGTGAAATGACTCTTCCGAAGCTCTGTAGCTCTGGAGTGGGAGTACCAGAACTCAAATATCCTTACTTTTATTTAGTACTTTTTTTCCACGTGCAGCAGTGCCACTTCTCATCTTTCTGCCATTCTTTTGAGATAGAGTGCATTTTACCCATTTTAGATGTTGAATAACTGAGGCATCGAAGGTAGAACCAACATACCAAGAAGCACATGGCAAGTAACAGCTCTATAGTGGAACTTACCTGCTAGATAAAATGGGGCTGTATGGCAGGTTCTTGGGAGGAGGATGTGTGATGTGGTTTTTGATTGTTGTGGGTGGCTCAATCAAAATTTGATTCTGTAACTTCATTTTTTTTTTTTAAGATTTATTTTATTTATTTCTCTCCCCTTCCCCCCCCCCGTTGTCTGTGCTTTGTGTCCATTTGCTATGCGTTCTGTGTCCACTTGCATTCTTGTCGTGCGGGACTGGGAAACTGTCACTTTTTTGTTGTTGTTGTTGCTGTGTCAGCTCTCCAGGTGGTTGGCGCCACTCCTGGGCGGGCTGCGCTTCTTTTGCGCAGGGCAGCTCTCCTTGTGGGTGCACTCCTTGTGCATGGGGCTCCCCTGTGTGGGGGACACCCCTGTGTGCCTCGGCACTCCTTGAGCACAGCAGCACTGCATGTGGGCCAGCTCACCACACGGGTGAGGAGGCCCTGAGTATGGAACCCCGGACCCTTCATATGGTAGGTGGACACTCTATCAGTTGAGCCACAACCACTTCCCATAACTTCATTTTGAGTTCTGGATGTTACTAACCACCCAGATCATGCAAATTTTCCAGGGCCTGGACCAAAAGTGCAGAGGCCGTAATGAGATCCTTTTGTGTACCAAATACCATCCTTTTCTTTGCTCCCAGAGTTCTCCCACTCACATGTACATGGTACATGGATTTCCTCTCAGGATAAGGCCCAACTTCCTTAGCATGGTTCTCTGGACCTTTCCCGAGTGGCTCTTGTCTGCCTAGCTCTCTTAGCACATCCCTATGAGCATCTTGTGCTTCAAAATAGCAGAATTACCTTCAGTTCTCCCAGCTGCCCAGACTGCCTCCACCCTGCCCCTTTCTTCTGCTGACCAATTCACGGTTGCCCTTCAAAGTCAAGCTTTCTTTTCTTCTGTCTTGATTATGTGCTCTCTTCTGTGTTCCCACAGCTTTGTGTGCTTACCCTGGCAGAGCACACGTTTTGCATGGTTACTTGTCCTTCTCCTCCACTAGATGGTAAACTTCTAGAGGAGATGGATATCTCTGTTTTTGGTGCTTCATAGATCCTGAAATATTTGTATAATGAGGGACTTAGAAGAGGATGCATGCAATTACGGTTTTGTGGACAGAGCACTAGTTTTTGAATCAAGAAATTTGGGTTCTGTTGCAAGCTGCCCCACTAACAAGACAAGTTACCTCTCCCCAGCTCAGTTTCCTTCTTTGTAAAATGGAGATGATACATGCCCTGAAGACTTGTAAAGATTAAGCAAGGGTGTGTCTATGATGAGAAAAATGTGAGCTTTCTCTCAGTTGTCTCATTTAGAACAATAGAAGGTTTTATTTTAAGTTGAATAGTATAGTATAGTGTTTAAAAGCACAAACTCTGGGGCTAGACTGTCTAGGTTCAGATTGTAAACCCAGGTAGAGTATGTTTTATCAGGAAGGCTGGATGAAGGGCTTGTGGCAATGCATGCTAATCTATATTTGATCTCCCTTCTAGCAATTTCGTCAAATTTATAAGCCCAGCTCCTGGAGGACTCCTGTGATCTGTTCTTTAGGTGACAAGTTCACCAACAAACAGGCAAAAACAACTGATCCATCAGTATTTCTGGCTTGGAACCTTAGAATTGAGAGCTAAGTAAAACATGGAAGCATACCCTCCACCAGATGTATATCCTTCTGACTTCCCCCACTCCAGTTTTGAATGAGGGGTATGAGCCATAGGGGGACAAAATGCCTTGCTAAAGTCACACAGCTAATTTTTAGGAGAACCTGACATAGAAACCACAAGCAGTTTGTCATACTGAGTCAACTAAGTTAATTCTAACTGGGAATATTTTAGACCTGGAGTCAGTAGTTGAGGGTTCCATTTGGTCACCGCTTTGTCAAATAGCTAGGAGACCTGGGGGAGGTCACTTGGCCTTTATGGGCCTCCTGTCCTTCATCTGAATAATTAGGGCCTAGCTGGAATTTTAGTAGGCCTGTCTGATCCTCAAGACTAGGGACATTTGGGTTATCCCTAGTATCTTATTTTTTAGCTATCCTATGTGTCTCCTTTTCCTTGGAGACTGAGACCCTAGTTCTGGGAAAATCCTGTAGGAGATCTGGATTAGTACATGGTAGGAGAAAATATTCTCCCCTCTCCTTTCTGCTCTTTGAATCCTTCTTTCTCCAAGTCCTAACCTAGGTTCCTCTTGCTCTGTAAAATTTCTGTCTAAACTGAGCCTGTAATTTTTTTCTTCCTCCCAAGTTCCCATATACCATTTATGTCTTTGTCTGGCTGTTAGCATACTATAAATGTTTTGTACAGTTACTTATCTTTCAGGTATGTATTTAACTCTGTGACCAGACAATAATCTTCCTCAGGTCAAGGACCAAGTTTTATATTTCTGCAGCCTACAGCTTTGTGATCCTTATGTTCCTGGCATGTTGTAGACGCCCAATTGTATTTTTGGTCTGTTAGATATTTGATTCTTTGAAAGGAAGTAGAGGAATCAAGAAATGACTACCATCCACATATGTAAATTTAGTTCATCCTTTGAAACCTTCTTTAGATTAGTTAAAATGTTATGTTGTTGATGGTGGGAAGGGTTACTTTGAAATAAATAATTTAAAATATAAGAGATATTAACTGGGAAATAGACATAAAATCATTAAATGTATCCTGCTTAAAAATGATTAATAGATATTGATAAATTTTCAAGCTTTTTACCCCTTTGTCATTGATAACCCCACTTTATTTGCTTTAAAGAAGCAAGATGGTTGATTGTAGTCACATGATTTTCTCAAGTAAATTTGCATTTTTCTTTTTCCTTTTCTCTACCTCAAAGGTAAAATATGTGGCACCTTGTCTGTGTTGATGGGCAAAGGATTCCCTTGTTGCCCAGTGGAGTTTTGAGCTGGTTATAGAAATTTGCTCTTTGATTGGGTCTGCTGTTTAAAAGTAGGAAGGATTCTAAATTTGTTCACTACTACTGTAGAGGTAGAGTTCATTTCTGAAGATTGGTTTTCTGAGTGATAGGATTTCCCTGCAAGTAACCAATAATAACTTAGACTTGGAGGGTTGGAGATGGAGAGGGTTTTGTTTCTTTGTTTTTCATTTATCCTGACTAGAAAGGGTCCTCAATAAAAGGATTAAGTATGTCATTGAATGACTATCTTCCACTGATACACCACTGATTGTTGGGTGCTGGAATTTTAGATTTCATTATGAGATAAGCTTTGTAACGTTCCAGTGGTCAGTGATTTACTTTATTTATTTAACATATGTGTATATGGCATTTACCATGTGCTGGACACTTTTCTAAACGTTGTAAAAATATTAACTCAGTCCTATGAGGTTGATACAGTTATGATCCCATTTTACACAACAGGAAACTGAGGACACAGAAACTCAGTCACTCAGCTAGAGTGGCATAACCAAGACTCAACCCTAACAGTTTGACTGCAGAGTCCTGCTCTTATCCTTTACATTAGGGGTTCTTAACTAGGATTCCACAGACCCCTGATTTCAGGGGGTCCATGAACTTGACTTGAAAAAAAATCAACTTATCTTTATTTTCTCCGACTTCTAACTGAAATCTAGCATTTCCTTCACTTACGAATGTATGCAATAAATAAATTACAGTAGTATTCATTTCCACTGACTGGCAGAAGGGCCCATGGAACAAAAATTGTTAAGAACCCTTGCTTTTTCACTGTACTACATTCTTCCTGCATGTATATTTTAGTCCATACTTGTACTACAATTTCCATTTTCTTGTCAATAAAAGCGTTTTACTAGGAATGTGTAGGAAGAATTTTTTTTTTAGCACTAAATGTTTTATAAATACTTCCTCAAAAAGTTGAGATGTCATTTGCTCAGATAAAGTCAGAAGAAAAAATAATCTCTTTTGGCTCTAATGAACGAGGGCTGCCTATGATAGTTCTCTTTGATCAATTTTATATGTGCAGATTTATTTCTGAAAAAAAAAAAGTTGCTGTAGAGGCAAGGCTATTATGCAAATTGCCACTGCAGCAAAAGCTTCTAAAGAACAGTCTTTAGAAGGAAGTTGCCGCTGCCACTCTGCTAAGTGCCCTGCTTGGAAGGCCTGTGGACTCCCTGCTGAGAAATACTGCAAGAGGCTTTGTCAGCTGGCTGACTGGTGCCACTTCTGGCTCAGCCCAGGAGGGATATTGTGGCAGAGCTCCCTCAAGAAAAAAGAGGTTTGCAGGCCATTTGGATTGGGCTATATATCATGGGGGTGGAGGGATTGTCACTCTTCCCAGAACTAAACATTTCTCTTAGGGGTTCTGTGTCTCTTTAAGCTGTCTCAGACTAATATTGAAATGTTTGCAAGTTTATAAGTACAGTTAAACATTAATATCAGATTATATACATTTTTTAGATTTCTTTTGTAGGCTCGATTAACTTTGTTTTGATCTCATTAAATATATCTTTTTCAGTTTCTTAAGAGTAAAGGTAGAAAAGAATTGTTTGCATTAAGTCTAGCGTTTCAGGTTTGTATCATTATCATGGAAACTTGTGTTTTGAACATTATGGGTCCAAGGCAAGGTCTTACTAGTTACATATTGAAAACTATATTTGTTGAATCTCTACAATGTGCTAGGCTCCAAGTTTATGTTTATTATATTATTTAATCTTCACATTACCTACTGTAAGTATTACTGGATCTATTTTGGAGAATAATCAAATTGAGGCTCAGAGAGGTTAAGTAATTTGTTCCAAGTAACATACTAGTACAGAGCTGGGAATCAACCTCAGGCCAGTTTCCTCCTATAGAAGAAACCAATATTTTGTAAATACCCAGCAGTGTATTTGTATACCCAGTTGAATCAAGAGTGAAAGATTATGATATTAATAGAGAGTAGAAAAGGTTTAGTAAAGATTTCTACCCCCTGGAGAGGAGATTTAAATTCTAGGCTTACATTACTGGGCTAAGTATGATTATGAGCTAATGTTTTTATAGTTTATGCCAGCATCAAAAATCTTTTCTAGGTTCTCATATTTCCTCTAGGATTTGCCACATGTTAGCAATAAAGAAGATGGCTAATTGTGCCTCTTTATTCTTTCTTTGTTTAGGATGTGATAGGCCAGGTTCTGCCTGAAGCAACAACCACAGCCTTTGAATGTAAGTCTGGCTTGTATACTTTCTTGACTATTTCTTTCCGCAGTAATTTTTCAAAGGGCTTATGGGTTGCATTACTTTAGAAACTGACAAAAACATTATTTATGATCATCATATGGTACATTTAAATATTTATAAATTAATGCAAGTTTAATGATGATACTGAACCAAGTAATATTTTCTTATTTAATCATATCTTGGGTGTGCATATTTCTACAATATAGCTTTAATTACCAACATGACCTTTATCTGCTCTTGCGCCTCACTGTAATAATATTGCTGAGACAAAATGAAACGTGTAAACTACCTGTAGGCCAATGATTATTGATTAAGAGATTTTAATCCATTCCTGTTTAAACATTGCAACAAAGTAGAGCTTTTAAGCAAAAATTGCTGGGGATAATTCTGTTTTTCGTGAGCCTTAGCAAGACTGCTAGATGGTAACAGCAGCACTTCAGGTCTTAAGTCCCTCCCTCTTTGGCTTGGGAACAGGGTCAGAATGTATTAGAAAACTGGTTTTGACACTAACCAGGTCATTCATTACAGGGGAGGTCTGTGTCTAAGTAATATTAAAATGAGAGTTTAGTCAGTAGCACAGGTCTTAGCAGCTGAGAAGGATAACATCTTTTATTTTTAAGATGAAGGCTAATTTTCAGTGTAGAAAAATTTGAGGTTTTTCCACATGATTGTATACTTTTTGTTCCTCTACATTAAGAAAATGCATAATGACAGAGAAGTAGAATTGGCACATCCTCTTCAGAGGACAGTTTGACAATACGTACCAAATACTGTTAAATATACAAAACCTTTGACTCAGCAGATCCATTTTTAGGAAGTTGACCAAAAGAAATACCCACCTGTTAGATGCCATTCAAACAAGATGTTCATTGCAGATTATTTTTTCATAGTGATAAATATCTATAACATAAAATTTGCCTTTTAAGTGTAAGATTCAATAGCATTAATATATTTGTAATGTTGTGCTACTATTATCACCTTCTATTACTCATACTTTTTCATTATCCAAACAGACACTCTACCTATTAAGCAATAACTCTCTGTTCCCCCTCCTCCAAGCCCATGGTAACCTATAATCTACTTTCTGTCTATGAATTTGCTAATTCTAGATATTTTTTCTGTGGAATCACATAGTACATGTACTTTTATGTCTGGCTTATTTTGCTTAACAATGTTTTAAAAGTTCATCTGTGTTGGACATGTATTAGCACTTTTTTCCCTTTTTGGCTCAATAATATTACATTGTATGGTGTGGTGGTTTGAAACTGTATACCTCAGAAAAATAGATTCTTAGATCTAATCCATTCTTGTGGGTGTGAACCCATTGTAAGTAGTACCTTTTGATGAGGTTATTTCAGTTAAGATGTAGCCCAACTCAGTCAGGATGGGTCTTAATTCTATTACTGGAGTCCTTTATTTTTTTTAAATTTTATTTTCTAATTAAAGTTAGTAGATCACAAAGAACATTACATTAAAAAACATAAGAGGTTCCCACATAACCCACTCCCCACCCCCAACACCCATCATTTTTGTAAATTGTATTTTTTTAAGATATATGCATCTCAAAAAATGTTACATTAAAAAACATAAGAGGTTCCCGTATACCCCCCATCTCCCCACCCCACTCCTCCCAAACCAACAACCTCCCCCATCATTGTGGCACACTCATCACACTCGGTGAACATATTTTGGAGCACTGCTGCGCCACATGGATAATAGTTTACCCTATAGTTCACACTCTCCCCCAGTACATTCAGTGAGTTATGGCAGGATATACAAAGTCCAGCATCTGGCTCTGCAATATCGTTTAGGATAACTCAAAGTCCCAAAAATGCCCCCACATCACATCTCTTCTTCCCTCTCCCTGCCCTCAGCTACTACTGTGGCCACTTTCTCCACCTCAATGCTACAATTTCTTCTATTACTAGTCACAGTAGTTTTATAGTAGAATATCAGTAAGTCCGCTGTAATCCATATTTTATTCCTCCATTCTGTGGACCCTGGGATGGTGATGTCCACTCCACCTCTAGATAAAGAGGGGGCTTAGATTCCACATGGATGATGGATGCAGTTCTTCTGCTTGCAGTTGTAGGCACTATTGATTCCCTGGTGTGGTGGTTTACCATCTTCCGCTCCCTGTTAGCTGACCTGGGTAAGCCCAACGAACCAGAGAGTAGGAGTTACAACTCTGCTGAGGCTCAGGGCCCAGCTGGCACATGGGCAGTCCAGAGATTCAAGTTCCCTGAGTATATGCCATCCCTAGCGCCAACCACAGATTCAGGTAAAGTGACAGAGGAGGCATGTGTAGAAAAGTCACATCTGAGTCCAGCTCCATCACACTCAGGAGCACAAATTCCAAAGTAGGGCCCTCTGACATGGCAAAGAACTCCAAATCCATCTTCCATGACCATATACTCTGTGGGTCTCCATAGCCTTCAGGAGAACTAGTACCTAGGGTTGTATATACTTGGGCTTTTTCTAGGGTCCTGCTGAGGTGTGCGTAAGCGTGACCCCTCTGATGAGCTCCTGACTCTTTTGAAGACTCTTAGCCATGTAAACTCATTTTTCTTTGCCATTTTCCCCTTTTATTCAAGGTCAAAAAGCAGTTTTTAACACATGAGCCTACATGTAGGCTGAGATATTCTGCTGGTCTGAATTGACCCTTTTATTCAAGGTCTCTTTCTAGTTGCATCACCAGCTAGTGATTGGTAGTAATCCCTCGGTGCCAGGGAGGCTCATCCCCGGGAGTCATGTCCCACGGTGGGGGGAAGGTAATGCATTTACATGCTGAGTTTGGCTTAGAGAGCGGCCACATTTGAGCATCATGAAGGCTCTCAGGAGGTAACTTTTAGGCACCCTGCAGCTCTAGACCTAGTGCATATTTCAGGCACACAACCTCATAAGCATAGTCATCAGTATCAAGGGTTCATTTTTGGACTATCCTTCCTTGTTGGTCTTTGCAGTTGCACTTGTGGGATTATTGCTGTTCCTTTGGGAAATGTGACAGAGCTTCCCTGGGTGGGAACTCAGCACTCCTCAGTTGATGTTTGTAACTGTAACTACTATGAAAATACCCAACATATATCAGAACATTTTTATGTCCCCTATATACATGCACTGGAGAACTTGGAACCCTTTATAAGTAGAGTGAAATTCAGGCAGACAAAGGGAGCAGCCAGAAACTGAAATCAATGGAATCTGGAAGAGAATGGCGAGACCAGGAGATGCTGCCATGTACCTTCCCACGTAACAAGCTAAGGACTAAGGATCCCTGGCAACTAGCCCCAGAAAGCTAGTTGTGACTGTTGGAAGGTTCTTTTATGAAACCCAAAAAGAAAAAGATTATGTTTTTGAACTAATTCATTCCAGTAGGTATAAGGCCCTTTTCATTGGACTATGCCATTGAGGCATGACTCAGTTTGGGTCTCCACCCTCATACTGGAGCTTTATATAAATGGAGATACAGAGAGAAAGATACAGAAAAGGGAGGTCTGCTGTTTAGACCAAGCTCTGTGAGAGAGAGGACTTAAGGATTGCTACCAACCAATGATGAAGCATGAAGCTACCAAGAGAGTGGGTCTATGGAGCAGCTCAAGACTGAAGAGTTGGTAAGCCTGGAGGCCAAGGCAGGGACCTCAGCAGAGATTGGCTGCATCTTACTTTGCCACGTGCCAGGACACCAGGATTACCAATAGCTGACTTTGGTAAGAAACTTTAATGTGCCTTGATTTGAATATTTCACAGCCTTGCAACTCTATAAGCTTTTACCCTAATAAATTTTCCATTATAAAAGCCAACACATATCTGTTACACTGCATTGGCAGCCCTTTCGCAAACTAAAACACCAGTCTTCAGGAAGAAGCTTCACTTTGATGATGCCTTGATTTGGACTTTTTTCCTGCCTTGAACTGTGAGCGAATAAACTCCCGTTGTTTAACCCATTTACTGATATTTGCTTGAGCAGCTTAGGAACCTAAAACATACAGATGTGTCATGTTTTATTTTCCATTCATTTGTCTATAGACACTTGGTTAATTATGATTTTTGGCTACTGTGAATAATGCTGCTATAAACATTGGTGTAAAATATCTCTTTGAGTTCCTGCCTTCAATTCTTTGGGGTATATAAATAAAAGTGGAATTGCTGGGTCATGTGGTAATGCTGTGTTTAACATTTTATGGAACTCCCAAACAGTTTTTTTCACAGCAGTTGAACTATTTTTACATTCCTACCAGCAATACACGAGGATTCCAATTTCTCCATATCCTCACCCACGCTTGTTATTTTCTGTTTTTGTAACAGTCGCAATTCTGGTGGGTGTGAAGTGGTATCTCATTGTGGTTTTGTTTGCATTTCCCTAATGGCTAATGATGTTGTGCTTATTGATCATTTCTTTATTTTCTTTGGAGAAATGTGTATTTAAGTCCTTTGTTCAGTTTTTAATTGGGTTGTTTGTTGTTTTGTTGTTGAGTTGTAATAGTTCTTTATATATTTTGGATATTAAACCCTTATCAGATATATGATTTGCAACTATTTTCCCCAATTCTATTGGTTATCCTTTTACTTTATTGATAATATCCTTTAATGCACAAAAGTTTTTAATTTTGATGAAGTCCAATTTACTATTTTCCTTTTATTTCTCATGCTTTTGCTGTTATATGTAAGAGTCTGTTGCCAAATTTGGGGTTCTGATGATTTTCCCCCATGCTTTTTTGTAAGATTTTCGTTGTTTTAACTCTTATATATGAGTTATATATAAGAGTCCATTTTAAGTTAATTTTGTTTATGGCATGAGGTAGGGGTCTGGTTTCATTTTTTTGCTTGTGGATATTCAGTTTTCCTAGCACCATTTGTTGAAGAGATTATTTTTCCTCCATTGAGTGACTTGGCACCTTTGTTGAAAATCACTTGGCTCTAGGGAAGCAGATTTGGCTCAACTGATAGAGCATCCACCTATCACATGGGAGGTCCAGGGTTCAAACCCAGGGCCTCCTGACCTGTGTGGTGAGCTGGCCCACGCATCGTGCTGATGCATGCAAGGAATGCCATGCCACGCAGGAGTGTCCCCTGTGTAGGGGAGCCCCATGTGTAAGAAGTGCGCTCTGTAAGGAGAGCTGCCCCACACGCAAAAAAGTGCAGCCCACCCAGGAGTGGTGCCGCACATACAGAGTGCTGACACAGCAAGATGACGCAACAAAAAGAGACACAGATTCCCAGTGCCACTGACAAGAATACAAGTGGACACAGAAAACACACACGTGAATGGACACAGAGAGCAGACAACTATGGAGGTGAGGAAGGAGAGACAAAAAAAAATTTTCTTGGCTCTAGATGTGAGGGTTTATTCTGGACTCTTAATTCTATTCCATTCGTCTTCATGTCTACCAAATACCAGTACCATACTTTTTTTTTTTTTAAAGATTTATTTCTTTTTTTCCCCTTCTCCCCTCCCCCCCCCCCCCCCATTGTCTACTCTCTCTGTCCATTCTCTGTATGTTCTTCTGTGTCTGCTTGCATTTTTGTCAGGCGGCACTGGGAATCTGTGTCTCTTTTTTGTTGAGTCATCTTGCTGTGTCAGCTCTCCGTGTGTGTGGGCCACTCCTGGGCAGGCTGTGTTTCTCGTGTGGGACGGCTCTCCTTGCGGGGCGTGCTCCTTGTGTGTGGGGCACCCCTGCGTGGCATGTGCGTGGCAGCACTACATGTGGGCCAGCTCACCACATGGGCCAGGAAGCCCTGGGTATTGAACCCTGGACCCCCTGCAGATGCTCTGTCAGTTGAGCACATCTGCTTTCCACCATACTGTTTTGATCACTATATCTCAGTACAGGTCTGCCTTGCACTTTGCAGAGAGTATGTTTTTTAAAATTAAAGGTTTATGGCAATTTCTGATGAACAAGTGCATCAGCACCATTTTTCTAACAGTATGTGCTCACTTTGTGCCTCTGTGTCACATTATGGGTAATTCTTGCAATATTTCAAACTTTTCATTGTTATATCTGTTATGATGATCAGCGATCAGTGATCTTTGATGTAACTATTGTAATTGTTGTGGGGTGCCACATTAAGATGGTGAACTTAATAAATGTTGTGGGTGTTCTGACTGCTTTCCTGACTAGCAATTTCCCCATCTCTCTCCCTCTTCTGGGGCCTTCCTGTTATCTGAGACACAACAATATTGAAATTAGTTAGGTTAATAACCCTACAATGGCCTCTAAGTGTTAAAGTGAAAGGAAGAGTCATACGTCTTTCACTTTAAATCAAAAGCTAGAAATGATTAAGCTTAGTGAGGAAGGAATATTGAAAGCCGAGATGGGTCAAAAGTTAGGAAAGTTTTTTTTTAAAGATTTATTTTATTTATCTCCCCCTCCCGCCCCCCGTTGTCTGCTCTCTGTGTCCATTTGCTATGTGTTTTTCTGCGTCCGCTTGTATTATCAGGTGGCACTGGGAAACCATATCTCTTTTGTTGAATCACCTTGCTGCGTCAGCTCTCCGTGTGTGCGGCACCACTCTTGGGCAGGCTGCACTTTTTTTCCACATGGGGCAGCTCTCCTTGCGGGTGTAATTACTTGTGCGTGGGTCTCCCTTATGTGGGGGTGCGCCTGCATAGCATGGCGCTCCTTTTGCACGGCAGCACTACATGTGGGCCAGCTCACCACATGGTCAGGAGGCCCTGGGGATCGAACCCTGGCCCTCCATATGGTAGGTGGACACTCTATCAGTTGAGCCACGTCCGCTTCCCAGGAAAGTTCTTGAAGGAAATTAACAGTGTTACTCCAAGGAGTATATAAATGATAAGAAACTGAAAGAGCCTTAATGCTGATAATTTTAAAGTTTTAGTTGTCTGGAGAGTTCAAACCAGACAGAACATTCCTTTAAGCCAAAGCCTAATTCACAACAAGGCCCTAACTGTCTTCAATTCTGTGAAGGCTGAGAGTGGTAAGGAAGCTGCAGAAGAAAAAGTAGAAGTTAGCAGAGGTTGGTTCATGAGGATTAAGGACAGAATCTAACTCCGTAACATAAAAGTGCAAGGTGAAGCAGCAAGTGCTGATATAGAAGCTGCAATAAGTTATCCAGAAAATCTAGCTGAGGTAATTGATGGAGGTGGCTACACTGAACAATAGATTTTCAATGTAGATGACACAGCCTTATATTGCAAGAACATGCAGCTAGTAATGATAAAGTGGAAATTTTGGGATAGACTTCAGAAAATACATTCTCAATCATTCTGCTGGACTTGTTTTGAAAGTTGTCATCATTTTTGAAACTGTGTATTCTGACTAGTCTTAAAAATGGCAAAGAGAAGGTTAATTTATACTTTCCTACTTCTTGATTCTTGGGTCCCCCAAAATAATATGGGTACAAGTTGCTTGATGAAACTGTGCCTGCCCCACTAGTTTCCAGAGTATATAATATGGATTATTAAAGCTATCATTCATTAATGGCATGCTTTGTGCCAGGCAATGCATTAGATGCCTTACCTAGATTGTCACTAATCTTCACGACTCTGTGAGGTAGGGAAATTATACCTGTGAGAAGACTGAAGCTCAGAGGTATTAAATGATTGCAGAAAGTGACCAGCTAGGAAGTGGTCCAGCCCAGATTCAAAAGCAGTTGTCTTGGACTCTAAAACTTGTACTCTTTATCATCTAAGTTTATTGCAAGTCTGTGAAGTGTGTTAAAGTCTAGGTTTATGTTCTTAGAGATCGTTCTCCTTTTCTACAACACGGGGCACACCTCTATGCTCATAAGCATCGGGAACAATTTTAGATGAAAACAACACACAGAGACAAAATAATGACAGTTCTTAGTATTTTGTACTTAGATTTTCATATATTTTCCATTATAGACTTAAAATCCAATGCTGGCCTTTTTCATGATTGTTCTAGTGTGACCTCATTTTCTGAACCAAAAATCTGAACCAATAAATGGAATCTAGATATAAGAAGTATTTGGTAAGATATAGTTTGTAAGGTAATTTGCTGGAATGTTTGGGATATTTTGGTGGTTTGTGGTGGGTATGATGGAATAGCCTTCAAGTAAATAAAGCTTTAAATCAAATATTTACAGTAATATATTTAATACTGAAAAGTATATCTAATACTAATTTTGATTTCTCATACAAAAAGAGATGGTGTTACATTTAATGAATGTATTAAGCAGCAAGAGAAAAGGCAACCATCAAATTTACCTGTTTCATATAAATGTAGAGAAAAAGAGAATGTTGGTGTTATTTAAAAAAAAAATTTTTTTTTTTTGAAGATTTATTTATTTATTCCTCTCTGCATTGTCTGCTCTCTGTGTCCATTTGCTGTGTATTCTTTTATGTCTGCTTGTATTCTCATTAGGTAGCTACAGGAACCAATCCTGGGACCTTCTGGATTGTGCCACCTCAGCTCCCTGGTCTGCTCTGTCTCTTACTGTCTCTCCTCTGTGTCTCCTTTTGCTGCATCACCTTGCTGTACCACCTCTCCACATGGGCCAGCATTCCATGCGGGCCAGCACTCCTGTGCAGGCCAGCACTCCGCACAGGCTAGCTCTTTGCTTGGGCCAGCTCGCCTTCACTAGGAGACCCCAGGTATTGAACCCTGGATCTTCAATATGGTAGATGGGAGCCCAAGTGCTTGAGCCACATCCCTTTCCTAAGAATTGGTGTTTTTGTTTCCTTGTTGATAAAGCAGGTACCATGCAGTGGGTTGGCGTAAGCAATGGGAATTTTTGGCTCACGATTTTGATGCTGGTAGAAGTTCAAATTAAGGTGTCATCAAGATGATACTTTCTTCCTGAAAACTGGCTTTCTGGAGCTGGCTGTTGGTGATCGTACCTCCTGGGCTACCCTCTCACATGGCAGTGCACATGGTGGCCTCTCTTGACCTCTCCCGTCTCTTCCAGGTTCTATTGTCTTTCAGCATCTGGCTGCTCCCTCTTTGGCTTTCATTTCTCTGAATTTCTCTCTGCTTATGAAGGACTCTGGTAATAGGATTAAGACCCATTGTGATTGAGTTGGATGTTAACTGAAGTAGCCTCATCAAAAAGGTCCTACTTACAATGGGTTCACACTCACAGGAATGATTAGAGTTAACATGTTTTTCTGTGGTACATAATACCAAACCAACACAATTAGGTAAGTTGAAAAGATGGGAAAGTTCAAGTAATCTTACAGATTTTCTTGTTCTAAGAAATGCCATCTCTTCTGTGAAACCTCCGACCCCATGATGGGTTTAATTTCTCTGTGTGCCTTGGTTATACGCCTTTACTAGAACAGGAACCCATTCAGTCTTGCCTTCTGGTTGATGTGTGTTTCCCATCCTCACTAGATTTTGTCTCACTTGGTGACAGGGACCATGTTCTATTTCACTCTTATGCTCTACTTAACACCTGACTTATAGGAATGTGCTTGTTGAGTAAACTAGAATGTTGTATCTGTCCATATTGAAATGAGAATTATAAAATGTATATGATCTAAAGCCAAGTGAGTAAGTTGCTTTTTTTTTTTTTTGGATTATTTGAGCTGTTACCCAGGCACTGGATATAATTGATTATGGTTAACAACTCAAGTCCCAAATTCTTACAATTGACTGGGCCCTATCTCCAGAGGACGCAGAGTGTCTGCAGTGGTTACGTTCTTTTTGATTTCTTCCCCTGAAGATGGTGTTTCTGAGGGGAGTTAGGGCTGGGAATGGGAGGCCCTATTTGCACTGAAGCCACCTCTTTGACGATTAGCCCTAAAGGTTTTTTTTTCCTCCTTACCTCTTTTAGGTCCTTTCTTCTGTACAACTAGATTACATATGGAAGTACAGTGTTTATTTTTTTGTTTGATTTTTCAAAAATTATGAAAGTTTCCATGATCTTTATAAAACTTCAAACAGCTTAGAAATAAAGCAAAAAGTAAAAGTTCCTCATTTCCCCAAATCTTCCAGTCTCATTGTTAACAATTTCTTCTGTGTCCTTCCAGAAATTTTCTCTGTACATAATATATAGTGTTCTGCAACTAGTCCCCTATATTGGACCTCTTTCCATTATCAGTGTGCATAGATCAACTTCATTCTTTTGGATGACTGCATAATACTTAATTTTTTTTTTGAGAAACCGGGGCTGGGAATTGAACCTGGAACCTCATATGTGGGAAGCCGGTGCATAATGACTGAGCCATATCGGCTCCTCTCAGTTGGCTTTTCTTTTGTTTACTTGTAGTTTGTTTTTGTTTTTAGGAGGCACTGGGGACTGAACTTGGGTCCTCCCATGTGGGAAGCAGACGCTCAACTGCTTGAGCCACATGCCTGCCCCTGATACTTAGTTTTATGGCTATATAAAATTTATTTAACCTATTAATAGGTATTTGAGTTGTTACTAGCTTCTGGTTTTTCAGTATTAGAAAAAACATTGCCATGAATACCACTGTCTTATATTTTCCCACATTGTGGAAATATATTTGTAGAATAAATTCCTAGGAGTTGGAACTATCAAGACAAAGAATACCCATATTTTAAATTTTAATAGCTATTACCATGAGGCTGTCCAAAAAGGTAGAACCAATTTACATTCTCATGAACGCTGTGTAAGAATGTCCATTTCCCTCCACCCTTCCCAGCTCTGGGTATTAGCCAGCTTTTTAGTCATTATCAATTCGATAGATTAAAAAGATTATATTACTGTTTTAGATTATATTTCTTTAATTATAAATGAGATTGGGCATCTTTTCATATATATTTTGTTCACTTGTATTTAATTTCTCTGAACTCATTGTTACCTTTGCTTATTTTTCTATTGGGTATTTGTGTTTTTCCTAACTTATTTAAGAGCTTTTTAATATTAAGAAAATTGGCCCTTTTTTCAGTTTAGTCTTTTTTTTTTCATTGAGAAGTTTACAGTTTTTACATGGTCACATTTATTATGTTTTCCTTTATGTCTGGGTTTATATCATAGTTAGAAAAGTCTTTCATGGTCCAGGATACTGAAAAATACTTCATCTAATTTATTTTCTTGTTTTATTTCTACTTTAATGGGGTTAAACACACATAAACACATGCATAAACACATATTAGGTAGGTATATAAATATACATACACACATGTATGCATGTGTGTGTATATACCATCTTTGGTTTATTTTGGTGAAAGGAGTCAGATGGGGATCCAACTTTTGTTTTTCAAACAGATAGTTGACTCCACACCAGTTATTTAATAATTCATCAAAACTTCTGAGGTGAAACTAAATTCCGTAACCTTAAAAAATCCTGTATTTTACTTGTGTGGGCCCTATGTATACTGTAGGAGCTTGACATTCTTGTAGGCCTGCTGATTTTTGCAATTTCATTAGATTAATGTGTATACCAACACATGAGGTAATAAAAATTAGCCATGCCCACTAATGAGCTTATTGTACATGGCTGTTACATGTGTTCCTTTATCTAGATTTTCTGTAAACAGGTAAATGCTATAAAATGGTTGTGGGGCTGGTGTTGCTGGACAGTAAAATCTAACTGGTGACTTGAAAATGTATTTTAAGTCTCTTTAGAAAAATGCTGACTTTTGATTACAGATACCACATGGCTTAATTTTTCCATGGTACTCTGACTGCATCTGTTCTGGTCTATAGCCCACATAAGTAGCTCTGCACTTGTCGAACCATGTGTCTGAGTTTCGTTTCAGAAAATATGAGTATAAGTACTTTTTAAAGTCTTTCTTCAACTATGACTTTTTTTACTCTCACTTCTCATTGAATAGATTCCTTTTCAATTGTTATATGATCTGGAAAATTATTTTGTATTTTGGGTGGAAGCCCTTAAACAACACATTATATCTCATTTTAAATTTGTCATGTAAAATTGCAATTACATAAGGTATGAGTTCTCAAAGTATAGAAAATAGCTATAACTGATCCTTGAAGTGACACCTGTAGGAGATAACCTTCATGCCCAAAGAACAAAGACATTCTCATCAAGAATAGTTGAATGACAATCCCCTTTTCCTTCAGAGAAATGTCTAAATCATAAGATAATTGGAGAAAATGAAGTTTCATTTTTTTAAACTATAGTAGATGTAAACTTAAGCGGTTACTTATAAGTAAAGCTAGGTAGTTTAATGAAAAACTGTAGTTTACAATAGACCTAGATTGAGTCTGAAAATTATTTATTGTTTAAGATTTAAATATTGGGAGTGGATATAGCTCAAGTGGTTGAGCACCTGCTTCTCACATACAAGGTCCTGGATTCGATCCCTGTTACTTCCTATAAAACAAACAAATAAACAAACCTCACTCTCATTGGGGAGTGGGTGTAGCTCAGTGATTGAGTGCCTGCTTTCCATGTGTGAGATCCTGGATTCAATCCCTGGTACCTCCTGGAAAAAAAAAGTAATTATGTATTCTAGAATTTGAGACAATTTGAAGAGACCTTTAATTTTAATATTATGAGACTAGTTGTTTCTTCCGAGTAGCCTTTTTAATTTATATGGGAATTAAGAAGTATAAGTCCTTGACCCAAATACTAGACTATTATCTCCTCATCAGACTAGTTGGTCCTTGAGGGCAGTGGACAGTGCTGCTCATTTCTGAATCCCTAGAAAGCCTAGTATACTACCTGTCTCCTAGTAGATGCTCAATATATGTTTCTGGAATACATGGATGGTTGAAGAAACGAAGTAGTAAGGAAAAACCTCCACATCATATCCGTCAGTAAATCCTATTGGTTCTCTTTTCAAAAAACATATCCATCGTGATGACTTCACAGAACCAGAGCTTGGTTCAGGTCACTGTCATCTCTTACCTGGAATAGGACAGTGGTCTCCTAACTGGTGTGCCTATTTCTACTACTGCCTCCACATAGCCTCTTCTCCACACTGCAGCCAGTTAAGTCAGATCATGCCACTCAAAACCTTTGGTGGTTCCCATCAGAACTAAAAGCCAAGCCCTTAAAATGCCCTTCAAGGCCCTGTATTTTCCCATTTGTCTGCCATTCTGCTCCTCCATTCCTTTTCTGAGCTCATTCATCTCTCCCCTTCTGTCATTCTCTACTAGCCTCTCTGGCTTCTTTTCTGTCTCTCGAACATAGCAGGCATTCTTCTGACTCAGAACCTTAACATTTGCTCTTTTCTCTGACAGGAACACCTCCCCAGATACCTGTCTGGCCTAGTCCCTTACCTCCTTTAGATTCTCTTCACTAGAACATAAGCTTCATGAGAGCAGAGACTTTTTATTTTTTAACAGTTACTATCCCCAGTGCCCAGAATAGTGCCTAGAAACAGTAGGCGCTTAAATATTTGTTCTAGGGAGGAAAAGGAACAAACAAGTAAAGAAGGAACCAGGAGGTGGAAGGTGAGGAGTAAATGAAAGTTAATGGTATAAAGATGTGGCCAGGGAAGTGGACTTGGCCCAGTGGTTAGAGTGTCTGTTTACTACATGGGAGGTCTGCTGTTCAAACTCCGGGCCTCCTTGACCTGTGTGGAGCTGGTCCATGCGCAGTGCTGATGTGCGCAAGGAGTGCCGTGCCACACAGGGGTGTCCCGCGCGTAGGGGAGCCCCATGTGCAAGGAGTGCGCCCCGTAAGGAGCAGCTCCCCAGCACGAAAGAAAGTGCAGCCTGCCCATGAATGGCACCGCACACACGGAGAGCTGACACAACAAGATGACGCAACAAAAAGAAACACAGATTCCCGTGCTGCTGACAAGTGGACAAAGAAGAACACACAGCAAATAGACACAGAGAACAAACGGGGGGTGGGGGGGTGGGGGGGAGGGGAGATAAAAAAAAAATGTGGCTACAGGAACGCTCTGTGTGTAGGCCTATAGTCCTGTGCAGGTTATTAGACTCCACACCTAGAAGATTCTAAACTTGACAACTTTTCTGGTAATTTCCTATTGATGTCTTTCTAATACCTACAATTATGTTTCCATATCTTTCCTCTTGCCTTACGAAAATGCCTTTGTTATGGTTCTGATTGACTCCCACCTGGCACTGAAGGAATGTGACAAATGACATGTAATAGATGCTTTAACTTTCTGTTGCTCTTTGTAGAAGCTAAATTGTTTCTTCTAAAGCCCATGTATACCCTTTCACTGCAGTGGGTCTGTTTGGCTGAGAGCTCCCTGGGTCGGCCTATGTCTGTTTGCTCCATAGGCACTGTGCTTGTTATTCTGACCACCCTTCACCTGGGGCTGCCTCTTCTCTCTTAGGCCTTTATATTCTTCTTCTTGGTTTCTCTTTTGGATTGCATGTGGCTTCAAATAAAATCACCAACAACATATGGCCTGTGATGATTCTCTTTTTCCAAACTCCGCCATTTTGTATATTTGTGACACACTGCAGATTTTGTGAAGATTGCTTCATAATATTTGTTTACCATCTGCTGCACTCTATTTGGTATCTTGCTAGGATTTTTTCCTCCATTTTATGTGACATTAACAAAATCCAGCCAGTACATAGACTTTCTGGTTCTACTTTTGCTTCCCTAATGTGCTGGAAAATCGTATTACTATGCTCCAGGCAACTAGAGAAGCCTGGAATTCTCATTGTGAACCTGTGTTATCAGATCTATTCTCCCCCTTCTTCATGGTCATATACAGTAATGCTTTTTTGGTCAGATGGCAAAGAACCTCCCCTGTATAAGACAAAAAGAGTTCAAAGTATTTTTTCCTACTTCTTTCCGCTTAATTCCACTACTTTCTGTTCTTCACAAACATATTTACACTTTGAGACTCTTTGTGCCACTTTAGTAAATTTTTTATGTTTATAGCTCCAGGGAGTGTAGTTTTTATAGCTAGTCCATTATGGTAGGCAGCTAGCCAGAGTCCTTGTTATGTGCTCTTTGTCCAACTTTTTGTTCAGGAAAGCAGGTTAGGTTTTTGTCATACTGAATTGTTTGATATACTTTTCTACTTCCTTACCCTCACTAACTTCTCATACCTGTCATTCATTGTCTTTAGAGAAATTGTCCTTAAATGTTTAGACTAATTGTTCTCTGTTGGGCTTTCATCAGGAAATCAGAGATAGCTTGCCTTTTGACCAGTACTGCCAGTCTTCTATGCATAGGTGTGCTTTTCCAATTCATTCTTCTCCTTGGCAGGAAAAAATACTCTTTATTAAAACATGTAAGCACAACTATTAAAAAGTGAACCAAAGAGTCCCCCAAAGAACAATTTGTAAAGAAAACAAATACCTACATAAAATTAGGTTTCTTATTAATCCATAAGATCTGTTAATCACTGTGTCATGCAAACCTGATTTTTTCCCCAGGCTTTATTAGAATTCCTCTTTCAACTTCTTTGAAATCTTTTTCTTGGAGTCAGATGGGATAGCTGTAACACTTTACCGCTAGGTTGGCATCAAAAGCCTCAATTTTCTGCCCATTTAAACCACAGGGCCTTGTAGTGTTTTTATGGAACTGTTGTGTAAGAAATTATCCTGGTAACTGGTTTCTCTCACAGTTTTTTCCTTAAGTTTCATAATTTTAGAGATTTCATAAAATTCTAGGATTTCAGAGTCTTTGGTTTTAATTAGACTACAACCCTGACTTTTAGGACTTTGAGAACGCTCTTTTTCTTGGTTCCTGATTTAGAAAGACTAGGATTTAAAAGATCTTTCTGGAATCTGTGCCCTTTCTTTACAAATTGTGAAAAGGTTTTTTCCTTTCTTTAATAAATTCCCAAGCACTGTCTATCCCATATTAACAATACATTATTGAAGTTTTGAGTGTATTACATTTTTTTTTAGGCGGTACAAGGAATTGAATCCAGGACCTCGTACATGGGAAGCAGGTGGTCAACCACTGACATACATGAGCTCCCCTGAAAATTTTTTTTAAAGGTTTATTTTTTATTTATGCCCCCCACCCACCCCTGTTGTCTGCTCTGTTGTGTACATTTGCTGTGTGTTCTTCTGTGTCCACTTGCATTCTCAGCAGCACCAGGAATCTGTGTCTCTTTTTGTTGTGTTGTCTTGCTGCATCAGCCCTCCATGTGTGTGGCACCACTCTGGGTAGGCTTTGCTTTTTTCATGCAGGACGGCTCTCCTTCCAGGGTGCACTCCTTGTGTGTGGGGCTCTCCTACATGAGGGACACCTCTGCATGGCACGGCACTCCTTGCACGCAACTGTATTGCATGTGGGCCAGCTCCACACAGGTCAAGGAGGGCCTGGGTTTGAACCCTGGACCTCCTATATGATAGGCAGACACTCTATCAGTTGAGCCACATCTGCTCCCCTCCCCTGAAATTTTACTATAAGTAGTTCCCAGCTCTGGTGCAGAAATGAGATTTACAAAAAACTATTTCATTCCAACTGGAGAGTGTTTTTTCCAAGTTAAGGACTTCATCAAGAATGAATCATTTTAGCCCACATTTAAACAAAGAATTTGACCTGTTTTTAAACAGAAATGTAAAATGCTTTCATGTGCGACATTGTGGAGTAATATATCTCCTTAAACTATGTATGTATTTCCCTTCTGTCTCCTGCATTTTTAACAAAACTTTTTGATTTAGCCTTGAAAATGTTAAAAGTTCTAGAACCTGGAAAGCAGACTTGGTCCAATGGATAGGGCGTCTGCCTACCACATGGGAGGTCCACAGTTCAAACCCCGGGCCTCCTTGACCTGTGTGGAGCTGGCCCATGCGTAGTGCTGATGTGCACAAGGAGTGCCGTGCCAAGCAGGGGTGTCCCCTGCGTAGGGGAGCCCCATGTGCAAGGAGTGCACCCCGTAAGGAGAGCTGCCCAGCACGAAAGAAAGTGCAGCCTGCCCAAGAATGGTGCCGCACACATGGAGAGCTGGTACAACAACATTATGCAACAGAAAGAAACACAGATTCCCAGTGCTGCTGATAAGGATTAAAGTAGTCACAGAAGAACACACAGTGAATGGACACAGAGAGCAGACAACTGGGGGTAGGGAAAAGGGAGAGAAATAAATGAAAAAATAAGTCTTTTAAAAAAAAAGTTCTAGAACTATGTAGAAATGGCTTTCTTCTGTTTCCAAAACTAGAATGACAGCCTCTCCTCCCTCAATTTGGCCCTAGAGAATCTATTCATAAGAAACAAAATAAAAAAGAAAGACACCTCTAGACTTATATATTCCTTTATGTATACAGCATCTCTCAGGAACTTGCCTTCTTTGTTACTGAAAGTGACCCATGTGTGGCTTTTATACTGAAAACAGGTAACCCTTAGTACTTAATTAGTAGTGACTTGATAGCTGCTAACTTTCTTGACATTGTGACTTGATACAGAGTTGGGGAGCTCTGCTAGAGTGAATTAGGATCCAGGAACAAATCCTTTGGAAACAGAACCTGGGTGAGAACTGTTGAGTTGGCCACTGAGTGAGGCTGGCCCAAGTGCTTATTTGCGTTATGATGTCATTGCTCTGACAGTTGAGGAGAAAAAGGAAGTAGCATTTTACTCCAAAATAGGCTACTTGGGAGAGAGCACAAGTTCCCTCTTTTAGAGTTCTCCTGGCCTAGTCATGGAGCAGGAGGATATCTTCAGAACCGTACCTGGAAGGGAGGGAGGGCCTGCTGACTTTTGCTGGGGCAAGATCTGTGTGCTGTACAGAACTCCCTCTGTATTTTCAGTAAGAGTGCCCAGAGCATGTCATGCAAGTTTATTCTCCTCATGAGAGTTTTGTTATCCAGGCCTGTATCCCATCTTGTAATTAATTATATATAGCTCATTGTGACAAAAAAAAAAAAAAAAAAAGATTGTTTAATAATGCCCTAGAGCCAAGGCATCCAAATGAGAGCCTACTCTTTCCAGGTTATCACTTTGGGAGGCTATGTACTTCTTCCACCTATCTTGGCATTGCTCAAAATGTTTTAGCATTTTTCTTTCAGCCATGCATTTTGAGTCTACCGCATGGACTGTTTGCACTATTGACAAATCTTTATCTTTAGAAAGGTGAAAGTAGCTAACTAAGTATTTAGAAATACCCAAAAGTTGTTCTGAGTCCTGCCAGGCAGTTGATGTGGGTGTGTGATCAGGCTGACAGTTCTTTTTAGGTTGAAAATGAGATCTGATATTCTTACATGGTCTGTCCTCAGGTTCTAAAAGCAGTTTTTGAAGAGGTATTTCAAAAATATTTTGAATAAGAGAAGCATCATTGAAATAATTATTAATACATGTCTTGATGTGACTGCTTTGATGATAATAGTTTTCATTTGTATATATTGCTTGTATATTTTGTCAAGTCTTATTACTATTCACTAGTCTTAAGACTATTAACTTATTTTAAAATAGCATAAATTGCCATTTGACACTTACTTTGGTACCCCATAAAAATGAAATTGTTCAGAAAGAGAAAGAGGGAGCTATAGAGAGACTGGGATATGGGGAGAACACTGTTGGAATTGCTTTGTAAGTGAACCTTAACCTAGACCCCAGGTTTTCCATCTGATATAATAATAATGTCTACATCATAGTACTATTGTGAGGTTTTTAATATGTGCATATGAAGCACAAATCATGGTGCCTTGTGTAGAGTTCAATAAATATTAACCTTTTTTTAAAATCATTTTTTTAAAAAATCATGCTATCGTGACATTTGGGATTGCCTGTGAGAAAGGAAGAATGGAGAAGTAGAGGGGTAGGGTGCTGTTTGGGAAAGAAAAAGTACTGATAGTAGAACAAGACTGACTTCACTTTTTAAAATTCTCCAAACCAAACTTGTTTTTACTTCATTACATGCATGCTACCTGGGAACATGTCATGATTGACGTGAGCAACATTTTAATTTTCAGCTGTCCCTAATATAAGTCCTATTTTGATATTCTGATCATATTCAGAACAAAAGCAAAACAGGACATACAGACCAATAACCTCAACGTTCCCCCAAAATATTGTGTTGAAGGTTTGGATATCAAGTTGTAAAAACCAATTGTATTATGCTCCCACCTGTTGTAGTTTTTTTATATTAAAAAAAAAAAAAAAAGTACATCTTACCAGTTGCAATATGTTGCTTTTTAAACAGATGAAGATGAAGATGGTGATCGAATTACTGTGAGAAGTGATGAAGAAATGAAGGCAATGCTGTCATATGTAAGTCCACAAATGTGGGCTGTATTTTAAAATGTTAATGTAATTGAGTACACTATTCTGTGGGCATAGTGAAGATATGAAAGCTAAATCACAGTCACCATAACTTTTTTCTATAAAATATGTAAGGCTTTTAAAGATTTCCTTACATAAAAGTTGAGGGCATTCTTTTCAAAGGACTTGTACACTTACTGATCATATCATGAACATTAAGAATAATGCATCTTAATGACTTTTGCATTAGGTATGGTGCAGACTAAATGGACTATCAATTTCCTGTATTTTTTATGCAGTACTTAAAGTAACGGCTCATTAAAAATGAACCCCTGGGCTCTAAAAAATTTTTCAAAATCTACTTTCAACTGGATATCTCTTTCACCCTTCCGAACATGCTATAGTTATAGTGTAGCTGCAGGCTTAATATGAATACACGATTTAAAGATGTGCTCTCAGTTATTTTATGTACCCCCACCCCCCTGAAATAAAGGGTTACTTACTGAACCAAAGTGATGTATTCATATTCATATCCTAAAATGCTTTTCTTTTCTGTTTCAAATTTCACTGAAAATGTGCATTAGTATTTGTTTGGGACTGAAGTAGATAAACAAGAGAAAAGGTTGTATTTCTAAAGCTTTAATAATAAGCTTGAAAAACTCAACTACGAAGAAGAGACAGCTTCCCAGAGCCCTTATTTCAGCTTCCCTCTCTTTTGTTTTATTTTATTTTATCTGTGTTTGTACTCTGCTTATAATCTGTTTGCAAAACGCTTTCTAGTGGTCTGGTGGAAAGATCATTGGACTGGAAGTCAGGAGACCATGGCTCTTCTCTGGCTTCCTGGCCTTAGGCAAATCACTTAACCTTTCTGTGCTGCAGTTGCCTCATCTGTCAATTGTGGATAATAATACTTGTCCTTTCTACTGCACAGGGTCATTGAAATGATCAAATGGGATAATAGATGTGGAAGCCCTTTGAAAAGTTAAAAGTTCTATACAAATGCAAAGTGGCGTTATGGTGGAAATGATGGAATCAGGACCCATGCTTGTCATTGAGGCTCTAATCCTGGCCAACAGTTAGGTTGTAGGTTTTTGATTGACTTCAACTTAAACCAGGATATTGTTTCATTGTAATGAAAACTGTAAAATATCCGTATGGGTTTCCACCAATAGTTTTAATTTAGGGTAGGAGGACAGAGAACAAGAAGGATGGCATGATTAACAGAGCGTTTCATTCCCCAACTAGCGCAGAGTAAGAAAAGTCAATTTCCCATTGACTTCCCATTAACTTATGTGGGAGTCTTTGTGTATTGAGAATTTAGAGCTGGGCTCATCAGTGCCTTGAAAGGCAGAGTAGGAACATCTGCTGAAAGGTCTAGCACTAGTATTGATAGATTGGCTAACTCTCCTGAGAATGTGACATGCTTATTTTTGGAAAACACACACACACAGATTTGTTCTAGTTTTCTCAGATAAGTCTATTCAGAGAACTGACATCAGTGTATTTTCATTGTGTATCTGACTTAACCACACACAAAGGTGTGTTTTCAGTAATGTACTTTTGGAAAAATCTGACCTTTGTGCTTTTTGAGCGTTACTGTGTGCGATCATAGTAATAATCATTTCAATGTTTAAGTGCCTGCCTTATACTAAATGGTTGAGATATTTAATTTTCTTATTTTTAATAACTGGTCTGTGAGGTAAATATTATCACTCCCATTTTTTAGATAAGGGAGCTGTGGTTAAGAGACTTACGCATGGTCTTAGAGCTAGTATGACTGTGAATATGGACTTTAAGTTCATCTCCTCCTTATGCCAAAGCCTATGCTCATCCACTGTTTTGTTTTGTTTTTTAGATTTTATTTTTAATTTATTTCTCTCCCCTTTCCCCCCGTTATTTGCTCTCTTTGTCCATTCTCTGTGTGTTCTTCTGCGTCTGCTTATATTATCAGGTGGTACCTGGAAACTGCATCTCATTTTCATTGCGTCATCTTGCTGCGTCAGCTCTCTGTGTGTGTGGTGCCACTCCTGAGCAGGCTATGCTTTTTTCTTGGGGGGGTAGCAGCTCTCCTTGTGGGGCACACTCCTTGCTCATGGGGCTCCCCTACATGGGGGCGCCCCTGTGTGTCACGGCACTCCTTGCACCCGGCAGCACTGCACATGGACTAGCTCACCACACTGGTCAGGAGGCCCTGGGATCGAACCCTGGACCCTCCATATGGTAGATGGACGCTCTTGTCAGTTGAGCCACATCTGCTTCCCTCATCCACTGTTTTACACTGTCTCTCAGCACCATCCACCACCGCCTTGCAGATTACTATCGAGATCTTTCTCTGTTATCAAATTATCAATATTATTAAATTCTGAATGGTTTGTGTTTATTTACTACCTTAGTTTAGATAATAGTATATATTTACTTAAAACCTTAGTTTAGATATCTGTAGTATATGTTCCTTTTGATTATGCTTTTTTCTTAAATTTAGTTTTTAATTATTTTGTGTTCTAGGAAAATATTAGAGTCATATAATGACTTTAATATTACACTTACGCTTAAAAGTTTCCAGGGTTTCTTATGAGCCACCTTTTAGTTTGAAGAGAGATCAGGGGTTCTTAACCGTTTTTATTCCACAGACCCCTTTGCCAGTCAGGTGAAAACCACGGACCCCTTACTAAGTCCACACTATAGTATGTATTGCTTAATAAATGTGTCACACCCACACCAACACATCCCCACAAGAATAATGTTTTTATGCATTTCAGTTCAAGCTTATGGGGCCCTTGTTAAGAACCCCTGATGTAGCTTTTTTATCCTCAGATATTTGGATTTGATGAACCAATCTAGTATTCATTTTTAGATTAAGGGACAGACATAGCAATGCATAGCAACTTTTAATTTTGCCGAATAAAAACATTGTTAAAGTTAATAAACTAGTAAAATGATCTACTGTCAACATTTCATAAATAAAGATAAAAGAGTAGGAGTCATTTAAAGATTAAAACAGTGGGCAAGATGTAATCTCAAAAGAAAAAAGACCATTTCTTTAAAGTGAAAAAATTTAGTTTTGTTTAAACCTTAATACATTGTTCTTGTTTTCCTTAATTTTCTTTTTTTTTTTTTTTTTAAGATTGATTTATTTATTTAATTTCCCCCCCTCCCCTGGTTGTCTGTTCTTGGTGTCTATTCGCTGTGTCTTGTTTCTTTGTCCGCTTCTGTTGTCGTCAGCGGCACGGGAAGTGTGGGCGGCGCCATTCCTGGGCAGGCTGCTCTTTCTTTTCACGCTGGGCGGCTTTCCTCACGGGCGCACTCCTTGCGCGTGGGGCTCCCCCACACGGGGGACACCCTTGCGTGGCACTCCTTGCGCGCATCAGCGCTGCGCGTGGCCAGCTCCACACGGGTCAAGGAGGCCCGGGGTTTGAACCGCGGACCTCCCATATGGTAGACGGACGCCCTAACCACTGGGCCAAAGTCGGTTTCCCTTCCTTAATTTTCTATGGATGGTAAAAACTTTTTTATATTGTTACTGGTCCATGGTTTGTGACTGATCAGTTCCAGGTCTTTTCATTTAATTCATTCCACAAATAAAGATGGGAAACTGAGGTCCCTAAACAATTTTAACCTCCTTAAGGTCTATCCTTACTCTTCTGATTCTGAGTGTTTGAGTAAAATGTCTTAAAATGAAAATATCTCTGAGGGAAATAACAAGTTAAATCATTTAAAAGTTTAATGGGGTAAATGAATGTAACTCAGGTGTTTTGAGTGCCTGTTTCCCATATATGAGGTCTCAGGTTTTATTCCTAGTATCTCCTAAAAACAAAACCAGCAAACAAACAAAAAAAAACCAATTCTCATTGGGGAGTGGATACAACTCAGTGGTTGAGTGCCTGCTTCCCATGTATGAGGTCCTGGGTTTAATCTCAATCCCTGGTACCTCCTAAAAAATAAAAATTAAAAAATTTGATGCTATTTCCTTTTTTTCCTGTCTCTTGTAGTAGTCCCTACTATCATATACCTTATTTTATGTAGAGTCAGGCTCTGAATAAACATTAAAAAAATAAAGACTACGGGAGTTTCTTTCTCCAAAAGTACAATCAATTGGTCGACTGTCATTTTGATCTGTCTGTTCCATCATATTTTGCAAAGAGAACCATTTGGATCTAATCTCACAATAGATTTTGATTGATAATCCTCATAATTACCCATCTATTATTAAAAACTTGATTGATCTTTATATTTTAGAATCAGTTTGGCTCTGGAAAACTTTGATCCCAGGATTTGGTGTGGTGGCATAGGGAAGATACCAACAGATGACCAAATATTTATTGTTTTTAAAAAAAGCAGGGAAGTGGACTTGGCCCCTTGGATAGGGCCTCCGTCTACCACATGGGAGGTCCGCGGTTCAAACCCCGGGCCTCCTTGACCCGTGTGCAACTGGCCCGGGCGCAGTGCTGATACGTGCAAGGAGTGCTGTGCCACGCAGGGGTGTCCCCCGCGTAGGGGAGCCCCACGCACAAGGAGTGCACCCCATAAGGAGAGCCGCCCAGCGTGAAAGAAAGTTCAGCCTCTCCAAGAGTGGCACCGCACACACGGAGAGTTGATGCAGCAAGATGACGCAACAAAAAGAAACACAGATTCCTATGCCACTGACAACAACAGAAGCAGACAAAAACAAGAAGATGCAGCAAATGGACATAGAGAATAGTAACTGGGGTGGTGGGGGGGGAGGAGAAAAAAAAGCAGCTTAGTTTTTCATGTAAATTTCAATAATTTTGTGGTCACCTTTGTATTTCTTTAAAAGTAATATGGGGGAATTAACAACTAGAGGTACTCTCATTATAAATCCTTTAATTATTGTTTTGCATTGATTACAAAGGTAAAGTGAATAAACAGCCTAAATCTCTGCATGAGAATTAATTTTTTTTATTCATTGTCTGAGTTGAAACTTGTAGAATTGTCCCGCTCACCCCCACCCCATGCAAGCATTTTCTGGCTTTGGACCAGCACAATTGTAAGTTTTTATTGGTAATTTAAATAGATTTTTGTATCTGACCTGAGAGTGTTGCCGTTTAATTGAAAACTTATCAATTATTTAAATCACTAGCAGCCTTAGGCTGTTAATTTTATGTGTGCTATAATGATGGCATATAGTGGTTTTTGATACATGTGACACATGGAATATCATATTGTGGTAAGGATTTGTCATGACAGTAGGTTAATGTGTGCTGTTAAATAATAACCAACATATTAAACCAAAGTCTGTTGACACACATTAGTACCACTTTATGTAAGTTATTTAGAAGTTGTATTCTTTTCTTCATTAGATATATTTTTAAGAGATAATGAGGAGAAAACTAAGCTATAATAAATTGTCTTTTAAGAAAATGTAAAGTAATTTGGTCTCCAAGGAGATATTTAATGTATTGAAAGAATTCAGCAGCCAAGTGTTATTACAGCACCAATGTGATAGCTTTCTGCGTTTTGTTATGAGTTTGTGTTAATCAACAATCTGCTTTTATAGCGTAGTTTCTTGTAAGTTATGTTGTTAGAATATTTCACTTCTGGGATCATGGCTTTTCCTCTGACACTATTGTATCTTTTTAATTCCTCCATAAAGTATTTTTTAATTAGAATTTGAAATGCTTTATTGGAAAAAAAAAATACACAACCTACATATTCTGAAAACTAAATACCTGATCATTGCTAATTATTTAAAGGACCCTGTTAAATATTCCTTTAATGTGGTTTAAATTTTTTTGGTTTAATTTTTCCCCTTCTCATTTTCTAGAAAGATTAAAAATAGTGTGCTACTTTTTTCCTTCCATCTTTTTCTATTTGTTGTCTGATAGTGCTGCCTTCATTACCTTACAGCATTAGCCAACAAGGCTGGCCTTTGTATATTGGTTAATCTTAAGCCTTATCTATCTGTGAACCCCATTTCTAGGAAGGGGCTATTTTAATGTTAATCTCTGCTTTCTGATGATCTTTCATTAACAAATTTAGCCATACATCTTACTTTCATGAATGGATTTGTATTTGTTTCTTCTAAATCTTTGTGTCTAGTAAAGGATTTATTATACCTGATTCTTTCAGTACTGAGGGACTTGTTGGAGTGGAACACAGAATTACCAAGATTTATTTTTCTCATTTTACCAATTTTCTCTTTATGCCACTTTCCCCCATTGCCAGAAGAGTATGGGTTGAGTTCTACTTATGAGTTCTGCCTCTTCTTATGGCAGAGATCTTGTGTTTTAGAGGAGTGTAAGTATTCCCTTTGGTATACTTGAAATAGTGTACCTTGTTAGATACTGAGTACCATATGGGGAAATAGTTTTTGACCTTTGGAGCACCATGTAAACCATATGGGGAAATAGTTTTTGACCTTTGGAGCACCATGTAAATTGGGATATGATTAGCTTTACCTTACTATGCATAACTTGGAGATTGCCTTTAAAATCATAATTAGTCAAGGAGAGTTGGAGGGGATCCTTAGAGTTCATCTTATCCAACTCTTATATTTCACAGATAAGGAAATTGAGGCCCAATGAGACCAGATTCAGTCAGAGGTCACATAGTATAGAGCCAGGTCTCTTGATTCCCAGTAGCTTTATTCCTGGTGGTTTTAAGTGATATTGGTTTTTTGGGGCACCTCTATTGAAGTCTTGTTGAGGTGAAGTCTTGTTGAGGAAGCTTTGCAAATAAAGTTGTTTTTCTGCTAGTAAAAATTGATGCTAAGTATCAATATATCCAAGTTTGAACAGGAGTGTAAATACTATGTGGGCTTTTGAAGTTTTAAGGTTTTGTGTCCTTACCTAGAAGCCTTTGTTTAGTCACAGAATTTGTTGCCCATTTAGGAGTTGAACATTTAACAGCCTTAGGGCCTTTACTATTATGAAGTGTTCTTTAATGAGCAAAGAGTTTGGAAGTTCATTTTCCACTTGGTACTTTAAAATATGCCCCATATTAAATATGTTCTACTTTGAATTTACTTTGCATGTGTTAAAATCAGCTCAGCTCTCAGTGAGTAGTCAGTTCCCTAATTCAGTGGAATTTATCTAAACTGGTAATACAGATATAATCTTCTGGCAAGGGGGAAACGGTGAAAAGAGTGAGAAAGGGAAACTGAGGAAAATTAATAAGTTGTGTAGGAAATCAATTATTCCATTTATTTACTCAAATAATGATGTGTTCCTAGCTGTAAAGATTTTGTTTTGTTTTGTGTTCTCATCTTAGTCAGAGAATAAAACCTTTTCAGAGGTTTTATTTAAAATGATTATTTTATTTAAAATGATTTTTATTTTATTTTATTTTATTTATTTTATTTAAAATGATTATTTTAATCATTTCCCTGGAATATTTGAATGCCCCTTTTTCAGCTCCTGTTGTGAAATATCTTGGGGCATGTTTGGTACAAGGAGCAGAAGCATATTCAGATTAGCAGCGGAACAAGGAGTTAATTTTGTGACTCCTGGAAACAAATACAAAGATGAGTATAAGCAGACTGCAGCCAGATAGCATCAGGGCACTAGCAGAACAGGAGCTTTGGACCTTGAATATTTTGTCAGTAAATGGCTCTGTTCCCAGTTTTGCTCCATCTCTGTGGAAGGCTGAATACAGCCTATGGGGGCAGAACCTTGTGTTCCAGTGGTCAGCTCCTTGGGGGCTGTGGCTAGGAGATTCTCTTCAAAGTGCTGTGGACAGGGAGGAAACCATGAGCATCTAGCAGAAGGATTGCTGTGGGGCATAACCAGGCTGTTAGGCCCTTGGTGTCAGCCCCTGATGAACTGAACCACTCTGCTTTCAGGGCCAGCTTTATTGGAAATAAGAGGGGTATTTTGTATATATTTCTGAAGGGTAATGTAAATTTGCTGTAATGCAGTAAAATGAGAGGAATTCAATAAATTATCAACATGGGAACTATAATATGTTCAAAAAGTATGAATCCAAAATAACAAAACAAATTATTTCTTTGTTAGGTTCTTTACTCTTTTCCCACTGCCTTTTTACTTATTATTTTTAAATAGCATTTGAAGAGTAGGCTGAGTCTTTATCAAAGCGCTATCTGGAGTGGCTAAATAAAGCAGTCTATTTATATTGGAATGCCCCATTTGACTTGATATCTGCGTCACCTTATGGTCCTGACGCTAGTATTTAAATTTTTCCTACTTCAGAAGTATAACAGAATTGCTGCCAGCCTGGAAATCAGGTGAAAGGTCAGGGTAAACACTGCCTCAAGCTAACCATGATGATGGCACTGAAGGTTTTAGCTTGGAGGATCCTACAGGTTTTGTACCCATTGCGGAATACAAGTTTAAACTCCCAGGGAAGCAGATTTGGCTCAATGGATAGAGCATCCGCCTGCCCATGGGAGGTCCAGGGTAGAAACCCCGGGCCTCCTGACCCATGTGATGTGCTGGCCTACGTGCAGTGCTGATGTGCCCAAGGAGTCCCATGCCACACAGGGGTGTCCCCCATGTAGGGGAGCCCCACGTGCAAGGAGTGTGCCCTGTAAGGAGAGCCACCCAGCTTGAAAAAAGTGCAGCCTGCCCAGGAGTGACACTGCATACATGGAGAGCTGACGCAGCAAGATGATGCAACAAAACGAGACACAGATTCCCAATGCCACTGACAAGAATATAAGTGGACACAGAAGAACACACAGCAAATGGACACAGAGAGCAGACAACTGGGGGGTTGGGGGGTGGGGAAGGAGAGAAATAAATAAATAAATAAATAATAAATTTTTTAAAAAACCCAAAAAACAAAACCCCTGCCAAAGCATATTACTTTAAACTTAGCCAAGTTGAATTTCTTCTGCTATTGACTGCTCAGACCTCTTTTAAGACCATCTAGAGCTCCCTAAAGTCTCCAGACAAATAGTGTTATCATTAAACTTGGCCGAGTTGATAAGTACATTTACCCAATATCCTTAGCCTATACACAGGCTCCAGAGTTGTTCCTTGTTGACCTTTTTACTGGAACACTTTTCCTTCTCATTTTCTTTCTCTTCATCTGTTCAATCCATGACCACATATGGACCTTTGGTCTGGAATAATTCAAGGAAAAACATGTGTACACTGTGGTGTAACTCATGGCCTGGGCAATGAGTTATCAGAGAGTGCGGGGACTTGAAGCCTGGTAAGTAAATATAACTATTAATTTGGCATTCAAAATATATTGGCTTCATTTGCTAATACTGAGACAGTTGTATGCTTCATGAAAAATCAGCAGCAGAGAGGAAAAGGTTATTAATACAAAGTATAAGAATCGAAAGAAGGTATCACTGATGACTTATCTGAATAGTCATGTAATTGAATTTGTCGTCATTTGACAGAGTTAAGATGGTTGAGTTCTTCACTGAGAAAACTAATAAATTAACTATGATTCCAAATAGTTGATTAGCTTATTGATTATTGCTGTAATTACTGACTGAGCTACATATAATGGGGTATGTGCAGTATTGACAGAAGAGGAATATGGAAATTTTTTCATTAGAAGAAAACAGTGTGCATATTCCTTATACATTGAAATACTAGACCAATTATGTTGTTGGTTAGAAGGAATGCTAAGGAAGAGATTTAGGAAACCATCCTGTTATGAGTGTAAGGAAGCATAATAAATAAACTTGGCTTGTCCTTTGTATAAGACTTGCCAATCAGCAAGTTAGAGGGTATAATCAGTGAGAGTAGTTGCCATCTCTGCTTTCATCCCTACTTGTGTCTTTCCCTTAAACATTTTTGGAACACCTATTATGTTTAAGGCACAGTGCTAGGTAGGGGTTTCTTATGTTTCTGGGGACACAGACCCTTTTGAAAATCTGAGGAAAGCTGTTTATCTTTTTCCCAGAAAGTTCATATCCTAAACAAAGCTATAGGTTAATACTTCCATCATAGATGATTATAAGATACATAAGACATGGTCTCTGATGAGCTTCCAGAAGGGAAACAATGTTCCTCACAATAACTTATTTTATTATTTAAAGTACTGCAGTAATTGAAGGAAGGGCAGGGGATATTGGATCAGCCTCAATAAACCAATTAGTCCAGAAATTTTAGCCATCTTGTTTAGTGATTTCTGTGTCACCCCATTGTTATGAACATTTTTCTTCTCTTGAATGTTGCCAGGATGGGAGATTCACAGCACTGTGTTACATTTCAAGATTTTTTTCAAGTACTTTACCAGAAGCTTTACATATACCAGCTTCTTTGATTTTGATCTTCCTCACACCTTTATAAGGTATACAAGGCAGGTATTTTTCCCATTTTTACAGCTAAGGATACTGAGGCACAGATTACATGTCTTTTTCAAGGTCACACAGCTAGTAAATAGAGAGCTGACACCTGAGGCCACTCACTCATTCACGGATTTGCTCACCATACTTATAGCTAGTCTTTCATACAGCAAGTATTTATTGGAAAGCAGCTATCTGGCCATGTACTATGTTAGGTGGTGAGGGTGCAGTGAAGCTACAGTTCATGCCCTCAAGGAGCTTATGGTCCAGTCAGGGAGACTTACAAAGAAAACAAACAGTTCAGTGTGAGAGGACAAGAAATCTTTTAATGACTAGACAGTGTGATAGTGCTGTAATATGCTTAATCACCAGAAGCTCTGTGAGCACAAAGAAACAGCAGCCTTTTGGGGTCTGAGCAGGCTTCTCGAAGGAGGTGGTGTCTAGGTGGAGTTTACTAGGACAAGGGAACTGGAAAGGGTGTATTGGGCAGAGAGAACAGTATATTTGAAGGCTCAGAAGTGGTAGAATGCCCAGTGTGTTCAGGGGGAGCTGCCTGTGATTGAGTTTGGAAAAAGTGTGGGACTTGAGAAGTATGAAATACGGTTAGGAAGGAGGTCAGCTAGATCATGGAGGCCCTTATCTTGAGGGAGGTGGGAATGAGTTGGTCACATTTCTTATCTCTGGCTGCAATCTAGAGTGTTTTGGGGAAGAAAAGGCCTGAAGTAGGGAAGCTGAGGCTATTCCAGTTGAAACAAGGTGGTGATCTGGACCCTGGTAGGCTTATGGAATTAGTGAGAATTAAAGATTTGCGACGTTTAGAGGATATAAAATTAATAAGACCTAGTCATTGGTTGACTGTGGGGAAAGAAAAAAAGAGAATCTGGATTTCTTCCAAATTTCTAGTTTGGGAACCTGGGTCAAGGTGGTGTCATTCACTGAGACAGTGAACCTCCGGTGGTGGGAAACAGGTTTAAGGCATGGGGGAGGGGTGAGAGAGGTAGGGAATTCAGTTTTGGACCTGTTGAATGTGAGGGACCTCTGAATAACCACTTAGATATATTCTGAATCTTAGAGAAAATCTGGGCTGGAAATAAAGATTTGTGATTCATCAACTCCTAATTAGTCTCGATGACTCCTCTGGTAATTGAAACCTTTGAAGTGGCTGAAGTAACTTAAGGAAAGCATAAAATGAGAAGAGAAGGTTGATGAAAAATCATGGGGTACACCGGTATTTAATGGAGGGGTGGGGAAAGAGCCATGTACAGGAAACCGAAGGAGTGGTTAGAGAGGTAGGAGGGAAACCAGGAGACATCACTGAAGAAAGCAAAAGAGGTCCTCTGCCAGCTCAGTTCTTTTGTACTCCCCTTGTTTCTCCAACTTCTGAAAGATCAGGTGACTTGACCTAAACCTCACAGGGTATGAATGAAGAAACCAGAGCTCTCTACTGACTCAACAGTCTACCCAGTCGCTGGTTTATTCAGTTCAATGTTTTGAGGTCTAAGAAATGTGAGATAACCTGCCTTTTAACTCTTAAACAGTAAACATTCATTTTATGTTCCAAATGCATGGACTAGAATGAAAGGAATATTTTTCTTTGTTCACTGATAAACCATTTGTTTTGTCTGTGAAATAGGGGTGATGGTACTCCTAGAACATGGTTGTGAGAAATTAAATGAATAATGTAAAAGTGTAGTATTGAGCCTGACTCACAGTAGGTGTTCAATAGGTGATAGTTGTTTCTCTGTCTCTGCCTCTCTCTTTACTCTCTCACTGTCTCTCTCTCTCTTAATAGAGAACTTGTCCCTTGTGAAATTAAACTGTGCTCTTTTGGAACTCAAATTTTTATATGGCAGATTTCCATGAAGAAAAACATATTGTAATCCTTGATTGAATTGTGCTGTTCAAATTAGTTCATAACAAATAGGAAGAGTGATAAACTTACAAACAAAACAAAGCCAAAAATTATACTCGGTATTTCCTTGTTGAATCTGACTCTGTTTCAAATTAATTAAAATTTTAAATAACTATGCTAAACTTTGTCAGATCCATATGAAGATTGTTTAAGGATTTTGAATACCATGTCAGAGGGACTTTGAAACTAATCCCAGACTGGTACTGGAGATTCTATTAGCTTTCACAAAATTGATTAATCTTTTACTCAGCTTATTGATTATTGCTGCAGTTACTGCATGTAACAGATTATGCAAGGGATACCAGCAGGAAACACATTTTATAACTGCTTCTGATATGTTTTTTATCACAGTATTTTGTCCTTTTATACATAATTAATTTTTTATTATTAAAAGCTGGAACATATCTACTTAGAAGATAGAAAGTGCTATGCTGAATACTGATTCAATATTACAGATTCATTTTTTTATTTCTCAACTACTACTTATAGGTTACAGTTTATAAAGTGCCTTCACTAATTCTATTGCTACAGTTTGATTCTGAGCCTCACAATAACTCTGTGAAATAGTCAGTATAGATATCTTTACTCTCATTGGAGGAAAGTGAAGTTCAATAAAATTCGATGGCTTCTTGAAGGCTTCACAATTTAATGAGTGGGGAATCGAGATTTGACCTCATTTCAATCAATAAATATTTATTGAACACCTATATGCAGTGGTTCGTGTTAGGGGTAATAAAAGCCAGGATTGGATTATAAAGAGTAAGATAAGGAAATTATTAAAAGAACTTTAAGCTCTGGCACCATTGATATTATATTGGTTACCTTGTTACTTTTCCATACAGGCAATGTTAAGTATCTTGGTATATAGGGTTTAGGGTTTTTCTGTTCCTTTTTTTATTTCCTTTAGTTTTTATTAAGTACAAGTCCTGTTCTTGTCTTTACTACTTTATCACAATTCACAACAAAATTGGAGAGAATCCCTTTAAAGGGAAACTATATAAAAATACACTAAGAAAACGCATCAAGTTCTGAAAATAACTTGCTTTGCAGTTTAAGTGCTATCTTATCTATTTTCTCCTTTTTTTTTTTTAAAGATTTTTTTTTTAAATTTCTCTCTCCTTCCCCCCACCCCCCACCCCATTGTCTACTCTCGTGTCCATTTGCTGTGTGTTCTTTTGTGTCTGCTTGTATTGTCGGGTGGCACCAGGAGACTGTTTCTTTTTTGTTGCATCATCTTGCTGCGTCAGTAATCTGTGTGTGCAGTGCCACTCCTGGGTGGGCTGCACTTTTCACACAGGGCAGCTTTCCTTGCGGGGCGCACTCCTTGAGTGTGAGGCACCCCTGTGTGTGGCATGGCACTTCTTGCACACAGCAGCACTGTGCGTGGGCCAGCTCACCACATGGGTCAGGAGGCCCTGGGTATCAAACCCTCGACCTTCCATATGGTAGGCAGACGTTCTATCAGTTGAGCCATGTCTACTTCCCTTATCTGTTTTCTCATATGAGTCTCACAGTACTTCTGTAAGTAGATGGCATTTCCACTTTACAACTGAGTAAACTGAGACTTAGTGAGCATTGTCTCACTGAGGTTATGTGCTAGTAAACGGACCTGGGTGTGAGACTATAGACTCCTCCAAATGCCTTGCTCCTCTCACTTGGGGCAGCACAGGTATGTGGCATGTCAGGACTGCACTGTTCCGGGGCACCACACGTGGCCCTGTACTTCATCCTTCTGCCCTGGAGGGGCACTACATAAGCAGGGACCTGAGCTCCTAGGCCTGGTGCCGCCTGCCCTTGCCAGACCAACTCCTCAGAGGTCATTTGGACAGAATGGGCCCACACCCAAGATGTCACCACTGTAGCTTGTCCTTCATAGTGCATTGCTTTGCTGTGTGGAGCCCAAGGTTCTCAGTTAATACCATGACAGATCAAACCCAGTATTTCAGCAGGAGAAATATAGAAAATACACAACCTAACTGCTTATTGTAGTGAAACTGGTAAGTGGCATATTTAATATTATTACCATGACTGAGTTAATTATAGTAGAGATATTTTCTAGATTTCTAAAATAATCCTGCAGTGATAACAAAACTGTATTTTGCCACTTGATTTGGCACAAATCTGAAATGAAAGAGAAACCATTTTTTTTTATTTGTGAGGTAAATAAATAAAGTTGAAAAACAGGTCAATTTCATGCATGCAAGGTTTTATAGTAGGAAAAAAAAATGCATTGTACCTGTTCTGACCCTTTACATTTGAGGTTGTTTTCAAACTTGACCCCAAGCACCACTTTCAGACAACTCTATAATTAATTTGTTAGATAAAGCATAAGGATAGTTTATTTGCTTTGGTTTCCAGGACTGTGGCGAAGTAGTAACTGAAATTACTAACCTATTATACATAGCAGTTAATTAAAGAAAAGCATTAACTCTAGGAGAACGCCCCCACTACTGTTGTCTTGTATCAGTATAAAAAGGCAGTAATTTTTTTGACAGCCACTGATTGGAAAGTTGCTTGCAGCCTTCTAGAAGCAAGGGGGTACATGCTGTGGATCAATAACCAGCAAATTTCCCATTAAAAAGAATACCTGAGCAATGTTCCAAATAGCCACTGGCATCTTAATTTTCCATGGAAACCTCGAATACTTGTGTGCCGAGGACAAGTCATTTTCGGACAATTTTTCCAGACTACTTGTTAACAGTTATTGCTGTCCCAAAAGGTTGACAGCCTACATGATTGATATTTCATTTACTTGTCATCACTGTTTGAGTAATGGCGAGTGCTGTATTTCTGTAGTATTAAGGAACATAGTCTCTTAAAAGGCATTTGCCTTAGTATGTTTTTCAGAGAATATGTTATACATATTTATGCTGTATGTATATACGTTTTTTTGGTCCAAAGAAAGAGAGGACTGGTTTTCTTTACAGTTTGAAAGCCCTTGGAAAGAAAGCAGGTTAGGCTTATTTTATAACTATCAAACAGGTACCTTTATTTGTTTTTAGGGCAAATAGTCTTAAACTTGTTATCTTGTGATTCTCAAGATACTATAGAACTTTATAGCTTCCCTTTATTTCAGTGGGAAAAATAACTTTTAATAATTTTAATAAACTTTTTTTAGAATGTCAGCTAATCAAGGAGGAATTTCCTGAAAATGTGGTATTTAAATAATAAGCATGTATTTTTAGTATGTAAACAGCAAAGATTAAAGGAAAGTTCTGCTCTGTGATAACTCCTCAAACATAAATCAATGGTTTCCATTGTTTGTTTTTTTTCCTACCAAGAGCATCACTTTGTTGTCTGTCAAGTGTAAGAAGTGAGGGCACAGAAGTCATCTCCAGGTTAAGTGGACATATGCTCACCAGTTAGCTCATTAAGAAAAATGAGAATCAGGCTATCCTACAATCTACTGAATAATTTGTGTTTATGAAGGAATATGGACGCTTTCTCACTTAGAAATTTATTTTTTTGTGCCCAGAATTTTATAGTGAAATTTGGCCTGTATTAAAGTTCCAAGTAAATCTAAAACATAAGTATGTTTTATTTCATTTCTCTTAAAACTAGGCTAACTTTTTATCATAATCTATAATCTTTGGATGGGTCCTATTTTGTGTGCTAGTTCAACAGTCTCTGTGATTTAGATTTCCATTATCTTATCATTTTATATACAAATGTAAATAGCATTTGATTAACTAACTGGCATGTAGGCCTAAGACAAATATGAAGCATCTTCATTTTGCTTTGCAAAAATTCAGGAAAAATGACAAGGGGCAATTTGAGATATTTCCACTAAAATGCTTTTTGTAATTTTAATACATATCATTTTCAAAATACTTCTAAAGATCAAATACTAAAGTCTTAATCAAAATTTTTACTGTTAAAGATAAATAGCAGTCTAGAAGATTACTTTCTACTGGATTTTCAATCCTGGAGTATTCAGTAGAGGCATTTTGATGTGCAAGTAGGAGAAAAGTATTCCCAAGGCTGATATTTTTAAAAGTTAAAGCAATTTTAAAAAGTACTGTGAATTAAAAACCTGTGTCTGTTCCAGTATTCATATGTTACTGAGTAATCTCTTTCTATAATCTCTTTGCAGTATTATTCCACAGTAATGGAACAGCAAGTAAATGGACAGTTAATAGAGCCTCTGCAGATATTTCCGAGAGGTAATGTTGGACAAATTCTAATCAACAATGATTATTTCAGCAAACTGTTTCATCAACAGTTATGTCTTTCAAAGGTTTAAATGCACATAACATGATGTTTAGCTCTTAATTTGAAAAAACAAAAAAAAGTATTCATTGTCATGAGGATTACAAGCTGTATTATAATTATGGGAGATAAAATATCTAATTTACTAGGGTAAATTAAACTAACTAGATTGTTTCTGTTTTTGAATTATATACTTATATTTGTTTAAAGAACTCTTTGGGGGTCTACAAGGTTTCTAAACCAACGCAAATGAATGATTTTTTTTTAAGATTTATTTTTTATTTATTTTGCCCTCCCCCCCCCCCCCTTGTCTGTCTCTGTGTCCATTTGCTGTGTGTAAATGAATGATTTTAATTCTGGATATTTATAAATTGTGCCTCAGGATGGTGGCCAAAGCTGCTACTGAAAAGAAAGCTTTCAGCTAGTACAGAAACGTAGGATTTACTAAAGGGTTTTAGGAGAGAAACTTTGGGGAAATGTTTGGCACTTCGTTTTTGGGAGATGCATTTTCTAAATAATGGGAAATCTTCATATATAAAAATTTGATTAAGTCTCCAAAAATGTGAGATGAGGGTGAGTCTCAGTGAATTGCTTGATCAAATAATTTTCTTTATCTCTTTTAGGTTTGGCAGTATTACCCTTATATCAGATAAGATTGTTTAACTGTGTGTAGACATTTCCTCAAAATTTCAATAATGGTGAAAAAGAACAGTTTAATTATGTAAATCTATTAAGTTTTTCACCTGTTATCCATTGCCCTACTTGGAATCCATGTTTTTTAACTGATGGAACAGATAAGGAAATTCTCTAAGTAACTCTTCTAGAGATAACTTAATTGAAATAATTAAAAGTCAGACTTACCTTCGTTAACTGATACTGTACAAATAATCATAATGTAAGTTTTCCAATTAAACATTTTATACTTTCATTACCTCTAACTCTCTGAAGTTTGAATGGCTCAATTAACCAATAGGCTCTTATTCGCACTGATACAGTCCCCAAAGACAGTTCACTTGGCCAGTTAATGACAAGATTGGGTTCAAGAGGAATGTGAAATGTGTCACTTCTAGCTTTTTCTTGAGTAGCAGGATTACAAAGACTTATTACATTATTAATAATAATTAAATAAAGAGCTAACCAAATAATTTTTTTAAAAGGGCCATTCAGGGCTAGTGATGGGTGTGTTTGAAACAAGGTTGACAATTTATCCAATTCTGTTGTGCCTGAAGACTAAAAACCAAAAAAGAAAAGAAAAAGAAATGCTGCCATTCCTGTGTATTAGGCCAAGTTAATGTTCTCAATCAACTGGAGAATTTGGGCAAGTTTCAAAATTGTTTCCCCACTAGGGATATTTTGTTACCAGCTGAAAATTTCCATTAATTGCGTCCTACTTGCTGACATTATAGCTCTATTGTAGCAAACCCTAGTATAGTATCCTGCAGAATTATAGTTCCATACTGTGGGTCTTTGTTTTCATTTTCAATGAAGTATTTATTTCTCTTCATCCAATTTGTTTTCAAGTTGTTTTCTTTCATTTTTTCAACAGTTCCTTTTAGTCTCCATTTTCATACCATAGTCTCCTTCCCATGATAAAACAACCATTTTTAAATATCTATCATGTTTGGGCACTGATACTGCTTTATGTATTATTTCTAATTCTCCCAACTATTATGCCGTTTAGGTATTTATACTTCTGTTTTGTAGATGAGACTATCAAGCTTCAGAGAGGTTAAGTAACTCCAGAGTCACACAGCATATAAGTGTTTACTATTTCCTTTGAATAATAATTTTGTTTAAATTATAATTTGCTTAAAGTGGAAGGGCATATGTATTACGGCATAGTAGGGAGTGAATGGGACAGTTTGGAGGGCTTGGTAGGAGTGGAGAGAAAAGTATATTGCGGGAAGAAGATAATTAAGAAAATATATGGGATATGAATGTCACGTGGAGTCCCAGCACAGAACCTTAACTAGGCCCTCTTAAACACTTGTCACTTAAATACAGTCCTTCCAAGACAATTTAAACATTTTCAAAATATGGAAGTTTCAGTTTCCCTATCTTTGTGGGTTTTTTTTTTACATTCTATAGTACAACTCTTCCTAGTTTTTTGTAGTCTTTTATATTCATCTTATATAGATAAGTGGGATTAGATAAATATATATAGTTAGGGTTTAAACACATTGGGTATATTACCTGGGTCTTCTTATTTGGTTAGAGTCCTCAGATCTTAGGTTCCATCGTCAGGCCCCATGTTAAACCGAACTTTTAGACTGAGTAAGTAGGAAGGACAGGAGAAAACAGTTCTCTTCTAACATTAAATGTTCTGTGCCAAGAGCACATTTGCCTTAAAAAGTAACTCCCACCTCATAGCTAAGTCCCCTCTGCAGTTAAAAAGACATGTTAGTCAATACAAGTAAATTAGAGAGACGAAAACATAATAGGAGCTATATATGGTGGAGGAAGCAAAGAGAGATTGAGAGGTGATGAGTTTTTGTCTTTTTAAATTATTGTTGGAATAGTGAAATTGTTCTAACAATGACTGAAATGATGAATGCACAACTATGTGATTATACCAGATAACACTGATTGTACACTTTAGATTGTATGCTTTATTAATATGTATCAATAAAACTAATTTATTTTAAAAAAAAAAAAGAAGTGTTAGAGGAGCGGGTATATAGCCCAGTGGTTGAGTGCCTGCTTCCTATATACAAGGTGCCATGTTCATTCCCTAGTACTCCCTAAAAAAAAGATATGTTAAATATTAATAAGTATAAACATTCACTAGCTTTACAGTAACTTCTAACTCTCTAACTTCAGGAAATATGAGGTTACTGGGTTTTTGGAATACTGTTTAGATTTCTATTCATGAAAGTTTGAGAAGCCTTTTGAGAAGTAAGGCAGATGTTAAGATTAGCGGTAAGAGTTGATGCCTGTCTCTAATTTCTTGGTTAGGCACTCTCCTTTTAAATGAAATTTATGAATGCACTAGTTTTTTCAGTGGAAATACAATGCATTATTGTTTAAGGAAGTACTGATAGTCCCTCAAGGACCAGGCATCATCAAGTGTATGTGACTATTGTTTTATTCAAAAAGTTAATTTCCATTTTAAGGAAAGAAGATTTGGACTCTTAATTTTATTGTATTTAAGAGAGAGAAATAAAAACCCTTTATTAAGGTCTAGATATATTTTCTAGGAAAATAATGTAATAAACTGAATATACCTTAAATAGATAAAATTATAGCCACTGATGTGCTTTGTAATTATTACCCATGTCTTCTTTTAATAAGTAGCTCTATTTCTTGTCAGAAACAGAGGAAAAATACATGAACATGTGAGAAAGAAGGAAAATATCAAATTCATCCTTCCCAAAACAATCAATCAAAATTGACAACCCCTTAACATACAATTTGTAGGGCACTGTAGTTTTCAAACGGAGGCATCCTTTGTATTTTGGGGTAGGAAGCTTTTGTATTGTTAACATTTCTTGAAGAAGCATTTGCTGAATTGAAGAAGTCCTAACCTGTAATTCAAAACGGTGTCAGGAAATTAATTTTTTTCCCCTGACATTGCTTTATCATTAGACCTAAATATTAGCAGATGTCAAGATTTATAAGAAATACAGTGAAATTAATTATATCTGTGTTTAAAAATAATTAGACTGCCTATGGTTGTGCAAACTTATCTTCATATTTGAATATTCCATTGTAGAATCTCTACCAATCTTTATGGCATTTAAAGATTCTTCTCCCATCCCCCCAAAATTATAGCTATTTTCAGAGTAATTTAAGTGCCAGCAAATACAAACTGTAATAGAGTGAGAAATATTGCAGAAATTTGAATTATGAAAGGAATCTAATCATTTTAGCTCAGTTAACTTGATTTTTATGTTTTAAGCAGAAATTGGAAATTATATGAGGTAGTGTCAGAAAGCTTTTTTGCATTTATAAATGCTCACTCCTGCAAGTTAAAAAACCTTGGTTCATAATTCCCACTTTGGGTCTTGGGAGCCACTTTTCAATCATTTCTCTCTGCTAATTTTGGTGTCACCCTCATTTCTTTTTAAACGATTCATTTTGAGCAAATTTGTAAATGGCCCTGATGTGTTCTACAATTTAGTCAATTACTGTTTCAGCCTGCAAGCCTCCTGGGGAACGGAACATACATGGCCTGAAGGTACGAATTTCAATAATTGTTTCAGTAAAGTTAGATGGATTTGTAATGCTGTGTTCCACTTATTGAAATGTCAAATAAAACTGCACTTTCTCAAGCTCTGACAAGCGATCCTTTTTTTTTTTTTAAATGGGAAATGGAGGGGGATTCATCTATAGTATTTATTCAATATGTGTGTTTATTTGGATATAGGAGTTTTGGTGCCCTGTTTTTACTATTTGGAATGGTTTTGTTGGTCGGTTTCCTTAGTACCCTGGGTACTGGACTGCACAAAGATTAATTTCAGTGAAAATATAGGTTTCATTTCAGTGATTAATTAAGCACAGAAGCAGTTTGTACACAGATTACCCCCATCTTCTGTGGGCATATTTATGTTAGAAATATGTATCTATTTAATGTCTTCACATTGTTTCATGTTTTTGAGTTTGGAATTTTTCCTCATGCTTCACATTTGGAAGAGAAACTGGCTTTTGTATTAGGCACAACTCTTTTGTAATTAATTACCTGGATATCATTTTCCAGTGAATAAGAAACATTCTACAGTGTTTTGTTTGGTTTCAGAGCTGGAAGGATATGACAACTTGAGATATCCTATCCTCTTTTTAAAAAAATTTATTGTGGTAACATATATATGTAAAACAAACTTCCCATTTTAACTGTTTTTAAGTGTGCAGTTCAGGGCATTACTAAATATATTCTGAATGTGCTTTTTTGAACATAATATTTTTGTATGAGTTCTGTAACAGTTAATTAAAATTTTCTGTCTCTCCTTTTCATCACTGTCTAAATGATGAATAATGACAAGAATAGATTATTACATAATATACAGGTTGTGCAGTTCTATAACCTATATACTGAATAGACTCCAACTGTGGGCCTATCTAGCAATAAGCTAATTAACCTTAATAGTGAAATGAAAAATTTGTGGTAAATTATAGTTTAATGAGAAACTGTGTTCTTAGAACCCAAGACTGATAAAGATTCTTTACCTGTAGGTGAATACCCGGGCTGGACCCTCTCAACACAGCAGCTCAGCAGTCTCAGATTCACTTCCAAGCAATAGGTGAGAGCAAGCAAGTAAAGTATGCCTGAGAGTGTGATTATCTACAAAGTTAGGGGTCACGTGGGAAAGAGTCGAGTTGGGTAACACCTCTTTTTCATAAGACAAAAAAAAAAAAAAAAAAAAAAATGTGGTTAAGAGGAAATTTAACCAGTTACCTAATACTACCTATATATTACCTGAAGAAAAAGGGTGTCTCAAAGAAAGATGAAATTAGACACATTAAATTATTAATTTTGGTCCATGGAATGGTTTTCTTTCATAGTCCTCAAATTACACAGAAAATTCAGTGCCTCTGACGAGTTCTTGCTTTGATGATCTGGTTTATATAAGTTGTGTAGTGCTTATTTCTTGCTTGTCCATCTTTAGGCAGTGTCATTATCCATTGGCATCTTTATCAGAAAGAGGCAAGGACAAAGTAGAGTAAGGAAATATAAATTGATCAGCCCTTTTGCTCATTAGTATTTTGGTTTCTCCAGGAGTTAGAAGCTATTATAGAAGGTAGATAATGTTCATTAATTCATGCTAACATTATCCCACACTGGAGTGGAAACTAAAGACTTCAGTCTTTTTCAAAGTGTTCTCCTTAGAAGACTGGAGAAGCTAAGCCATGAGGTTATATAACTTACTTCAAGGCCATGATAATCCTAAAGTAGGAGTGAGCTACTTAAGCTGATAGAAATCTAGGTCTTTTTGTTTATACATTCCTTTATTCAGCCAGTAAACATCATATTACTGTACTTGAAGATGATACTTTGAAGATGATTGTTCTGTGTGTATGGGTCACATTTGCATTGGTGACTGAAAAGCTAACATTGAGCTGGAAAACTCTCCCATTCTATGACATGGTTTTTCTGTTTTGGGCCTTAGGGCCATGGCCAGTATTTGCACAGCCCTTTGTTGGCTGAGATTTAGTTTCGGCTTCTACATTCCCTTCATGACTGCCTTCTACCCCCACCCTTATCCCAAAGTCTTGGTACTTTTGTCAAGGTGCTCTCCTGTCCCCTCCCCAAAAGTCACTTCCTTGATTGCTTCATTACAGCACCAGTGTATCTACAAACCCACTTTCCTGGTATGAGCACACTGCTCTTAAAGTGTGTTTCTTTCTTAAACAATTTATTCTGTCTTAAAATACAGTCATATTGGTAATTTGCCATTGGATTACCTGCCTTGTGATCATGAGAGGTAGGTCTTTTAGTTCTCACTAAAGGGCTTGGTCCCTGCGGGACAATACTTGCCAGCTTCTCTATTTAAGCTTATTGGACATGTGAGTCATGGCCCAACAGAGTAAAGGCACAGGGATAGAGAGTCAAATGTTACACTCAGTTTAAAGAAGGCAGGGCAGGACATTTAAATATTATCACTAGTTCCACAAAAGATATTATCCAAACAGATGGGCTGTAAGCCTTGAGGAAAAGAAAGGACTTTACCTGAAGTTTCAGGTCAGATTTCATCATGGTATAAAAAGCAGTAAGGATCACAGGATCACTTTTAAGTTCTTTCAGATTTGGTTTTAACAACATGAATGAATTAGCTTGGCTTTTAAAAGATTATTATGTATATTCTTAGAATGTTTTAAAATCTTCAGGTTGGACAGAAATTTAGAGATCAACAGAAGCAATGACTTTCAGTCTTTTGTCTATCAGGGATATGACAGCCTCCCAAATAGTAATAGTAGTTTGCTCCCATAGTGATTCCTGTTCCGGGAGGAATGTAATTTGAAAAGGCCCTACAGATGATTTGAATATGCCAACTTTAGTGTGATCATGTCTTGTGCCCCTGTTGATAATTAATCAACAAATACTTATCAAGTGCCTCTTGTTCTTTAGGTGCTGTCCTGTGCACTAGGAATATAATGGGAAATAAGGCAGACGTGGTCCTTATCTTCTGGATCTTGCTTTCTAATGGGTGTTCAGACATAAAAATGAGGATCCAAATAATTGCACATTATAATTAGTGTTATGATATGAAGGAAGCAAGGAGGATGCTTGTCAGGAATGTGTTTAGACTGGTTGCTCAGGGAAGTCTTTCTAGGGAGAGTGACATTTCCATTTAGACCTGAAGGATGAGAAGGACCTAGTCATGTCAAGAGCTAGAAGAGGTATTTCAGACAGAAGAGTCCAGCTCTTTTTTTTTTTTTTTTTAGGAGGCTGGTTTGACAGAGCACAGGGGGATTGTGGAGTTGGGAGAAGGTTTAGGGAGAAGGGGGCGAGCAATAGGGGTGATAAGAGATGAAAAGGTACACAGGGGCCAGTTCACGTGGAGCCTTGTAGGCAGTAGTATTTAGATATTCCTCTCAGAGTACTGGTGAGTCATTGGAGGGCTTTCAACAGGAGGGTGATGTAACCAGGTCTCTGAGTTTTTCAAAGATCCTTTGACTGTGTTGTGGAGAGTAGGAGAAACACCTGCCTCCAATTGATGCTTAATTCCCCTCTCCTTGCCAAGTGGTTATCTAAGCTGCTTTGTGAACATCCCCATGGCAAGAACTCCTTGCTCCCCAAGGCTGCCCCTTCTGTTTTCACATAACTACATTTCAGAAGGTTCTTTTTCATGTGTTGGAATTTGTCTCCCTTCAACACCCTCTCAAAGATGTAGTTTAGCTCTCCAAACAAGTCTATGCCATCTTCCAGATAATAGTTTCCAATCGTCTTCCCTCCAAAATACTTATCCTAGCTTCTGCCTCTTTTCTGTTTTCTTCTCTTTTAACCACCTCCTTCAGTCTAGCTAATGATCATTTTTGAGGACTCAGCTCAGATGTTACTTCTTCTGAAAACTATCACTGATTATCACCCACTCCCTAGTCTATAACATGTGCCCCTTCTGTGAATTGTCATAAGCCCCTGTGCTTGCTTTTATTGTAGTTGTTAGTACATTGTGTAATCTCTTCTGTCCCCCAATACATTATGAACTCTTTGAAGGCAGTGACTATAGAATATTCATTCTTGAATTCTGAGTTCCTAGCATGATGTAGGAAATTATCAATTAATGTTTGAATGAATGAATGAGTGAATGAATATACTCATATTCCCTTTAGGTATTGCCTCTGGATTAAAATCTCCAACTCATTCAGCTTTTCCAATATGAATTTATTTCTAGTCCTGTCATTCTTCTACTCTTCTTTGGATGCATTTCATATTCTCAGTGCCCCTCTTAAACACCCAGGTTATAACTGTATCACATTTAAATTTAAATATGTTGTTGAAAGTGCTTTTTGAATAGCTCAAGTCACTGTGACCATACAGATAAATGAAATATTGAGTAACTGAGGCACGAAGAAATTGCCAGGATACAAAGTATTTTACCAGATACTGGTGTAATGAATGAATTTTCCTCTGTTATTCTCAATGCATGAATTGCTCTTTACTGGAGGTGAATGGCTGTTTATTAAACTGAATTTACTAATCCACATGTTGTTTTTTGGCCATAATTACTGAATTCAAGTCCCACTGCCAAGGCAAGTCCTTTCCTAAACCTCTTGGGTTTCTCCTTCTGTAAAATTGGGATGATTAAACTTTCCATCTATCTACCTCTTGTGTTAGGAAGATTGATGAAACTGTATTAAGGAATCATGTTTTGTTTCTTGGTTGAAAGGTGTTCTGTAAATGCAATGAATCAAAATGTTATTTCAAATTGTAGGACATAATGGAATATCTGTGGAGAATCATTGCCTGGGCATTGTTGGTTATTTCAGTTGTTAAAATAATTGCAAATATCAAATTGGAAGTCATCTATGGGAATATTTGGATCTAAATTTTCCCAGAAAGAAAAGTAAAGGTGTGTGTGTATGTGTGTGTAAGGGAGATGGGCTTGAGCTTGATCTGTGCCTTAGTTTCCCCCATAAATTGGGGATAATAACTCTATCCCACAGGATGGTTGTGTGGATTAAATCAGGATAATAAGTAGTAGCACTTAACTTGGTGCCTAACTCACAGTCATTACTCAATAAATGTAGCTGCTACTATTTTTTTTTTTTTAAACTGGACTGATTTTAGGCAATTGTTTATTTTTTTTTCTGTAAGTTTCAGCTTTAATCCCCTTCTACAACATTCTTAACTGCTGCTTCAGTGCATGAATTCTTAGGCTTGGGAGAATATTAATTAAGATTGGTATCCTTGGTTGAGGACACATTTTATGAATTCTAGGAAAATAGGGACTGAGGCTCTATAGTCTGCATTTGCCATAGGAGAAGTTTAAGTAGTATTTAGAGGGAATTATTTTATCTTGAAAGAGTGATTGTGATCAGACTTGAAGTCTGAGATTTTCTCAAATATAACCTTTTAAAGGTACCAAATAGAATGTGCTTATGTGTGTGTAATTCACATTAGGTCCTGAGAACTTTTGCTTTCTCATGTTTTTACTGTCTTTACTGGGTTGCTACGCCACCACCACCATTAAACAATAATCAGAACTATCACTGCCATTTATTGAACGCTTACCACATACCAAGTCACTGGGTTAGATTCAGGGTGGGAACGGATTGAACTGTATAGAGGTGAGTAAGATGTGGTCTGTGCTCCCTGGGAGCTCCTAGTCTTGGGATAGTGTATGTGTGGGTGTAAGGGTGGGAGACATCTGCATAGATAACTATAACACAAGAGAGGAGAATTAATTTAGTAGATGGGTAGAAGGTTAGAGTGAATTGATTATTAAGGAATTAACAAGCTTAGAACATTGATGGGGGGGCTGCTATTTTATATACCACTTTACAAGACTGGTGTACATGGATAAGAATAACTCATTAGAAAGCTAAAAGGGCTTCAGAGTTTCCCCTGGTTACTTCTCTTCCCTCAAGAAGGACTTCTAAACTCTTTCACATAATTGTTTACATAGCAATATATGTCCAGAGAAGAACATTTTAATATTCCCTCAGTAACCTTGGAAGCTGGATCTCATTTCTCCAATATAAAGACAAAGAGAGAAGGTAGCTAAAATTTACTTATCTCCTGTGTGTAAGATACAGTGCTAGGCTTTTTGTAAATATTTAATTATTCTGGCTACCTTATAAAATTGAAAATGAGATTCAAGAAGGGTTAGTAAATTGCCCCAGATCACATAGCTTGTGAGTACCAGGTTTTATTTCTATTATACATTTACTTCCCAGGAAGCTAAATTATAAATCTTAACTTAACCAGCGCTCAGACAGTCTATTTTGTCTTTGAAGTTCTATAATCTTTGTTTGCTGTGAACATCTGAGAGTGCATGGTTAAGTGTTCTGTGTTTAGAAGAGAGAGTCTATATAAAATAGCCAACAAAAAGCAACAGAACCAGAGGTCTTAAGCTAAAAAATATTCAAATGGAAAAAATAAGTCATTAAAATTCTCCTAAAATAATCTAGCTACATTAAAAAAAAAAAAGATTTATTTATTTATTTCTCTCCCATTTCCTCCCCACCCCAGTTGTCTGTTCTTTGTGTATATTCTCTGCGTGTTCTTCTTTGTCCGCTTCTGTTGTTGTCAGCAGCACGGGAATCTGTGTTTCTTTTTGTTGTGTCATCTCTCCGTGTGTGTGGCACCATTTCTGGGCAGGCTGCACTTTCTTTTGCGCTGGGTGGCTCCCCTTATGGGGTGCACTTCTTGTGCGTGGGGCTCCCCTATATGGGGATACCTCTGCGTGGCATGACACTCCTTGCACACGTCAGCACTGCATGTGGGCCAGCTCCACACGGGTCAGGGAGGCCCGGGGTTTGAACCGCGGACCTCCCAAGTGGTAGACAGATGCCCTAACCACTGGGCCAAGTCCGCTTCCCTCTTGCTACATTTTGACTATAAGATTCTTTATTGCTTTGGATCGCTTATGAGGTAGTAGTCTCTTTACTGCTACCCTTAACATTTGGCTGGTTACTTTTGAAAAAAGTACAGAGAGAAGGATATAAAGAGTGAGGACTGTGCCTACACCTTAAGGAAAGATGTGTTGTAGTCTGAAACTTTCAGAGGTGTCCAGAGGTGGGATGACCTTGGTACTAAAAATTGTGTCTTCTCTTTTCAGCTTAAAGAAGTCTTCTGCTGAACTGAAGAAAATATTAGCCAGTGGCCAGGTAGGTTTCATTGCATATTAAGATTTTCTTATAGCAGTAACTTATTACTGTCCAGTTTTCTATTCATAAACTTATTAAACAGATAAAGAGTCTGTGAATTTCTTCTTGTCATAAATGAATTACATGGCTTAATTTGATTGGCAGAACAATTTGCAGCACATTTTTCAAACCGTGCTGATGGCTTTTACTCCCAGCAGATTGAAGTACCATGCACACAACCTGCTGCCATCTCAGTTTAAAAAAAGTTAATCAGTTCTGAACAAATGTGTCAACTCATGGGTTGTTGAAAAGATACTGCATTCTGAAGTGACTGTTTCGTTTGTTATCTTTGGCACAAAAAGGAAAAACTGTTACTTTCTTACCTTAGCTCCTTTTGTCCCAAAATTAACATTGGCTTTTTAGAGTAACAGCAGATCTTTGGCATTTGAAATTCCACTGCTTCAGGACCTTGGTTTGCCTAGTTTACTGGTCATCTAAAGCTGAGTGACCTAAGCCAGCCAGTGGCGGAGAAATGAGCCTGTAGGCCAGTTATTTCTCACTAATTTTGAGTCAACTAAAGGACACTTCTGAAATAGTATAGTGATTTTAAACATGCACTGGTAAATTAAGCTACCTACAGAATTCTCAATTCCTCAATAGCAACATAAATGTGTTTTAATGTTTGTTATAGTGGAAGCCCTTTGATAGCCTTGGAGGCAGGGGCCTGTCCATTGCGATCAAGCCTGCCTATTAGGCTCTATTGACTGAGACATCTGTGTCACTGCAAATAAAAGACGCTTATTGATTTTCTTAACTGCTGTTCACTTCCCGTCCATGTTTCGAAGGCTGAAATCTTAATTATCTCAGATGCTTATTCAGTGCCTTCACACACTGACCTCTCCAAGCCTCATTGGTATTTCATGAATCAAGTGCTTATAGTGGAGCATGTCAAGAAGACAAAGCTGGGTCCTCATGCTTGTCCTTTAATATCACCTGTAACATTGTGGCCTAATAGATGTTGCATGCCTTAAAGCGGTGACTATAGGGTAGTGCTTCTAGAAGCCTTGCTTATTTAGCACACAGTCCTTTGAATACAGTTAGAAAAAATGAAGTCGATTTGGTTCTGACATCTGATAATTATCCAGAATGTGTGAATTGTGGTCCTTAAATATTCTGTATACTGCTAAGGCAGGGGTTGTTAACCTTTTTTGTCATAGACCCCTTTTCCAGTTAGGTAAAAACCACCAACTCCTTACTAAGTCCATACTGTACTGTGTATTATTTAATAAGTATATCCTATCCGCACCAACACAACCCCACAAGAATAATGTTTTTTTGAATTTCAGTTCAAGCTCATGGACCCCTTGTTAAGAACCCCTGAGCTAAGGAGAGTCTGGTGTTGTATATATAATTTTAATAGTCTCCAGGTTTTACGTAGTACTTATCTAATACTTTTAACTTCAAGCAGCCAAAGGTTTGTTTAGATTGAGGTCCACAGATATGTCCTCCAGTGCCCTGATGTATTCAGAACCAGTGTGAAACAAGACCTGGCTAGAAGTAGAAAATATTGAGACTGGGATATGTTTGTATCTTTAACATGCTTGCATTCTAGTTACTAATTGTGATTTTTATACAAGTCACTTGTGCTCTTTAGCTGGAAAATATATTTCAAAATTGACATAAATTAAAAATCTTTAACTACATTTGTTCAACGCAGGCAATAGAAAATAACCCGTCTAGATTGTGCTTTCAAAAATGAAAAACATTTGTTTATTTCCACTGCAAAAAATAAGTATTCTAAGCTGTTAAAAAAAATTCTAACCTATTTCTAATGTTTGACACAAACCTAGTACCATAAATATCTTAGTGGTTCCAGTTATGAGATTCTCTGTGGTGGGAGATTGTCATGGCAATGCTTTTTGACACTTAAAGATTGTTTATTGCTTTCCCTTGGGAAAATGATAACTCTGCATTAAATAGTATGACATTTTCTTTCTTTTAAGGAGTTATCCTTTCTTATATTTATTTTTCATTCACTGAACATAAAAATATGAATAAAGAAAACCCACCTTTGGAAACTCTCAAAATACCTCCTTACTTTACTTAGTTCTCATTTTCTTGGTGCTAAAGAGTACCTAAACAGTGATTGAGGTTGCATTGCATTGAGGTAATGTACACAGTTGTGGGCGTCAATAAATTTCTGGGCTGACACTACTTGATATGGAAGATGTAAGTCACATTTAACCATACTTTAACACTTGAGCATACTTTTTTATTTTAGTGGTTTATGCTCTCAAGCATTAATAATGATTTGCCTTTCCACTAGCCTCCTCTTAGATTTAATAAGAAATTCATATTAATCATTAAAAGAAAGAGACATGATTCTTCAAGATAATCAAATATTGACAGGTTAGAAATAGCTTTCTGCCTGGGTTCATTGATATAGGTTATGTGATATAAATATTTATTTCTTTTCTGTCACTCAGAGTAAATGCCACCAATTGATTCAGCATTGATATAGTGTCAGCAGTTCATAAGAAACATTTGACTGGCTTGTGTTTTCCGATTAGTCTGTGCTCTATAAAGTGGGATTTACTAAATCTCTCCAATTGTCTGCTCATAGAGTGTGACTGCTTTCTGAAACCATTATTGCTTCGATTTGTGAAGCAAAGGTCTAGTGATAGGACTAGTTTCTGTCAGGCCTTTACATATAAAATAAGGATTAATTGAGCATTTTTATTTTAATGATTTATAAGCAATAGGCACTGATTCTTCCTAAGATAGGCAGACAGTAAACAAAGAATGTTTTCTTTGCTGATCCATAATTGAATTCCATGTCATTTTCCCTATTAATTCCATTAATATTATATTAAATCAGGCACTTTTTAAAAAGTTTAATATTTAGTCTTTGCAATGGAGACATTATTTTCCTGTTATCTCTTTATGACAGAAGTTTCCATTTTTCAGCTAAAAAAATCAATCATAAGTTGTTTTTAGCATGTTTTATTGAAAGCTATAAATCTGTATCACTGATGTGTTTTCTAGATGTTTTCCCCACTTCATTTGTGATGCAGAATCATCTGTTTAACACTGGCCCTTAATTAGAAACTGATTAGTAGTATTCTAAGGGGTCAGTTTAAAGCAGAGGTTCTTAACCTTTTTTATTCCACAGACCCCTTTGCCAGTCCCGTGAAAACCAGACTTCTTACTAAGTCCATACTATATGGTGTATTATTTAATAAATTTATCATGCCCTCACAAGAATAATGTTTTTTTTGAATGTCAGTTCAAGCTCATGGACCTCTTGTTAAGAACCCCTGGACTTTAAAGAATTAAAAGAAAGCACACAGTTACTCCAAGGATGTGTGGTTTTAACCTTTGTTTTTCTGAAGTTTTTTTCCCTCTTTTTGTGTTTTTAGATTGGGTAGGAGAGGGTGATAATATTTTCCCCTTTCTCATAAATCAAATATAAATGTCCTGAAAAGTTACAGATGCAGAATAAATTCTTATTCTGCTGCAGCTTTCTTTGGCTGTTATTTTGAGAACTTTGGATGCTTTTAGAAAACCTTTTTGTGTTTAGGGGGAAAAAAGGAAAGAAAAATAAGTATGTTACCATAAAATTAGTTTTAAAATCCATATCATCACCAGTATCTATAACTCTTAGATTCTTACAAGTCTTCTTGGATCCCATATGAAGACCAAAACATAAATGAGATTGTGTATGTAAGTCTAAACAAATGACCATCTCCTCTACACACAGAACCAACTTTTCTGCCCCTGGACCTTCTCATCTACATTTCTTTCCATGGCTTCTGCTTCTTTGAGCAGGTGCAGGGCCCACTGTCAGTCATTTCTCCCCAGTCATTTGTTGTCTAAGCAGTTGACATGTAATTGTGACTCTTGTGGCTTTCCTTTATCCTCCCTCACATCTATTATTGTCTCCCTTCCTTTTTTCTTTCTTTCTTTTTTGGTCAAAACAAGGAAATAACTATATTTAAAAATTATTTTGTAGCTTTATTGAGTAAAACTCTTCTACCTCCTTTCACTCTAAACAGTTACATGATTTTTAAAAATCGTTTCTCTTTTTTAAAACAAGCATCATAGCTAATGAAATTGCTTTTAACTTGCAATTGGCCTTCAGTTGGTTCTTTTCCTTCCTGTGGCCCTTAATGAAGTGGATGTTCCCTCCATGACTTAACACCTGAGGGAAAGTGCTAATATGGCACATTGAACTGGAGTACTGAAAGACTGGGTTCTAGCCTTGACTGGTTATATAACCTAAGCAGGTTGGGCTAGATGGTCTTAAAATGCTGAGAAATTCTGTGATTTTTGTGATTCTTGATCCTGGCTATAATTTTAAAATTTTGTACTCTGTAGGCCATAAATTCAGCATTTTTATCATGAGTTTTGTTTCAATTTGAAAAACTAATTAACATGCTCATCTAAATTAAAAAGGCAGAAAATATTATTAGCTGTTTGTTGATCCCTTTAAAGATTCCTTTTCCATAAAGTCAAAGTAACACATTTTGAGCAGAGATAGGAAATGCTCAAAATATTTTTTTGTAATCAGTTCTTGAGGTTGGCTCTTATAGGTTTTTCCTTTTTAAAACTTTGTTTTTTTAACATGAGTAATATTTGTATACTATATAAAAATTAGAAAATCCAAATAAGCAAAAAGAAATAATCTGAGATTCTTTAATATAAAAAACCCTCAGTTGGTTAATAGACCTGGCAAAAGTTAATTAAACTTTAAAACATTGTAGAAACACATTAACCATTTTTTAAAAATGGGCATTGTCTTTTTAAATGATATAACCCTTTTTATCTTATGAGACTCTTGCATTCTTATTATCTGAGAGAGTCCAAATTTCTGTTTTGATTTTTCTATCCTTGAATTTAGGTAGATATGTGCACATGCATATACACTTGCCCCTCTATACTCCTGACACTGCTGGGGTTATTTTGGATGCCTTCCACTCCTGGTTTAGGTTGGAGTGCTAGAAATGCTGGGAAGGCAGCTGATCTGCTTCTCTTTTCAACCTGCTAGGTAATAGGGGTAAAAAGACTGATGTCAGGATTCTAATGGTTTAAGGTGTTCAGAGATGTGCCACATCTATCCCTTTGCCTTCTCTTCCTCCAACAAAATACCCAAAAAATGAAACATCCTTCAAATTCCAAAGTCTTTCTTGTATAGTTTTGGAATGTATATATCTGTGTATCTTCGTGCGGATATATCCTAGGGAATGGTCTTTTGACCTGTGCCGTATCTCCTTTTATGTGGTTGGGAATCAGGAAGGGGTAAATGCTTGATGGAGTAGTGAACGGGGTGCCACCATAGGCTGCGGCTCCTCTAAAGTCTAGATCCTAGAGTGTGGAACATAGCTACATCCTACATACTCTTAAATCTCAGTGGCACTAATTCAGAATTTGTGAACTAGAGTAAGTGAAATTTCTCTGTCCTAGAAGTTTACTTTGTGCCATGATGAAAGTGCAGCTAACTTGTTAAGCAAGTTAATAGTACAAATTAGGTTGTCAAAGGCCTGTTTAGACTACCTGGAGAAGTGTTTTAAAGGAATTGGCCTATTTGCACTTGGCAGCAAATACTGTTATTTATGTATCCTTCATACCCACTGATCAAAGTAAACCAAATAATAATTCTTATTTTATACTGTTTTAAAATTCATACTTGCCTTTACCATCATTTGGTTCAGATTAATAAAGTTTTCTTTTTCTTTGTGCTAAATCTTTTTTTTTTTTTACAGGTTAAAAATAAAGTATGTCTTCTTCCCTGTATTAGTAATTTAAAGGTAGTGAAGAATAGAATTTCCTTTAAATAGGAATATAGTTGTCAATCCCTCTGACTTGTCTATCATTTCTCCACTGACACTAAATATAGTAATTAGCTGATTTTAAATTGCATCAATCAGGTTGTAATACAAGTTAAATTGGGTACTGAATTGGTCTTTACATATTAATCTTTCAATATCCTTTTTAGGGATTGGCTGTTTCTGTTACCTACACTGTATTCCTAATTATTACAGCTCCCCAAAGCTTTAACTTCAGGAATGTATAGAAGACATATTTCCCTTGATAAATGAAACCTTTAGCATAGAGCAAAATATTTAAAGCTTTACTATAATGATCTGAAAGCAAACTTTTCTTTTTTTCAGATGGTATTGAATTAAAAACTCCATCCATTTTCTGCCCATGCATGATTTTTTTCAGGCCTTGTTATGGCTTTTCCCAAGCTTTAGCTATATGGAATATAGTGCCTTTATGGAATTCACTTAGTGAATAAAGTTGGCAGTTAATTTTTAAGCAACTGGACCAGTTTGTAGAAAATTTCTGTATGCCTCAAATAGAATCTGACTAGTCTTAAATTCATTTGATGATTAATTATTTAGGGAGTTCTTTAGAACTCTGAAGCAGTTTGTGTGCACTAAAATAATTCACCAATATTCATGATACAAAGAGAGTAGTATTTGTGGAATAGGTTTTATAGCACCTCAGGAAAAACATGAAAACTTTTTCTATATTAAATTATAAAAATGACTTTAATTTGAAAAATTACATGTCTATATGTTTTCCCTTTATGCATTATAATGTAGGACTATATGTGCTTTAAAATGCATAGATCTGGCATTTTTCTATGAGCATAATGTGATTTCTGTCCAGTTATTGCTGTATACTAATTTATCATTTGCAAAGACAAGCAATATATATACTAGGAAAATTATAGATATTATTCAGTTCATTTGTTATTTGAGGAGTTTCCAGGGGCCAGTTTACTTACAGACCATGTATTAGATTAGTGGGGTGGGGTGGTGGTGCTGGTGGTGTGCACACATGTTTTCTTCTCAGTTTTGACTTTAGTTATGTGTGGTGCTACTTGGCATTGGTTATATGCAGTACAGGAGACTGTTTTCTTATCTATATATCTGACCTGACCCTTTTGAGCTATGTTATATCATTCCATTTTGACACCTTTTATCAAACTTTAATGAAATGACCCAAGCAAACAAATTGTCATTAAACTTTCCATCACTTTGTCCCTTGGTATCGTCTTTTATAAATTGGACAGCAAATGTTGTATTGATCTTCTCGTTCTTGCAGCTGAACTTGAAATGACCCAGACTGCTTGTTGTTTATGGCCCAGAGTTGCTTTTCCTTGACATTTCCATCCACAGCATGACATCCTTTTTGTTTTTCTTTCTTTCTTGTGGAGATGAATGAGCAAGACATACGATATCAGGACACCCTTGGTCATGGCAATGGAGGTACAGTGTACAAGTGAGTAGTCAATTTTGTTTTAAACTTTCTCTCCGTTTTACCAAATGCTGGGTTTCAAGTTTAAAAGGTATCTGAGTTCTCCATAGTAAAGATTTTTAAATGACCACTAGTGCTTAGATTTTATTTTCACATTTTACTCCGAAATTCTGCAAGGCATCTATTTTCACAGGAATTGCTTAGGAAAGTGCATTTATATTGCCTTTTTAATATTTCTGAATCTGAATCTCTCCTGGGTGAACAGTTAATGGTCCACCATTACCAAGTGTGCTTTTAACTGGCCTGAAGTTTAGTGCAATTTTTCCTTTGCTCTTTAACACCTTTTTATTTTTTAAACTTGCTAGTACCCTATGCTAGTCCCCTACCTGTTTACATATATGCCCAGTAGAAACCAAACCTTACAAATACCATTCCTTTGCCCTGTGTTGACACAATAAATTATTAAAAAGCCTTCTTCCTGTTGAATTTCCTTCTCTTCTCACCCTACTCCCCTGAGAGAATTTCTACACATTGATGAATATGTTAAGTTATAAAGTTCTCCCAAACTCCAGTTGCAGTGATCTTACCCTAAAGGAGAGTTCATTTTCATATTAAAAAAAATGCTAACAGTAAAAAATTTTTCTCTCGACAGGGAAGTCTTTCTCTTGTAGTAGTGCAAGTTTAAACTACATAATGTAATATCTGGTACTTAATAGTCTGCAATGGTGTATGAAAAATATTCTACTAGGAATTAAAAAATCCATACTCTGTAAGAAAGCCCTGAGGGAGTAATAAAGCTTTCCTTCAGAGAGCTGATTTCAATATATACACTAACCCTGCATCACATTATGATTGTGTTTTACCTTAGATATTTAAACATTTATATTAATATATATATTCAGTGTTATAAAAGAATTAATTTACTTTCTAATTGGTTACTGATGTTCTTAGATCATTAAGCTCTATCTTGACCATGTGAATACAGATAAAAAATTGCCCCGTGACCGTAAAGGGCCACTTTTAAACCCCAGAATACCCCCTACATAATTAGAACTTTGGCATAGAATTATGTCTCCCAGGGTTAGGTGCTCTTTTGAAGTCATCTGTTCCAGCCACCCTGCCAGGGCTTCAGTCCTCTCTACAGATAGGGTCAGGATGTAAGTCCTCTTTCCCAATTCTTGTCCTTTAAGAATTTATGTTCTAACCTTGTACAATTATTTTCATCTCTTAAAACATGAAAGAAACATTATGTAGGTGTTCTTTAGAAGATCCTGCCATTTGGTATATAATCTATAATCTAGCACAAAGAAACTAGGTAATGATAAAAATGGTTTTCTTAAAAAAAAAGAACTTACATCCACATTTTTGGATTGTTTTTTTCCTGTAGATAACTGAGTATTATAAATAGTTATCTGAAAGTCAAGTGCTTCTACTATGATAATTCAGACAATTAGATAATAACACATTTCCAGTATGGTCTTTGGGCCTTGTCCTTAACATGTATGATGCCTAATATGTCTAATGGGTTTTCAGGCTACCATTCTCCTTCTCTTGATCATTCTAGCATTCCTTCTCATACAGCACCCAGAACTCAATATATAACATTTCTTCATCTTAGTCTTCTCCTTCTTACTCTTATCTGATCTGGAATTTTATCCTGTTCTGAAAGTTCTTAGGTTCAAGTATCTTTAGAAAGGAAAGAAGAGGAAGGAACATATACACCCCAATTTGCTTCCCTTCAGTTCTCTGGAGGGAGCAGTTTTTAAAGTCTTAACCTGTCTTCTTAATGCTCTTATGTGGATAGCTAGATATAATAACAGAAACGATTTCTAGCAACTCTTTGGATTCCTTTTGCTGGCTTCAATTGGAATCCAAAATATTTCTTTATACTCTTAACTTACTTATCTGTATTTCTTCACCCCATGTTTAGCTCTCAAACATGTTTCTGTTTTTCAGTTGCAGGTTTGTTGTGAAATTATTGTCCTGTTTATTCTAGAAGGAAGAAAACATAAGACCACCGAACTCTAGCAAATCATTTTTATTAGAGATAATACCCTAGACGTTAAAATTATAATCTTTTGTCTGAGAACATAGGTTTACAAAATAAGGCTATATAGGGAAGTAGAAATAACATCGCTGTTTCCCAAGGAAAAATTACATAAAAATTATGTTAATTTTGTTTTTAGATAAGAAGCATGGCTGGAACTTCTCCGTTCCTTAGGGCCACAATATCCAAGGGAACATTCTCGCATATATCCTTAGCACAAGTTCTTTAATTTGCTAGAGCTCTATAGTGGCAGTAGTGACTAACCCTGAGTTCATTTAGCTGCCATTGCTGATGCTTGCTATGAATGTTGTATGATTTAATATGATCTAAACAGTGGTTGCTTATAGAGAATGAGTGGAAGTATCATGATCATTTCATTATTTATATAATAGATTTCTTATTAAAAAAAAAAGATTTCACTTATTTTATTGCCTATATGATTCTTTCGGGGAAAAAGTATAAAGACACCAATTGCATAAACACCTCTCATTGATTATTAGCCTTCATTTCTGCCTTGGCTTCAACTTGTGTTGTTGTTGTTCTATATCCCTGGCATTTAGTTTAGTAAAGAAAATGACAATCATTAAGAAATAAGAATCTACTTTATTAAACAGTATAAAACAAAGTGTTTGATGTGTTATGATTGAGTTTCTACTACACTAAATTAACCTTAATGGTATTGACTATTTATTAAAAATTGTGACTTTTCAAACAAAATAATTACAGGTCAGGCTATGCTATGTAAACTAGATGAAGAAAATATTGAGACATTCACCCACTGGTAACAAAATTGCTTAATGGACTTATTTAGTTTTTTTTCATATAAAGTCTAATCAGACTAATAAATGCAAAGCAAAAATCTAATACTTGAGACTTATTTGCTCCATTTAATGGGGTGTTGTGAATTTCAAGGGCTACAGTATCATGAATAATGGCAATATGTATCATTTAATAGTTGATCACATTTTCATCCTTTAAGTCTAGATGTTCTCTACTACAGTTATACAACACAAAATTCTAGCCCCAGACATTTAAACAAAATGGTAATAGGTATTCTGCTTGTCTACTGCTGACCTGTTCTTGTGTTATGATAGTGACATAAGCAAGTAATTTTAAGTAGATATTTCTTGGATTACTAGTTTGGTTTAAGTGGATCATAAAGGAAATACTTTATACTAAAATAAACCCCAAGTCAGGGAAGAAGAAAAGTTTACTAAAAGGAAATGGATGCATTTTCATTAAGGCTCCGTTTTCCAAAGTGTCTTCTGTAAGTTGATCCAAAAGTCAATTTAGGAGAGACATGTTCTTTTTCTCTTGGAGAGACTCACAATGAATTTCAAAAGCATAGAGAAAGTAGAAGATACTATGTGTTGTAGTTTAGTGTCTCCCACCAACTTTGGCAAGTTATGTAATGTCTCCTTCCTCAATTTACCCAAATGTAAATGGGGATGATAATTACAGTATCTGCTTTATAAAGCTGTTCTGAGGTTAAATGAGAAAATCCATATAAAAAGTCTAGCACTGTACCTGACACTTACTATATGATCATGACTGATAATGCTGGTACTAATAATAGAAAAACCTCTTTAGCTTTGTGAAACCCTATGTTTCTTAGACTTATTTGGCCACAAGAACATCTGTAAACTCTCACAGAATTAGAGTTGTGGTGAATTTACTTTGATAAATTCTGCTTTTATATTATGAAACATGATGTTTCTATGTTTCATGTTTAATAAGATGTATTTTATCTTATATATTGTATGTGAAGACACTTTTTAAATGTTTCAAAATTTTTTTTATCACACTTTATTTTCAAATCATTATTGATTAGTTGGTATCATGGTAAACCCATTTTACCTCTGAAAAATCTAGGGCTCCCATTTGTATTGCCATGCAGGGGCAAAGCCAGAACCCTGCACACAGCATTTCTTTTCTCTTCACAGTTTTTCCCCCGGGCAGGGTTGTTTCTCAAGGTCAAGCAGAGTCCATTGTATTTTTTTTTAATTTTCCAGTCTACCCAGCATAGACCTAGGGATAGAATAGACACTTAATACACATTGGCAGAAATGAAAATGAGTTAAGTGAAGGTTTGTTAGGGCTCTTTAATCAGATTCTCCCCATCTCTAGCTAGTTTTAGAAGATTACAGCAGGCTGCATAATTGTTTAGGACAGTGTCCTAGAAGCATAGGAATTTCCAAACTCTGGGCATGTATTTGTATGATTAATATCTGTTCAGATGTTAAAAGTTAGCACCCATTGGGAAACGGACTTTGGCCCAGTGGTTAGGGCGTCCGTCTACCATATGGGAGGTCCACGGTTCAAACCCCGGACCTCCTTCACCCGTGTGGAGCTGGCCATGCGCAGTGCTGATGCGCGCAAGGAGTGCCGTGCCACGCAAGGGTGTCCCCCGCGTGGGGGAGCCCCACGCGCAAGGAGTGCGCCCATGAGGAAAGCCGCCCAGCGTGAAAAGAAAGAGCAGCCTGCCCAGGAATGGCGCCGCCCACACTTCCCGTGCCGCTGACGACATCAGAAGCGGACAAAGAAACAAGACGCAGCAAAAAGACACCAAGAGCAGACAACCAGGGGAGGGGGCGGAATTAAATAAATAAATAAATCAAAAAAAAAAAAAAAAAAAAAGTTAGCACCCATTGACCCAACTTACTATCCTTTTCTCTTGGATGGTTGTTACATTGAAATGAAGGTAATTAACAAGTCCATTTACTTTGGAAATATTCTTTGGTTCTATAGGTCAAGTCATTCAGGCTTTTCGTTTCTTCAGCACATTGTTTCATAGAGTCACTCAAACTTTGGGACCATAAATGAAGTAGTATTTAACTCTTAGGATTTAAATCATCAGCCAACAAGATATATATATCTTATATATATATATATATATATATATATATTTCCCTAATGCAAGTTATTTGAGCTAAGACTCAAATAGCTTCTTGTCTATGTATTTTTATTTTTAGTCTTCAGGTGTTTAAAACAGTAGTGAATTTTCTTCCTTCAGCTGCTTCCTACAGTACAGTTAAAAGTCTAATCTGGATTCAGGGCAAAATTTTCTCAGTGATAGAATGAATATCATATGTACTGGCTCTATGATGTTTTCAAGGTTGGAGATATACCATTATATAAGAATTCATTTGAACATATCTAGAAATAACAAGAAGAGGGAAGGGATAGTAATTCTCAAAGACATTGATCTCACCTCCTTTCTGTTGTCTTATCTATTTTAAGAGATATATTTTGGTGGTAGTGAGATAGAGATGGTCCTTGGATGTGGTAACTAAAGTCATGTGAGCTGTTAATATATGTCTGCCGTTGTGACATAGCTGTACAGACTGATTCAAGGAATATTTGTTTGTTTGGGACAGGACTTTATCAACTCATTAGAGTTAGAGAACATGATTTAGCTCATGAACATAGAAACTCTGAGGGGCAGTTATATAAAATGAAAAAATACACAAATTGTTTCCAGATTAAATGTTATATGATAGACAAAATATTTCCAAACATGGGATTCTTGAGAGGAAAACAATAAAAGGGTTCTTGGTGAAAATATTGGGAAGTATTTAGAAAACTATCAGAAAACTTTCACTTCCCCTTTCCCCAGCCTACCTGAAGGTGCCAAACCAGAGCAGTAGGTATGCTCCCACCTTCACCAGTGACTCCATCAGTGACCCTTCTCCTTTAAATTTTTCCCTGAAATGTATCTTGTAAATTAAGAATGGTTTTTAAGTGATTTTGTTTTCGACCCAAAGGCTAGGGTGATTGCTTGATTTTAACATGAAATTTCCAATCAAATGAAGAGTATTTTCCTTGTACCCAAGATCATATTTTAAACTAGCAAACAACACATTATCTTAATGCAAAATTAAATGTATGTGTATGACTAGATTGTATTACAGTATTATATGATAAGCAAGGATATTTATATTTTCAGAAAATCGATGAGTGTCAAGTAAAATTAATTATGTATGTATGTTTCCTTCTCTCTCTCTCTCAGCATCTCAAACCATTATAGGTTTGTTTCATACAGTAAGGTATATAATATTGATTAGAAGCTAAAGAATTAACCTGAGCTTGTTATTTTTCTACACACCTTTCCACCTCTGCTTCCCTGTACACCCTCTAACCCCCACCATATTCCTACAGCTTCACACTTGCTCATATCCATTATGGCAATGATGGATTATTGGCATCCAACCAACATGACAGGGTGTCACAGGTCGCTGAGCAGAGATTTTCAGACTCTGTTTCCACCTGCATTAACTATTATTGAAATAGTTTATTGAGATTGAAGTATTGATCATTTTCTGCTAACCTTGGCTTAAGGGAAGGAAGAGGAAGCAGTGGTGTTTTTGAAAGACACTAAATTTCACTTAGAAAAATCTCATTTATTTAGTCTTTTCTTCTTCCTATTTTATAGCCCCTATTGTTTTATTGCTTGGAAAAGGGTATCTTGGCTTTATTTTTATGACAGTATAATTATACTTCAGAAATGTACTTGATTACAATGGGTAACAAAATTGTTCTAGTATATTGGTTTGGCCAATATTGCTATACAAACAACTTTTCAGTCAATTGAGTCTGGTAAAAAATCAATACATTATGGTAATAGTTCAAGTAAGAATTTGCTGAATCTAAGTGTTTTAATACCATCTCCTTTCAGGGAAAAAATAGTTTTGCAATGCCAGGACATCTTTCTCATATTTTATTTTAATAAAAATGCTTTTTTATGAAGAAATTTAAAATCCTCAGCAGAAGTGGTTGTGAACAGGTAAACATTAGCACACTTCTTTCTTATAGGGTAGAGGAGACCTAGTTTCCACGTGAAATCTATTTCTCTGACTGTAGTTGAAAGGTATAGCAATGGGCTTTGACTTCCTTTGCAATGTGTCACATTTGGATTCATGTGTCTCGTTCTGGGTGCTGATTTTACCAAGAGACATGGACAGTTGAAAGAGCACCCAAAGGAGTATGAGAAGAATAATGAGGGGCCTGGTAATTGTATCTGGCCCATCATTCTTCATTCATTTGTTAAAGCAGCCACGTTTTGAGTGTGTGCTGTGTGGAGGGCATTATGCTCAATGTTGGGGACAGCATGGCCCTCATCAGACCTATGTCCAGATGGATGAGAAACTCTGTCCCCAGGTAAGTATGGGAAACTTCAGTCTGGGCCACATGTCTGTATGTGTGGTATACAGGCCTTGGTTCTGAGGAGGGAGCTATGCTTTGAGGATGGAGCTGTTCCTTCCTTGGGAAGAATCGGGAAAGGTCTCATAGAGAAACTGATACTTGAGTTGAGAAGTGGTTGAAAGAATTGGCTAACTTTTATCTGAAGAAGAGAGAATTAAAGGGCTCCATGACAGCTGTCTTTAAAGAAAAAATCTGAAGGGCTGTCTGTAGACAGAGGAACAGGTTTCCTTGGTGTTCTGAAACCTCGACCATCACTGACACAGTTGGCTTTTGATTAGAGTGAGGTATTTTTCCTACTACTGTTTTCCCCGTTGGGTTGTCATCTCTGGAGGAGAGTCTGTGTCTGGTGGAAATCCCCACAGTGCACAGTTCCTTACCTATTGTAGGTGTTTAGTGAGTATTTCAGGAATTAACCTGCAGAGGCAGATTCTTCACAACCTAAGAATGGACACAAAGTTCTGGCTGTTGCTGGGTAACCCTGGGAGGTGAACTTGCCTGCCTCAAACAGAACAATATAGCTATTGTTCAGAACCACTAAGAAAAGAATTCCCACTCAGACTTAGAGATGAGATGACTACAAAAGTTTGTTCCAAGTCTAAAGTGCCAGAACTAAATTCAGCATTCAGCTACCATAAAAATCTCCTATCAGGTTTTGTTTGATTTTGTTCTTTTAAATTTTGTCATATTGTATGTTCATTTATTCACTGAACAAATACTTATTGATGCACACTATGTGCCAAAGATTATTCTAAGCATGTGTGATCCAATAGTGAACAAGACAAATGAGCTCCCTGCACTCCTGGAGCTTACACTAGTGGGACAAACCGACAATAGTCAAGGAAATACATATTGAAGGAAGATGATGTCAGACATTGCAAGTGCTATAAAGAATGTAAAATAGGTGCTCTAGGAAGGCTTATCTGAGTGGATGATGTTTAAGCTGAGACTTGAAGGTTAGGAAGGACCCAATTATGGGAGAATCTGGGAGAAGAGCCTTCTAGGCAGCAGAAACTGCCCAGGCCAAAGCCCTAAAATGGAAGTAAAGGTGTCATGTCTAGGCCAGTGTGGTTGGAGTATATAGAGCTCAGGGGAAAATGGAGAGATGAGCATGGACTGGATCATGTTGAATCTTTTAGAACTTCACTTGGTATGGCTATGCATTTTGTGCTGGTGGGAAAGATATGGCTTGAAAGGGTTGTGGCATGCCTTGTGTCACGTCGGGCCTGGAACTGAGATCTTCTGACACATACCTGTAATTGGGATTCCTTCGCAAGCCAAGGTTCCTTTACATTGTTTGCCTGTTACTCTCTGAGTTTCCTAATTTTTAACTCAAATTATTTTTGGATGTAAGATATATATCAATATATAATTCTGAGAGTCAATAATGTACTATCTCTGGTTGTTAGTTTTAGAGACTTTTTAGGAGATGTTAAAGCAACCATTTCTTGGCTGACAGAGTTATTGCAGCATAATTTATTTGGTTTATCCTTTGAGTCTTTTATAAAAAACTTAGAGTTTAATAATTGAATCACTAGATTAATTGTATAGCTGTGCTAGTGGAGGCAATGCAGTTCCTGATTTATAAAGCAGGTTCTTTTAAAAAAAATTTTTTTTTTAATACAGTATTTGATGTGTTAGAAAATTGTGGTCTCTTGGTTGGCATGTAGCACAAGCAAATATTTGTATACGATAGCATCTAGGATATTTACTTAAATTGTTGTTTTTTAAAAATTATTCCCTAGAAAGTCCAAAAGACATTTACTGCATATAACTGCTCCAGTTTTTTTTTTTTCCTTCACTCTGTCAGTTACTTTGATGTAAGAGACTATGTTTCTGTTAAATTCTGCCTTACTGAAGTAAAATATGTTTAGGTTCTGATTTATATGCTAACACTGAATCTGAGGAGCACATTACTAAATTAGAGGGAAAAATAGAAATGTAGATTTTGGTTGTGGATATTAAGCTTGAAGTATTTTTAAACATTAATTGCCTTTTTAATGTGACTTTGTATTATGTTGTCCTCTTGTTCCTAAAATTCCGTACTTTTCCTTGACAGTATTGCAAAAAGATAGGCAAAGGATGTACAGTTTTATTGCTAAAAACAGAGTTCTTGGTTTTTGTTTTTTGGATTCAAATAATGAAACAAGTGTTCAGATAGAATTAGATTTTGCTTTGGACACAATCAATATAGCATTTTAACAAGCTTAGTGTATTTGGAAAATATGTATTGTGTAAAGTTCTCAAACATACTGATTCTATTACAACTGCTAACTATAGCAGCAAAATGTAAAAATATACTTAGTCAATAAACAAAGCTCTGATTAAACCATAATTAAATTTTCAGAAAAGTTATCTAAGAACTACAAATAAGATATATTTTTACATTGTCTCATCAACAAAATGTATAAACGGTGGAACTTTATAGTGATAGATAAAATGATACACGGGATAGAATTAGAGGTTGAATTTTTACCACAAACACATGTACTAAGTTAAGCCTGTGTACACCACTTATTTCACTTCCTTTTTAACTTTTTTTAAAAAGGTAATTCATAGTATTGCAGGACACAGTAACTAGGCTAAAATGACTGAAAAGGCAAATGAGAAGTTTTCCTGCTCCTCTGGAAGCCCAAGTAAAATGTTTCAATGCCTTGACTGCTTTGTGTACCCTAGATGCAAGAGGTGCTTAGAATCATAGTAGTTGCGTTTACATTTCCATTGTGGACCATCTCCACTTTACCCCATGTTATCCCCTCAACTGCAGTGGGATGTAGCTGGGTGGAGTAGGCATCACCAGCCTCACTTGGCCTATGAAGAAATTCAAACAGAAATTAATGGAGTACTCTGAGAAGTCAAACCAAGTTAGGGAGAAGATCATCACTGAAACGGGGACTTTCCTAGCCCCCTCCCAGTGCCCTTCCTAGTAAATAATTATGTTGGTGTGTGCAAGCATATGAATCTATGCTGGAATTTTCTAGCAAAAATACTAAAAATATTTGAGTTGTACTTTTTTTTTGGTGCATCAGGTATGCTCACCTTTCATGTGAAAAAACAAACTACCTCTGCTTCCTTTCTTCCCTCCTTTCCTGGAACTTACACTCTTTCAAGAAACTGATTAATCCATTGTCAAAATATTGATGCTGATTTCCAAACTTCAGTCACATTAGCATATGATCCCCTGGAAATTATATCTTTGATTTTTTTTTTCTTCACCATGATTTTTTGAGTGTATTTGTGTGTGTATTAAAATAATCTTTGGAATATTTTTCGTATTTTTTTGGCTTGCTGGTCTTTGTAAGCGCATTCATTTTCCTCCTCCCACACAGAATCCCTCCCACTCCCTTTCTCCTCCCATTTATCTTGTTTTAAAAAGATGTGATATATTTAAGACTCATCTTCTTAAATAGACTGGGGTTAGCACTTTCTCTTGACTAATCTTAAGGGATTCTATAAAACAAAATGTTGCTTAATTTTATAACAAGGATTTTCTAATACAATTTATATGTTTTTAGAAGTCACCAAAGTCATCTCAAAAAAGAATGTGGTGGAATTGGTTTTAGAATCCAAACACTTCCCTTCTGTTATCTAAAACTCCATGTTATGCCATGTATAAGGAAGTCATTCAAATTCCTTCATCTTATTAGGTTTAAAGATGTCTGCCCAGTTGGTGTAAGGTGTGATGCTTGTTTGAGTGCGTTCCGTTTTTATGTTAAAGGAAAAGGTCTCTCTTGGTTCATTTTGACCCTAGTCATGATATGCCTGTTTTGTGAAGGCTGTTATGCACAAAAGTGCACAAAATGAAGATAAACTGCCTCTCTCCAGTCTGACAAAAGCCATTCCTTTGCAGAATGGTTGCTGCAGTGAAAGTAAATAAATGAATGGACAGCAATCACAGCCTAGTTGATGAAACTGTTCAATTAAAGCACAGGCATTTACATGGTGTAATTTCCCTAAATTGCCAATGAGCCCCTTTAGACACAACCAGTGTTCAAATTGATTTCAGCATTGATTTTGGCTGAAGCTGATAAATTTCTGCTTGTTAGTTAAAGTAATTTTGCAGAAGACTTTGTACTGCAGTATTGAAGTGTTCATTTAGCTGATGGTTAAAAGAGGAGTTATTTACAGAGGCCTCTACTGTTGTTCTGAGATGGGACAATTCCCCAATCATCTTTTACTTTTAATTTTTTAGGCTTCAGTATACCAATCAATAGGTGATTGAAACTGATTAAAACTTATCCAACCAGCTGCCTATGGCAGTTTAATTAGAAGCTGGATAATTCTTAAATTAAAGTTGTCTTATTCTCATTGTATAGCTATCTTCTAGAAGAGTAAAAGGACTAACAGTGCTGAAAACTTCAAGTTTGACTTTGCTAAGGTATCTTGCAAATGTTAAATCATGCAATTGCTGTTCCTAAGGCAACTTAAAAATGTACTCTGAGGCTTTTGTCTTTAAGAGATTAGAAGTAATAATATTCTTACTTGGCAGCCAAGGAATTTTTTTTCCAGAAAAGTGGATAACCTGTAGTTAATTATATATGTGAAAGAATGGCTGTTTATGATATATCTCTGATTTCACAAGCAAGATGAATGTTTGAGCTTATTATTTTCTAACACTGCAGTGTAGGATGAAGCTAGCCATCATGATGTCCCGTCATCTTCTGTGTAAAATCTTAAGCTTTGAATTTATATCTTTTATTCTGTTTTGAAGTCTTGATTAAAATAAATCTCCATTGAAGGAGAACCAGATATTCTCTTGAACTACATGTTGACTTTTCAGCAGTATTCTGGGCAGGATTATAGAAGAGAGATTTTTGCTTTTTTTTTTTTTTACAGAGAAGTTTCCCCATACTCATTTTACCTAGTGTAGGACAATTTCTTGAGTTTTTAATGGAAACGGGTTAATATTTCCGTCAGAAGGGACATATTACATCTGGTACTACAGGGAGAACAGGAATAAATGACTCTTTTCAGAGGTGCATTTACTCTTTTGACCCACTAGGGTACCATTTAGTGCACTAGAAGAGGTAATTTAGTAAATCGTACCCTAGCGGCCTGAAGAAGTTAATGCAACTCTGAAAAGTGAGCCATTCAATCGATTTTCCCTACTGCTTTTAAAAAATCAACACTGACCATATCCAGAGAACTTTGAAGTCAAGTGGAATTAGACAGTATGGAAGCAACCAGTTTATGTTCAGACTAGTCTTATTGGGACATGTGTCAGATATGGCTTCAGTGGACCTGAATCCATTTCTACCACAGTTGCTTCACAAGTAGGAATCTTGAAGCTGTCATTAACCTTCCTGAGCCTTGGTTTCCTGATCTGTAAAGTGGAGATAACAATATCTACCTCCTGTTGCTTTTGTGCAAATGAAATAACTTCTGTTTCTTAAAAAGAACATTTTATAATCTAAAGGCACTATAGAATAGTAATTATTAGTAGGAGGAGGTCTTCTGAAATAGCATCGTTATATCTGATTTTGGAATGTGATTTTATTGTTAGCTTTCTACCAAGAAAGAAACTGTGAGCAGAGATTACCTTGTAATCAAGCCATTTCAAGAGAGGGATTTTCTAGCTAATTAATCCCCAAGGTATTCCTGTCTCCCCCTCCCCCATGTATTGCCTAGTTACTCCATTTCTTTCTTTCATTCTCTTCATTACGCTTTATATCTCTCGCCTCTGTTTTGTCCATTATGTTTGTTCAAAACCTTTGATTAAGAGATCACTGTGACTGCAGCGTCCTTGATCTCAAAGGTATTTAGACCATATATTAAAAGACATTACTCTAGTTGATGTGGGGAATGTTAAAGGCTTGAACCAGGCTGCTTCAACTTATGGAAGAAATATGGAGGCAGTGATGACCACATTCACTTTGAGGCAGGTGTGGGAGTAAAAAGGGGTCTATAACCAGAGTAAATAGAAAGAGGAAGAAATGATACAATACAGGGCTATAAGAGCTTTTCTCTGATCAGAAATCCTAGTCCAGCCAAGTTCCCAATATCATATGTTAGGTATCTTGAAAGAATTATTATTAACATCTGTAACCTAATAAAATATTTGCTTTGACATTTAAACAGTTTTGGGGGCCTTGTTGTTTCACCACAGATAATTTTGCAATCAGTAGTCAAACAACTATAATGGATTTTTAGGCAGAAAGAACATTGGCATAGATTGCTATTTGAACTAGTATAGTTTACATAAAAGCTTCTTTTACAACTGCTGTTTACTTTGGATTTCCTGTTTCAACAGCTAGAGCCTGGCTAATGTGTTTATCTATTATGAAAGGCAACAACTGTCAGTGTTGATTTCCCTGAAACAATTTGGATTTTTTTTCTGTGGATGGTTATTTTAGTATGTGACAGTGTTCCTTAAAATTCCAAAGCTTCACCATTAGTCCTAAATATTGGTCATACCTACCCCCAAAGAAACCTGCCAAGCAAACAAATCTCTAAAAAGATCAAGCAATAAAATATATTGCATAAATTGAACCACAGTTAGTTTACATTTGGTTACTGAAAACATGTCATTGAATTAATCTCACATGATAAAGTTTTTGTTTTGTTTGTGTGTATGCACACATATATACTCATATGCATTTATGCATTTGACTTTTATAAATAAAAAAATGTCCTACTTAAGATTTGTTCAGCCTTATCATCTTTTGGTATAATGCAATATAATCAGTGTTCTGGTTCATTCTAAATAGGAGTCTTACAGTGTATGATCCCTCATCAGTATCTTCTCCTAGTGGTGTAATTTCTCAATATCTACCATCTCCTTTTTTTGTTTGTTTTAGTGGTTTTCTTTTGAGCCCAGACTATAAAATCTAAAATGAAAAACTTCCAAGTTGGAAAAAGACTTCCATTTTGTTATTCCAAATTTATATAAAATTAGAGTTTGTTTTTTTGTTTTGTTTTGTTTTTGATCAATAAATAAAATGTCATATAAGGAGTAGGGAAATAGCATCTGTAAGTATGGAAACCTATGATCCTACATCAGATTGGCTTTAATGGATGCCCATATATTTGGTTTTGATAAGAAAGCAGATTTAATAATTGAATCTGACTATGAGCAACTCTTAACATTCCATGTTAATGAGAACTAAGAGTTGCATAGATAATTGTAATGAATAGCTAATCAAAAATCTCATTTAGACAGTAGTTTGTCTCTTCCCAATCAAACTTTTTGTCACAGTGAATCAAATCTCAGAGAGCTTTCTCTTTCACCTTTTCTCGTTTCCTTTGCCCTGGCCTCTGATGGACATCGTGGAAATCTCTATGGCATTCAAAGAACAGAGAAGCAGGGAGTCCAGAATATCCCATAAGCTGTGAAATCTTTGTCTGAAAAACTGAGAACCAATTTTAGCATTTAGCAGAGCCATTACTATCACTGCAGTGAACTAATAGGGACAAATGCCTTTGGCTGTAACTTTATTTTAAACAGTCTTTGCTCATCTTCCTTCTTGACTCATACCTACCATTCAAGAGACCCAGTGAGCAAAATAAATAACCATGACATTATTTCCTGCTTACCTTTAACAAGACCATCCTTTTCTAATTACTGATTGTTTCTTAATCCAAACCCTAACTATTGCTTTCACCATTTTAGTGACTGGATTATGTTCTTAGGTTTCCTGTTTATTTAGAGGACTTTCCAACAATTGATAGCACTCTATAAATAATTCACAGAGTAATTGTGTCTCTTTTTTCACTAACTTTCTCTGAAGTATGTTATACGAGTAGAACTTAAGTCAGTAGCATTTATTTTACGTAGTTTCTGAAAGATATGCTTTGCCCCCTTCAACAGACAGTGACAACACTCATTTCAGTGTTCCTGTTTTGTTGTTGTGATTAAAAGTCATTATACATGCAATTACTCTGGAGATCCTTGCTCCAAGAGATGAAAAATGGAAAAGGTGCTTCCCTCCTCATTTTGATGACCATTTTGCTAATAAATTGGCATTTATAACATTCTATCATATTATTAGATATGCTGAAATCTGAATTATTTATAGTCAGGTCAGTGGTCACCTCCCCTCCCCCATTCTTAAATTACCTACTTTCTTCACAATTACTAGAGAAACACAGATGCTCCTTATTACAGATTCTTTCTGCTTATAATGAAAAATAATTCGATCAGAATATGTTCAGAAATTAATATGCAGGGTAGTGCCATAGAAATTAAATGCCTACTTTAATTGTATGAGAGTTGTACAAGCTTTATCAGAAAATATATGATCAGCTCTAGGTTATTTATTTTGTGAACAGGAGTCAGCTGGGACGATTCTTTTTTTTTTTTTTTTGGTTCTGGAATTTGAAATTCTAAGCATAAATAATTTCAGTAAACATTGTAAAATACAGATGCAATTGATCTTATGCCTGACATAAATTTGTGTGGGGGTCCAGATGTTAGAATGTGAACACAGGTTGTTTCTCCCTTATGTCCTATTGGAAGTAGGACTTTCTGACATTTTGTTTTCAAGTTTCAAGTTTCTCTTTTCCTTACACACCTTTAAAGATTCTTACAGAAATTCAGTTTATCCTTTTAACTGGTGTATTTATTTATGAATTCTTGTTAGGCTTAGATGAAAGTAAGCACATCTTTAACCTTACAAGTAATATATATACTCATCTTTAATATTTGAAAGAGCAGAAAATAGAATCAGTTGCATTTGTTCCCAAGAATTGTTTTTTTTTTTAAAAAAGATTTATTGATTTTTTCCCCCTTCCCCCCTCCCACCCCCACCCTGGTTGTTTGTTCTCTGTGTCTATTTGCTGCGTCTTCTTCTTTGTCCTCTTCTGTTGTTGTCAGCAGCACGGGAATCTGTGTTTCTTTTTGTTGCATCATCTTGTGTCAGTTCTCCGTGTGGGCGTCGCCATTCTTAGGCAGGCTGTACTTTCTTTCACGCTGGGTGGCTCTCCTTATGGGGTGCACTCCTTGCGCGGGGGACACCCCTGCATGGCACGGCACTCCTTGTGTGCATCAGCACTGCGCGTGGGCCAGCTCCACACGGGTCAAGGAGGCCCAGGGTTTGAACCGCAGACCTTCCATGTGGTAGATGGACGCCCTAACCACTGGGCCAAGTCCGTTTCCCCCCAAGAATTGTTTTTGAAATCAGTCACATGTTTTGTGAACGCCTCCGTGTGTAAGGCCCTGGACTTGCCAGTGTGTGAGATACATGGCCTTAGGGATACCATTCTCTTGGTTCTGTTGCTAGCTTACTGCCTACCCTCTCGTTTCCTCTATTGTTTTTTTCTCATCTTCCTGCTTCTGAATTTAGCGTGCCTCTGCTTCAGTCCTCAGATCTCTCCTAATCTTTGTTTAAATCACTTCCTAAGTGACCTTGTATAGTTCCCTGGCTTTACATATAATCTATATGCTGATGAAACCCAAATGTGTACCTCCAGCCCTGCCCTTGGACTGAATTCCAATATCTAATTATCAATTGGATACCTTTTAGGCATCTCAAAATGATCCAAAACTGAAGTCTTGATTTCCTCTAAAACTTGCTACTTCTATAGTATTTCCCATCTCAGTAAATGGAAGCTTTGTTCTACACATTGCTTGTGATAAAAACTTTGCAGTCATTCTTGATTCCCCTTTTTCTCTTTGACCATACATCAGATCTATACACAAGTCTTGTTGGCTCTACCTTAAAAATATTTCACAAAGCTGACCACCTCTTACCACTTCTTTTCCTACCATTCTATTCCAAGCCACTGTTATTTCTTGCCAAGGCTATTGCAATAACCTCCCAACTAGTCTCTCCGTTTCTACCCTTGCATCCCTACAATGTGTTTTCTGCACACAGAACCAAAGTTATCTTTCTAAAATATAAAGCTGCTTCTTCTCCTCTAGTGGCTTCTTATATTTCTTGGAATAAAAACTAAATTCTCACCATGGCCTAACTGATACTACATAGTCTGTCTTCCCATTATCTCTTTGACTTCATCTCCCACTTGCTATCTGCTATCCCTTTTGCTTATTCCACTCCGGCAGATATGTCAAACTCACACTTCATCCTGCAACCTTTGAACGTTACCATTTGCTCTTCCTGAAAACCTCTTCCCCTAGATATCTAAATGGTATGCTCCCTTCACTTCTCAAATGTAAACTAATGAGGAAGGTATTTCCTGACCACTACTTTCTTACCTAATATAAAATTACATATCTCTAACTCTGGTCACTGTCTATATCCTTACCTTTATTCTTTTTCATTGCGCTTACCATCACTTGACATTTAATTGATTATTATCAGTCTTCCCCTATTATAAAGTCAGCTCCATGAGAACAGGAACCTTATCTGGTTTGTTTTTTGCTATATCCGCAGTGTCCAGAATAGTGCCTGGCAATCAGAGGCATTTATGAAGGACTTATTAAATATATGAATTAAGTATCTAACCTAAGGGGAGAGCATATCATACACTATGCTACAAGTTAGAGATACAGCAATGAACCAAGTGGTCCTTGACCTATCCTTCAAACTTAGAATAAGACAAAGCATAGACATTCTATTAAGAGTTTATTTATACTATAGTTAAATAAAGTATATAAAGTGAATGAAAATGAAAGTATTGAAGAGAAATAATAATTCATAATAGTAACATGTGAAGTATCATAAGGCAATAGAATAGTTGATGCTAAATGAGTAAATTAAACCCCAGGATAGGATATCTGATAAATGAGATTTGAACTTGTTCTTTCCTGATTCCCGTCTTCTCCATTTACAGTATCCTGAGGTTAAATTAATCTCACACTACTCTTCTGCATGGTAATGGACAGAGCACAAGGGTTGAATTGAGATAGATCCAGATTTGAATCCTAGATCTGTCACTTATAACTCTGTTACCTTGAGTTTCTTAATACCCCTGAGTCTGTTTCCTCATCTGTAAAATGTGGCTTATGATACATACAACATAGGAAATTTAGAATTAAATAAAATAACAAAATTATTCTGTAGTCCTTAGGAATAGTTAGTTCTCCCCTTTTCTCCTTTCTCATGACTATCATATTTACTTATTAACTTATGAATATTTGAGTATCTACTATGTGCAGAGTATCATGCTGGGTACTGTGTACACATTGTTGAATGAAGTATATATGGTTCCTGTTCTCATGAAGGGTATAGGCCAGGGCTGACTAGGTATGGTTCTGCTGTTTCTAGTAATCAGTGTTACCAAAATTCTCCTGTTACCTTAGCTTGAAATTTTAGACTCATCTTTTCCATCCTCCTCTGGTTAAAGTCTCCTGTATCTCTTTCCCCCTTTTCTACATCCACTGTTGCTACCTAGATTCATATCATCACTACCTCTTTCCTAAGGTATTGTAATAGCCTTGTAAGTACTCCTTGCTCTCTCTAGTTTTTCCTTCTTTCCAGTAGTATTGTGGTAATTTGCTGCCAGACTAATGCTTTTAAAGTTAAAGTGTAATCTGTTTAGTGGCTTTGTATTGGCCAACAAATTGGGTAGAGCAGACTTTCAACAACAATAGTAGAAGCTGAAAAACAATGGAATAGTATTCTCAAAAGGCTGAGAGAAAATAATTGTCTCATTAAAATTAGCATTCAAGAATGAGGGTAGAATAAATGAATGTGAAAAAGTGTATATGTATATATATGTATACGTGCACAGGTATGTGTAGAGGGGGGAAGAGAGAGAGAAGAAGATTGAACAGAGAGAAAAAGATTGAACAAGATAGAGTGTGTTAGTTTATTACTAAGGAAAGTACTTTGAAATTAAATCCAGTAAGAAGGAATGGTGACCAGTAAGATCAATCTGATTGTAGTGTTGAGGTAGAGAAAGTGGCCTCAGTAGTTGCTGAGGGCAGGGAGAGAGAAGAGATGTGATGTGGGGGCATTTTTGGGACTTTGAGTGGTCCTAAATGATATCGCAGGGTCAGATGCTGGACTTTATGTATCTTGCTATAACCCACTGAATGTACTGGGGGAGAGTGTGAACTACAGGGTAAACTATTATCCATGTGGTGCAGCAGTGCTCCAAAATGTGTTCACCGAGTGCAATGAGTGTGCCACAATGATGGGGGAGGTTGTTGATATGGAAGGAGTGGGGTGGGGAGGTGGGGTGTATACGGGAACCTCTCATTTTTTTTTTTTAAGGTATATTTATTTATCTGCCCCCTCCCCCCCCCCATTGTCTGCTCTCTGTGTCCATTCGCTGTGTGTTCTTCTCTGTCCGCTTCCATTCTTGTCAGCGGCCCAGGAATCCGTGTCTCTTTTTGTTGCATCATCTTGCTGAGTCAGCTCTCCGTGTGTGTGGCACCATTCCTGGGCAGGCTGGACTTTCTTTCACACTGGGCGACTCTCCTTGCGGGGCACACTCCTTGCATGTGGGCCTCCCCTACCTACATGGGGGACACCCCTGCGTGGCACGGCACTCCTTGCGTGCATTAGCACTGTGCGTAGGCCAGCTTCACACAGGGAAAGGAGGTCCTGGGTTTGAACCGTGGACCTCCCATGTGGTAGGCGGACGCTCCATCCTTTGAGCCAAGTCCACCTCCCTCTGATGTTTTTTAATGTAACATTTTTTGAGATACATATATATCTTCAAAAAAATACAATTTACAAAAATGATGGAGGTGGGGGGTAGGGAGTGGGTTATATGGGAACCTCTATATTTTTTAATGTAACATTCTTTGTGATCTATTAACTTTAATTTTAAAAAGTGTAAAAAATAAAATAAAACAAAAAAAGATCAATCTGATTATGTAAGACAACAAAAGTAGTAATTAATTTAGGGTCATAAAAATGAAGTGAAACAAAAGGACTGAATAATATGTTAAGATGAGAAGGGCTGATTAGAAAGAATTAAAGCATTCTAAGATTTTTATTTGTTTGGGAGAAGGTAGCAATTAATTTTATATTTTGTTAAGTCATTGTATTAGCCAAATGGGTGCTGATGCAAAATACCAGAAATTTGTTGGTTTTTTATAAAGGGTATTTATTTGAGGTAGGAGCTTACAGACACCAGGTCATAAAGCATAAGTTACTTCCCTCACCAAAGTCTATTTTCACGTGTTGGAGCAAGGTGGCTGCTGATGTCTGTGAGGGTTCAGGCTTCCTGGGTTCCTCTGAACTCAACTTCTCTGTTTTCTCCACAAGGTCAACTGTAGACTATAAGGTGAATGGCTCTGTCTCCTTGGGGCTCCAGCCTCAGCATCAAACTACAACATCAAAAGCCCCCCAATTCTGTCCTTTGCCATGTCTTTTATTTGTGAATCCCCACCCACCAAGGGGTGGGGACTCAATGCCCTACTGGCACAGGAGGTTTACTTGATTACTTATCTAATCTAATATGCCCAGAGGAAAAGATCAGTTTACAAACCTAATCCAGTATTTCTTTTTGGAATTCATTAGTAGTATCAAACTGCTATAGTCATGTACGGTTGTTAAAATTGTATGGGTAACAACTAAAAGACAATGAGTAGAATATATAACTTCAAAACAAATAGAAGGAATAGAGGGAAAATAATCCTTTACAACAAACATGCACACACACATACAGAGAGAGAAAGTGTAAGAGAGGAAGAGAAAATGAGTAAAATGGTAGAAATAAATCCAAATACATTGGTAATTCTAATAAATATAAGTGGACTACTATGGCCAGTTAAAGATTAGTTAGATTGAATTTTAAAAATATAGCTATGTGCTATTTTAGGCTATGTTAGGGGACATTTCTAAAACATAAGGACACAGCAAAGTTGAAAGCCAAAAGATGGGAAAAGATACCAGCAAAAACTAATTAAAAGAAAACTGTTCTGGTTATAATAATATCAGGTAACACATAATACTTTAAGGCAAAAAAGTATTATTAAGGATGAAAAGGATTACTACATGATGATAGAAGAAAAAGAGACTCTGAATATATAACACTCCTAAACTTGTATGTAACTAATAACATAATTTAAAAATACATAAAGCAAAATTGATAAAATAACAAAGAAAAATTGATAAATCCACAATCAGAATGGGAGACTGTCTTTCCATAAACAATCGAGCAAGCAGACCAAAATTAGTAAGAATATAGACAATTTTAACATCACAATTAACAGGCTGGTTATATAATCCGGTGTAGAATTATATACCGATTATAGTTCCAAAGCAAGTCTTAATAAATATCTAAAAATCTAATGTAATCACTTTTTCTGACTATAATGGAATTACTTTAGAAACCATTAACAATAAATTAACCCCCACTCATTCATTTGGGAATCAAAAAATATATTTTTTATATATAATACATCATGAAGGAAATAATATTTATAACCAAACAATAAAGAAATATAGTACATTAAAATTTGTGAGATGCAGCCAAAGTCATACTTAAAGGATAGTTTTACATACATTGGTATATAACTGGAAATGCATAGACTTAGCAGCTAACTCAAGAAGTTAAATAAAAAGGGAGTAAACCCAGAGAAAGTGGAAGGAAGGAAATATTGCAGAACATACATTAATGAAATAGAAATTCAGGAAACAGTTCCACAAAACTAAAAGCTGGTTCCTTGGAAATTGATCAAGTATAAAAGGGAGAAAACACAGATAACAAAATCAGGAATAAAAAGAACACAGTTCTAGATAGATTTCAAAAATAACAGGACAGTACAATGAATTAACTTTATGACAATAAATTTGAAAACCTACAAAATGAATATATTCCTGTTCTTTCAGTCTGTTTTAGTGGGTGAAACCCTTAAACCACTTAGCTATCCTGAAAACTTCCTAGCTTCCTAACATTTAATACATGCTTACTGTATGCCAGGTACTCTCCTCAGTGCATTTTCCTGTATTATCTCATTGAATCCTCACAATTCTATGAGGTAGGGACTGTTTTCCCCATTCTGAAGTTGAGACAACTGAGATGTGACGGGGTTTGCTAACAGTCCTGATTATTCCGGTTAAGAAGCAGCAGAATTGAGATCAGAACCCAGGCAGTGACTTCAGAGGCCACACCCTTCACTCTTCTGCCTTCCATAAATAGGTTGGAAGTGACTGTAGAATGCGTCTTTGCTGGAGAGATTTATAGGTGATGGTCCTTAGTCTGATTTAAATATGTTAGCATCATTGTAAGTTTTGAATTATATTGTTCCCTGCACTAGAAAGCAGTTAAGAGAATGTAAGTTCCAGTCTTTTTTCTTTCTTTTTTTTTTTTTTATATTTTAACAGATAGTTACATTTTATTTTCCTTCTTTAAGAGAAAAACACTTTAATAGACATAACTTTGAAGATATTAGTTTCCATCAGAGAAACTTTAGAAGACTCACATTGTTTTCCATCTATTATCAAATACAATGAAGTCACGCTTTTATTTCATATAGCATTAAAAAGCCCTTTTTTAATATTCTGTAGTTAGCCTCATAGTTTCCTCTGAGAAGTAAAGATTTTGTTGCTGCTGTGATGATTCACAGTTCCAGCCTTGACTTTTCCACTGACTGTGTGAGTTTAAACAAGTTATTTAGCCTGGTTTGGGTGTTTCAGCTGTTAAAGGAAGAAATTAAACTAGATGTTTTTCTGTATTCTGACTAGCTCAATAAATTCTCTGATTCTGTACTCTACCATGATTAAAGGTGATAGCAACTTTGTTGTCCAGTCATCTAGAACCTACTATTCCTAATGAATAAAGAGGGTACGAATGTATTTATACTAAGTGTCCTCTTTTGCTGTATTTGTTATTTTAATTGTTCCAAAATTTATGTCTGACTACTGGCTCTTGCCATCCTCAAGTATATACGTTGTGTGCTTAATTTTAAGGGGAGGACTTTTCCTATATGGCCTGTGCTGGTCACAAATAAAATAAACCTCACACAGGCTAGGCACTAAAAATATTTCATAATAATGCTTTCTCCATTCACTCATTGAAATAGGTAATTACTGTGGCAACAACTAATTTGAAGTGTTAGCTATTAATTAAAACACTGCAGAGGTGTGTAAGTTGTCTTTTGGTGTAACCAGAGCCTCCATTCAAACTTCATTAATCACTTTCCAGTTACTGTGTAGTGGATGGTCAGGACAACTGAGATGTAGTAGTCGTTCACAGTAAACAAATTCCTTTTCTCCAGGCAAAATGCCATTTGCCAAAGTTAAGGGACACATTGGTCTCATATGCCTGGCTTTGCCTTTGTCATCCACTTCTTGATGATTAAATGTTAAATTGGTACTGTCATTGCACTGTAAACCAAACCACATAGCTCTCTATTGCTCGAAATCGAACCCAAACTTCCACGGATGAATTAGCATGCGTCATAATTAAATCATCAAGCCTTCCCCTTTAATTCACTTGGAAATAGGAGACTTTTCTTTTGGAAAAGAGATCAGCTTTCTTGACAAGCTAATTAAATTGCCAAAGTGTCCAGTATAGTATGAATATTAGAGTATCTGCTAAGTATTTCCTTATCACTGCTACTGGTCTCAGAATTGCAGGTGTTGCGTGGGGTCCAAAGTAACAAAAACACTGTTCTTTTTACAATTTTTGAACCCTTGTCTGTGCATTCAACTATTTATCTTCATATTTCAGTTCTTGGTTAGTGATTCTATTATACAATATTTTAAAAAGTTGACATTGGGAGAATCTGTGGCATTCAAGGGGAAAATAATAGATCATTATTAAGTCTTACGTATTATTAACTCAAACATACCTGTGTTTATATGGAATGAAATAACTAAATTCTTTCAAATCAAATTTCAAATGATCTTAGTCCAATAAGTTCTCTCTGGGGCATTAAGGAAAATATAACTTAACTTTTTATTTTTTCAAATTTTTACATGGATTCACATATATCATAAATCAAAGCATGACCTGAAATGTAGCTTATATTGTATATATTTCTGCCAAAACAGCAGAAAATGATATTACCATTTTGGTAATGGGAAATGTAAGTTTTTTTTACTTAGTTTTAAGAAATGAGCAATTTTTACTAAATCCATTACCACGTAGACATTTTTTTTTTAAGATTTATTTTTTATTTATTTCTCCCCCCGCCCCCTCCCCCATGTTGTCTGCTCTGTGTCCATTCACTGTGTGTTCTTCTGTGACCACTTCTATCCTTATCAGCAGCACCGGGAATCTGTGTTTCTTTTTGTTGCGTCATCTTGTTGTGTCAGCTCTCCGTGTGTGTGGTGCCATTCTTGGGCAGGCTGCACCCAAGTAGAAATTTGAAACCAGTAAAAATATTTTGCAGCTACTTGCTGGACAGTTTTGGGTGGAGGTTCCTGAGAAGCTTACTTCCGTTCCCCCATATCTTCCTTATCCCACTCCCATCTTAACACTAGCTGGGTGACAGGAAGAACAATCTGATTTTGGTTAATGTGAAAAATCCTCTATGGGACAAGATTTTTATTCTTTTAAATTAATTTGCTTCTTTATAATTTTGTGGGTTTCTAAGAACAGTGCTTGTTTATGTTGTGTAGTTTGTTTTGAAACTTTTATATAAACCAAATTATTTCTGGACAATGATCAGAATGGGCATTTACTGTAGTATGTATGTAAAAGGCCACAGAAGATCTTGATAAGAAGTGATGGTATTTTATTTCTGCAGACCCAATCTGTATTTCTTTCTCACAAATTAATGTTTTCATATTCTTTGATTAAATTTGTAATTATTTCAATGTTTCTGATCATAAGAACTTGTCTCTTTTCTGAAGCTTTTTAAACTACTGAGTGATGCTGGCTTTAGGGAAAGATGAGCCACATGCATGTTTATAATTCTGTGGTTTCTCATATGAAATTATATCTTAAGCCATGGCTCATTACTCAGGTTTTGAGATTATTTTGATGAAATGTAAGGATATAATTTATCTGCATATGTAACTGAAAGAAACAAAAGCAAATTCTATTTTTATGGCTGTGTACAGTGCTTAGTATAGGGCTATAGAGGACCCCTGCACACAAAAAGGTGGCATTACCTCAGAATGCTATTGTAAGTTAATCTATAATGAAGCACTTTGTAAACCATTAAGCATAATAGAAATGTAACTTACTATTGTTATTAGTGATATTTGAAAGTGCCATGTATTCCATTGCTATAGAAAAGTTTGGATTTACAAAGTTTAGATTACATACGGCCTTAACCATGTTTTAAGTTGTTTAGAATTTTGTGATTTTGTTGTTTCTTTTCTTCTCACAGAGCATATCATGTCCCGAGTGGAAAAATATTAGCTGTAAAGGTAAGTGTTAAATACATTTTATGAAATTGCTGAATCTTACTGTTATCTCTTCCTCCTGTTAGCTTGAGTCACAGGTATGTCAAAAAGGAGGTGAATGAGTTTAAGGTTTAGGTGATAGGTAGAAGCTATGGCTCTGTTGTTACGTAAAGGCACCTAAACATGTTTTAAGTATGCCTTAAAGTGGTGAGTTATTTACTCCTTACATTGTAAGTTTTCTCATCATTATTGACCTACACTCCTTCTGTGTTCTCTGTTGAGTGGCATCACTGGCTCCCTGTCACACACTCAAAACCTTAGTAGTCTTTCATTCCTTTTTCTTCTTTACCCACTACATACTTTAAGTATCCCTTTGTCATTTTCTATCTATTCTTATCCCCATTGCCACTGCCTTAAATCAGGTCACTTTACCTCCTACCTGGACTATTGAAATAGCTTCCTCACTATACCTTCAATCTTTTTCTTCTCCTATGCACCTTTTATGCTGCAACCAGAGTTGAGAAGTCAGATCACAGGTCCGGCCTACTCTCTCTGTCCCCCTCTCTTCAGTCCCCAGTCATGTACAATATAAAGCCAAAGATGTCTGCCTTGCTTCTGACCCTTTATGGTCTCCTGAAATGCTTAAACAACCACAATCATCAATAGAGTCAAACTGTACATAGCTGAGGGTTGGTCTCAGCAATTGCCTAAGGTACTCCTCACTTGTTTCCATCCTTCTCATAATCCATACCCCATTTCCACCAAACTCCAAGATTCTAGACTTTCCATATCACTTTGGATTTAATCTCTTATGCTGGTTTTTGATACTTGATTTTACCATTGTTTTAGTTATTCATTTATTTTTAAAATGTACTTTTTAATTTTTTTGAAAAGATACTTAGATTATATAAATGTCACATAAAAAATATAGGGGATTCCCATAAGCCCCATTCCCTATCCCTCCCATATTTTTCCACATTAATATCCTTCATTAGTGTGATACATTTGTTTCAATTGATGAATACATTTTGGAGCATTGCCACTAAGTGTGGATTATAGTTTACATTGTAATTTACATTCTCTCCCGTACATTTTTGTAAGTTTTTACAGGATATATAATGGCACGTATCTATTATTGCACTCGAGTGTCTGCGCGGTGAGCCGAATGACCACAAGGCGAGCCGAGTGCCCATGTGGGTGCCTGCATGGCAAGCCAAGTGCCTTTGTGAGTGCTCACATGGTGAACCAGTGTCCATGTGGCCAGCCAGTGCCCGCACAGTGAGCTGAATGCCTGCGCGAGTATCCACGTGGTGAGCTAGTGCCCGCATGGCGAGCCTAGTGCCTGCGCAGCAAACCGAGTGCCTGCGCAGTTAGCCAGTGCCTGCGCAAGTGAGTAATGCAGCAAGATGATAACACAACAAAAGAGAGACAAACGGGAGAGTCAAGGTGAAGCACAGCAGACACTAGGAACTGAGGTGGCATAATTGACAGGGAACCTCTCTCCACATCAGAGGTCCCCAGGATCAAATCCCAGTGAATCCTAGAGGAGAAAGACAAGAAGAGAAGAACAAAAAGAAAAAGTAGATTCAGAAGATCACACAGTGAATGGACACCAACAACAAAAACAGCAGGGCAGAAGAGGGGAAGAAAAAAATATTTAAAAATAAAGATTCTTTGGATTCTTCCCTACATTATCTTTCAAGATCTTTATGGTCTTGGCTTTTATATTTAGATCTTTGATCCATCTTGAGTTAATTTTTGTATAAGGTGTGAGGTACTATTCCTCTTTCTTTCTTTTGGATACGGATATCTAGTTCTCCAAGTACCATTTGTTGAAGAGACCAGACTGTTCTCTCCCAGTTGAGTGGGCTTGGTGGCCTTGTTGAATATCAGTTGACTGTATATGTGGGGATCTATATCAGAACTCTCAACTTGGTTCCATTGGCCAGTATGTCTATCCTTGTGCCAGTACCATGCAGTTCTGACCACTGTAGCTTTGTAGTATTTTTAAAATTTATTTCTCTCCCCTTCCTCCCCTGCTCCACCCCTCCCCCCCCCCCCCGCCACGTTGTCTGTTTTTTGTGTCCATTCACTGTGTGTGTTCTTCTGTGTCTGCTTGGATTCTTGTCAGTAGCACCAGGAATCTGTGTCTCTTTTTGTTGCGTCATCTTGCTGCATCAGCTCTCCGTGTGTGCAGCACCACACCTGGGCAGGTTGTGCTTTTTTTGCACGGGGCGGCTCTCCTTGAGGGGCACACTCCTTGCGCGTGAGACTCCCCTACGCAGGGGACACCCTTGCGTGGCACGGCACTCCTTGTGCACATCAGCACTGCGTGTGGGCCAGCTCACCACATGGGTCAGAAGGCCCTGGGTTTGAACCCTGGACCTCCCATGTGGTAGGTGGGTGTGCTATTAATTGAGCCAAATTTGCTTCCTTGTAGTATGTTTTAAAGTCAAGTAGTGGGATTCCTCTGCTTTCATTTTTCTTTTTCAATATGTTTTTGGCTATTCCAGGGTTCTTGCCCTTCCAAATAAATTTCATAGTTAGCTTTTCCAATTCAGTAAAAAATGTGGTAATTTTTATTGGGAGTGCATTAAATCTGTAAATCTGTTTGGGTAGGGTAGACATCTTAATGCTGTTTAGTCTTCCTATCCGTGAACATGGAATATTCTTCCATTTTGTTAGGTCTTCTTTGATTTCCTTTAACAGTGTTATGTAGTTTTCTGCGTACAAGTCATTTACATCTTTAGTTAAATTTATTCCTAGGTATTTGATTCTTTTATTTGCTATTGTAAAAGGGATTTTTTTCTTTATTTCCTCCTCAGGCTGTTCATTATTGGTGTATAGAAATGCTACTAATTTTTGCACTTTGATCCTATAACCTGTCACTTTACTGAACTCATTTATAAGCTCTAGAAGCTTTCTTGTAGATTTCTCAGGGCTTTCTATGTGTAGAATCATGTCATTTGCAAATAGTGAAATTTTTGCTTCATCCTTTGCAATTTGGATGCCTTTTATATCTTTTTCTTGCTTAAGTTCTCAAGCATGTGCTTCTAACACACTGTTAAATAAGAGTGGTGAAAGTGGGCATCCTTGTCTAGTTCTAGATCTGAGAGGGAAAGGTTTCAGTATTTCACTGTTGAATATGTTAGCTGTGGGTTTTTTAATATATACCCTTTATCATGTTGAGGAAGTTTCCTTCTATTCCTGTCTTTTGAAGTGTTTTTATCAGGAAAGGATGCTGTAATTTATCGAATGCTTTTTCTGCATCTATAGAGATGATCAATTGGTTTTTTTTCTTTTGATCTGTTTATGTTGGTCTGTGTATTACATTGATTTTCTTATGTTTAACCATCCTTGCATACCTGGGATGAAACTCACTTGGTCATGGTGTGTTTCATTTGGTGTGTTGTTGAATATGATTAGCAAGTATTTTGTTGAGGATTTTAGTATCTACGTTCGTTAGAGAGATTGGTCTGCAGTTTCCCTTTCTTGTGGCGTCTTTGTTTAGCTTTGGTACTCAGATGATGTTGGCATCATAGAATGAATTAGGCAGTGTTCCCTCTACTTCTTTTTTTGGAAGTGTTTAAGCAAGATTGGTGTTAGTTCTTTCTGGAATGTTTGGTAGAATTCACCTGTGAAGCTGTCTGGTCCTGGGCTCTTCTTATTTGGGAGAGTTTTATGACAAATTCAGTCTTGTTACTTGTGATTGGTCTGTAGCGTTCATCAATTTCTTCTTTTGTCAATGTACGCTGCTTATATGTTTCTAGGAATTTGTCCATTTCCTGTTGTTGGCATATCATTTTTCAAAGTATCCTTTTTTAATATTCTTTATTCCTATGGGACCAGTGGTAATATCCCCTTCCTTGTTTCTTATTTTATATATTTGTATCTTCTCTCTTTTTTTTCTTTGTTAGTCTAGCTAAGGGTTTGTCAATTTTATTAATCTTATCAAAGAATCAGCTTTTGGTTTTGTTAATTTTTTTCTAGTGCTTTCTTGTTTTCAATTTCATTTAGCTCTGCTCTAAACTTTGTTATTTCTTTCTACTTCCTTTGGGGTTAGTTTGTTCTTTTTCTGATTCTTCCAGGTGTGTGATTAGGTCTTTTTCTTCTAAAGATTTATTTATTTATTTCCCCCTTCCCCTTCCCTACCCTGCTGTTTTTGCTGTCTGTGTCTATTTGCTGTGTGATCCACTGTATCTCTTTCTTTTTGTCTTCTCTTTTTCACTTTTTCTGCTCTAGGATTCATCAGGATTTGATTCTGGGCACCTCTGATGTGGAGAGAAGTTCCCTGCCAGCTGCGCCACCTCAGTTCCTGGTTTCTACTGTGCTTCACCTTGACTCTCCCCTTCGTCTCTCTTTTTGTGTCATCATCTTGCTGTGTGACTCACTTGCACAGGCACTGGCTCACCGCATGGGCATCGGCTTGTTGCACAGGCATGCTTTTTCTTTTTCACCAGAAGGCCCCAGGGATGGAACCCAGGTCCTCCCATGTGGCAGGCGGAAGCTTATCACTTGAGCCAACATCTGCTTTCCTCTTCTTTTTTAATATAGGCATTTATGGCTATGAATTTCCCTCTCAGTACAGCATTTGCTGCATCCCATAGGTTTTAATACATTGTGTTGTCATTTTCATTTGTTTCAAGGTAGTTACTAATTTCTTTTGCGATTTCCTCCATGACCCATTGTTTGTCTAAGAGTGTGTTTTTTAACTTCTCATTTGTGCCTATTCTGATTCTCTGCCCCTTATTGATTTCCACCTTCTTTCCTGCAATTTCCAGTCAGAGAAATTACTTTTTATAATTTAAATCTTTCCAAATTCATTGAGAGTTGTTCTGTGACCTAGCATCATCCTGGAGAATGATCCATGTGCACTTGAGAAGAATATATATCCTGCTTTATTGGGGTGTAATATTTTATATATCTACATATACAGATCCTCTTCTGTATTATTCAGTTCTTGTTTTCTTTATTGATTCTCTGTTGAGATGTTCTAGCTAATGGTGATAATGGTGTCTTAAAGTCCCACAGTATAATTGTAGAGGTATCTATTTCTCTTCTTAGTTTTTCCAATGTTTGCCTCATGTGTTTTGAGATTCCCTGGTTAGGTACATAAATGTTTATGAATGTTCTTTCTTCTTGGTAGATTATCCTTTTTATTAATATATAGTGGCCTTCTTTGTCTCACAATAGTTTTGCATTTAAAGTCGCTTTGTCCAATATTAGTATAGCTACTCCTGCCCTTTTTTGGTTATTAATTGCATGTAAAATTGTTTTCCAACCATTCACTATCACCCTCCTTGCGTTCCTGGGTCTAAGGTAGGTTTCTTGTAGACAGCATATAGATGGGTCGTATTTCCTTATCCATTCTGCCATCTGTGTCTCTTGACTGGAGAGTTTAATCCATTAACATTCAATGTTACTACTGTCAGGGAGTTACTTACATTAGCCATTCTTTTTTTAAGATTTATTTTATTTATTTATTTATTTCTCTCTCCCCCCATCCCCCCATCCACAGTTGTCTACTCTTTGTGTCCATTCGCTGTGTGTTCTTCTGTGACCACTTATATCCTTATCAGTGGCACTGGGAATCTGTGTTTCTTTATTTGTTGTGTCAGCTCTCTGTGTGTGCAGTGCCATTCTTGGGCAGGCTGCACTTTCTTTTGCGCTGGGCGGCTCTCCTTACGGGGCACACTCCTTGTGCGTTGGGCTCCCCTATGTGGGGGACACCCCTGCGTGGTGCGGCACTCCTTGCACGCGTCAGCACTGCGCATGGGCCAGCTCCACACGGGTGAAGGAGGCCCGGAGTTTGAACTGCAGACCTCCCATGTGGTAGGCAGACGCCCTAACCACTGGGCCAAGTCCACTTCCCAGCCATATATACTTTTTATTTCTCTTTTTATCTTTTTAGTTGTTCTTACATTCTCCTCTAACTCTCCTGTTTTTTCCTTTTGACCTGCAGAACTCCCTTTAATATTTCTTGAAGGGCAGGTTTCTTATTGACAAACACTCTTAGTTTCTGTTTATCTGTGAATATTTTGAATTCTCCCTCATTTTTGAATGCCAGCTTTGCTGGATAGAGAATTCTTGGCTGGAGGTTTTCTCTTTTAGCATCTTAAGTAAGTCATTCCACTGCCTTCTTACCTCCCTGGTGTCAGATGAGAAATCAGCACTTAATCTTATCCCTCATATGCGATTGATCTCTTTTCTCTTACTGCTTTCGGTATTCTTGCTTTGTCTTGAGTATTGGACAGTTTGATAAGTATATGTCTTGTGGTTGGCCTGTTAAGATTTATACTGATTGGGGTGTGTTGTGCTTTCTGGACATGTACATCCATGTCCCTCAAAAGAATTGGGAATTTTTCAGCCTTTATTTCTTCCAGTACTCCTTCTGTTCCCCCTTTCTTCTGTTCCCCCTTTCTTTCTCTTCTACCTCTGAGATGCCTATAATGTGTATGTTTGTACATTTCCTATTGTCATTCAAATCCCTAAGTACCTGCTGAATTTTTTCTCTTTTTATCCATCTGTTCTACTGTGTCTGATCAGCTCTGCTGCCTTCTACATTGCTGATTCTTTTATCAGCCTATTCAAATCTTTTTATGTACTTTTATAATTTCTTCAGTATATTCTCCCAGTGTCTTCTTAATATCCTTAATCTCTTTCTTCACTTCATCAAGTTGATTCATGATATTTGTTTGGGCATTTCTGATTAGTTGTTCCATGTTCTGCATCCCCTCCTGTTTTTTAGTTTGTTCATTGGACTGGGCCATGTCTTCTTAGTATGGCTTGAAATTTTTGTTTGTGTCTAGGCGTCTGTTTATCATGATGGGTTTAGTCAGTTGATGAGCTTCTCTTTCTACCCTAGGATTTTATTTTGTTGTTGTTTTATTGTGTGTGTTAAAGGTTTCACTTGGACACTTCCTTCATCTTATTCTTTTTCCTTACTGTTGTCTATGTTCTGGTTTTCCTTTGGCTTCTTTATTTTTTCTGTACCCTCCTAGATGACTCAGAGCACCTTCCCATTCTATATATATCCAAAGCAGCTCCTTCCAATAGGTCTCTGCCTCTCTCTGCTCCTTTGTTGTGAGAGGGTCAAACTCTGCCTATGTACCTCGGTGCCGTTTTCCCAGAACTCTACTTTTCCCCATCATTTAAAATCTCTTGGATTTCCTTAATGGACTCTGTCTTGAATTGCATATCTGACTGAACCATTCCTTCGAGTGGGAACGCCTTCCCTAGTCCTCACCCTACAGAACCCCACCTAACACTGGGGTGTTAAGCCTACCTTACTTCCCACCTTCCCAAAAATTGGTCAGGCCCTCTGTAGACTTTTATTTTATTTTATTTTTTTAAGATGTATTTTATTTCTCCCCATCCCCACCGCCCCATTGTTTGCTCTCTTGTGTCCATTTGCTGTGAATTCTTCTGTGTCTGCTAGCATTTTCAGCGGCTCCGATAATCTGTCTCTTTTTTTGTTGCATCATCTTGCTGTGTCAGCTGTCCATTTTTGTGGGACATTTATTACAGATTATTAGATAATATCATCAGACTATTACCACTAACTATGATCTATAGCGTACATTTATATATTTTCCCCATACCTCTCTATTATTAACGCATCTTTGGCATGGATGCAAAAATATTACAATATTGCTGTTAACTATAGTCCATAGGTTACATTAATTGTGTTTTTCCCATGCTTCTCCACATCCTTACCACCTTGCAATAGTGTTGTACATTTGTTCTAGTTTATAGGACATTCTTGTATTTGGATTATTAACCACAATTCTTATCTATCTCTGGGTTTGCTATGTTACTCAGTCCCTAGATTATTCTCTAGAAATATTATTTCTTTCAATTGACATTTACATCCCTAGAATACCCTTTTCAGCCACAATCCCATTTATAAACCAGCTGCATTAGTTCTATTCACTGTAGTGTATTACCATGAACTCTACATTTCAACACTTTTACAGTCAAGTTACTTAATACTTCTACATACATTAAGCATCAGTATACCTTCCCAGCCCTCCTCTCCTCTCCTAATATCCTTTACTTTAGGTTTTAACTCCCTATGTTTATTCTTCCTATTTAGTGCATATTGTGAGACTATACAATATTTTTCCTTTTGTGTCTGGCTTATTTCACCTAGCATAATGTCCTCAAGGTTCATCCATGTCATCATATGTGTCCCATTTCATTTCTTCTTACTGCAGCATAGTATTCCATTGTATGTGTATACTATTTCGTTTATCCATTCAGCAGTTGTTGGACACTTGGATTTTTCACTTTTGGCAATTGTGAATAGCCCCACTGTGAACATTGGTGTGCAAATGTCTGTTTGTATCACAGTTTTCAGTTCTTCTGGATATATTCCTAGTAGAGGAATTGCTGGATCAAATGGCAGATCTGTATTTAACTTCCTGAGGAACTGCCAAATTGTCTTCCAGATAGGCTGCACCATTTTACAATCGCACCAACAGTGGAGGAGTGTTCCTATTTCTCCATATCCTCTCCAGCACTTACTGTTTTCTGTATTTTTAGTAATGACTATTCTGTGCAGCAGAGATGATATCTCATTGTCATTTAGATTCCCATTTCCCTTATAACTAGTGATATGGAACATTTTTTTATGTGCTTTTGCCTGTTTGTATTTCCCCTTTGGAGAAATGTCTATTTAAGTCTTTTGCCCATTTTTTAATTGGATGACTTGCTCTTTTATTGTTGTGTTGTATGATCTCATTATATAGAATGGAAATCCAACTCTTATCGGATATGTGATGTAGCAGTTTGATATTATTTATGAACTCCAAAAGTATATTGGATTATATTTGTAAGCTGGTCTGTCCCTCTGGATATATTAGATTATATTGGATTCAGAGGTTTACTTGATTAAATAATGATTAAGGCATACATTGGGCCACGTCAGTAGGATGTTGTGTCTCCGCCCCCTTGGTGGAGATAAGGCAAAGGACCAAGTTGGGAATTTTTAAGCTGGAGCTGGAGAAGTGAACATACAGGAGAAGCACACAGGAATAGAGATGACTCCTTAGACACAGCAGAAGCCCCAGGGAGAGAGACAGAGCCTAATAGTCTATATCTGGCCTTTTGGAGAGAGCACACAGCTGAGCCCGGAGAGAAATGGAGCCCCAGGAAGAGAGGATCCCAAGAAGCCTGAACTCTTAGCAGACATCAGCAGCCATCTTGCCCTAACACATGGCAATAGCCTATGGTGACGGAAGTAACTTATGCTTTATGGCCTGGTAACTGTAAGCTTCTACCCCAAATAAATATCCTTTACCAAGGCCAACAGATTTCTGGTATTTTGCATCAGCACCCCTTTGGCTGACTAAAACATGTGATTTCCAAATATTTCCTCCCATTGAGTGGGCTGCCTTTTCACTTTCTTGACGGAGTCCTTTTAATCACAAAAGTGTTTAAGTTTGAGGAGGTCCCATTCATCCATGTTTTCTTCACTGCTCGTGCTTTTGGTTTAAGGTTTAAGAATCCACCACCTACCACCAGATCTTGAAGGTGTTTCCCTACATTTTCTTCTAGGAACTTTATGGTTGTTGATTTTATGGTTAGGTCTTTGATCCATTTTGAGTTAATTTTTGTATAAGGTGTGAGATAGGATTCTTCTTTCTTCCTTTTGGCTATGGATATCCAGTTCTCCCAGCACTATTTTTTGAAAAGACTGTTCAACTACAGGTGGGGTTTTGACAGCCTTGTCAAAAATCACTCACTTGAAGATGTGAGGTCTGTTTCTCAATCATTCGTTCTGTTCCATTGGTCTATGTGTCTGTCTTTATGCCAGTACCATGCTGTTTTCACCATGTAGCTAGGTAATATGATTTAAAGTCTGGAAGTGAGAGTCCTCCAGTTTTGCTTTTCCTTTTTAAGATGTTTCTGGCTATTTGGAACACCTTTACCCTTCCAAATAAATTTGTTAATTGGGTTTTCCATTTCTTTAAAAAATGCTGGTGGTTGTATATTTTATCATAACTTTTAAAATTGTACAGGACAAGGTGTAAAGTATAATGTAAACTGTAGTCCTTGGTTAGGAGCAGTGCTTCGTGTGGGTTCATCAATTGTAACAAATGTATCACACTAATGAAGGATGTTGTTAATATGGGAAAGTGTGGGAGAGGGAGGTAGTGGGGCATGTGGGGATCCCTTATATTATTTATGTAACATTTATGTAATCTAAAGCTTCTTTAAAAAAACATCAAATTTTAAAAAATGCTGGTAGAATTTTTATCAGGATTGCATTGAATCTGTATATCAATTCACATAGAATTAACATCTTAATGATATTTAGTCTTCCAATCTATGAGCATGGAATGTTCTTCCATTTATTTAGGTCTTTTAAAAATTTCTTTTAGCATGCATTGCAGTTTTCTGAATACAAGTGCTTTATGTCCTTGGTTAAGTTTATTCCTAAATATTTGATTCTTTTAGTAGCTTTTGTAAAAGGAATTTTTCCCCTGACTTCCTCCTCAGAGTGCACATTACTAGTGTATAGAAACAACACTGGTTTTTGCATATTAATCTTGAATCTGAAGTGGGTTTCTTGATCAGAAGCAATGCTATGTGGAATATCCTGATGGTGGTAAATCATTTTGTAAGTCCTCATGGTAGTTTTGGCAGAAGCATTGTGTGCAGGGAAGACAAACCCACATCTGGAATATGTGTCTGTTCCAGTTAAAACAAATCTCTGCCCCTTATGTGATGGAGGTGTTCCAGTGTAATCAACTTGCCACCAAGTAGCAGACTGATCACTTTGGGGAATGGTTCCATATCAGGGGCTGAGTATGGGTCTCTGCTGTTGGCAGATTGGGCACTCAGCAGTGGCAGTAGCCAGGTTGGGCATGATGAGGGGAAGTCCATGTTGCTGAGCCCATGTGTAACCTCCATCTCTACCTCTGTGACCACTTTGTTAATGAGCCCATTGGGCAATGACAGACCTGGCTGAGGAAAGTGTCTGACTGGTATCCACAAAATAGGTCTTATCTACTTGATCATTAAAATCTTCCTCTGCTGAAGTCACTTCTGGTGAGCATTCATGTGGGACACAAGTATTTTCATGTATTTTGCCCACTCAGAAATGTCTATTCACATACCTCTTCACCAAACCTCTTTGTCACCAGTTTTCTATCATGTTCCTTCCATATCCCTGACCATCCAGACAAACCACTGGCAACAGCCCATGAGTTAGTGTACAAATGCACCTCTAACCAGTTCTCCTTCCCAGCAAAATGAACAACCAGGTGCACTGCTCTAAGTTCTGCCCAGTGGGAAGATTTCCCCTCACCACTGTCTTTCAGGTATGCCCCAGAAAGGGGGCTGCATCACTGCAGCTGTCCACTTTTGGGTGGTACCTGCATATCATGCAGAGCCATCTGTAAACCAGGCCCTTGTTTTCTCTTCCTCAGTCAACTGATTATAAGGAACTCCCCAAGTGACCATAGCTGTGGGCTGGAAAAGGGAAAGTAATGTGGCAGGAGTGAGGACCATGGACATTTGGGCCACTTCCTCATGTAACTTACTTGTGCCTTCAGTACCCGTTCAAGCCCTGTCTCATATATACCACTTCCATTTTTTGATGGGTGATGCTGTGCACGCCCAACTCATGAGAGGCAATTCAGGTCTCATGGTAACTTGGTGGCCCATGGTTAAGCATTCGATCTCTACTAAGGTTCAGTAGCAGGCCAAAAGCCATTTCTCAAAAGGAGAGTAGTTATCTTCAGAGGATGGCAAGGCTTTACTTCAAAATCCTAAGGATCTGCATTGTGATTCTCCTATAGGGGCCTGCCAAAGGCTCCAGATGGCATCTCTAATTGCCATGGACACTTCCAGCATCAGTGGATCTGCTAGATCATATGGCCCAAGTGGCATTGCAGCTTGCTTTTATTCCAGTCACCAGTCAAAACTAGCAGCTTTTCTGGACACTTGGTAAATGGGCTGGAGTAGCACACCCAAATGAGGAATATATTTTCTCCAAAATCCAAAGAGGCCAGCTGATGTTGTGCCTTTTTTTTAGTAGTAGTAGTAGGAGGAGCCAGATGCAACAGCTTATCCTTCACTTTAGAAGATATATATCTCCACATGCCCCATACCACTGGACACATAGAAATTTCACTAAGGTGGAAGACCCCTATATTTTTCTTGGATGTATCACCTGTTAGATTCTGACAGGCAAATGCCGTGCCAGTAGGTCAAGAGTAGTTGCTATTTCTTGCTCACTAGGTCCAATCAACATTATATCATCGATATAATGGAGCAGTGTGGTGTCTTGTGGGAGGGAGAGACAATCAAGATCCCTGTGGACATTATGACAGGGCTGGAGAGTTGATATATCCTGAGGTAGCACAGCAAAGGTAAATTGCTGTCCTTGCAAGCTAAAAGCAAACTTTCCAGTGGTCCATACAACAATTGAGAAAAAAGCATCTGCCTGATCAATAGCTGTATAGCAGGTACCAAGGGATGTGTTGATTTGCTCAAGCAGTAATACCACATGTGTAACAACAGCATCTGTAGTCACCACTGGTTAAGTTTACAATCCACTGTCATCCTCCAAGATCCATCTATTTTCTGCATAGGCTGCTTAATAGGAGAGTTGAATGGGGATGTAGGAAGAATCATCACCCCTGCAGCCCCTCCTGGAATCTAGTATTGCTTTTGATTTACTATTTTGCTAGGTAGGGGCAGTTCTAGTAGCTTCCAATTTGCCTTTCCTACCATAATAACCCTCACTCCACTAGTGTGGGAATTCTGTCAGTTGCTGAGTATGTCTTTTCCAATCATGCATTCCTGAACTGTGAAAATAACCATAGAATGGGTCCGGGGACCCACTGGACCCACTGTGAGACAGACCTGAGTGAAAATTCCATTGATCACCTGACCTCCATAAACCCCTACTCTGTCTGTTGGATCACAGTAATGTCATGGGTCTCCTTAAATTAATGTCACTTTTTAGCCAATGTCTCATAATCCCTGAAATATCTAACCATTTCCTTTTCCTCAGTGCACAGGTACCCTAAAAGGCTGTAAGTATTTTGGGGGGAGGCTGGGAGGAAGATTAACAGTATAAATTTTTGGCAGTGTAACAGGGTCCTTCCTTAAGAAGACTTGGCCTTTCCCTCATTCAGTGGACTCTGGGTCTGTAAATTGTCTCAACTCTGGGAATTGATTAAGGGGCCAGGAACTCTGTTTCTGTAATTCCAGTTAGACTTTTGTTGACCTTGAACTCTTCTGCTTATACAGATCAAGTAGGAATTTAGTAGACTGCCTGTGTTAATCAGCTAAATGGTTACTGCTGCAAAGTACCAGAAATCTGTTGGCTTTTATAAAGGGTATTTATTGTGGATAAAAGTTTACAGTTACAAGGCCCTAAAGGGTCCAGCTCAAGGTTACTTCCTTACCAAACTGTTTGTTGCCATGTGTTGAAGCAAGATGGTGAGCATTGTATGAGAGGGTTCAGCCTTCCTCTTCCCTCTTAAGGCTCTGTGCTTCGAGCTTCTTCTGATCTCAGCTGTAGCCTGGCATAGGGCTCATCTCTCTTCCTGGGCTCGTTTCTTTCTGGGCTCAGCTGCTCTAGTCTCTTCACAAGGCCAGCTGTAAACTATCAGGTGAATGGTTCATCTCTCTTCCCTGGACCTCTGCCGTGTCTGTGGAGCTGTTTCTCTTCCTTTGTGTATCTACTTCTGTGTGTCTCCTTGGTTGTCTGATTATATAGCCCACAAAGGGGGTGGGGACTGTTATACTCTACTGACTCAATCAAATCAAAGGGTCAAATCAAAGCCCTAATCTTAACATAATTTAATCAAAGACATTTCAGCTGACTGTAATACAATCAAAGGATATCATGCCCAGAGGATGAGACCAGTTTACAAACATAATCAATATTTCTTTTTGGAATTCATAAATTTTATCAAACTGCCACACTGCCCATCGGTTTTATTTCTAGGTACCCTGTGGTCTATTAGCCTATGCCATAGGTCTCTGAGACTCAGCCTGTTTCGATTGCTGCTCTAAGTCTGTTCATCATGGTAGCCATGCCTACCTTGTCTTTGGCAATTAAGTGCTTTCACTTCGTTTCTGCCTACCTGGGATCCAATCATCCCTGTAGTATTTAAGGATCCCAGTTCAGTGACAGAAGGGAACTATCTGACCTACAGAGAAAAGCAACTACAGATCTTTTTGGCAAAGATGGAGTTAGTCTCACAAATTTATTCCTCAGAGCCATGGTAAAAGTTGTGTCCTCTGGACATTGCTGGGCTGGGTGAGTAGGACTTACATGATGCATCCACTTCAACACAAGCCTTTGGATCCCAATATCTGCAGTATACCAGAGCAGTTCTGGCATTTTGACCTTAGGTAATATCAGCCATCTTTTGGTCCATGTTCAAGCCAGCCACCCTAACAAACTGTTAGAGCCCTTTTTCACCCATTAAGCTACAACACTGAATCCAGAATCTCTGTTTAGAGGACCCATATCAATAAATACAGCCTGATCCAACTTTATATCCCTTCCAGCATTATCCCGCACTCTTAATATCCATTCCCACATATATTCCCCTGATTTCTGTCTATATAAATTTGAAAATTCATGCAGTTCTTTTGAGTAAAGCATAGATCCTCATTGGTCACACTTTGTCCCTTACCTTTGGGGTTTGTTGTGACTTTAATCTAATTACAGGTCTGGAAGAAAAGAGGGATGATGCATGTGGATAACAAGAAGCATTAGAACTTTCTTGTGAGCCAGGTACCTCAGGGCATTCTGTTGCAGTTTCATCTGGTGAGACAGGATTAACCTCTTCAGGTGGAGCAGACTGGAAGTCAGCTGGCTGTTTCTTCAGGGCAGACCAGATGTCTGAAGATGTTTCCTCAGGGCAGACTGGAGGTGGGGAAGTTGTTTCCTCAGGGCAGGGTGGAGGTTAGGAACATGTTTCTTCCAGGCAGACCATTATGGATTTATCTGGCAAAGACTCAGCAGAATTTAGGGTTTCAATTTCCCCACTGCCATCTTTATCAATCCATATGTCTTCATTCCATTTTTTTAGGTTCCCATTCCTTTCCAATCAGTGCCTTCACTTTAACAGCTGATACTTTGCAAGGATGAGATTTTTATTTTTTTTTATTTTTTTTATTGACTTTGTAATAATATTACATTAAAAATATATGTGAGGTCCCATTCAACCCCACCCCCCCACCCCACCTCTCCCCCCCCCAGCAACAAGGATGAGATTTTAACTTCTGTTGTAACTCTGCTACTTACACAATGAGACTCTGGGTCTGGTTTTCAGAGATATCAAGTGTGCAGAAAACAAGATTTTCTTACAGGGCACACAGAAACTTTCACATCATTCATGGAATGGTTAAGTTACAAATTTGAAGTCTTCAACTCATCCCTTTCTTTTCTAACTGTGCCTTGTAATTAGGAACAACCAGCCAACATCTTTGTGCTTTTTAACTCCATAAAACTCTGTTAAGGTGTCAAAAACACTCTCACCCAGAGCCTTGCCTCTTGTAAACATGGAAGGAATTGTATCCAGTGATGATATTTACATATATATTTCCAGCTCATGGCATGGACTATCAGTGGCCTCTTGTTTATTGGAAACATAGTTATTAGTGCCTTTGAATCTAATCAGAATAGAGAGCCAATTGCAAAAACCCAGAATCAATTCAGAAATCTCATTTTTAACATTCTCTTTCTCAGGAACCACTCCTGGTACCAAGTTGTATTAGTTAGGATTCTCTAGGCAAACAGTGCAGACAGGAGATATCTGTAAATATTATGAGAATTTATAAAATTGTCTTATACAACCGTGAGGATACATGAGCCCAAATTCCATAAGGCACACTGCAAGCCAGGAACTCCCATGGAAGTCCTTGATGAATTCCCCAGGAGATGCTGGCTGTCTCAAATAAAGCCAGAAATTCTCTCTCCTGACTGCTGAAATCACTGCTGCTTTTAAGGCCTTCAACTGATTGGATGAGACATCTCTCATTGCTGGAGGGAATCTCCTCAGTTGATTGTAGGTGTAATCAGCCAGAGATACAATCAACTCACTGGTGATTTAAGTCATTATGTCCTCACAGTAACAGTGAAGACAGTGTTTGCTTGACCAAATGACTGGTGTGAACCTACACATCACATTTGTGCATTGGATTTGTTAAGATTCTCCAATCTATGGGTTTATAGTTTTCATCAAATTTACAAAAAGTTTAGGCTTCTCCAAAATATTTTTTCTGCTTCCTGCTTCTTTAGGAAGTTCAGTTTTATGTATATTAGGTCAGTTGACGAGCTCAGTGATCCTCTGTTCTTTTTTTTTTTAATTCTTTTTTTTCCCTCTGTGTGTTTCCATTCAGATAGTTTCTACTGCTCTGTATTCAAATTCACTAGTCCTTTTTTCTGCATTGTCTGATCTGCTCTTAATTCCATCCAGTGTTTTTTTTCACTTCAGACATTGTACTTCTCATTTTTAAAAGTATGACTTGGATCTTTTTTATTTATATCTTACATGTCTTTACTTACTATGTTCAGTTTTTCTACTACCTTCTTTAATATATGGAATTTAATTATGATAACTCTACTAAATGCCTTTTTTTTTTTTTTACTAATTCTATCATATGTATCATTTCTGGGTCAGTTTTGATTGGTTGCTTTTTGTCTCCATTTAGGTTGTGTTTTCCTGCTTTTTTTTTTCAAAACTCGAAGTGTTTTTGTTTGTTTGTTTGTTTTGCTTTAGGGACTGGGGATTGAACCCCGGATCTCATATGTGGGAAGCCAGTACTCAACCACTGAGCCATGTAGGCTCTCAAAGTAGGTTTTTTTGTTTGTTTGCTTGTTTCTAGAAGGCACCGGGGACCAAACCCTGGACCTCCCATGTGGAAAGCAGGCACTCAATAGCTTGAGCCACATCTGCTCTCATAACTTAAAGTTTTTTAATTGGACCGTTGCCTGCAAAATTTAATTGGATGCCAGTCATTGTAAATTTTACCTTCATGGGTATTAGGTATTTTTTGCATTCCTATAAATATTCTTGAGCCGTGTTCTGAGATCCTTTTTAGTGACTTGCAAACAGTTTGATCTTTTCAAGACTTGCTTACTTTTAAGCTTTCTTAGAGGGACCAGCCCATTGATTAGTCTAGAACTCATTTTCCCCACTATTGAGGCAATTATTTTCAAAGTACTTTATCTAGTACTCTAAAATTACAAGATTTTCCACCCTGGTTGGTGGGAAGGGGAATTCTTCATGTTCAGTGTGAGCTCCAGCGATTGTTTCCTCTGGGCCTGTTCTTGATGGTTCCTTCCCTGTGTTGATCATTACTCTGCTGAAGACTCCTGGACCCCCTCTGCAGATCTGTGGCGCTCTCTCCCTTTGATCCTTTGTCTACACAATTCTAGTTCCTTGGTCTCCTCAGATTCCAGTTGAATCTCCTCAATTTAGGAAGCTGGAGGGTTGAGCTCTACTTGGACTACCCTCCCTAGTCTGGAAGGGAAACTTTCCAGGCAGTAAGCTGGGGCAGTCATAGAGCTCATCCCATTGGTTTATCATCTCTTAGGATCACTGTTCCATTCTGAGTCATGTCCAATGCCCAGAACCCTGTTGATATTTCTGGTGTTGTGTCCCGTTCCCACCCCACCCCCCCCCACCCCCCAGTATCCCTTCCTCTCTTGTCACCCCTCTGATCCAGAAGCTTATTTTTGTCCCTTGTCAGATGTGTTGGTCAGCTTTTGAAGTATTCTTTCAGTAAATAGGAGCTACTACTTACTGATCATTTATACTGTCCTAAGCTCTTCACACACATTTTCCTCATCTAATCCTGTTAACTTTTTTGCAGTAGTTATCATTTTAATCACGATTTTACAGGTGGAGAAGTTGAGGCACAGGGAAGTTAAATATCTTGCCCAAGGTCCCAAAGCAAATAAGTAGTGGAGCCAGGAATTGAACCAGGCAACCTCACTTCCAACTCCCTTCTTTTAACCTCTCTCCTATATTGCTGCTCACTACCCTCAGATTTGGCTTCTAAAGCATAGTCTGGTCATATCTCTTTCCATCTCAATGGTTTTCATTGGCTCCACATTACTTCCCAAATAAACTAAAAACTTTATAGAATGGAACTCATTCTTTTTTTCAGTTGAACTCATTTGCCTTATCTGAATCCAGGTACTTTCTCACTGCAACACTTAGCTTCATTTATCTCTCTAATTAGAATACCTTCAGCCATGTCTCTGCCTATCAAAATCCTTAATATTCTTCAAGGGTCAGCTCAAAATGCTCCTCCTCCATTGAACTTACCTGGGTAAATCCTGTCACAATATTGTTTCCCTCTCTCTTTTTCTCTTTTTTTCACACTCACACTATCTTACCCTGTGTCTTAGGTTGCCAAAGTGCTACCAATGCAAAGTACTAGAAATAGGTTGGCTTTTATAATGGGTAAAAGCTTTCAGTTCTGAAGCTGTGAAACGTCCAAATCAAAACACCTTCAGAGATGCTTTCTCACCAAGTCAGATATTGGTGATCCTGGGGTCTTGCCATATGGCAGATCAAGATGGTGACCAATCTCTGCTGAGGTCCTTGTCTTCCCCTCGGGGCTTACTATCTCATGGAGCCCAGTTGTGGGTGACCAGGTATAAGGCTTGTCTCTTTCTGGGCCTCTCTCAGTATCAGCTACTCTGCTTTCTTTCTAAGTTCAGCTGTGGGCTATCAGGCATATGGCTCATCTTTTCAGCTTTGAGCTTTTCCATGAGCCTAGCCTCTTAGGGGGCTTCCTCACAAGGCTGGGTCAAAATGGCGGCTTCCTTTTTCTGTGTCTCTCAGTTTATTTAAAGTGCCAGTAAGAGGGCAAAGACCCAACATGAGTCACACCTCACTGATGTAATCCAATCAGAAGGGCTCCACACCCCACAGGAATGGATTAGTTCAAGAACATTATTATTTTTTGTTTTGGGGATTCATAAAAGAACTTCAAACTGTCTTACTCTGTCATTTGAATATCTCTAGAATTCTGTGTGTCTCTTACCATATGCTGCCTTTTATTTCATTATTAGTATACATGTTCATCTATTGAAACCTTTTTGTAAGTGTGGGGAACGTATTATCCTCTTGTTTTACTCATTGATTTGTACATATTCTTATATATAGGGCCTAATACAGAGCACTAAATATTACGACTTGACTAGATACTCAACATATAATTTGTTGAATGAATGCATAAATTTTTTGTCTTTCATTTATTCTTTATGTCATTCATTCATCTTTTGAAGTAACATCTTGAAAGCAAGTTCAGCTCATATACAAAATATCCCATAGTGTTCTTTGTATGGACCATTGATCTCACCCAGAATATTTCTTAGCCTTTTTTATATTAAAGGGTGAAATGAAAGGTTAAGAGTTAGAAGCACATTACGTCTTTTCCTGACCCTCCCCTGACTTTTGTGTGACTTCAAGCATGTCACTTGAACCTCCCTGTGACCTCAGCTGTGAAACCAGGCTGCCTGGTGTCACAGCGGGATTGTGAAGAGCAGCAAATCACAGTTCTTGTCCAAACAGAATCACCTGCAGGGTTTGATGCCTGTATAGAATGATGAGTGAAATTTAATTTTCCAAGTCAAGTGACCAGTTGGAACCACACTTTCAATGTCTGTTGGAACAATTAGATGAGAGTCCTCAAAAAGCTTTACTTTCCTCTTTCCTACTCAAAATATTTCTAATTTTTATATTTCTAAATGTCCTTTTAAAAAAAATGAAGCACCTTGTAATCGTTTTCTCTTTGGATTTCAAAGGTGGAAAAATATGTTCATTTAAGATATTGTTTAAAAAGCAAATTGAATTTGGGGGAGAATAAAGTACCTTGAATTTTATACCACTGAATTTAGAAAAAAAATTTGCCTCAAAAAGAGCATTTTGAAAATGATGCCAATCACATTGTAAAGATAATTATTTATAATGACTATATGTAACTCATATAAAGTATTTCTAACTACTTTTTATTTTGGGGTGGTGGTGATATAGGTAGGCAAGACAATTGCAAATAAGTAGAACAGAAACAAATAATACTGTTAGCCATCTTGCAAATAGAACCATTTTATGCTATTAATGTATTCTATAAAATCTTTCGAATAGAAATGCTTGGAGGATTTAATAGATTTCTCAGTATTGTTATTTTTTAATTGGGAAAAAGTCCATCTAACAGGAAAATTCTTAGCTGTATATAGCATGTGCTGATTATCATTCTTTGACTGCTTTGGGTTTCTACTCCCTTTAAACTAGCATTTAAATGGACCATTTGATTAATCATTTGTATACTGACTGTAATCCTCCCAAATTTCCTTTCTGAGTTGTACATACTGTAAAAGACAATTATGTCGCCGCAGATTAAATAAGTGAATTAAAACAGAATAGCGGCTTAATTTGACCTGTGATTTTGCTCCCTTTCCCTTTAGTGGAGCGTATGCCACTCTAGCAAATAAATGAAGTCATCCATGACAGCTTGTGATGAATTGCCGTATTTATACTGTATATTTTAATAGCCTCACACTAATTTAAATTGAGCACAGAGTAAATTATAATTCAGTCACTTGACTGCTTATATTTAACTTGACAACTCATCCTTATTTGTCCTGGAGGTGTAGTGGAGAACAGTGGAAATGCACTCAGGTATTTCAGTTTTTCACTTAACCCTTTCTCCATGAAATGCTTCATACTCAAGTTCTCTCCAGGTTGAACAATTTAGTTCTTCCTAAGGAGGAAAAAAAATAATGAAGACTCATTAGTCTGTAAGTTTCCTTTTTCTTTTTAATTTCCTTAAAAAGAAATTTATTATTTGCCATACTTTTCTCTGTTGCCTTCAAATAAAGAATTGGACTTGCTTATTTTCAGCAGTTTTAAAGCTCACTCGCAAGAATGCCCAGGGGAAGGAGAATTAACCTTCCATCTATATTGCCAAGTCCCCTAGAAAACAGAAGAGCATTTCAGCAGAATTATTTTAAGGTAGATTATGTTTTCCCTCTCAAGTTCTCAGAAATACCTTTATTCACTTTTCCTCCATTATGGAGTTTCACTCTGAACAATAGCAAATACTAAAAACAATCAAGACCTGTTTGAGTATAGTGGTTTGACTCTACAATACAATATTATCTGCTACATTTTAGGTCAACATAGCACTGTTTATATATTTTGGTGTTTATGTCTTTGGTTTTAAATTCAGTTGTGAAAAATCAAGTAATCCATTTCCTTCCCAACATCTTCTTTGAAGGATTATGATAGAAGGGAGCACTTTAGTAAAATTCTGTACCGCTTAATGGGTATTGATGTGAATAAGATCTTGGGGGTTCTGGGGGTGGGGAGGTGGGGGGTAGAAAATGCACAACACTCAGTCTTCCCATGAGGAGGTCACAAGCACTCTGTTCTCTCGAGGCTTCTGTCTTTTGGAGAGGAGACGTGAATGCTAAGACCAGAATGTGATAAGGAGAGGTACAAAGAGGCAGAGCTAGAGATGAATTCTGATGGAGGGCTCTGGGGTAGGCTTTGTTTAAAAGAGCTGGTGACATTCAACTGTGTCCTAAAAAACAGAAATTTTTTTTATAATCAGTGATTGTGGAGTAGAAAGACAAAGCATACCCCACATGGTGTATGTGAAACAGTAAAAGTTATCTAATTTCACATGAGCATTGGGTTTATAGTAGGAAGTAGTGGGAGAGTTAGAAAAACAAGTTGGAGCTAGATTGTGGAAGAATTCTAGAATTTAAACTTTATTCTAGATGTGGAAACCCAATTAAGGTTCTTGGTCAGTAGAATGATATATTCATAACTGGGAGTTTTGGGTTATTCCGAGGAGTTGGCTAGCCACGTATAATAATGTTATTTCTAAATAGTAACCTGGAGATGCAATATATATTAGCAGTCATACTAAGCAGTGAATAAATGACATTTTGCAATGTTAAATAAATGATTCTCAACCTTACTGTGGATGAAAGTCATCTAGGGAACTTTAAGAAAATGCTAAGATGTGGGACCAACGCCAGAGATTCTGATTCTGTTGTTCTGGGGTCAGGCTTTTACGTCGAGATTTTTTTTAAGTGCCCAGGTAATTTTAATGTGAAGCCAGGCTTAAAAACCTCTGCTTTTAGATAAATAATACCTGTATTCCTTTTATCATAGATTTTTCAGGTGAAAGATTCCCTGTGTTTGACGTAGTAGTGTGAATAGTTGTAATATTTTATGGTAGAGAGTTGAAACAATGCTAGATAAATTTATTTTATTGCTAAGTTTTACACATAAACAAAAATGTTAGTGAATATTGGTGGTAAGTGGAGAAATGTTTAAATTTTTCTCTGCAGTTTTATATTACATTTACAATTTAGTTTAGTGAAAGCCTTTGTAAATAATTTTAAACTCTTGATAGAAACTGGCTATGCCATTTTTCTCCCTCACCTTCTCCTCCCCCAAATGTCAGTACTATAAAATGTGTGATTGAGAAGTATCCCATTCTTTCTTTGCTCTATCAGCTATTTGAAATGAATAATTTTAGGGTTATTTTTCTCCAGTATAATTGTATTTATTCAGATATAGCATAAAATGTAATTCAGTGTTGGGTGGTGTATAATTACACTGTCATCGTACTCCTGAATGTTAAGTTTTTAATGTAGAAATGTTAGAGTCAGAAATGTCTGCTACAAACCTTAAAAATTGTCTTCCAACTTTTAAAATTCTCATCACTGTCTTTTTAAAATAAAAACAGGTGTCCTTGAATTGACCTCACTGAAGTGCTAGGTAAAATTTTGAACACTTGATAGTTGTCTTTCTCAAAGAATAAGTTTCTGAAATAAACTAGAATTTACTCTAAGTTTATAAATAAAGCATTTTACTTCCTTCATTATGCGTCTGATACATAGCTTAAGAAAAAGCAAATTGTCAGAATGTGCTAGAAAGCACACAGGTCGGGGAGTCAGGGGAGAGGCTCTACCATCAAAAGGCTGCGTGGCTCCTCTAAACCTTAGATTCCTCCTCTAAAAAAGAGGAGTTCAGTTAAATGATTTTTGAGGTTTTTACTTCAAATTCTAACATTTTATAACAATATTAGTGAGGAATATATTACATAATTGAAAGATATAAAAAATCATATATTTTAAAAACTGTTTTCTAATGTCTCTTATAACTAAAAACCCCACTTTAAATGTTATTTTTTCTCATCTTTCTCCCTGCTTATCATAAGCTGGTGTCTAAATCACAAGACAGTTCTCTTTTAATTGTTTGAGGGTCATTCCTATCTTCCTTTTCTGAAAATAATCAGTGTGGCCAAAATAGGGTGTATAAATTAAGGATGTTAAAACTTAACTGACTTTTAAAGCCATTAATGCTGACCTCTGAGACCTGGCTCTTTCCTTGGCCCCATCAATCACTTCTATACTACCTCCGCCAATACAAAGGGTTAGACAGATGTGAATACAGTTTATATTGCTGAGATTATGGTGATGGGGAGGAGAAAGAGGGATGAATAGAGGAAAGACTTCAGTTTTTGTTTCATAGTGAGTATAGCTATATTAAATTTGAAGGAGAATAAATGTTTGAATATTTATGCCTTTCTATATTTAGGTCATACTACTAGATATTACACTGGAACTTCAGAAGCAAATTATGTCTGAATTGGAAATTCTTTATAAGGTAATTTTTTCTTGGAAAAATTTATTTCTACTTGCAAACTATGTTTATATTATTGGCTTCCAGGTTTTTAAATCTTTTTGTCTTATTTTTATTACAGTGTGATTCTTCATATATCATAGGATTTTATGGTGCATTTTTTGTAGAAAACAGGATTTCGATATGTACAGAATTCATGGATGGTGAGTTTTCCATTTTCCAGCTTTTTAAAATTGATTTTTGGAGTAGAGTGCTTTAAAACCTGGTTTTCCACTAGATGTCAAGTAGAATTGAAAATAAGTAAAATATACTAATAATTACCTCTTTTATACTCAATAACCATCTTAGTTTTAGGAGTTACTGATGTTAAATATTTGTAGCTGAGCTATAATTTCAAGAATGTAGTTTCATTTTACTTTTATTGAAAATTTAAATAGAACAGATTAAATGCTAGTCTAATCAGTTGTTTGATATTTGATTCTTCTGTACAATCTGTCTTCACTTGCAAAACAGATGTTCTGTTCTTTTAATGTTTCAATAGTAAAAACAGATTTTCTTTTAAAGAAATCTATTAACCCAATGTCCTGTGTCTTTTAGAGTGAAATCAGTTCTTAATTGCAAGATAAGAAATCGTTTTTCAACACAGCTGTTTAGCAAAGATGTGTTTAGTTTTCTTTGGACTTTATCCCTTTCATTTCATCTGTATTTCTTGTTGCTGTCTATTTGTGGTTCTTTCTTGAGCTGAATGTTGTGGCAAAATGCAGATTTCATTTTTGAAAGACAGTTTTCCTGCATATAGAATTCTTGGTTAGCAGAGTTTTGCTTTAGCCCTTTAAATATGTCATCCCACTGCCCTCTTGCCTTTATGGTTTCTGATGCAATATTGGCATTTAATCTTATTGAGGCTCCCTTGTGTGTGACATGTTGCTTCTCTCTTGGAGCTTTCAGAGTTGTCTCTTTATCTTTGACATGCAATAGTTGGATTATTATATGCTATGGTGTGGGTCTATTTGGGTTTATCCTGTTTGGAGTTCATTGAGCATCTTGGATGTATATGTTCATGTTTTTATTAAATTTGAGAAGGTTTTAGCTACTCTTTCCTTGAATATTCTCTCTTCTTTCTCTTTTTCTTATCCTGCTGGGTCTCCCACAATATATATATTGGTATGCCTGATGGTGTCCCACAGGGTCCTCAGACTCTTCACTTTTCTTCATTCTTTTTTCTTTCTCCTCCTCAGACTAAATGATGTCAGTGATCTTCAGGTTTTCTAATTCTTTCTCTGCCAACTCCAATATGCTGTTAAACCCAACTAGGGAATTTCTAATTTCTTTACTGTGGTCTTCAGCTCTGTTTGGTTCCTTTTCATAATGTCTATCTCTCTATATTTTTTTTTAAAGATTTATTTATTTATTTCTCTCCCCTTCTGTCCCCCTGCCCCACGTTGTGTGTTCTCTGTCTCTATTTGCTGTGTCTTCTTTGTCCACTTCTGTTGTTGTCAGCAGCATGGGAATCTGTGTTTCTTTTTGTTGCATCATCTTGTTGCGTCAGCTCTCCATGTGTGCGGCGCCATTCCTGGGCAGGCTGCACTTTCTTTCGCTCTGGGTGGCTCTCCTTACAGGGCGCACTCCTTGGGTGCGCGTGGGGCTCCCCTACGCGGGGGACACCCCTGCGTGGCAGGACACTCCTTGTGCACATCAGCACTGTGCATGGTCCACCTCCACACGGGTCAAGGAGGCCTGGGGTTTGAACCATAGACCTCCTATGTGGTAGACAGATGCCCTAACCACTGGGCCAAGTTCACCGCCTCTATTTCTCTATTGTTATTCTCTTTGTATTCATCTATTGCCTTCCTAATTTGTTTCGTTGTTTGTCCATGTTTTCCTCTTTGAACATATTTAGGGTAATTTTTAAAAAGTCTTTGTCTGAGGGAATCACAAGGAAACAAAAATGCAAAAACTGAACCTCAGGGAAAATGAGGGAGTTCTGTGCCTTCTAGCATCTTGTACAGCAAATCCTGACTCGTGACTTTTTACCCCCAAAATATCTGTCTTAAGTAGCCATTGAATCTCCCACTATCAAAATAAGTTACTCTCATTTATTCCAGATAATCTCATTTACTCTCAAGTGTTTATGCAAATTGTATAAGGTTTCTTATGCCCCAGTCCGAGTAGACAAGAGGTAACTCTCCACCCTAAACTTGAGATATTTATTTATGCAAGAAAATCTCACAGGAGGTCTCTGTTCGAGTCCTTTCTGGCCCCTGTGGCAACCATGAGGCCCTGAGCAGGCAGGAGAGGAGTGGGTACTGCTGGCAGCTAGAGGTATGGGCCAGAGACTGCCTAGCTTGTCGACAGCATCAGGGGCCAGTTGTGTGCAATTTCAGCCCTTGGTTTACAGAGGTTGCTTGGGGCTGGTGGGCCCCTCGGAAGTGTGCCACAGAAGGGCCTCTTGGGGCACTGCACCTAGATGGGGGGCTCCTGTTCCTCTTTCACAGCTGTGAGGGCCATGTACGCAGATGCCTGGGTCCCTGCCATGTGCTTTTGTCTCCAGGGCATCGTGACTGCACCATGGAAAGTATCAGTTTTGTTACGTAAGATGCAGGGTGCTGTTTTCAGTGTTGTTTCTCCAGATTTGAGTTATTTCAGTCATTCCTTCAAGGGAAACTAAATGATTTGGTTGGAGCAAAGTTCTAAGTGTCTGCCCATGCTTCATGTGACTGTGCTGTGAGATCAGAGGACCCCATCTGAGCCCCATCGGACTCCTGCCCCCTGCTGCCATGTTTGCCTCATTTGCTTTTGAGTTTCTAGGCCCCTGAGGGAAATAACCTTTCCAGAGTGTGTCTGTCTACTGGGGGCAAAGTCTACCCAGTCCCAGCACTGTGCGTGCTGGCCAACAAGGCCAGGCTTCCATCTGCCCAGCTTTGCCCTACACGTCAGAAAGAGCTGACCCTGCTGCAGCAACTGCTCCAAAAGGTTGGACCCCATTCCCCATTTCTGCCTGTCCAGGCCTGAGGGCCCACCCCATGAGGCCATGCCTGGAGCTCGGGGGCCACCCACACCCTGCTTTCCCATTACCATGGCTGCAGTTTCGTTTATTTTCAGAAAAAGGGAGAAGAGATTTCTAGCCTGTAGGCTTTTGACTCTCTCTTTGAATAGAGCCCATCATCTAAGTAACATCATTCAGCTTCATCACTTGTTATTTCTAGGCAGAAAGGAGTTTTTGTTATGTTTTGTTTTGTCTTGTTTTGTTTTGTCTTGTTTTGTTTTTAAGAGGTACTCGAAATTGAACTCAGGACCTTGTACATGGGAAGGAGGCACTTAAGCAGGACCTTGAACGTGGGAGCTACATCTGCTCCCCAATGAGAGTTGGTTTGTTCATTTGTTTGTTTGTTTATTTTGTTTTTAGGAGGTACTGGGGATCAAACCCAAGACCTCATATATGGGAAGCAGTCACTCAACCACTTGAGCTACATCCACTCCCAGAGGGGAGATTTTTAACGAAGGGAAAAACAATAGCAATGCCATACTATGGAGCAGCAAACTCATGCCCGTCCTGCCCCGCTTTTGTACGCAAGTAGCCGATGTACAAACAACCGTGTGTAAATTCTTCCGTTTGCATTACACTGTGTATTATATGTGTATATATGCTGGTTCTTTTTCTGGAAACTCTTTTCTTACCTGGTATGTGTCTTGTTTTCTGAGTTGTTTTTTTTTCTTTCCCTGAGGTTGCTCATTGTTTTTGCTCGTTGTCTGCTCGTTGTTTGCTTGTTTTTTGCTCATTGTCTGTTTTTTATTTAGGAAGAACCAGCAACCAAACCCAGGACCCCTCTCCCCGCCCCGTGTGGGCAGGCAGGTGCTCAACCGCTTGAGCCATGCCCACACCCTGCTCATTTTGTTTTTACTCACTGTCTGCACATTGTTTGCTCATTGTCTGCTTGTTTTTGCTCAATGTCTGCTTGTTGTCTGCTTGTTGTTTGGCTTCTTTAGGAGGCACTGGGAACTGAACCTGGGATCTCCCATGTGGGAGGTGGGCACTCAAGTCCTTGAGCCATATCTGCTCCCACTCTGAGATTTTTTGTTTGTTTGTTTTAAAGATTTACCTAACCACAGGGCCAAATCCACTTCTCATGTCTTGTACTTCTTTAATCATTTTCTGACTAGACATCCTATCTATTATTGAGAGTAGTGTGTTAAAGTCTCCTATTAATGTAGAATCGCCAGTTTCTCCCTTCAAATCTGTCAGTATTTGCTTCATATATTTTGGGGCTCTGCTCTTAGGTGCATATATATTTACAATTGTTACATCTCCCTGTGGAATTGTCCCCCTCGTCAGTATGTATTGACCATGTTGGTCCCTCATAAGTGTTTTTTATTTAATGTTTATTTTATCCAATATTAATATAGCTATCCCAGCTTTCTTTTGGTTATTTCTCACATGATATATTTTTTTCCAGCCTTTCACCCTCAACTTACTTGTACCTTTCACTTTAATGTATGTCTCTTGCAGACAGCATGTAGTTGGTTCATGTTTTTTTATCCATTCTGTAGTCTCTGAGTTTGACTGGAGAGTTTAATCCATTTATATTTAAGATCAACACTGATAATACAGGATTTTCATCTGCCATTTGCTATTTAGCCTTTATAAATCTTATGCCTTTTTTGTCCCTCACTTTTGTTAAAGCCTACTTTTATGTTTATTTGCTTTTTTGTGTTTCTTCTTATTTGGTGCCTTCTCATTTCTGCCTGAATATACTTTTCATTTCTTTTTCTTGTGGTTACCTTGAGTTGAAAATTTAATATCCTAAATATAGACCAGTTATATTTGGTTTGCTACCAACTTAACTTAAAATGCCTGCACATATACATTTCATATACCTCTCTGTCCCCCTACCAATTTTTTTGGTACTTCTTACCACTTGTACTTTGGTATGTTGTATGTCTAGAATCCTAGATTTATCATTTTTTTATGCATTTGCATTTTAGCACCTATAGAAAGTAAGAAGTGGAGTTATATACCTAACAATACAATACAATAATACTGTCATTTATAATTACCTAAAAGGTTACCTTTAGCGAAGGTCTTTATTTCTTTTTTTTAAATTTTATTTATTTATTTTTTTAAAGATACTTAGATTATACAAATGTCACATAGAAAGTGTAGGGAGTTCCCATATGCCCCATTCCCCACACCTCCCACATTTTCCCACATTAAGAACGTCCTTCATTAGTGAGGTATATTCATTGCAGTTGATGAACACATTTTTGAACATTGCTGCTAAGCATAGATTAAAGTTTACATTGTAGTTTACACTCTCTTCCACACAATTCTGTAGGTTATGATAAGATTTATAATGGCCTGTATCTGTCATCTTTATTTCTTTATGTTGCTGTGAACTACTGTCTAGGGTCCTTTTATTTAAAGGGAATCTTAAGAACTCCCTTTACCATTGCTTATAAGACAGGTCTAGTGGTGATAAACTCCCTCAGCTTTTGTTTATCTGAGAAATCTTAATCTCTCCTTCATTTTTTAGAGTGAGTCTCACCAGATATAAAATTCTTAGCTGGCAGTTGTTTTCCTTCAGCTCTTTTAAGTATTTCAACCCACTGCTCCATAGTTTCTGTTGAGAAAAAGGTACTCTATCTAATTAGGACTCCTTTGTATAGAACACGTTGCTTTTCTCTTGCAGCTTTCAGAACTCTCTCCTTGTCCTTCCATTTCCTCCTGTAACCAGTATATGGCAGGGTATGTTTTTCTTCATGTTTGGTTTTCTCTGAGCTTCTTGGATGTGTTCATCTTTTGCTAGTTTGGGGAGGTTCTCTGTCATTATTTCTTTGACTGTTCCTTCTGCACCTTTCTCTTCTCCTTCTAGGACTCCCATAACATGTTAATCAATGTGTTTGATGGTGTCCATAGCTGTCTTAGCCTATTTTCACCTTTATTTATTTATTTTTTCAAAAGATTTATTTATTTATTTTAATTTCCCCCCCTCCCCTGGTTGTCTGTTCTTGGTGTCTATTTGCTGCGTCTTGTTTCTTTGTCCGCTTCTGTTGTCGTCAGCGGCAGGGGAAGTGTGGGCGGCGCCATTTCTGGGCAGGCTGCTCTTTCTTTTCATGCTGGGCGGCTTCTCCTTACGGGGTGCACTCCTTGCGCGTGGGGCTCCCCCACGCGGGGGACACCCTTGCGTGGCATGGCACTCCTTGCGCGCATCAGCGCTGCGCATGGCCAGCTCCACACGGGCCAAGGAGGCCCGGGGTTTGAACCGCGGACCTCCCATATGGTAGACGGACGCCCTAACCACTGGGCCAAAGTCCGTTTCCCTATTTTCACCTTTAATATATCTTTTTCCTTTCTGCTCCTCAGCCTGACTCATTTCAGGTGTCTTGTATTCAAGTTCACTGATTCTTCTGCAGCTCCCATCTGCCCTTGACACCCTCCTAGGCATTTTTTCATTTCAGTCATTGTGATCTTCAGCTCCAGGTTTTGTGTTTGGTTCCTTTTTTAAAAATTTTATCTCTTAATTAGATTCTCATATTGTTCTTTCATTGTTTTCCTTATATCCTTTAGTTCTTTCTTTGTATTTTACCACTTCTCCTTGAGCATTTTTAAGATAATGTTCGTGAAGGCTTTTGTTTGGTATGTCCATATTCGCATCTTCTTTGTTTGTGTTTTCTGTATTTTCATCCTCTTCCTTTGGATGGACCATCATTTCCTGCCTCTTTATCTTGTACTCTTGTTGCACACTGTACGTTTTAGTATTTTAAAATGTTAACTGTGGGTTTTACTCCCTGGGATGTCTGTTTCTTAATTTTGTAACCAGCTGGTGATAAGACAGACTTTTTCCTCACACTCTTCCGTGGATGCTGTACAGTGTTATTCTGTCCCCTGGAGTTTCAAAATAGGTGTTTCAGACCGTTCCTGCCTGTTTAATAGTTGTTTTTGTGGAAGGATTGAAACTTCCTATTCTGCATTCTTCTCCAGAAGTCTCCTCTCAATTACATTTTTAATAGTTCAAGTTTATATCTGAAAATATTAACTTTGCAGCCATATTTAATTCTGTTTGAGACCCCCTTACTCTCTTCCTTTGAGCTACTCTTCCAGCCTTTTCTCCTGCTGCTGCTGGACAGGTTGCCTTTACTCCACTAAAATTTCCCCTTTCTTAAGTTTTGTATTCCAGTTTTCACTTCCTCTATTTCCCAAAGCAACTATGTAAATTTAATTATTCTCCCAAGATCTTGCCCACCATTTTCTCCTCCAGAGATAATATAGACTGTCAACTATGAACTTTCCTAATTCTTTGCTTTTCCATTTATAACTTGGCCCAATTGCACTCACCTCTCAGATGGCAAGTTACTTAAAGCCAGTGCCTCCACATGTGTCCACTTTGTGGATTTTCCTCTTTCAGTGATCCTTTTTCAGACCATCACTCTCTCTGTAGTACTGCTCTCTAATTATCATTACTCCTCTTCCTTTCCCATTATAGCCAAACTTCTGGCAACTTTTTCCCCAACCCTAATGCCGTTCTCTTAGTCTAGGTTCTCATTGTCTATTTTATTTTTATCTCAGATTTGTCATTTATTTCCAAATATTAATGAACACCTTCTTTCAGACACTGTTCTAAACCTGGGGCTACAATAGTGAACAAGACTAAGTCCCTGTCCTCTCAGGGCCCACATTCTAGAAAGGGACACAGACAAGAAACACAAAATACCTCTGAAAGAGGGATAAGTGGTAGTTAAAACATAAAGCAGGGTAGATCATGACTAGCAGGCAAGAAGTTTCCTGATAGGATGGTCAGGGGTGGCATTTTTGAGGAAGGGACATTTTAGCAGGGACCTTGCTGTCAAGGAGACACTCAGAAAAGATCATGGGTAAGATCTTTGAGGCAGAGGGAGGATGAAGTATAAATGCTCTGAAGTGGAATAAAACTTAGTATAATCAAGGCCCCACAAGATGGCCAGTGTGACTAGCAAGTAACTATGAGAGGACCTGAACTAGATTGCATTACATTAAGAAGTTTTGGGGAAACGGACTTGGCTCAGTGGTTAGGGCATCCGTCTTCCATATGGGAGGTCCACGGTTCTAACCCCGGGCCTCCTTGACCCGTGTGGAGCTGGCCCATGTGCAGAGCTGATGCACGCAAGGAGTGCCATGCCACACAGGGGCGTCCCCCGCATAGGGGAGCCCCATGTGCAAGGAGTGTGCCCCACAAAGAGAGCCGCCCAGCACGAAAGAAAATGCAGCCTGCCCAAGAATGGCACCGCCCACATGGAGAGCTGACACAAGAAGATGACCATTGAGAGCTGACACAAGAAGATGACTCAACCAAAAGAGACACAGATTCCCGGGCCACAGACAAAGAAACAAGACGCAGCAAATAGACGCAGAGAAGAGGCAACCAGGGTGTGGGGGGAGAGAAATAAATAAATAAATAAATAAAATCTTTAAAAAAAGAGAAGTTTTGGTTTCATTCTGAATTTAATAGGAAACGTTAGAAGGTTTTAAGTAGGGGAGTGATGGGATGTGTCTCCTCCTAAAGTCAAAACTGAATCCTTTCAGAAACACCCATATAGAGGATTTCAGAATATATGCATAAATTTGGATTTTAATCATGGGAATAAATTGTTTCCCCAAAATCCTATGTTGCGGAGAAAGGGCTTTCTTTCTTCCTTTTTTTTTTCTTAGCTACCAGAGGCTAAGAGAGGCTCTTCTGAAATTTTAGCTTATAGCTCCAGATTGTAATTTTGTGAGTAATAATAATGATGATAGTCTTTTTTTTTTCTTTTTGAGGTACCGAGGACCAGGAATTGAACCTGGGACCTCATGTGTGGGAAGCCAACGTTCAACCATTGGGCCACATTAGCTTCTCTGAGTTAGTTTTATATTTTTTCATTTGTTTTGCTTGTTGTTTGTTTTTGTTTTTTCAGGAGGCACTGGAAACTGAATCTGGGACCCTCCTTGTGGGAGGCGGGAGCTTAACCTTTTGAGATACATTTGCTTCTGATGATGGTCATATTAAAGAAAATGTTGTGTCTCATATGTCAGTAATGTGGCTTCTTAATCCTTTACATATTTGTGTTTCTCCTACATGGGACCCTATTTTATATTTTAGAGCCCATATTAGGGTAAGAATGGGCCTTATCCCTTGGATCCTTTTGGCTTAGTTATATGAAGATGTCAACCCTTAATTCATCAACAGAAATGTAGTTGTTCAGAAATAGAAATGGATTTTTGCTAAACTGTTACTACTCTTCCTCCAGCTTCCCATGCAATGAAATTACTGACTAGGGAACATAGAGAAGTAACAGGTTACAGAGAGCAAACAAGTGACCTTGCAGTTATGAGCAGAAAGTTCAAACCAGCTGAGCCACAGATCTTTATTTATTTATTTATTTTTAAAGATTTATTTTGTATTTATTAGGTTATTGGACTGATCTTTAATGTCACTCTGCACTAATATTTGATGAGTCTAATTGCCTTGTTTGGATAGACTTGTAAAATAGAAATGATACTAAAACTGAAAGAGTAAAAATTAAACCAAGAACTTCCCTTTAGCATTTTTATGTTGATAAGAATTAGTGAATCATACAGAGAGATCTCTTCAGGATCAGTAGATAGTCTTGATTCCAAGTGGCTCTGCTGCATCTTCTTTTTTCTGTTGTTTTTTTGTTTTTGTTTTTGTTTTTCCTCTGACAGTTATCTCTAATGATCACGTCAAGGTCAGGATGACTCTGCGAATATACAGAGTCCAATATGGAAAGATTTCCTCATTTGGATGGCTGCTGAGGAGAGTAGGATATAATTGAGATTAAAGGGATATTTACAGAAACTAGTGAACTACCTATAAATGGGATTCTTCTTTGACTTGTTCCAGAGATAAGTTGGTAACATAATCTTTGGCTTATTGGTCTAGCTTGTTGAAACCTTTGTTCTTTGACTAATTAAACCCTGATTTTTATCTTATGTAAAAACAAATCTCTTAAGATTTTTTACTGGTATATTTGGATAAGTTTGTACCTCCCAGTCTTGAGCCATTAAAGCAATTTAGTTCATAAGGAATTGGCCTGGTAAGCTGCATTTGTCATTCTTCCAAATACCAAAGTGTAAAGCTTGATCTTGAGACTGTTCATCCTTGCAATTGCTAATTCATCTGAAAGATCAATGAGAACATAAAATGCTTTTCTGCTGTATATTTACTTTTATTGCAACTCTAATAAAAATACGATTTTAGTAAATAAGGATGGTTCAGTTCATTGCAGAAATCTCTTTTTTCCTTTTCATTATCTTCCCAGTAGCACCCAGAGCCAAATGAGGTTTTAGTAACATTATGATTGCAAGTAAAAGTTACCTAAAAGAGTCACCATTTTCCTCACATGCTTTAAACAGCTTAAATATGTAGCCAGTTGTCATATATATACATAATAAAGATACATACATATATATGTATATATATATGTGTGTAGGTATGTGTATATATATATATGCAGCTTTTTTTTGCAGGGAAACATTTAATTTTTTCTCTGGTGTTGAGCTTTAGAAATACTTGACATATAAAAAATTCTTACTGGAAAAATAGACAATTGCATTTCAAAAGAATTGCACACTCCATGTTACTATCTTACGAGCCATACTTATGTCATCTGATAATAATGTGATAAAAATATTAACTTTGAGCCTCTAATAGAAAAACATTATTTCTCAAAGAACCTGAATAATTCCTTTATAGAACATTAAGTGTATACCTCAATTTGGCTAGTAAAAGAAGATCATTGTATATTATTGAAATATTTTTCATATAATCATATTATTCTGAGTAAAGTAGTGATTCCTTGCATATCTTCCTGAAATTTTTATACCACTTAAATAAAATTAAAAATTTTAAAAGTATACTCAAATTTATGCTTCCAAGTGACTATTGGTCCCTTCAAAATAAGTCACGTAGAAAGGTGTTGCTACAAATGGTTTTCGGTCCCCGTTTTTGAAACTGCTTTCAGAACTACTATACCTATATGGTGAAATTCACGGTGAGTTTTACTTATTCACTTATTCATCCAGCCAATATTTATTGAACATCTGTTTGCTAGTTTGTGCTCGTTGCTAGATTCATAAAAATTAAATAGAAGAAGCAAACAAAAAAATGACTCCCTCATAATGTTGGCTTTTGGAAATTGTAAAAAATCTTTTAAAGCTGAATTTGGTAAAGGGTAGTAAAGGATGGTAAAAGGATGCTAGGGAGTACCATTTTAGAGAAAAATGAGATATGATATAAAATAAAGAGATTAGTTTTCTCTGTTTACCTCGTAAGATGGTTTCCAAAGTGGTCTCAAAGAAAAAAAAACTAAGGTAGCATCATTGGAATAGATTGATTACTTGCCTTGGTACCTAATTTAAAGGGTAGCTTGTTCATTTAGGTAAATACTAACATTGCTGTTTTTACTTTATTAGTTTTTATTTTCATTTTTTGCCTTATATCTACCAGATTTTGTTTGGTTAATGTGCAGATTCTAAGATAGGGCCCTGTTTACATTTGAGAAAACTATTACACATGGCAGAGACATAAATGTAACTGTTACATTGATCTTATAGTTTTTTGTATGTATTTAAGTTTACATATAAAGTGCAAAATCTTAGCCTACCCTTGACTAAAACTCTTTAGTTTTACATATGTACTGGGGAATAAATTATAAGTATACTTCATCTGGAATTATGAGAAATAAACATATTAAGCTGTAAAAAGTTCATATGTGCTTCTCAAGATTAAACTATCTCCTATTCTTTACAGTAAAAACCAGTTTTATCCTACACATCCATGATGCAGGAAAAAAGAAGAGAAAAAATATTTTCATAATAAGTGCCCAGGGGAGGAGCACTGTACTTTTCTAATAGTTTCATTTGTAGTAACACAACATGACAAAATGTTTCTTTCTCTCTGCAGGGGGATCTTTGGATGTATATAGAGAAATTCCAGAGCATGTCCTTGGAAGAATTGCAGTAGCAGTGAGTATATAGCGTTAACCTAATATAATTTGGGTGATTTGATCTTCCTAGTAAGGCCTTATTCTCTTTATACTCTCAGGATTTTTTCTCTTTTTCTGTAGTCCCTATTGGCTACCAGAGCAGAGCCTTCTTAATTCTCTTCTGTTCTTATCATTTTGTCCTTTCTTCTTTTCAGAGACCAACCCACATTAATGACACAGTCATACGACATCTTTCAGCTTACGGATTGGTTCTGTGACTTATTCCACTTTGTTTTATGTGTTTGCAAGGACCTTAGTGCTCTTGTTGACCAGTAAAATTTCCAAGTTCTTCCAAAAAAAAAATCTTTTTTTGGACATTTTGTAATTATATACATAAGATTAACGAATGCTTTCAAGTCAAAGTTATAAAAATAAAACAGTTGATGAGAAAATATTACTTTGATAGTAAAGATTTTTGCAGTCTTTTATGTCATTGGTTTTTAATTTTTCACCAGCTACTTTTTAAAATACTTTTTTATTTTTAAACAATATTTTAGATGACATAAATGTTACATAAAAAATTTAGGGGGGAAATGGACTTGGCCCAGTGGTTAGGGCATCCGTCTACCACATGGGAGGTCCGCGGTTCAAACTCCGGGCCTCCTTGACCCGTGTGGAGCTGGCCCATGCGCAGTGCTGATGTGCGCAAGGAGTGCCGTGCCACGCAGGGGTGTCCCCTGCGTTGGGGAGCCCCACGCGCAAGGAGTGCGCCCTGTAAGGAGAAGCCACCCAGCACGAAAGAAAGTGTAGCCTGCCCAGGAATGGCACCGCCCACACTTCCCATGCCGCTGACAACAGAAGCGGACAAAGAAACAAGACGCAGCAAATAGACACAGAGAACAGACAACCGGGGGAGGGGGGGAATTAAATAAATAAATAAATCTTTAAAAATATATATATATATAGGGGAGTCCCATATGTCCCACTCCTTACCTCTCCCATACTTTCCCACATTAATAGCATCTTCATTAGTGTGGTACATTTGTTATAATTGATGAATACATTTTGGGGCATTGCCACTAAGTGTAGATTATAGTTTATATTACAGTTTGCACTCTGTCCCACAAGTTATATAATTGATGACAAAATATATAATAGTTTGTATCCATCATTGCGGTGTCATTCAGGAAAATTCCAGTGTCCCGAAAATGCCCCCATATTATACCTGTTTCCCCTCTCCCTCCCCTCAGAACCTCCAGTGGCTACTGCCTTCACATCAGTGATAAAAGTTCTTCCATTGCTAGAATAACAAGTTTATAGTAGAATAACAGTAAGTCTACTCTAGTCAATTGGTCATTCCCCAATCCTGAGGATGCTGGGATGGTGATAACCTACTCTGCCTCTAATTGAGAGGGGGCTTAGATCCCATGGGGCTGATGGATGGGACTAACTTGTTTGCAGTTGTAGACTCTCTCTGTTCCTTGGGATGGGTATTGTCCATCATCATCTTCTTGTTAGTTGTCCTGGGTGAGTCCAATGAACTGGAGAGTAGGTGTTGCAACTCTGTTGAGATTCAGGGCCCAACTGGCACATGGACAGAGATTTAAATCTTTTAGACATGCACCTATCAAGTCTAGTACTAACTATAGGTCTAAATAGAAGGGGCAAAAGAGCCATATGTAGGGAAGCCACAACTGAGTCCAACTCTGTCACACTGGGGAACATAAATTCCAAAGTAGGACCCACTGACAGAGTGCCAAACTCCTGAGTTGTCAGCCCTGCCTATGGTCTCTGGATGTCTCCAGAGCCCTCAGAAGCCCGGCTCTTTGAGGCAACATTTACTTTGTCAGTCAATGAGATCCAGCTGAGCCCTGCATAAGTGTAACCTCTGAAATGACCTCCCAACTCACTTTGAAGTCTCTTAGCCATATAAACTGATATGTTTTTACCCTTTCCCCCTTTTGGTCAAATCTTTTTCCAGTTGCATTGCTAGTTGGTGCTTGGTAGGCTAGCTGGTTAGGGAGGCTCATCTCCAGGAGTCATGTCCCACGTGGAGGGGGAAGGTAATGCATTTATATGCTGAGTTTGGCTTAGAGAGTGGCCACCTTTGAGCAACAAGGATACTCTCAGGAGGTTAACTCTTAGGCAACCTATAAAATAGGCTGAATTTCAATTTCAAAAGAAAAGGTTCATAAGTATAGTAATGAATATCAAGGGGCCATCAGAGGTCCATCCTCCTTAACTAGCCACTGCTCCTGTGCTCGGGATTCTGGCTGTCCCATTAGAGAAGGTGGCAGAGCTCCCCAGAATGGGAATTTGATATTCTTTTGGTTATTATGTGCATGTCCATCCACTGTGAAATGCCCCATGTACACTTGAACTCTTTCATATGCCATATAGGTATGCCCCAGGTGAACCTCCTCCCATGCATCCCCCATCACTGACACCCCACACCATGATCCTCCACTGCCACAGTTGTATCCCTTCACCAACTACATTTAGGAATTTGTTCCTTTTGTGACTGAAAGCAGTTTTCTTTTCTATGTTCGCTAATAAACTAGTGAAATATATCAGCTAAACTAACATTACTATATAAATTCCACATTTCATGTTTAGAATCATGTAGGCTAAACAATGTCTAAGAGAAATCATGGGGTGGTATAATAGTAAACAATTGCTAAACTAAAGACACTCTAGTAACTTAAGCGGTTTAATGCAGAACAAAGTGATTATACTATGTTCCATTTAATTAAATGACTGATTTTCACATTCATTATACATCAGACTGACAACTCAAATCCTTTAATCCAACATGGACACTTATTTAATCTTAGTTCATTGTAATTCACAGCTTTCCTTTTTTCTTTCTAATTATTAGTGTGAACTGCCCAGGGTGATGAGAACTTTCTGTTCTGATGCTGTTGCTGCTAAGTAGCTTCTAATCTACAAGTTTAGGTAGATTAGTTTAGTATGAAATTTGAGTACTTAAATCACTATTTTAGGTGAAAATAAAAATGTTTCATTTCCTCTTCTAATCTCTTGGGGGAACAAGTGCTTTGTGGCTTTTGGCAGTTCTTGGCTCTGAAGTTTAATAACACGTATAATAAAGGATTAAAAAAAGGCAAGGATACCAGTTGAAAATGAAAGAAGTGTGTAAGTTCTATATACTTAATTAGCTATCAAACTTGACAAAAATAGAAATCTGCCTTCTTCAGTAGAAAAGCATGTTCTTTCCGGACTTCATAAATCTTACCACCCTCTTGTGTAGGCCATACACACAAGTCTACTGGTCCTTTCAATTCACCTGCAGTATGAAACCTGGGAAGTGAGCAGAAAAAAATAATCCAGCTTCAAATACAGGACTGTCTATTGAGTAATTGAAAATAAGACAAAAAATGTATTGGTGATAGGCTAAATGTATTTAAGTGTTAGTCCAAAACATTGTCTACGTTTGCCCTTCTTTTTTGTTTTTGCTTTTTTTTTTTTCCTTTTTTTTTTTAATTATTTATTTATTTTTTAAAATTACATTATGAAAAATATGGGGTCCCGTTCAACCCCACCGCCCCCACCCCCCACTCCCCCCACAGCAACACTCTCTCCCGTCTTCATGACACATCCATTGCACCTGGTAAGTTCATCTCTGAGCATCACTGCACCCCATCCACATCATAGCCCAGACTCTCTCACGTTCCATCCAGTGGGCCCTGGGGGGATCTATAATGTCCTGTAATTGTCCGTGAAGCACTATCCAGGACAACTCCATGTCCCGAACACACCTCCACATCTCATCTCTTAGTCCCGTTCCCCACACCCAGCAGCCACCATGGCTACCGTTCCCACACCCATTCCACATTTTCTCTGTGGACATTGGATTGGTTGTGTCCATTGCACACCTATGTCAAGTGAGGGCTTAGATTCCATATGGGTACTGGATGCACTCCTCCCGCTTCCAGTTGTAGACACTCTAGGCTCCATGTTGTGGTGGTTGACCTTCTTCAACTCCATGTTGGCTGAGTGGAGTAAGTCCAATAAATCAAAGTGTAGGAGCTGAAGTCTGTTGAGGCTCTGGGCCTGGGTGTCATATTATCAGTCCAGAGATTCAAATCCCCTACATATATCTTAAACCCAGCACCGACTACAATTCCAATAAAGTAGCATGCAAGTCTTGTGAAAAGTGATCCCCTCTGAGTCCAATTCCATCACGCAGAAACACCAGGTCCAAAGAAGGACTATCTGTCATGGCAGTGAACCCTTTCTGCCATGACCATAGAACCCGTGGGTCTCTTTATCCCTCAAAAGAACCAATACCTGGGGTTGTATCTACCTTATCTGTCTCTTAGACTCTGTTCAGTTGTACATAGGGGTATTCCTTCTGACAACCTCCAGACTCTTTTTTAGAGACTCACAGCCTTATAATCTCATTTCTCCTTTCCATTTCCCCCTTACATTAGGTCAAACAGCTTCCCGAAGTCATGTTATTATATGTAGACAGGTATATTCTGCTGTTCCGCATTGAATCTTTAATTCAAGGTCATTTTATAGTTGCTTCTTCAGCTGGTATGTGGTAGTGATCCCTCGGTGCCAGGGAGGCGCTTTTTTAAACTAAGGTTTGTTTGCTTGTTTCTGGAATATGTCCAGTTTCTACAGCTTTGGTGGCTCATCAGGTCATAGTAATGAAAATTACCTGTGGCCAGAGTAGAAAAAATGCTTTTGATAAGTTTTCTCTTCTTATGCCTCTTTTTAAAAACTCTGCTGGCATCTGTACTTGTGTAGTGCCTCCAAAATTCATTCTTCTCTAATCCTGAGTAGGCTGTATTTGGATAATCCCGTTGCTTTTGATAGGCACCAGATTGACACATGGCTAATGCCTAACAGCAGGAGAACCACATTCAATTGCTTTAGATTCTTTTACATCTAGGCATCTCTCTCTCCCCAAATAACTTTCTTTTCCAGATTCTAATAATCTGTCAATACAAGGCAGGTCCAAAGATCCAAGATCTGTTATAGGATGGACTCCTGTCAGCCTCTATGATATGTTGTTCAATTTTTCACTTATAGGATGTATGGCAAGAGAATATTTTTCTCCTTACAAGAAATCCATATAAACTGATTTCAGCCTCCTAACTTACACAATGATCCCCCCCCCCGCAATTTCCTTTCGAATCTAGTCTCCAATAAAGAGGAATGCCATTCTACTTTTCCCTGCCATTTAACACATTTTATTTTTTCTCTTTTTCTGAAGCAGTGACACTGTGTACTATATTTTAAGTGCTAATGTTGATTGAAGTTGTCCCTGAAAAGATGTGTACTTGACATGTCAAGGAATGAATGATTGACAGCAGATAAAAGCACTTTAAGTGTCAAGGTTTTGTCAAGTCATTGTTGTAAAACCTAGCCTACTGAATACCAGAAATACCCTCTAGCTTTCAGTAGACCAATTTCTAGCTAGCTCCCTTGCACACTGATACTTCGATGCCTCTAAAAGGAAACTATAATCTATTTTGACAAAAATAGAAGAATATTTTCTTTTTTGAGCCTCTAACAAAATTTATAATTTAACAAGAATCATGTCAGTATTTGCTTTACTTTTTTCTGCCTGGCAATCTGAATATGATGGATTGCCTTCCCATTTGTGTTTTCTGACTATTCATTTTCTGTGGAACCAGTTCTTAGTGGTAAGCTATCTTTAGTGGTTTAATGGGAGGTTTTTAATATTCATGTAAGTTGAGTATTAACCCTGCTTCCAGATCTTAGAAGATGAATTATTTCCATGCTAAATTGTTCACCATTGCTGTTCTTTTTTCCACAAGCATTTAAAGAAATATTTGTGTCCTTTTTCTTTCTGTGATAAAATTATTATTTATATTTTGATGTTTTGTTTTTTACTGTCTTATATCTGAGACATATTTGTTTTAGTGGAATGGCAAATATTCCAAACTCTGGAAGAAAACATTTGCAGTAAAAATTTATTCTGTTCTCTTAGAATAGACCAAACATATAGTAGAATTGATCATACCATGTTAGCAAGTCTGTCAGGAGTATATTCTACTCTGCCCAGCATTAATTGATAAAGATTTTGTCTTCTAGATCTTTAGTGAGATATTTGAAAATTGGTTTTCTTTCTCTGTATTTCCTTTTTTTAACTTTTGCTCTTAGTCTTCCTCAGTCAATTAAAATCCTTGCTTACATAGCCCTCAACCCTATTTTCTTCATTTTCAAGATAGGTAAACCACTCTGTTCTTTATTGCCATGGTAGGTTTTCTTGTTCTTATAGTCCTTACTTATTTAAAATTTTCTATAAATCTGTGTACTTTCAAATTCTTATTGTAAATATTGAGCAATAGTAATTTGTTCATTATATCTGGTACCTAATTATGGATACTTGGCCCTGAAATTTTTTTAAGTTCACATGTGCATACAGAATCCATGGTTGTAAATAAAACATCTGCATCTACTTTAACAAAAATCTATATAAAGATTTTTTAAAGTTTTCATGGCAACCACTGGTTACATTTCCTACATAGAAGGTAGCATTTGTAACCTGTGTACTTAAGGTTTTGGAAATATCTTTTTTCAGTGTCTCATCATTGTTCTTTACTCAAGCTATTAAGTGAAAAATACAAATCTAAGTCATATGTTTGTACTTTCTCTTTTTATTTTCTTTAGCTGTCTTTTCAATATTGTCTGCACTATTCCTCCATATGCTTTGCTTCAGCCAGACTATCTTGTATTGATCATCATGACATGTTTTATTCTTTCCTTCTAATGCCTTTAAAATAATTTTTTGGAACTTTTTGTTTTGAAATTATTTTAAACTTAAAGAAAAGTGAGAATTTCTACAAATGCTTCACCCAGATTCCCCAATTGTGAAAACTTTACCACGTTTGCTTAAAAAAAAATTATAAATATATTTTAAAAATAATAATATGTTGCAGACACCATGGTCCTTTACACCTAAATACATAAGGTGTATATTTCCTAAGAACAAGGACCTTCTCTTATATAATCACTATTTAATGGTCAAAATCAGGAAATTAACATTGATACAATACTGTATTAGCTAATCAACTTGATATTATTTAGTCGATTTAAAAGACTTTATTCAAATTTTGCCAATTGCCCAGTAATACCCTGTATAGACAAAAAGAAAAAAATTCAGGTCCAGCATCCAGGCTAGCATGATACATTACATTTAGTTGTCATGTCTCTTCATTCTCCTTTAATCCATCACAATGTCTCCATATTTCTTTTCTTTCTTGAACTTGATATTTTTTGATGAGTACTCTGTCCCAACACTTTGACTACATATTTTACCTTGGCCTAAAGTATTCTTCCTTTTTCCTCACTTAATTCAGTTACTCAAGGCCCACCACCTTGGTGTAAAGCCTTTCCTGCCTAGTAGTGGGATAAAGCAGTATCTATTTTACCCAGTTCCTTCTTGGAATTTGCTGCCTTATTTCATTAGTTAACTTTTAAGAAATATCTCTCAGTGATCTAAAATGTCCTGATTTTTAAAAATTAAATACAGACATGTAGAAAATAAAAATTGAAAGTCTTTGTGCCTCTTTCCTTTTCCTTTCCTCCCCTGCCCCACGTCACCACTAAGAATTTAGCATAATTCCAGGTCATTTTATATGCACATACACATATATTTTTCATTTGGTTATATACCCTACCTTTAGAACACTGTAAACTCATTAAAGGAAGAACCTGTGGCTTATACATTTGGCATCTCCACAGAACCTGGCACAGAAATGGGAGATGCTTAATAAATGCTCATTGGTTGACTTGAGTTTTTTGCTGTTGTTTTAATTTTATTGTAGTAACATATATATAACATAAATTTTGCCATTGTAAACATTTTTACTGTTTTATAGGACTAGGTTTGATATGATTATTTGTTCTTAATGTGGAAAATTCCCTATAAAAAACAAAATTGCATTGTTTTCTCTTTCCTAAATTTAGGTGGTTAAAGGCCTTACCTATTTGTGGAGTTTAAAGATTTTGCATAGAGGTAGGTGCTGGGCTTATAAACTTTGACTTAATTTTTGAAGGGTGGGAGCATTTCTCTAGATACCTTGATTTTTAAAGAGCATAAATGGTGATATTTAAGCCAGTGATATATTTGGTAGTCAAAATGATAGTTGCCTTATAAATGTTATTTTTCTTGTTGTTTTTTCCCCCCCTCAGCTACTGTCATTGAGATTATGAACCTGGTATAATAGTGTTTTTCTGAGTCATATTTAGCAAACCTGTAAAAAGATGTTTCATAGTATTTGAAAATGACAGACTTTCATTTTTCTTATGTAACTCTAGTTAATACAAGCCTGTCATCTTCTATACAATTCCATCCCTTCCTTTCATTAACATTTCAGGTATCATACACCAATTCTTAAGAGATTGCTCTATATACCTTCAACATGGAACTTTAAATAAGGAATTGGTGAAAGCGTCAGAGATCTCCTGGTTATTAAGAGAACAGATGAGAGAATAATTAGATAACTGTTGAGTATTGTAAAAGGTACCTCCCTTTGTTTTTTTAATGTTCCCAAAATGTCTGAGTTCATTTGGAGCAAATTATTAAGTAAGAAACAGACTATAACAAAGCAACTTCAGGGCCTAATGTTACTAACAGTACTGTGTCATTTTGTACATCTGGTCATCCTAGCTTTATGCACAGTGGGGAATGCAACAGCATACACAGTAAATGTGATTAAAGGAAAGCTTGTGTTTTTAAAAAAACAATAGCACAAAACTAAGGTATAAGCAAAGAGAAATGTAAAAAACAACTGATGTCTTCAATTGTATTATCACTTCTGCCACTAAGGGTTGTTTTTTGTTGTGGTGGTTTTGATATCCTAGGGTGTCCAAATTTCTCCTTAACTCCTCCATCCTCTTTTGAAGAGGGTATCTAGATTTCGAAGGTATTTATGCTGATTAAATGAAATCTCTCTTTAAAGCCACTTCATTCTACTTCTAGAGTAAAAGTGATACAAAATATAGATGTAAGAAGAGCAGGCTGAGTTGTGACAGTATTACTTTCCCTGGGAAAGAATGTAAACATGCATGATGATTGAAAGAAGTATTTTCACCACTAAGATTAAGAGAGAATGGTATTTAATAGATGACTTATATTGCCTCATTCCCTGTACTCTCACCTCTCCCGTACCCACCAACCCATAAAGTGGTTATAGGAATCAACACAGTTGATTTTTGTCATGTTTTATGGAAACTATCCATTTGACAAAAGAGCCAAAGAAAAACATCAATTCTCAATAGCAAAGCTCTCATTAACAGTACCTTGCCATGGAAATGCTAGTGTTGTTATTAAAGTGAGCCTTAGCATCAACCTTTACCGTAGGCATACAGCTTAATTCTGTCTTATAATGAATTCTCTCCAGCTATAACTTTCTATTAAGAATTTTAGTAATGCAGAGAAATATAGTGGATGGAGAAATAATTTTACTTATTTGTCAGTCATCTTTGTTTTTCTTCTTTAAAATCAGAAGTAATGCTGATAAGTAGATACTACTTTAGTATTCCCTGTATTTAATTATTTGGTTTTATTTTTACTCTGCGTTAGGAAGAAATAACCGAGTTGTTCTTTTGAAATGGGATCCTGATTGACATGTTTCAAATGAATTTTATCTAGATCTAAAAATAAAGTCTAAGATATTTGTCAAATTCCCAGTACAACCACCTTAGGATCATTATGAGCAAATATGGTTGATTAGAGCCTTGCAGAGGCTGATGGGCTTTCTTCCCAACTGTGGATGTAACTTAAGCTAAGAAAGTGTTCTTTGATCAGTGATAGATGAGGACATTAGTGGTTTGACTGATACAGAACATGGAGATTTCAAAAGGGATTCCAGGGCCCGTTCTTCTTTCAGTCTGTGCAAGCCAGTCCAATTTCCACAGAGAGTAACCCATTTTAACTTACCACTAGGTATAGGAAGAAGGTACCTGTGAGGGGCTGAGTGGAGACACTTTGGTAATGGGCCAACAAACCTTCTCAAGGATTTTCAGTTTTAAATAAGTAACAGTGGATGAATGTGCATCTGTTTCTCTGTGGAGGGAAAGACTGATAAATTACAGTGCCCATGAATAGATTTTCTCCTGTAGTTATCAGTTCTCAACTATAGAAATAAATATGCTGTGGTAATACTCCTCATTACATATATTTATGTTTAGTTTTTTAGTTCCTTGGCTATTCACAGAAATATTTACTTTCTGGATTTAAAAGCATGAGTTTTATTGAACTGTGGAAAAAGCCAAGTGTCTCTGGAGACTTTTGTAAAGCGTTGTAATAAGAAATTTACTCTAGATTGAGTAGTTATTAACTTAATATTTTAGAGGTTTTGTCCATATTTAATAACTTACATTCCATAAAATAAGATTAAAGATGGCTTTTATTTACCAAAAAGCTATTTAATTTTCTCCTTGATTAAAAAATTGTAGCTTTTTAGATCAGTTCAATCAGGCAATTAAAGATCAGAGCTTTTAAGTTCAGCTAAGGCAATTAAATAGATAATATACTTGTTTAGACACTTTTGCTGTATAAGCTCATGGCTGTACCTTCTTAAAAGCACATATACTCATTTTTGCCTTCTCTAAATGAATGATGATGGGAATTCTATTTGAATATGTGTCACATTGTCAAATCAAAGGCAGGAATCATTCTACAAAACAGGGAACCTGGTACAGGTGCTCTGAGCAAACAGGCAATGAAAAGAAGATGGTGAAAAAGAAGCATTAATAAGTGATCTAAACCATTTCCTCATTGTCTTGGACTTTGTACCTGTCATTAACCCAGAGGTAATTTCTTCCCTACCAAATGCTGCCCCTAAAAACCAGGGTAAAAAAGAAATTGCTTTGTACTTATGCTATAAACTCTGTAAGATTATGAAATGGAAATGTATTCAGTTACCTAATGAATAAAGAGAACAAACTTTCTCCCTTTTAAATGGCTTTCTTGGAATATAGTGGTCCAGATATTTAGCTATAAAAAATATGTTAGTGTATTTCAGAATTAATAAAACAAAGTTAATGACTTCCAAACTAGCTGTTGAAAATCTGGCGTCTTTCTATCGTGAATATCCAGTGAGCACTGTGGAGTAGAAAGATCTCAGCAATAAGCAGTAACAAACCACCCACCCATCCCATGGGGCTTATTAGACCAGTAAAAGTTAGTTTATTTGGTAATGTATTATGTCAAGTGGAAATATTTTTGGCACTTGAAAAGTACAAGAGTTACTATTCATAACGAATCATCAAATATTATATATGGATTTCACCATTAAATTTATTTTGCTTATTCTAAGATTTAGTTGAAATGGTATATGTGAAAGTACTTTGTAAACTATCAAATGTTAATGCAGGTATGCTTTTATTATATAACATATAATATATAGTAACTATGAGTTAATCACTTTATCCAATTAATAAGAATATCCTACTTTCAGATCAAGCCAGAGAGAGGGTTTATTTTATTTTGTATTACTAGGTCAAAATTATGAAAATCTTTTCTCTCTAAACCAAACATGAGGACATAATTCTTAAAATATTTGAAACTTTCATCAAGATTAACTACTTAAAGAATAAATTCTCTTTATTAAAAGACATATTGTGAGCCCTATAAGTATGGAATCTACTGACTTGGGTAAAAACAAAGAAAATGAAAAGTGACAAAGTCTGTTAGGCCAGATCCAGCATTACAGCAAGCATTGCATCTTAACTTCAAAACATACATCGCCACTAATGAGGTGAGAGCCCTGCATATTAATAAACTATACCTCTAGTCATAGCCATCATTACCCACATCAAACATAAATACAAGATTAACACCTAAGCCATTTCTTTGGAAGCTGTGAGAATGCCCTAGCAGTAAATGCTCTGTCTTTCCCTGGGGATAAAAAAAATAGAAATGGAAGGGTAATGAGAATAGAACTTAGAGTGAAAAAATAAAATTGGAAATCAAGTTGACGCAGCCTTACACATATGCAGAAGTTTTTGGCAAAAAGAAACTAGATATTTGGTGAGGCCGGACATTTTTTTTTTTTCTGTACATATGAACCTAGTTAGTTTCACTTATTTTTCTCTAAAAGGAAAGTGGTTTTTTTTTTCCTGTGTTTTTTTCCTTTTTCTTTTTTTTTTTCTTAATTTTTAAAAAATATTTCTGCAGAAATTCTGTCACTAATTGCTGTTAAGATGGATTTGTATTTAGGGAAACTCAGTCTTGTATTTTCAGGAGACATGTTCAAAATTTAATTTTCAACCCCTAGATTTACTTTTTATAAATCTGGCCTCTCACAGACCTTCCAGTGTGTGCTACCTTAAATGCCATGTCTGGCATTGTTAGTTCATTCATTTAGGAACTATTTATTTTATACCTACTATGTACCGCTGTTCTAAGTGCTTGTAATACATCAGTGTACAAAAAAAAGATTACTACACTGAAATGGAGATTACATTCTAGCAGGGGTGGGGTTAGAAAACAGACCGTAAACAATAAACACAGTAGGTAAGTAAATAGACTGTGTTTGACAGTGATTAGTAATATGGAGAGAAGAAAAAGTAGATTGAGCTCAGCTGAAACAAAAGGTAGGTTACAGTGTTAATTAGGTAGCCCTCGTAGAGACTATCAGTTTGGAGTAAAGGCATAAAGGAAGAGAGGGACTAGTCAAGTAGCTAAGAGGGAGCTGTTAGAGCAGAAGCCACAAGGGGAATGTGCCTGGAGTGTTCACAGAATAGCAAGGCGGCCAGTGGGGCTGGTGTTAGCTGAGGCCAAGTGGGTGAGGGGGAGAGTGGTGGAAAGGAAGGCAGTATAAAGACTTTGCCTTTTCCCTCAGAGAGGGTGAGGGAATCACAGCAAGGTTTTAGCAGAGAAATGACATGATCTAACTTGTATATTAAAAAGCTAACTATGGCTGCTGAGTTGAGAAAAGATTGTGTGGGGATAAGAGTAGATTAGGGGGAAGCGAACTTGGCCCAGTGGTTAGGGCGTCCACGTACCACATGGGAGGTCCACGGTTCAAACCCCGGGCCTCCTTGACCTGTGTGGAGCTGGCCCATGCACAGTGCTGATGCGCAGCAAGGAGTGCCCTGCCACACAGGAGTGTCCCCCACCCGACGCGCAAGGAGTGCACCCAGTAAGGAGAGCCACCCGGAGCAAAAGAAAGTGCAGCCTGCCCAAGAATGGTGCCGTACACACAGAGACCTGACACAACAAGATGACGCAACAAAAAGAAACACAGATTCCCGGTGCCGCTGGTAAGGATAGAAGCGGTCACAGAAGAACACAGCGAATGGACACAGAGAGTAGAGGGGGGAAGGAGAGAGAACTAAAAAAAAAAAAAAATCTATAAAAAAAGAAGAGTAGATTAGGGACACCCATTAGGAAGCTATTGAGTTATAGAAGCTCAGATCAGGGAGAAAGTCTTGAAGGTGGAGAGAAGTGGTCAGATTCTGGGTTTGTTTTAAATGTAGAGTCAATAGACTGTCCTGATGAATTATTTGTGGGGCTTAAGAGAAAGAGAAGAGTCAAGGTTATTTAAACTTTAAATAGTAGTTCAGTATGTTAAAAAGAGAAATGCTTCCTGCTACTTTTTTTTTTTTTCCTGTTAAAAGAGAGTATTGCACAACTGTTAAAATTGACCAAAAAAGGAAGAAAAACCTGATAATATCCAGAACTGGCTATTGATGGAAAAGATATCAGTGGTTATCAAGATAATCAAGTGATTGAAGCATTGAATAAAAAGGTGTTTCCCTAATGTCTAAACATGTGGAATAACTTTTCATTTGCTCATTGGGCATTTGTGTATCTTCTCTGAAGAAATGTCTATTCAAATCCTTTGCCCATTTTTAAAAATTGAGTTATTTGTCTTTTTATTGTTGAGTTGTATAAGAGTTCTTTTTATTTTCTGGCTGCTGGACCCTTATCACGTATATGACTTGTAAATATTTTCTCCCATTCTGTGGCTTGTCTTTCCATTTTCTTGATAGTGTCCAAAATTTGAAGTACATAAGTTTAAAAAATTTTTTTAAAGATGTGTATAATTTATTTTTTTATCCCCAACCCTCCTTTGTTGTTTGTGCTCATTGTCTGCTCTGTTCTTTGTGTGCTCGTCTTCTCTTTTTAGGAGGCACCAGGAACTGAACCTGGGACCTCCTGTGTGGGAGGGAGGCACTCAATGGTTTGAGCCACCTCTGTTCCCCACTTGTTGTATCTCTCATTGTGTTTCCTCTTTGTGTCTCTTTGTTGCATCATCTGATTGTACCATCTTGTTGTGTCAGATCCTTGCTCACTTCCTGCTTGTCTTCTTTAGGAGGCACTGGGAACTGAACCCTACCACATGGGAGGTAGGCTGGTGCCCAACTGCTTGAGCCATGTCTTCTTCCCAAGTTTTAAATTTTGATTAAGCCCAAATTATTTATTTTTTGTTTGGTTGCTTGTGCTTTAGGTGTCATGTCTAAGAATCCATAGGCCTAATTGATGCCTTATGACCCTTCTTGGTCATGTCTCCTGGTGCACAAAAAAAGAGTTCCTCAAATGCATACCTAGGAGTGGAAATGCTTAATCATATGGTATGTAAATATTCAGCCCTCAAGTTAAATTGATAAATTATCCCATTTATAGTGTATGTTTCCCTTGCTCGTCCACCTTGAGGTCTCCCTCTAGAGCAGGGGTTCTTAACCTTTTTTGTTCCATGGACCCCTTTACCAGTCAGGTGAAATGAATCCTACTGTAATTTATTTATTGGATTCATAATTGAAGAAATGCTAGTTTCCAGTTAGAGGTCAGAGAGAATAAAGATAATAAGTAGGTTTTTTCATTTCAAGCTCATGGGTCCGCTAAAGTCTTTCCACAGATCCCTTGGGGGTCCCTGGACCCCTGGTTAAGAACCCCTGCTCTAGAGCCCCTTATTGGTAGGGCCAAAGAGGGAGCCAGCTGGCCAAGCAACTCTGAAATCACAAAGCAGAATTTAGAGGGGTAGACTTAGAGATGAGAGGCAGAGCAATGAGTGTAAAAATGTGATCACTATGTAGATGGAATGGAATAAAAAACAACTAGGCCAGTGTGGCTGAAAGTCACGAGTTTAAAACCTCTGCAAAGTAGCCTTATTTCCTACCAGTCTCTATTTTGTGCCTTCTCCAGTGATGGTGCTCTTTCTACTTATAAACCTTCATTTATCATCTCTCAGTTACAACTCTGACCCCTACCATACTTTGCTCCTTTCCCATTGTTGAAGGCCCATTTCAAATGCTCCTTCTTTCATGAGTTTTCAGTGATCATTACAGTTGGAGGCAATAAGAATATCCCTCCCTTGGGTTCCACAGCTCCATAGCTGCCCTTTCTCTGGACATCAGGCACTGTTCACTCAGCATCATTGTTTTGGTCTATGACTCAACTCATTTTTTTTTTTTTTTTTTTTTTTGAGTTTAAGAACTATAATGCAACAGTATAGAAATAGAGAAAATAATCACATGTTTTGGCATAACTTTTATCATTTTTGGGGTTTGTCTGCATATTTTAATATATGTTGTGCATATGTTATGCTGTATCTGAATTGTTTTTGCCTTTATTAGGTCAACAGACTGTTTTTCCACATTGCTTCATCGTCTTCATCACAATTTTTTATGGTTGCACACTGTTCTATTGCATATTAGTTAATAGTCTTTATAACCAAAAAGGGAACTTTGGGCAGAGGATATTAGGGCATCTCACAGAAGCCAAGGATTCATGTGTGGCCCTGTCTTGGAGCCCCTGGAATAGGGATACAAATGTCGTGAGGTTTATTTTGTGCCTAGTGTCTGCTTCATTCTTTCCTCTTTCCCTCAGCAGCTTGGCTTCCTGCACTTTTCCTGTTCACAAAACAGAAAACACCCACTGATCATTCCCAGGCCTTACACATGTCAATCCAGGTATCCAGAGACTGGTCCCTCTTTCTCAGGAGCAGGCTCATCTTTTGTTTGTTTGTTTGCTTTCATTTCTGTTTCTCTAATTACTAGTGAGATTTCACATCTATTCTTATTAACTATTTTAGGTTTACTTCTTTGAATTGCTTATTAATATCTTTTGGCCATTTTTTTTTCTCTTGGGTTTCTAATAAATGTTACTGTTTAATGAGTACTTATCATGTCCTAGACACTGTAGTAAATAAATTACTTTTATGTCATCCTTAAAATAACCCCAGGAGACAGAAATTATTACTCCCATTGTATATACAAAAAAACCGAGACTCAAGAAATTTTTATTAATTTGTCAAAGACTGTATTGCTAGCAAGTAATAGGGCTGAAGTTTAATCTTGCATCTGTGACTCCAAAGCCTGTTATTACGATATTAATTGGAATTTGAAGATCTTCTGTAATTCAGAAATTTTTTGGTGGTTATGGTTTCTGGACCAACAAGAATGTGCGAGTAAATAGTTTGATTTCCTCTTGATTGAAAACACAGGAGAGAAACACCTGCATCTAAATGAAACTATAAATTCTACAGCACACAGTCAGAGGAGGAGACACTAATGATTCCCAAATCCACTACTTTAGCACTGATCTCTATTTCTCTTGAGATTCAGAGCTTTATTTCAAATACCCTAAAAGAAATTTTAGCCTGGTTTTCCATAGGTACCTCTGACTCAACATATCACAAAATAAACAATTATCTGTCTTGTCTTGGGCTGGATATTTAGAATGAGCTTGAGAAAGTCTACATCGACATAAATTTAGCACAGGAAAAAGTAGGAGCAAACCCTCAATACAAGAATCAACTCAAAATGGATCAAAGACCTAAACATAAAAGCCAGGATTGTAAAACTCTTAGAAGATAATGTAGGGAAACATCTGCAAGACCTTGTAGTAGGTGGGGATCTCTTAAACCTTACACCCAAAGCACAAGCAAAAACAACAAAAATTAGATAAATGGTATCTTCTCAAAATTAAACACTTCTACACCTCAGAGGACTTTGTGAAGAGGGTAAAAAGGCAGCCTACTCAATGGGAGAAAATATTTGGAAATTGCATATCCAACAAGTGTCTAATATCCATGATATATAAAGAGATCCTATAATTCAAAAATAAAAAGATATAAATGATCACTTAAAGAATGGACAAGAGACATTTTTCTAGAGACTTTTTTCTAAAGAAGAAATACAAAGGGTGAAAAAAGCTAGGGAAAGGCAAATCAAAGCTACAATGAGATATCATTTCACAACCTACTACGATGGCCATTATTAACAAACAGAAAGCTACAAGTGTTGGTGAGCATGTGGAGAGATTGGAATGCATAGTCACTGTTGAAGGGAATGAAGAATGGTGCAGCACTATGGAAGTCTGTTTGGCAGTTCCTAAGGAAATTAGATATAGATCTATCATGTGACCTGGCAATACTGCTATTAGGTATATACTGAAAAAACCCTGAAAGCAGTGACATGAACAGATATTTGCACACCAATGTTCATAACAGCATTATTCACAATTGCCAAAAGATGGAAACAACCCCAGTGCCCATCAACTGACAAATGGATAAACAAACTGTGGTATATACACATGATAGAGTATTATTCATCTGTAAGAAGAAATGAAGTCGCGAAGCATATGATGACATGGATAAACCTATAGGACATTATGTTGAGTGAAGCAGCCAGGCACAAAAGGACAAATATTGTATAATTTAGCTATTATGAATGAAATAGTATGAGCAAACTCACGGAGTTAATAGCTAGAATATTAGTCACCAGAGAATAGAATGTGGTTAAAGAATGGAAAACTGAGGTTTAATCTGGGCAAAATTGGAAAAATTGTTTGGAAATGAATAGAAATGGTGAAAGCACAATCATAGGATTTGTAATTAGTAGCACTAACATATGGGTATGATAGTAGGGTCTTTTGTTTTGGTTTTTGAGTAATGAAAATGCTGTAATATTGATTGCCATGATAGATGTGCAATTTGGTGATTATACCAAATGCCATTGAGTGTACATTTTAAATTATATGATTTATAAACAAAAAAAAAATTAAGGTGAGCTGGGGAAAAATACACCAAATATAAAATATGGAGATTAGTAGTAATACTTTGATGATGCTCTTTCATAATTTGTTACAAATAATTCACAACAATGCCAAGCATTGGTGGTGGGATGATATATGGGAGCCCTATATGATATTATAAATGTGGTTTTTTTTGTAAGTTCACAACTTTAATTATATACTTTTTATTTATTTATTTATTTATTTATTTATTAAGTATATCATGTATAAATGATATACTTCAATAAATTTTTTTAAAAATGTAAAAAGAAAAAGGGAAGCTAACGTTAGAGTGGAGAAACTTAGCACGCATAACCTTTACCAAATGATTAAGGTGAACATAATTAGTCAACACCAGTCATATTGATATCATGTAACCCCTGATATGATGTGATAAGAAGGGCACTTTACCTCTGTGGAATTCTTCTCCAAATTCTGTTAACCCCTGTCTAGCCATGAGAAAAACCATGAGACGAACCAACCCAAATTGGGGGGCATTCTATAAAATATCTGACCAATATACACAAAACTGCAAAGAAACTGAAAATGTCACAGATCAGAGGAGACCCAAGAGACATGATGACTAAATGCAAAGTGTTATTTAGATGAGATCATGAAGCAGAAAAAGGACATGAGTGGAAAATGGTGAGCTAAAGTCTGGAGTTTAGTTAGTAATAATTTAATATGTAATACGGCTTCTTCGTTTTGGCAAATTTAACATGGCAGTGAATGCAAGATATTAACATTAAGGGAAGCTGGGTGGAGGGTATATAGGAATTCTGTATTATCTTTGCAACATTTCTGTAAATCTAAATTTTTCCAAAATAAAAACGATTATTAAAAAAACAGGAGCAGACCAAGATCAGAAACTAGAAGACAAAGTATGAGTAGGTTGCCAAAACAAGGACTGTAGAGCAAAAATGAAATCAGGGATAGATAGAATCATACTGGGTTCACAAAACTGTATGCATACATGTCTAAAAAGGGTGAACTTTACTGTATGTAAATTATACCTCAGGAAACAAGACTTAAAAAAAAAAAGTCATTCTCTTACATGTCAGCAGCAGTATTGGAGAAGCTGTACTTTAGAAAGGTATTTACTCTATCCAAAAGACAAGTCTTTGTTTTTATATAACTTGTTTTTATTTGAAAAGTTGTGTACTTACAGAAAAATCATGCAAAAAAAGAGTTCCCATAATACTGACCCTATTATTAATTCTTTGCATTAGTGTAGTACATTTGTTACTATTGATGAAAGATGATTATTATAACTGTACTTTAACTATAGTCCATAGTTTACATTAGGGCTCACTATTTGTGTGTTATAGCCCTATGGTTTTGTTTTGTTCTATATTTTGAAATTTTTTATTCCAGTAACATATATACAGCCTAAAATTTCCACGTTTTAACCACATTCAAATATACAATTGAGTATGTCATTCATATTCACAGTTTTGCTGTTATTACCACCATCTATTACTAAAACCTTTCTGTCACCCCAAACAGAAATTCTACACCATTTAAGCATTAACTCCCCATTCTCCATCCCTACCCTGGTCCCTGATAACCTGTATTCTAGTTTTTCATTCTATGAATTTGCTTATTCTAATTATTTCATATCAGTGAGCTCATATCTGTCTTTTTGTTTCTGGCTTATTTCACTCAGCATGTCTTCAGATTTCCTCCATTGTCACATGTTTCATTCCTTTTTACTGCCAAATAATATTCCCTTGTATGTATAGACAACATTTTGTTTATCCATTCATCTGTTGATGGACACTTGGGTTGCTTCCATATTTTAGCAATTGTGAATAATACCACCATGAATATTGGTGTACAAATATCCATTTGAGTTCCTGCTTTCAATCTTTTTTGGTATATACCTAGAAGTGGGATTACCAGCTTGTATGGTAGTTCTATACTTAACATTCTGAGGAATTGCCACACTGTCTTCCATAGTGGTTGCACTGTTTTACATTCCCATTAACAATGAATGAGTGTTCTATTCCATATCCTCTTCAACATTTGTTACTTTCCTTTTTTTTTTCAAATAGTAGCCATTCTAATGGATGTGAAATAGTATCTCATTGTGGTTTTCATTTGCATTTCCCTAATGGCTAATGATGTTGGACATCTTTTCATGTGCTTTTTGACCATTTGTTTACCTTCTTTGGAGAAATGTCTATTCAAGTGCTTGCCCATTTTTTAATTGGGTTCTCTTTTGTTTGTTGAATTGTAGGGTTGCTGTTGGTCTGTTGAGATCTTCTATTTCTTCCTTAGTCAGTTTTGGTAGTTTGTATGTTTCTAGAAATGTTTCCATTTCATCTGGGTTAGCTAATTTATGGGTGTACAGTTGGTAACAGTGTCACCTATAATCCTTTTTATTTCTGTGGGATTGGTAGTAATTTGTACGTATCAATTCGGATTTTAATTAATTTGCATCCTCTTTTTTTCTTCGTCAGTCTAGTTAAAGGTTTGTCAATTTTATTGATCTTTTCAAAGAATCAAATCTTGTTTTCATTGATTCTGTATTTTTTTTAAATTATTATTCACTATTTCCTTTATCTCCACCCTAACCTTTATTTCCTTCCCTTGTTTGCTTTGAATTTAGTTTGCTCTTCTTTTTCTAGAACCTCCAGTTATATGGTTAGGTCTCTTTTTTGGAATCTTTTTAAATAAAAGTATTTAGATATAAATTTCCTTCTCTACACTGCCTTTGCAGCATCCCATACTTTTGTTATGTTGTATTTTCATTTTCATTTTCCTTAAGAGATTTTCTAATTTCCCTTGTGATTTCTTCTTTGACCCATTTGTTCTTTAGGAATACATTGTTTAATTTCCACTTATTTGTGCATTTTCCAGGTCTCGCTCTGTTATTGATGTCTAGCTTCATTCCATTATGCTTAGAGAAGATAAATTGTATGATTTCAGAAATTTTTAATTTATTCAGACTTCTTTTATGACCTAACATATGATCTGTCTTGGAGGAATGTATATTCTGCTGCTTTTGGGTGAGCTGTCCTATATGTGTGTTAGGTCTATTGGTTTTTAGTATTGTCCAAGTCTTCTTTTTCTTTATTGTTCTTCTGTCTAGATATTCTGTCTATTATTGAAAGTGATATTGAATTCTGGTATCCAGTATTGATATCTCCTACTATTAATGTAGAACTGTCTATTGCTCCTTTCAAATCTATCAATATTTGCTTCCTCTATTTTGGGACTCTGCCATTAGGTGGGTATCAATTTGTAATTATGTATTTTTCTTTCCTTTTTTTTTTTATTAATTCAGAAACATTTTATTTTATTTTATTATTTGTTAAGGTTTAATTATCCCTCCCCACCCATTTTTTTGTGCTTACTATCTGCTCTCTGTGTCTGTTCATTGTGTTTTCTCTGTGTGCTCGTCTTCTTTTAGGAGGCACCTTCTTTAGGAGGCACTTCTTTTAGGAGGATCTCCCATGTGGGAGGAGACACCCAGTCGCTTGCATCACTTCTGTTCCTTGCTTGTTGGGTCCTCGTTGAGTCATCCATTGCAACATCTCGTTGTGTTATCAGGTTGCATCATTTCCTTATGTTACCTCATTGAGCCAGCACACTGCATCAGCCCTTTGTGTCAGTTCACTGTCTTGCTTGTCTTCTTTAGGAGGCACTGGGAATGAACCCGGGACCTCCCATGTGGGAGGTGGACATCCAAGTGCTTGAGCCACATTCACTCCCCTATGTCTTTTTCTTGAATTGACCCCCTTTTATATATATAGTGTGTGTGTGTGTGTATATATATATATATATATAGTGACCTTTTTTGTCCCCTATAATAGTTTTTTACTTAGTGTCTGCTTTATTTGATATTAATATAGCTATCCAGCTCTCTTTGGTTACTGTTTGTAGAGTATATATTTTTCCCATCCTTTTACTTTCAGTCTCCTTTAGTCTTTGAATTTAAGGTGAGTCTCTTGTAGACAGCATATAGTTGGGACATGTATTTTTACTCATTCTGCCAATGTCTGTCTTTTTTATTTACATTTAAAGTAACACTGATGCTGCAGGACTTTATTTCGCCACGTTTTTATATAGTGTTTATAAGTAATAACATTATTGTCACTCAGTTCTTCTTTAATGCATACTTTCATATTTATTTGATTTTTTAAAATTATACCAATTTAGGTTCCTTCTTATTTCTTTCTGTATATATATTTTTAAATTTACTTTTTAAAATTCTTTTAAATTAATAGATCACAAGGAATGTTACATTAAAAAACATTTAAAAAATCAGAGGTTCCCATATAATCCACTCCCCACTTCCCACCACATCTTTTTTTTTATTGTATTTTTTTGAAGATATATACATCACCAAAAAAATGTTACACTAAAAAATATAAGAGGTTCCTGTATACCCCCCACATCCCCACCTCACTCCTCCCACACCAACAACCTCCCTCATCATTGCGGCGCCCTCATCGCACTCAGCGAACACATTTTGGGGCACTACTGCACAACACAGATAATAGTTTACCCTATAGTTTGCACTCTCCCCCAGTACATTCAGTGGGTTATGGCAGGGTATATGAAGTCCAGCATCTGACCCTGCATTATCATTAAGGCAACTCAAAATCCCCAAAATGCCCCCACATCACATCTCTTCTACCCTTTCCCTCCCCTCAGCAACTACTGTGGCCACTTTCTCCACCTCGATGCTAAAATTTCTTCTATTGCTCGTCACAATAGTTTTATAGTAGAATATCAGTAAGTCCACTCTAGTTCATATTTTATTCTTCCATTCTGTGGACCCTGGGATGGTGAAATTCCCTTCACCTCTGGATCAAGAGGGGGCTTAGATTCCACATGGATGATGGATGCAATTCCTCTGCTTACAATTGTAGGCACTCTTGATTCCCTGGTGTGGTAGTTGACCATCTTCACCTCCCTGTTAGCTGACCTGGGCAAGACCAGTGAACCAGAGAAGTAGGAGTTGCCACTCTGCTGAGGCTCAGGACCCAGCTGGCACATGGGCAGTCCAGAGATTCAAGTTTCCTGAGCATGGACCATCCCTAGCACCAACCGTAGGTTCAGTAAAAGTGACAGAAGAGGCATGTGTAGAAAAGTCACATCTGAGTCCAGCTCCATCACACTCAGGAGCACAGATTCCAAAGTAGGGCCCTCTGACAAGGCCCAAATCCATCTGGCATGATTATATACCTTGTGGATCTCCATAGCCTTCAGGAGAACCAGTACCTAGGGTTGTATCTATTTTGGCTTTTTCTGGGGTCCTGCTGAGGTGTGTGTAAGTGCGACCCCTCTGATGATCTCCTGACTCTTTTTGGAAGACTCTTAGCCATATCAAAAGAGCAGTTTTTAACACTTGGTCCAACATGTAGGCTGCGATATTCTGCTGGTCTGAGTTGACCATTTTATTCAAGGTCTCTTTCTAGTTGCTTCTCCAGTTAGTGATTGGTTGTAATCCCTCAGCACTAGGGAGGCTCATCCTGGGAGTCATGTCCCATGTTGCAGGGAAGGTAATGCATTTACATACTGAGTTTGGCTTAGAGAGTAGCCACATTTGAGCAACATGGAGGCTCTCAGGAGGTAACTCTTAGGCATCCTCCAGCTCTAGACCTAATTCATATTTCAGGTACACAGGCTCCTAAGCGTAGTCATCAGTATCAAGGGCTCATTATTGTACCATCCTTCCTTGTTGATCTTTGCATTGCACTTGGGGGATTATTGTTGTTCCATTGGGGAATGTGACAGAACTCCCCTGGGTGGGAACTCCGCACTCCCTCAGTTGATGTTTGTAACTGTAACTACTATAAAAATACCCAAAATATATCCTAACATATTTATGTTCCCTATATACTTGCCCTGGAGAACTCACCCCCACCCATGTGCCCCCCATCAATAACACCCCACACCAGAGTTCCTCCCCTGCCATAGTTGAACCTCTCTGTGATCCAAAACTTCAACAATGAATCCTAAAACATTGCCAAATTCAGTTAACAGGAAATTGAAATACAATGGTGGGTTTTAAGTTTAGAAATAGAATACATAGTAATTTAGAAATACTAACATACAATAAAAATAAATTGGTATATTAATAAAATGAAAATATTTTTCATTTGTTTCTAATGTTTTGCCTTTCATCACTGTAATAGGTGTTGCCCTGTATGTACAGTGGCAAGACACTTTCATTTCTTCCTCAGTGTTTACATCCTTCCTTTTTTTTTTTTCTAATTTTTAATTTTGTCTTCAAAAAAGTTTTAGATCACAGTAATTCACATACACAATATAGGGGACTTCCAGATATCCAACATGAAACCCTTTTCCCCTTTCCCCAGTGATGATCTCTTTACATGTTCATGTTATATTTGCTACAGGTGATGTACAAATTTTGGAACATAGTTATCAAACATGGTTCCATTTTGATTTACATAATTGTTTATATTTTAGACTGTACAAATTTCTAAATTTTAAGTTTCCTTATGTTTTACATTATAGTTTACATTTTAGTTTATAGACTTTTATACACTTTAGATATAAGTTGACATGTCCATCATTACATGATCTTGTGGAGCACTTCCATTGCCCCCCAGTTCCCTGCTTCCATCCATGCTATACCTCTTTCCCCCTCCCTTCAGGACACACCATGACACTCAATCTTTACTACTTGAGGAACCAGATTTACAGATACTGCAACAATGCTGATGGCTTGACATACTAGCCTGCCCTAACTAATTGGGAGCCAGCAATTCTCTCGAGAGATACAATTCCCTCTCTTCAGAAACATCAGGTTTCCCCAGGATGTGGGTACACCTTCACACTCATTGTATGGGTCTCCACCCAATGATATAACACACAATGACAAAAGGAGCACTCACATACTCCTTAGAAGCTTGCCCCTGTACCAGATGCCCCCCCCCTTTAAGCACCTTAAACATGTGATCCTTCCTTATTATATTTTCTAAGGAGTTTTCTCAACAGTATAGTTTCAGCCATATACCTGACATTCTCCCATATTCACCAGTTCCTCCCAACCCTAGCGCCCCTCAAGCCCACAAAGCCCCATCCAAAGGTATCCCTATGCCCCCATCTTATCCTTTCCTTGTGCAAATACTTACCTCCAGCTTGTCATAGACTTCACCCTTGTAGGAGTCAGCTCGCAACCTTCCTTATCCCCCCAGATTCCTTTAAGCCTATCTTCCAGTCTTTAGCTCTCTGAGACAGCTCAGTTTGCTTGTTTCATATCAGAGAGGTCAGTGTAGTATTTGTCCTTCAATACCTGGCTTGCGTCACTCAACATAAGGTCCTCAAGATTCATCCATGTTATCACATTTGTACTGTATTCTTTCTTATAGCTGAGTAGTATTCCATTGTATGTATATACCACATTTTATTTATCCATTCATCCATTGATGGGCATTTCGGTTGATTTTTTCTTTTGGCAATAGTTTATAATGCTGCTATGAACATTGGTGTACACATATCGGTTTGTGTCCTTATTTTCAGATCTTCTGGGTATATACCCAGCAATTCCATTGCAAATCCATAGCTACCTTTTTGAGAAACCGCCAAACAGTCCTCCAGAATGGCTGGATCCTTCTACATTCCCACCAGCAGTGGATGAGTGTTCCCATTCCTCCACATCCTCTCCAGCACTTGTAGTCTTCTGTTTTTTTGATAGCTGCCAGTCTTATGGGAGTAAAATGGTATCTCAGTGTAGTTTTGGATTTGCATTTCCCTAATAGTTAGTGATTTTGAGCATTTTTTCATGTGCTTTTTAGCCATTTGTATTTCTTCTTTGGAGAAGGTCTGTTCAAATCTTTTTCCCATTTTTTAAATGGGTTGTTTGTCTTTTATTTTCAAGATATAGAAGTTTTTTAATATGGAGAATATAAGTCTCCTATCAGATATATGGTTACCAAATATTTTCTCCCATTGTGTAGGCTCTCTTTTCACTTTCATAACAAACTCCTTTGAGGTGCGAAAGACTTTAATTTTCAGGAAGTCCCGTTTATCTATTTGTTCTTTTCCTGCTTGTGCTTTTAGTGTGAAGTTCATGAACCTATTTCCTATTACAAGGTCCTGTAGATACTTCCCTACATTGTTTTCCAAGGTCTTTATGGTCTTGGCTCTTAAATTTAGGTCTTTGATCCATCTCTAGTTGATTTTTGCATATTGATATCCAGTTCTCTAGACACCATTTGTTGAAGAGGCCATTCTTTCCCAGTTGAGTGGGCTGGGTGACCTTGTTGAATATCAGATGACTGTTGATATGAGGCTCTATATCAGAACTCTCAGTTCGGTTCCATTGGTCATTGTGTCTATCTTTGTGCCAATACCATGCCGTTTTCACTACTGTAATTTTGTAGTATGTTTTGAAGTCTGGTAGTGTGACTCCTCCAGTTTCATTTTTCTTTTTCGATATGTCTTTGGCTATTCGGGGCCCCTTTCCTTTCCAAATAAATTTCAGAGTTAGTTTTTCTAGTTCATTAAAAAAATGCTGTGTGGATTTTTATTGGGATTGCATTGAATCTGTAGATGAGTTTTGGTAGGATAGACATCTTAATAATATTTAATCTTCCTATCCATGAACAGGGAATATTCCTCCATTTATTTAGGTCTTCTTTGATTTCCTTGAACAGTTTGTGTAGTTTTCTGTGTATAAGTCTTTTACATCTTTGGTTAAATTTATTCCTAGGTATTTGATTTTTTAATTTACTATTGTAAATGGTATTTATTTCTTGATTTCCTCCTCAAATTGCTCATTATCGGTGTACAGAAATATTACTGATTTTTGTGCATTGATCTTATACCCTGCGACTTTACTGAACTCATTTATAAGTTCTAGAAGCTTTGTTGTAGACTTCTCAGGGCTTTCTATGTATAGGATCATGTCATCTGCAAATAGTGGAATTTTGACTTCTTCGTTTCCTATTTGGATTCCTTTTGTATCTGGGTCTTGCCTCAGTGCTTAAGCAAGTACTTCTAACACAATGTTAAATAGAAGGGGTAAGAGTGGGCATCCTTGTCTTATTCCTGATATTAGAGGGGAAGATTTTGGGATTTCACCATTGTAAATGATGTTAGCTGTTGTTTTTCATATATACCCTTTATTATGTTCAGAAAATTTCCTTCTATTCCTATCTTTTGCAGTGTTTTTATCAAGAAAGGATGTTGTATTTTGTCAAATCCTTTTTCTGCATCTATAGATATGATCATGTGATTTTTTCCCTTTGATCTGTTTGTGTGATGTTTTACATTAATTGATTTTCTTATGTTGAACCATCCTTGCATACCAGGAATGAAACCCACTTGGTCGTGGTGTATAATTTGTTTAATGTATTGTTGAATACCATTAGCAAGTATTTTGTTGAGGATTTTTGCATCTAGGTTCATTAGAGAGATTGGACTGTAATTTTCCTTTCTTGTGGTGTCTTTGGCTTTGGTAATAGGGTAATGTTGGCATCGTAAAATGAATTAGGCAGTGTTCCTTCTATTTCCATTTTTTGGAAGAGTTTAAGCGAAATTGGTGTTATTTCTTTCTGGAATGTTTGGTAGAATTCACCTATGAAACCATCTGGCCCAGGGCTCTTCTTAGTTGGGAGGTTTTTTATGACTGACTCTATATCTTTACTTGTGATTGGTTTGTTGAAATTTCTGCAGTGTTTGCCTCATGTATTTGGAGGCACCCTTGTTAGAAGCATAAATATTTATGATTGGTCTTTCTTCTTGAAAGATTATCGCTTTCACTAATATGTAGTGTCCATCTTTGTCTCTCTCAAGTGTTTTGCATTTAAAGTCTATTTTGTCTGATATTAGTATAGCTACACCTGCCCTTTTTTGTTTGCCTATAAGATTGTTTTCCAGCCATTCACTTTCAATCTCCTTGAATCCCTGAGTCTAAGATGAGTTTTTTGTAGACAACATAGAGATGGGTCATATTTCCTCATCCGATCTTCCAATCTGTGTCTCTTAACAGGTGAGTTTAATCCATTAACATTTAGTGTTATTCCTTTCAAGGAATTATTTATATTAGCCATATTTTCTTTAGATTTGTGTTTGTCTTATGTTGATTTTTTTTCTCACTTTGTAGTTTTAGTTGTTCTTACACTCTCCTCCAACTCTGTCTCTCCTGTTTTTTTCTTTCCTCCTGCAGAACTCCCTTTAGTATTTCTTGAAGGGCAGGTTTCTTGTTGGCATACTCTCTTAGTCTGTTTATCTGTGAATATTTTGAACTCACCATCATTTTTGAATGCTAGCTTTACGGGATAGAGTATTCTTGGTTGGAAATTCTTTTCTTTTAGTACCTTGACTATGTCATACCACTACCTTCTTGCCTCCATGGTTTCAGATGAGAGATCAGCACTTAATCTTATGGAGCCTGCCTTGACAAGTATATGTCTTGGGGTAGACCTGTTGGAATTTATGCTGTTCAGGGTGCGTTGTGTTTCCTGGACATGTCCATGCATCTCCCTCAATAGGTTTGGGAAGTTTTCAGCCATTATTTCCTCCAACACCCCTTCTGTCCCCTTTCCCTTCTCTTCTCCTTCTGGGATGCCTATAATATGTATGTTTCTACGTTTTGTGTTGTCATTCAGGTCCCTAAGTCCCTGCTGGATTTTTCCTATCTTTTTATTGATTAATTCTACTATCTGTTTGATTTCAGATGTACTGTCTTCTGCATCACTAATTCTTTCCTCTGCCTCTTCAAATCTTCTGTTTTTTTCTGAGAGTGTATTTTTGATTTCTTGGATTGTGTTATTGATCCCCATCATATTTGTTATTTTTTGTACATGATCACAATTTCTTCTGTATGCTCTCCAGGTGTTTTCTTAATATGCTTAATCTCTTCCTTCACTTCATTGAATTGGTCCATGATACATGTTTTGAGAGCTTTAATTACTTGTTTGATGTTCCACTTCTCTTCCTGATTTTTAGTTTGTTCATTGGATTGGGCCATGCTTTCCTGAATATTGGTGTGGTCTGTAGGTTTTTGTTGTTGTCTGGTCATCATTTTATCTTGTTGGGTTTATTCTGTTGATTATCTTCTTATTCTAGTCTTGGGGTTTAATTAGTTGTTGTTTTTTTGTGTGTGTTAAGTCTTCTCTTTGTCACTTTGTTCTTCTTATTCTATTTCCTTGTTGTTGGCTAAGTTCCCTTGAAGGAAAATATTAGGTCCAGAGAAAGCAAAAGGGGTAAAAAAGAAAAATATGATAGTAGTATTGATAATGAATCTTAGCAGAAGAACCACGTGAGATCTAGGAGAATGGATATAAAACTCATGGAAGCTGTGTATAGTTATAACCTTAAAAAAGTAGAGTACCTATAATGAGATATTAAACTGAATATGGGGAGGAATATACTATGAATTAAAAGGTTAGTGTGGTCAGGAGAGAGAGAAAAAAGAGAGGACAATAATAAAGAGTGAATAAATTATATAAAAGATTAGAGGTATTAGATATAAAAAGGACGGCAGACTTGGCCCAGTGGTTAGGGTGTCCGTCTACCACATGGGAGGTCCGCGGTTCAAACCCCGGGCCTCCTTGACCTGTGTGGAAGTGACCCACGCGCAGTGCTGATGCGCGCAAGGAGTGCCGTGTCACGCAGGGGTGTCCCCAGCGTAGGGGAGCCCCATGCGCAAGGAGTGTGCCCCGTAAGGAGAGCCACCCAGTGTGAAAGAAAGTGCAGCCTGCCCAGGAATGGCACCGCACACACGGAGAGCTGACACAACAAGATGACGCAACAAAAAAAAAGAAACACAGATTCCCGTGCTGCTGACAACAACAGAAGCAAAGAAGATGCAGCAAATAGACACAGAGAACAGACAGCTGGGGTGGGGGGTGGGGAGGGGAGAGAAATAAATAAATCTTTTTTAAAAAAGAAGATATAAAAGTCAGTAATATTGGGGGCTAAATAGAGGTGTAATGTAAGAGAAATAATAAATGATGGAGGAGAGAATGATGTAAAGGAAAGGGGATAGCATTGGCAGCCAAAATTAGTACACACAGAAAAGAGAAAATTGAGGATGAGGAAGCACAGCAAATAAGAATGTTGCCTGCAGCACTAATATAAAAAAAAGGAAAAAGAAGGAAAAAAAAGCAGAGTAAGAAAAAGAAGGGGAAAAAGAAGAAGAAGAAGAAGAAAAGGCAGTGGTAGGGATAAAGATGAAGCAAAAAACAAGAACACAAACCAACAAGAAGACCAGACAAGGTCTCAGGCAAAGAATCCTCTTTGCAATTGAATAAACTTCTTAGGAGTCTGACCTTCCCCCTTTCTCCCTTCCTCACTTCCTTCTCTCCCAAGGCAGCAGGAGGGCTGCATGAGGGCTCCTGTAGGAAATTCAATTGGGTCCCTGGTGAACCAACTCACCTGAGCAAATAATGACTCTTAATTTCTTGAGACAGCACTCACACCCTGCCAGGAACCCTAAATATGCTTTTGGAATCCTGTAAAGCACATGCTACTGTCCCTCTCCCTTAGGTGTGCTACAAGGAGGCTAGTTAATTTTCTGACTCCACCTTCTCCCAGACAAAGTTTCCTATCCTAGGATGTTTAGGTAAATTGGGCTCTCTCACCAGATTTGCCCCACCTCTCTTCCTAGACTCTCCCCAAGTCAGCTGATATGCTCCTCCATACTCAATAAAAGAGTTAGTCCGCGATGGGAGTGGTAGGGCAATGCCAGATTTCGGGGAGTGTTGGGCTCGGGAAACAGAGGCCCGGAAGAATGTGGACTCTGGGTATGTAGGTCTGTGAAATGTGGGCTGCGGGGGTTCAGGGGACACAGGCTTGGGGTTCACGCGTTTGGGAAACACAGGGCTTGGAAATTCCACCCCACAACCGGCATTTCTCAGTGAACGCTGCGGCTCTTAGCCCTAGAGGGGGAGGGATTTACCTCCCCATGGCTTCTGAGTTCAGTATTAGAAACCCACAGTTCTACCTTGAGCAAACACCAATTCTTCTGCAATTTCGCCAGATCGATGTCCAGACATCTCCTGCCCTGCATGTTCCCAAAACAGCCTGCTCCGGTAGGACTCCATCACCACCTGTATATATTTTTCATATATTTTCTTTCTCCTTACCATGGGCCTAAAATATAACAAACCTAAATCTATATGACAATCACATCTGATTTGATACCAACCTAGCTTCAATAGCATATACATGCACTGTTTGAACCTATTCATCTTCCCACCTTTCTTGGTGTGCTTTTTACAGTTTTTATTTTTTATATATACTGTATGCCCCAAACCATGGATTTATCATTACTTTTTATGTATTTTTGCATTACTGTTAGAAGTAAAAAATGATATTACATACCAAAAAATACAAAACAGTAATACTACTAGTATTTATAATTACCCATTTGGTTACCTTTACCGGAGGTCTTTATTTCTTTATACCACTTTGATTCACTGTCTGGTGTCCTTTCCTTTCAGTCTGAAGACCTTCCTTTTAGCATTGCTTGTAGGACATGTCTAGTGGTGACTAACTCCCTCAGCTTTTGTTATCTGGGAATGTTTTAAATTCTCCCTCATTTTTAAAAGGCATTCTCACTGGATACAAAATTCTTAGTTGACAATTGTTTTTGTTGGCACTTTAAATATTTTTATTCCACTACCTTCTTGCCTCCATTGTTACTGATGAGAAATTGGCACTTAATCGTATTGAGACTCCCTCGTACATAGTATGTTTCTAGAATGACTCTATCAGCTTTCAAAACCTCTCCTTGCCCTTCTTTTGCCATGTTTTTCTTTTTCTCCTTGAACATATTCAGGATTGTTTTTTGAAAGTCCTTGTCTGGTCTGTCCAAAGTCTGGTCTTCTTCCTTGATGATTTGTGTGTTTTTAATCTTCTTTTTTTGTATAGGTCATCATTCCTGTTTCTTTGTTTTGTAATCTTTTGTTGCACACTGTATTTTTTAATAGTTTTAAGTGTTGACTCTGCGGTTTAGTCCTTGATTTGTCTTTTCCTTAAGTTTGTATTCAACTAGAAATATGATAGAGATTTCTTTTGAGTATCAGGAGCTATCAAAAAAAAAAAAAAACCCAACACTACAAACCTTTCACAGTCTTTGCAAATTGGCTTTGCAATAATTGGGGCTCTCCCTCAAAGTTTAGCCCTGCTATCAAAAAGATCAGCCAGAGGCAAATGGGAAGTATGGGGTTGTCTGAAAATAAAAGAGACTGAAGTGTAAAGCAGTAATTGAGAAAAAAGCAATGTGACTCAGCTAAGGAAATGGTTGCTTTCTAAACCAGACTTGATATAATCTAATCAAAAGACATCTTTATGGGAAAAGGGTTTTAAAAGTATAAAGTACACTGAACATAAAGTATAATTAATAAAAAATTGTAAGAATAACCTGTAGAAGCACAACCTCGATGGAACACATGAACATTCTTCCTCCTTTTTCTTTTTTTTTAACTTTTTACTTTGAAATAGTTGTAGATCCACAGGAAATTGCCCCACCTCCCTCCCCAAAATGCACAAGGAGATCCATGCAAAGGTAACTTTTTAAGGATGGAATTTGGAAGAAAATTGAAGGCTGAAAATCCAAAATTATAATCTTTAAAAGTCCTATAGGGATATTGTACTATATTCCAGAATTATTATATTTATTAAATGAGAGAAGAGGAATGAGATGAGAGAAACAAAACCTTTCAATTCTTAGTAAAGAAATTCTTATGTCAATAAGGTAATGTTAAAAGATACTTAGTATATGTAAAAGTTGGCATTTGCAGCAAAACTAAATTAGGAAATATTTACTGGATAATGTGTTGAGTTTTTTTGTTTTTGTTTTTTAAGGAAAAGAATTGTTGGAAAGAATTTCTATCAATAGAAAGGTTACCTGATTAATTTTAAGTAACTTATGAATAGAATTTGCATTTAACTTTTAAAACCTTTTTTGCAGAGATTTGCAATTTGGCCCTTACCTTCGCTTGTAATGAGTTTTTAAATAGTCTAAGCCATTATTTTGCTTTCTGCACAGTTTTTTTCTTATACTGATTAATACCCTCCTACACAGGTGTGTCAGTGGTTTCCTGTCTGTGGACATGTAAGAATTGGAGGCAGAGGTGGACTTGGAGGAGTCTGGAGCCAGCTTGCTCCCCACAGGCCCAAGATCATCCTTTCCCATATAGAAAATACTAAAAAAAAAAAAAAAAGGAGCTGATTAGTATTTGAGTAATCCAAGCCAATTTAAAAGGAAACATCACTAGTTAACTTTAGGTTACAGCCATATAAGATGAGAAAATTGAGATATGGGGGCTTCCTTACCTGAGCTTTGTAACTGCTTAGTCAGATATGTCTGGAAGGGGAGCATTTATGTTAGACATGTGCCAGGACACCTTGGCTCTTGTTTAAAATCCTTTAAATATTGACTTTTAAACCTAAATAATAGGAAACAGATGTAGCTCAAGTGGGTGAGCACCTGCCCCCCATGTTCGAGATCCTGGATTCAATCACTAGTACCTCCTAAGGAATAATAATAATAATGATAATAATTGCATGCCAGTGCTGTAAGAGATCATAAAAACTTAACATTTGTGTTTTGCACACACAGGGAAAAAAAGACTTAGCACATTAACTGAGGTAAACAAACTGGTTTAATGACTCTGGTTTGTTGATTTTTCTTCCACTCTGACTATCCATAAAAATGAACTTCTCTTCTAAAAAATGTCTTTAGAAATGGCCTACATTGGCCATTCATTCTTTTTGCCTTGAGAAATTGCTGGGGATTTCTGTGTTTGTGGTAATGATTTTTTTTTTCAAGGTTTTTTAAATTTCTCTTCCCCTTTCCCCCTGTTGTCTGCTCTCTTGTGTCCATTCGCTGTGCATTCTTCAATGTCTGCTTGCATTCTTAGCAGCACCAGGAATCTGTGTCTCTTTTTGTTACATCATCTTGCTGCATGTACCAGCTGTACGTGTGTGTGGCACCACTCCTGGGTGGACTGCACTTTTTCACGTGGGACAGCTCTCCTTGTGGGGTGCACTCCTTGTGCATGGGGCTCCCCTACGCGGGGGACACCCCTGCATGGCATGGCACTCCTTGTGTGGCAGCACTGTGCGTGGGCCAGCTCACCACGTGGGCCAGGCTGCCCTAGGTTTGAACCCTGGACCTCCTGTATGATAGCAGATTGTTAGTTGAGCCACATCTGCTTGCCTGTCGTAATGATTTTGAAATGATTTTCAAAAGACAAGAAACCTATATATTGTCACAATAGAACAGTAAAATAAAGCAAACAATCCAATTAGAAAATGGGTAAAACCCATGAAGAGATACTCTAGTGAGGAGGATATATAAATGACAAATAAGCACATGAAAAGATCTTCAGCATCGCTATTAGGGAAATGCAAATTTTAAACCACAATGAGATACCACTGTCACCTATCAAAATGACTAAAATGAAAAATATTGACAATACCAAATGCTGACAAGGATGCACAGGAACTGGATCGTGCATTGCTGGAGGGAATATACAATGGTATAGCCACCCTGGAAAATAGTTTGACAGCTTCTTAAAAAAATAAACTATCAACTGCCATATGACCAGTTGCATTCTGGGCATTTATCTGAAAGAAATAAAAACTCATGTTCACACAGAAACTTGTGCAGTAATACATAATACCCCAAAACTGGAAATAACCCAGATGTCCTTCAGTGAGTGAATGATTAAAGAAACTGTGATATATCCATACTATTCAGCAGTAAAAAGTAACAAACTATTGATATACACATCCTAGATGAATCTCCAGAGAATTATGATCAGGAAAAAAAAAATCAATTCTGTTAGGCTACATACTGTATGACTCCATTTATTTTAACATTTTTGAAACAAAAAATTACAGTTATTAAATAATAACATAAAAACATTAGAGAACAGTTTAATGTTTGCCAGAGAATAACAAGGGGATAGGAGTGTAAGGAAATGGGTGTGGCCATAAAAGGGCAAGATGAGGGATCCTTGTGGTAATTAATAGGAACATTCTCTATATTGATTGTATTGGTGTCAATATCTTGGTGGGATTTTGTACTATAGTTTTATAAGATGTTTCCCTGGTGGAACCTGGGTAAAGGGTTCACAGGCTCTCTCTGTATTATTTCTTTTTTTTTTAAGGATTATTTTTAAAAATTTATTTCTTGCCCTTCCCACCCATTGTCTGCTCTCTGTTCATTCGCTGTTCATCTGTGTCCACTTGCATTATCCAGTGGCACTGGAAAACTGTTTCTCTTTTTTGTTGTGTCATCTCATCTTACTGTGTCAACTCTCCATGTGTGCTGCGCCACTCCTGGGCAGGCTTCGCTTTTTTCATGTGGGATACACTCCTTGCGCATGGGGCTCCCCTACGCGGGGACACCCCTGCGTGTCACGGCACTCCTTGCACGCTGCAGCACTGCACATGGGCCAGCTTACCACATGGGTCAAGAGGCCCTGGGGATTGACCCTGGACCCTCCATATGGTAGACAGACAGTCTATCAGTTGAGCCATGTCTGCTTCCCATGTATTATTTCTTCTAACTGCATATGAATCTAAGATTATCTCAAAATAAATAGCTTAATTTAAAAAAAAAAGATAGGCCTTTTTACAGTTGCCTGTATTCAGTGGGTATACTTAATCAGAGAGGGTTGTATTAGACATAAATTTTGTTTCTTTCATACATTCGTGATGGGTTTTGGTCAAAGCAGAGTCATCCCTAAAGACAAGAGGGTGAGGAACCACTGGGAAATTACCATGTAGGCCTCAACTGCCTCCCATTCTGAAAATGAGTGTCCTGGGAAGCTGTGGTGGAGAGAGAAGAAAAGAGGTTATGTTAGCTACAGAGAAGGAATGGAAATGGGGAGGAGTTAATTAGATCCCATTACCCTCTCTTAAGATCCTTTTGCCTTGCTGGGGATTGGGATTTTAAACTGATTGTGTGATATCTTGTTGTGTTTTGATTCACCATGGAAGTCAGAGCATTCTTTTGCTATTGGAGGATTATGTTCCTTCTGGATTGGTACAATAATAATAATTACAATTAATATTATCACTTACTGAGTGCCTTCTATTTGTGTGTATATATTTAATCCTCATGATAATCTTGTAAAGATTATTGTATCCCAATTTTAGATAAGGAAACTAAGGCTCAAAGAGACTAATTAATTTGCTCAGTAATAGGAAAGGCAAGAAGTGGTTGGTGTCCTAATGGAAGAACTCTAGTTTTAGGGTCAGATCTAAGTTTAGCATCTTCCTCTTAATTCAACTCAGCTGTGACCTTAGGTCGGTTTCCTAACCTCCTTGAGGTCCTAACAGGATACCTGGCATATAACGGTTACTATAGTTGAAACAATTGCTTCTCAAGAAAAAGCAAGAGGAAGTAGTTAGAACCTTCCTCCAACTTCCCTCGATCTACATCTCCTATGGAGAAAGCAAACCTGTGAGAAATGGAAGGAGCCTTAAATAAACACCTAGCCCAGTTTCCTTATGAATTTCCCAAGATCAACCAACAATTCAGTGCCAAAGCTGGGATAATAATCCAGCCCATTAGTTCAGATGAAATTCATCTCATAAATATAATGCAGTTGTTTACGTTTTGGGAGTTAGGGTTGGAGCCTCTAATTGTATGGCCTTGGCCAAGTAACATCATTAATTTGAAGCCTCAATTTCCTCATCTATAAAATGCAGTTACCTACCTCAAGGGTTATAATGATAATTAAATGAGATAATAATGTATATAAAGCACTTAGCCCAGTGCTTGCATGTAGCAGTTGTCCAATAAATGTTATCTCCTATAAATTTTACTATTTCTTTAAAACAATTTATCAGAATTGGTCTTCTGGCTGGACATGCTGCCCCAAGTCAAATCTACAATCAAAATGTATCTTACAATTTATTTATACATTTAATGTAGTGTTTCTTCTTTTTTCTTTTCTTTTTTCTTTTTTTCCTGTTTCACTGAAAAGCTTTTACAGGCAGGTAGGAGTCGTATAATCAGTGCTATCTTAGACTTGGAGGAAGAGGTTGTTCCTCCAAGGCTGGGCCATAATATGGATCTCTCCTGACTCCCAGGAACTCATTCCACACTCCCAGGTGCCTCCCACATACCAGCCTGAATATGTTCATGTTACAACTAGGAATCAAAGAGCCACCCTTTTAAAAGGAAACTTCTTTTACTTATTGTGAAAAGATCGAGGGAAAAGAGAATTGAAAACCCCAGGCCTTTTGCCCTTGGTATCATTAGCCTTATTAAAGCTACATATCTCCAGTCTTTATCATACATGAAAGAGGAAAGCCATGTATGTTTGTTTTCTCCATTCTGAACTCATTCATGAGACTCTGTAGACAATAACTGCCATTTAGGATGGCTAATTATGCTGCTTAATTTTATTTAAGGCTCTTGCAAGAATATTTGGATGACCTACCCTTTATTATGTGATGGAACCATTAGAATAACTTTTATATTGCATTGTGGTTTTCTCTTAAGTGCATTCCTGTTGTGCACAGATGAATTTGTAATGCAGAATGTCAACATAGATGATATTTAATTGTACCTGCTGGTCTCATTCATTAGAATGTAGTCCCCGAGAAATAACTAGATAGATATATTGGTTGTTGTCTTTTCATAAGACAATTAAACATAATGAAAGAGGGTTGCTGAAGCACCCTGGCACCGTGCTAGGAGAGGTTACTGGGAGTGGAGACCTGCTGATTCTTCCTTGGGCTCCTGGTAAACTTAGAGTGTCTTCCTGGCATTCAAGCAAAACAATGTAATTGCTTCATAGAAGGAAAAAGTTGAAGAGAAGTTTATTTCTGCTTCCATTATCATCTTAGAACACAGCCACATGCCATATTTTAAAACTGAATTTTTATTCCCCTGACATGCTATTTCAGGCCTATTTCTAAGAGTATTCAGTGAGGCTTACCTGTGAAAGTACAGAGCAAATTAAATGTTTTAAGTATAAAACAAAACAGAGGCCAAAAGGGATCAGAAATAGGAGATATCGCCACCTGATGTGAGCAGATCACAGCAAAAAATTTTTTTTTTAATTTTTTTTTCAAATTACTTGGTTTTCCTTTTCTAACTAGAGAAGTGAGTGTGCATAAAGTCATGATTTTCTTTGGAACTAACCTTTCCAGGAAAATATCATATAGGTCCCTATTCAAAGCACATTGGGCCACTCCAACTGTAGTTTTGTGAAAGAGCTTTTATTTATCTATTTTTAACAGTCCCCTCGGCACCAAGCCAAATCCTGACTGAGGGAAATCTACTCTAACCCCCGATTGTGTTGGGGGCATAGGCTGGGCAGTGGGCGGAGGAGCCTTTTGTGAAGAACTGTAGAGAGCACTGCTCTTGAAGGTTCTGGCCTTTATTAAGCAAGCTTCAGCTTGATACTGTGTATGTGGATTGTTAAGTGGCTAACTGATGCAGCATGTGTAAAGATACAGTTTCCTGCATGAGGTGGTTATAGGTAGTAGCATGGGTTGTCTCAACATGATACCAATTTCCACAGTCAATTTGGTCAATGCAGTGGGGAAAAAAAAAAAATCAGTCTAGCCGTTACTGGAAGTTATTGAAGTAACTATAGTTTGTTAACTGAATTTTTCATGTCTGAACTGGGTGTTTTCACATTTTGTAGGCATATCCTTAGTCATTTTGGGAAATAATCTTAAATACACTAAAGTGACATTGAAAATTTTAACTTTCTTTAAATATTTGTAAATCACAATTATTCAGGCCTTCTAGTGCATATCAGTTTTGAGGGGATGTAACTATTTTAGCATTAATTGTTGTTTCATACTTTGTTGGAGTAGAAAAGTGACCATGGTGACCACCAAAGCATTTGCTGAACTATGAAGTTAATGATAAGCCACGTTGGTTTGAGGCTGATTTTTTTTAAACAGTGTTATTGATATATAACTTACCATAAAACTCACCCATTTTAAGTGGACAATTCAGAGATTTTTAGTAAATTCATAGAATTATGCATCCATTGCCATAATCCAATTTTAAAACATTTCCCCAAAGAATCCTCATGCCCATTTTCAATAAATCCCTGCTTGCAAGCCCAGCCCCACACAACTATAATCTGCTTTCTGACTCTATAGATTTGCCTTTTCTGGACATTTTGTATACAGAATCATACAGTAGGAATGTCTTTTCTCTTTTACTTAGTATAATGTTTTTGAGATTCATCCATGTTGTAGCATGTATCAGGAGTTCATTCCTTTTTATGGCTAAATAGTATTCCATTTTATGGACTTATCACATTTTGCTTATCCATTTGCTATTAGATGGATATTTGGATTGTATCCAGTTTGGGAAATTATAAATAATGTTGCTATTTGTATACAAGTGTTTATGTAGTCCTGTGTTTTCATTTCTCTTCAGTTAATACCTAGCGGTGGAATTGCTGAGTTTGTATGATAAGTTTATGTTTAATTTTTAAAGAAACTTTGAGGCTGATTTTTATTCGGGTACAGGCTCCTGTAGAGGACCACCTACCATTATTCTCAGCATGACACAAGACTCTGTTTGTAGACTTCCATTTTTTCTACTCCTTGATATTTTTCTAATAATCTTCTATGCATTTCAAATATTGTACATCATAATCACCTATTATCTACTTGTGCTGTCACTGCTGTAACTAAAATATTCATTACACCATCTCTGAAAAGCCCAGCTTACTGTGAAATCTCACTGAAGGAGAGGGAAAATATTGTGACAGAAGGCACATGTTGTTGAATCTTCTGCAATTCCAGCTGAACAATATTTGCCATTCTGGAGGAAGCCTGCTTTCAGGAGGAGCTGGTATAATGAACGTTACTCTCACTTAGCATTTTGGTCCAGTATATCAAATGGTCCACATCCTGACTTTCTAGGGTGGGAGTCATTGTTACCAGTTTTACATAGCAGCAGTTTACAGTATATCTAGTGCATTCCTGTTTATAAAATGTTTTTCCCATTTATTTTATACATTCAACAATTCATGGCACTCTAGCTCTGTACCAGGCACTGCTAAGCACATAATCTCAATTCTCAAACTTGTCAGTGTAGGAGCATCACATATCAGCCCTGATCTTATATATGGGAACAGAGCGCAACGAGGTCTCATAGACAATATGCTGGAGTTCATGCTAGGATCTTGGATTAAGTCCAGAGGGCATTTTCCATTTCCATGACATCACTTTGCTTCTCCTAAGAGGATCTGACTAACAGGAATCAATTCTGACTCCTTTAAAAGCCTATCTGTATAAAATGACAATTTTTTGTCTAAAATGAAATAAGGTAAGGAATGTCTGATATTAAGATTGGGACAGAAAGAAAAGAAAAAAAGATTGAGTCACTTTACATTGTACCTTTAATCTCACTTTCTCCAGCGTGATCTTGACTTTTTGGCCAAGATAGATAGAAACAAAAATTCAAATTAGGGAACACTAAACATGATATTTCATACTTAGTACAAAGGCAGTTAAAGTTACTTTGGTTTTTCACTAAACTTTAGTGACTACTAAAGGCTTATGCATTGCATTAGCTGAAGTTTATTCCTCTTTAGTTTTGTGAAAAGGACCTGTAATTCTGGACTTCTACACACCTCATGGGTGTTTTCTTTGAGAAAATGTCTCTGTTAAAATCAATGTCCTACTATTCATTTAAGCTCCCCTGCCTTCAATAAAACTAATTGATAAACTCTAATAATTAATGACCTGATTAAACCAAAATGACTTGCATCTGCCCTCGTGATTGCCATTTATAATCAGTCATTTTAATGACTCATCTTTTCTGCGCTTTGCTTACAGAAGAAAGGCTATAATGTTTTTAAGTGAGCTGAATGAAAAGCATTCAATTGCTGTTTGTTTTACATAACTTGAGATTGCATTAAAATAAGCATTGATATAACTACCTCCTTAAAAGTAATCTTTCTGCCTAATCTGTTGTGCTATTGTCTATTGCTTGGAGTGAAGTTGAAATCAACCACAACAAGCAAACAAATAAAAATCAAGTGGAGTTATAGAATTGACATGTTTTAAACGAAATCTTAAAGGGGTAAGATCAGTGGGTATAAACTAGAATTGTTGCTATCTCAGATATAAAATGGAATATTTTATCTGAGAATAGTGAAACTTAAATCAAGGAAGTATCATCATTCCAGCATTGAAATAGAACCCATTTGCTTCTAATTCTGCCACATGACTTCAGATTTAACCTAAATAAATGAAGTCCTAATATTATTTACATCCCATCTAATTCCCAAAAGGATTGAGGTAGCTTACAATATAAGATCAAAGCAATCATGAAAACCAGAAGAAGAGTTTAAAAATAAAGAGATTGTTCCACAAGGGATCACTGTGATGGGACTTGTCCTCTACCAAAATAACTAGAAAACTGGTCAAAATATGTGAAGCAACTGTCTTCAGATATTCGAAAACAAGCATTGTGGGATTATGATCCCTGAGAGGTGGGAAACAAATGAGGTGAGCCGTGTAATCACCTATGCTTTCAACCTGGAGACAATTTCTGGACTGCAGCATAGGGAGGGAGAATCCGAACAGAGCCCAAAGTTCTTGCTAAGCTGAAGAGACAAGAGTTTGGAATTTAAGAAAGACGAAATTGGTGGAATTTATGGGGCAGTGTCCTAGAGAGGAGCTATTCCACTAATATGGGGTCTCCATAAGTGTTTGACCAAATATCAATCTTTGCATTGGTAGGGAGAAATCTCACAAAGCTAAACAATGAATGATCTTCTGAGAAAGAAAATTTCTGGGAAACTGTAAACTAAATAATTCCCAAAGCTCACACAGATTGGGAATCTTTTTATTCCCACCATCCAGAGTGGGGAGACCTCAATAAATATGTTATTGTATTAGGAGAGACTTAAGAATGGCTGTGCTTCAGTACTGGGGTTAAGCTATCCATGTAAAAAAACACAAAAAACAGCTTTAAAATAAACCTCAAAGGAATCAAGCTACCTGCCAATATCAAGTCTGGCAAGTTTTTAGGAGTTACAACAAAATTCACCTCTCAACGACTTGACAATAATATCTGTGGTGGTTAATTTTTTGTGTTACATTGGCTAAGTTATAGTGTCCAGTTGTTGATCAAACACTGGCTTAGATGTTACTGTGGTGGTATTTTGTAAATGTGATTAGCATCTCTATTTGAATTTAGATAAAGAAAATTACCCTTGGTAATGTGAGTGGACTGCCTCATTACCAATGTGGAGGTTTTAAGAGCAAAGAACCTGAGGTTTCCAGGAAATAGAAGAAAGTCTGCCTCAAAACTACATTAACTCTCAGAATTTCGAGTCTGCAGCCTTCCCCTTTCAGACTCAATGCTGCAGTATCAGTCTTTTTTTTTTTTAATTTATTTATTATTTCTTTCTCTCCCCTTCCCTTCACCCCCCGTTGCTCTGTCAATTGAGCCAAATCCGCTTCCCTGCAGTATCAGTCTTATACTGGAATTTCCAGCCTACCAGACCTGCCCTACAGATCTCAGACTTGCTAGCCCCTGCATTCACATGAGCCAGTTCCTTCAAATAAGTTTCTTGTGTGTGTATGTTGGACACATGCATGAATCATATATTTTGTTGATTCTGTTTCTCTGGAGAACCCTGACTGATACATAACAGCCAAATTTAAAAATTAGTAGATGAACAAATAATTTTTTCTTCTGATTATAGATGAAAGACCATAGCTGAGGGGAAATTAGTTAATTGTAGGCACCCCTCACCCCCAAGATAATGGACTTAGTTTTAAAATGGCTATTTTGAGTATTATAAATATGCTTAAGAACCTAAAGGAAAGCATGAGCATAATGAGGAAAGAAGGTATAAAAAGAATAATGGTACACCTTGAGATGAAAAATAAAATATTTAAAATAAAAATTTCACTGGATGGGATTAACAGTTGATCAGATACTATAAAAGAAAAATAGTTGATCTTGAAGTTAAAAATATGAAACATCCTAAATTGACTACAAAGTAAAAAAAGACTTTGAAAAATGATTACAGCCTCCATGAGCTTTGAATTAATATTAAGAAGTCTAGCATATATGTGTAACTGGAGTCTGGAAAGAAAGGAGAAAGAAAAGAGAGCAAAAATAATTTGAAGAAATAATTGCCTAAAACTTTCCAATTTGATGAAACCAATAAACCCACAGATCTAAGAACCTTAACCAGAATAAACATAGAACTACACCAAAGCATATCACAATCAAATTTCTGAAAACTAATAATAAAAATGAAATATTTATAATACTCAGAAGAAGAAAAAAACACATTAAATCAAGAGGAATGAAGATAAGACAGGAGACTACATGCCACAAGCTATACAAGCTAGAACATAACAGAAAGACACCATTAAAATGTCAAGGGAGGGAAGCAAACTTGGCCCAAAGGATAGGGCGTCTGCCTACCACATGGGAGGTCCATGGTTCAAACCCCGGGCCTCCTTGACCCATGTGCACCTGGCCTATGGGCAGTGCTAATGAACACAAGAAGTGTCCTGCCACGCAGGGGTGTCCCCCATGTAGGGGAGCCCCACGCGCAAGGAGTGCACTCCCTAAGGAGAGCCGCCCAGCACAAAAGAAAGTGCAACCTGCCCAAGAATGGCGCTGCACACAGAGAGCTGACACAAGAAGATGATGCAAGGAAAAGAACCACAGATTCCCGGTGCCGCTGACAACAACATAAGCAGACAAAAAGAAGAACACCCAGCAAATGGACACAGAGAACAGACAACTGGGTGGGGGGTGGGGGAGAGAAATAAATAAAAAATAAACCTTAAAAAAAAAGTCAAGGGAAAACTGTCAACCCATAATTCTATTCCCAGTAAATATATCTTTCATAAATAACAACAAAATGAAGACTTTTTCAGACAGACAAAGCTGAGAAGATTCCTTGCCAATAGACCAGCATTGTAAGAAAAGTTAAAGCAAGTTATTTAAGCAGAAGGAAAATGGAGGGTTGGATTTCCAGGAAGGATTGAAACCACCAAAAATAGTAAATATTTGAATAAGTATAAAAGACTTTGTTCTCACTGTTTCTCACTGTTAAATTTCTTTTAAAAGTATTTAAGGCAAAAATAATGATAGTGTATTGTGGGATTTATAACAGGTAGAGGTAAAATGTTTGATGATAGCAGAAAGGGTGGAAGGAAGAAAATTTAAATATACTGTTGTAAGTTTTTTACTTTTTAAATAAAATGCCCGAATATTATTTGTAATAAGTTGAAGAATCATTTTCTAAATCCTAGAGCAGTTATAAATAATAATAACAATAAAACAAGGAGTATAACTTCAAACAGGGATTGGCAAATTTCAGCCCATGGGCCAAATTTGGCCTACCAACTGTTTTAGTAAACAAGATTGTATTGGCACACAGCCATGTCCATGCATTTACATATTGTCTGTGGCTGCTTTTGTACTATAGAGGTAGAGTTGAATAGTTGCAACAAAGACCATATGGTCTTCAAAGCCTAAAATATTTCCTGTATGGCCCTTTAAAAAAAAGGTGTGTCAAACCCTGGCTTAGAAGCCAATAGTAGAGATAAAATGGAAATCTAAAAATAGCTCAGTTAATCCAAAAGAAGGCAGGAAAAGATGAAAAAGAAGAACAAAGTACAGATGGGACAAATAGCAAGATGGTAAATTTGAACCCAGCCATATAAATAGTTACATTAATTGTAAATGGTCTAAACACTCCAATTAAAAGCCAAATAGGCTTGTTTAAAAAGCAAGACCCAACTGTATACTGTCTGCAAGATACCTACTTTAAATATAATGATAGATACACTATCCAAACACTAGTCATCAAATTGTTCAAAGCAAAAAGTATAACGACATATTATGGTATATAATGTATGTAGAAAAGGAAAAAACTAATCTATAATAACAGAAACTAATCAGTGGTTACGAGAAGCTGGGGGTCAGGCTAGGTTTGGCTGTAAAGGAGCACAAGGCAACTTTAGTGTGATTGAAATGTTCAGTACTTGATTGTGGTGGTGATTACATGGATATATTCATTTATCAAACTAATCAAACTATACATTCAGATTGACTGCAATAAAACTGATATAAAAAAGTAAAGTTGATTTATAAAAGTAAAGAGAAACAAGAAGACATTTCTCTTGAGAGATTCTGAACTATCTAGTAGTTAAGTAGTGGGTTTTGTCAGTTTTTCTAAATTCTGGCCTATAGTCTAGGCGATCAATTTGCCAAATGTTTAAAAACTGTCCCAAAGTTTCTGGTTCAGTAGATATGGGGTGAAACCCAGAAGCCTTTATTTATTTTTTTTTAATTCACAGCTAGGCTTGCATTGCATTTAGTTGCCAACTCTTATTGTCTTTATAAAAATAGAAAGCATGCCAGTTGTTCAGGAGGAAAAATCCCATTTACAGTATACATAAGAAATGTTGATATCCTGAAATCTCACATGTATTCTTTTTGGATAAGTAATATCAACAGTTCCCTGATCTGCATGGTCCTGTAAAGCAGAGGCAAGGCCTCACTCATGTTTCTCGCTGTAGCACCTAGTACTATATCTGGCACATTGTAAAGAGTCAAAAATATTGGACAAATTAATATTTTTGAATGACTGTAGATTCTACTTAGAATGAAAAATGTCATTCTGAAATGAACGCATTAATAATGAAATGTTTTCATTCTGAAGAGTATTTGATTAAGTGAAAAAAGATACATCTCCTTCCCAGGCAGAATTCATGCTTTTCCAAGTGAGTATGTTGCCGTCTTTTACTAGAGACATCATTCACTCCCCATTTGCTCAACAAATATTTATCAAATGTCTCCAGTTTGTACCAGGCACCATTCTAGATGCTTGGGATATAGTTATGAACAGAACAGATTAAGACTCTGTGTTCATGAACCTTCTCATCAAGAGAGGAAGACCAAGAATAGACAGATTTACACACTCAGATATAGTATATCAGTGGTGCTAAGTGTTAAGGAGAACATTGAAGCAGGGAAAGAGAGAAAGGGAGTGTCTGGGTTGGGAAAGGTATTGCTGTTTCATCGTGGGTGGTTGAGGAAGTCATCTCTTATAAAAGTAACATATGAGCAGAAACCTTAAAGAAATGAAGGAGTAAGCCATATGTATGAGCAGAACATCCCAGGGATATGGAACTATAGAACAGGAGCACGCCTGCCAAGGAGGCTAGTGGGAGAAGAGAGTGGGCAGGGAGAGGAATGGTGAAGATGAGAGCTCACAGGTAATGGGGGCCTCCATTAGGAGGACTTGTTTTTCCACTAAGTTGGGAAGCCTTTGCAGGTTTTAGGCAGAGAAGTGTCAGTAGAACATGATAAATAACTACTAGTAGACAGTGTCATATGCTTAGTTCCAAACAAATGGGACAAGCAGCAAATGCTATAGCAATTTAAAGGAAGTGGTGACTTTCATGACCTGCACAGTTGGGGAAGCAGGAGGTAGAGTACGTGAGGCTGAGTAGGATTCAGGTAGTCAGAAAATATCGAAGAAGAGGGCAGGAAGGGAGAGGAAACATGCCACATGAGCAGAGACTTAATGATGGGATTTTTTTTTTTAACAGTGATTGAAACAGTCTAGTTAGAATACAAAAATTGGTTTGAGGATGACAGAAAGTCTACTACTTTCATGCTCAAAAAATACTGAAAACTAAGCTGAGAAGTGAATATGCAAAAGTCAAATAACAGACTTACATTTAAGTTAAAAGAAGATGCTGTTGTTGGAGAACCGAAAAATGCAGTAAAGTTCTTATATATACACCTAATCTTTTAGAATATAGTCTGACAGTTTTGTTGTTTTGTTCTTTTTCTCTTGAGCCACTTAAGTCAAATGTGTGTCTGATTGAAGCTAAAAATTTCCTGCTTTTAGAAAATACCTCCTGATTTCTAGACAGCAGCTCCTTCTTCCAGGAGCTCAAAATATTTGTTCATTAGCTGTCTCCATCTGATATAGTGGCTTAAGGATGGTTTAAGGGCACTGGTATATAAAAGAGCAGATTGTCCAAAAGAAAAATATTCAAAACTTGAGAACTGAATTTGTAGAAATAAGATAAGGCCAGGCTATGAAGAGTCTAACATTTCTTTCAGCTCAGCAAACATTTATTGAGTGTCAACTATGGCCTGTCTGTGATGTATTATGCTGAATACCCCTGATGGAGGCGGGGAATATTTTACTTCATCCTTAAGGAGTGAAATGATGTAGTGAAAGTGGTATATTTAAGGTTTAACATGATGATAGTATAAGAAATATATTGAAATTGGAGGAAATGAGTCAGAGAGACCAACTGGTGAGAGAGCTTAAACCTGCCTTACAAATACCAACTTGTATACAAAGAGAGAGTGCCCCCACCCCATCCCAAAGAAGGGGTATAGTGTATGCTAACTGAAGGGCATGCTACAGAGACCTGTTCTATAGCTAACCCCACATCACTGAAAAAAAAATCCTCAACATAAAATAATGCTATATGCTTGTGGTTTTTCATTCATGTATTCATTCTTTCAGTCAACAGATATTTATTCAAAACACTTAGTGTATGCCAGACATATTGTGAGGGCTGGGAGTAATGTAGACAATAAAGAAGACAAAGTTATTGCCTTCACAGAGTTTACATTCTAGTGTCACTCATTCAGGCAACACTAATGTATGCACCCAGCACATTGCCAAGCACATTAATGTATAATAAGTGGGGCTCAATAATTGTTGGTTATTGAGAGTGAACTTGGAGTTTGAATTGAGTGCCTACTCTCAGCAAGATACTTTGTTGAGTACTCTTTTGCAGGGTAGAGATTCAGGGCAAAATTAACTCATTAAATTTTTTTTTTCACTGTTACATGAGAAATTATGAATCTCTTGTCCAGTTTTGGGGGTAGTTACAGTTGTAAACATAATCAGTTGTCTGTTCTAGACAACTTTTGCCACTGATGAAGAAGTGTGGAAGCAGGTGCTGCTGTGCATCATCAAAAGTATTGCGCTCTTGTCCTGCTTGGATGGTTTGTGTGGGCTCCCTGAATTCCTGAAAAGGCTCATTGTTGTCACTGACGATGCTTCACAGAAACCCTTTGTGTCATTATTTAGCGACTGACTGCTTTGGGAAAGGCTATATCAATTCTTTTGTTAACAATAACAGCAGTCAAAAATGGTGTAAGGGAGTCAAAAATGATGAAAGGGAAGAGAAGGATAAATAAAACAGACTGAATAGGCATGCATGCACACAAACACACCACATCTTTTAGCTAAATTTCTGGGTGATTTATCTAAAGTAATATTTGTCAGGTAAAACGCAGGAAATAGTAAAACTGCATTCATTTTCTCATCTCTTTCAGATATAACCTCTTACCAGTAACATATGCTACTTTTTTTCGGCTTCCCTTTGGTGTTACTGCTTCTTGGGGAAGAAGGGGGTGTAGTTTGACATTTGCACGTTAAGAGTAAAGCTAATCCTTTTTGTGCAAGTTATTTGCAAGAAGATTATATTTTCTTATCTTCCTAGTTTTCCTCAAAGGGGAGCGTAGAATGATGGGTATATTTACTGTTTTCAAAGCCAAGATTTGATTTGACTTTCACTTGAGATAAACGCTTGCTTTTGTAGAAATCAAATATGGTTGCAAGCAGAGGAATTAGGACCTTAAATTTTGCCTCCGGATAAAATGCTTTGCATTAAATTTGTGATTAGAATTTCTGGCTGAACAGATGATGTCATTTCTGCAATATGGTATAAAGTGTGTGTGTGCTTTTTTTTATAACAAGCACTATAGAAACCAAATTAGTTACATGGACTTTCTTCCGGTCTCTTTTTAGATGTGAAACCTTCTAATATGCTAGTAAACACAAGAGGACAGGTCAAGCTGTGTGATTTTGGAGTTAGCACTCAGGTAGGTCTCTTTTTGCCTCCCAGTCTGTTCTCCTTTCTGCAACAACCACTTTTTATTTTCCATCTACTCTCTGGATTGAAAAATCACCTAGCCGCCAGATAAACAGAACCTCTGCATCTTCTCCTCGGCTGGGAGTGTGTTATTCATTTTTAATCTCTGAGTGAGTTTCCTTCATCAGAATATGATTGTTCATTGTTTAATGGCAGTAAAAACTGCTGATATTGTAATTACTACTTACGAATGGCAAACTTCATTGATATGCAGCTTTGATATGAAAACGTTTTGGCCAGACAAAAGGGAGGGCAAAGAGGGAGCTGTGCCTGGGGAGCCCAACTGGCCCACAATAAAAATTAATATTGGGAGCAACAATGGTGGAGGGCCATTACAATGTGCAGCACAAATTTTAATTAATTTCCATTTTGGGCCTCCCCTGAGAACCCTGGTGATAGTGACCCATGAGCGTGCTGTGATGTTGATTTGAATTGCAGCCACCTTTACTCCCAGCCAAACACGAAGACCAAAGCGAAGGTCATCGTTGTATTATGAGTTGTCAAAGTCTGTTATCCCTCCAGCGTATTTAGTGTTCATTTCATTCTTGCAATGCATGGAGCTTCATTCACATCTTGAGCCTTCTAACTAAAAAATGAATGTGTTCAAATTCTACTTCAAATTGACTTTTTATATCAGGCGGGTTTGGGGTACTAAAGCAATAAGCATCCTGCTTAAGTGAATTGTTTTAAGGTTATCTGCTATAAACTGTAATGCTGTGTTTGTTTAAATTGGAAATCACATTCAAAAGAAAAGAGAGATTTAATCATTTTTAATGCCTTTGTAGATAAATTTGTTCCCTTTTACATAATTTTTAGTTGATTTATAGGAATGATGATTGTAGGTTAAATGAGGAATAATTGCCCATTTTATTTCCACATTATCTTTATATTGTTCTAACAGACTGTTTTGTCTCATAGCTGGTGAATTCTATAGCCAAGACGTATGTTGGAACAAATGCTTATATGGCGGTAAGTAAACTTATGCAAAAATAACATTTAAACCAACATCTTTATCTTTATGTACTTGGTAATGTATAATTCTTGAATTAATTCCACCACTTTAGCCTAACAGATCATAAATTACAGAGTCAATCCAGTCACGATCCAATTTTTAAATCTTTCTTAAAAGACATTAGCGCTTATACAGGAGCTACCAACTTAATCTGATTTTGTTTACTTTAACTGGGTTGTTTCAAGTGTGAAATCACTGAGTTTTGAAGTTTAATCCTACAGAAAAATTGCATTTTTATAGCATATTGGCTACATTGCCACATTGCTATTTAATTAACCCTCAATTATACCAAAATATCAGTCTGTAAGATTGGTTTTCTCCAGGAATACAAAAATGCTCTTTCACCAGATCAAAATTAGATTATCGATGTAACCAAATCTTCCTTATGGATCTCTGAATGTAAGGGCTTAGCAGGCAATTTTCTTTAGAACTTGTACTTCTATATTTTATTTAGTTGTTGGACTCATGCCTATTATACCTTAGTTGCACTGTAATAAATTTACCAAGAAGAAAAATTAGAAGCACAGAACTGTTTCAGTAACCAGTGTGGACTTGGTTTTCACACACTCCCCTTTTTTTTTCTACGTTTTGAGTAAGAGAAGTTAACTTGTGTCTATAAAAATGCTTTTGTTTATTTCCAAAATCACTTCAAGAGTCGGGGACAGAAAGGAGGAGGCAAGCAGGAAGCTTATCTAGTATCATTTTGGAGTGTAGTTTTTTTTTTGTTTTGATATCTTAAGGTTAATTTTCTTAATAAGGGCTCTAGCTGTATTTAGATAGTCCTTTTCTCTTCCATCTATTTTTATAAAGCATGAAGTTAAAGATGTTAGTATGAATGAAACCCTGGATTTTTTTCACAGTGTTCTTTGTTCCTATATTATCTTGATAAAAAGATGTTAATATGGATGGAACTCTGGATCTCAGAACAATACTAAGCATTTTATTTTCATTTGGATATCAGAATAATTGATAGTCTTGCATTGTTTTTTAAGGAAAATTAATTCTTTCCCCTTTTTCTAAATAAGGTGGAAAAAAATGAATTAATCTCTGAGATTGTATTTGTCCCTATAAAAGTAGTCCCCTCTTACTGACGCTAACCAGGTTAGAGATTGGTGAGCCACCTTATTGTTAACAAAGCCCTGCTGAATGTTGTATTTTCAGTCTTTGAAAGATTATAAAGCACCGTGAATTTAAAAAAAAAAAAAAAAACTATACCTGAAACAATTTCTCAGCTACACATCATGTCCTCAGTAGCTTTAAATTACTCTATTGTGTGTGATCTATGTATCTTAAAAATAAATAAATAAATTGTTCTAATAATTAAATTGCATTATGTTTGAATGCACAAACCCAGATTACAGTTGTCTTCCCCAGGTGTACATTAAAGAAATTACTCTTTTTTCTTTCTGTTTATGGATGAATGTGATGCATCTATATGTTAATTGAAAATGTGAGGATTAAAATTAAGAAACATTAGCTCACAATGGCAGAGCTAAAATTGCTTTGCTTCTTGGGTGAGTGAATTCCAGTCATCAGCTTTGTAGTTCAAGGTGTAAAAAGTTTAAGATACCTACGAAGCAACAAGTGACAGCCTGATGGTGAGAACAAGAGCTTCTGTTTGAATTCAGCAGACTCTCATTGGCCAGTTGCTTGCCTGTATGATGAGAGATCAAAGATTGAGGGGGGAAAGGGAATACGAAAATAACATTTATGATTATGTAACAGATATTAGTCCCTGCTTTCTAGCAGCTTAAAATCTTGTAAGATGGAGAAGGTCTGGACTTACTTTTTTTTTCTTCTTTAAAGTATGACCGATACCACATTTCAGCTGGTCTAGTTTGTAACTTCGAGTTCTACATAAGGCTCTATGGCAGGGGTCAGCAAACTACAGCTCTCAGGCCAAACTTAACTTATGGCCTATTTTTGTAAATAAAGTTGTCTTGGAATATGGTCATACCCATTTGTTTACATCTTACCTATGGCTGCTTTAGCACTTTAATAGCAGAGGTGGGTACCTGTGATAGTTGTGACAAGGAACATATGACCTGCAAAGTGAAAAATACTGTCTGGCCTTTTACAGAATAAGTTTGTCAACTCCTAATCTATGAGTACCTTCAATTAATCAATCAGAATTTACTTAATAACTTCCATGCTGTTATTCAGGCACAGTGGAACCACTCCATAATCCAAATAAGGCATGGGCAGAAATAAGAAATATGAGGTTATATATAATAGTATTATGTGTGGTATAATAAAAACTTAAGGTACACCAAACATACATTTAGAGAATCAGAAGGCACATAATGTACAAACTGGACGATTCAAGTAGTATATTTCGGGCACTTAAAAAAATAAGAGATCACTGTGGAGGACTGAGCAAAGACTCAGAAATTAAAGCAGTGTGACATGGCAGGAGTGGGGAGGTAGAATAGAGGACAAATAGTGAATTGTGGAAATGCAGGTGTAGTTAGAGGTCATTTGATGTAATGTCCTTGTTTTACATCCACTTCTCTTGCTTTATAGTCATACATACTTCCTGTACAGTGATAATATCCATAATAATGAAATCTACCACTTAGTGAGCGCTATGTGCCCGTCATTCTTCTAAGCTCTTACATAAATTAACTCACTAAATCCCCACAACAGCCGTATGAGATAGATAATACTCTCATTTTACAGATGAGGAAACTGAGTCCCAGAGAAGTTAAGTGACTTATCCAAGTTCACATAGCTAATAAGTGCCAGAGTCAGGATTCAAATCTAAGTATCAGCCTCTAGAGCCTAACTCTTAACTTCTGTGCCTCTTACCAGATCCCAGTTATTTATGTGTCTTTCCCAACCTTAGATTATTAACTTCTCATGGGCAGGATTTATTCTGCTCATTCTCTAAATCTTGTCCTCCAATCTAGTGACGAATGAATGAATTGACTCATAAAAGCTGCATTCCAAAACCAGCTTGTTCACTAATTATAAGCAGAAAGTTTAAGTTTTTGTATTAAGTATCTTACTTGCATTGTATGGCAGCTCACATATTGAGAAGAAAGTAAGTCAATAAGAAATAGGCCTACATGTAAGAATAATCTCACTTCATTCTTCTATATCCTGAAGTGTAAGAGAGAAGAAAAAAGATAATTAGGAAGGGAGCGAATGTGGCTCAAGCTGTTGAGTGCCTGCTTCCCACATGGGAGGTCACAGGTTTGATTCCCAGTGCCTCCTAGGGAAAAAAACAAACAACAAGCAAAACGAATGAATAAGCCAACTCAGCGGAGCGGATGCGGCTCGTGGCTGAGGTACCTGGTACCTCAAAAAATAAATAAATAAAAGATAATTAGGAAAAAGACAGGGAGACTCCTGAAGGTTCTAAGTCTTTTTTTTTTTTTTTAAATAAGGGACACGTTAAGTAATAGCACTCATAGAAGACTTGAAAAGTCATCTAATTTAACCTCCTTATTGACAAAATGAGGTATGACTGAGACAAGGATGCACTGCTTTTTAAGGGCAGATAATTAGATTTAATCCAAAGCAATAAAAAAAGATTCAGCACATTTTAAAAAGACTTCGTTTAGAAGGAAGGGGTCCAGAAAGGCTTTGGGGCTTATATTTAATTAAAATCTTTTGTCAGATATTCTAACTACTTAAAGTTTTACTCTATTTTTAAAGATAGAAGCCCCTAAAACTTTAACCCACTATTCAGTAATTGTGGTTTGTTAGAATTTTCAAAAACTCAATCTAAGTTTGATGTCTTCTTTATGAATAACAAGTTTTAGAATAAAAGCCAATCTTACAAAATACCTGTTACATGTCCTTTGGAGTCAGAGAGTCAGTCTAAGGGATTATATTTATCACTTAAATGTTTTTATCCATCTGTACTATTCCTGTCCTTGGAAATTGTCTTTACCCTGAGTAAAGGCCATTTGGGTTGCATGATCCATCTCAACTGGTCATGCTCATGGCAGTGTTGGTGATGGAACTGGTGATGATTAGAAAGAAGCTAACATTTACTGTGCATTCCTATGTGCCACATGCTGGACCAAGCATGTTACATGGATTCATTTAATTTCCACATAGCCCCATGAGGTATAAATAATGTTATTACTATCCTCATTTTACAGGAAGACACCAAAAATGAATGAACTTTAACTAGACTAGGATCTCAGAATTGCCTACAAGTGAGAGTAAAGAACATTGACAACATCTTTCATTAGTGTGGTACATTTGTTATAATTGATGAGCACACGTTGAAGCACTGCTACTAACCATGGGCTATAGCTTACGTTATAGTTTACACTCTGCCCCATGCAATTTTATAGGTTATGACAAAATGTATAATGACATGTATCCATCATTGCAATGTCATGCAGGACAGTTCCAATGTCCCAAAAATGCTGTGCCATTTTCATCTTTATTTTGTTCAGTTGGTTGAATAAATTTGCAACACTCAAACATTTGAGGTGATAGTTGTTAAAAACAGCGCCAGCATTTGATCGAGTTTCATCTCAACTATATTATACATGGACATTTTAGATGCTTATCATAGGTCTTTTATTGGGTGAAAGTAAATATATGAGATAAATGTGTGACATTTAAGAGTAATGTTGTCTCTGAAAAACTTTTAAAACTTAGTTGACAAAATTTTGGGTCAACTGGAAAAAAAAATCATGACTTCTGAAATCTCTGAATGCCTTGGTTCTCAGTAATACCATTCTTTATAAAATTTATTTCTTATTAAAATATGTAGTTTTTAAGACATTTTTTCTAAGTATTATGTAATTTTTTTAGAGTGGGTAGAAAGGAGTGTAGCTTCTAAGTTACCACATAGCCAACATGTTGGGTTTTTTTTAAGATTTATTTTTTATTTATTTCTATCCCCTTCCCACCGCCCCCTCCAGTTGTCTGCTCTCTGTGTCCGTTCACTGTGTGTTCTTCTGTGACTGCTTCTATCCTTATCAGTGGCACCAGGAATCTGTATTTCTTTCTGTTGTGTCATCTTGTATCAGCTCTCCGTGTGTGCAGTGCCATTCTTGGGCAGGCTGCATTTTCTTTCGTGCTGGGTGGCTCTCCTTCCAGGGCACACTCCTTGTGCATGGGGCTCCCCTATGCGGGGGACACCCCTACGTGGCAGGGCACTCCTTGCATGCATCAGCACTGCGCATGGGCCAGCTCCACAGAGGTCAAGGAGGCCCAGGGTTTGAACCGCGGACCTCCCATGTGGTAGGCAGACACCCTATCCTTTGGGCCAAGTCTGCTTCTCACCAACATGTATTTTTGTCTCTTCTTTATTATCTTAGTAGTAGTTTTATGCTATGTATGTACCATAACCAAGCTATTGCTTATGAGAAAAATGTAATATAATGAATGCATTTAGAGCCATTGTTACAAGTTTATAATGTATTATCTATCTTGTTTTATGTGTATTTTATATAACATTGAAAAATAATTTTTTCTTGATTGAGAAAGGATACAAAATGCAAAATCCACAGTTTTGGTAACTTAAAATTGCAGTTGTTTTGAAGTTATAAATAAATAATTTTAATTTTAATATTTTTTTCATTTAAAAAAGATATAATTAGGATGCCAGCTTTTAGTTTCTAATAGTAGCAGATAAGATCATTTAGATCAACTCTTCTGCTGAAAAATGCTATTTAAAGTATTTCTAAAACTATTTCAAATGAACCAAAGAGTTAAAAAAAGTCAATGGGGAACTCCCAGGACAATTTTTAGATGAAATCCACAACAAAGAGGAAAGCAGAATGTCTGCGCACCAAAGCTCCTAATCTCTGAGGGTATTTGCCTATGCCACTCTTAGGATAGAGGGGTGGAAGTCAAGCTCCAGAGCCTGCTTATCGTGCTAAGACCCTAGAGGGCTCACTCTCAGTCTAAGGGCAAACCACATCTAAAGCTGTTACCTCTCCTCCAATCTCAGGGAGCTGAAGAGAGAAGCAGAAGGAAAGGAAGAAGTTGTGGCCATAGACTAGCTTAGGAAGATTTGCTTCCTGATTAAATGTACATGGCCTGAGTCTGCAAGGAACTTCATACTGAGAACTTAGTTTTTGAAGTGGAGCTGGCTATTAGCACCCCTAGGTGTGTGGCAGAAATAAACAGAAAACCTCCTTTGAAGTAAAGGTCTCAGAGAACCTCTCTAGAAATTTTTTCAAGAGTGAAAGCTAGCAAATAGTCAAAGGAAACCAGTACATGAGGAAACAAAGCAACATGAAGGAGAACCATCAGAACAACAAGCAGTAGAAACAGATGCATATACAATTAAGATCCCAGATTTTTAAACAGCTATGCTTGTTGTATTTAAAGAAATATGTGACAAACTAAAAAATATCTTAAGTAGACAGGAAATTATAAAAGTCATATAGTAGATTTGAAGAAGTCCTAAACAAAACTTCTAGAAATGAAAGATATATCAACTAAAATTAAAAACTCATTGTATTCAGCAGCAAATTGGACAAAGCAGAAGGGAGAATTAGTGACCTAGAAGATAGATCTAAATAAGAGCAATCTGACTTGAGCCCTTATTAAGCCAGTATGCTCTACTACCTACCCTGGGATCTTGCTGACTTTAAAACAAAAAAATTCCCCTGGTTTGTGATACATACTTTGATTGCATGCCAGCTGAAAAAGTATTTGTGCATACTTAATAAATTTTCTGAGTAGTTCCTAAACAGATACTCCTTTTTCAGAAGAGATAAGAAATGTACCTCAATATCTTCCTGCTTTTGACAGGTAAATACATAACCCATGTAAACCATGGGGTATTATATTGCAGACATAGACAGTTCTGGAATGAGTTAACTCAACAGGGTCCTGAGTCACAGTAGTCAGTCCTCATTTCTGTCCTCAGAAGCTGTTGGGGGGAGTGTGAGTGCCAATTCGGAGCCACTGTCCTTGAAAAGCCTCTATAAATTCCGCTTTTCATATCATCACTATACCTTACTGTTCTTGCTAAGAACAGAGCAGTCCCCCCTCAAAGCACACACACTCTTAAACCTCAGTATGGAGTTTCTTCAGATGTGAGTCACGTTTTTTCCTATTATTTAGTGTTCCACACTGGTGACAGTTATCATGTTAGAAAGCAACCGCAACTTTGGCTTTTTAACTGTAAGATGTCCATCATAGACCTTTTGTTATTAGCGTGATACCTCATGATTGATTTTGTTTGTTTGTTTTTTAATAAAGTTGTCTCCCCCCAGGAGATGGCCCACTTGTCTGTCTGCTTGTTGTGTCTGCTTGTGGTCTGCTCATCTTTTTCAGGAAGCACCAGAAACCCAACCTGGGACCTCTTGTGTGGAAGGCAGGTGCCCAAACACTTACGCTACATCTGCTCCCTGCCCATTGCATCAGCTCATTGCATCTGTTCATCTTCTGTAGGAGGCATTGGAAACTGAACCTGGGTCCTCCCATGTGGGAGGCAGGCACCCAACTGCTTGAGTCACAAACGCTTTTTTTTTCCTTCTCCTCTCCCCCATTGTTGTTTGCGCTTACTGTCTGTTCTCTGTGTCCATTTGCTGTGTGTTCTTTTTCTGCTTGTCTTTATTCTTCTCATCTTTCTCTTTAGGAGGCACCTCTTCAGGACCTTCGGTATGGGAGAGAGGCATTCAATTGCTTGACCCACCTTATCTCCCTCATCTGCTGCATCTCTCACTGTCTCTCCTCTGCATCTCCCTTTGTTGCATCATCTTGCTGCTCCAGCTCTCAAGCAGTGCGGGCCACCAACTCTCCGCAGCGCGGGCCAGCTTGCCTTCACCAGGAATCAAACCCAGGACCTCCATATGGTTGATGGGAGCCCAATCGCTTGAGCCACATCTGCTTCCTCATTTTGTTTTAGAGGAGAGAGGACAGGGCAGACCATGTTTCCTTTAAATGTGAGCATTGCTTTGAACTGTGCAGCCTCAGGCCGTGCAGGCCTGGCTCTATGAATTCAGAATGTAGTGGGGTTAATCTTATGCCTTAAGTCGGATTTAGGGCCTGGGTACATTTCCCAGTCTCTGTCTACCTTGTATGCGCTTCAGGATAGACCCATGGAGCTTGTTACCTACTTTTGCTAATCATTCTTGTTCAAGCACTGCATCACAACAGTAATCTCTTCTGTTAGCATATTGTAAGAATAATTTCTGCAATGAGAAATTGTCACAATCTTATCCTCAAGGTGTTCTTTTATGTGAACATTATCACTTTTCCTATTTTTTTTTTAAAGATTTATTTATTTATTTATTTCTCTCTCCTTCCTCCCTGCCCCCAGTTGTCTGCTCTCTGTGTCCATTTGCTGTGTGTTCTTCAGTGTCTGCTTGTATTCTTGTCAGCCGCACCAGGAATCTGTCATTTTGTTGCATCATCTTGCTGCATCAGCTCTCCCTGTGTGCGGCGCCACTCCTGGGCAGGCTGGACTTTATTTCACTGTGCGACTCACCTTATGGGGTGCACTCCTTGCATGTGGGGCTCCCCTAGGTGGGGGACACCCCATGTGGCATAACACTCCTTGCTGCACAGCAGCACTGTGTGTGGCCAGCTCCAAACGGGTCAAGGAGGTCCTGGGTTTGAACCACGGACCTCCCATGTGGTAGGCGGACACTCTATCCATTGAGCCAAGGTCACTTCCCTCCTATATTTCCTTTTTTAACTTAATTAATTTTTCTTAACTTTATTTTCAGCTTGCAGTTTTGTATTTGTTTTGGATGTTCAGTGGGCAAATGGAATGAATGTTTTTAATGTAATTGTCGATCCTGTGAAAATGTTTTATATGGGGCTTACTCTTGGGAATTTTTTTGCTGTATTCTGGACGAAGTGGTATATATTAATGACTGTCAGCTAGTAGAATGAAGAAGGGAAGAGAGGATGGAAAGAAAGGACAAAGATGAAGGCAACATTTGGTTATGGTTTTATTTTTCAGTAATTCTAGGGGATTTTAGGATTTCCGTGTTTGCTGGAAGTTCTTGATGGACATGAATACCAGTGATGTATGGGGAAATTATATTAATATAGAAAGAACACTCTAAGGAACTTAATGATTAGTTCATGCTTAAAGCCAAATATGCAGTAAATGCGTATTCTATCCCTTCAGTCAGTACACATTGATGGCACACAAGCTATAGACCAGGGATGGTTCTAGGTATGAGATGAATGAAGCACTTAACTTGCCTATAGGGAGAAACAGTCTAGAAAACAGATGATTATAACACAGTGTGACAGGTAAAAAATTAGAGACATGAACAAAATTTTAATGAAGTACAGAGGCAGGAATTCTTAATTCTGCCTGAGAAGGGGACCATTTCACAAAAAGGTGGCCCTTGAGATCTGTAAGGCATACATGCGTGTAGGGGAAGACCAGGAATACATAAAAGGCCATTGCCGCTCCAGGGAACAAGGAAAAGTTTAGTGATTGGAACTGAGTGTACCAAAGAATCATCCAGAGAAATTTTTTTTTTTTTTTTTTTTTTAGTGAAGATCCCCAGACCTGCCCCTAGAGATTCTGACCCTGGAGATTCATTTGTAATAGGCACTTCACGCATTTCTGTGATGGGTAGTCCAAAGACCACATTTCAAGAAATATTGACCAGGTTGAATCTAGTGCTTGGGCCTTCTGACTTGGAATTCTGGGGGCATTTTGACACACTGGAAAGAACCCTAGTTTTGCAGTCAGACATACTTCAATTTGAATCCTGGCTCTGCCATTGGACAACTTAATGCTAATACAAGGTTTAAACTTGGGGAAGTCACTTAACCTTGCTTGCTAAGCCTCAGTTTTTTGTTTCTTTTAATTTAAAAAAAAATTCTTTTGTGGTAACATTTATACAACACAAAATTTCCCATTTTAACCCGTCTCACTGTATACATTTCAATGATATCAATTACATTGTCAGTATTGTACTGCCATCACTACTATCCATTACCAAATCTCTGTACCCATTAGGCAATAATTCCCCTTCCCCTGGCCCTTGGCCTCTAGAAATCTATAATCTACTTTCTCTATATATATATTTGCATATTCTAGGTGTACCATATAAATGGAATCATACATATTTATCCTTTTGTATCTGGCTTTTTTTAAGTTTTTTATTTTTTATTTATTTCTCTTCCCTTCCACCACCCCCCCATTTGTCTGCTCTCTGTGTCCATTTGCTGTTGTGTTCTTCTGAGTCTGCTTGCATTATCCAGCAGCACTGGGAAACTGTGTCTTTTTTATTGCTACATCTTGCTGTGTTAGCTCTCCATATGTGCGGTGCCACTCCTGGGTGGCCTATGCTTTTTTCACGCCAGGTAGCTCTCCTTGCAGGGCGCACTCCTTGTGCATAGGGCACCCCTATGGAGGGGTGCCCCTACGTGGCATGGCACTCCTTGCGTGCAGCAGCACTGTGCATGCGCCAGCTTACCACACAGGTCAGGAGGCCCTGGAGATTGAACCTCAGCCCCTCCATATGGTAGACAGACGCTCTATCAGTTGAGCCACGTACACTTCCCTGTATCTGACTTATTTCACTCAATATATTTTCAGTGTTCATCTGTATTATAACATATATCAAAACTTCATTTCTTTTCATAACTTAGTAGTATTTCATTGCATGTATACACCACACTTTGTTTATTCATTCATCTATTGGTGGACACTTGAATTGCTTCTACCTTTTGACTATAGTGAGTAATGCTGCGATGAACATTAGTGTACAAATATCTGAGTCCCTCTTTTCAATTCTTTTAGATATATATACCAAGAAATGGAATTGCTGGTCACATGGTAATTCTGACTGGCCACATAGTAACTTAACTTTCTGAGGAATCACCAAACTATTTTCCACAGCAGCTGCACCATTTTATATTCCCACCAACAATGTACAAAGGTTCCTATTTCTCCAGATCCTCTTAAGCCTCAGCTTTTACATCTGTAAAATGTGGACAATTATGCCTACCTTTTTAAGATTATTATCTTAAAATAATTGACCCGTGGGAAGAGTTATTCCTGGTAGGAAAGGAGTTTTGCAAGCTAAAAAAATAAATAAAGGAATTAAGGTAATATATCCTGCTATCTCAAGTCAGGGCTTTATTTAATTTTATGGAAAGTGGTCTGGAGAGAAGACACCAAATACATTAATGTGGCCCAGACTCTTAGAGGCCCCCATGGAAGCTCCTGAAGGATGGTGGATATTGTGGGTGCTGGGAAATTCCAAGGATGTGAAAAGAATAGACTGCCATCCTGAGGGCTAAGAGAGATGTAGATATGAGCTTAACTCTGCTATGCCCATCTTTGTAACTTTGGGCAACCATTCTACCTCCCTGAGGCCTCAGTTTCTCGTATTCATTCAGGTATATGTTCATTCAAAAAACTTCTATGTGGTACCCTACTGAATGCCAAATCCTGGAGGGAGGAGAGAGAGACACCAGGCAACATCCACCTCAGTATAAAATTATTCCTGTTGAAGCAGAGAGCATACGTGTAGTGGCTTTCTAGACCAGGTGTTTGCTACACATCTTGAATGGAAGACTATAGTCCCAGATGGGCCTTTCAAACTGCCCTCAGTTTATGTCAAAAGAAATTCTGATAGGGAAGCGGACTTGGCCCAATGGATAGGGCGTCTGCCTACCACATGGGAGGTCCGCAGTTCAAACCCCGGGCCTCCTTGACCCGTGTGGAGCTGGCCCATGCGCAGTGCTGATGTGCACAAGGAGAGCTGTGCCACACAGGGGTGTCCCCCGCATAGGGGAGCCCCATGCTCAGGGATTGCGCCCCTAAGGAGAGCCGCCCAGAGCAAAGGAAAGTGCAGCCTACCCAGGAATGGTGCCACACACACGGAGAGCACACACAACAAGATGATGCAACAAAAAGAAACACAGATTCCCATGCCACTGACAATAACAGAAGTGGACAAAGAAGAACACGCAGCAAATGGACACAGAGCACAGAAAATGGGGGGGGGGGGAGAAGGAGAGAGAAATAAAATAAATCTTAAAAAAAAAAAGAAATTCTGATAAATGGAGTATAATGTTAGTAACAGGTGAATCTGGGTAAAGGAAATATGGTTGTTCTTTTTACTATTCTTATTCCTTCTACTTTGCTGAAAGTTTGGAATTATTTCCAAATAAAAGATTAAAAATTAAAAAATAAAAGAAAGCCTAGTGCTTTAGACCAATCTCTCAAAATGCAAATAGATAATATATTTACTATATACTATAAATAGTATTTTGTTGTATAATTTATTTCTCTACAACTAAGATCACTGGACTTGAAGGAAGAAGATCTGGGTTCAAGTCCCAGCTCATCAGGACCTTGCCTAAATTACCTCGCTATTTCTGAGCCTCCTTTTTTTCAACTGTGAAATAGGGATAATAAATTCTTCCTCAGAGGAACTTTGTGAGAATTCAGTGGGATTATATATAATACACACACACACATACATACGTGTAAAATTGTTTTGCTATCTGTAAGATGCTATGTGAATGTTAGTGGCTCCCTGCCTTAGCTGAGCTCATGTGATATTTCCTGGAGTGCCGTAAAGCAACTCATGGACTCCCTCCTATTTTTTCACAGCCTGAAAGAATTTCAGGGGAGCAGTATGGAATCCATTCTGATGTCTGGAGCTTAGGCATCTCTTTCATGGAGGTATGTTGTTTTTTAATAAACACTTATATGCATATCTGTACTGATATGCTCTATCAGGAAAAATTTAAATTTTGAAAAAAATTAAACTTCTATTATGTTTAGTAAACATAGTGTTTGACTCTAGATCCTTATTTTTTATATCCTTGCATAGCTTGTAAACTGGCTCTGAAGATTATTCTGAAGTGCTTATTAAAATTACAGATTTCTAGATCCCATTCAAGACCAATTAAATCCAGATCTTTAAGAATCTGCATTGTTAATATGTTCCCTGGATGATCCTTATGCACATAAATCTGGAAAACCTGTGTCTGAATGCATAAATAGCTTCTTCCAAAGGTGATTACTCTAAAGGGTTCAGGTCCCGGTAAATAAATAAATAAGTAAATAAATGGTACAGCCTTGCTCATTTGGATGTGTGAGTTCTATATGTTTGCTTAATAACAAAAAAGCCACCTCATTTCAATACTCATATCGCTTGTGTGCGAGTGTGTGGTGATGGTTGGGTCTGGGGCAGGGGGGCTGTAGGGCTTATGTGTTTAGCACAGTTTTAATGTTTTCACTATTTTATAGCTGTATTTAGAATGGACTTTATCTTAGTGTACCAGATGTGGCCCCACTAGAACTCTGCTAAATTTTCTATAAAATGACCGTTGATTTATAAGGAAATGTATAAGATCTATATTATATTAGAAGGACATCTGACTCAATTTGAATTAGTAGTATAGTTTGGCTACTCATCAATGCCTCCAAGAATTGTTTCTAACGCATTGATTCAGATAAAGGAGGACTTTTTAAAAAGTAGAAAGTATTCCTTTTTATATTTATTTAAATTTATCTCGTTTACTTTTGAAAGTACTTTTTAAATGTAAGCTCATGGATAGGTAGAGTTAAACTCATCTTTTTTAGGTTAAATACTTTTTTCTATGGCTTTTGTAATGCATGAATGCAACTATATTTGTCAGAAAATATCCTCAGACTCAATTCACCTGAATTATAGAAAGCTAAAGATATCATGTTCAATGTTTATTAAACCATATTCTTCTGATTCTTCATAAAAGAGAATCTAAGAGGAAATAGAGTATGTATGCATCAGTAGAGAGGTCAGTAATGCTGCAGGACTGATGCTCAGAATCGAGTCCCCCAACAAAATCCTGAAGACTGTTTTGGGGGAAACTAGTGGTTTTGGTTTGTGGGCATCAAGCCTTGCTATTATCTAATTTCCCATTGTACTTTTTATTTTTTTATTTTTTAAAGATTTATTTATTTATTTATTTATTTATTTATTTATTTCTCCTTCCCCGCCCCCACCCCGGTTGTCTGTTCTCTGTGTCTATTCGCTGGGTGTTCTTCTTTGTCCGCTTCTGTTGTTGTCAGCGGCACGGGAATCTGTGTTTCTTTTTGTTGCATCATCTTGGCGTGTCAGCTCTCCGTGTGTGCAGCACCATTCCTGGGGAGGCTGCACTTCCTTTCATGCTGGGTGGCTCTCCTTACGGGGCGCACTCCTTGCTCGTGGGGCTCCTCGAGGCGGGGGACACCTCTGTGTGGCACGGCACTCCGTGTGCGCATCAGCACTGTGCATGGGCCAGCTCCACATGGGTCAAGGAGGCCCGGAGTTTGAACCTCAGACCTCCCATGTGGTAGACGGACGCCCTAACCACTGGGCCAAGTCCGCCACCCCCCTTCGTACATTTTAAATCATCGTCATTGAGTATTTTTAAGAAATGACCAGAAATAGTGTAGAATAATTGAGATGTTACATGGTATAGAGATAAGAATCCTTGATTGCAGTTCCAGCTTTGCTACTCATTCTTTGGATGGTTCTATGCAAGCCCCTCTCCTTTCTGGGCATCAGTTTCTTTATCTGTAAAATAGACCAGATGATCTCTAAACAAACCCTTTCCAGATCTAACATTCTATGACTAAGTTTGCTGGTCTCTTTCCTTAGCTTTCACACGACTTTAGGGTTTTTTGGCTTAGATGGTGACATGCCATAGCATGGCATAAAATACAGAGGGATAGCAATACTGTAACAGCATAACTGCTAGATTTATGATTTAGAATACTTAAAAATGTTCAGGATTCATTCCTTCAACATTCATTCATTCATTTATTAAGCTCTTTCTATCCCCACTATGCAATCAGTGAGGATAAAATAATAGAAGGACACTCAAGTCTTGACTCTCATGGAGTTAACATTTGGTGAGGTTTGGGGCATGAAGGGAAAGACAGAAAACAAAAGGCTATTTATTATTTGTCAGGTGGTAGTAAGTTCTGTGGAAAAAAAAAAAGCAGGCTAAGGAGATGGAGAAATAATGGCATGGGGGTGTCCTCTCTGATAAAGTAACATTTGAGCAGAAACTTGAATGATATGAATAGAGGAAGCCATCTGGCAGTAGGAAGTAAAAAGGCACTAAGATGGAGTGTGTTTGGCATGTCTAAGGAAAACAGAGACCAGTGTGACTAGAATGAAGTAAGAAAAAAAAAAAAAAGGAAGAAATAAAGTCAGAGAGGTAGCCAGGGGCCGGATCATATATGACCTTGGAAGCCATGATAAGGACTTTAGATTTTACTCTAGAGAGAGAGAATGCAATCAGAAGGCTTTGAACAGAGGAAAGGCATTATTTGACTTACATTTTCAAAGGATCACTGAGTGCTCTATGGAGTACAGACTATAACAGAAGGGCAAGTCTGGAAGCAGGGAAATCAGTTAAGGTAGGTAGGTAGGTAGATTGATAGAATATATTTATATTGCATATTGAAAATATATTTATATTTATACTTCATATTGAAAAATATGTCTGTCCACATCTTGCTAGGTACAGGGGATGCAGAGATTAATAAAAAGAGGCTCTATATTCTAAGGAGGGATAGTGTTGTTGATGTATTTGGAGGTGTGTTGATTAGGTTCATTGTCCTGGAGATAAATTATTAAATGGTGTCTGGAAGACTGAAGAAAAGATACTTGTTAAATTTGTTAAATTGAGGAAGACTAAGGAATAGGGAATTGTGTGAAGAAGCGTCAGCTTTGAGTGTGGGACGTCTGGAGGCAGGAGTGTGCTGTTTTGTGTGGATGAAGTGGAGAGCAGAAGAAGAGTGGAATGATCAGGAGTGAGAGCCAGGCCTTTTGGTGATCTCTGTGAGGATCTGGGGTTAAAGCAGAAGGAGGAGAAGATATTGTTTTAGGATGTAGGGGAAGAGAAATAAATAAATAATTTTTTTTTAAGGGTTTGTTGAGCACCTCTCTTTGTGTATGATAAAATGCTTTCAAAAGAGGATATGGGATTGCAGCCCATGTCCTGTGGAAGCTTATAATCCACCAAACAAGCAACAAGGTATGATCGAACAGAAGTGGTAGACAAGTAAGTCACTAGAAAATAGAGTAAGGCCCCTGACGTGTTTATACCAAATTCAGTTGGGGTCTAAGGTAAAGAAAAACACACGCTAGGGAAGGGGAATAGAGGTTTTGAGATGAGAAATTGTGGGTAATGTTATAATGAAAATTAAAGAGAATTCCAAGCTTCTTTTTGTCTCAGGGCAGATCTGATGGGAACGTTACCTAAAGCGACTGACAGGGTGGCCCAAAAGATGAACTTGAAGGCCGAGATTCTTTGTTTTCATCATAGTATGCTTGGAATAAATGTGATACATCCTGTTTACAATCACTAGAGACAGAGAAAAATGAGAATCTCTATAGCATTTTAAGACTCCGAGGAACAAATTATGTTCTGAAAGTCAGTATCTTCAAAGAAATAGTCAACATGTTTAAAAAGAATTCCTTCTCTTTTGTTTATCCTCACTTGTAAAATCAAGATTCCCTTTCCAGGTGTGGACTCTGAAGAGTAGAACCAATCATTCATTCAACAATTATTACTTAAGTACTTGCCCTGTACTGGGGCCCTTGATTGTGGGTCCCAGGAAACTAAAAATAGCCCACATCTGATAGAGAAAAAAGAAACCTAAAGTTCAGATCAATGCAATAAAATCTTTAATTGAGATGTTTAGGAAGTGTACTCTGGATCCCAGAGAGAGGGGAGGGGTGAGGTTTTACAATGGAGTTGGCGTTTGAATTGGGTTGGTCTTCAGGGGAGTCTGCCACTGGGAGAAAGAGGGAGAAGAGGCAGAGTGCCTCTCCATCCTCCATCACACTCTGGTACCCTGTAAGCACTTCAGGGATGATCAGATGTCAAGTATGCAAGTATTAGTGCAATTCCACCACCTGTTTATGCGTATACCTTTTTCAAACTATTTTGAATCAGGTTACCTGTGGTAAAGAAACAAACAGGTTAAAAATAGAGGAAACAGAGCAAAGGAATTTCTCTGAAATTATATAAGAATCAGAGACACAATGGAAACTAGAGTTTTCTATCCCTTCTCCTTCTATCCCCTCTCCCAAGTCTATAAATTCTTGACTCATCATGGAGGCTTGGTGATGCTAGAACCAGAAGATTGCTTTCATTGCTTTAAACTCCTAAAAGAGCAAGGCTCATTCTTGCTTGCCTTCTGCTGCCCCTCCCTTGCTGCTTTGCTGCCACAGACCCATGGGCAGTCGTAACAAGCCCTCTCACTATACTCTTTCATAAAAGAGGATGCCACATACCACTAAAATGTGCCATTAAAAACAAAAACAAAAACACAGGTACATTTGTGCCTTTAGCAAAGAATCTTTAATATCAGACTGTCTTTTATCCAGGGACAGAAACAGCCCCCATCTACTTCAGTTAAGCGTCTCCCTTTTTGTGAGATTAAGTGGGTCCTTTCCAGGGTTTTGTCAGCTGCATGTAGTGTTTGGTGTTGGAAGTGTTGGGCCTCAAAGCAGGGCCTTTATGGATAATCAGAGATGGCATGAAGAAAACTTCAACAGGAGAGTTAGGCAAACTCACATTTATTATGTCTGCAGAGGTAAAGAGCCAAGGCCAGTCCAGAGTGACTCAGACCCAACTCCCTGTGGGGCAGTTTCACTCTTGTTTAAATACCCAAGTTACTACTTAGTATTTGCTTTGATTATGCATTAGTTTTCATGCATATGGATGAACACACATAGCTGGTTATATAATTGTGTGATTAATATGCTCAAGAAATCACGCTTGCACATACATTGCATGATCAGGAAAGGAGCAGATAACTCCACCCCTGGGTGGGAATTTTACTATGTTAATTAAGCAAGTTGAAGTGAAGACAGCAAGGGGTAGCTTCTACGCAGGTCCGGCCAACTGGTTGAAGCTGGTTTTCCTATTTCATTGCTTCAGCAGGATGTTCTTGACCACAAAAGCAGAATTTGGCCCAAAGAGAGGGTTGCATTTCATTACCTTCTGATTTACATACAATTCTTTTCTTTGTATCCTAGCAACAGGGAGAAAAACAAGTTACTTTCAGGTATTCCATCATCCTACATCCATCAGAAGTAGTAGTAACGTAAAGATGGCAGGAAAAATGAAATTACTCAACTTGACCAGACAATGGTGGTTTTACTAGATGGGAAGAATTTGGCTTATCTCTATGCTGTTTGTTCCTGGTTTTCAACTTAGGTCTGTATATATGTCATAATTCCATTCCTGTGCGTGGGCGCCATGTGGAATGCGGGAAAGAACCAAGTGAAATTGCAGTTCTTTCTTGGACCCTCATGACAGGAATCAGAAAAACAAAAGTGATACCCACAAACAAGGGTATAAAACAGGAGAACTAGGACAAACTGCAAGAATTAATCTTGCCCCAGGATATTTATTTGCCTCTCTGTGAAAATGAACACTGATTCAGTAGACTTGGTGAATTCTAGGACCATTCACCCTGGTAATTTCTATTCAAGACTTCAAGACTTTAAAATGAAAGTGAGTTTGGTACACATTAAGGGCTTTATTTTACCAAGTTTGATAGTTTTGTTTAATCTTTAGGCATCTGGGGGTGGGGAATGTACCTAAAACATTTTAGGACACAAATTCTTAATTTTCCAGGCAGTTCAGTACTTATCTCTTCTCCCATAGAATAGCTCTGAGAAACTCCCTCTCTTATTTTTCATTAATCAGTTAGTTCATATTCTTACTTCATTTTATTATAGTCACAACATAAATCTGTAGGTGAGAAGTAAACAATCATATCTGCAAAAGCTGGCTTTTAACTTGGCCTAAAAATAGTCAGCATGTATCCTCCTCTAGGCTTGCATTTCTACTGCCCAGAATGATGCATCTACATTTAAAAACACACCAAGCCAGGCCTAATGTTTTTATTCTCACTGAGTATGCTCTACAAATACATGTTCTGGTTTGTGATTCTATCTGGCAGGTTATTATAAACCTTATTAAGTTTGGTGGTGAATGATCTTCTGCAGGAGTCAGAGTGAAAGCCCCATCTTTAGCACATGCATTTTGCTCTTTTCACTCCAGCCTTTGCTCTTTCTGTCTTTGTTTGCCTCCTCTCTATGCCACTCTCTTGATTCTGAAGCGTAGAACAATCTGGCTCCATGTGCTTGGTTAATTGGTGTGTCATCTGGTCCTCTGAGACCCCTCTTCACCATGATCACTGTTTTATTGAAGTGGTTTGAATGATGTGTTAAATGATGAAAGCAAGGGCCATAGCTTAGAAAAATGGCTCAAGACAGGTGAAGAAGATATTCAGAGAGCCACATAAGGTCATTATCATCAAAGTAACACCATCTTCTGAAGTTTCTGATGGGCTCTCATGTTTTGACAAAGATTTTTGGTGTGAGTTTTAGAATTACCTTAAAAATAAATCTGTGGAATACTGTGTTGTTCTCTGTACATCTCTTCCCCTCCCCAAGATACAATTTAAATACCCTTCCTTCATGATGCTAACTCTGATCTCTCCGGCTTAAAGTAGTATCTTCCTCTCCTGGTCTTCGTCTGCATTCCTTATGGCATGTACATTTTCTATTTTGTATTATAATAATAGTAAGTGTGTCATAATGCCTTGATGACAAGACTCAAATCTAATTATCTTATAATCTCCTACACTACCTAGCACAATTACACTGCCCTGGTAGACACTCAAGAAATCTTCTTGGCCCAAATTTTCCATACTTTTATAATTGTTTTAAAGCAGCTTCTGAATAGAGATCAGCACTTACATTTTGATAGAGGCTTGTTCCTATTGTCTCGTAAATTTTCTTTGAACTAAACTAAATAGATCACAAATGCTTTGCATGTTAAGAACAGCTTTCTCTTCTGCCAAGATATCAGACCCAGATTTTACCCTTTCTGGGCCCCAATTTCTTCATCTTTACAGGGGAGCTCTACTTCAGAGCTGCTGGACAAAGGTCATAATGAGAAAATTAAGCAATAATCCCCTTTCCTTAAAAGGAATTATCTTTTGAAATATTTAAATTTGGTTAATAACGTCTACCAGTTTGGCTAAATGTGACAACCGGAATGTATACTTTAGCTTCCACTCTCTTCTCCAACTCCATTAAAATAATCATAAAGAGATTGTTTTAGAGGCTTAAAACTATAAAGACAAAGTGGTAAAAGGAATAAAAGATAAAAACAACTGAATTTTGGAAGTGGGAAAACAGATGGGCAATGGCAAATAGCAGAGTGGAGAGTTCCGAGTCTTGCACCGGAAGTAAAGAAAGCAAGAAGCCACTTGATTTGCTGTAGAACACCCTAAAGGCTCAGGAATTGGTGGTACCAGGTGTTTGGAACTAGGAGTAAAGGTGGGGCAAAGAGAGGAGCATTGTTTAAGTCTGAGAAGCAGTGAAGCTGTTTTATGCACAGATCCACTCCACAACTCAGCATGGACAGTTGCCCCTCCACGCTAACATAAGACTGGGTGGAGAGTTTGTTGTTGTTGTTTTAAGAAAATAAAATAAGTGATACCTGTTACAGTTGAAAGCTACATTTCATTACTGAGTACAGAGACATTAAGTGAAAGTTTAGATTCTGAATGTTGAGACTTCTCAGCCTTCTTACTCCTCCCTGTTTCTAGGAGACTAGTAATCAAGTTTCTATTTCAGGCAGGAAATTTTAAAAGACTTTCTCTAAGGAAATCTGACCAGAGACTAAAGATTCAGACGTTGTAGATCATGTTATAGGAAAGTCCTCAATCTACAAGCTCTACCCATGAGCACAGAGTCTGCAGTCAGTTTTTTAGTGCCTTACTCTTAACAAGATATTTGAGGAAAGCCTTTAAGGGTGAGAACAGATGCCCAGACTAACTGAAAAAAAAAAGGCAGCTCAGCAGCCTGGAGACTATATAGGAGGATAAAATTCAGCTGACCTACCACTCGTATCCTCAGAAAGATAAAAGAAAATATGAATCCAGAAAACAAGACCAGAAACAAGTAACAAAGGAACTTCAGGAACAACAACAATAGCAACAATAAATCTCTTAGAAGTTGAACTTAAAAACTCATTGGAAGGGTAAGATAAAAGTTGAGGAAGTCTTTCAGGCACTGGAGCAAAAAACAAAGAGATGGCAAATAGGAGAGAAATGAAAACTGAGAGAACCAGTCCAGGAAGTCTTAACGTATGAAAAATAGAAGTTCCAGAAAGAAAGAATAAAGGAAACAAAGGGGAGGAAATTATCAAAGAAAGTGTTTTAATTTTAAATTTTAATTTTATAATGTGGGAGAAATATGTATATGTGGTTTGTGATTGTCTTCCCTTTAGTATTTCTACAGCAAAAACAAAACAAAAAACCTAATTTTCCTAAATGATACATGGCAATGCTTTTGTCCAGAGAAAGTGAGTTTTTGTTGAGAAATAATAAATTATTGAAATATCTGTAGACAAACATCAATAGCAGAATTTTTCCCAAGTAAAATTTAGCATAAAAGTACAAATAGACTGAAACTACCTTGTCTTATAGAGATGTTAAAAGCTGTTAACACACCTCATTTTTGTCTTTCTCTTTATACATATCATTTAATGGATGCCAGATCAGACTCATTAGATGTCAAGAAAATAAAGTGTGATCTCCCACATTTATAAGCAAACACATAAAACATGTTGAGCTATGTGAAATCAAAATAAAAGTACTGTAAAAGTGGCGTAGATCACCCAACCCAGAACCCTTGACAGAAGTTTCTAGAGAAGTTTGATGGAGAGTGTTCTGGTTTCCTTGACTGCTCAAGCAAATGTCATACAATGGGTCAGGTTAAACAATGGGAATTTATAAAGCTCCTGGTTTGAGGCTAAGAGAAAGTCCAAATCAAGACATCATCAAGGCAATGCTTTCGTCCTGAAGACTGGTGTTCTGGGCCTGGCTGCTGGTGATCCTTGGTCATTGGCTCCTCTGTCACATGGCGAGGCACATAGCAGCTTCTGCTAGCCTCTCTGTTGTCTTCTGGGTTCCACTGAATTTCAGCTTCCTGCTTCCTGTGGCTTTGTTGCTTTTTGTCTGAATTTCATTCCATTTATAAAGGACTTCAGTAATAGGATTAAGACCCAGCCTGATTGAGGTGAGGGACACCTTAACTGGGGTGACCTCATTATAAGATCCTACTTACAATGGGTTCACACCCATAGGAATGGATTAGATTTAAGAACATGTTTTTCTGGGGTATATATAGCTCCACCACAGAGTGGAGCAGGTTGTTTTCTTTCTGTGATTTCATTCTCAGATTCAAGGGTTGTCATCCTAATTTTGAATAGCTAAAGAGCTCAGACTTTGGGTTAACCAGATTTGGAGTCATGTGTTGGCACCACTGCATATAAGCAGTTGTGACTTTAGGAGGTCACTTTGCCAGGCCAGGTACCGTATCTTATCTGTGATATGGAGATAACATTTTGTCTTCATTCCTCAAATATTTATTGAATACCTGTTATGTGCCAAGCCCTGTTAAGTGCTAGTAAATAAAATAGGTATGTTCTCTTTCCCTTTTGAGGCTACTGTATAATAAGGAAGACAGAAGATAATAATAACAAACACATTTTTTGAAAGCATACACTTTTAACATTTTAGACTCTTTTCTAAACACTTTCATTTAACAAAACCCCATAAAGTAGATACTATTATTACCCCCATTTCACAGGTAAGGAAACTGAGGCAAGGAGAGATTTTTTTTTAAAGTAACACTGCTAAGAATGTCAGACTGAGACACAAATCCATGTAGTATGGCTCCTAAGTATCTTTAATGACTATGCTATATTGTAAGTAAAATTGCAAGTAATTTTAAGTGGCCATAAGTGCTGTAAAAGCAAACAGGGAGCAGTGGTAGAGAAGCATTTTCTTCCTCTATGAACCAGAGATGATGAAAATGTCTACCTTGTGGGATTTGTGTGAAGGTTTAGCAGATCACATGTATAAAGTTGCCAGGACTGTGAGTGCCTGTCCCATAGGAGATCCTCAGGAAGTGGTGATCTTGGTTGTTATTATAGTTGTCATTTCCCTGGCAGAAACACCCAGTGCTACTTTTCCTGTGGGTACATATTTTCTGTTTTGAGAAAAATCAGCTTCCCTTTAAAATAATATTCTCATATTTGTACTGAATTCTTACAAGGTGACAAGAATTATGGTGCATTATCTAGACTTGGTTCCTGCCTCTAAATATACAGAAGAACCCATCCTCCCCCACCACACAAAACATACCCAGAGGAGAGCAAATTTAGCTCAAGTGGTTGAGCACCTGCTTCCCTTGTACAAGGTCTGGGTTCATTCCCAGTACCTCCTAAAATCAAAACAAACAAGTGGAGGGAAACGGACTTTGGCCCAGTGCTTAGGGCGTCTGTCTACCATATGGGAGGTCCGCGGTTCAAACCCCGGGCCTCCTTGACCCGTGTGGAGCTGGCCATGCGCAGCGCTGATGCGCGCAAGGAGTGCCGTGCCACGCAAGGGTGTCCCCTGCGTGGGGGAGCCCCACGCGCAAGGAGTGCGCCCGTGAGGAGAGCCGCCCAGCGTGAAAAGAAAGAGCAGCCTGCCCAGGAATGGCGCCGCCCACACTTCCCGTGCCGCTGACGACAACAGAAGCGGACAAAGAAAACAATACGCAGCAAATAGACACCAAGAACAGACAACCGGGGGAGGGGGGGAATTAAATAAATAAATAAATCTTTAAAAAAAAACAAAACAAACAAGTGGAAAAAAAAATCTCATTGGGGAGCGCATGTAGCTCAGTGGTTGAGTGCCTGCTTCCCATGTACAAGGTCCTGGGTTCCATCCCCAGTACCACCTAAAAAAAATAAAGGGAAGTAAATGTGGCTCAAGGGATAGACCTTCCACCTACCATATGGGAGGACCCAGGTTCAATCCCTGGGGCCTTCTGGTGAAAAAGAAGAAGAGAAAAGTGTGCCCATGTGGCAAGTGAGTGCCTGCATGGTGAGTCTAAGTGCCTATGTGGTGAGCCAGTGCCCATGCAGGTGAGTCACACAGCAGAAATGATGATGCATCAAAAAGAGAGACAATGGGAGCGTCAAGGTGAAGTGCAGCAGAAATGGTACAATTGACGGGGAATCTCTCTCCACATCAGAAGTACCCAGGATCGAATCCTAGTGAATCCTAGAGGAGAGAAAATGAGAAGAGAAGACAATACAGACAGCAAAAACAACAGGGCAGAAGGAGGGGAAGAGGGGGATATAAATAAATAAATAAATCTTTGATAAATAAATAAAATTAAAAAGCATACCTAGAGACACAGCTGTCCCTAGTGGGTCTGCCTCCACAGCTTTGTTTGCCTTTCTAGCCCTTGGTGATTGTGAATCTGGACCAAGGGGCAACTGATGGCTCTGGTTGCCCTATGAGCAGCCTAGCTCAGCTTCTCAAGACCATAAAAACTTGATCTTTAGTGTACTTCACCTAAATATTGACATTTTCTCCAGTTTTTTGAAAATAATCAATATCAAGAACATGAGTGGAGGTTGGATCTTATTTTAATATGTTCAGTCTGCTGCCCCAGCTAGTAAAGAATCTAACCTATTCATCAGAAATTGCTGTTGAAAATCAACAGAAGGCAAAAGAAACAAAGATGAAAAGTCCGAAGACAAAGGAATAATTTCAGTGGGAGATCCAGTAGGAAGGGGGAAGGAGAGTGGTCCTGGTGTCATCATCATGGGCACTCTGTCCTTCCTCTGAAGAACATTGAAGAAAAGAGCACATCACCATTTTCTCACTCATTCTCACAGTTACTCCCCTTTCTGTAATTCAGTCTTAACTCAATTTATTCCATTGTCAGTTTCTGGTCTAAAATTTTGTGTAACTTATTGCAAAAAGAAGCTGTTAAAATGATCTTTGGCAGATGATGGATTGACCAGTCCAGTCCTTTGCAAGGTTTGTGAAGGGATCCAGCTGTCTCAGATTACCATGCCTAAATGTGCATTTTCCAAGGTTGTCAGTGATTGTAGTGCATGTGAAACTGGCAGACAAAGTGAAGTGTTTCCCACTGAATGAAGCATTGTTGAGTTTGCTTTGTGCTCAAAGCTATCACGAACAAACATGAGATTGACAAAACAAGATGGAACAGGTGCTAGTAATCCCAGCTAAGCATTTTATTATTTTGATGGATTTCAGACTCTAAAGTTTTTCCAACACCACATGTCCATATGTGTATACAAACAAACACACACACAATTTGGGGTTTTAAGAAAACATTAAGTCAACAAAGGGTTGATATGAAGAATAAAAAAATAATGAGAAAGCAAAGCAGGCATCTGACAACCTATCTTCAGATATTTGAAGGATTGTCACTGGAGAAGCAAGCTGCTACTTTATGACTTCAGCAAACTGAACCTTCTGAAGCTAAAAACAATACATATATATGTGGCTTTCTATTCAATATAAAGAAGAATTTTCTAATAGATCCCCACACCCTTCTCAACAGTGTGAACATATGCCTTTAGAGGTAAAATTGTCCCATCCCTGGGAGTGTTTAAGTAGTGACCAAATGACCACCTATCTCAGATTTTTTTAGAAGAAATGCTTTGAATAGTAGAGACAGATATAAGGTTAGACAAAAGTCAGTCAATTATTCATTTAGTGGGAAGTGGATTTGGCTCAACTGTGATGGAGCGTCCACTGACCACATGGGAGGTCCAGGGTTCAAACCCAGAGCCTCTTGACCCATGTGGTGAGCTGGCCCATGTGCAGTGCTGATGCACACAAGAAGTGCCTTGCCACGCAGGGGCATCCCCTTCATAGTGGCCCCACGTGCAAGGAGTGCACCCCGTAAGGAGAGCCACTCCATGTGACAAAAGCCTAGCCTGCTTTCATGGTGTGTTAAAGCTGGCCCACAGGCAGTGCTGATGTGCACAAGGAGTGCCGTGTCATACAGGGTGTACCCCACGTAGGGGAGCCCCACACGCAAGGAGTGCACCCCGTAAGGAGAGCTGCCCTGCACCAAAAAAAAAAACATGCAGCCTACCCAGGAGTGGGGCCGTACACACGGAGAGCTGACGCAGCAAGATGACGCAACAAAAAGAGACACAGATTCCTGGTGCCGCTGACAAGAATACAAGTGGACACAGAAGAACACACAGCGAATGAACACAGAAAGCAGACAACTGGGGAGGTGGGGGTGGGGAAAGGGAGAGAAATAAAATAAAATAAATCTTTATTTTTTAAAAATTTATTTATTTATTTATTTATTTCTCTCCCCTTCTCCCCCCCCACCCCGGTTTTCTGTTCTCTGTGTCTATTTGCTGCGTCGTCTTTGTCCGCTTCTGTTGTTGTCAGCGGCACGGGAATCTGTGTTTCTTTTTGCTGCGTCATCTTGTTGTGTCAGCTCTCCATGTGGGTGGCACCATTCCTGGGCAGGCTGCACTTCCTTTCACGCTGGGCGGCTCTCCTTACTGGGCTCACTTCTTGCGCATGGGGCTCCCCTATGCAGGGGACACCCCTGCATGGCAGGACACTCCTTGCGCACATCAGCACTGCACACGGGCCAGCTCCACACGGGTCAGGGAGACCCGGGCTTTGAACCGCGGACCTCTCATGTGGTAGACGGACGCCCTAACCACTGGGCCAAGTCCGCCACCAAAATAAATCTTTAAAAAAAAGAAATCCTCTTGAAGATCCTACAGACCATGTTACATTCTTTGGTGCTGAACTGGATCATAATAACCCTTAACAAAATATAGTCTTTATTTTTTAAATTATTTTATTACATACATTATGTTGTATTTAGAGACTAGAAGATTTTTAACTAGAAGAGACCTTAGAAGTTGTTAAACCAGACCCTTCCTCCTACCATTGAAGAAGCTGGGTGCAGAAAAGGGAAGGAATATAACCACAGTTATAGCATGCAGCTAGTACTGTGCAGAAGAGTGCTAAGATCGAGGACTTCCCATGTGCAGCCTAGTGCTCTTTGCTCTCTTCTGAACTGTTGACATCCTCTTGCTAATGTCATTCTAACAAGAAGGGTGAAAACATTACAATGTTTAACCCGTATGTAACACTTAACGAAGCCATTTGAAATTCATTATCTCATTTAAACTTCCCACCATGATGGGAAATAACTGAAAACTCAGGACTTCTAGGCATCAAGATTGTACCACCTTAGAGCATCAGAGTTACCACTTTGCAAATCAAGAAACTGAGATCCAGAGAAATTAAAGAACTTTTCCAAAAAGGTTAAGTGACCAGACCAGACATCAGGAGTCAAGTGTCCTGACTCATGGTTTAAAGTCTGCTTTTTCCATTATGCTATAGAATAGAAGTAGATCAAGTAGTTTGAAGAAAAAAGATGAATGATAAATGTAAATGAGCTAAAAATTAGATAAAGGAGAAGATAGGTTTATTGCGACTCTCCTTGTCAGTCAAGACTGCCTTTCATAGGATTGCAACTGGACTATCCCTGAAGCTGGTTTAGTATTACTGTGTTTTAAAATGTATAGTCAGCTGTTTTTCAGAAATCAAGGCCTAATTTATTTTTAAAAAGAAACTCAAAAATTAGCCTAATCTCCAACATGTCTACTATAATGGGAAATGGCTAGGTGAGAATTCCATCTAACCAATAAACTTTTATCCATTGCTAACCTATGTTGGTAGAAAGGATACAAACCTTGCCCTTAGAAGCTCCTTGATTAGTGAGGAGGAAGATAAATTAAAAGTGCAAAGGAAGCACATAGAACTGGGCAGATGAGAGGCAGAGCTGGTAAGGAAAGCATTTCAGTTAATCCTCACTGTATAAGAAACTACCCAAAACTAGGGGCTTAAAATAACCATTTATTTGCTCAAGATTCTGTGGTCAGGAATCCAAGCAGGGCTTGACTGTTCCTTATAGTCCTGACCAGGAGTCTCTCATTAGGTTGCAGCCAGGTGGCTTGTTAAGGGAAGATCCAAGATGACTTCACCCATATATATGGAGCCTTCGTGGAGATGGCTAAGATGCTTGGACCCCTCCCTCTCTCTTTCCATGTGGCTAGTTTGAGCTTTTATTGTGGCTGGTGTTATAAGCTGTAAAGTCAAGCTGCAGATTGCTTAAGGCCCAATCTCAGAAGTTCCATAGGATAGCTCCAGCCACATTCTATTGATCACAACAATAGGCTCTTGATGAGGGAGTAACTAGGTCACATTGCAAAAGAACTTGTGGGATGGGAGATTCTATTGAGGCCATCTCTGGAAACCTAGAAAGCTTCCTGCAAGTGATAGTGTCTAAACTGAGTTTTGATGGATGGGTTGGATTTAGAGGACAGTGTTCCAGCAGGAGCAACAGAAAGTGTGAGAATAATCAGCATCGAATGTTTTCAGCAATAGACAGGAAAAGAAATTGTTCTCACCTGATTATGACTTCCTTGACTTTGAATGTCTAGAAATAGAACTGTAGATTAAGTTGCCTTTAACCAACTAAATCCCAGCATTGTTTTCTCAGATATCCACAACTGCATGATGCCAGAGAGGGATGTAGAAATGGAGGCCTCCAGAGGAATAGGTCTCTAGAAACTGTTGTCAAGATTAAAGCTGTACGTTGTCAGATGACACAAGTCCAGCATTACACAAACATAATTAAAAGAATTTTATTTCTTAATTCTTCTTATGAGGATTCAAATGATTATTGAAGTTAAGCACATGAGATTGGGTTTTGGCATTTTGAGGCAATTAACTTTTCCCTTCTTGCAATCCTCTAGTCTTTAATAGAAGATAAACCATCTAAATTAGCCATAATGCTTAAGTATGTGAAGATGGTAGCAACTGATCATTTTACACCATGATGTGTAATTAAGAGGTTTTGTCAGTGAAGACTGTCAACCCCTAGCCCTGAAATGTGTGTGTACTATGTTCATTAAAGTACTCTAGCATAGAAACAACCAAGCCATGTACCAACAGGTTGACCAGGCTGTAGGAGATAACACGATCAGGGGATTTATCATAATCAATGAATATTTATTGTCAATCCACTACAAAACACTATTTCTGGTGTCACGGAGAACATATAAAAGTTTTGGTCTAGACTTTGCCCTTAAACAAGATGAAAGTTTGCTTGGCTGTAGAAAATCAAAAATATATAAAACGCTAGGAGCTGTCACAAGTAGGATATGATCTTCTCAATGAATGGTATGTACAGGGAATGGTATGAATTTTATCCAAAAAGTTATGGGTGGAGTCCTCTGGGACTAATTTTTGGAAAAGGAGAAGGAAGAACAGGAGGAATAATTTGAGCCAAGTTGTGAAAGTGTAAGTAGTTTGGAGTTCCATATACCATCTTTTGCAATATCTCCAGACAGGAAAACTGCACTCAATATTGCATCTTGAACTGTTTAGAAATATTTTAAGAACATTCATCTTTTTATCAGAAAACTTAAATGGTAGTTTTCATCCCATCATGACTAAACTTTATCTCCTTTTAATTCCGTCTCACTGAAGTTTCTCTTAATGCACAGAATATCATCAAAAGAGACCATTGCAGTTATTATATTTTTAAGTGCTTTTTAGAGATTTAGTTACATACTCATCGCTCTGAGTAGAGCTCCTGATGAAAATCTACATGGAACAATTACAGTGTCTTCAAGGCTACAAGATTGGGTCTCTTTGAATGGAGGTTTTGTATTTTTTGTTTTTGGTCTTTTTTTTCCCAGGAATTAGCTGCCTCAAATTTACTATGATCTAGATAAATTATATATTGCTTTTAAACTACAGTATTCAACCAAAAAATTTTCCATTCAGAGTTTTTGTTATAATATAGTCTAGTCAGACAGATTGATACATACACATTTTTAAGGAAAAGAAGAAAATAATGCAAGTTTGAAACAGATAATGGGAGAGTGAGGAGAATTTTGTGTTCTGGGACAGCAGCATTAGGAAGACCAGGCAAAGTTTAAAGATTCAAAACAATAAATAGCATATAGCATCTAATACTTTTTATCATCCTTACCCAGCTATCAGAATGAAGAAAGACAGTGTCCAGCTGTAGCAGTAGGTTGATAGCAGGAGAATTAGAAGTAAAGGTACTAGTGCCTGAGGGGTGGGTCATGAATTAATAATTGCTATGTGGCGGATGAGCCCCGTCAGAAGAGCTGAAAATGAGGAAGTTGCCTTGCAGAGCGCTATCAATCACTCAGTGACCATAACTTCCAGTAATTAGTGTATTTTATGGGCCTTTGCTTCAGTGGCTCGGAAGCACATATGCTCCAGTCACAGCTAAACTTTGCCAGAGTAATATTCCAGGATGATTTATCCTCTTGCTGCACTGGGATATAACCCTATATTAGGTGAAGATTGTGAACTAAGCTGCAATAAAGTGTAAGTTTAGGTACAGTTTGCCCAGGTTGAGACCTCAATGTATCATACTTTCCAGCATTCATGGTTAGGCTACAGCAAGCAATCATTTTTAACAGTGAAACAAATAAAGCAATTAAAGGACCAGCATTAGTATATTGTACTTGTGAATTACTGTTGCCCTCTCCCCATTTAAATGTCCACTGTAATAAGCCCATTTCTAATTAAAAAAAGCACACTCTATTAGAAACATTTATTTGTAATGCTGTCTTTTCTCCATTAGTATTACTAATCTGTGGGATAGAGTGTAAGACCTCCAGAATGGTAGAAAAGTGTTACTGCTTGATTTATTTCTTTGCACTACTGTGATTGGGCTCCTTAAGTTAAAATAAATTTACTTTGTGTTGGTGGACTCTGGTGAAGATGAGTCGTTCTTTTCTAAATATTGGCACATGTTAAGGAGCCCTCCTGGATGGGAATGTCACACTTAGGCTCTTTCTACACAGAGAAAACATGTTGTTTGTGAGCTCTCAGGAGCACTTGGCCCTTTTTGTACAGAAATAATTAGTTATTTGCCATGGTTCACCCACTGTACTAAAAGTCTCTGGAGCCTTTGCAGACAGGGTCTTTTGCTATTGCCAAAACATCTGTACAGCCCAGAGTTCCTTGTAATTTAACAAGCTTTGCCACCAACTTAGAGTGTGACCTTGGGCAAATTAATTAAGCTTCTGGAGCCTCCATTGAGCCATAATTCTGTTTGTGTTAAAGAAATTCTTAGAGCTAGTAAGAAAATGCTATATGAAAATAAGTATAAATTGAATAGGAAAAAAAGGTATATTCATGGTTCCACTGTATTCTTTGTAAATAAACATATCTAAACCACTCTTAATGATGGTATCCTTGACTTTTCTTAAATAGACATCTTTGATAAATTCATTTTACCAAGCATAGATGAAAAGGTGTACACAGTTTCATGTTTTCATTGCATTTATTATCCCATCTTTAATTTGCAATGTCTTACAATAGCATACAAGTTAAACAATAATAGTAAAACAAACTAATTGTCTTTAATTAAAGTGAATTAGATTTTGACTTTAATATATTTGATATAGTGAGAACTGATCATGTGGAGGGTCCCAAAGGTTATTAGGGCATATTTCTGTTGGGCCTGATGGTGTTAGGTAATAACCCTCTTCCTCATAGTTCTAGACATGAACAAATATGTCACTTCATCAGTCTCTGTTACTCGCACTTATGCCCCTCTGCAGGGGTTGCAGATTCCACAAGTTATCAGCTAATGGCGTTATACATTAAAAATTGAAGCTTTCCTCACTCCAAGGCTTTTCAAGGCTTTGTTCTTAAGCCCTAGACACTTTAGAGTGCAGCTGCAAACTATAGGCAGAAGATTAAATTAATTTGTAACTCTTTTTTTTTTTGGTCCTGCATTTACTAAATCCTCCACATTTAATTGAAACCCTACTTCAAGACGCTTTGTGTTTCTCTGTTCTTTGTTGTCAGTTTAACCTCGGAAGCACTTTAACACTGGTAAATTGCTGTTATATCCTTTGGATTTTTTTTAAACCATTCAGTAAGAGGATAGTGAAATTGATACACGGAAGAAAAGTAAAAATCTTAGGGTAGATTTTGAAGTATTTAATATTTATTATGGTTCTTCACCAGCATAGTTTCAGGTGATTTAAAACTCTCTAGGACTGTGTAAATTGGTCTTGGGATGAAATCTCACCTAGGGAATTTTATGTAATCCAGTAGTTAAGTCTGATTTTTAAAAGTTTCACTGTGTCTGAATGTTCCAGACTGACTGCTGCATTTCTGTAAAATGAAGGTTTAACTGCAGTGCACAATCTAAATGCAAAATCCTTAGATGGAAATTTAATTGTGTAAAATGTGCACAAGGTAATTAAGAACAAATTTTAGAACATTTCAGACTATAAAGTCCTCCTTCATCTAGATCACTGGCTATATTGAAAATGCTTATTTTCAATTTGCAGTTATGCTGAGAAACATAGAATTTATCTAAATAAAGAATTTTTTTTTAATCCAGTGCTCTTCATATAACTGTAAATTTAAAACTACTACAACACTGTTGACTATTCTAAGTAAACAACTTGATCACCAAAATTTTGTCCTGATTTTGTGTCCAGCACTTGCTTTCTGGCTACAATGTATGTTTTCTCTCTATTTATTTGTCACTTTGTGACAGTAACTCTTATTAACAATGAAAGCCTTTTTTTGTTATTTTGTAAATTGATATCGTCTATCCTAACTTATGTTAAAATGCAAAGGCTTCCATCATGCAATTTTTATAGCTTGACAGTTGTTATTATTACATATATATTTATCTAAATTATGAAATTCTACCTATTTACCGCTAACCCAAGAGCACTTTATAGATTATGGTAGGACAAATCATAGATCAATAAGATGACACTAAGAAACAGTCCTAGTTTTACAGTGAAATGTTAGTAGTTTACTTTTAAATGTATTCCCAACTGGCTAATGTTTTCAGAGCTTTTTCTGCCTTTTACATAATAAATCACCCAACAGTTTCCTGAATCTTAAGTATTTGGAGCTAAAATGTACTTTTATTTAATAGTAAATAAAATCTTCTTTCTCCCCCCACTTCCACTCCCAGCCCCCCAAAATGAATAAAGCTTTTCTAAATCTTTTACAATATGAGCTGCTCCCCCCCTGGGAATGAAAAGAATGTGAGAATCATTTGATAAATTGCGAGGGCTTATATGTGTCCACATTTTTCAATAAACTTTTTTTTTTACTGGGCTTAAGCTGCCTATATTTAAATGCTTCTTTTGTAAAGATGATAAAGAGAGCAAAGAGTTCTATTGGCTTAGCCCTAATCTGTTTGCTTTGTTGGGATTCTTTTTTTTTTCTTTACTTTAACTGTTAACCTATTTATAAATCTAAATCTACATACAAAGGTCATTGGTTGGCTGAACTTAAACCATTTTACTCAGTAAATTTAATTAAGAAAATACAGTGCAACTCATAAGCAAATGAGTTTTTTCCTAGTTTTAAACCAAACCACCCTCTTGAGTGCTGATTGCCTTGCCCGACCCCTGGTGATACAGAAACAGGCAAAATTAAAAAGGACATTAAAGCTTCATTAAATCTGAAACACATTTAGTACAGTGACATATCTGCAGGCCATTTCAGAGACGATTATATACTCTCTTTTGTAAGTTTCCTAATTTATAATACCTTGACAATAAAAAACTGGGGAAATGCAAGTAGATTAATAGACCAGTAGGGGTAAAAGATACAGAATGGCCCCAGGTTCTTCTGTCTCCAAAATACTCCCTCAGTGAATGTGTGCTTCTGCTTCCCCATAAGGCTTCCTTGTTTATTTTGACTTTTGACAACCTCCTTGTGAACTTGTTCTTCATGCAGCCGTATCTGCTATGAGCCCTATTCCTTTTTCACCTTGCCCTAATGTAACTTGATAAAAGGGTTCTAGTTCCTGGCTATAAATTTCCTTCTGCTTTGCTACAAGACAAAGAGTGTGGAACATAAGCACTCAGGCTACATGAAACCCAGAAGGACAGGCATGTGCATTGAAGGCAGTCCCTCTCCAGAGGCCTTAAAATGACTGCATTCGGTACCAGTCTAATAGTGTCACTACCTGTTTTCGTTGGTGCAGATTTGGGATCCTTGGCCTGCTGCAGTGGCAGTGTTGCCTACTGGTCAAAGACAAGGAACCATTCTCTGTCCTCTAACTCCAAGAAGGTCAGACCTGCAAGATGTTTTAGAAGCAGTCCTCTCAGGTAGAACTGAAGTTCTATACAATGTCAGGAGAATACACAGAAAGCAAAGGCAATTCCAGAATGATGAATTCACAAGTTCAAGCACTGCCACCTGTCCCAAAGCAGACTAGGTACAGAGAGGTCCCCAGCAGTTTGGCCTAACACTGAATTTTCTCTCTGTTCTCCCTCATGGTATCCTACAAAGTAAGTGAATGACATCAACCATCCTTATTTACCTTGTACCAGTTGTGACAGTGTGGGCCAAGTAAATAAGTGTGCCTTCCCAAGTCAGCTATAATGTGGCCTCGCCATTGGAGAATGATAATAACTTGAGAATTTGAGGGTTTATGTTGAAGTGGGAAGAATTCACATTTTTCACTTTATCCCTTTCCCCCCCTCCCCCTTTTAAGCCTTCCATTTATCATTGCCTAATCCTTATAAGCCTCAAGAGTCAATGGCTGTTGACACCTGCTCACAAGTATAGATTGTGACCATATGTGGCCAAGTTTCTTCTGCTGGTAAGCCACATGGACAGAATTCTTCCATACTGACATATTCAAACATGCACCCTAGTAAACACCTGGAAAACACCTGGAAAAGGACTTGAGATAGAATGTTGTGATGTTTTCTAGTAGTTATTAAACTGCTAGCCTTTTTAGGTGAGAGACCTTCCTCTTAGTGGTTTTCTAGTAGATGAGTGTGATGAGAGATAGCAGCTTTTGGTGAGCCATTACTGCCTTGATAGACCTCCCAAATCAATTGACCAGAAACTTACCGTATTTCTAAAATGTAAGGCAGACTTACAGCCTGTATTGGATGGAAGCAGGTGAGGTGGTAGATTACAGAACTAAATTTTTCCCCTTCCTAATTAGTAAGTACATAGACAACAAACATAACACAAAACTATGAAAGAGAGTTTGGTTAAAGTCCTCACTCTCTTTTCCTTCACCCTTATTGTGATGGTTTTCCTATTTATATGTGGAGGGATTAACAAAATAAATGAAATAATAGTTATAACTTTATATCTTGGAAATCAGTGAACTCTGTATACAAGCTAGAAGGTAATGAAAATTACCAGGTTTACCAAAACATATATAACATGCACATGTACACAGAGAGAGACACATATACATCCAAATGAATGATGGCACTTCCAAAGTAGTCACCTTACAAGGTCATGTGGTTTATTTCTTTTAAATTATTGTGCTCAAATTGGCTTAGAACTTTCAAAAATAATCTCAGAACCTTCATGTCTAGCCTTACTAAGGGTCAAAATCTTTATCCCTTGAAAGTGGCTTTAGGTTTTGGGGATACCCATAGACTACTCAGACTTAGTCCACAAATAATTTACATGATTAACAAGCTCTAGGGTGGAATTTTAAGTCCAAAATAAGATGTAGTTCTAATAAAATGAAGTACATCTTCTTCTGTTATTTGAAGTTATTCTAAACATAATTCCAAAAGAGAAGTTAAAAAATATTTGGGGCAGTGTTGGTGTCTTTGGAATAAATGCATAGCTTCTCAAAATCTGGAAAGTTAGCATGATATGCTGGAAAGAACACTGAATTAAATCACAAGTCTTGGATACAGTCCCTATGCTGCTACTGAATAACCATGTGGGAACTCCTTCAGCGGGACTCTGGGGTTCTAATCTGTAAAGTGGACTGATGGTCTTTCAGAGCCATTGCAGTTTTAAAGTTCCCCAGTGTTGCAGTTGTATTTTGAAAGTAGCCATAAGCACATATAAAGGGTTTCAGGACTGAGGATAGGCCACATTATGAAATTGCAAATTTTGCCACTAATTTCTTTAAGTTTTGACTGTGTCTGTTGTATTATTAAATGTGGTCTTTTTACTTTATATCCATTTTATTTCTGGTTGAATCATTTTGTTTTTACAAGTGAGAATCCAAAGACCTAAATTAAGTGATTGGTCCAGAAACACATAGCAGTTCACAAATCAAGCTAAACAAGAAGCTCTCAGGATTCATTTTCCCAATTTCAAGCTTAGACTCACAATTCTGACTTCATATTCTTGAAATGGCCTTTTTCTCACTAGTCATCAATCTTTTCATCGTACTAACAAATGGATGAAAATAGTGGCAAAATTTTCAACTTCATAATATTGTCCATGTGCCAATCCTGAAACCCTTCATGTGTGCTTATAACTGAAAACTGTACAGTGCTGTGGGCTAGGAACAATTAGGTGTTCCCATTTTATAAGTGGAAAAATCCATAGTCACCTGTAATTTTACATCTCTGTCTAGAAAAAACTGTTGCACACTCCTAAGTAATACCCAGAGAGCTGAGAATATTCCTAAGAGAAACCATGTAAGGGTAATTTTTAGTTGTTTTGTTTTATCAAGGATACAACGTTGTCCATTGAAAATGTCCATTCTAAATACAGCTCTTAATGTAATTACAGCAATAATTGTGTTCAAGCATTTGAGGTTGTGAGCCTTTTTATATTCACTGGATAAAATTCTGAAATTTAGTATTGTCTGTCTTAAGGAGATCTGCCCTGCATGCAAATCTATAACTAGACAAATATTATTTCCTTTCCCAGCTTGCTCTTGGGAGGTTTCCATATCCTCAGGTAAGATTGTTCATTACTGCCGTTTGCCACTGTGACATTCATTCCTATGTATGAAGGTACGGGGAGCAATTGTGAACATTTGAGCCACATACAAATAAATCTGTCCCGTTAAATTGAAAAGTGATATCTTAAAGGAGTCATTTAGAAGTCTCTATTGATTTTTTATTTTTTTTAAACTCCAGATTTTTTTCCCTCTTTGTTAAAGGTTGAAAGTGATTATCATGTTCTTCCTTTGTGTGACATTGGGGATGATTTTCCTTATCCTGGCCCAGCACCATGTGCTCATATTGAGGTTGGAGGAGAGGCACGTCCATTTCTTGATAACAGTCTTTGAGCTTTTAGATTCAATTTAAATTATTTGAATTAAAGGATTAAGATGAGGAATAAAAAAAAAAAATCTAGTCTAGGTTATTATTTTTGCTAAGCAAATAAAATGGGCCCCTAATTTTATGAGTGTGATTTTGCACATTTTCTTGTTAAAAATTTTCCTATCTCCTATCCCCATTTCTAAGAAAACAAACTGTCCATTTTACTAGCATTGCTGACTGTGATCTTTACAATTTCTTTAAAAATTTTATTATAGAAGGGTTCTAGCCCTTAAAAATGTATTTAGTGGTTTGAAAAGGATTCCCTAGTAGGAGGTTGGCGGGATGTGTGAAATGTCTAGGGAGATGAAAAATGAATGGTTTGACTGTTTTCCTCTGGTTGTTGCCTACTGTTTTTCTGGCATCTTGGTCTGTACAGGCCCGAGTGCCTAGAGGCATGTCTGATTTAAAGGTGGTGTTGGTCTCTGCTCTTTAAGCATCTATTAACTTGCTATTATTATGCAAATAACTGTTGTATTACACATACTAATTTATGCATGGTTAGATTATGCAGATGCATCACAAACATGGTTATTGAATAATAGGATTGGGTTTATTCTACCATCTTTATAAACTGTTTTAAGCAAATTCTCATGGCTGGCACCCATGTGGACTTTTAAAGACCCTTCAGTCCCTGAAATGTCTCTTTTGTATCCTTTTTCTTTTACAGTTAAAGCATCTGATGAGTGGAAGAGAAATTGTCCAAGTTCTTAGGTTCAAGAGTGTTAGTCTGCTTTGCAAATTAATAGATTTCTTTGTGTAAACATAATCTTTTCCTTAAAGAGAAAATCTAAAATAGGATAACTTGGCATGCATGCTAGCATTTGGTGAGGTTTTAGTGTACATTGCCTTGCTATTTAGCTCTAGGTAGCCCGTCAAGTTGAAAATCACATTTTCAGGATTTGTACCTAATTAGAATATTTATCTTGGTAAGCCCCTTGTTCTGTCAGTAATTTTTAAGCAGTTCATTGTTTGGCCAATTTATGTAAACCCTTCATATTTTGAAAATCAACAGTGGAGCCCTTATAATAGATCTCTCAAGTCTTAGTAGAAAACTTGTAAACCAACTAATAAAAATGCTAGAGTTTGAGAATGTAGCCATATCCTTGAGACTCCTAATCTATGGAGTAATTAATCAGTGAGACTTGGTGAATGATGTATCTGAGAAACAGATTGTCATTGCATTTGACAAATGAAGCGTTTGAAGGCTACAGTCACATTTGGGAAAAGGCTATACACCTTTGCAATGTTGTTTTTCTGAATGTCTAAGTATACATTTACTTGATCAGTCAGGTGGAAGTTGGAAAATTCTAATGTACTGAACTCCCTAGTTAGCACTAACCTTTATGCCCAAGTTGGGGGTGGGGCAGGGGCAGCAAGACGGGGAACTGTTTTCCTTGAATCCTGAAAGATGTTGTCACCTAATTGGGATTTTTATTTCAAATAGAAGCAGCTTTGATGCCAACAGACCTGTTTCCTAGATCTTTAAACAAGCACTTGTGTGTTTCATTGCTTGAATCATAATTTTTGGTGGGTTTGGCATTTCTTTTACAAGCTTTCTTCTAAAGACTGAGGGATTGGGATAGGATATATTACTATATAAATGCCTTTCTTACCTTTCCCTCATGTGCGAAAAAGCTTTTTTTTTTTTTAATGTATTTTTATAGTATCACAAAAGACTGGATTATTAAATAACACCCTCTCTTTAGCCATGTTATCTCATCTGAACTCCCAACCACTCTTTCAGGTAAGCCTTCTCTCATTGAACAAACAGGATGGCTAATTTGCTCACTGTTGATCTGCAACTGGTTTGGTTCCATTGAGATCCCAAGTGGGGTAGACAAGAGTGAGTCATAGACTCTTAGGGTTGAAATGGATCTCAGACATCATTGACTCAAACCTCTCTACAATATCCCTTAAATGTGAACCTCCACACTCTGCTTAAACACCTTCATTGACAGGAAACTCACTACTTTCCAAAGCAACCATGGACTCAGAGCAGTATTCTGTTCACTCAGCTGTGGATGGCTCCATCATAATTCTCACACACTGATCTGGTCCTTAAGCACATGAAAGCCTTTCACGTATCCTTTAGAACACATAGATTTGAATCCCTACTGTGTCCAGGACTGGGGACAGTACCAGGATATTATTGCTCAAAAATCAAATCAGAGCACCAGATGGGAGCTCTCTTTTCACTAGTGGCAAGTTGAGAAAAGTGGCCTATTGAAAAGAGCTCTGGACCAGGAGCCAGAGGATTAGAATTAGAACCCAGTTTTCCTACAAACTCTCTGGTCACCTCAGACCTTAATTCTTACTTTGTGATTCCTCAAGGCATCGTTTTCCTCTTGTCTAAAATGAGGATCCTGATATCTTCCTTTCCTATCTGATTAGAGGAGATGTGCAGATCTAATGAAATTATGGCTGTGAAACCACTTGGAAAAGTACAGAGGACTGCTCTGCTGGCCCTAATGTTGGGCTGCAGCACAAATCAGGATTTCTGTCAACAGCAGGGGAACCTTTGCAAAAGAACCTCAGCCACTTGCCAGCTTCAACTGGAGCAAGGTATAAAAGGAGCAGAGAGGAAAACCAGGAGGAGAGTCCAGCTTCAAGGCTCGTTCTTCACCTAGCCCAGCATCAGTGCTGCTGACAGCATCATTAGCAGTGCCTCTTCCTGCCAGTGACAGAGCATATATCGGGTGGGGACACAGATTGAGGGAGGAGTGTTGAAAAGATATTAAGGAGAGTCAGTGGCCTGGGACCAACATAAAGGTTAAAGGGCTTGGTTTTTGTTGAGATAATCATTCTGCATGGATTTCATTGTTTTGTGAGTTGGGTTTTTATTTGTTGTTTGAAAGCACTATCTATTTTGGTTTCCTTCTAGGCCTTAGGGTTGCACAGTCTCATTGGCATGCAGTTTAGGATGTTACAGGGGGAAAAAAAAAAAAAGGTCAGGCACCACTGTACTAATGCACAGTCTGATTATTAGGGCTTATAATAGGAAGAAAACAATGTCTTGGATTCATCTAGCACTTTTACCATATAACACTCCCAAGCACTTTCATTTCTGTTACCTGACTCAGCTTTACATGCTGTCTGTGTGGACTTTTATATCCAGTCTCCAGGTGAGCAGACTGAGGCTCAGAGAGGTAGAGCACCTTGCATTAGGGAGAAATGGGTCCACTTAGGTGTAGGATTTGTATACCAAAATAGCTGGCTCTGTGTATTCTTAATTTGGTTGGCTGTTTGTACCACTGTTCACCTTCCCTTTCAGCCCCACCATCCCCTTCTCCTAGTTTGCCTTCTCTGCCCTGGGGAAACCTCTTGTGTAGATGAGATACGCTGAGCATCAGAGGGTTGTACCAATGTAGATGATGACAAGATCATTCCCGAGAGCCCTTCTGCTTTTCTTACCCTGTGTTTAGCAGAGTGGCAGGAGGATCCCTAGGGTCCCAGAGCTCTCATTGACCCCAATGCCATTAAATTCTGGGTGCCTGCAAAGCATTATCTAAATGGGATAATGAAAACTTGCATTTTTTAACATCTTGCAAGCAGATAGTGTGTCAATTTCTTGAACACTTTAGCTTTAATAGTAATCTGAAAAGATGTGCAGGTCTGGGCAAGGACTGGAGTTGTGTACAGTTAATCATGTAGATCCAAATTCAGTTGACTTAAAAAACATGATGGTGGGCAATGGCTTGTTTAATGACACCGTAATTTAGGAAAAATGAAAAGGATTGCCTGCTAAAAATCATCAGCCTTCATTTAAACTTTACAACAGTACACTGCATTAGGATGCTAGTAAATCCATTAAGAAGACTTCTAGAGGATGTGCGAGTTCTGGCATTTGGAAATTTGGTAAACAAGATCCACAGGAAAGTGAAGATAATTCAGATACAAATGTATTTAAAATACTTTTGCATCTATAAAAATGTTTTTCTTTTGGCTACAATTCCTGATGTTGGTTAATAAATTACATCAAAATGACCTGAAGTTAAAAACAGGAAAAAAATCTGAGCAAATAGTGCCCCTGGTATTGTAAAGCTTTGAATGTTTTCACACCCCATTAATTTATTACTTCTCTTTCTTCATCTTTAAATTTCTTAAAAAAAAAAAAAAATTTCGACTCCCCGCTGCTGCAGTGATTTTCATCTTGTTGTTAATTTTCCCTGCTCCATATGGAGCTCCAGACATTTCACCTGGAGGCTGTACTAGATTTTGCTGTAGTGATCGTACTTCCGGAGGCCAAAACTGTCATTTAGGGTTCCTGGTGCATCTGTCTGCGCCAGGCTTTTCGCTGGCTTGGGAGAGTGTGAATAACAAATTGGATGCACCTGAGATTTGGATGATTAGTGTGTTTTGTGAATCTCCACGACTTGTAAGCAGATAGCTCTGGGGGGGGGGGGGATGTCTAAACAGTGACTATGGGTGAATCTGTACTCACACCTTACATTTGGGGCTTTGCTAGGGAAGTGCAAACATCCTAGGCAGTCTGAATGCAGAGAGAGTAACAAATATTTCATCCTGCCTTGTCATTGATTAGAAAAGAGCCTTTAATTTCATTTCACCCCATGTTGTGATTAATTTGCATTCTTTGTCAGAAGTTAATGGAGTTTTTTATGGTTCACTCTGAAATCCTTGAAGACATCAGACTTGATCTGATGTTTATACAACCGCCAGCGGAATTTTTTCGTTTGATTGATGGCAAGCTTGATGTTATTCCAAACGGCTTTTTAAGCTGTTTTTAAGAATTATTTGAATAAAATGCAAGCAAGATATTGTTGTAACGATCAAGATTATCTGTTAAAAATCTGTTTCAAATAAACAAGATGATAAGTAGTAAAAAGAATAAAAAAGATAAGAGAAATAGTGAACAGTGATGTTATTTGTTAAAAATACATAAGAATGGCATTTAAGTAAATTATTGCGACATATAGATAAGGTTGCTTTTATTTTTTAAAAATTATCATCATTTGGCCAAATGAAATAATCAAAGCTAAGGTAAAAAGAAATCTGGATCCTTTAGGCTTAAAACCCTTACTATCAATTGGTAATTCTCATTTATTCTGCCAGTTTTTGTCACCAAATTATGAAATAGAGATCTACTATTCTTAACTCAAGGAGACAGGGCTGTCAGGCCTGTTAGCTAAACAAAATGATGACATATTACTTGTCTCAATAAAGAGACATTCTTAAATCCCAATACAAGTCAGACTATAAGTGGATAATAGAGGATTGTAAGTGAAAGACATGCATTCTAAATAGTTATTAAGACTGGTGTTTTTCACAGGATAGTACAGAACTGAAAATATCCTGTTTATAAAAGCAAAATACCCCAGTTTGTGGGTAAGAGAAATGTGTGTTCACCCCCATGCTGCTGTATATCAGAGTATGAGAGGAGCTGTAGGTAGTGTTTGCTTCAGAACCCCCTGCTATAACTAAGGAAATATGTTTTGCAAATGCTTTTTGATTGCTAATACATTTGTTTGATTTGAGCTCTTTGCCTTGCTTCAGCAGATTCTTGCTTCACTGTGATTTGCTGCTAGTGAAACTTACTCCTAGTTCAAAAGGCTACTTATCTGAGCACTTTCATTTAAAACAGATTTATTTGTTGTATCTGAAAGTTTGCTGAACAATTAGATACTTCTAATTGAAGTTACTGCTGTCTGATCCTTGTATTAACCTGATCTAAGGTTCTTTTTATTATATGTAATCCATATTATTGACCAAATTTGCCCCATTTTCATTTAAATGTAAGCAGCTTGTCAAGAAGAAAATATTTTGTTTAACTTGGCATGAAACCTGCTGTTTTAACATGTTGGGTTTTTTTTTCAATTGACAGACTGTCTTTTAAACATTCATTTATTTCTAGTAATAAATTGTGCTCTGGATAAAGCATTTGTTTCATAATAGAGTAAAAGCATATGTTTTTAAAACTACTTAAAAACATTAAACACTTTTCAAATGCTACTGTCGAAATACTAGAGTTTTTACACTTAATTTTACTCATGCCTTAAAGGCCTTTGACTGATATGATGTTACTAATCCTAATTGAAATTGTATAATATTGTTTTATATTCAGTAATAAATAGAGCATAGGTATCATCATCTTTCTTATGGATTATTGTATTGCTCATGCCTGAACCAACCTGGAGTTGTAAAATAATTAGTACAAAGGTTGTTCTCTTTAAAAGAGGTATTTAGAATCTATCCTTTGTGGCATGAACTTTTTAAAAGTTTGGAATATCAAGAATTTCAGTAAATTGTAAGTATCCAATTTTTTGTAGTAGGTCTCTAATCAAAGAGAAAAATGCAGTGGCTAATTATCCCAAACTGTGAGAACTTACCTTTAACTGGTAAGAATCCAAAAGAGTGGTATGTGTACAATTTTTTACCCTACACAGATTTCTAGCCTACATGTTTTAATCCATAGCTTAGTTTTGGCCTCACTATTTAAGATATAGACATTGAAAATATACTGCTATTCCAAGCACATAAAATCAAATTTTAATGTTCTTTAAATTGCAGAGGTAAAATTTAAGTGATATGAAGATGCTCCTCTATACATACCTCCATCTTCCCAGGAATTTTTTAATTGTCTGTGTCAAATTCTTCTTCCAATATCCATTTCATACCTATCAAATGGTATCATAATTTTTATTTGCTTTGCCTAAGCTAAAAACATGAGATAGGTTTTTAGTATGCCCTTAAAATAGAGCAGAAATTGTTATAAAATGGAAGAGAAATCATCCCCTAAGTGTGGATAACTTAGAAATGTGAAATTTTTCCATTAAAAGTAAATTACTGGGAAACAGATCTGGCTCAACAGATAGAGCATCTGCCTACCATATAGGAGATCCAAGGGTTTGATACTTAGGGCCTCCTGGCTTGTGTGGTGAGCTGGCCCAGGCGCAGAGCTGCTACATGCAAGGAGTGCTGGCCCACTCAGGGATACCCCCACGTAAGGGTGTCCCCCGTGCAAGGAATGGCCCCTGCGTGAAACTGTAGCCCACCCAGAAGTGGTGCCACACATACACACAGCTGACGCAGCAAGATGACAACAAAAATAGACACAGATCCCCAGTGCCTCCTGATGAGAACACAGGCAGACACAGAAGAACACACAGCAAATGGACACAGAGAGCAGACAACGGACAAGGGGGGCAGGGGAATAAATAAATAAATCTTTAAAAAAAAAAAAAAAAGAAAAGTAAATTACTTGTTAATACCTCAGTTGAGGTATATATAATTAGTCAGCTAGGTTGGTGATTCCTATCTTTTTTTAACCACTAACCCCATGTTGCAGTACCTTTTAAATTACTTTATGACATATATCTCTGTTCAATTCAGCATATATTTGTCATTGACCACCTACTCTGTGCCTGCCACTGTGCTAAGCATAGGGAGTACAGAAATGTAACAGATGTGGTTTTTACTGTAAAAGAACCCAGTCCAATGGGAAGAAAAACAAAAACGGAAAAGGCAGTTGATATAAAAGGAAACCTGCAGATGGGACACTCTAGCTTCAAGAGGAAGAGGGAGTGGTCAGCTTATTGTAAGAAGCCTCAGGTTTCAAAGTAGATAATCCTTGAGATGAGACTCTGAGGCTCCATGGAGACTAAGAATGTTCCAGCCATTCTAGTGAAAAGGAGCATCATACGGTAGAAAGTACAGGTCTAAAATAATATATTGTATTGGTGCCCTTCCAGTAGTTTAATTCAATAGAGTACTATTATTGTTACTTTCATTTCCCTAACAGTTTTGACTGTCTCCAGGTAACATTTAAAATAACACCAGAAGATAGGGAAGTAAGTAGAAGAAAGCGAAGAATTGGTAGAGGAGAACGGTGGTGTATCAGGATGGAGATGGTGAGTTTAGCAGAGAACAGATAATGAATTTGGGTTTGAGAATTTCTTAAATCCCTTTTGAATGACTGGGAGCCCATCTGAAATTGGGAAATATTGCACTTACAATCTCTCTGCCCTGACATTGGTTGCCATGTATCCCTTAGAAGTTTCCTGCTGCCCTCTCTTGGCACATCATAGGACTTTTTCCAGACTGCTGTTGGGGGAATTTTAATGATCAAATAAGCTAACGCCTAAGAGAACACTTTGAAAAATATAAGTTGGTAAACAGAGCAAGGTAATATTTGTATTAGTTATATTCCCTGAAAGCAGTTTAGGGATTTACCTATACAACTCTGAAAATATATGACCATGTCTCAAACCAGGTAGAATTAAAATGAATTACTTTTCTGATCCCACAGGAGCCTTCCTTTATAGTCTTCCTTTTTCTGAGTTATAATTTATCATTCACAATCACAATCATAAAATATGAAATTATGTACAGATTCTGCTCGTTTTTATTTCTGTTACTGGGGACCGTGATTCTTTTACAATTTTTAAATAATTAATTTAGCCTAGAAACAGAATTGATGTTTGAAATAATGAGCTCTGTCTTTCAGCTGGCAACTTTGTCCTCTTCTCCCTGTCTTAGACTCTGTGGTCCTGGTGGCCTTCTACTTTTAACCCTTTGGTTTTATTTATGTTGTCTGGTACTTCATGTAATCACAGAATTTCCAGATATGAAGAGATTTTATAATGATTTAGTCCAACCTTAATTTTACAGATGAGTAAGTAGAGGTCCTTAGCCTCGTAATTACCAGGTATTAGGCAACAGGGTCAAAGTGTCTCCCATTCCCAGTTCTGTGGTCTTTTCACTCTAGAGGGATGATGGGGAAGAAGGGGTGTTGTGCAAGAAACACCCAGAGATTTTGAGCCCAAATGGTCATCCTTATTTTATACTCCGGTTTTAGTTTTCCTTGGTTGTTCAAGCAAATACCATGCAATGGGTTGGCTTAAACAATATGAATTTATAAAGCTCAGTTTTGAGGCTGAGGAAGTACTATTACTGTTACCTTTCTTCCCAAACATTGACGTTCTGAGGCTGGCTGCCGGCAGTCATTCTTCTTTGGCTCCTCTGTCACATGGCAGTGCACATGGTGGCCTCCCCTGGCCTCCTTGTTCCCTTCTGGGTTCCATTGAATTTCAGTTCCTTGGTTCCTCTGGCTTTGTCTCTGTCTGAGTTTCAGTCTGCTTATAAAGGACTCCATTAAGAGGATTAAGACCCATTCTGGGCCACACATTAACTGAAGAACCTCCTCAAAAGGTCCTACTTACAAAGGGTTCACACTCACAGGAATGGATTAAGCTTAAGAACATGTTTTTCTGGAATACATACAGCTCCAAACCACCACAACTCCCATCCACTCAAGTGCTGCCTCCACCTGGTATGTCTGCAGAGATGGAAATTATATCCCAGATGCTCAGTGCTTGCCAGGTAATTGCTGAATGGGTAATGGATCCCTGGGGAGAAAGTGGTCCTCAACAACCATAGTAGCAGCAAACCGTCAACGTTTATTGTATCCAGTGTTTTACTTAGCACCATTCAATGTAGAAAACTTGGGTAGATTTGGGTTTTGGGCCTCATTGGCATCCAAGTTAAAAAGGGAACAGACCTGCCCAAACTTTATGGGAACACACATTACTTTTTTTCTTTCTTTCTTTCCTTTTTTTTTAAGGAGGTACTGGGAATTGAACCCAGGACCTTGTACATGGGAGGCAGGCACTCAGCCACTGAGTTACATCTGCTCCCCCATACATTACTTTTTAGATGTCTAACAGTTCTATATTAATGCCTGAGGGAATTGGAAATTCTTCCTCAACTAAAATGTTAATGATGCTAAGATCCCAACCCACCTTGGTGCCCATAAAACAGACATGCTAAGTTCATTGAAAAGTCAATGAGTTGCCTGAAAGGAGCAAAGAGCTGATTCAGTCTAAGTCTGGAGAGTACCCAGGATATGCTAGGTGGAAAGAGGGTCCCAGAGAATGTTAGGAGCTAAATATGAAAATACCTGTTTATGTGCAGAGCCAACTGCTTGTCTCCAAGGAATCTTGGGAAACTGAGGCAGCCAGTTAGAACCATCTGAGGACCTATTATGCTGTATACTCTAAAGGTCTACAGATGGTAACCACCATGGGTAGAAGGGAAGAAAAGCTAGCGAATGGAATAGAGAAGGAGCTATTGGCATAAGCCAAGAGGGGGAAGACCAAAAGAATGTAACGTAGCTTGTCTTATTTTGTTTTCCATTGAGAAACAGGTTGTAGAGAGCACCATTTTGGGCAGGAGGAGACCTTGAGTCTAGGCTTAGTTTTAATTTGGCAAAATATAGGAAACAAAAGAAAGTTTCCAGCCAAAGGCCTCCCTGGAGTACCTGAGCTTGAGGTGACAGCAATACATCTGGTCCTTGCTCTTTGGACAGCTCTATGCTTCCTTGTAGCCAGGCAACTGGAAATGCCCGGTGATTCAGGGCAGGGGATACTGGGAGGTAACAAGTGACACACCCCATAAGTGTCACTTTAAATTACTGTCAGTGTATGGTTTTTCACACACACACACATAAAGCTGACCTGAGCAGCTTCCTTCTCCTTTCCACACCTTCAACACCTTTTTTATCACCATTTCTCTCTGAGTACTCCCTTGGAGTTTATTGAAACCTTATTTTATTTATATCAAGATATGAGAGGTGTGAAGTAAGACTCTGAAACAGAAGTTGAACTTTGTTCAATTCATTCTAAATCCATGGCTTCTTTTCTTTAAATCTACTTTGATTTTCATTTACAGTCAAGCCCAGTAGTAAGGCACATGTTACCATGGTTGTATGTGACTGTTATTTCAAGATTCTTTCCTTCCTAATTCTATCTTAACTGTATCTTGATTGCATTTTCAGTTTATCTCAAAGTGCATCAGGCCAACAACATTGTAAAGTATATCATGTTTTTTAAAAATCCAATAATTATGTGGGGCATTAGCCCACAAAACTAACCTTCCTTGCAATGCCTATAAATATCACCTAGGGAGAAAAAGGTGATCTTAGAAATCTACAGAACCCTGAGACAAAAAAGCAAAATTCCAGCAAATTACATTTTATCCAAATATTAAGTGACATTTAGAGAAGAGTGCAAGCCCTATGTTCTTAGCTCTGCCACTACATTTCAGGGACCTAAATAGGATGCTTCATTTCTGTGGACCAACAATTGTCTCATCCATCTTTTGGGTCCTAAGGTCTAGTACAGTGCCTAGCTCAGAGTGTAAGTACTTAACCTACATGAAATCAGTGAATTAATTATTTAGTCCAGCTTATCTTTTTTTATATGTTGCAAAGCAAGTTTTGGAGTCAGGAGAAACTAAGAATCAACACACATCTTAAGACCTTAATTTTTGTCCCATTTCCTATCTAATATATCCCTTAGCCCCACTTTACCCCAACCGGCATTAATGTCTGAAAGTTAAAACTTCCGAGGAAATGTATTAATTGTCTTCAGACATTTCAGGTTTCTCATGTAAGAGAGAACATGGATTTGCCCTGTCAGGAGGGTAGAACTGAGTCGAGGTGAAAGGGACAGTCATCACTAGACACGTTCAGGCAGAAGCCAGGTCAGGAGGGATGTAATGAAGAAGGATTCAGGGATCAAATGGGATGGGGAGCTACATTGGATTAAGTAACCTTTAAGATCCTTTCAGACCAGTCTCTAAAAGTGAATGATTCTACTCAATATTGAGCAGACACCAAATAAATAAAAGGCTGATACAGTTTCTGTCTGTTGAGAGAAGTTCCATTTCATCAGAATTGTCCAGATTCTGTAATTGGTTTAATCATCTACTCCTGTTAACTCTCAAATACTATGTCAATATGAAACACATAAGAAATAAAAGAGTACAAGAAAGAAGTAATTCTTTTTCAGCCCAGCATATATATATGTCTGTTTCCTCACAATTCAGCCAGCCATGTGATATGACCATCAAAAATGTGAATTCACTCTTAGTTTCCATGGATAGAAGTATAATGTCCAGAGGAAGGTGATTTAAACCAGTCAGTCCAAAGTTTGTGTTCAGGTGTGAGTGTCCTATTTTTTTTAAGGAAAGGACACATATGGAAACACTCAGAGAAAGGTGACTGCAGTGGTAAAGAATGCGAAATCATGCCTGTGTCATTCAGGTTCAGGTAACAGAAAACCTAATTTAAACTAGCTTTAAACATAAGGGGAATTTATCAGATCACCTGTTTTAAATGCCTTGTATTGCTGGTTTTAGGTAGCACTTGATCCAGCAAGTCACTTTGACTCTATTCTCTGTAGGCTTCTCTCTTCACAGACTGAGAATGACTACTGGGGTTTCTGGGGCAATGTGCTTCCCAGGTTCGAGGGGAAGAGTGAGTCTCATTTTCCTCACAGATAGCCAGAGGTCCTGTCTTCAGTTTGACTGGAGCATTTTCAATACCTGAGCCCAGGGCATTTAGATGATGTTGATTAGTTTGGGACTGAACTCCCCTAGAGTGGGAGGGGGGTCATTTTCCCATGAAGCACATGGGCTATTTGGAGGTAGGGGAATGCTGTTGGAATGTTGGTACTAAGAGAGGTGGAAGGATAGAAGGCAAGAAAATAGCATCTCATCATAAAGAAGAAAATAGTGTTTCTTCAGGAAAGAACACATTGTGAAGACATGACAGCTGTCTTCAAATATGTAAAGAACTGGCATTGAAATTATTCTCTACAGTGTCAGACCAGGGGCTCAGGGCAGAGGATACTGGGAGCCAGTAAGTGACACACCCAGCAAATGTCACATTAAGTTACTATCAGTATATGATTTCTCCCAAACATACACACACAGCCGACTTGAGCAGGTTCCTTATTATAGAAAGAAAGATTTGGACTCAAAATAAGAACTTTCTAACAATTTAAACCATTAAGTATAGAATCATTAAAAGTGTTTTAGCAAACACAGAATACCTGTTTGTCAGGAATATTATAAAGGAAATTTCTACATTGGGCAAGGAATTGAACTAGTTAATCTCCAAGATCATTCTACATTCTATGGCATGTAGAGGGTTTAAACTAACAGAGATGGAAACTAAATGGTAGCTCAGGAAAAAAAAACCTTTCAGACACTTCAACACATTAAAGACTTTGGCCTGGGAAGCATATGTGGCTCAAGCAGTTGGACACCTGCCTACCACATGGGAGGTCCTGGATTCATTTCCTGGTGCCTCCTAGGGAGGACAAGCAAGACAGCAAGCTGATGCCACAGGCTGGCATGGAGAGCTCACAAAATGAGATGATGCAACAAAGAGACACAACAGGAAAAAAGACACAATGGTAGACTCAATAAGCAGGAGCAGAGTGGCTCAAGCTACTGGGCACCTCCCTCTCACATGGGAGGTCCCAGTGCCTCCTAAAAAGAAGACTAGCACACAGTGAACAGACACAGCAGACAGCAAGTGCAAAACAAAAGGGAGGGTGAGAATAAATAAATAAAATAAATCTTAAAAAAAGACTAAAACTTTGGTCCTACCCCCTTCAAGATGGATAAGTGAAATGCTTCAGGACTCTGTCCCAACACACAAGCTTTGAAAAGCCAGCAAATACAGGCATTAACATCTTTCTTAAAATCTCCAGAACACAATTAAGGGGCTACAGTAACAGGGCAAGTGCTGAATCAACTTAAAAGCTATAGGATTTTTGGCACCCTAGCTGCTCCCTTCCCCATCCCTCAGCAAGTTCAGCGATGTGTCCCAAGGCAGGTTCCTGGTCCCAGGTCCAAAAGGAAAAGAGTAACCCTCTTGCACATACTGGCTAGAAGTGTGTATGTCTGCTCAGTCTGTCTTGTGATGGCGTGAGAGAGACTTGGCCTGAGTGTAGAAGGCAGCTCACAGAACTCTCCTACAGAAAACTGGGAGAGCTGACAAGTTGTGCTGCCTGAGGCAAGAGATTGCTGGCTTTAGACTATACAGTGTAGCAACTGGGGCTGTGAAGAAATGGTTTCCTAAGGAAAAGTGGACATTCCTGTGATGGAAATGAAGGAATTCCTAGGGCCAAATATGCATGCTCAAGACAAGCTGCATGTGCAGAAAGAACTAGGGAGGCCTGTATGCTTTGGTCTGGAGCTGTTCTCTTAACCCATTGAATTGATAAGCCATGAAGGGGAGCTCATTTGCACAGGTCAGTCTGCAAAGACTGGGTAAAGTGTTTTATTTTTTTCCTTGTTGATTTTTTTATTAGCCCCTGGCATTGAAGGCAAGTTCTATCATAACACTAGCTGGTACAAGCTTAAGGAATAGATGGACACCTCAGAATCTAAATTCTAGCAATAACACATTAACGTATCAAATGTCAAGGTTTCAACCAAAGTTTACAAGACATACAAAGAAACAGGAAGTGATGGTCCAGGCAAAGGAGAAGATTAAAACATTAGAAACCATCAGTGAAGAGGATAAGACCTGGGACAGCCCAAACAAAGACTTTTAAAACATGGACCTACTCAACTGACGGAGTGTCCACCTACCATACGGGAGGTCCAGGATTCAATCCCCAGGTGAGCTGGCCTACGCACAGTGCTGCCGCATGCATGGAGTGCTGTGCCACGCAAGGGGTGCTCCCTGCGTAGGGGTGCCCCACGCACAAGGAGTGTGCCCCATGTGAAAAACACAGCCTACCCAGGAGTGGCGCTGCACACATGGAGAGCTGATGCAGCAAAATGACACAACAAAGAGAGACACAGATTCCTGGTGCCGCCTGACAAGAATGCAGGCAGACAGAAGAACACACAGAGAATGGACACAGAGAGCAGACACTGGGAGTGGGGAGGAAGGGGAGAGAAATAAAATAAATCTTACCAAAAAAAAAAAAAGCCCTAAATTTGCTCAAAGAGCTAAAGGAAAAATTGGACAAATAATTAAAGGAAATCAGGAAAATGATAGATGAACACAAATAATATCAATAAAGAGAAATTCTGAAAAGGAATCAAATAGAACTGAAGACCACAGTAACAGAAATTTAAAATTCCCTAGAAGGTTTCAACAGCAGATTGGAGGTAGCAGAAGAAAGAATCAGTGAATCTGAAGATCAGACTATTGAAATCTTCTAGTCAGAGGAAAGAATTAAGAAAAGTGAACAGAACCTGAGGAACCTGTAGGACACCATCAAGCATACCAATGTGTGTGTTGTGGGAGTCCCAGAAGGAGAAGAAAGAGAAAAAGGGGCAGAAAGAACTTTCAAAGAAGTAATAGCTGAAAACTTGCCAAAATAACAAAGACATGAATAGTGTCCCAAGGTGCTCAACAAACACCAAACAAGATAAACCCAAATAGACTCAAACCTTGCTATGTTCTAATCAAACTGTCAAATGCCAAAGATAAAGAGAGAATCTGAAAGCCATAAGAGAGAAGTAACATTACATACAAGGGAGCTTTAGTAAAATTAAGTGCCGATTTCTCATCAGAAACCCTGAAGGCAAGAAGGCAGTAGGATGACATACATAAAGTGCTAAAAAAAAAAAAAAAAAAAAATGCCAACCAAAAATTCTGTATCTGGCAAAACTGTCTTTCAAAAATGAGGAAGTGATTAAGACATTCCAAGATAAACAAAACTGAGGGATATCATCACCACTAGATCAGCACTACAAGAAATATTAAAGGGAGCTTGTCAGGTTGAAAGGAAAGGACAGTAGATAATTCACGGAAGCCACACAAAGAAATAAAGATCTCTAATAAGGATGATGACATGGGTAAATAGTAATGCCACTTCTACTGTATTTTCAGTTTGTAACTCCGCTTTTTACTTCTTTCAGGATCTCAAGGCAAATAAATAAGATGTATGATAAATCGATGGTTTTGTAATGTGTAAATATGTAATTTATGACAAGAGCTACATTAAGGTGGGGAGACAGAGGAGTGTAGGAACATACTTTTTATGTATGCTGTTGAAGTTAAGTTGGTATCAAAGCAAGTGAAGTTGTTACAGATTTAGGATGTTAAATTTAAGCTCCATGGTAACCTCAAAGAAATATAGAGAATATTCAGACTCACAAAGAGAAATAAAGTACAGGTCACCCATGATAGGGGCTAAGGGCAATGTTAAATTTCTTGAACTTGATTACCACATTAAGGTGATTACATAAATAATTATCTTGTTTGTAGGAAATGTACATGTAAGTATTGTGTGTTCAAGGATATGATGTGTGCAGCCTGCTCTCAAATGTTCAGAAAATAGATAGAGGGAGATGGGGAGGAGAGGGAGAAAGAGAGAGAAAGTGAGAGGGAAAAGAGGGAGGGAGAAAGGGAAGGAAAGGAAGGAAGAAAGGAAGTGGCAAAATGTTCAAACTGGTGGATCTGGGTTTCTGGTGGGGTGGGGCATGTTGGAGTTCTCTCTCTGGGGTTTGTATTACTTTTGCAAATGTCTGGTAAATTTGAAATTACTTCAAGATAAAAAGTTAAATCTTTTGCTACGGTAGATTTATTTGATCATAAAGAGTAGAGTGGTCCACAGGCCTTTCAAAAAAAAAAAAAAGCAATACCTTTTACACACACACACTGATATTCTGTAACAAGATTCTAAAATAAGGTCACCTTTTTTGGAGCAAAGAAAGAAGATAAGTTTGATTCAAATAAATGTCTAAAATCTTCTGTGAAAAGGAAGATGCTTTATGGACTCTTTGGCCAGACCTTGTACCGTTGGGGGAAAGGTTAATTTTCTGATTCACATTGATCATTTTGAATTGTGGCTCTAAGCCCCTGCTTTTCTTACAAAATTCAGGTCTAAAAATGAAAACTTATATCTTCCCAGAGGGTGATTTACTGTGGCTCCTATGCACCTATCTGGGGGGGCATGAACTATGTCAATTTTAAATACACAAAGGATAAAAGACTATAGACTGACAATCAGGTCCTTTTTTTCTTGCTCACCCATTGGCAGACCAATCAAATGAATAATGTTGCACAGTACCTTGGTGCTCCAGCTGTTGTATTTTGTGTGAAAATGCATTGTCCTTGATATTCAGGAAGCAGTGAGAGTCAAGTGATCTAATTTATGGTTGTGATGGTTTTCCGTCGGTCCCATCTGAGCTGTGTCCTCTTCCAGCAACCTTAGAGTCTTTCTGTCCCACCCAGCTGTTTGTTAAATTCAGGAAACCCTGGTTTTAGCTTTTCAAAACTGGTCACTCCCTAATGTAGTACCCCAGCCAGAATATGAGATATGGAGCAGAGGGAATGTGCCAGTGAATGGAGTTTAGAACATGGGGGTCATAGTGACTTTTTTATACCCTATTGAGTAGGTTTCTGCTAAATCCTCATAACTTATTTTGTTTTAGGCCCTATACAAAAAATGCTAATAGATTCATGATAAGAATCTATGATAAGAGCTTGAAAATGTACAGAGGTTGATGAGCAGGGGAGATAGGGTGACAGGTGAATTACATGTGTTCATTTTGGATTAATATAGATAATATATATTATTCATTAATTTTGTCTCTATAATGCATTCAGTATCTAAAAATTATCAGTTAACCAAAATTCCCACTTAGAGTTAACCAGCATAAATTTTTTTCTATCCCTTTTTTTTTTTAAGATTTATTTTATTTATTTATTCCTGCTGCCCCCCCCCCCCGCCTTGTTTGCAGTCATTGTCTGCTCTCTGTGTCCATTTGCTGTGTGTTCTCTGTGTCTGCTTGTCTTCTCTTTAGGAGGCACCATGGACCAAACCCAGTACCTCCCATGTGGAAGAGGTGTGCTCAATCACCTGAGCCACCTCAGCTCCCTGGTTTGCCATATCTCTCATTGTCTTTCCTCTTTGAGTCTCTTTTGTTGTATCATCTTGTTGATCAGCTTGCTGTACCTGCCCGCTGTGCCAGCTTACCTTCTCCAGGAGGCATCAAAAACTGAACCTGGGACATCCCATGTGGTAGGCAGAAGCCCAATCTCTTGAGTCACATCCACTTCCCTCTATCCATTTTTAAAAAGTCTGTTTGGAAGCCCTTGCTTTAAGTTAGTAGTACTAGGCAATGTGTATTCAGTTTGTGGTCATGTGGAAGGAATTTTTTTCCCTTCAGTTGACAATTTAAGATGGGCCACTTTGTTTTTACAAATCATAACTTTGGATTGGAGGTTATGTGTCCTTAAGTTTTAGCACCCATCATAGTGCCAGACAACATTTAGGTTGAATGCTGGTACCCGTTCTCCCTAGGATAGGAAAAATATTCACAGCACCTGAATGGGAAACTGTGCCTTCAAAGAATCTTTCGGGTCCTCTATCTCATTCCTTCATTTCGTCAGCAAAAGCCCTGAACCCCAATGAAGGGAGGGGGTTCCTGAGGCCATGGAGATCTGACCCCAAAGCTCATGCATTTTCCTGACACTGGACAGCCTTCTGAGCCAGGACTCAGTTCTAGCCTACATTCTTTCTACAACCTTGGGCATTTCTCTCCTCTGAGCTTCAATTTCCCTAACAGCAAAATGATTGCATCAAACTAGATCATCTCTGAGGTCTCTTTCATATCAAAATTCAAAAATTCTTTAGATCACAATTTTTAATTGAAAATATGAAGGTTTCTGTTTACCATAGTCCCTGTTTCTATTTAGCCAAGATTATAACTTAATGCATCTGATTTGAAACACAAGCCTTGCAGAATGGCTACAGTTCCTAAAATTTGGAGTTTAAAAAAGAATAAAAAATTTAACATTGAAAGCTATAATATATGATACCAGTAGTACAACAAATGAAAATGATACTTTTAAAAAATTTCAACTTACATTACTTAATCTTATATTTCTTGTTTCTATTTAAGAGAAAATAACACAGCTTGAAAAGCAGTAAATATGTAAAGGGAAAATTTGTCAACTGATATTGGAAGATCTGACCTAGGTCACACATAAATCTCTCAGACAAGAGCTGCAGGCAAGCCATAATTTCAGAGCATAAAAGAGAAAATGAAAGTGATAGCTGATATCCTTTCTAAGTTACATAGGTGGATTCATTTTAGATTTCTGATTGTGCTTCTGAATATAATATGAAAGGGCTGGTAGCAAGTTTTATTTTACCACTATATGTTAAAAGTACCTCTCCAGAGGCGGAAGCATAAAGTGAGACTCCAAAGTTTCTTACCACCAGAGTGATTGACTAAGTAGTTGAAGCCCCCCAAGCAAACTTTGCATTGATAATTACCTTTCCAGCATGATTTTCCAAAGCCATGTTGTAAGTGGAGGAGGAGCTTTTCTAATTGCCAACTGTTATGGTCCTTGCAAGGAAATATATGAGAAGTGATACTACAATAACACCCTAGACCGAACTGATACTTAAGCCTGTTATGCAGTCATTTAAATACATAATGGTATCTCACATCAGAATGAGGCATAAGCCTGTTAGTGTGCCTTTAAGTATTGGATCTAAGGACTGGCAAAAGAGAAAAAGCAATGCCCAGAAGAGGGAAAAGGTTCAGCTAATTAGTATATCAAAATTCTACTAGTTCTAGAGTCTAATTAGCAAAGTGTATGAGTGGTGCAGTTATGGTTCTGTTCATTGTCCCAAAGTACTAGTTAGATATGCAAAACTCTCAGCACAAGCAAAATATACTAGTAGGAAAGTACGTTTAGACAAGTTAGTTATAAACAGCATTTCATATGTTGTGAGATACAGGCAATATATCAACCCTAACAATATTATTCTGTTCCTCTGAACTCTGCTCTCACAGCTAAGCATTTGGAAGGCAGACTCAGAATAAAGATAAGCATTCACAAAGCTAACATTTTATATTGAGTACCCTTAGTACCACTTTTAATGTGCTATAAAACTAGGGGTTTCACTTTTTCATGAACTGTGTGCAAAAACAGAGGCAAGGACTGGAGGTTGACTTTGTTTGAATCTGTTTTATGGTCACCGTGCCTGTACAGTAATGTGATCTTGAAAAAGGTAAACAGAGTTTAGCAGTGAAAAATATGCCTAATATCAATACACTCGAGTATGTGGCAGCTCAGAATTTGAAAAATATGACTGTGGCATTAAATTTTCTGGTGGAATTAACAGAGGAACAGAATACAGCCTTTAAGGCAATATATCTGAAACAGAGAAAGGAGATAATACATCTAACTATGGTCTGCGTGGCATTCATGTAAAGAAAAGCACAGTAGCTTTATTTAATTGAGAAAATGAATCAATTACATTGATGTTGCATCATCAAATTCTTGTGCAATAGAAGATATAAGTTACCACATTGTGTAACAGTGTTAAAAAGTAATTGAGTATCTTAAGCATTTTGAATCAATTTCAGGTACTGGCACTGCTACCTTAATACAAAATTTATGAAGATGAGTTCATATAATATGTTGCTATCAAAACTATGTAATAAAACCTGGTAACAATGTCTCTCTTTTAAAATCTGGGTAAACAGTATAGGATCATAAAAAAAGGCTTTAATATTGCCATTTCTCCTTTTCTTGAAGTAAAGAGCAAGCATAAATAGTACAGTTTTAAGTTGTCTCACATCACGCTTTTAACCTACAGAATAGGTCAAGGTGGAGACCTTCTCTAAGATCTCAGTTCATGAGGAAATTTCCTCTCCTCAATTCATTTGGTTCACACAACTCATATTACTGGGGACAGTGTCTCAGACCATCCCTGAATTCACTTTGAAACATCCCTAGAATGTTTGCAGCATGTTTTCCTCAGAGAATGTGGTAAAATATACCCCACCCCCAGTTGTTGGAAATTTGTGAAAAATATTCTCTTTGATGTCAAAAATGGCTTTCTCGGGAAGCAGATGTGGCTCAAGTGGGCTCCCGTCTACCATATGGGAGGTCCAGGGTTCAATTCCCGGGGCCTCCTGATGAAGACAAGCTGGCCTGCACGGAGAGCTGGCCCTAATGGAGAACTGGCCCATGCAGAGTGCTGGCCCAAACAGAGAGCTGGCCTGCACAGCAAGCTGGCCCGAGCAGAGAGCTGGCGCAGCAAGATGACGCAACAAAAAGAGACAGAGGGGAGATAATAAGAGATGTAGCAGACCAGGGAGCTGAGGTGGCACAAGAGATTGAGCACCTCTCTCCCACTCTAGAAGGTCCCAGGATTGGTTCCTGGTGCCACCTAAAGAGAAGACAAGAGAAAAAAAAAAGAGAGAGAGAAGAAGCAGACACAGAAGAACACACAGTAAATAGACAAAGAAAGCAGACAGTGAGGGCAAAACAATGGGGGGGGGGGCGCCGGGGGGGCGGCGAAATAAATAAATATTTTAAAAAATGGATTTCTCATTCTTAGTTCACGTATGTCAAGTAACTCTCCTGTTGAAGTAGATATATCTTACTAAGAATGGGGGAGATTGTAGAGGTATGTCTTGTTCATGAATGGTAAAAGTAATTATTAGGCACTTTATGCATCCAGCATTCTTGTAGGAAATCTGTTTAATTTATTTAGACTCTTGAAGATAATTATTGCATGTTTCCTGTACTTAACAAAGTGGTATTTCATCTTGAATGTGCAGATCAAAGATTTCTTCAGAAAACCAAGGCTGTGTCTATTACTTTGAAATAGATATAGTAACATTGAAAAAGTTAGTTAAGCAATAATTGGAAGTAGTCATTTTGTATATAAACAGGAAATAAATTATTTTTGTAGTCACTCATAAATATTCATTGTAAGGATATAAATGAAGAAAAGTTGAATTAATTGAATAGAGGTAAGTAAGTAAAATATGGACACTGCCAGGTATCAGGACCTGTATCAAATACAAGAGAGAGTGGATGTAGGTCAAATGTTTGAGCACCTGCTTTCCATGTAAGAGCTCCTGGGTTCAATCCCTGGTACCTCCTCAAAAACAATAGCAAAACAAACAAAAAACCCCAACTTTCATTGGGGAGTGGATGTAGCTCCCAGGTACAAGGTCCTGGGCTACATCCCTGGTACCTCCTAAACAAAAAAATTACGTATCAAAGTTGTGTAAGAGAGAGCCTCAGCTCTTAAACTAAGGCTATAGTCATTTTAGTTTCCTGGCTACTTAAAAACATACTGTAAAATGGATTGGCTTAAACAATGGGAATTTATTGGATCATGGTTTGGGGGCCAAGAGAAGTCCAAAAATAAGGAAAGCCAGGTAATGCTTTCTCCCAGAGGGCAGTGGATTTCTGGGGCTGGCTCTGGAAATCCTTCCTGCTCGGCTTTTCTGTCTCATGGGAATGCACATGGTGGCCGCTCCTAGTTTCTGTCTCACTCTGACTATAAAGAACACCAGTACTCCAGATTAAAGCCCAGCATGATTCAGTGGAGCCACAGCACAACTGAAGTAAGCCCTCGAAGAGGTCTATGTACAATGGGTTCCCATCCACCAGAATGCAAAGACCGAGACTATGTCCAAACTGGGGTGCACAGTTCAACCCACCACAAAACCACTTGCCAGATTTTGAGCAATGTATTTATAGCCTGAGGATCATCTGTCAAATGATTACCAGCTCTTTATTGCATTAAAAACTTTTGCTCATAAAAAAAAAAAAAAAAAGAATGTGGGAGAGTGGGGGAAATTATTCATGTGTGTTTGGAGGGGAAA